>NC_143260.1:19235898-20634873 GCF_984573655.1 Nuphar pumila | reverse complement strand
ATGAAGAATGATGTTCATATAGATTTAATTTTGCATGGTCGGCAGGAAGAAATCCTTTTGCCTCATAAGTGTGCATTGTTTTCATTCTCCTCATTCTTTCTTTGCTTTTTCTTCTCTTCGTCGTCCTTCTTTTCTTCTTCTTCATCCTTAGTTCTTCCTCATCTTTCTTCGTTTGCTTTTCATCTTCAATATCTGATAGATCAGGCTCCGCATAATAAATATCCAACAATTTGTTCCTGTCTTTTTCATTCTCAATGTTCATTATATTTTGGTACTTTACATAACCCTCATATATATCGGATTGGCGGATGGTTTCTCCAAGAGTCATCCCCTCCAACGACGAAGGCTTTTTTGTCTTACAAATTATAGTCATTGCTAACCTGCACAACACATAAATTTAACCGCAAATCATTATAGAAATCAAACCCTTCGCTACTACGTTAAATGTATAAATCGTGGATGTTTTAAATGTATAAATCAGCTAAATCGCTACTGCTTGAAACATATAAATCGTTGTTGCATCAAACAAATCGCTACTGCATTGAATGTATAAATCATTGTTAAATTCAAACTTATAAATCATTGTAGAAATTTAGCCCTCATAAGTACATATCGTTGTAATGTTTGGCCTTCATAAGAACAAATCATGCTAACTATTTTTCGATGCCAAGAAGGTGGATAGGTACAAATCAGTTTGTTTCACTATGAAAATAGGTGTTATTTAACATGAATAGTATAACTAGTTGTAAGATTTAGCATTCAGTTTTACATAACGAAAATCGATTTGTTTTCATAACGAAACCTTATACAAAACTCACCGAAAGAACACAAATTTTGCTAATCCGACAGTGGAGGCGAAACACCTAGAAGGTAGATGCAGTCGATGGTGGCAGCGGTGCTCCGACTACGCTCCGACGACAGTAGCCGACGAAAAGGGGTACTCCGACGGCAGCAGACGACGACAAAGGATGATCCTGCTGTAGCATACGACGTCAAAGGTTGCGTCGTCAAAGGTTGCGTCGTCAAAGGGGGCTCCTATTACAATAGATGGTGCATCGTCAAAGGGTGAGCCATAATGTTTAGGGTGACATATTACGAGGAGCTCCTGTTAAAGAAGCATCGTTACTCCTTAGAGCGAAAACGATAATGATTTTAACCCTTTCTCTTTTCTGTCGAAAGGATATTTTTGTCTTTTACTGGAAATGTCGTATGATGATGCTAATGGCGGGAAAGGGTACTTAAGTCTTTGCAAACAAACTAGACTTTGATGCTAAGTGATGCCGACACACACGGGGAAACGAGCCCCACTTGGTTACATACATTGCACTCATTCAAATCCCAGAACACGCACCTGGGGTTGTGGGGGGAACATAAAACGTGCTTGTTCATTGCACCAATTTTTTTTTCTTGATTGGTGCAACTTTATAGTGCTTCAGAAACAAATTAATTATATTGGAGCAGTACACAATTTGTCAATAAAATTTAGTTTTTCACTGGTGAAAAGCAAAATAGTACCAGTGAAAAAATGCTTTTACTGGCGCGCTAATAAAAGTGTTATTTCTTATTATACACAAACCTAACTAATTGACAACATTGTCTACGTTCGGGAAGGGAAGACCAATAGGTTAGGCTTCGCGCTCCCCCACCCCCTTTTCTTGCTTCTCTTTGCAAATTCTTCATCTTCGATTGTATCTCACTGTTGCGTTGCGTTGAGTTGGTTCCTCGTTTTCCCCTTTCAATTTTATTTTGCGGATTCTAATCTGCCGATATTGTTCTCTCAAGTTGTGTTTGATGAGATCACAAAAATCGATTTCCTTGCTTTTTTTTATGATGGAAAATCTTGATGAGGACGATACCAACTGTTTTTGGCTTTCTGTTTGGTTTAGCTCTGTTACCTGCTGGAAAAGCTCGTTTTCTTTGGATTAGGATGTGGAAGTAAGGATTATTTGTGCGTGTGACCGATGAAAATAGAAAAAGAGAACGTTAGATTAAGAATTTCTGGGTTGGGCGTATGCATCTTGTCGTTCTGGATTAATGGATTTCCTTCCCTCTCTTCTTCATCATCTTTTCTTTCTTTTTTTGTTTTTTTTTAGAAATTGGGATAAATATGACATTTGAGAACAGGTTTCGCCTCAAAATTTTGGGTTTGTTTACTATGCTTGTTTTCGTAATATTTCTTGAGTTAGAAGAAAGAATATTCAGATTCTCTGTTTCCTTTTTCATTTGCTTTGCGCGCACCGCCCGCGCGCGTGCAGGGTGATGAGAACATACAATCAAACCTACGAACTGCATTTTCAGCTTTTCTTGTCTTTTTTCCATTTATGTGGATGCTATGAGAGCTTTTGTTTTCTTTTAATTTTATTTTTGTATATCTTAATTATTGATGGGTGTACTCTGTATTTTGTGGATAAGCTTTCCATTATCTACTTTTTAAATCATAGACTTCAATGATGTGCATCTACTTTCCATTATCTACTTTTTAAATGATAGACTTCAAACGATCAATGTGTGGATTCTTTGGGAATAAATTTCAGAAATAGTGATTTCAGTATTTGTTAATCAAGTTGTTGGATTGATCTATGTGTGGCTAAGACTTCTTGCAATATATGACAGCAAGAGCAGGTGGAATCAAAGTGATGAGATCCTATGCAAGTGTTTATGTTGGTGCATGAATCAGTTTAGAATGTATATTTGTCTTTAACAAGAACAGATTTACATGATTAAGTTAGACTCAACTAGTAACATATTTCTTGGGGGAATATGAAAAAGCAAAAAAAAAAAAAACTTTTCTGGTTAGTCTATCTTAAGTTGTTTCTTAGTATTATATATTTATTGGAAATATTTCCAATCTTTCCATCAGGGTTTGCTCATTATAAGAATACTCAATCTTTACATGCAGATCACAATTTGTAAGAGTTTTCACAAAATTAGAACATCATCTTTGAGACCTGTTAATCAAACTTGACTATGTCTGGAAGTGCTGATACAAGTCATATGGCTTACCACATCATCTTCTGTAATAGTGAGGGTTGCTAACGTAACATCCTCAGTGAGATTAGGTGGTGCAACTACTTGCTGATTGGATAGGTGGTTAATGTGGTTAATGATCTTATGCTTTGTCACTAACAACAATGAAAATGGTGTAAATTTGCTTGTTAATGTTACTAGTAAATTTGAGGGGTGGTAGTTTCTTAGCATCAAGCTGTTAATGGTTGTTCTTTGAATTTCCCATCCTCTATCTTCTATTCTTTGCTGTAGATGACATCCTATACCTGTATATTTTTCACTTGGTTGACTGTTTAGAGTTTGTCCTTTCCCTTTGCATTCAAATTTTGCAAATCAAAAGGGTGTTGCATTTAACTTTTGAAAATAGTCTTATCTAGTGAATGACCTCTTCCAGACAGATGGTCAGATATGTTGGTGTCACCCTATACGATTGGCACACTATAATTCACGGTTAAAACTTTCATAGAACTGCTAAGGTTGTTGTAGCTGAAGTTGCTACTAGAATTTCAAGGATTTTGCCACTATTTTTTTGAAGATGTTGCCTTCATCTAGATGGATCTGCTTTTGTAGATGAAGTTATCACATGATAGATTGACCGTGTTTGTGTTCAATGTTATTGTCAAGGCTTGCAAAGTAGCTGAATAAAAATTTATGCCTTATACAAGGGGAGGATAACATAAAAGAAACAGCCAATGTGCAAGCAAATCGATTGTGTTCTTGTGCTATCTAGGTGTCTCTCAAAGTACCTCCGTAATTTTTATGTGTTATGTTGGAGTAGTTCAACATCTTGATATACCTTGTTAACATAGCTGATTCTTAATAATTATACAAGAATTTCATTATATATGTATATATATTGCAAACCTTTTCATTTTAACCATGTTAGTTTAAACAGTCACTTGTTATGGCCAATTGGTTACTCAAGATGCATATTTGCAATTTCTGTTATATCTATTTTACTTTCTAACTGCATAAATATTTAATAGTTGATTTTCTTTGGTTTCTGTATCAGTTTCGCTTTAAGAAAAAATGGGTGGTGGGAAAGAAAAGCATGATGGTTCAGATTCTAGTGACAAGGGTTTCTTCTCAAACCTCGCACATGGACATGGATACCCCCCACCGCCTGGTGCATATCCTCCACAAGGCTACCCACCTCAGGGGTATCCTCCACAACGTTATCCTCCACAGGGTTATCCCCCACAAGCATACCCGCCAGCTGGCTATCCTTCCCCTGGTTTTAAATCCAATTCCAAATCCATATTCGAGGCAAAAATTCATGATTTTAGATATAATTTCGTAATTGGATCCATATCCAAGCAAAAAACATAATAAACTTGTTAAAACATGTAAAATGGTAGATGGATCGGGTCATACGATCCAAAATAACGGACATTTGGAACATAGCATTTGAGTACAGTCCAAACAAACATTGGACTTGGAATAGTTGTTATAAAACAAACAGAACCAATGTTATGTTTTGTTTTTTTTCTTCATTCCATCCAACCCAGCCATCAAACAATAGATGGCATCCACACATCGAAATGCTAAAAAGACCATTTAGTGGCAGTATCTGCCACTAGAGACCCCTATTTTCTTTTTAAGTGGGTTAACATGTGGTTCACATACATCTGCCATTGTTTGCATATTCTCTATATGAGTAATGTGTAGGTGCAAAATGATATGTGCTAAATGAGTTTTTGACAAAAAATCTCATTTAGCAAGTATCAATTTAGCACCTACCAATTTGTCTCTCTCTCTCTCTCTCTTTATATATATATATATATATATATATATATATATATATATATAACATCAAACACACAATGTTCGTCGTTATGTCAGACGTGCATGCTCTGCTGATTGCGCGTGCACACAATCAAAGATGCACGCAATTGCAACTGTCACTAATTCCTTATTTTTTTCATGTATCATATCGATGTGTGAGGCGCCGATTCAATGATCGGGCGTCCACTATTATGCTCAATCGTGTGGTCTATATCTTAAATATTATAAAATGAGGACAGTAGTTTGCAAATATTTGAAGTTTCAATACTTTCTTTAAAATGCATGCCATGACATGTAATAGTTTAATTAAAAATTTGTTTGGTCATTCTTACGTAGTTATAAAAAAAAAGTTACATGGCACATGATAATTTTCTTTTTTAGCTACATTGTCTCTCTCTTGTTAATGTTCTCATCAACGTGAGAGAGTCGGGATCGGATGCAATCGCATGGCATAAAATTTGTGCATTAAATACTTGATCGCCCTCCATCAGGCCTTGGGCCCCACAACTGACAGGCCCTGTTCTCAGATGGAGGGTGTGCAGTCATATTACACTCGAGAGCTTCTCTCTCTCTCTCTCTCTCTCTCTCTCTCTCTATATATATATATATATATATATATATATATATATATATATATATATATATATATATATATATATATTAGGGGTGGCAATCGGGTCGGGTTGGCGGGTTGGCATGTCAACATACCTCAACCCGAACCCGACCCGTTTATTAAACGGGTCAGCTGTGGCAAACACGAACCCGACCCGTTTAATAAACGGGTAACCCGACACGACCCGCCAACCCATTTAATAAATGGGTTGGGTCGGGTAAACGGGTTTTCAGGTTCGCGGGTCGGGTTGGCGGGTTGACGGATTGGGTTGGCAGGTAGTCAGGTTGGCGGGTCGGGTTGATGGGTTGGGTTGGCGGGTTGGAAGAAGGGTTGATGGATCGGGTTGGCGGGTTGACGGATCGGGTTGGCAGGTAGTCAGGTTGGCGGGTCGGGTTGACGGGGCGGGTTGGCGGGTTGACCCACCCGCCTAACCGGTTTATTAAACGGGTCAGCCGGGTTGGCATACCCCCAACCCGAACCCGACCTGTTTAATAAACGGGTTACGCGGGTCGACCCGTTTATTAAACGGGTTGGCTTAAGCCCAACCCGAACCCGCCTAAGAGGCGGGTTGGCGGGTCGTGTCAGAAATTGCCACCCCTAATATATATATATATATATATATATATATATATATATACATATATATATATATATATATATATATATATATATATATATATATATATATATATATATATATATATATATATATATATATATATATATATATATATATAATCACATTAATGTTCTTATCAACGTAAGAGCTTACCTTTTAGATGCTCTCCCTATCCTAATGTTCTCGTCAATGTGAGAGAGCTTACCTTTTCATGACCAAAAACGTCTCTCTCTTTCTCTAATATACCACAATGCTGAAAACGTAAGAGCGTTAACCAAACCTTCTCATGCATGACATAAAGTTGCTATTATACAGGTTGTTTTTGTAGGGTCAATCTATAAATAGATGCTATTTTAAGATATTCATCTCCACAAATTATTGATTCTACAATCCCATACCAGCATCTATATCATCTTCTATTCAGCTCATATCCCTCTCAACTCACTCATATCCAATACAATCAACGGTATGCAGTTATTCTTTACATTTTTTGCCATAAAAATGTTCTAAAATTAACCTAATTTTTTTTCTTCCTCTAAAATGTTCATAAGATGCTTGGATAATCTTTTAGACCTTTCTTCCCAAAAGTGGTGTCCAAGGTCGATGGTTGACTTTAATATTTTTTATGTACTTTATTTTAAGAAGAATTGTTTTATTTCAAATGTATACATATTTTCATAGATTTATTAATTTAATTTTTTTATATTAACATAAATCTTACCTATCTAGAGCCCAGCCATATAGACAGCCCGCTTGACATTCTAGTATATACAGAAACAAGGAGGATGCCCTAAATATTTCTTAAATCATAAAATGCCAAGATGCCTCCAGCTAGTGTGCCTTGGTCGTAAATTTTTATTGCACTTGTTATAATATAATCATCAGGTTCAACTGCCACATTTTGTTCTGATTTCCTATCAAATCAGTCTACCAATTGTGGCCAGACTAACAAATTTGGGTGTTTGATGTTTCTTTTCAAGATCTTAAATCTTATCTTGAACCTATAAATTACTTTATAAATTACTTATGAGTAGACATCACAGTACCTTTAACCTATAAATTATTGATGGTTAGACGTGACAACCACGCATTAATCTGATGCTGACAAGTGTTGACACCGGTTGATTATTATGTCATTTATGCAGTTTCTTTTATGCGGGATTGGACAACCATTGACACATTCACGGGGACAACTTTGACATCTTGCATTTATCCCGTCATACTGACAAAAGTTAAAAACGGCAAATTATCGTTTTTCAAAAACTCGCAAGAATTTGAAATTTTTTCATAAATCTCTCATTTTTGGCAAAATCTTGGCAATAAAAAATAAAAAATAAAATATAAAAATAAATTTTATAAGAAAATATTAATAAAAATATTAAAAAATAAAAAACATGGTTTTCATGACAATTGCCATTTAAAACGTAAATAAAGCATTTGAATTGTGGTATATATTTATATTTTTCATAAAACTCACAATATTTTGAAAATCTTGCGAGAAATTACCGCTTTAAACTTTCAAGCTCTTTCTCACAATATTATCGCAAGTTTTTCACAAATCTCACAATATTATCTTCATAAATTTCGTGATATTTGTCACTAAGAATTATGTTACAATCTATGATTTATGCTATCAGCTACAAAGAAAAAATAAAAGAATAGAGTTTAGAGAGAGAAAAGGAAAAAGAGAAATCAATATGCCTTCTAGATAGGGTTTTCATCCTTTTACATATGAGTCTCCCAAATCCCAATCCAAATAAACTACTTAATTTGATAAACTCTTAAAATTATAAAACTCTTCTTAATTATCCTAGTCTAATAAATTTTGAATATCGGATTTAAGATTCATTACAAAATTATCCAAATACTAAAAATGATCTAAATGATTAAAAATGAAAAACATCAAAATGGATCCAAACGAATCCTTATGGACTCCGAGTCTTTGGCTCTACTATGGACAATGAGTCTTTGGTTATGCTCCTGCATCACTTTGTAAGCAACATGTTTTTAAAGAGAGAAACAACTCACTTTTGCGAAAAGATATGTTATAGAAAACCACTCGAAAAAAATTTCATTTAAAAAAATTATCATATCAAAACTTGTCATAGAAAAAAAAATCTTTTTTTTTATAAAAATGTTTCTTGCTTCCAAACATACCTTAGAAATACTTGGCCATGGGTGATAGTTTCAAATGTCCAAAAAAGTGGCCGACGAAGTGAGGTATTTTTGGTAAGTTTTCACAAGGCTCTCAATCATAAGAGGCATTTTTTCATGACAAATGTCTAATTGTTTTTTTTCATAACCCGCAGAAAGAAAATTTTGGTATTGGATATCTAGTAACTAATAATAGAAATGACTATATTTTCATCTAGATTCAGTTTTATGAGACAAATACAATATATTAATTTTATGTGTATTCAAAAGTTAATTTGCTATGGTAATCAAAAGGTTTCTTCCCGTAATACCCACATTTTTTTTTGGAATTTTAACAAAAATTATTCAGGTATTTTCTAGACAATTAATTAGTGAGTAATTATCAACAATATTTTGGTATTTAATTAAGATTATTCGATTATTGATTTTATGAAAATCAATGAATTTAAAATATTTGGCAATTATGTTTATTCAAACGTTCGATTGGGAAATTCACAAGGTTTTGAATAAAGTATCAGGATTTGGATCTTAGGGAGGATTCAGATTAATCAACCCAAGTGTTTGGGATTGGATCCAACTGGTGGACCCAATCTGAATTTGAATTGTTGAATTTGCACAAAAGAGAGGATCCAAACTCAAATAAATCCATCATGAGTTACAAGACTTTGATTCACACCATTTAGTTCTCCAAATGAGTTGGGTCAACCCAAATGGATTTGGGTTAAGTTTAGATCCATATAAGGGTTTAAACCAGACCTAGAAGAGATTTGGATCCCTTTGAGACCCAAACAGATTCCCTCTAAAGTAGAAAGTGTTTTGAATCCATTTGGAAACCCAAATAAATATCACTAAAAAAACCATAATTTATATCCATTTGAGACCCAAATGGATCTCAATATGTAAAATGAGTTGTTGGATCCATTTGGGACCCAAATGGATCTCATTAAAGTGAAATAAATTAATTAGATCCACCTAAGACCCAATTTGATCTCTCTTACATGAATAGGATTTGGATTATATATATATTGAAGTGAATTGGATTTGGGTCAAATGAGAACCAAGTGGGTCTCACCAAACCTAAACTCCAAAACCTGTCACCTCACGTTCGTCACATCGAGCCCCATTAGGTCTCATCACACGTCACCTCTATCCATCACCCCCTAGCCATCTACTAAATACCAGTCATCTCTCATCATTTTTCAAATGCCGTGTATGCATCTTATATCGTGTACAGGTGATAGATTCTCAACTACTGCAGTTATTTTATGATGCATCTTATATTGTATATTCATCATATCAAGTTTCTTTTGATCACAGATTGTCCTGCTTGGTTCGACACCCGAGTAAAATACAACTCATTAATAATATACTATCAAAATGTCACGACTGTTTAAGGTGATCATTTCATTGCATACACAAGGAGATTGTAATCAAGAGAAACAATAACCTTCTTATTCACACATTTTTGAAATAAAAATATTCCCTGATAATGCATAATTATATTTTGAATAAAACTGCATGTTTCTTCTTAGTTGCTAACTTTGAAATTTGGCATACTATTTTTGGTTAACCGTTGTATGCCTTGATAAACTATGTTAAAATTGTATCATGTCTTGATGAAATGTGACATCTTATATTAAAATGTATCATGCTTTGATAAAGTATGACATCTGATATTAAATTACACCATGCCTTGATGAATTGTGATATTTTATATCAAAATGTGTCATGCCTTGATGAATTCTGACATCTTATATTAAATTGTACATATGCATAGGAGTTCATGTGTTATATATTCATGTTCTGAATTATGAAATATAATTAATTCAATGTATTGGATATGCATGCTTACACTTATGTATGTATATTTTGATTCACCTATACACATGTTTTGATTCATGTACATGCATGTTTCAAAATTCAAAATATGAACTTGTGAATAATATGAAATACAATGTTATGATGTGGTGTGATTCCATACGTGATGTATGTATGAATTGATTGAATGCATTAAAATGTATATCATTAATATTTGATTTGATGAATTATGTTATCATTAAATGTGTTCTTGGTGTTTTATATCCTTATCATCTATGGACCCCTAGTGGGAGATCATGACTGAACATGTTATACATGTTAGTAAATGAAACATCACACCTACTTAGTTACTTTGCAAATGAATGCATTATGTTCTCCTAAATGATATATATCACATACGTATATTATGATTTAAGTATATCATTAATATCTTATTTAATGAGCTATATTATCATTAATGTGCTACATGTATTAGCTTTGTACATTTACCATGTGTTTTTGTGTAGACCTACCGAGCTTTCACGAGTTTGACACATTTTATGGGCATACATGTGATTATAAGTTTAGTTGTGGAGCGAATACGGGATGCTGCGACAATCAATTTCCTTTTCTAATCACTGAATTTGAATACATGTTACTATTGTATTGATTTTGTAATACTCTGTCATTTGAAATTAAAATATTTTAAATGAGTCGTATTATCTGCATTTAAATTTAGTATAATCGTGTTCATGTGAAATGTAACCCACGTGAGGTTTTGAACCAAAATTAAGAATGTTTCCGCTGATGATTATTCAATAAAAGAAAAGATTTTAGTTTTTACGTGTTTTAGAAGTTAAAAATCTGGAAGTGTTATACTTTTAATATATAAAGCATGCATTTGAAGTTGAAAAAATAATTGACTCATACAATAAATAAGCCAAATCGCATTAATCACATGTTAAATAATGAGTAATTAGTAGGCTGTAACCAGTTTATTTGTCATAACTTTCCTAAACTGGATCTAAAATTACTTTGGTGTGTTATTTGCTTGATCTGAACTTATAGATGCATTCTTTATGGATTACTTTTTGTACTTAGATTAGGTCATTTTCATATTTAGATAGATTTTCGTAAAGATATAAAAAATTATGAACAATGACTAACCGCAAGTTAAAAAAAATATAACAAACATGACCAATTTACTATTTAATTGACACTTTTACCATGTTTGATTTTCAAGCAACAACTTACATGGCATCTGATTTTTTCAGGCGATAACTGAACTGGGCACCCAAATTTTTCAGGCAACAATTATGTAACCAAAGGTGTCTAATTTGTTAGGCCACAAAAAGGTAAAACTATAAACAAAAAAAATCAAGTGGGCATGTTTGACATATTTTGAGTCGTTAATTAGCCATGTTTGACATATTTCTCTGGTCTAAGCGAAAACAAGGGATGATGCTAAAAGTTTGTACCATCTACTTCGTTTTAAAAAATAAATGGTTCATATAAATTTTTATTGCAACAAAATCTATCCTTAGTTAAATTAATTTGACCTGAAATATGTTTCCTAATGGAAAATTGTGATCCATAACGTCGATATCCTGATACTCGTAGGCCCCATCTGCTTCACGGGAGATTGGACCGGTTTCGGATCCAACGGTATCCGATCCGCCGGGTTCCCATCCTGACGGAGGAATAGTGGTTGGAAAATAGAAGATGTCAAAAGTTGGTAGCGTGCTGAGGAACAGCTCGCAGTAGCTGACAGCTGTTTGGAGTTGCATGCCTTGATTTTCTCGTTTAACGAGGAGGAGAAGTGGCGCCCTGCCAATGGACACGTGTGCGGTGGCATTGGACCGCTCCTACTAGGGCCGACACGTGATCTCCGGATGCGGTCCTCCACTCAGGAACTCGACAATTCCAAAGCTTATTTTACCAGAGTGCCACCACCCCCATATTTTTGTAGTGTGGGTCAGTGGGCCCCACGGTAGCCGTTACTAAACTAAGTACGGGACGCAGGGTCCGGATCTGTGTTCGATTCCTGGTCCGAGTTGCATGGAGTTGTGGGGTATCTGACCCACCTGGGCTTAGGGGAGCCGTGCTGAGGGGGTGTTGAATCAAGGGTGCTAGTTGCCTTGGATATGGGCTTAGTTGCTACTTAAGGTTGGACCAAGTGGACTGGACCATTTGTGAGCTAGGATGGCACCATTTGGTTTACTAGACCTGAGAGGTTAGGGTTATCAGTTTTTTCTTTGAAAATCAAAGTTATGGAACTATATATGGGGTTCAAATTTAAGTCTCAATGTAATCTGAGACCCAATAAATTTGGATCCATGATTGAGTCTTTTGAAACGTACTTTATAAATGTAATTTTTCGCGCGCGTTTGACAAGTTTCTCTAAAAGAACAAGGCCAATATTTTGAAAACAACGGAGTCATATATATATATATATATATATATTAGAACTAAACATATTAGGCCTCTTTTTCTTGTTCTGCCCCATTAAGCCCCATAGTTTGAAGCGTTTTATGATAGATCTGAACTTCTAGATGTGTTTATCATGCTCGATTTAGTGGGAATCAACTCTTGGATACTGTTTTTTTGACGGAAAATATATTTTTATAAGTCAGAAAAACCGATACCTTCGTAGCCACATTGATTTTGGATCACCAGAAAAACCTATATAGAGGTCAGATTCAGGTGATCCAAAAGTCAGTTCCCACTAAACAAAACTTATATATCACATCTATGGTGTTGGATGTGAAAAAAAATACCAAAAAATGCAATTTTCAAGGCGCCTAATGGGGCATAACCAGCACATTACTATATATATATAGGTTAATATTGACTACTAATGAAGTTACAAAACTAATGAGCTAGAAATCATAGGGGCAAGTTGTATCTACTCAAACTAAGCACATAGATGTGTTCAACATGGCTTGTTTGCTAAGGAACAAGCCTTGGATCGTGCTTTTCTGATGTGATCTTTTGAGTTATAAAATTTTGGCACATTTTGAGCAGTTGATTTTGGAACCCCTTTACAAACTTAATCACTTGTCATAATTGTATGATTCAAAACAAGTTTCTTACTAAACAAACCACATAAATCTCATATGTAACATTCGATCTACAAAAAATTAAATTTTTTTGAAGAAAAAAGGTGATTTCTACTCATTAGTTTTGCGCCTTCATTAGTAGCCAATATACGGGTCAAGTTCAGGTTGAAATTGGACATAGCCCAGCCCATGACAGGCTGGGCTGGGCTGCCCGACTCATTGCCCACCTTTACTTACAACTACACTCACCTACAACCAAACATGGTGATAGAGGGAATCCATAACTCCTTTAAAATCCATTTATCTTGAAATCCAGTTTTTGTATTTTCTCGGACTTCTTGCAATTGCTTCCAAATGAACCTTAACTTTGTCAAACTTCAAAACCAAGTTCATGACCCAATTGTGGATTTAGGGATGCCATCAAAACGGGTTTATATTTTCCCACGTTTCTTATAAAAATTTATTGGTTTTTATTTATCGTTTCATGGTCCTAATCCCGTATCGAGAATATCCAAATTGCATAAGGATCATAATCCAGTAAAGTTGTTTATATCCCATGAGTTTAGGGAGCTAGTTAGATTCTGATCCTGCAAGTAGGGTGCAAATGTATTGGATCTGGTAAGACTCTGGTCCAAATCCAAACAACAGTATCGGATAAGGATCTTAAAATCAAATCTGAATGTGTGCTACTATTGGGAGCCAGCTTACATGATTGAACATGTTCGCATTTGAACGTGGATACGAAACATTACTTTCTATTGGATCTTTATCCGTATCCAAATTAAATATAATCCATTTTTGCAGATTTACTTGTTAAAACCTTGTTTTCAACCATTTTGTGCCATCTGAAATATCCAGATTCAACTCTCTTGCATCGGATCCAGTTTGGGTCTAGATTCAGACTCTGACATGATGCCCAGATTTTCAGATTAGAATTCAGATTTATCGTGATTTCATTAGGAAAATGGATTGGAATGGTTGGATATCAGGCACATTGTTTATCAGGCACATTGTTTTTCAATGTTACCTGAATAAAATTCAAATTTAGATTTGGTTCATACTTATTTGGTCTTTTCCCTAATTCAGTATGAAGGGAAATTTTCAAATACCCACCGAACCTTTTAGTATAATTCAAATGCATACCAAACTTTTGGGGGTTCTCAATTATCATCCAAAGATTTAGCCTGAGAGGATCATGTCCTTTGACGGTAACACTGTGAGAGGCACCTTAGATGTTGTTGTCCATCTGAAATACGAACCATATCGGAAAAAAGAGTGAGGCCATCTAAGTGACGAGCATCCCATTGGTACAGGTTTTGGATATGAAGGGCATCCAGAAGTGCTCTGAAAGAATACCATCCTCTACTGTCTGCAATTCTGCAGATCGTGAGAAACACAAACGTCAATGGGAGTTGAGGTCTAGATCCGACCTCCATTAGGTATTATTAGATATGATGTAGTTGGATCATATCCCAAATTTCATTATAGTAATAAGTCTAATAAAACATATTTTTTATTTTAAAGTAGTTGCGTTATGACAAGTTGAACCAGATCCAACAATCATTTGGACCTCATCTAGAACAACAAATGGCATGAATTGGCTGGGCAGAAACGGGCCCCCGCCCCGTCTTGCCCTGTTTAGGCCAGGGATGAAGGACATAAAATGGAGAATGGAGCAGAGATGGAGGTTAAAATTAAAACCGGTGTGGAGATGAAAGCGGGGATGGACTTACTCTTGCCCCCTTCTCGTCTTCGATCTTTGTTAAAGAAATTACTATTATATTCTTAAATATTATAAAATCCGATATATATATATATATATATATATATATATATATATATATATATATATATATATATATATATATATATATATATATATAACCTTAACATAAATTTCTTTCTTGAATATCTCTTCCTCCTTCCTCTAACAAGTTTCGTGAGCTCTCATTTCTCTCTCATTCTTATGCGGTCCGGCCCATTCTGCTAGTTAAATCCTCAAGAATATTCAGGGTTCAAACCCTATTTTATTCTTCCATTTCCAGATCTTTTGGGACCCTATTATATCCATATCCAGATCTGAGCCACATGTTACCACGTGAGTTTAGTGTGCACGCCATTTTCCCAACATGTAGACCGCGTTAACTGGAGATGACTCCACCCCGGGTCTCATTGGGTCAACCAATTTAGACCACGATATTCTCCTGTCTGAAACGGATCGGACTCTCTAGAACGTGGATCCGAACCTAGCACCACTTAATCCTTTTACTAATTGGGGATTCCTACCCCTAAGATATCATGACTGGGAAACCGGCGTTATCCAGTTAACGACCAAGAGAGTGCCACGTTGGGTTTGCCCCCTGCGATCCACGTCAGATTGACTCGGACTATCCGGACTTGGCCCTTTCATCGTACGTGTAAATCTGCTAAATGACAAAAGATAAGGATAACGACATCCTGGATCTTTATCCAGTTTCCAATTTTGGGGTTCTCTTAGGATCTGTCCAAGATGCTCTTGCTCAATGTCTCAAATTACATTTTTTTTACTATTTTCATGAAAATTACTTTAATACTTGTAAAAGTTAGTGCCACCCTTTGAACCATAACACTGTTGCGTTCTATTGTTATTGGCATGCTAAGTATTAATTGTGTAAAGGTGGAAAATAATTTTTTAAGAAAAATTTAAGGAGGTTAAATTAAGGTTTGATGTAAAGCGGTCCTCTTGTAAAAGTTGAATTAAGGCAACTTGGAATTAAAATTATATTTAATTTAATTAAAAAACAATAGATTTAGGTTGGTAAACTAGTGAGGGGCATTGTGGTCAGTTGATATTGATGGCAGCCTGGTAAATTTAGCCATATTTAGATGCATTTGGGAATCTAAATTGATGAGCGAGGCACGCGGGAATGCTATAAAAGAGACCCCGTCATCAACCTCCCCACACACCCCGGCCTTTCCACATTCCCAGATTTCTTTGGTAATTCATTTCTTTTAATTAGTTTTTTTTGTTATATTATTATTATTATCCCATTTCATTACTCAAGGCCAAAAAAAAAGAGAAAAAAAGGTGGTAGCGGTGATTCTTGGATGGCTGACATGTTTTTTCTTGTTTTCATTTCTTTTTTTTCCTTACAGTGCTCTCATGTGTTATGTAATTTCTCTGTGTTTATTTGGTAGGTTTTTGTTTGGCTTTTGTCAAAATGACGGTTATCGTTCCAGGTATGTATATATATATATATGCATTATAATTTTGACCATCATTTTTATGATATTCTTATTTTTTTCTTTTATATTATAAAATTTGGTGGGTTTCTTGATTAATTGTTTTGTTGGTTGTGTTAAAAGAACCTGTTGTTGGGATAGAGGAAGAGAAGAAGGTAAGCAAGGATGAGACTTCACAATTGACATTGAATATCGATGGAGGTTTCCTGGTGCCTGAGAGCAACGCCTTTGGAAATTCCTTCAGGTAGTTTCATTAACATTAATGGCAAAAATATGTTAATTACTATTGCTATTTTTACGTTATATTACATTATTATGATTATTATTATTATTATTGTGATTGTTATTTGTATTATTTTGTAATTATTTTTGGAGCAAAGTTGGTGTTATTGTTATCTTGTTCAACAATGCCAAACGGTTTCCTTCGTGTACAGTGTACACGTTATCATTCCGATAAATGTGGGTTTTATCTACGTCTTCCTGACGTGTTATGCTCTTATCTTACTTTTCTTGGTTTTGGAGGATATGGAAAACGTCCAGTACAAGGAAGGTTGTTGGGCTTTAGATTTTGTACGAACGCCCATATGTGATTTTCATTTTTGAAAAATTCTCCTCCCTCTCTCTCTCTCTCTCTCAGGGATGGCGGTGGACCTGGGAAATAAGCCCCGCCATGCCTTGGCCCGTTTGGACCCGGGATGGAGGACATGAAACATGGACAGAGGAGGGAATGAACTTACACTTTTCTCTTATCCTGCCTCGTCCCTGATCCTCATTAGTAAACCTTCCTCTCATTCTTTATAGATGGCAGCTTTGGACCAGGGATAGAGAACATGAAACAGTGTTGGAGGTTAAAATTAAAACCCATGTGGGGATAGAGGCAGGGATGGAGGGCAACATTTTGAGACGGGGCGGAGATGGAGACCTTGTCCCCGGCCCGTGTCCATCCCTACTCTTTCTCTCTCTCTCTCTCTCTTAGATAACAAACCTTGATGTTGTAGGGTCTCATCTAACAAAAATAAATTAATTAATATTTTATCAAATATAAGCAGGGATGATAAACAAACCGAGCAGCTTGTGACTCGACTTCTTCGCCTCGTCATTTGCTCGTTTATGATCAGTTCATATAACTGGTGAGCTGAGTCATGCGCAGTTCCTTTAGCTTAAAGAGTTGAGCCCGAAGACAGGGTGTTCAGTTCGGCTTGGCTCGGAAGAGCTCGTATAGATAAAAACATATATATTTTTATGTATAATATAGATTTTAAGTATATTATATACAAAAGAAGAAATCATAGATATAGATACAAAGAAAAAGTTAAATAGAAAATATATACATAAATATGAACTATTAAATGTAATACTTAAATGTATATTTTAAAAGTGTCAAATATAAAAAAATATTAATGAAAATGTTTTAACACGAGTCAGCTCGTTCGGCTTGTCTCATTTAGGGACAAGCCAAGTCATGAGCTCAATCCATTGGTAAATGAGTTGAGCCCAACCATGTTCTTGTTCAGTTTGTTCGGCTTGTTTGCCAGCTTTTGATATAAGATGATGCCGCCACACACACACACACACACACACACACACACACACATATATATATATATATATATATATATATGTGCTCGAATATTTATCAAAATTCTAAGCCAGATTTTCAATCCTTAAAAGAATTCAAGAGTCTGTTTCTATAAAACCAAATGTCTTGATCACATTCGTACTGTGAAATTTTTGAAAAAAGTAAAAAAAAAAACTATAAAATTCTTGGTTCATACCAGTAAATATATTTGGTTGATCCAAGTGTCATTTTCTAGCAAATCGACCATGCCAAACGCATCTGTCCAATCAGATTTGGGAAAAACAACCTGAAATAGAGAGACATACAATCTTAAGATTTTTAGGTAAAACACAAGCTGAATACCTAAATAGTCAATTCTTACGCAAATACAGATCATAATGAGCTGGCAGGTAATTCAATTTTAGTGGGCATTCCTTGATTAAGAAATATAGCTAGGTGGGTGCGCTTTCTAAATTTGGAGCAGGCAAAAATGTATGGCATGCTTCTTGATAATGTTGATGGCTATGACATGATCCTAAAATAAAGTATGAAGTAACCATGACTGTTCTCTATATTTTTTCCAAACAATGCATGTCTATGTATGATTTTTTCTTTTTAATTTGTTTAAAGATTTAGTTGGTTTACTACAAATGTTTAATTTGCATGCAGAGATTATGACAGGGAGAGCGAACGAAAGGCCATCGTGGAGAATTTCTATAGAAAGAACCACATCTTTCAGACTTTTGAATTCGTATGTATCTACCTGCTTGTCTACACCCGTCTCTCTCTCTCTAAATATATTACATTTGTATTATGAAAGTACCACTTAGACCCGCGTTACTAAATTGAATATCTTTTATGCCCTAAATATCTCTCTTAAAATGAAACAACTATTACCATACAAGCAATTGTTTGATATTGGAAAGGTTTCTTTTTTTATTCACCCTTACTTGCATTCACTGCCACCCTTCATTTAAAGTCTTCCAACGTGTTACATGCTTTTAGTTTTATATATTCTTGTAGTTTTCTCATTTAAAGCAGCAAAGTTAGCTTTGTAGTTGTTGAGGGTTTCCTGGTTTCTTGTTGACAATTGTGAACATCTTCCTTGGAATGGAGTTAATGGCCCAACTTACTCTTGCATAGGAAGCAAATTTAGATCAGACCTAGGCATGGCAAGGCACCTAGCAGTGCTTGGTGAATTCTAAACGAAGTCTTGAATGAGTGACCTCAGTCCATGGCTGAGCTAAACCCTAAGGGCTGCTGAGTTGCCTGGTTCTATAGGGGCTGACCAAGTTTTACTTAGAATTATCTGATTCAACTTCACACGAGGACTTTGATAGTCATCCTAGTGTATGTCCACCAAGATCGAACTCATGTCCAACTCATTAATGTGAGAAGTAGACAAAAGTTATTGGGATATAAGGAACCTGACAGCCGATTCTTTGGACCATGAACCTTAACCAAAAAGACTCTAAACTGAACCCTTTACTCCTAATTTTGGAGGCCCTTCATGGGCTCCAAGGGTCATCAGTAGTTGGATAGGGCTGGATCATGGCAGATTCAAACCATTGTGATGTAAACCCGTTGCGGGATTTATGAAGGAGGATCTACCAAACTACCAGTTATAGCTACCCAAAACTACAATTATCTAAAAATATCTGTTTTATCTAGGAAAGCAGAAAAAAAACTGGAAATAACAAGAAGATGAAAATAACTGAAATTCATCTCATAAAGAAGAATATATCCCAATTCTAATCAAACTACTCATAATGATACACTTATAAAAAAGATAAAATCTACCCCAAAATGTGTGGACTAGTATAATGATCCAAATACAAAAATATTCAAAATAAAATATGTATCCAAAATGATCTAATCTACGCTATATTTAAACTCTCCTATATTTTCGAATTTTACATGTCAATATTTTCTTGAAGTTTTCCTAAAAAAACAATTTTGGATTTATTGCAAGATTTTCTTCATTGTTCTGCAATTTTCTTTTTATTTAATACACGGAGAAACCTGAGCCATAGTTGGCAAACCTGTGACTCGGAGTTGGATCACCCAACCCTTGACTAGCGAGTCAGCGGGTTGACTCATTAACTTGGACGAGTTAGGACTATGCATTTTCTAGTGCTAAGATATAGAAAAAATCAAAATTCATATTGTATAATCACTAAATTTAGCACATGACATCAATGACTAAGCTATATAAGTATTCAACTATACATAATTGTTAATATTTATGATTTAAAAATATATAATTCTTTATAACAAGTATTCTTTTATAGGAATTATGCATTAAAATCACAAAATGCATGAAAAAAACACATAAGGGGCATGCGGATCGGCAGTCCTGAATCGGTGACCAGTTGGGGACCGATCCAGGTCGACTCAGGCGATTCCCGAGTCGACTCGTTGGGTTTGCCAACTATGACCTGATCCCTGGTAGTAGATCTTAGATCGGCCCTCCTGGGGGTAAAACTCCATGGCTTAAAGCCTTGGACCCTTGCCACCAGGGCCTATTCTGAGCTTTGGCTTATGCAAGGGGTAGCGCCCACAGGAATCAAACCTTGAGTGCCTGTCTGACAGCCGAGGCCCACTCCAACTATGCTAACCCCTTTGGGGCAAGACCCAGATCTGTGGTACGGATTCAAATCCTGCAGAATTAAAGGGGTAGTGGATCCATGTAAGAGCAGGGAAATATAAACTGGATTGGGAAAAATGGATCTAGAGCAGAATAATATCCATTAGTCTGTCCAATATAACAAGTTTACCATTGCTTTTGCTTTCTGATTGAGAACAGCCCATGTTGGATTTGGTTAAACCAAGTCAGCGGGGCCCTATGGTCATTTTCTAGCTGCCCAAGTGTGTTCTTTACACAATGATAGTAGGTCCAGTTGCATGCACCAAGTCAAGCTGACTGAGTTAGTGGGCCCGGAAATGGATTGGATACATATTATGGTTGGCTTGGTCCGGGATATACACACCTGTATCAACCTTGACTTCGTACCATATATACATCCATAAAAGTAGATAGTGTTAGATGTGAAAGTTAGTTGGATACAGGTGCTTTGGATAGTGTTAGATTGTATTAGCATTTGTATGATCCGTTTACATATCCATACCTGATCATGTACTTACATGACCAACTCTATAGTTTCTCACACACAGCACTATCTACACATTTGTATGGCCAACAACTTGGGGTGCAAATTGATTGGATTTGGTTGGCTACTGTTACGAACCAATATATTATATCCAGATATGGATCACAAATAGAACTGGAATGTGTTTTGGATTGAATTCATGCTTATATGGCTGAAACCTTTTCATATTTGGACTTGGATTTGGGTCAACATCTTTGTTGGATATGTATGCAGATTTGTACCAAGTCCAATCTATTTGCATATTTTTCATGCATTGCATGCTTTAAACCTATTTTTTCACTGGATCTGATAGGTGCCATATAAGATTCAGATCCAGATCTAAACATACTACCATCTATTTCGATTCTAGACTTGTTGGTAAGTTTGGATTCAGTTTTGGGTTGAGATTTGGCCTGTGTTGAACTGTTTGTACCCCTAGCTCCAAATTAGTGAGTGGATATGGTAGGTTTGGAACTTGACCCGTATCCAACTGGTCCAGCCAAGTTTTTGGATCGCCAGAACGAGTCACAGGTCATGCAACTCAGGTAAAGTGATATGACTCGGGACTCTAACGGGTGGTTATTGTGTATCAGGCGACCAAGAAGAAGGCAGAGTTTGCAAAGCTGGACAGAGCCGTAATGGGAATCTGGGAATGCTGTGAGCTTCTACACAACTATGTTGATGAGAGTGATCCCGACCTCGACGAGCCGCAGATTGAACATCTCCTCCAGACAGCTGAAGCCATCCGAAGAGACTACCCTAATGAAGATTGGCTTCATCTTACTGCACTGATTCACGGTAAGACTCGGTCCAGTTCTAGCATGGCCTGGCTCGACTAAACTTAGCCTTAGAAAGTTCGATGGGTCTTGACTTGGAGCCGGACCAGGTCCTGTTAGTAGTTAACTTAATACTACTTGATAATTACACTATTAGGTTTGCTTACTTTGCCTTGTTTGTGGTTAAATTCTGCCAGATCTTGGAAAGGTGATGCTTCATCCTTCCTTTGGTGAACAAGCTCAATGGTGTGTTGTTGGTAAGCCGCGTTCGTCACCGGAAAGTTTTCAGAGTGTTATTCTTCTTATAGGGCTAATCACTGTAATTTCCTTAATGCAGGTGACACTTTCCCACTTGGGTGTGGCTTTGATGAGAACATAGTGCATTACAAGGTAATGTTTTCCTTTGGTCTCTACTCGACTGTGTTAAGACTTATCTAGAAGCTGGGTTAGCTTGACCTGACCCAGACCAGGTATTAACTTATATGGTCAGGGTTAAGATGTTGAAAAACTTGCTGCCTTCACTTGTCTGCGGTTAGCCACATGTCACGAATTGGCTGATAACTAATCTTGGTCACGAGCCTGCATAACCTAGTCCTAAAACGCCGTAACCTGGTTATGGTTGAGTGATGAGTCTTCTCCTGGATTGAGCCTATACGCCCTCTCCATGGGCCCTTCCCAAATGGGCTTACATGGGTCAAGAACTATCATGAGTCTGTCCAGTATGCATTATTGGCTTACTTGGTCACACGCACTAAGTTTCTTGAAGAATCTATGTTCCAACCTAAACTTGGTCATGTTTAAATTCAATTCAGATATACCAAACAAGATGCCAAAAATTCACTGTTTTGGTTCAATATGGTGCAGTACTTCAAGGAGAACCCAGACTATAACCACCCAGTCTATAGCACAAAACTCGGGGTCTACGAAGAGAATTGTGGACTTGACAAGGTCACCATGACTTGGGGCCATGATGAGTACATGTATATGGTATGCCATTGCTGATCACCCTATTCATACGGTACATGATATGTAATATCCCCCGAAATCATGCTAACACATGGAATTCCTTACAACAGGTCGCAAAGGGAAACAATACCAAACTCCCACCCGAGGCACTCTTCATCATCAGGTTCCACTCATTTTATGGTAAGTTAAGAGGGTTTCAGTCATTCATGGTAAGATTTGATAGCAAGTATGCAGTCTTTTTTTTCCTGCATGAAGTACTTACAGAGTAGGATCTTGGCAGCAATGCACCGGAATGGAGGATACAGATATCTCATGAATGATGAAGACAAGGAGTTGCTCAAATGGGTGCTCATATTCAAGTATGGTCCTCCAACACCATCTTCCATGTGATTGTCAAAATTCAATAAATCAGATTGATATGCACTTTTATCTCTTCTCTATCTAGTTGTCATTGATGCAGGGCTGAGAAACGAGTTTGTTTTTGGCTCGTAAAAAACTTGTTTAAACTCGTGAATTAGGCTCCACAGTGTTTGACTTGGCTCGACTCACATAGGCGCGTGTGTGTGAGATAAAAGTGTAAATGGCTAATGTGTCTGGCTTGCAAGAAATAAGTTTAGATTTCAAATCCTATTGCTTACAACTTTAAAACAATGTATTTATTTTGTAAATTGGCCAGTTTGAGCTTGGCTCAGTACGTTTATAGAGTCCAAAATCTAATATTTACAATTTTAAAAATTACATTTCTTTTTGTTAACCAGGAAGCCTGAAGCTTGTTGAATTTGGTCTCTCCATGAGCATAAGCTTGGCCCAGATCACCACAAAAGTGAGCTGAGCTTGAACACTTGCAGTTCGGTTCGTTCAGCATGTTTATCAGTCCTAGTACATGCCAAAATGTCAGTATTACCCGCTTCAGATAAGCGTCAGTATTACCTCTGCTATGTGAACGGGTTGCTGAGAAAATTCATGCATGTTAATGATGACTGTTAGCGTTGAGCACCAAACTAGAAACATGGAAAGTGGCGGTAGCAATACAAAAGGGCAACAACAAAAAAAAGTTTGATAGATCCTTTATAATAGAACCTATGCTTATATGCAGGGAATGATTATTTAATCCAATTCTTGACTTAGCATAGAGATTTCCTCTTAAATAAACACCTAGTATTTTGGCAACAAAAATGTTCATTCTTTTTTTTTTTTTTGCAGCAAGTATGATCTTTATAGCAAGAGCAAGGTGAAGGTCAACCTCAAGGAGGTGAAGCCCTACTATCAATCACTAATAGAAAAGGTTCGCCTCTCTCTCTCTCTCTCTCTATATATATATATATATATATATATATATATATATATATAACAAACTGTTATGTTTTTGCAGTATTTCCCTGAAAAGCTCCGCTGGTAAGAGGGCACAGCAACTGATGAGTTCTCCAAGAGATTATACATGTGGAAACTGTCATTGAGATTCGGCTTCATGTCTACCTTCTGTCTTTGCTTTAAGCTATTAAAAAATGAGTGTATTTGGCTTGTAAATAAAAGGGCTTCTGGTGCTGTCCACCTCTACCCATGAAACTTTCCATATTTTATTTTCCAAGATCACTGAGCTCTCACTGTGGATGTGGAGGCTCTTTAACATATTCATATGATTTGGATACTATGGAATTGTTTGTGCTGAGATACCCATGAAGCGTATGAGCTATACACATGCAAAGCTCTACCAAACAAGCATGAGGACATACATGACAATCATAGAATTACCAATGCATATGTTTCTTTTAAGGCTGGTAAAAACGCGCCAAATAGAGGACATTTAAGCTCGGCTCATTCTAGTGGCGAGCAGCGTTCTAGCTAGCTAGATAACAAAGAGAATGTTTTTTTAAATTAAAAATAATGAAATTTGGACTCTAAACCTACTGAGCCAAGCTCATATTCGCTCGTTTACAAAATAAAAATAAGTTTCCAAAGCTGTACGCTTTAGGATTTCAGCTCTGAAATTATAGCTAGAAAGCCAAAGACTTTAACCATTCATACTCAAGACATAAAATATCTGTAAAATAATACTATTAGTTAATGAACCTATACGAGCTGAACTGAGATGAACACTCATTGACTGTTCAGCTTAACATGAGCCAAGCTACCAGCAGCTCGTCTCATTTCCCAGCCCTAGTTTCCTTCATCCACTCATGCACAACTTTTTGCCAAGACCGGTCGTTCCAATGCAACACATATGAAGCAGGTAACACTCAATTCAGAAAATCCATGAATAATACATTAATCTTGGTCCTGATCACACTTTCCTTAACAAGCAGTAAGATATGGGGAGTGGCACTTTGACAGAAGCTAAATACATGTGCAGCAACTTGAGCCAAAAACATGAGCCTAGTCCATGCTATCTCAGTAAGATATTGTACATGTTAAGGCTTTGAATTATGACCTGAGCACACAAACAAATCATGCAATCTTGCTACCAGTGTTTTTAGCATCAGCAACGCACCAGAAAAAAAAAAGTGCACATTAGCTTCATGAACCATTCTTGGTCTCCATTAATTGCCCTAATTTGGTTATTGTCCAAACAAGCAGCAGAGATGGGAGTGATTGGTGCTGTACCGTGTCAGGTCTATACTGCCTGACCAAATCACCTGAGACATAAGAAAGAAACCAGCAACATATTCTGGTTTTCGGTTTCTGATGATCTTGGTCATGTGGATGGTCCATGTGATTGTTCTACTTTTCTAATCTTGGTTTCTTGGATGGTCCTTCATCAATTATTGGATCCCGGGGATGTTGTAAATCTGATGATGCCTGTGTTTCAGAGCCTTTATCTGCATCAGAGGTTTGTGGTGGAGCATATCCTTCAGGAAAAGGGGGTGGAGGAGGAGCTTGAGGCAGCTGCAAAACGAAATAATTCTTATCAATTTTAATCTGATAGCTTAGTTGCCAAATGTGCTAGTCGGAAGACCCTTAAAAGGACTAGTTGAGGCCAAGGCGAGACCAAAAAATAAAACATTAAAAAAACAAAAAATTTAGAATAAATAATTAAATTTAGTAACAAACATATGATTGTAACTATGGATGAAGTGTGTAATTCAATGAAATATGTCACAAAATTCATGAAATTTCATAATATTGAACATACACCAAAACTTGGGGCAGACCATCTGGTTACTCTCTCTCTCTCTATATATATATATATAGAGAGAGAGAGAGAGAGAGAGGATTATCCTGCCCCTGTTTCATTAGGTCAATGTTAGGACCCTCAAAAAATTATTTAGTTTTTAGATGTTTTATAATCGATCTTAACCATTAGATGTGTTTATGATTGTTGCTGAATGGAGAACATAAAATTGATTAAGCATCTTTATGCTCAGATGTGTATCTTAAAGAGGTAAAAAAAAAACATCAGTTGATATCGTACTAAAATTTTATGATAAAATGTTCACACTTTTTATATCAAATCAATTTGAAACAATGCTTGTTTCTCAATAAGTATTGATAAACACATCTAATGGTTCAAATTGAGCATAAAACACCAAAAACTTTGATATCGAAGGTCTTAACGGTGACCTAAAGAAAAAGAGGATAAGATGAACCCCATATATATGGTAAATATTGGCTACTAATGATGGTACAGAGCTAATGAGCCAAAAACATGGGTGCAAGTTGCATAGACTCAGTAACTGCGTAGATGTGCTCAGCATGGTCTTTTGCTATAGATCAAGCTTTGGATCGTGCTTTTCTGATGTAAAAATGTGATCTTTTGAGTTATGAAATTTTGGCACATTGTGGACCATTGATTTTTGGACCCCTTTAAAAACCTAATTACTTGTCATAATCACATGATTCAAAACTAGTTTCCTACTAAACACATCATGTAGATCACATCTATAACATTTGATCTACAAAAAATTCAAAATTTTTGAAAATAGTGATTTCTACTCATTAGTTTTGTACCTTCATTAGTAGCCAATATTAACCCATCCATATATATATATATATATATATATATATATATATATATATATATATATATATATATATAATTCTCCTTTTGTGGCGTTTTCATGTCGTTTCTTAAAAAAAAAACTTGCTTTTTATACATTTTTAGGCCGTGTTTTTTTATCATGTGCATAACCGTTTAGTTATACAGTGTCCGTCCCAAGCCCGGATAATGGAGGAGGGTTGCGGTAGGCCAGTGACAGCCAGCGTAAAAACTTAGTCACACCCTATGAATATGAACCAGTATGCGAATTTCGTTGGGGCGTTCCCTACTAAGCGATGCTTTGTACTCTATAGGCCCGGAGGCAGTGATAATTGGGCAAGGGTAGCTAGGACATTGCCCAGAAACGATGCGTCAAACCGGCGCCCGAGGGTAGGGTTAAATAGGCAAGGGTTCTCGCACTTTGTTGGACGGGTGAGGGTAAAAAAGATAGTTCAAGACCATACAATTAGGTTAACCACTTAGAACATAGGGTCTTTAACTGGTAAGTTGGTAGAGTTAGTATATGTTATGTGTAGGAAAAAGATTGATATTTTATGTTTACAAGAGACCAAATGGGTAGGTGAGAAAGCAAAAGTGATACAACTTTGGGGATATAAGATTTGGTATTCAGGAATACATAGGAATAAGAATGGAGTTGGAATTGTTATTAGTCGTGAGTTTATAGATAATGTAGTTGAGGTCTGTAGGAAGGGGGATAGGATTATACTTATTAGATTAGTAGTAGGTACAAATATTATTAATTTTATTAGTGCTTATGCACCTCAAGTCGGTTTAGACGATTCCACTAAGTGTCAATTTTGGGAAGATTTAGACGAAGTAGTACAAGGGATATCTCATGGAGAAAGATTTTCATCGACGGAGACCTTAATGGACATGTAGGCATTGGTAGGGATGGATTTGAGAGTATCCATGGAGGCTATGGTATAGGAGAAAGAAACGAAAGTGGAGAAAGGATTCTAGATTTTGGTTTGTCCTATGATTTGATCTTAGCCAACACGTGGTTTAGGAAGAGGGAGTCTCACCTAGTAACATTTAAAAGTGGGGTTAATAAGAGTCAGATAAATTTTTTCCTACTCAGAAAGAGAGATAGGGGTTGTTGCATCAATTGTAAGGTTATACCAGGAGAAAGTGTAGCTACACAGCATAGAGTCTTAATTGTAGATCTTAAAATTAGAAAATGCCACAAAAGGGATAGACAGGATAGATCCTAGAATTAAGTGGTGGGCACTAAAAAGAGCTAAACAAGGAATGTTTGTAGAACAGGTAGCTAAGGAAGCTAATTGGTGTCTCGAGGAGGATGCAGAATCAATGTGGAATAAGATAGTGGGTTGCATGCAAAAGGTGGCGAATGAGGTTTTGGGTGAGTCAAAAGGCGGTGCACCGCTAGGTAAGGATACATCATGATGGAATGAAGATGTCAAATTAGTTATTAAGGTTAAAAGAGAGAGTTATAGAAATCTAAGAGTCATGATAATGAGAATTTGGAGAAGTATATGGTAGCAAAGAAGGAAGCTAAAAAAGTCGAAACACGAGAGATAAGGTATATAAGGAGGTCTATGACAAGTTGGATACCAAGGAGGGCAAAAAGGATATTTATAAGCTTGCAAAGATGAGAGATATGAAATCGAGGGATCTGGGTATGGTTAGATGTATCAAAGATGAAACGCAAAGGGTTTTAGTTAAAGATGAGGAGATTAAGAAGAGATGGAAAGATTATTTTGATAAGCTATTTAATGGAAGGCATGCCCAGGATCTTGGAGACTTCTCCATTCCTTTTCATGAGATGAATCGTGACTTCATGCGCAAGATTCAAAAGCAAAAAATTGCAGAGGCTTTGAAGAAAATGCAATCCAGAAAGGTAGTTGGCCTGGATGGTATACCTATCGATGCTTGAAAATGCTTGGGTGAGAAAGGTTTAGTGTAAAATAAAAAAACTTTTATCGAAGGAAAAATATAGCGATATTTTGAAAATATAAAAATTTTATATATATTGTGATAATATCAAGGGCAGTTGGCCCAGATGGTATACCTATCAAGGTTTGGAAATGCTTGGGTGAAAAAGGTTTAGAATGGTTGACAAATCTTTTTAACAAGATTTGACAGACAAATAAGATGCCTAATGAGTGGAGGAAGATTATTTTGATGCCTCTATATAAGAATAAGGGTGATATATAAGATTGCACAAACTATCATGGTATAAAACTCATGAGTCATACTATGAAACTTTGGGAGAGGGTGATTGAGTATAGATTGAGAAATATTGCCATGATATCGGAGAATCAATTTGGTTTTATACCTGGAAGATCAACTATGGAAGCTATACATCTTCTTAGACAACTTATTGAGAGATATAGAGAGGGGAACAAAGATTTGCATATGGTTTTTATTGATTTGGAGAAGGCATACGATAGAGTACCTAGGGATGTTCTCTGGTGGACAATGATGAAGAAAGGTATCGCTCTCAAGTACATTAGTATAATTAAAGATATGTACGAAAGAGTAGTAACCAATGTCTGCACTTGTGGAGGGGTGACAAACAATTTTCCTATAACGGCTGGGTTACATCAAGGATCTGCATTAAGCCCTTTCCTTTTTGCTATAGTGATAGATGAACTTAAGAGATCAATTCAAGAAAATGTGTCGTGGTGTATGTTGTTTACTGATGATATTGTTTTGATTGATGAGTCTAGAGCTGGGGTTAATGCTAAGTTAGAATTATGGAGACAGACTTTGGAAGCAAGAGGTTTTACGTTGAGTAAGAGTAAGACAGAATATATGGAATGTCGGTTTAGTAAGCAACGAAGTAGTGAGGAGAGTGTAGTGAAGCTTGCTGAGCAAGAAATAACGGTGGATGACTGTTTCAAATATTTGGGATCTATCATTCAAAAGAATGGAGAGGATGTAAATCATAGGATTAAGGTTGGGCGGATGAAATGTAAAAGTGCAACTGGAGTGTTGTGCGATCGTAGAATGCCATTGCGGTTGAAGGGAAAGTTTTATAGGACGACAATTAGACCCGCTTTACTATATGGTACGGAATGTTGGGCTGCCAAGAGACATCATATTCAAAAAATGAGTGTAACTGAGATGCGTATGCTTCGATGGATGTGTGGAAAGACACTAAAAGATAAGATTCTGAATGAGGAAATACGTAAGAAGGTAGGCATTACATCCATTGAAAATAAGATGAGTGAGAATCGTTTGCGATGGTTTGGGCATATTCGGCGAAGGCCTAATGATGATCCGGTTAGAAGGATGGAGAAATGGAAAAATATATTAGCTAAAAGAGGTCGGGGTAGGCCTAAGAAGACTTGGATGGAGATGATAAGAAAGGATATGAATGCTTTGAACCTCACCGAGGACATGACATTGGATAAAAATGATTGGAGGAGAAGAATTAATGTGGACCCAAAATGATTTTCTTTTTGGTTCATATCACCGACCCCAATTGTTTGGGATGAAGGCGTTGTTGTATATATATTGAGCGAGAGAGAGTGGTAGTTGCGCAACCCTTAGGTGCGCAGCTACCGACGGAATGCCAGTGGCCATCCATCACAGGGTATGATGGACAACCACAAAAAAGAACGCGGACAAGTGGACAAAAACGTGCATCCCCCCCCTTTAACGGCGGTAAAAAACCGCCGCTAAAAAGCACTAAAACACACAAATAGCATGTTTTAGCATTTTTTATGATGACCGTCCATCAAGCGCCGCAATGAACGGCTAGTGCAATTGCGCAGGTAGCAGTGCACCCATGTCACATAGACTCGGCTAACACGGGTGAAGGTGCGACACCCGATGCGGTCAACATAACCCTTGATGGGTGCGATTGACTGCACCCAGGGTTATACTTGTCCTATCTAGACTCGATCAACTCTGATAGAGTCCATTTTGGACCCAAAAAAATTAATGGGGGGAAGGGGGTTTAAGGCATGAAACCATCTCCCTCCTCCCCCGACCCCTCCTCTTCTTCTGAAGGCGACAACGGCCACAACCCGCAAAGGTACCCCTCTCTCTCTTCTTCTTCTTCCTCCTCCTTCTTTCTCCTTCTCCCTTCCGCATCTGGGTTTGAAGGAACCTAGGTGACCTGGGTTGGGCTCGATCAAACTCACCCAGGTTGGGTGGATCTCTCTCTCTCTCTCTTACTAAAGCCTGGCCCTATAGGGCCAGGTGTCTCTTTAGTTTGACTTAACACTAAAACCTGGCACAACAGGGCCAGGTGTTGGTTTGGTTTGACATGAATCAGATCTAGTCTAATTCATGTCTTTGGTTGAATGAAACGAGAACTAGGTTTGAACCCAAGATCTGATTTCAACTAATTCAGATCTAGATCTGGGCGCAGATCTGATTCCTACTACTAAACTGTTAAAAATTATATATATATATACTCTCCCGCACACAAGTTTTTTTAAATTGCCGCATCGCCGCACCTGCACCTATGTGACATAACTGCGCACCTAAGGGTTGAACAACTACCACTTTATATATATATATATATATATATATATATATATATATATATATGGGTTAATGTAACATTAAACTAGTTGTATTTAACATTAGATGGATTCAACCATATTAAAATGACTAAAAACCATTAAAAGAATGATATTTAAAAAAATACATGCTTACTTTTATGGGCATTATGGGGTTTTGAACTTGGAGAGAATTGAAAAGTCCAAACACTTTTTCCAAAAAAGTAACTTTATGAATCTATCAAAGTTACCTTTTTTTATCTAAAAAAGTAATCATGTACTTTTAAAAATGCCTTCTTTTAAGGGTATTTCAGTCATTTTAATCATGTTGAATTCATTAGTTTAATGTTAGATTAACCCTATAGATAGATAGATAGATAACAGAGACCTACTGCCTAGACCCATAAGCCTAGGCAGTGGCGATGCGCCTAGCCCGCCCAGGCAGAGCCTAAGCATGGTTTTTGACAACTAAGTTTGATAGCACATCTTCAGAGAGAGAGAGAGAGAGAGTTTTCAAGTGGTGGACTCTCTAATAATCTTCATGTGGGTCTTATGAGGGTGTGGGATGGGTTTTGTGGTTATACTGTAAGAAGGAGACTCCATAGATTTAAGCAACATATTGCAGGTTTTCCTCAAAATGTACGGTCATGTTCTTATTCATCTATTTCTGCCACTTTTCGTGATGTTATTGTTGAACTAGAAGAAACTAAAAGAAAAGAATGTTGCAAAATTACAATACAACCATTGTTCCATATTCTAAAGATGATGATGATGACCCACGGTAAACTCAGTTAACTTCACTTGCCAAAAAAAAATGGAAGATGAAGAGGCGATGGTGCGGCAGTGGGATACAACAATGAAGATTTTTTGTCCTAATTTTTGATCTATAAAAAAGTAAGATCTTTATAGTTTAGACTTTAGAGATAAAGATTAGCAGATAAGAGTCATAAGGCATTGGTTATGTTTTAAGTTATCATGAACTCTCAATAGTTTAATTATGACTTATGACATTTTAGTATGACTTCTCAAGAGTTCATGATAAAACATCCACTAAAACATTTTAGTATGAACTCTCAATTAGCCCTTAAGAAGACTAGGCAGGGCCTAGGCAGCACATCCACTAAAAAATATCAAAATCTTTGCACCTAGTTCTTGAGCACAGAACAAATTTTGCTATGCGGTGTTCCATACAGCCAAAAGAAACTGGTGTTTATCAAGTGCAAATAATCCATGGTGAGAATGGGCACAACCATGAATAAGCAGGTCAAACTGGACTCAGGGCATCAATGAAGCAGGTCAAAGTCTAAGCAAGCTGAATAAGAGTAGGATATGGTCAGTTACCGCCACAACCATATTCACTTCTATGGATATTGATGATCACTAGTGACATCCGTGCAAAAAAGTTGAGCGGACGTGGATATAGAAATGGTTCTTGAAAATGCTAATCAACATAAATTTTCACACATGCACATGCAAAATAAAGGCTCAAATATGGGACCTAGTTTGATATCACTGTGACTGATCAATTGGCTGCCATTAGAAGGTATGGCCCCAAGTGATGGCTCGGCTACTCAAGCCTTGAGCATGGGTCCAGGTGAGCTCGGTTCACCCGAACCTTGAGCTAAGGCCTCTCCCCTATGTGTAATGATCCAAATGGATCCAATAAGCGCTGACACCTGACATGTGGTGATCCGAATCCACCTCTTGGGCACATGCCTATATAAGGCTGCATCGGCATCATTTCATGCATCTTTTGGGAATTGAATAGTTGAACTCCAAAATTCTCTAGTGTAGATCTGTCCCAGATCGAGAGCTCATTTGAGCACTCTCTGGACCAACTTGAGTCGCCTGAGCTCGCCAGAATTTACTGAAAGCCTGTAAGCCTTGCCTGAGCTCTGCCGATTGGCATTGAGCATGATGTAAGCCTGCCATTGCCGTGCATAGGCCGATCACCGTTCCTTGCTGCTAATCGCCGAATTTCGACAAATTCACCGGCGAATTTCGACAAATTCATCCTCATATCACCAGAGAACATGATTGAAGCAAAGAGCACCAACAAATTCTCTAGATCATATGATCGCTAGTTTGATCCACCGCAACGCGTCGCACCCTGCCGCTGGCTGTGATACCTTCTCCGAACCACTGCCGACCACCTGAGCATAATTATCTAGTGGTGATCGTTTAGATTGTCCTCACTACCGACCTAGAGCCCATCCATATAATACCTATACATGTAAAGCGTAAACCATGAGGAAGTGAATCAAGTTTTGTGTTGCTCTCCTTCAATAAGCCATAGTTGTGCTCTTGTTTTGAAAATAAACATAATAAATATTTGTTTCCCATTTGATTTTAGTTTTACTTCTAGTCCTTTTTCTGTTTGACTTTTCATTTCTCATAGAATTCCCTTTTCGCTTTCTGTTTGATTTCCATGTTTTGTTTGTTGTTTGATTTCCATTTCACTTCTAAGTCAATTCCAGCATCTAGCTTCCTAAAAAATTTAAAATGCCTTGCTTCTTGCATGTCCTGTATCATTTCCCACTCTCTTCCAAATTTGGCAACCTTGGGGCATTTAGGACAAAAGAATTCAACAGGTTAAAGACCAAGGTTGTAAGCATCGTATCGTTACCCGTATCGATTGGGCCCAAAGTCACACCATATCGGATCGTAACTTTTTAATAAAAAAATTCTAAAAAATAAAATAAAAAAATCATAAAAATTAGCAAAAATTCTAAAAAAAATCATATCACATGAAACAATGATGAATTGCACAAAATACAACCATAAAATCATATATGAAGCATTTATGTATCCATGAGCTGCTATGAAAAGAAAAATGTAAATTGTGAAATAATAAACACTACGCTAACAAGTCATAAGATCGATAACAGTGCACGTTTACATAAACAAAAACAAAATCCCCAAGTGTTTCTCAATACTTAAAAATTTTACATAACCATTTTTTTTTTAAGTTCAAACAAAAATGAAGACTTCTTCTTGCAAGAAATTAAGCCCTAAATCACTCACAAGTTCTTTAAGAGTGAACACAAACTCACCTTAAGGAGTCTTCTTATATATTAAAAAAAAAATGAATTGAGTGCAACATAAAATGCACTAATTGTGTATCATAAGATACACCCTGTATCGGGGTGTATCGTACGATACACCCGATACAGGTACAATACACACCCGTATCTCGATATATTGTATCAATTAGGCCCATGTACTTGCAACACTGCTAAAGACAGAGAGATTACCTTCCGCAGCAAAGAACCAAGAATGTGATCAACACGTTTCGCTTCCTTTAAGTCGATAGCCTCTTTCCCGGTCCTTGTCTCAACGTTCACCCCATCATTTTCAGAATCAACTGCAAAATAAGATATACAATGATCAGCCCTAATATTTTGAGCTTATCTGCAACAAATGAAATAGAACTCTAACATTGTCGAGCCAAACTTAAAAAAATAAGAAAAACAAACACAAACACAAACACAAACACAAGCATTCCAAAGGGGGGAGCATTTACAAGCAAATCTATCCTTATTAGATTGACAACATTTACTTCTATGAGACTACAACTATTTGTAGCTTAGAACACTTTTCAAGATAGGGACACATATAACAACATATGATAGATTCTAACCAGTGAAAACAAAATCAAATATGCTAAGAACATGATACATAAAACAAAGGTCAGCTGGCAAACCTAAAACTTAATTGAGAAAAGGATACTCGAATGATAATTTTGAGGAAGTTTCATGGGAATTTTGTTTTGAAAAAAATCTTCAAAACTATGTTTTCTGAAAGCTAAATTAGGGGTTGGGTAGAAATGTATTAATCAATTTGTCTGATCTCTCTCTCTCTCTCTCTCTCTCTCTCTCTCTCTCTCTCTCTCTCTCTCTCTCTCTCTCTCTCTCTCTGTGTGTGTTCCCTCATGAGCACAATGGAAAACCCCATTCCCTTTTTTTCCCAGCTTCCTCTTCCAACAACCATCAGAGAGAGACTTTTTTGTTTCCTTTTCATCATAGGCTGCTCACAGTCTCCTTGAGAATGTGTTCGGTAGAGAAGGGACCAAAAAAGAGGTAGGTACAAACATTAATGTTGGTGAGAGAACTTATGATTGCCCTCAAGTTTATAATGTTAGAATATGGGCTGTATAATATATATATATATATATATACCCAAGTCACATGGGTGCGGGAGTGCGGCAGGGCAAACATGTAAATATATATATATATATATATATATATATATATATATATAATTTTGAAGGTTTAACATTTAACATTATCATAATTTAACAGTTAACATTGTCATAATATCATTCATCACCTATGTCACAAGGATTCGGCCAGACAGGTATCGCACCCCCGTCGACACGACGCGATGCGGGTGCAGGTGCGGGTGCAGCACCTGGTGCGGTCAACCCAACCCTTGGTGCGGTCAACGCACCCAAGGTCATTTTGATCCATTTTTTGGATTTTTTTTAAATTTTTGCCCTATGAAACCTCGTGTAAGCGTGGAAGGAGACGACATGGAGCCCTCAACTCGGTGACTGCCATGGAGCCCTCACCTTCATCCTCTTCTGTCGTTTTACCTTACTGGTTGGAGGCCATCGTCGATCGTCAGTCCAGCTAGACTCGACCTCGCCAAGGAGGTGCGGTTCACAAGGGGCCACCATCATTGGATGGGGCGATTTGCTATTCCCAACGTGGTGCCATTGGCTGGAGCTACCCAGGAGATTATCATGACCTCTCAACTTCCTTTTCTGAGAGCCAATGAGAGGCAAAGTAGCCCCTTAAATAGAGGAGTCATTATTGAATATTATGTGGATACTCTCAATATTATTGGCAACAAGATTGGGCCAATCAATGCACTCTTTTTTTATAACGTGTGAGACTGCCCTTTATTGCCCTCTCCCTATCACCAACGGTTTCAAGGCATTTAAATGGCCTCTCACGCATGATTGGTTGGATCTTCACATGGCCTCACTATTACTATTGTTGATTCAGACCCATAATGTGTAACGGTTCTAGACCCTATTTATGAAGTTCATCCGGACCCAGAACCTGAAGTGGATCCTGACCTGGTTTCTCAAACTGGACATGACAGGCCAGATTTGCCCAACTCTTTTGGGTCGACCAGAGCGAACCTGCCCCATGACTTGGATGCTCACCACCACCTTCTTCAAGGTGGAATTGAAGGGGTGCCGCCTCCTTGTACGTTTGACCCGCGCCGGGGGGAACCCCCAGACCCCCCCCCCCCATATATATATATATATTGTCGTACCCCCGCACCCAAGGTTTTTGAAAGTGCGCAGCCCCGCACCCGCACCCATGTGACATAATTCATCGTGCATACAATATATCAACCTAAATATCAATCAAATAAGTAAAGCAATTACATAAATCAACCTAAATATCAATCAAATAAGTAAAGCAGAAAAGAACTAAATTACATACCAAAAGTAACGGATCTTAATAATTTTCTTCTTCATCATCAAATGCATCATTAGAAGGAAGACTCACTCAGATAAATCCATATTTGTCATGTTGAAAAAATGGTCTCCTTCGAAGTCCCACTCTTCTGGGTTTACATAACAAAATTTGGATGTTCCTTTCCTGTATTACAAACCCAATTTGAAAATGTTAAATACAATAAAAGTATATTTAAATGAAAAATTAAAAAATAAATAATCAAATAACTAAGAAAGCAAATTAATACCCGTATTCATCGTTAGATCGCGAAAGTAGTCAAAGATTTGAATGGACATATACTAAATCCTCTGCACGCTTGATTGTGAGTTTGTTTCTCTTCACGTTATGGATTTGAGAATATGTGCTCCAGTTTCTTTCACAACAAGATGAATTAGCAGGTTGCGATAGCAATCGTAATGCAAGACGTTGGAGAAGAGGTGTTTCTGATCCAAATGTTGACCACCATGTGAGAGGATCTATATTATCCTCCTCTCTCGCGAATAATGCTGGTCCATATAATCTTGAAGATGAAAATTTTCCAAACTCTTGTGTGACTTGATTTAGAAGATATGCTTCAGGAAAAAGTCTTATCATACACATATTTCTATGTCTTGATAGCTCTGGGTTTAGATTTGGAGGGACACGATCAATACCACATGCTTGCCACTTTTTTGCATAATATTTTGGATTAAGAGAATGTACCATGCAATGCAAATGAATGTTGTTCTTATCCTATCTTCTAAATAAAATTGAATGAATATGGTTACAAAATTCTGAATCATCCAATGCAGAATTTTTTTCTTCATGCTTGAAAACAACTTGTATTTTTTCAATCATATTATCACACATTTCATAAACTCTATGAAGCATGGGCTCATCCTTATCAACATTTCCTAAATAGGTTGGGTAAATTGAAGAAAGTATACTATTTTGTCCCAAAACTCATCATCAACAATGAATTTCTTAATTTCTTGAACTTTGACATCATCAAGCACAATAGAATGTCCAATTTTCATCAGTCACCATGCTAACCAAAGCATTCTTCACTTTTTTAATCCTCTTCACCATCACAATGATGGACGCAAAACATGTTTCAACGACCTTCAACAATTTCAACTCAGAATGCCTATTAAATATAGTATTAGCACGACGGTGGTTAACAACAAAATTTTTAATGCTTTTGACATTTCTTTCTAAATCTTTAATCCATGAATATAAAACATATGCTTGTGAATTTTCTTCTTCTTTGGGGTTGCATATGCTCTTTAGGGTCAGATTTAAGTTGTGCTACACAGGGAGTCCAAAAAATATGAGGGTAGTTGCTCTCCAAACTCAACGCTGCACTTTTACAAACTGGAGCGTTGTCTGTAATAATTTGTACAACATTTTGATCACCCACTTCTTTTATGACTTCTATAAACAACCCCTTCAAATACTCTGCATTTTTATATTCTTCAGATGCGTCAACTGCTTTCAAGAATACTGAGTCACTAAGCGAAGAAGTAATGAAATTGATCAGTGGACGCCTTTGAATATTTGTTCATCCATCAGACACAATAGAAACTCCATTTTGCTCCCATGAATATTTTTTGATCTCCAACAACCTCTCCATATTTGCCCTCTCTTCTGCAAGAAGTGTGGTTCATATTTTTTATGAGCTTAGAGGCACATAGCAAATCAAATTACAATTTGCCAAAGATGTTACTAAATCCTTCCAATAAGGATTTCTAGCGGTATTAAATGGGAGCGAACTAGAATAAAAATACCTCCCAACTTTTCTATCAAATTTTTCTCTTTCATATGTATTGAATGGTGTTTGTATCGTTCCTCTACCTCCTACATTGACTTTTCTTTTTTTTTAGCATCTTCTTGGTGGCTTGCAAATGACACACTAACTGCACAAGAATCGGTCATTGTCTTTCTCTTCTCATATTCTTCTTGTATTTTCTTGTATTGTCTTCGCATTGCCTCATCAACTTTTCTACATATTGAAATGCTATGTTCTAGTATCTTCAACAAATGAGCCTTCACTCTTGTGTAAGACCTAACAAAATCTCTTTCACAGAGCTTGCATCAAAATCTCTTGTTTCTACCACCTCCTTCTCCAGTTTTTGCAAGTTTATCTACATGTACCCATAGTGGCCCCACCTCATCGGTCCCACTACAACTATCAGCAAAACTAGCAACAGAACTCAAATGTTGGGAATGAGGATGACGCAAGTCCTTTTTCTTTATCTGTCATTTTTATCCTAAAAACACAAAAAAATACATTTAAAATTTTAAATCAATTATACAAACATTATATAACATTATATATATATATATATATATCCCCTGCCAAAAACAAGGAGGGACTCGGCCCCTCCCCTGAAATAAGAGGGAGCAGGGAAGGGGGCTCGACCTCTCCCCTGCCGACTCAACAAGAGAGCGAGAGGGGGGGCTCGGCCCTCCCTCCCCTGAAATCAAAGGGAGCAGGGTGGGGGGCTCAGCCCCTCCCCTGTCGACCCAACAAGAGAGCGAGAGGGAGCAGGGGGGCTCAACCCCTCCATTACCGACACAAGAAGAGAGAGAAAGGCAGCTAAAGGGCACCTGCGACGAGGGAGAGGAGGAGGTGGCGTCGGGAGGACTCGAGTTGAACTGCGCAGGAGAGGAGAGGAGATTAGGGCAAATTTTTTTTTTGCCCTAATCCTCCATTTTCATAGTTTTTTTTTTAAAGTCCAAAAAATTGGACCAAAATGACAGTGTTGACCGCACCCGGTGCCACACCCGCATGCGCACGCGCACCCGCGTCGCGTCGACGCAGGTGCGGCATCTGCTTTGCAGAGTCCCTATGACTTAGATATATACACACACACGTGACAAGATTGTAACATGTATTACCCTCCAGAGGTATTTTGGTCTTTTGACCAATACAATTTTTCTGTAATAGGTGTCGCCCAATAGGGACTGTTTTTACTTCAGTTTGTAATATGTTATATTGTCAAGGACATTTCTGTCCTTGACAATATAACAACAATATAACTGTTGGAGCTCCCAATGGCTAGATTTCTAGCTGCTGGGGAGCCCCAACAACTATATTGTGGGGAGCCTCTCGCTCCCCTTTAGTCTATAAATATGGGCATTAGTCCCCTTGTAAAGGAATGCATTTTTTGTGCATTTGACACCCAATAAAGACTATTTTTTTTATTGTTAGTTCAATTTCTCTATGCCCATAAGTGGCTGGTGTGCTTGTGTTTTTTGCCCCTTTGTGTGGATGTGCCTCTTGTTTGAGGCGTGAAAAAAGTTCATGATTTCATTACATGGTATCAAAGCCATTGCAATCTTGATCGTAGTAAAGCGTACTCGTGTGGACGTGAGATCGTGGACTCGTGGTGCGGAAAAGTCTTTCGCTTTCATATCTTTCTTCTTGCTTTCTATCTCTTTATCTTTCTGGATCCGAGAAAGAACCAAAGTTTATGCCTTTAAAGAGTGAAAATGGCAGAAAAATTGCACTTCAAGGAAATGAGATGAACAAAACCATTACCGACTATGAAAAGAGATGGAAGGAGTGGAGGATGAGTAATTCCAAAATCATGGGATGGCTCATTAATAGTGTTGAAATAAAAAAATGTTCAAGCTTAGCAAAATTTGAATTTTTTAGTGATGCTTGAAAATATCTCCAAGATATGTATTCTCTAAAGGATGTATCTCATATATATAATCTCCAAAAGAAAGAAAGATTTATGACACAAAGAGATATGAGCATAAGATAATATTACAATGCTCTCTCTCTTTTGGGATGAATCGGCTCTTTTAGAGCCTAAATGAAATTGTCCATTTGACTTTAGAGCTCCGAGAAAAACAAATCAACTCAGAACATTTTTACCACTTCATAAATGGGCTTAGGCCCGAATTTGAAGGGACCAAATCGGCCCTTCTTCATAGAAGTGGTGTTCCTTTCATAGTAGAAACTTTAGAAGAATTAACTATGAAATATAATAGATTAAAGAAATCGTCTCCTAGTAAAGATGAGGAATCGGCGCTTGCTATGTCAAGGCCCGAAAATCATACCAAAGCATATAAGCCTCCTTACTTTGGAAAAAGTCAAAATGACTATGGGAAGAACTCAAATGACTAAGAAAGAAATCCAAGTAATTACAAACACAAAAAATATGGTAAGATAATATGTCACTTTTGCAAAGAGCCGGAAAACATCAAACCTTTTGCCCAAAAAGGAGAAATGAAAAAAAAAGGGACCTCTATGGGATCATCAAGTGAAAGAGGTGGTATAGATGAAGGCTCCAAGAATGTTTCATTCGCTCAACTCATGAAAATCCTTCAACCACTAATCAAAGGCCAATCTTTCGCACTCTCTGATGCAACTATATCAACATGCATGGACTTCGATAAGAACTCTTGGATTCTTGATTCCGGTGCCTCTTTTCATATGACTCCTAATGAGTCCATACTATCCAAATGTCTTATTAACTCTCATGATTCTTATGTTTCAACCGCCGATGGAACGTCCTTGAAAATTAAAAGCTTGGGTACTTTACAAAATTCTTCTAAAATTAATCAAATTTTTTATCCCAAATATTAGAGTAATACCTAAACTTAACCTCAACCTTTTATCTGTTTCTCAAATTACGGACCATGGATATAAGGTCACTTTTTCATCTAATGATTGCTTGGTACAGTATCTCTAATCTAAGAAGCCGATTAGGCATGGCCATAGAAGAGGTGACCTCTACTAAATGGACAATTTGAAACTATTAAATCAATTTTTTTGTAATTTTGTTGAGAAGAAAAGTATCGAACATTGGCATAGAAGATTAGGACATCCAAGTATGTCAAAAATGTATTTATTCCCTTTTCTTGAAAGTTGTAATGAAAATAATTTTGCTTGTAAAGAATGCATACTTAGAAAAATGAAGACTTTACCTTTTGGAAATAGCCAATTATATCTAAAGAACCTTTTGAGTTAATACATGCGGATGTATGGGGACTAGCACCGGTTATATCTAAAGGAGGAGTTTCTTATTATGTAATTTTTGTAGATTATTATAGTAGACACACATGAATTTATTTTCTTATACATAAATCCGAAGTTTTTGAATGTTCTCAAAAATTCCATAATTATGTCAAAATCAATTCAAAACCTCCATCAAAATCTTTAAATCTGATTCCAAGGAAAAAAAATTGTCAAAAGATTTTAAAATTTTTTTTATCAACAAGGGATTACTTATCAAAAGTCTTGTCCTTACACCCCCACAACAAAATGAATTGGTCGAAAGAAAGCATTGGCACATTATTGAAACCACTAGGACTCTTATAATATCAAAAAATGTTCCAATTTTTTTTTGGACCGAAGCTGCTCTTACGGCGATTTATTTAATTAATAGAATGCCTTCAACCATTCTTGAAAATACTTCTCTCATTGAAAAATTATTTAAAATCTTTCCTGATTATTCAAGATTAAGAACTTTTGGTTGTAAATGTTTTGTTGTTTCCAACAAAAACGCTAAACTTTCTGCTAAAGCCATTCCTTGTGTTTTCTTAGGATATGCTGAAAACCAAAAAGGGTCCAAGTGTTATGATATTGAGAAAGACACTTTATGTTTCAAGAAATGTAAATTTTCTTGAAAAAGAAAATGGTTTTGAAAAAATTGAGTCTAGGAAACCATGTGAGTATCCATTTTTGTTTGATCTAATACATGAGCATAATGATGATACTATTGATAACATGAATGAAAGTAATGATATTCATGATATGCATGAGAGTGCCAATGATAACACTCATGATGCACATGAAGGCGATATGACTATTGTTGAACTTCAAACATACTTTCGTCGTACACAAGACCAACCACCATGTGCATTAGAAAGGTATATCTTAAGTCAAGACAGATCAATCTAGTGTTAAAAGATCTACGAAAATATCCCAAAACACTTAGTAGGTTTGTATTTTATGAGTCAATTGAGCCTCACTATAGAGCCTACCTTATGGTCGTACACTCCTATGTAGAACCCTCCTCCTATAATGAAGCCAAAAATCATCATGAATGGATTATGGCCATGAATAATGAATCAAAAGTCTTAGAAAAGGCCAAGACTGAGATTCAATCATTACCTATAAGAAAGAAAACCATAGGATTAAATGGGTCTTTAAAATTAAAACCAAAAGTGATGAAACATTAAAAAAATACAAAGTTAAGCTAGTCGCCAAAGGTTATAGTCAATAATATGGAATAAATTATGAGGAAACATTTACCCCAGTAGCTAGGATGAGTACAGTTCGAACTCTCATCACCATTGCATCTATTAGAAAATGTCATATCTTTTAAATGGATATTAAAAATGCCTTTTTAAAATAGCAAAGTTAAGCTAGTCTATATTAATCCTCCACCCGGGTTATGTTTGGCGCCTAGAAAAGTTTTTCGTTTACGAAAGGCTCTGTATGGTTTGAAACAAGCTCTTAAGGCTTGGTATGATCATTGTAGTAATGTGATGGTTCAACTGAATAGAAGTTGCTTAATCACCCTGGGGGTATTTTTTGTCTCAGATTAAGTATGCAGCCGAGAAAATTGAAAGGTCAGGTCTTACGGATGAAAAGAGAGTGCACACGCCAGAAGTCATCAATTCAAAGACGAAGATAGATGATGAAAAACCTTTGAAAGATCCAACTTCATATCACCAAATGATTGACGCTTTAACTTATCTTTCTATTACTCGTTCTGATATTGCTCATGCTATTCATACAGCTAGTCAATTTCAACATTCTCCCACTACAATACATATGAATGTTGTAATGCGAATAGTTAGATATGTTAAAAATACTATTAATCAGGGTTTATTTTTATCATCTCCATCCTCATTAGATGTTATTGCATATATTGACTCTGATTGGAGAGGAGATGTAAATGATTGTCACTCAACCACTAGTTTCTATATTTTCGTAGGTGATTCCTTAATATCCTGGAGATATAAGAAACAACAGAAGGTGCCCCTATCTTCCACAGAAGCTGAGTATCGTGCAATGGCCACTACGACTTCTGAATTAGTGTAGTTGCGACAGTTACTCGAAGACTTGGGGATTTTCATATCTACACCCTCGAGATTATGTTGTGATAACAAAAGCGTTGTCTATATTGCGAGCAATCATACATTTCATGAGCGAATGAAACATATCGAAATGGATTGCCATTATGTCCGTGAAGAGTTCCTGAAGAAAACTATCATTCAGTGTTTTAAAACTCGCCGAGTCAACTCGTTGACTCGGCTAACTCGGCTCGGCTCGGCCCTCCAGCGAGTCAACCCGGCAAGGCAAACTCGGTCTGCCAAAACTCGGGCTTGACTCAGGCTTGACTCGGCCTGACTCGGCCTGACTCGGGCGAGTTCTGGGATGTTTGAAATTTGTTTTTTGAGTTTAAAATGGTAATGATATATTTACATATATGCAGTCTACTGTTTACTGTTTGTACAATCTAGTTGAAAAATCATAGATGCAAGTTGTATCTAAGCAATCCGACCTCATATATGTGTTCAACATGGTTTATTTGCTAGGAATCACACCTTTATCATATTTTTTATGTAAAAATATATTTTTTTGAGTCATGAAATTTTGGCATATTGTAGGCCATTGATTTGTGAAGCCCTTGAGAAACTTGCTTACATGTTGACAAACTATTTGAAAAAAAAAATTGTGTTCTAATAGATTGTATGTACAATTGAATGTGTAAAAACATACATTTAAAAACTTACTCTATTGGCAAAACCAGGAGATTTTTGTATGCATTTGCTTTTGTCAAATAAAAAATGGTCTATTTTGCAGTTTCAGACCTTGTTTACCTCAAAATTGGGATTGATATGAAAAATCAGATAAACTGTTGAAATGGAGAACCAGGTCTTGAGTAAGGCTAAAAGAGTCTAGTACTTTCTGCAAGCTGATGAAATGGTTTGGCAGTCGGGACTTAAACTAGCAAAATTAATGAATTTTTGCTTGTCGTGACCAACTTTTCTACATCTAATAAACTTTTAATCTTTAAACTCCCAGATTTCTGTGGCACATGACAAATTGACTGTCAAAGTGCTTGTATAGATATCAAATTCAATTATTCAAGCAAACCTCTATAGCTCTTTGCAGTTGTTTTTATATTCTTACAGACATTTGGAGACTATGTTTACTCAAAAACATGGTTTCAGACAAATTATATATTGTTTTTCTTTTAAAATCAAAAGTTAACAAAACCCGGTCCGAGTCACCGAGTTGACCCGCCGAGTCACGAGTCAATAAAGAGCGAGTCGAGTTCCGAGTCACGGGTTTTAAAACCTTGCTATCATTCGACCATATGTGTCATTTGAGTATCAATTGGCAGACTTCTTCACTAAGGTGCTACCATCTCCCAGATTCCACTTTCTTCTTGGCAAACTCTCGGTTGCCATTCTGTGAGTTTGAGGGGGGTGTTAGAATATATATATATATATATATATATATATATGACAGGATTGTAACATGTATTACCCTCTAGGGGTATTTTGGTCTTTTGACCAATATAATTTTCCTATAATAGGTGTCGCCCAATAAGGGTTGTTTTTACTTCAGTTTGTAATATTTTATATTGTCAAGGACATTTCAGCAATATAGCTATTTGAGCTTCCAACGGCTAGATTTCTAGTCGTTGGGGAGACCCAACATTGTGGGGAGCCTGTCACTCCCCTTTAGTCTGTAAATATGGGGATTAGTCCCCTTATAAATGTATACATTTTTTGTGCATTTGACACTCAATAAAGACTTTATTTTTTTAATTGTGTGTTCAGTTTCTCCAAGCCCATAAGTGGCCTTGTGTTTTTTGCCCCTTTGTGTGGGTGTGTATGTGCCTCTTGTTTGAGGTGTGTGAAAAGTGCGTGATTTCATTACATGTAAAGCAATGTTGTAAGTAAGCAGCGTACCTTACAAAACACTATGACATGTATTATATCTATTAGGTAACCTGATATAATACATACATGTATTTAAACAAGTGTATATCATACCTGTATCAGGCAAATCTTATGATACATCCAAATACGAGGAATACATTATGATAAGCAATCAATGAAGTTTAAGATGCGATCATTTCATTTTTTTTCTTTTCTTTTTAAATATATAAGGCTCCTTAAGGCCAGTTGATACTCATTCTTAAAGAACTTGAGAGTAATTTAGGGATGATTACCTACAAGAAGAAGAAGATGATGATGAAAATAATGATTGACATCATCTAGTATGTTTTTGTTTGAATTTTAAAAATACTTGGCCATTGAAAAACACATTGTGATTTTGTTTTTGTTCATGTAAACACTCACTATTATGAATCTTGCAACTAGTTAACTAGGTTTCATTATTTAATATGTTTATTATTTCATAGTTTGCATTTTTCTTGTGAGATATGCATGGCATTCATAGCACATTATCTTGATTATTGGATATTCAATGTTTTACGTAGTATATAATTGTTTCATATGTAACATTATGGTTTTATTAAAATGCATGCATTCATAGCATTATGGTCTTGTGGCATGTTAGCTTAATTGCATTGTTCTAGTGAGATATGCATGCGTCCATAGCATATTGCCTTTAATATTTGATGTTCGCTGTCTTATACAACTCATAATTGTTTGATAGGTGATATTATGGTTTTATCTTGTGCAATTCATCATTTTTTCTTGTGTTGTGAAATTTTTTTTAAAAGTTCATATTTTTTTGGATTTTTTTTATTAGAAAAATATTTTTTCTTTTTAGGATATGATTTGTTATGTATCTTATTTTGGGATTGACCAATATAGGTTAATATAGGTGTTTTACAGCCTTGACATAAAGTGAATAAGAATCATGGTGCCAAGAAGCCACAACAAATTTCTAAGAACCAAAACTCATGCTCATATCCACATCTGATTGTGTTACTACAATTATGTCAAACACTTCACGAAGAGTATAATGCTTCAACAATTCATAAATAAGTGCATATCAGTGCACAAGCAATTTTGTGACCTACATCTAGATTAGGTTCCACAAAGAGGCATTAGAATGTCTGATTTATTAGAAGTAAAGAAACATTTAGCTTAATTAGCCTCATAACAATGAAAAGCACATAGCAATATATCTCCAAGAAAGCACAGATGCTAATAAACAGATGATTAACAAGCATATCGTGAATAGAGTGTTAACTAGTAAACAAGACATTAAATATAGGGCACTTGAGACCATATCCAATCTTCTCCAATTTTGATGCAGCAGTGGAAAATGCCTTTGATATATGATAAATTGCCCGTGCCTGCAAAATGAGAGAATGATCAGGCACAATCAAGCTTATAAGACATTATCATTATTTTATTGACACCAAAGCACAATCAACAGCGAAAATCGACACGATAGAGGTATCATCTTTTGCTCAAAATGTTATGAACTATTAAAATCATGTTCACATTTGCCCATGTTGAAGCCATCTTGAATATTCAGCATTACATCAAAACATGTATTTCTACTCAATCTAAAGCACGAGCAGAGTAGTCTGGTGAAAAAAATGTGCACTATGGAACTTATTTCAAGATTACTTGCCATTAGGACTGAACAACGTGCAACCTGAGCTGGCCCTGCCCAGTTAGTGAACGGGCTTGATCGGACTGTTGACGAGTCAGGCCTGGACAAGCCCGACCAGTTGACCAATCGGGCTGAGTCTAAACCCGGCCAGGCCTGACACAAAGCCCATGGCCCGCCCATTGGACCTACGGGCCTAATTTGGACCGGGTAAGGTCAGGTCACCATTCTTCATTTCTTTGACTGTGCATAGGTTTTCTCAACAGAAATTTAATAACTACAAAAATGAAAAGAAAAGGTGAGATACAAAATGGATCCGTTTTCGGAATCACATTTGGCAAGTTTTCAACATTAGGAAAAAATGGTCATTCTCTCATTTTTGCTGAAATTATTTAGGTTACTAGTTAGGTAATTAGGTGTAAAGTATGGTTATTTAAGTTACTATTCAGGTAATTAGGTGTAAGGTTACCAACTTACAATTATAAAAGAAAACAGGTCATGGGCTGGCCTGCAGGCCTTACCAGATTTCAGTTTTTTTTCAAAAGGCCCGTTAGCCCGACGGGCCAGACACGACCTGGCCAGAGAATTTGTCGGGTGGGGTTTGAGCCCGGTTCAGGTCAGGTCATCATCCAAAATCTACGCCTAGGCTGGGCCATGGGCTGCCTGAGGACAGCCCAGCTTGCAATAATGCTGAACACATATAGCATATCTAGCATCCATATAAAAAGTGTTTGAATATGGTTCCTTGATGAAGTATCCAAATTGATATGGATCTGGATATAGTGTTTAGGAATATCAGTCAATATCTTAACCAAATTTGCATCTCACCATATCCAACTCCTATATACTAGCCAAATCACCTTCCTAATGAAGGAGTCCAAATTGGGATAAAAAAAATTAGGAAAATCATAAAGTTTTTACTATGTTATCTGGTGGTGTATTCAGGCAGGTCACACTATCATATTGCACAAGAAGTGAAGGTGAATCTCCATAAAATCATTTCCCTTAATGAAATCCAAACAGAATACCATAAAAAAACTGCAAAATTTCTAATGGTTAGGGGTCCATGGAAAACAATAAATGTTAAAACAACCAACAAAGTTACATAAGTATTCCTTCAAGTAAACACATTTAGATTACAATCTATTCACCAAGATTCACGCATACTTGGCCTCATATTGTCCATGCTTCTAGTGTATCCTTGCCCGTTGTTTGCATGTTCAGTCTGCTGTAGACCATGTTGCCCAAATATACAATTATTTTTATTTTTAATCATACCAATACCTCAGCATTCCAGTGCTCTTCTGTTAGATCAATTCATATATCTTAAGTTATATTTTTCACAATATGCATGATAAACAAGCTTCAAGAATTATTTTATAATATTTTTTCCAGTAGAAGAGCCCATGCTTATAAGCAAGCACTGAATAAAGTCAACTTTGAGTTACTCAATGAGAACCAAACCATGAAGAGAGACGGACAGACACATGCACGTGCACACACATTGGCAGCTTATATCAAGTGTAAATTATTCACCATCTAACAAGTACAGTAATATGAATCCTACCAAGTCGCTACTTTGAATTAGTAATGAAGTTTGAGCAACAGTATGTATAAGCACCAAGAAAAAATGGAACACCACCAATCATTGTCAAACTAACAGCTTATAATCTAGAACAATTTGAAATGGACAGTAGGAGCAAGCAATACCAAGAGAAAAGAGAAAGAAAGAGAAAGCACATTACATACAATCCGAGAAGCAAAGACATTAGAAAGTTGTGGTGCTTGGTAAATCGAACCATCTAGGATGTAGTAAGTGAGCATCGGGGTGACTTTCTCGGGACCATCTCTCTTCTGCTTCCGGAAAACAAAGAGATGAGGCTCCAAGACTTCACTCAACACGTATTCGGTGCCAGTCATATTTCTATACAAGGACAATGCAAACCAACCACGGTTTCAACAACAATACTTAAAAACCAACAACAAGAAGTCACATAGAACAATCCCTTCAAATAACATAAATTGTTTGAAGATATTAAATCAGTGTTTCCATAGGCAAACACAGGATAACCTCCTCAAACTTGCATCATAATTCCCATGATTCCACAAGAAAAAATTGAAAAAAACACGTTGACACTGAGAAAAACGAATCGCAAAAAGAGTCCAACCAAAAAAAATGGGGCATCTCAGCGAAAAGTTTATCCTAGCTCCATAATCTGATTGACAAAACGAAAAGGCAATAAATTGCTGTCACCATTTCTGTAATGAAAGCAATAGAAACCTCAGAGCTGATTCACTGAATAGCTTCCTCAAGAAAAGAAGAGTAAAGAGAAAGAACAAAACATACCCACTTCCAAACATCAGAAAACAGCGCCAAAAAACAAATTTCCGATCAATCCCATCATTCCCAAATAGATCAATCAATCCCCAAGATACCAAACCGATCAAAGACACAGTAGAAAACAGAAGCAAGAGGAAGAAGAAGAACAAAGTAAGAGAAGCAAAAAAGGAGGAGCGAGGCGGAAGGGGGTGAGAGAGACTCAACGCGAGGTGAGAGGGGTCGAGGGGGTGGATGGAGCGCATGCGGAGCTGCTCGTTGTTGCAGGACCAATCGTAGAAGGGTGAGAGGGCGAAGTAGTCGAAGACGAAGGTGCGGTCGAGCGGGAAGGTGTTGAGCCACAGCTGGTCCCTGAAGCATATCCCGGTCATGTCCGTCCCTGGAGGGGGAGGCGCCACCGGAACCCCTTCCATCCCGGCGGGGTTACCCGCTACCCCTGGCGGAGGGAGGGGCGTCGCCGACATCTCTCTCTCTCTCTCTCTCTCTCTCTCTCTCTCTCTCAAGAAATCCCCTTCACCTCCTCGATTGGACCTCGTATATTTGTTTCTTATAAATGTAACATATATAAATGTTTTCTAACATAAAAAAAATCGACGGCTAACAATACATTTAAAACTTTATGATTTTAGCACCTTAAAACACACACTTAAACATCGAAAAATCATAATCCAAAATGATAAAATCCATATGTAAAGTCCGATCAATGAAAAACTCGATCATTAGAAAATAAACACCATCAACTATCATGGACTCAAGATTTTGAACATTTTTTAATGGACGAACCCAAGGTTGTTAAATGCGCTGAGGCGTAAGCCTCGAGGCGTTGGAGCGTAAGCTTCATGATCAATCAGGGGTCCAATCGAACTCGGTCCATTTTTATGCCCGAGTCCAGGACCCCTAGGGCATCCTCTCTCTCTCTCTCTCTCTCTCTAGGTCTTCGGCACCGTCCGCTCCCTCGCCCAGTTCTGCCTCACCGGCTCTCAGAAGGACTCTGACTGGAGCAACATCCTCGAGTACAACAAGGAGCGCAACGCCTTCGACAAGGTCCACCAGGAGACCTTCGGCAAGTTCGGTTGCCGCCGAATCGTCCCGGGTATATTCCTCGTCGTCGACCCCAAGGGTCGCGCCGTCATGATCGGCGCCTGTGAGAAGCAGAAGCTCATCTACGCCCTCAACCGCGACACTGTTGCCCGCCTCCCCATCTCCACCCCTCTCGAGGCTCACAAGTCCCAAACCCTCGTCTACTCCATCGTTGTCATCGACTGCAACAACTCCATCTTTGCCGCCATCAAGCTCGACTACTTCGAAGCCAACCATGACCCCTCCGGCCATGCTGCCATCGACGCTCAGAAGCATCCCACCTTCTACGAACTTGACCTCGGCTCTCCCGCAAGTGGTCCGAGCCCATTGACAATGGCGTCAACCTGCTCGTCACTGTCCCCGACGACAGATTTTGGCAGGAAAGGGGCAGTTTGTAGGGACTACACAGATGCATACGCTTTAGAAGCAAAGCGTGTTTCGACTTGAGGCGTGCGCTTCAAGCCTGAAACGCCTCAATACCTTGAGAGTGCTCTTCGCTTATGAGGCGTACGCTTCAGGTATTGAGGTGTATGCCTCTCACAACACTGGACGAACCCCTTATATATATATATATAAATGTGGATTGTTGGATTGGATCGTGCGAGCATTAAAAAAAAGTTTTTACGATAAGCGCACATTAAAAACTCTTTTTTTGCCCAAGAATCAGTGGTTAAGGACCGCCATTAATTCTTCCTTTTTGCACAAAATCAACTCCTAGATGTTGTTCAATGATAACCCATCCATTGTTACAGTTTTCATGTATATATATATATGGTGCTTAGCTTATAAATGACATCTAAGCTCCAAAGGAAAAATCTAATGGTTGGATCATGTTTAGCATATTCTATTTTCATGAATTGTGGGCTTGTGGTTTTCACAGTCTAAAAAATGAAATCTGATAGTGTATTAAACATGCTAAAACCTTCTAATATAATAAATAAATGATGCTAAATACTTTTGTATGGTTAGATTTTTCATTTGGTGGTCATACCTATGCAAAAAAGAGAGTACTAAACCATCACACACACATATATAGTATACTTGGGAGCTCAAGATTTTGTTTTTCAGAGGGGTGACCCAAGAATTTTGAAAAAACAAAAGCTTTTACTAGGTGAGAATAGGTGCCATGAGAGTACTCAATTACAATGTATGCTTGAATATTTACCAAAATTCCAAGTTGTTGATTTTTAAGCCTTAAAAGATCCTTTTTATACCTCGTAATTGGATGGTCAAAGAGTGTTTCTATATACGATGAAATTTTAGAAACAATAAAAAATGTATGAAAATATTGATTCATATTAGTTTACATATTTTGTTGGTTTACGTACAGGATAACTATAACTGAAATATGTAAACCAGCAAAATATGTAGATTTGTATGTAATAGGATTTTGATGCAGCGCATCTGGGCGAACTTGAGTCTGATCACCCGATCGCAGCTCATGCCAAGCGTGAGGAGTCCGAAACTCAATTTTTGAGTGGATTAGATTTATTCTACGTATTTGTAATTTCATTTTATTAGGTTTAGTTCAGATGGCTTGTAGGATCTGTTTAAGCCATTGGCGGCGGGGTGTATGTGCAACACCTACGATTTTGATATAGATAAACTTTTAAATTCCAGTTAAATTCATATTATAATAAGATTAAATTCAAGCAAAATTCAAGAGTTTAAGTTGAACTAGGACTCTAGTTAGATCCATTATGAGCCATAGATCTTGTAGGAGATCCGATTCAGCGATTTTAGATTTTGGTTGGTTCAAAAAATGTAATTTCTTGGTTTTCTTGAAATCCTTGAATTTCTTGATTTTGAATTATTATGAAATTAAGTCTCAAGCTAAGAACATTGCAAGAATAATTATAAAATTTAAAATATGTGGACTAAACAAGAAAGTAAATGATTTGTATATGTTTAGATTTTGGATATTGGATTTTGATCTAAATCTTAGCATTCAGTTTTAATATGGATTTGAACCTTTAATTTAGGTAGTGAATTTAATTAATAGTATTTGGATCCAACCTAATTAGGTTAGATATGATGCTTGACATTTGAATCTAATTAGGGGTGCATTGGATTGAATATAACTTATACTTTTTTTATTCAATCTAATTAGATTGGACCTATAGGGTCAGATGCTCCTAATAACATCATTATTATTTCGATAGAAATTTCAACCAATCAATGATTCACCTATTAAATCAGAGTCATCCTTAACGTTGCTTATTTTGAGGGCATCGAATTCAACTATATACACGCTCAAATTGGTGTTGATTTGAGCATTTTATCATCGACCGAAGTTCATGCACAATTGTAGGTCGAAAATTAACATTTTTCGACATTCACTAAATTTTTTTGTTGATACGTATATGCATAATTAAATCTTAGACCACCACGATGATCTGCGTTTTAAGGGCTATCAAATCGATTATTTAAACATCAAATTCTGATACGTCTTTGGGTCTGTAGGCATCCTGAAAGGTTACCATGTCACTAGAGCCCAAGCTAAGATAAAAAGTCCCCACTTTTCTTTTGTAATTTAAGTAATTTCGAAATCTGATGAATTATGACCCATAATTTATTTACTTGTTTTATTAATAAATTAAATTAATAGATATTAACCTCTTATATTAGAGATGAGACTCTTGTCTAAGCCTATATATAAATAGAGGCCCTTATGTAGAGGATTAACAAGGTTAATTATCTCTCACACTCCTATTCTCATTAGAGTTCTCTAATCTCTTTCTCCCTTCTATCTTTTTCTTTCTTCTTCCTTAGAGATTTTCGAACGGCCATTGAACCTCTTTTAAGGTTTGAATACAAGAAACAGAGGATGATCTACGTTTGAGAACCAGATTAAAGTAGGTACATTAATCATGTAGGCATAATTTTTTCCAAACGCATGAAATATGCATGAGACGACTTTCAGATCTGAACCAATGATGGATCAGACCTTGAAACATCTCTTTAAGATTGATTTTTAATCTAGAGAACACATTTTTATGGATCTTTGTTACAATGGAATAAAAAAGAAAAATAACTTTTAAAACAAGACAATTTTTGAGTTTCTTTTGCAAAAAATGATTTGGAGAAAGTTTTTTTCTTGTTCTTTACTAGATCTTATTTGTTTCAGCATGTTTAATATATTAATCTTAGGTTATATTAATGAAATATAAGTTTATAAGTTTTGAAAATTTGTTATATGCTTGAATCCATGTTCTTGTATGTGAAACATCGTTTTAAAGTTGGTTTTAGCAAAAACATTTTCAGTGTTTTGATGTTATTGATAAAGAAAGTTGATCTGATCATATATGATGAATTATTTCATGTTTAATATGATTAAACAACATGTTAATGTATAAATAATCCATGTTTTTATGATTGTTTAGGGGTTTTTATGATTCTTGCATAATGTAATCTTATTTGAGGTATTTCTTGATGATTTTGTGATTCTTGGATGATATATGTTATTGTTTTAGTAAGATTAGCATGAACCTGAGCAAATATTTATTGTATGATGATGCAAGTATGTTTAAAGCATAAAAAATTATGATTGTATGGATTTTTACCTTGAATCTTGTTCTTGCTTGATGGATCTTACATGCGTTTGAATCATAACTTTTTTGTCCTCATTTTTTATCCTAACCTATTTTAAAAAAAAAATGATATCTCCATGAAAATGAAGCCAATAAATTAAAATAAAATTAATAGAGTATTCTACGCATCCAGAGCTTGAATTTAAAATCTTTTTTTGTCTTATTTAGATCAGTATTGAGGCCGAAACTTTCATTACAATAGAACACTAGTTTTCTGCCTTGTCTGTAGAACTGCTCCGACTCATGATGTTTATAGTTCTAAAGACCCAACCAAGACTAATCAAAATAAATTTAAAAAAAACTAGGTGAAAGATAATGGGTATAAAAAGATCTTGTAAAAAAGGTTTTGTCAAAAGATTTTTTTGTAGGCTTTGAGAAATTCTCCAAATCGAGATAAATTTCTACAGTTGACAAGATCTGACTTATATTTTTTCTAAACAGGATTTAGTCCTAGAATTTTTATGATTTTATTACAAAGAATTTTACGGTTCAGTTTCTTGAACTGTGTTCCACAGATATGGAGGCAGTCCTAGTAAAATTGAAAAAGTGTAATTCGGTTTTTATGATTTTTGGTGGGTTTTTCAAAAATAGGTTTACAGGGATCCAAATTTATATATTATGACATGTATAGATGCTTAAATATATTTTACATTATGCAGCATGGTTAGGGATGTTTATCTTGAAATTTGAGCTGATATGTATGTAAACTAAATGTATTTTATGTTATTCTTAATTTATAACCATTCATATAGCATGCATGGTTAATGAACATTGAATATCATAAGGCATAATTGGTGTAAAGTGAATTATTATATATGTTATTGCTTGTTTAAGCATAATCATGAATTGCATGTGGTTGCAACCTTTATTTATGTATGTGAGCATATGACAGGGTAATAGTGATGTGTGATATAAGCATATGTGTGGCTCAGGTATGAGCCAAGGTTCGATGGAACCTATGGATGCCTGTGGAGCACCAAATATAGAAAAGCTATCCATGCACATAATCACATAATTGCCTTGTAGATGTTGGGCTTATAGTGTTAACTGTGGGATCTTGATGGGTCAAAACAAACTTGCTTAAGGAATTTCTAGTGGGGAGATTAGGCTGGTGAGCCCGGGTGCATCTCCGGTGAGCACATGTAATTTAATTAATGAGCCTAATAATTAAATAACACCCATGACCTATTCGGAACATGTCCTTTGGACTGAGGCCCACTTTGGAGAGAGTGAAGGTACACACGATCGATTGATCGTTGTTTTGTTTTTTTAGAGCGGCGGCATCTCCTAGTCCCGTGTCTCCGGTTGTAGGGGGCCAGGACTACCATGTTGATCATGCATAATTTTTATGCACAATTTCATACATTTTCATGCATGATTATATGCAATAATTGCTTAAAAATGCTTGTTTGCGAAGGTTTTCATAGTTTTTCATCAAATTGTAATTTGAGCAAATTGAGCCTTTTTGGAGTATTTTGGGGAAAATAATTAAGTTTTTAGAAAATATTTTAGAAAAAAAGGTCTTTTGAAATATTGAAAATTTTATTGACTCTTTTTGAAAGAATTTTTAAAAAACCTAATTAGAGACTATAAAAAAGAATTTTTGAGGAAGAGAAAACATTCTTCCCTCTGGAGTTCACGCCCCACCCCCCCTTTGCCTCTCTCTTCCCTCTTCTTTCTCTCTCTCTTCCTACCAGTTCCTTCCATGTTATTTCTTTTTTCTTCTTCTCTTCTTTTCTTCTTCTTCTTGCCTCTATCTTCGTCGGTATCTTCTTTCTTTTTCGTCGTGGAGGTGTTTGCGACAAGTGGAAAGACCACTTCTTCTCAACCCGTCTGTCGGAGGTAAACTGTGAGGTTTGCTTCTTCTCCCCCATCTCATTATTTGATTCGTATCTAAATAGATTTATTTTTTTTTAGATCCAGTGAATACATGATATAGTTTTAGTTTTTCTTAAGCATAATTTGATTATTTCATTTAGCATAGATTAAAAATTTATTTTCCTACAATATTTAGTTCATAGGTCATTATGCATCATAGTGTAGCTTTCATTGCGTAGTTTTAGTTTTGGATGGATCACGTAGATCGTGCATGAGTGCAAACAAAACGCAGAAGTGAGTTATTCTGAATTGACATTTTTTTTTTATATATAATCTACGATCATTGATCAGCCTGTCGACTTTAGAGCCTACTGAATCCTGTGTGTTTCCAGTAGCTCACAATTACCCTGCATATCAAACACGGGCTGATCCAGCATTTCACGCTGAATCGGTGCTTAGCATATCAGTGTCAATCATGTTCATGGGCATTTGAGGCTGATTTTGTCATCTATTCAACGTGCGATTCAGTCAAAATCGAGTGTTAATGTTCTATTTTTTGTTAGTAGGTAAATAACATGATTGGCACTGATTAAAACTGCAGTTCACGCACAACGTGATCAACATTTAACCAATCACGTTCGCAACAAACATGTTTCAGCTGCATTTATTTTGTTTATACAATTTTTTTTGTTTTATAGTTAGATTAATTTAGGCACTTGCAATCTTTTAATAGTGCATAGTCAGGTCGGTGTCATCTTCTTTATCTTTAACTTACTTGTTAAAACTATTTTAATCATTTCATTAGTTAAACTAGACGTCTTTGTGTTTCATGTTCTTAAGTAGTTAATTTAAAATGTTAGTTTACATTCACGTGTTTACTGATTAGTTAGTTTCTTGTTTTAAATTAGTTAGTTTGTTTCTTATTCTTATTGATTAGTTATTTGTTAATAGTTAGTTTAGTCAATTCTTGATTTTCGATTAGTCTAGTTTCTTATGTTTTTAGTTAAATTGATTCATAGTTGTTAAGTAGTTTCTTGATTGTTAGTTAATTTGCTTTGCTATTTTGTCATTTAGTGCTTAGTTTGTTACATATAGTTAGTTTGTTATAGGTTAGTTAAATTTTGGTTTTTGTGATTTTTCTTCAAACTAACATTGAATTTTTGTCTAGTTTTTCGTTGTTTTATTTTTTTTTTATGTTTTTGTTTTGCAGGGAAGTGTTTAGACGTGCGATGAGCCCTCAAAAGTAAGCCCGAAGTGCCCTCTGAGGTCCTGAAAAGGTCTCTTCAAAAGGCCCTTGAGGCTTCTCATGGAGTCCTAAAGAAATAAAAAAACCTAAAAAGATAATCAAGGGGCAACAAGTTCAAGCACTATAGACTTTTCCTCTTTTCTTTTTAGATTAGGAATTTTACTTTTCAATTAATTGAGTCTATAATAAAACCATTTAATTATTTTTTTGTAAGTCCTCTACAGAGGGCAACACTCTTTTATTTACTTAGTTAATTAATTAATTTTCATTTTCAAGGCAACAAAAGTAGTTTTGTATGGGGTAAAAAAGTACTTATCTTGTTCCCTGAGTTCGACTCGGACTTCACCACTCGTGTGAACCGTTTTTTATTATTTGATACACGGTTCGCACAAACATTTTTACTAAAAATATATCTCAAAAATACTCTATTGAAAAAGATGCACCAATTTTTTTGTGCCATTGCCGGGGAGCGGCGAATTAAGAACTGAGTACCTATTTTGTTGCCTAGTTTGCATTATTTAGGGTTGATAGTTTCTTTCCTGTAGTTATTTATGATTGTTAGTTTATTTTTCTGTTGATTAATTAGGACTACTAGTTTGTTTTTTGCATTTAAGATTGTAGAACCATGTGCTTGTGAACCTATAGACCATTTTACTTTTTTTGCATGCCCCACCTATTAGGCTACCCCTAGGAGGTAACTGCGCATGATTGATACTGTGCTCATAGTTTGCTTTTTGAAAAAAATATATGTTGGCTGGAAGTATGTGGTTGTTTATTTCTTCTTTTCCTACTTTCTTTTATTTTTGCTTACTTTCGTGGTGTGGTTTGATCACGCTAGTGCGTTAGTTAGGTAGAAAACTAACCATTAGGACAGTTGCTACACCGATCTCTACTTACGGTGTATGCAAGGGCGACGATCACTTGACCTCGAGCTTGTGGACACTTTAGAGGACCCTGCGTCCCTCATTAGGAAAGCCCGTAGACCCGACCCTATGGCTAAGGATCAACAATTGACCAGTCCTCTCAGGGAGTACTTCATTCTTAATGCTTACACTCCCGCCTCTTGCACCATGAGACCTGATATAGGAGCAAACCAATTCGAAATCAAGGCCAGTGTCATTCAAATGTCACCATCTTTTTATGGCCTTAGCAATGAAGACCCCTACCATCATCTCAATGAGTTCTTTGAGATTTGCTCTACGGTGCAGATAAACAATTTTGGGGATGATGCGTTGAGGTTGACATTGTTCTCGTTCTCCCTCAAAGACAAAGCCAAGCACTAGCTAAGGGGGTTCAAATTACGACTTTGAGAATGTATGCAGCGAGAATTTCTTAAGAAATACTTCTTGATTGGTAAGACAAACCAGTATCGAAAAACCATCACCAACTTTTCACAGATTGAGGGAGAACAATTTCATGAGACTTGAGAGAGGATGGAAGATCTTCTCCGGAAGTGCCCCCACCACCAGATGTCCTGTTGGCAACTGATGCAATACTTTTATGATGGCTTAACTAAGAAAGACATGTAAATGATTGATTCTTTGTGTGGGGGCACATTCACGCTCAAGAGCGAGGATGAGGCATGAACCCTATTCAAAATATTGTATGAAAATTCTATGCACCATGACCTGTCCCTGAGGCTTGATAGAACCATATCTGTTTCTAGTGGTCCTAAAAATGGAGGGATTTATGAAGTTGAGTCCGAACATGAATTGCAAATCAAAGTAGACCAGTTGATCAGGAAAGTTGATCAATTACTGGCCAATCCAACTTCATTACATCACATAGAAAAAGTGTATGAGCTATGCGCTAGCCCTGCACACTATGTTTCAGACTGTTTGGCAGTGCCACTCTATCTTGAATTCGTTCAAGAGCAAGTGAAGACTGCCCAAAGTTTCGCCAGACTAGTGCACGATCCATATGCACTCACTTATAACCCAAGATGGCGAAACCACCCTAACTTTGCATGAAGTAATCCATAAGTCCTATCTTATCTGCCTTCCCAGACGCAGGCCAGACCGGGTAACCTCCCACAAGGTTACTTACGATCCACATTCCCATAGGCCCATCCCTAGCTTAGCCTGCCTTCTCCTCAGGAGCCTACATCAAGTCAATCTTTTCAAGATAAGCTTCTCGAGGCCTTCTCCGACATCAAGGCCAACCTCAGTTCCCATATGCAGTCGATAGCGAAGCTAAAAACCCAGATGAGATAGTTGGCTGAGGCCTTGAGCAGGTGAAGCGAGGGAAGCCTCTCAAGTTAGTCTGTTGTCAACTCGAGGGGTAAAGAACCCATGCACCACGACCTGCATCTCACAGAGTCTCATCAAGAGCAGACCAACTCTGTTATGACCCTTCAGAGTGGGAAGAAACTCCACCCTACTCAGAAGAAGACTGGAGAGCCCAGTGACAGACCTATTGACCAGTCAATTTCTCTTACCAGACCCAAGGAAAGCAGACAGAGCCCAGGACATGTGCCTTCTCCTTCGTATATTTCTAGAGCCCCATTCTCAGGCATTAGTAAAACCGAATGATTTTGGCAAGTAGGGGGCTAGAATGCACAAAATGCTTGACATATTCAAGCATGTTCACATAAACCTCCATCTGCTTGATGTCATCCAATAAGTGTCCACCTATGCAAAGTTTCTTAAGAAACTTTGCACCATGAAAAAAATCGAGATCGTTGCCCAAAAAGATCTGCCTGACTGAGCAGGTGAGCTCTATGTTTCGACACCAAGCCCCATCTAAACTGAAGGATCCTAGGGCATCGATCATCTCTTTTGTTATAGAGAACATGACCATCAAGCATGCATTGCTCGATCTTGGGGCAAGTGTGAATATATTGTTTGGTTTCCTATATGATACTTTTAGGATTGGAGATGTAAAGCCCACGACGGTCATCTTATAGTTGGTCGACAGGTCTACCAAGCACTCCCGAAAAATCTTGAAAGATGTGTTAAGGTCGATGACTTTTATTTTCCTGTTGATTTTCTCATTCTGGACATGGAGGGCACTGATCTTGCTCACCAGACCCCATCATTCTTGGCAAACCATTCTTTGGCACTACCAATGCTTGTAATGATTGTCGTACTGAAGAGATGGATATGTCTTTTGGCAACAAGCGTTTGCGCATACACATTTTTTATGTTGCCACGAGAATGACAAAAATGACGAATGCTTCCATGTGACGAACGTTCAATGGAAGCAATCTGATCCATAGTTGGCTGATTGTATAGGTAGATATTCAGTTTATGGCTCGCCTTCTTATGAGAATAGTCTTCACGTAGAGACTAAGCTCATTCTTAGTATGCTAAAGAGCCATTGCAAGGTCCAGAGGGGTAGAGTTGGAGGAAATGTTGTGGGCAGAGTCATAGATAAGACCATTTCCCTCAGACCTCTCGATTGAGCACTACTTCACGTCCATTAATCTCATGGATGATGAAGGGTCACCAGAGATCCGTCTGGCTGAAGACGTAAAATTTAGTGCTTTATAGGAGGCAACCCATATTAGTGTTGTGATATTAGTAGTTTTGCTATTTTTTTATCATTTTCTTTGTTCATGAGCATGAATGTTAGATCATGTATGTTTTGCATTTGGTGTATTTTTATGAGTTGTAAACATTAAGACATGTGAAATCTCGATAGAGCCAGTACAATGCCACATAAAGTAAGATTCCACAATGTGGATCAATTGACTTCTACTACTTTCCTCCTATTTTTTTTGTTTCTCATGCGCATTTATATAGTTTCATGCAAGGATGGGGGAGTGCCACTGAGGACAGTGTCATTCAAGCATGAGGGAGGGTGCAATTTGCACACCCAAATCTTTTTCTATCTTTGTACTTGCACATTGATAAAAACTCATAAAAACATGTGCTTTTAAGGAATGAGTTTGATCTTATATAAATGCTTTACATAATCTAAAGTTCTTAGAGAATTTTTAAGCCCCACGTCGTGGGGCCGGGTTCAGTCTGCAGGTCCAGACTTGGTTTGGTGTCGTAGTTGCATGCAACCACAATATTTCAACTGCAACATGATGTGGTTCTGCAGAGGACATCACCAACAATATGCGGCAAGGGTGGGTTGCATCGTTCTGCTCGCACGCCAATGCTTGTCCAAAGCCGTTGAGGAAGGAAAGAAAGAGAGAAAAGGAAGATGGGCGACCAACTGCAGCAGACCGACCCACCATTGATGAGATTTTCTGCTGCAGCCTGGCATGCCGCTGAAGTAACAGGGCTTCTGAACCATGAGGTTCTTCCGCCTATATGTCACAAGAAAAATGTTGCACAAAAAATGGGGAAAAATACCACAACCGTGGGTGTTGGAAATGGTCTCCTTGCGCTCAACACAGCAAGCAGTTACCAAAAGCCTTCCAGCCACACCCATGCTCGTTGTCCCCTCATGCATGATGCAAACCATGTTCATATGTGCTGTATAAAAAGCAAAGAAAGGAAAGAAAATGCAGCAACCTGCAATGGGAAAATACTTGGCATCCAATGGAGTGCGTGTGTGAGCATGCAACGTGAACCAAGGGAAAACCAAAAGGAAAAGTTAGAAAAGAATCAAAACCCATTAAGGTGCTAATCCGCCCAGCTCCCATGCATTGCATAAAATGCAATAGGAGGCATGGCTTCATGCTAGAAACTTGTATTTTTACAAAAGTGGAAGTTAAAGAAAAAAAAAAAAAAATCTCACCTTAACCGTGGGTTTTTCGAAGCAAGAACACCTTTTTAAATGCAATTTTCCTCTTACTTAGGTGTGTAGAGGGGAGTCCCAAGTAGTACCCGACCCTACACACTAGCAAAAAGGAGAGGTGGGGTCGTTAAGAAAGAGTATTGACTAGTTTACTTCCAAGTTTTTCGGTTTCCTTAAGTAAATCAGGGGTGTATTTTCTTTGAGACAAAAATATTTCCTTTTTTGAGTGAGCCACCTCAATTCCCAAAAAATATTTCAACCTTCCCAAATCTTTAATTTCAAATAGTTTTTGAAGAAGGTCTTTCGCAGGAGCAATTTTTTGAACATTATTCCCGATGATGATGATATCATCAACATAAATCAACATGATAACCATTGAGTTATTCTCTTTTTTGAAAAATATAGAGTTGTCCGCAGGATTTTTAACGAACCCATGTTGCATTGTTTCCATTCTATATCTGTGAGACTGATTATTTTCACGGTTATCTGTATTAGAATAATGTGATGAGATATATGTTTTAATGTCATATAGTTCCTTGCAAATTTTGACATATATACATGCCAGGCTTTCACAAGTCTAATCCTTTAAAGGGAATACATGTGAGGAATGACATGCTGATAAGCGCAGGCCGGGATGCGAGGCAGGGATGATGAACTAAGACTTCTAAGTTATTCTTATGATATTTTTGCTAAACTTGTTAAGTTTTCTAAGCACCAAATTGTATAAACCTTTCATCCCTTTTATTTTGGAATGACATTGGTTATGCTTAAATTGTCCCTGTTTTACTTACGAGCATTTAAATTTCTCTAATTTGTTGGGGAACAATTTAGTTAGGATTTGGAATAAAATCATCAACAACAACATTTCAAATGAAATGATAGCAGAGCTTGATGTGATTGGCTCTTTCCTAAAAAATAGGATTTTTTGTCATTGCTATTGTAGTCATGTTGTCACAATAAATTTTTGTTGCAGAAACTTTAGATTGTTGCACATCTTCTAAAATCCTTCTCATCCATATAGCTTGACAAGATATTGTGGAAGCTGCAATATATTCAGCTTTAGATGATGATAATATTGTGGAAGACTGTGTCTTTGAACCCATGATATAACACTTAAACCAAGATTAAAAACATACACACTTGTACTTTTTCTATAGTCTACAAAACCAACCCAATCATTGTCAGTAAAACCAACTAATTTAAATTTAGGAACTAATTTATACCAGATTGCACAGTTGTTGGTTGCACAAATGTAGCGAAGAATACACTTGGTTACTCTAAGATGATGCTTCAAAGGATCATGCATAAATCTTAAGACTAAGCTAACAAAAAATATGATATCTGGATGGAATAGAGTTAAATACATTAACCCACCAATAATGCTGTTGAACAATCTTAGATCTACACGAGTTATATCATTTGATGACAACTTATCATTTGTGTTCATTGGAGTAAAACTCTTCTTGCAATTTGACATATTGTGTCTTTTAATAAAATCAAGTGCATATTTCTCTTGAGAGATAAAAATACCATCAATTGTCTGATAAATTTGAAGGCCATGAAAGTAATGCAAGAGCCCCAAATCAGTCATGCCAAAGTTTTGCATCATACTATTATAGAATTTTTCAATGAAATTTTTTGAAGAACCAATATAAATAATATCGTCCACACAGACACAAACAATGAGAACATCATTACCTTCCACTTTGACATATAATGTAGGCTCATTTTCACTTCGACGAAAATCATTTTATTGAAAATATAAGTCAAGTCTCTCATATCACACTTTTGGTGCCTGCTTAAGACCAACAATACTTTCTTCAATTTATAAACTTTCTCCTATTTCCAATTAACTACAAATCCTTGTAGTTTCTCAACATACATATCTTCTTCTAAAAGACTATTTAAGAAGGCTGACTTGACATCAAATTGAAAAACTTACTATTTTATCTGTGCTACTAATGCCATTATAAGTCTAATGGATTCAATTTAAGCAACAGGAGAAAAGGTTTCAAAGAAATCTATACCAGGGTTTTGTGCATACCCCTTTACAACTAATCTCACTTTGAATTTGTTCACACTTCCATTGGAGTTGCACTTCACCTTGTAGACCCATTTCACACCTATTACAACTTTTTCAGGTGGCAAGTCCACAAGCTCCCACATGTTATTCTTCTTAATAGCGGCAATCTATTTTTTCATAGATTCTTCCCACTCTTCTTTTTCACTAGCCTCTTTATAACATGTAGGCTCTATAGCCATAAAAGCAAAATTGCATTATTCATAAATTTTATGTAAGGATCATACCTTCTATAGAGGAGTGTTGCTGTCAGATTCATTCAAATCACTGGATGATATCTTCGAGTTGAAGAGGAAAGAGATGAAAACCCAAAGGATGACATATTACCATTTGATGGAGTAGACTTGAGTTCATCCTCCAAAAATGTTAAATGTTGACCTGATTCCTCTTTTCAATCCCAACAACTATTTTCATTAAGAACATCTCTTTGAATAATTAACATTTTAGAAATAGGATTAAACAATCGATAACCCTTTGTTTCATCATCGTACCCAATAAATATGCATTTTTCACTTTTCTTATTCATTTTGGCATGCCATCACAATGAATCAATGCATAAGCAACAAAACCAAAGATTTTCAGAAAGCTTACATCAGGTTTCTGTTTCCACCAAGCTTCATATGGGATCTTGTTGCGCACTGCCTTAGTTGGCAATATGTTTAGAAGATGTACTGACATTGCCACTGCTTCAGCCCAAAAATAATTTGAGAGTCTCTTCTCACTTAGCATACTTCGAGTCATTTCTATAATTGTTTGATTTTTTTGCTCGACAACACCATTTTATTCTGGTGTTTTTCTTATAGTCAATTGCATGCGAATACCACTTTGCTTGCAAAAAGCACCAAACTCATTAGATAAAATTTATCCTCCTCTATCAGTGCAGAGAGTTTTTATAATAGGCACATTTTTTTTCAATAAGGGCTTTAAATTCCTGAAATCTTTCACACGCCTCTGATTTTTTAACAAAAAAGAACACTCAACTCATACAAGAAAGTCATCAGCAAATAATAAAAAATATTTACTCTTGTTCAAAGATGGAGTTTGTACCAGTCCACATATGTCAGCATGAACCAATTCAAGAGGTTTTTTGGCTCTCTAAGTTTTTCAATAGGAAACAATCATTTATGCTGCTTGCCACAAACACAACATTCACACACATTATCAACCGAAATAATAGACAACAAACCGCATACCATATGTTTTTTACTTAACAATTTTAAACCATTGAAGTGTTAATGACCATAACGTAGATGCTATAGCCAAGAGTCATTCTTTACGTTAGCAGCAAAAAGTCACTCATCAAGATGTGAGATATCAAGAGGGAACATCTTGTTGTCAGCCATGTAAATCTTAATATGTGAAACATTAAATTTTTTACTTCTAATTTTTCACATATTATCATGAAATATTATTGAATAACCTTTTTTAATCAATTGACCCACACTAATCAAATTATGAGCTAATCCAAGAATGTAATAGATATCATTAATTTTCTTTTCACTATATGATTTAGTCTTAACTACAATTGTACCTTTGCCTTTAATTTTTACATGCTTGTCATTTTCAAGCCTAACTTGCAACTTTACTGATTCATCCATGTGGTAGAATAAATCTCGTTTGCCTATCATGTGGTTACTACATCCACTATCTAGAAATCACACATCACCAGTACTATTATTTAGATTTAAGCAAGTGAGAAATAACTTACCTTCATCTTGCTTTTCTTCGATAAAGTTTGTCCTTTGCTTTGCTTTATCCTAACATTATGGCTCAGTATGACCCAGCTTTTTACAAAGCATGCATTATTTTCCTTTGTGACTTTGTTTTTTATCACCTTTCTCACCACTCTCTGATTTCTACTGTGTGGTGTAGGATCTTCCTCATCCTCGATCATGACCACAACCATGATAGCTAGCTTTCCTCTGCCTCTACCTACATACTTATAATCAGAAATTTTTTTACCATTTTTCTCTTTGTCAGAAATCTCCACCTTTGACTGAAATGCATACTCAATATTCTTGTCAACCGATCTATTCATTCTTACTTCATGAGTCATCAAAGACCCATTAATTAGTTCATTAAGAGAGTAAGTTGACAAGTCCTTAGATTCCTTGATAGTAGTGACAATATGATCAAATTTTGAAGGTAAACTCATCAAAACTTTTTTTGATAATCTTTTGATCAGTAATGTTTTTTCCAAAAGATCGCATTTGATTAATAATAATAGAAATTCAAGAGAAAAAATCTTGTGAAGATTCATTGCCTTTCATAAACAATGTCTCAAATTTCCTAAGTAAAGTTTGGAGTTTCAACACACCAACACTCAAAACCAAGACACACAATAGTCGCACATCTAATGCCTTTTTATAGGCTCACAACCATTAAGACACACTCAAGTATGGCACTAACCCACTAACGCTTTATTAGAAAAGTTACAGCCTTTAACCTCTAACACCACTAATTCTTTACTAACCCCTAACATTTTTTATTTTACCAGTTAAACACTCACACTTTTCAACTCACCCACTTCCCTTAACACGACTAAAAGGACGTTACACAACATTAATTCATACGTTAACTTCATCACCCCTACCAGTTATACAACCATACATGGGGTTCGAATTTGCAATGTCCCAACACAAGGTGACGTGCACTAACTGCTCGTGCCGACAAGCGGAGCCCCCGTTGGTTATCATATTAATAGAGTTGGGGTAACTCCCCAGTGTTTTTATGTAAAAAAAAATTATGTTTACTCTTGAATATACATTGAAGTTGAAACGTATCAACTTTTTGTCTTAGTTTTTTTGCTGTATTTACAAAAATAATTCACTCATATATCGCCATCACTGCATCGGAGAAAGATGGCTCATTTTGTTAACTCATATTAATAGCATTTAATCTTAAAAGAGATGAGAATGAAGTAATATGATATAATATAAGTTTCCCTAAGTTAATGATCGTAATAAGTAATTTACATAAATACAATTATCAACTGTTGTTTGACACTTTTTTTGCAAAAAGTGGAGTGTTTAGAGGGAAGTTTTCAAATAAGCATTGGATCATTCAGGCCATTCAATTTAAAGTAGAAATGGTGTGGCCGGACCAGGACCTCGCGTCGCGTGGATCGGGAAATGCCGCGTCGGTCCATTTCTTCTTCAAATCTTGCTCTATTGTCTGAACCTTACTGATGTACTGTTTGCAGTTTTGACGAATCCTCTTCGTCAACTAGTCTGCTCATTTGCTTTCTCTTTAAAAGTTTTTCTTCCATTCAAAAAACACACTTTTTGCAAAATTAAATAAAACACCTACACGTGCCAGTATTTTGATTTCTTTGGATTTGTGGTACATGTTAATTGTTCTAACAAGTAATTTACACAAAAAAATACAGTTGCCCATTCCATTTCAAGCAAGACATATGCACGGTAATATGCCACATTGTATGCCAATGCTGAAAAAAATAGCTGAATTAGATTGGCCAAAACATTTAGGAGTGGCATTTGATAAATAAGACACGTTTACATAGGGGTGCCGGTTTGGTTGGGACTAAGGTGAAACCAGAATTGGACCAGATTTTTGGGTATGCTATTGAGCCCGGACCCGAGTCTAATCGGGTCTACTATAAGAGAAACCATACCCGGACCCGATACTAACTACATGAATCAGGCCCGAACCATATCCGGTAAAATAATATTTTTTATCATTTTTACATTGAAAAATTGTTGGTCTTAATCGAAACTCAGGGTCAGGCTAGAGTTTTGTATAAAATTTTACAAACTATACTCAGGTTCATGTATTAATCGGACTTTCGGGTCCAAACCCGGGTCTTAATCAGGTCTTCTTATTTGTCACCATACTCCAACCCTATAAGGTTTTGTTCGGGTAAACCCGACCCGTTGACACCCCTACCTGTATTACAATGATTCAGCCAGAGGCACCTTTGCATACACAAGACATTGTAAACACCCAATAACAAGCACGTGTATCCTTAACTTTTTCTATTTTTAGGGATTGATGGCCCCTCTCTCTCTCTCTCTCTCTATATATATATATATATATATATATATATATATATATATATATATATATATATATATCCACTTAGGCTTTGCATCCCAGTATGGATATCATTTGACATATGCTGAGATCCATTCTACATTCGATATTAGTCGTCGAGCCATAGGTTTGGATTAGTTAAGTTCTCACTTAAATGTGAATTGATTTTGGCCACTCAAATGCATATATCAAAGGATATATAGTCCTTTTTATTTACATCTTGACACTACAAGAAATCTGTGGATTAGCGACAATCGTAATCCATCGTTGAACAGTTTAGCAAAGGAATAGCAACGAATTAATGATGGATAATTTTTATCGCAATTTTCTAGTCGCTAATTAGCAACAAAAGCAACGACAGATATGTTTCTTGCGAGGTCGTCGCTAATCTGCAGAGATTTGGTTTTGCGATAGATACACATCCGTCGCTATTGTAGCGACGGATTTGCGATGGATTATAATTCATCACAAAACATTAGCCGATTCAGTTTTGCGATGGATAAATATCCGTCCCTAATCCGTCGCTAAATTGGAGGTCGATACTAATTAGCGACAAATATTATTCGTCGCTAATCCGTTGCAAAAAATAAAAAAATAAAATAAAAAAATTATTTAAAATATAAATATTGAGAAAAACTTTCTCGTTTTATAATTTATATTTCCTGTGTATAAAAAACAAAGTACACATACAAAATACAAATACAAAGCAGCTGAAATAAATTTAACAAGATACAAGGTGAAAAAATTTATCGATCCACTATAATCCTCGTCAAGTTCTAATTATTTACAAGTGAACATATACAAAGAGTTTCTTTTGAAACAACAAGAAGGTGCAACAAATGCAACACATGAATCTAATCATTGCCAAGATTCTGAGCGTCATCCTCTTCATTGTCTCGATCTGCCCCATCATCCATGCCTCCATCAGCTCATCTATGCTGATTATCTCCAGCATCCTACAAGAGAACCAAAAGGTTAATATTGATAAACAAAATATAATGAAATAAATTATATGCAATGCACCTAATCTAAGGCAATCAAAGTAACATGAATGAATTACACATAAACTAGCTAGCAATAAAGTGAAAGACATTAACTGAATTCAGATATGTGTTCTAAGGCTGACAAAAAAAAATTCATAGTGATTCGATCATGCAAATATGTGTTCTAAGGTTGTTAAAAAAATATTATAGTGTTTCAAGCATGCATATATGTGTTATAAGGCTGTCAAATAAATGTGTTCTGTATCACAATCGGGCATATATGTGTTATAAGGCAATCAAAAAAATTCATAGAAATTCAATCATGCAGATATGTGTTCTAAGGTTGTCAAAAAACTTTCATAGTGATTCAATAATGCATATATGTGTTATAAGGCAGTCAAACAATTTCATAATGATGAAATCATGCTTATATATGTGTTCTAATGTTGTAAAAAAACTTTCATAGTGATGAAATCATGCTTATATATGTGTTCTAAGATTGTCAAAAAACTTTAATAGTGATTCAATCATGCATATATGTGTTATAAGGCAGTAAAAAAACTTTCATAATGATGAAATCATGCTAATATGTGTTTTAAGGTTGTCAAAAAACTTTTATAGTATTTCAATCATGCATATATGTGTTATAAGGTAGTCAAAAACTTTTATAGTGATGAAATCATGCTTATATGTGCTCTAATGTTGTCAAAAAACTCTCATAGTGATTCAATCAAGCATATATGTGTTCTAAGGTTGTCAAAAAACTTTTATAGTGATTTAAGCATGCATATATGTGTTCTAAGGTTGTCAAAAAACTTTTATAGTGATGGAATCATGCTTATATGTGTTCTAATATTGTAAAAAAACTTTCATAGTGATTCAATCATGCATATATGTGTTATAAGGCAGTCAAAAAACTTTCATAGTGATGAAATCATGCTTATATGTGTTCTAATGTTGTCAAAAAACTCTCATAGTGATTCAATCATGCATATATGTGTTCTAAGGTTGTCAAAAAACTTTCATAGTGATTCAAGCATGCATATATGTGTTATAAGGCAGTCAAAAAACTTTCATAATGATAAAATCATGCTAATATGTGTTCTAAGGTTGTCAAAAAACTTTCATAGTGATTCAATCATGCATATATGTGTTATAAGGCAGTCAAAAAACTTTTATAGTGATGAAATCATACTTATATGTGTTCTAATGTTGTCAAAAGACTCTTATAGTGATTCAATCATGCATATATGTGTTCCAAGGTTGTCAAAAAACTTTTATAGTGATTCAAGCATGCTTATATGTGTTCTAAGGCAGTCAAAAAACTTTTATAATGATGAAATCATGCTAATATGTGTTCTAAGGTTGTCAAAAAACTTTCATAGTGATTTAATCATGCATATATGTGCTATAAGGCAGTAAAAAAACTTTCATAGTGATGAAATCATGCTTATATGTGTTCTAATGTTGTCAAAAGACTCTCATAGTGATTCAATCATGCATATATGTGTTCTAAGGTTGTCAAAAAACTTTTATAGTGATTTAAGCATGCATATATGTGTTTTAAGGCAGTCAAATACCTTTCATAATGATGAAATCATGCTAATATGTGTTCTAAGGTTGTCAAAAAACTTTTATAGTGATTCAATCATGCATATATGTATTATAAGGCAGTAAAAAAACTTTCATAATGATGAAATCATGCTCATATATGATGAAATCATGCATATACTAGCTTGAAATCTAACGACATGAAACAAATGACATGAAACTTTCATACCTGACAGGCACATGCAGACGAAGTTTTCCTGTTTCGAAAAAAGCTGCACAAATCATTATCAACAATGTCAGAAATTGCTTTATGTAAATAGTCACACACTGTGTCCTTAACAAGTTGGCATACACCATCCTATGAATTAGCAGGGTCAATCGGACGTTGGGAGTTGATGCTAGCGGGAGACCTCTGAGAGCCCTGGCTGGAGGAGGCAACGAGTGATGTGATGTTCATATTACTCCCAAACCCGAACACATGACCATTTTTTGGTTCACCGGTTGTAGTCACCCATGCTGTAGGATCAAAAGGCGGATGATGAGTGGAGTCATCACCATATCACTCTACCATTTGCTGCTCGTATGACTCCTACAAAGTAATGATTATAGTATGGATTAATAATTAAGAATTACAATATTCATGGTAACTTGTCTATTGCAATATTTATTAATACAATAAATACATACCATTGTTGGTCTTGCCTTCTTTGATACGAACTCTCCTGTGCTTTTACGTTTATGTGTTTCAATAAACACATTCTTGTAAGGCACAATGCCTCTTTTTTCTGCTTCCTGCGAGGTTAAATAACAAAATAAAGTATGCAATAATACTTATAAATCTGACAATATATAAATTGATGAGTTACCATTTTCTTCTGGTGGCTCCCAAAAGTCCTAGATCCACCTGTGTATAGCTGCTACCCTTGACACACACGCCACTATTCATCGTTGACTTGTTTACACCGTAGTCTTTTGTATAAAATCAATAACTATTTACGATATACCCGTTGTAACATTGCATAACTTTGGTCAGACCATTTTGTAAATCACATATTCCTTGGTCATTAACATCACCATGGCGGACCTACAAGCATAAACAATGACTGTGATCACAATCAATTAAGTAACTTATTGTTGATTATACGAAAAGAATGTATGTCATCGTCCTTACCAACTCTTTCAACCATGCCACAAACTTATTTTCACGTTCTTTCTATAGTTTTGAATCAGTAAGATGTGAAAGTTCTCTTCGTAACTCTAGATCAAATCGTCTGCACTTAATGAATATTTATATTACTGAACCATGTATGCACGTATAGAACTTAGTATTACATATTAAGTATACTTACTCGATGTAGGGGTCAATCACTGAGCAATTAAAAATGATATAGATTTATGCTACGTCTTGCTCTCGATCTTCCAAGACTCTTGACCGGCAACTGCCAAAGGCATGCCCAAGTGGTTGAAATATCAACAGTTTGTCAGCTACAGTAAATTGTTCTTCATTATCATTACGAGGTGGGCAAGTGTAACGTATTGGAATATGAGGTTCAAAGTACATAGATGAGAAATTTAAAATATCTTCTAAAATGTACGCCTCACAAATAGAACCCACCACTCTTGCTTTATTCTGAACCTTTTTTTATGTCAAACATGCATCTATCAACAATATACATCTCTTAATGCAATAAATTCCCAATAGCATTGAAGAGAAAAATATATATAAAAAAATTACCTTTCAAATGGGTACATCCACCGATATTGCGCAAGACCACCAACCCTAAGTTTAGATGGCAAATGTATGATCACATGTTCCATAACATCGAAAAATGTTGGCAAAAATATCTTCTCTAGCTGACAAATAGTAGTGACAACACAATCCGCGAGATTATTTACCTCAGTTAGTACAACTTTCGATGCGCACAATATTCTAAAAAATCTACTCAACTCGGATAATACCCCCCATATAGGTTTGTCTAACATATCATGGAATGCTAAAGGAATCAATCATTGTATAATGACATGACAATCATGGCTCTTCAACCCATATAATTGTCCATCGTTTATCTTCATAGCCCGAGCAATGTTAGAGACATATCCATCTGAAAATCTCAACTGTCTCAACCATTGACATACCTGCATTACTTGATCTGGTCCAGGCATGTACCTTACCTTTAGTTTCGGTACTTTACCATTATAATCATTGAGTTCCAATTCTGGTCTTTTACAAATTACTTTTAAATCTATACGGACCTTCGGATTATCCTTCATTTTTCCTTTGACATTCATTACCGTATTGAACACATTATCAAACACATTGTTCTCTACATGCATCACATCCAAATTATGTCATATCAATAAGGTCAGCCAATATGGTACTTCTCAAAATATAGATTTTTTTGTCTAATTATAATCCTTCTCAAATCTAAGAAGGGCATCAGACTATGGGCATCTATCAGTTCATATAGAAAGTATCACAATCGTCTTAAAATCTCTATGTCAGACAACCATGTTGGTGGACCTTTCATTTCATTTGTGCTTGCTCAAAACACATTCCTTTATCGTCAGAACGGATGGTCGCTGGGTAGAAATTGATGGTGACAATCAAACCAGCACGGTTTCCTTCCATGCGTCAATCTAAAAGATTTTATATCCTCTATGCAGTATGGACATGCCAACCTCCCATGTGTGCTCCAACCAGATAACATACCATATGCAGGGAAGTCACTGATTGTCCATAGAACAACAACCTTCATATTAAAGTTTTATTTTTTGTGCATATCGTATGTGAGAACGCCGTCATCCCACAGTATTTTCCGTTCATTAATCAATGACCATAAATATGCATCAAGATTTTGGCCCGGAGAGGTCAGACTAGGGATCAATAGAGATAAGAAAATACTTTGACGCTTCATACACAAGCTTGGAGGAAGGTTATATGGGGTGACAAATACTGGCCAACACGAGTATGGAGTTGATCTATCTCCAAATAGATTAAATCCATCTGTACATAAACCTAACCTAACATTTCTCACTTCTATTATGAAGATCTGATGAGTACGATCAAAGTGCTTCTAAGCTTCTGTGTCAATAGGATGCATGAACTTGTCTTCATCATGTTGAACTTTATTTGCATGCCATCTCATGTGTTTAGATGTCCTCGAAGATATATACAATCGTTGTAATCTAGGGGTGAGAGAAAAGTAGCGGAGCAACTTGTATGACACTTTTTTTGACCTCGTGCTACCATTGCCTCTTGTCTTTGGCTTGAACCAAGGATGCCCATATGGCGGACATGATCTGCTATTTTCTTGATCTTTGAAATACAACATGCAGTGATTTGGACAAGCATCTATCTTTTGATACCCCATACCTAGAGCATTGACCATAATCTTCGCACGATAGAAATTTTGTGACAATTTCTCATCTTTAGGCAACATACTCTTCACAATAGATCACAGATGGTCAAAACATGATTGACTCAAATTATACTTGAACTTCAAATTTAGTAGTTGAAGAACTGCAAATAAGATAGTGTAACTCTCGCAACCATTTTAAAGTAGCTCATTAGCATCTTTAAGTAAGTCATAAAATCTACTAGCTGCATCGTTTGCTGCTTCTTTATCTACCCAAGTTGGTACATCACTAGGACTCATAGCAGAACCTAGTTTTGGTCTTGCGGCATCACATATCAAATCCATATATGGATTATCGTGCACCATATCTACCCGTGCATCAAAATTATTCTAAAATTCTTCACCATAAAGTGTCCAATTCTGATAATCACTTACAAAACCCTTCCTGTATAGGTGATGTCAAACACCATGAAGTTCTACAAATCGATTGTTCTTACACATCATACAGAAGCACCTAATCCGACTAGTGGGATCCACTATACTGACACTTGTCGTTGTAAATTCAATAAAACTGTCAACACCATTCATATATTCAAGCGATACCTCATTATCGAATATCCTATAGTACATCCATTCACGATTTGCAGCCATTTTGTCCTATGATATTACAGATATTATCCTAACTAGTTAAAAGAGAATAATAAGAATGCTATGATGAAGAAAATACCTAATTTATCATGCATTGATGGTGGGTGTAATGATTTGATATATATATCACACACACAATCATATATATATATATATGATGTCATTCAATTACAAGAACTATGATGCAAACGTTGATAACTTAATATTTTCATGTGCAAAACCATCATATCATATTTACACTCATCACAGGGATATTTAGAATGATGAAATCACATTCATCAACATGATACATTCATTTGAAGCATGTTTTCATGATACAATTTCACATGAAAGACATAATCAAATTGAAAATAATTTCATGCAAGCATGGATACAGTCACATCAAACATTGCAATACATTCAAATCATTCATATCAAAACAATGTCAAACATGTACTTGCAACAAACACACTCCAATATCCTGCTAACTACTACTATGGAATCCGAACTCCAAAAATAAGAGCACTTCTATTATGCTCAGCATGATCTCCGAACTTCATCAAAGCAGTCCTAGATATCCACAACTAAGTGAGTGTGTGAACAGAAAAGTATTGCATCCAAGAAATTAAATAACCTGTGATGCACCTGCATCACTTACTCACCACGGGTATTTACCCGATTTGCACGCTTTTGCCTTTACATTTTTCTTATTTCTTTCTGCATGGCATTTTTAGCCGCATGCAATGCTTAGCACTAAGCATCGTGCAATTAGCTCAGCTACGCACCTGCAAAGCATAAATGTACAAACAAAGGATTGACCTGCAGTGCCTTTTTTATCGGTGTGCTATCGGCTGAAATGTAGGCTCATGGCACAATACAGTGAGGCAAGCAGGGGATTACCATAGCCGTGCACTCTGTGTGCGGTGGATTGCCGCAGCTCACATGAAGCGTCAAAAGTTTGTTGGAACTCTAAAGGCGATTTACTGGTCTCAGCTTAGCGACCCCAGGTCAGGTGAAGCCATCCGCTGAGTTTAAGCATATCAATAAGCAGAGGTAAAGAAACTTACAATGATTCTCCTAGTAACGGTGAGTGAACCGGGAATAGCTCAGCTTGAGAATCGATAGGCTTCACTTACCGAGTTGTAGTATGTAGAAGCGTCTTCACTGACGGACTTGACCCAAGTCCCCTAGAAGGGGGCGTCAGAGAGGGTGAGAGCCTAGTCGTGTCTGGACCCTGTCGGACCATAAGGCGCTGTGAATGAATCAGGTTGTTTGGGGGTCGTCGGGTGGTTGGCACACTGCACACGGCAACATCGGTGCTCGGGGGACGTCGGCGATGGCACACGACACACGGCGGCATCGGTGCTCGGCGGCATTGATGACAAAATCTTTTCGTCGCAAATTTCGCAACTAATTCCAATTTTAGGGACGAATAGTTTTCTCTCGCTAATCCGTCACAAAGTTGCGACGGATTATTTTTGTTGCGAATTTTTGTCACTAAATAACATTTTTCTTGTAGTGTGGTGGCATTTACCTTGAGATAAATGGCATCCGGAGGACCATTGTCAGTGGTGCTTATGACCTTATCCTCTAGTAGGTACTTTGATGCAGGAGCGGAGCAAAAGACTCAAATCTATAAAGATTTGTTTAGATTCACTTTGATGTTTTTGAATTTTTTATCATTTGAATCATTTTTAGTATTTTGATTGTTTTATAATGGATCTTGGATCTGATATCTAGATTTGTTATTAAGATAATTAAGATAAGCCTTACTTTTAAGAGTTTATCAGTAGCTTACTTGCATTAGGATTTGACAGACCTCATCTATAAAAAGATGAGAGCCGCTAGGTAGAAATTCAGAGTTTTGAGAATTAATTTTAATATTTTATTATTTTATTATTTTAATTTTCAGTTATTTTTCAATATTTTTGCAATTTTTACTTTCTTATCTTTTTCTAGTATTTTCTTGCTTTTCTCGATTTCCGTTCATAAGAGTAGTGTACCTTAGATTTTCTCGTAAATCAGGCCCTCACAGTTTACATCATACTTGAAATCTAGCTGTTTTCATTAGTTAATTTGTATCGACAACATGGATTTTGGGCATAACCCGCTGTCTACCTTGTACTTTGATGCCTAATTTAACACAAAGCCTTTTCTAAAAGGTTGTTCAATTGTCAATGAATGTGAAAAATCAATAAGCCACTCTTCAGCTTGTTGTTACCATGTTCTCTATTCTTTTCAAGGTGCTTACCATCATGTCAAAACTCAAGGACAAATGACTTAGCATTAAGGAAATGATCATAGCTTAGTTACTATGCATAGAAATCTAGAATTTTCTATACATAGTAATTGTAGCATTTTTTTCTCTTCAAATCACAAAAAATAAAAAAACACCACGTTTAGATGATCAGGCCACTGTTAGGAATGGTTTGTGTATTCATCATACAGTCTTTCTGCTTGCAAAAATCGATGAATTCTTCTGAATTATTTTTTTTATAATGGCACAATTTTTTCATGTAGTGGGTGTAGTTGGTAAAATCAGAGTTACAAATCCTGTTCTCCAAAAAAAAAAAACCCGCAAGGTGAATTGTTGTGATATTTCGAAAGGTCTAGTTTGTCTTGGGCAATAAAATCAAATATATTTATGTTCTAAATATATACAAATATGAATAATACAAAAAACTGCATCAAGGTGCTTTTATTGTGTTAATATCTAGGCAAAGTGTGACATTCAAAAGAGCAGATATTTTGAGCATATTACACTTTTCATATACTATTACCCTTTAGAATATCTTGATATTTTCAAAATATGGATGATTAGCCTAAACCTCGCAGGTTAGTTATGACACTTTGGCTCCCAATTTTACCAACACTCGAAAAGTATTCATAGACATTTAGGTTAAGTTTGTTTTGCTTGGCCACATGTAACTCCAAATAAAATTTGATTTGGAGTCACATGAATCAGAATCACAAGAGAGTTCGTGTAATTTTGATTCTCATGTAAATAAGAAAAGGACTCTCATTTTACATTTGCAAATGAGAATTGGTTTCTCACCACGTTAGCCAATGCCATTAAATTCACTCTCATTTGCATGAGAGTTGAATCTCATGAAACGTCCATTTTAATATATTAAAGAAAAGAAACAAGGCTGACTATGATAGCCAAATCTGTGGATTCCATCTTAGCTGACGATCCTAGAGTTTAAATTACACATACTGCTTGCCCACCACCCCCCCCCCCCCCAAAAAAAAAAAAATGATAGGGAAGTCTTGTCAAGTAATTCTATCATTGTCAAGTCATCGTTTTGTAGACAAATGTTGTAAGAAGCACAAACAGGGTTCTATGTGGTTGGTAGGAGCGGTCAGTGTAGGTCCCATGGTGGGACGTTGCAGTGAGATGGTGGTAACTGGTGGGGTCTGCCTAACCCTAGCTAGACTTTAAAAACACAAAATATGTTGCAAGGCTGACATTCTGGATAGGCAGGGCAGGTAAACAAACTGAGCAAGCTCAGCTTAGTTCGGCTTGTCCGAAGCTCGAACGCGTATATATATATATATATATATATATATATATATATATATATATATATATATATAGCTGAGTAAAGCATGAAGAGAGGTCGTTTGTCCCGACTCATATAGGCTGGTTTAGATATCTTATATACAATTTTATGTATCATATATGTTAAAAAAACATGTTAGCTCAACTAGGCATTTAGATATACTTGCATCCAATATATCAGGGGTTTAATTCTCACAATAAATCCTTCTTCAAAGAATAATTTTTTTTTTTAATCAAGCCATCTCGGGCTCAGCCAGTTTGGCACAGTACAAGCTTAGCTTGGCTGGATCACATGAGCCATACGAGCTGAACCTGGACACTATATAGCTGTAAACCAGCTAAGCCCGAACAGCCATGTACGTTGGGCTCGTTTACCAGCCCTACCTATAGCCATAAACTTGTCAATTATTGGTAAAAAAATCCTCAAGCGTGCAAGATGATTGTATAATAGCAATAATAATAGTTCCTTAATGCTTTTTCCTCTACAAATTAACTCACAAAAGAATCTTCAGATTCTGCAAGGATGATGAGAAGCCTTGGACAGAAAACTGTTCGAAGTCCTTGGATGCCGTTGATAATGGAGATGGACGGCACCACTCATCCAAAAGCATGGTCTTTACCTTGATGGGATCCACAAAAATATTTCATGACATTCACTTTGCTGATGCATATCATCAATGATGCAAAGATGGACGGCTAAAAAATCGTCCAAAACAGTGGACATTTAGTAGGTTATAGGTAGGGGTGGCAATTTCTGACCCGACCCGCCAACCCGACCCGCCAACCCGCCTCTTAGGCGGGTTCGGGTTGGGCTTAAGCCAACCCGTTTAATAAACGGGTCGACCCGTGTAACCCGTTTATTAAGCAGGTCGGGTTCGGGTTGGGGGTATGCCAACCCGCCAACCCGTTTAATAAACGGGTTAGGCGGGTGGGTCGACCCGCCAACCCGGCTCCCAACCCGTCAACCCGCCAACCCGACCCGCCAACCTGACCCGTCAACCTGTCAACCCGACCCGCCAACCTGCCTACCTGCCAACCCGATCCATCAACCCGCCAACCCGACCCGCCAACCTGACCCGTGAACCTGAAAACCTGTTTACCCGACCCAACCCATTTATTAAATGGGTTGGCGGGTCGTGTCGGGTTACCCGTTTATTAAACGGGTCGGGTTCGTGTTTGCCACAGCCGACCCGTTTAATAAACGGGTCGGGTTTGGGTTGAGGTATGCTGACACGCCAACCTGCCAACCCGACCCGCCAACCCGACCCGATTGCCACCCCTAGTTATAGGTGTGGTCCATTTTCATGAAAAATGCCATCCAGGTCCATGCCCTGGACGGTGTCTGTCCAGGGCTCCTCGGACCTGATCCGACCACCTGAGTCTGACCCGTGTACATCCATAGCTAGCTAGTAATTAATTATTTCGGGCAATGTCGTATTTGCACCTTGCTTGCAGAAGCAGCCTCGCTATCGCGAGTTTTAAAACCGCTAGCTTTGCTTGCTGCGGAACGGCTTTCTCCCAAGACATAATGACAGTAAAGCAGTTATGTTCAACTTTGCATTCAAGCGGGCAATCTTTCACATATTATGATTTGAACTCTTTATTTGATCAATTCCTGTTTTTTAGCACAATACCATAACTGACTGAACAAAAAAAATATAAAAAAACATGACCAATTTGTTGTTTTCTTGACAGTTTTGCTCTTTCGTTTGGTCAAAATCGACGCTTGATTTGGAGGAGATATCATTGGAGATTTCAGAGAGAATAGAAGAAGGGGAGATGGAGGAAGGAGAGAGAGAGAGTAACAGTGGATGACCATCACACAGGAAGGACCGTGGTCATCTTAAGCAGAGTATCATGGCATTGAATGCCCAGAGCTATCTCCAATGAGCCCATCCCCCAACGCTAAGACCTAGGCAAATTTCGTAGGGGAGTGCAGAACAGAGGATCAAAGCCTGATCATATCCCTCAGGGTGAGGTCCTATAACGATAAACTTCATATCACTATTCTGGGTAATAGTTATGCACAGCTTTTAGAACCCCATTAGGTGGACTGTAATAGCTGGTTTCCCCCGGAGGTCTGGAAGATCGAAGAATGCAATACATCACTTATGGAGCAATGGCCTCTGAATGGCGACCCTTAAGGATGGGGCTATTCATGATCATCGTTAAGGAGGAGCATTTCAAGATAATCACCCACAAGGGAGCGTGGTAGGTAGCAGGGAAGACGCTGGTCACGAATTAGTGGAAACCTGAAGTCTCTATTCAATCTGAGGTTCACACCACCATTCCTATTTGGATCCAACTACCAGATCTCATTGGTGTGGACGTCTACACTAAATCGAAGGAGAGGCAGTAGTTTGCTCGAGTCCGAGATGAAGTTTCGCTCGACTTTTAACCTTCGCCGGTAATAGAAATCGAAGTTGAAAAGGGGATCACCTGACATGCAGGAAATTGTATACGAAAACAGTATGTGTTTTTTTTTTTCATATGTAAAGTCGATTTCCCATAGAGTTGTGCATTGTAGCGAGAAGCCGCTGGTAGAGAAGAAGTAGAGGAGCAGCGCCAATTCATATCCCCAATGCATCCCTGACATGGCAAAACCCACTGAAGTGTCAGTGCTTTCAAGAGGACGACTTGATAGATGTATTGTCAATGATAGTTGGATCCAGGATTTCCGAATATAGAAGGCAAATTGATTCCTAAATTAATTTCAGATCATAATGGAATTCAGACATCTTGGACCAGTTCCTCCCTTCAAATCCTTGCACTGTTCTAGATGATTGTGAGCAAATCATCAAATTTAGGCAACCAAGAGGAACTTAGTTAAATGGGCCAAGATTTTTGTTGGCACCATTCCAGCAATGTTCAAAACTATTTGCACTGAACTTGAGGAGTGCCAAGCTCAAGTAGAGGTCGGTGACCCTGTAGGTCTAGCCAAGGAGTTCCATTTGAAAGATGTCCGAAAACTAGTATCAACTTGGATGCTTTTCCTGGGGACAAGGAACCACAGGTAGTGCAGACAAGAACAGAAGACTAACTAAGTGATTGACAAAGAAGTTAAGGTCGTGGTTTTTGAACTTGATGCTAGTAGTGCACCTGGTATGAATGGAATTTTTGGGTTATTTTACCAAAAATTTTGGCACACATTGTAGGATGGGATGTGACGAAGGCTATTAAAAACTTCTTTCAAACAGGGAAGTTTTTGAAAAGAGTGAATTGCACCCATACAACACTGATCCCAAAGACTGCGAGAGCTAATAAGCTCAACCAATTTTGTCTCACTGGGTTGTGCAATTTTGCTTACAAGATCATTACCAAATTTTGATTAATCTAATGAGAGAGATTCTGGAATGAAACCAACAGGACTTTCTAATAGAAAAAAACATATAAGAGAGTGTTCTTGTGGCTCATGAGATGGTAGATTCAATGTCCACAAGCAAACAGAAGTAATATTCAAGACTGATGTTGCCAAAGCTTAGGATAGATTGAGATTGTTTAATGGACACATTACAGTTTTTTGGCCTTGACAGATGTTGGACAGCAAAAATTATGAAGTGTGTCCAAACCCCAACATATGCAGTGGTTATAAATGGAGAGGCCAGTGAACAGTTTTAGAGGAGCAAGGGTATTCTCCAGGAGGAACCAGTGTCTAATTCCTACTTGTTCTTACTTGTTATAGAGAGGCTCACTAGACATCTCAACCTCTCAGTGATAAGGTATAATATTAAAAAAAAATTAAATATATAAATTCAAAATTTATACTTAAGATTAAGTAAGTTCAGATTTGAGAGTGACTCAAACCCATCCATTTCAGGTTAAATGAGTATTGGAACCAATAAGACCCAAGATACCAATCTAAACCGAAGCCGGAGAGGTACAAACTCCAGATGATCAATCCGTGCAAGATTTTAATCGACCGAGAATTTAGAAAACCTGTTTAACCGGAAGTAGGTCGGGTATGTATGCAAGGTTTAGACCTCGATCCAAATGACATGAGCCTAGAGGGGCATTTAGGAAAAAAAGGATATGGTTAGGGGCAATTTAAAAATAAAAAATAAAAAATAAAAAAGAGAAGGGAATTAGAAGAAGGTGAGGGGCATGAGGGTAATACCCCATAGAGGGGACCCCAACCCAATGGGAAGCTGCCACATGGCAGCCCCCCCCTCCTTCTCTCTCTTCCCCTGTCCTTCCACGCATCTCCTCCCTTCTCTCTCTCCTCTCACCGTCTCTCTCTCTCTCTCATCCTTCTCTTTATCTCTCTTCTCTCCCCCACTCCTTACCGCCTTCCTCTCTCGTGTTTCACGAAACCACCACCGTCCTCCTCACTCACTATCATCGTAGAACCCCCGTTGAGGAGCCCACAGTAGCCACCGGCCACTGCCATAGCCACCGGCCATTGAGCCACCACCTTCTCTCCCCTGTTCACAAGCCCCCCACCGAACCTCCCTCTCTCTCATTTTTGCTGGTTACACGACACCACCTCTCCTCCGACCTACTCTCACTCTCACTACAACCTCTTTCTCTCTTTCCTATATTCTGCCATGAAAGAGGAAGAGGAATGAGAGAAAGAAGAAGGAAAATAAGAGAAAAGGAGAGAAAGAAGAAAAGAAAAGGATAAGGAAGAAGAAAAAGAAAAACAAGGGAAGCCTCTCTCTCTCTCTCTATATATATATATCTCTGCATCCAGGTGCACTACTGTCATCACCCCACTAGGTTGCATGGGCCCGCTGTTGAACCACCATCGCCATTATTGCAACTGCACCATTGTTGGCATAGCCGCATCGTCGTCACCGCCTTAGGAACCAAATGTTGCCTCGTAAGCCATGTTGCACATTGCTTCAAGAACCAGACATTGCCTTAGGAACCAAATGTTGCCTCGTGAACAATGTCACTGCCACTCTACGCATGTGTTGCCTCATGGTCTGCGTTGTAGTCGCCCTCGCTGTTGCACTCTCTCTCGTGTTGTTGATCCTCCATCGAAGTATGTGTTGTGATTGAGAAGTTCAAGAAATTCCCGAACGAAGGATGCATTTGTAGAGGTATAATTATCGAATCCTTATCGGGGCTCGAGCTACGATTCCCCTACGCTTATCGGATTCCTAATTATGCAAGGGTTGTAGTTGCTCTCGTTGTCATGCTCTCTCACATTGTCGATCCTCCTTCGAAGTATGTGTCATGATCCAGAAGTTTGAAAAATCCATGAATGAAAGATGTGTCTGTAGAGGTATAATTCTGAAATCTTTACTAGGGCTTGATGTACGATTCTCTACGCTTATTGGGTTCTTAATTATGCAAAGGGTGCATAAATAGATACCTGTTGATGCTTTTAAAACCTGAAAAAGGTCTTTTTTTGGGTTCGTATAATGTCTAGAATATTTTATTGAACTAACTGAAGTTGGGTTTGGTGGACAGTATAATCGTAGAATCAGTGTTAGAAGTGCATTGTTTTGCAGATTATACCTTAAACAATAAAAGATAAAACCAATATTTAATTGTTAATATAAACCATAATTATCTACTTTATGAGTGTATGCCATCGATGCATATACATTAAATATGTGTGATGTGAATTAATATGTATGTGATTATGGCATACATATGAGAATTTTGTTTGTATGCATGTACCCGAGGTGTATATCTCTGTTGCACTTATTTTCTAAGGTCGAGCACTTGTTATGACTTGTTCTCTTTGTGAACTAGGTCCTATCTTGTGCTCAGGTGGGCCTCCTAGTGCTTAGTTTGGTTGGTGCATCACCATAGATAAGGTCTTGCATCGTCTAAAAAAAATCGAGTGAATGGGGATATCCATGAGGTACATGTGATTAGGGTAGTTTGCAAATACTGAATATTGTTGTTATGTGATATGTGTGTATGCAGTTGAGGCATATGTATAAATATTGATGTGATGTAATTTGTTTATATACAGTTGATGCATACATACGAATGCTTACATATATGATGTATGTGTACAAATAATTGTGATGTATGTTTATGATTATACACAATGCATGAGATAATGTATGAAATAAGATAGAATGTATAGATGCATGCATTAGAAATTATCTACATAAGGTTGATTACATGCATTAAAAGATATCTGCTTAGAGCAAGTCATATATATAGGTGGATGATATATCTGTAATGGTTTGAATTTCAAATATTTAATGAGCATTGACTTCTTACAATGGTTTTAATATGAAAACTTGTGATGCATATTTGACATTTGACAAAACTTCTACCACTTCAATATGAAAATCTCAGTAATACTTTTAAATTTTTTGCCCGAACCCCCTTATATGGGGGGGGGGGGGCATAAATGAACTGGGATTTCTAACATTTCAGTACATAAGAAAAATCTTAAAGGTTCAGGAAAGGGATATATAAGAGGTCCTACGAGCATGTGCTAGGGTCTAGATGAGAAATACGAGCACAACACTTTCGCGGTAGGGTTTCAAAATGTTTACTGAATTGAGCAGAACCTTTGCTAACCGAACTCAAAAGCTGATTCTGGACCGCCAACACTTCTTTGAGAAATAAAAAACTGTAGTTGGATAAATGCAAAGAGTACAAGGATTTCTATCAGAACGAACTAGGAAATCAATGAGGGTTTGGGTTAGAAATTTAGAGAGAAGGGCTGGGTTAGAGAGAGAAAGAGGGAATAGGAGAGAGAAGGGAGAGAAGAGTTAGAGAGAGAAAGAGAAAGGGGAGGATTGGGTTAGAGAGAGGGGAAGGGATGGATTGGAAAGAGAGAGGATAGGGGGTATTTATAGGGGAGGGGGTTGGATCGCCCCCCTCTGTGTCTATTTTTTGGGAAGGGAGGGGGTGACTCACCCTTTCCATTGCCAAGTGTTAGCAAGAGAGCAAGAAAGAATGACACCCTCTCTCTAGATTTTTGACACCTAAAGATAAGAACATGGTTTTCATAAAAACATGTTCTCCCATGGTTTTAAGATTGGTTTTCAGAAAACCATGTTTAATTATCTAAAAATTGAATAAAATATTAAATTATATTTTAATACCTAAATTTTATATCTAAATTGCCCTTAATCAAATCTCATATAACCAAATTACCACTTGGGTTTAAAGTTACTATTTTACCCTTTAATAGTTCAAGTATTTATCTGAATATGCCCTTGGGGTAGCAATTACTATTTTACCCCAGATAATCTTATTAATTCTTTAAAAAATACTTGTAATATAAAAATTACTTTTTTACCCCTTTGTGGTTTAAAATTTTACCTGAATATGCCATTGGGGTGGTAAATTATTATTTTACCCTCAACAATTTAATTATTTATTAATATGTTCCTGAAATATGGACCCACATAAATATTTAGATCTGCTGAAAAATGTCAGTTTAGATAATATATGAATCCATCAAAAATTCAGATATGATTTCAAATCAATGTTTGGATCCAATAATTAATTCAAATCAGGACTTTAGACTTTGAATCATATCCAGACTGGTTCAGGATTCAAAAACATTGAAAATTTTTAGATTTTATTTAACATTGGAAATTTTCAGATATTACAACACCCCTCTCTCTCACTCTTAACCGTGTTTGAACCCAACACAATATGCAACTTACTATACCCCACCACCATATGCACCAACCTAAACTCTATAACACCGCCCCCACCCCCCCCCACCCCCCACCCCCGTTCCCACCTTTGATTTTTTGTCCCAATATTTCTAATAAAATAAACCAGGGAAATCGTTCGGACCCGGTTTCTTATCACCCTTTGCTTAAAAACCACCCTTTTGATCTCCTCATCTGAAAATGGAGCAAATAAAGACTGGTTCTCCTCATGAGAAACACTCGGCCCCTCACAATATTGGAAGGAATCAGGTCTGTCCCATCCTCCACAAGAAGATCCAAAAAAAAAAAAATTAAAACACTCTTCTATCCGAATTGGATCCGAAGTATGGGACCTAATCAATAAAGAGCTTGTGAATATTATTATAGTGCCTTCTTCCTTTCACCCATGAAAATTTTAGTATTCGTGTCTCCCTCCTTAAGCCATCGAACACGAGATTTTTGTTTCCATTGTAATTCTTCTAGAGAGAGCCCTTTTAAGATCTTTTTTCAGGATACACTCAGCCTCGATATCAGTATAGGTCGGGGTTGTGCAATTAATCTTTTTGTTGCACTTCCAATAGCTTAGCTAGGCATGAAGAGAAGCAATTTTACCTTCAAGGTACTCGCCTGTAGCCTTTTTCCAAGAATACAACTTGGATCTTATATCATCTAATTTATTAAGAATGCATATCATGGGGCATTCAGACGGGGGAGAATTCCAACACTCAGTAATATTTTTTAAACAATTTGGATCATACAACCACCAATCAAAAATTTTAAACCGATGCCTCTTACACTGCACATTAGCTTCCTTTGAATCAAAGGAGAGCAACGAGTGATCAACTACCGATCTGGGGAAGACCTTCAAGGAGCTGCCCATACCCACATCATCAAACCATTGGTAATTGACAAAACACCTATCTAACCTGCATTGAATGTTATCACCACCTTTCTGATTATTGAACCAAGTGAACCTTGCTCCCGGGTCTCATCTGCTAAAATAAAATCATTAAAGTCTGCAGAACTGAGGACATTCTATGCAAGGCCCGTTTTCTCTGAGGCGTCTAGCACACAATTGAAATCTCTTAAAATCAACCATGGTTGTTGATAGGACTCCAAAGCAGCTAACAAAACACCAAACTATTGGGCCCTACGCCCGTAATGGTTACTGAGATACAGACCTGCAACCATGAACCTCTTGCTACTAAGTTTATCAACCACCTAATACAGATAAAACCATCATTCACACGAATCTCACTACACTCCACCTTCAAAGGGTCCCATAAACACTATAAATTCTATTGGTAACAGATAATGCATCATTGATAATGTTAAAATCGACATGCCTTTGTCTAAATGCTTGAAATCTCTGAACATGACTTCAGGAAGAAACATTCTCAAAAAATATTGAAGATCCCTGCGAGCAGCAGGCTTCGCAAAGTCCCTCTAGTTCCACGAGATGATCTTAATTTTTAACCAGCTTTTTTGGGACCACCACCTCTTCTAGGCCTAAGAGTGATATTACTCACCCCCACCGACTCAAGCACAACCCCTTTTTTTATCCGTCAGGCTTTCTCTTAGCATCAAGGTTATTAGATTTAGGAGGCATAGACCCTTTCTTTAGTTTGTTGAGTGTTTAATAATAAATAAATGAATGATTGTAAGAGTTACTTCATATTGAATGAAAAATATTAATGTAGAGTTGATTCATTTTAGAATGAATAAATGTATGAACTGGTTCATCTTTAAATAAAGGTATGGATAAACATATTTATTTCTCAATAAATGTGTGGATGTATTAGTATGTTTATTACAGAATGAATGTATAAATAGGTTATACATGAGAAAAAATTAAATTAGTCTAGCGCTAAGAAATGCAAAAAATGCACTGTTTCTGGTACTAATTTAGTGCTAGAAAAAGTTTTTTATGGCGCTATTTTAGCTCCAAAAAAGATATTTTTTCGTGCTTGAAAAAGCTTTCTTCTCTGGCATTCTTTTAATGCTAGTAAAAAACTCATTCACTAGCACTATGCATTAACGTCAATAAATGTATTATCGTCAACACTTTTATTGGTGAAACTACTGTCGTTAGGTGGACTTTTAATAGTGCTTGCAGATCACATCTAGGAAGTTAAATTTAATTTAAAAAAAAAGAAAAAAAAGAATTTAGTTATGCTAAGTCAACTGTAGCCTAACAGTACAAGAAATATGCATTTTAGCAACAGACGTTATCCATCGCTAAATATGTTAGCGACGACCTTTGCGACGGATAGCATCCATCGCATAACCCTAGTTGCTAAATTGCGACAAAATTTATCTGTCACCAATTCGTCGCTAGGTAGCATCGGATTGGCGACGGATCATGCCCGTCGTTAATCCGCCGTTAAATAGAGATTGAATTTGGTTATGCGATAGAATTTAATCTGTCGCTACTATTTAATGAGAGATATGTATCCGCCGCTAATGATCGTCGCTAAATTGGCGACGACCATTAGCGATGGCTTAAATTCCATCGCAAATCTACGACTGCCTCAAATTGGCGACGAATAATATCCATCGCCAATCCGTCGCTATTTTTTTTTTTTTTAAAAATTAAAATTATTTTTTTAATTTTTCTAAAATTCAAAAAATTTTCTCGTTACACAATTTATATAACCTGCTTATAAAAAAGAAAACATACATAAAAAATACATATACAGGTGGAACAAATTTAACACAAGTTCTAAATTAGGCAAACTTTAACAATCAAATACAGTCCTTGCCAAGTTATAATTAGTTACAAGTATGTCAAAGAAATTAAACAAATGAATCTAATCCTCGTCAAGATTCAGGGCATCATCCTCTTCATTTTGTCGATTTGCGCCTCCCTCCATGCCTCCATCAGTTCCTCTACGCTGATCATCTTCAGCATCCAACAAGAGAAAATAAATGTTAGTATTTATAAACAAAATTTAATGAAATAAATTATATACAATGCACCTAGTCTAATGCAACAAAGTAAATGGCTGAATGACACAGAGAATAACAATAAATTGAAGGACATTAACAGAATTCAAATATGTGTTCTAAGACCTAAAAGAAAAATATATAATGACTCAATCATGTAGATATTGTTTTAATTTTGTCAAAGAATTAAATTATAGTGAATCAATCATGCATATATGTGTTATAAGATGTCAAAAAAATTCATAGTGAGACAATAATGCATATATGTATTCAATCATGCATATACTAGCTTGAAATCTAACGACATAAAACAAATGACATGAATCTTTATACCTGACGGGCACCGGATCTCATGTTGAATGTAGACGAAGTTTCGCTGTCCTGAAAAAAGTTGCACAACTCATTACAGACAATGACTTCATTTAAAAAGTTCTGCATCTTTTCCTTAAGACGCTGACAGACACCATCCCAAGACATAGCAGGGTCATTCGAACGTTGAGAGTTGATGTTGGCAAGAAAACTCTGAGAGTCGTGGCTACAGGAAGCAACGACTGGTGTGGTGTTTATGTTACTCCCAAACCTGAACATACGACCCTTTTTGGGTTTACCAGTTACAGTCACCCATGATGCAAGATTAAAAGGCAGATGCTGAGTGAAGTCATCGTCATATCGTTGTACCATTTGCTGCTTGTATGACTCCTACAAAGTAATGATTAGAATATGAATTAATAATTTAGAATTACAATGTTTATGATAACGTAATTCAAAGTAACTTGTATATTATAATGTTTATTAACACAATAAATACATACCGATGTCGCTCTCGCCTTCTCTGATACAAAATCTCTCATGCTTTTACGTTTATGTGTTTCAACAAACACATCCTTGTAAGGCACAATGTCTCCTTTTTCTGCTTTCTGCAATGTTAAATGATAAAAAAATTGATTAATAAGTATGCTAAAATATTTACAAACTTGACAATATATATATTCATGAGTTACCATTCTCTTGTGATGGCTCCCAAAAGTCCTATATCTACCTGTGTGTAGATTGGCATCGTGCATCTTCGCTCGGTTTTGTGCAACCTTTGCTGAACGGTTTCGAAATTCATTGCTCACCCACTTGTCGCACATGCCCTCCCAATAATCTCTCTTGATAGTAGAAGGCCCATGACCCTTTCACTACAGTGGATCATCTATCCCACCAGCTATTTTTGTTGCTGCAGTCTTTATATTGTGCAGCATGTCGGCAAATCAATTGACAGCCACCTTCTGCCAAACTACCCTCACATCTTTCTCCTTGTTTGCAGTCGCGAAGCGATGGGAAGCCTACAAATACTTTCAGAAAGTTAGCACACATAAATATGAAACACTTCTTGTTATGATAAACGATTGCATACCATGAATGGGGACATTAAACTGTCCAACACCTCTCTCGAGTATTCTTTCCATTGCGCTACCGGTCCTGAAAGATGATGCAATAATGACTTCCTAATTTCTCGTATTACTTTTTGCTGCTCAAACCTCGCACTGCACATGAATTGATACACATTAACAATTGACTGTTGATATACACTTTTTATAAGTTAAGTATTGGACAAGTGACAATGAAATACTTACAGTTGACTATCGATATACACTATTTGAATTACTCATCGTGGGTCACACTGAGAAGACTCTGCATCCAGCGTAGGTGGGTCATGTGTAGGCGAAACAGTACCTACAGAACAATGAGTTAGAAATTCACATAATGCACATTTAAACTAATCAAGTATATAATTATTTAAATGATATACCTGTTGAAGCAACTCGTGAAGATGAATGCTCAGACTGGCTACCACTGGGTGCTCGACGACTGTGACCTCCATGAACCATATTCTAATAAATAAAAAACGTCATGCAATACATTCAAACATTTTAATACATTTCGATACATTGGATCAGTTACACAACTTTATATCTTTATGAATACATAATTAAATCGAAAAAAACTTCATGCAAATATCTGCTATTTCATTCAAATCATTCTAAGACATTACAATATATTCAATTCATAACTCTATATCTATCGAAGAGTTACAATACATTCAAAACATTGTAATACCTTCAAAACATTCAAATCATTACAATACATTCAAATCAATCTAATCATTCAGATCAAATACAGGTATGTATTACAAGATGTATTTCACTAGCTCGAGAATGATTCCTCATCACTTGTTCGACTTTCATACTCTTCTTCTTCCTCCTCCTCGTCTTCGTCATCATCTTCTTCTTCTTCATTTAGCGTCCATCCACTTGGTATATCATTTGGATCACATTCTTCCATACATGTGTCATCAGACAATGGTGATATGGCATGCATACGATATGCAACATCATGACCATAAAAGAAGTCATACATATCATCTGATTGATAGTAATCATCCTCTTCAGCAATCTTGTCTTCCTGTAACTGATCATACCCGGGGTATAGTTTAGACTTTACCTTATAAACTGCCCATCATTCATTTTTATCTCACTTTCTTATAGTCGGATATGAAGTATAGTAAACTTGTTGAGCTTGCGAGGCTAATATGATTGTTTGTGATTAATTTTTTGTTTAAAGTAATACGTAGATTTTCGTGTATAACACCATCACATCATATTTATACACATTACGAGGATATTTAAAAATTTGAAATCATATTACATAAAAAGATACATTCATTTGAACAAAAAATTCATGATACAATTTCACATGAAATGTATAATCAAATAAAAAATAAGTTCATGCAAGCATGGGTACAGACACATCAAACATTGCAATACATTCAAATAATTCATATTAAAATAATATCAAACATGTATCTGCAACAAACACACTCCAATATCCTGCTAACTACTATCATGCCTAGCATGAAATCCGTATTCCAAAGATAAGAACACTTCTATTCTCATACATTAAAACCATGCTCAACATGATCTCCAAACTTCATCAAAGCAGTCCTAGATATCCACAACTAAGTGAGTGTGTGAACAAAAAAGTGTTGCATCTAATAAATTAAATAACATGTGATGTGCTTGCATCACTTACTTACCATAGGTATTTACCCAATTTGAATTGTTTTTGCCTTTGCATTTTTTTCTTATTTCTTTTTACATTGTATTTTTAGTCACATGCGATTCTTAGCACTAAGCATCGCGCAATTAGCTCATCAATGTACCTGCAAAACACATATATACAAAACAAAACAGGGAGGGGGCTCGACCCCTCCCTGGCAAAAAAAAAGAGAGGGGGCTCGGCCCCTCCCTCTCATCTCGTAAAACATGGGGCGAAAAAAAAATAGGTATGTGGCTCGACCATTTCTTGGCGAAAAAAAAGGCAAAAAAAAGGGGAGGGGGCCGAGCCCCTCTCGGGCATCCTATAAGACAGGGAGGGGGCCGAGCCCCCTCCCTGGCAGAAAAAAAGGGAGGGAGCGGAGCCCATCCCGGGCATCCTATAAGACAAGGAGGGGGCTCGGCCCCTCCTTGGCGAAAAAAGGAAAAAAAAGGGAGGGGGTCGAGCCCCTTCCGCGACTCCCATAACACAGGGAGAGGGGCTCGGCTCCTCCCGCGACTCCCGTAACATAGGGAGGGGGGCTCAGCCCCTCCTTAACGAAAAAAATATAGGGAGGGGGTTGAGCCCCTCCCGCGACTCCCGTAACACAAGGAGGGGGCTCGGCTCCTCTCTGATGAAAAAAACATAGGGAAGGAGCTCGGCCCCTCCCCGACAAAAAATGTAATGGCCGGCCTGAGCATCAGGCGTCGGCGAATGGGGAGGTCGGCAGTAAGCGGGGGGGGGGGGGGAGGTCGGCAAAGGGGGAGCGTCGGGAGACAGCCGCGGGTTGGGGGCGGGGGGGGGGGGGGAGGTCGGCAAAGGGGGAGCGTTGGGAGACAGCCGAGGGGCGGCGGGTTGGGGGGGGGCAGACCGGGGGCCACAGGAGGCAGGCCAGGGTGGGCGACGGGAGGCGGGTCGGGAAAACGCGGTGGAGACGAAATAGAAAAGAGAAAGAAAGGAAAAAAAATTAGGGATTTATGGGAAAATTAGCGATGGATTCGCGATGGCCAAATTTCGTCGATAAGTCGTAGCTATTTGGCGATGACTTAGCGACGCAATAGTTCTGCCACTAATCCGTCGCTAAGTTGCAACAGATATGGCGACGAAATAAAATTCATCGTTAATCCATCACAACGTAGCGACAGATTATCGACAAAATATTTTTCGTCGCTAAAATCTCAAATAAACGACATTTTAGCGACGAATATCTTTCTCTCGCTACTTCGTCGCTAATTTGCGATGAATTTTATCCATCATAAATGTCCATTGCTAAGTAGCATTTTTCTTGTAGTGTAATATATATATATATATATATATATATATATATATATATATATATATATATATATATATATATATATATATATATATATATATATATAAAAAATGGTTGTTACTCTCGTGAGTGTCAAACCCCTCGCACCCCTCGGTGAAAAACTCTATTTTCTTTATTTTTCAATATTTGATCCTTCGGATGTGATCAACGTGTTTGATTTAGTGGATATCAGCCCTTGTATAATTATCTGATGTGTACGTGCAATATTCATAAGGTTGAAAAATAAACAGCTTATAATGTATCAAATTTTCTACCCTTAGGTGAAATCCTACTATTTTGACAATGGGGAAAATTATTCGTGGAATCAGATTTGGTAAAAAAAAAATCTCCCTCTCTGAGTTTCAACTAAGGAACTTAGAATTCAAACGTGCATTAGCACAGTTTTTTTCCCCAACTTTTTAATTTCTTATCAACTAATGAAAACCAAAGATTCGAACTCCATTGGGCTCTCCATTTTCTATTCTCCAACTCTCCTTCATCCAAACACTATTGCCAGAGTTGGCTTCAAATTTTACCCTTAAAAAATGCCACCTAAAGTAACAAGGACGTTTTGAGTCTTTCCACGGTAACATCTTTTGATAACATGAAGCCCCTACTGGGTAAAGTTTTTTCTAAATTCTTCACATGCAAAGTGATTGCTCTAGAAACATCCATCAAGTAGCAGCGTGCCAATTCCTCAAAAGAAAAAGCAAAGTGCATGCCCCCTGTCATGAGGGTAATAAAATAAAAGAAAGTTTTCACTTATGGGCCAAATCTTTTGACCTTTATGTAAAAAAATGAGACTCATTTTTTCTAAAATAAATTATATGTTTCAAATAAGGAATACGCATTCACAATGTTGTCAGTATCAGAATCGTTCCAACACCGATACCGATTCTCAAGTGAATCGTTCTGAATCGTGCTAATATTACTGTGACACGTATTAATGCATTAAAATAATATTAAAATTAATTTTGAGTTATTTTTACATTTGTTAAAAATAACCTATTCAGGTCAATACCATGATTATGAAACTTATTGTAACTTGACTTGTGATTTGACCTGATTTGATCCACCAAAGTAAAATAGGCCGCTGTTTGGCAGTTTCTAGAAAAAGTTATATCAGGAAATTGAGAAATCTGAGGCTCACTTTTTGCAATTAACACAAATGAAATTTTCTCCAAAGGTAAAATACCCAACCCCAATACCTGCAAACACTAGGCAAACAGGACTACCCTTAGCACTTACCATTTTTTTAATATATATATATATATATATATATATATATATATATATATACCGCACACTGCGAGACACAGCCCACATTCTCAGGAATCACATTACTTCATTTAAGTTTCTGGAAATGCCAAGTTCGATGTTGCCCTAAAATGACACTACACCAACCGGGATTCCAGGAACAATCAGTTCCTTGCATGTGTATTCATCTGTTTGTGTCGATGATTATCCAAACACTGCACATATTCATTTTTTTAGGAAAATGAACCAGAAGGTTACTAAATCATGTAGAGAACAAGCTCCCGCTGTCATCCATTGACTTGTGTAATGTACAAAAATCATTTTTTGGAAGTTACCCTTACTCTTTTATTTATTTCTGGAAGTACCCTTGACATTTTGCACATGACAGCGTCATCGACTTTTTTTTAATGACGAGGAACCCTGGCTCATAACTAGGGTGTCAACCGGTCAGGTTTGGTTTGGACACAGTCAAACCAGATTGAGACCAGATTTTTGGGTATGGTATCGGATATGGACCTGGGTCTAATCATGTTCACTATAAGAAAACCATACCCAGATCCGATAAGAACTACATGAACCAAACCTAGATCATACCCTGTAAAACCCTATTTTTTTATCATTTTTACATTGAAAATTTGTGGGTCTTAATCTGAATTCGGGTCGGGTTTAAAATTTTACAAACTATACCTGGGTCCATGTATTAATTGCCGGACCCGGGTCTTAATCGGGTCTTTTTATTTGTCACCATACCCTGATCCTATAAGGTTTGGTTAGGGTTGCATTCAGGGCCAAAGATGTGCTATTTCACTTGCTTGGTCCCTTGTACTATGATGTGTGGGTACGGGTGGTAAAGGAGCTAATCTTGACTAGCTTGAGGTGTTTAAGCTTGGCTCATTCTTATGGCAAGTCAAGCTGAGACAAAGAGTTGAGTTTGAGCTAACTTGTTTATTAAAAAAATGCATTGTTTTAGACTTTAAAGAAATAATATTATGAAAAAATACATATACATTATTCTTATTACCTAACAAGCTTATACTAGTCGAGCTGAGCCAAGAATTTTATTGTTCATATTCAGCTTGCCAAGCTTATTTTACAGGTTTTAACAAGCTCTTTATGAGCTGAACATCGCGAACCATGAGCGGCTTAGCTTGTTTTCCAGCCTTATGTATAAAACTCATACAGGGATTTTATCGATGAGAGAAAGCCTGCAGGTAGTAAATTAAAACCTTTTGTTTTTTTTCTCAAGAATATTTCAAGAAGTATATATATAGGTGATCCTTGAATCAGGCAGGCCGGACCTGGTGAGTAGCATTTGTAAATTCTTGGATGGAATTAAGATCACAGGGATCAGACAGTCCTGGGTAAGTAACCTTCTTTTTGCACAGTTGTGATAGAATTCTTGTGCAGGAAACTGACAAATAGTCTAATCAAATTCCTTATTCAAAATAAAGTATAGGCCAAGATAAAAAATACAAACTATGTACATGAAAGAATAGTTATAGAAATAAAAATTCTAAAAATTGGTTTCTATGAGGTAAATTTCTGACTTATATGGTGATAATTTCAAAGTATACATTACTTTGAAAATATTATGATATTTTGAAGATGAAGTCAAGTGTTTGAAAGTGTCATGATAAAATCCTGTTATTTTAAAAATATAAGATTTTTTTTTTTGAAAGGCAAGCTGGAGTTTGGCAGTTATACAACTATACCATTGGGGTTTGAACCTGCAAGGTCCCAACACAAAGTGACGTGCACTAACTGCTCGTACCAGACAAGCGGAGCCCAGATCTGTGTGACAGATATGGACCACGTCTTTGGCAGGCTCTTCATTTCTAATTACTGGGTTACATGATCCATCGATCGCTTTTATCCCAAGTAATAAACATCAATGTCAGGAATTTATGGTGAAAGATAACTCGCTTTGAATAAAAAAAAGATTTGTAAAAGAATCAAACATTATCCACCATATATATTAATAAAAATATATTAATAAAACATTATCCACAATAAGCATTCTTTTAGAAGGCACTATTTTCTCGAGAACGACTGAAGCAACGTGAAAAAAAATCACAAATAAGACTGATATTGATCCTCTTCGTGGCGATTCTTAAAATATTGCATTTCAAAAAATATAGAATGTGAAACAAATAAGACTTTTTGGTTTTGTATGCCATTAGCCCATACAATAAGCCTATGCCTAGTTTCTTCACATGGATTTTCATAACCTTGTTGTGCAAAAAATGGGATATGCATTTGAAATAGATGCCCGAGTTATTACATATATTATCAACTATAAGGAATTGCATCGAGTCATATGTTCCTTTACCTAAAAAAATTAATTTTATTTTTTTGCATGGTCTAATCATTGATCCCAAAATTTTCTACATTAAATTAGTGAGAGAGTTAGTATAGTTTCCTATCCCCGATTTTGCCATTGTACCAAGTATAGAAGTAATCTAATCTCCCGGACAAGTAAAAGTATAAAAGAATGGATAAGATTTTGAATGGTTTATATACAAAGTGACATTACAAATTTTTTTTTGTCAGATTAAATCACTCATTCAGTCAATGATAATCACTACAAGTGAAGGAGATACACGATTTGATTTAAATAATGAAAGATCTAATATTTCAAAATTGTATCTAGAATAACTAGAAAAGTATAAACGAGACTGAATATAATTTTGTCATTCCGTACAAATCCAAAATCTTTGTAGAACAAACCAATCATTAGTTCCCAAGCATGAGGCGAATGAAATCCAATACATAAATCGGTTAATAAGAGAATAGAAAAAGCTTTTATTGTGTCACTTAAGTTATAAATGACTTTCTGAACCCAAGAATTAAGAGTGATAAGTTCTTCGTTACCCATAATAGAATAAGCACATAGAATAGCAAAATGGGTCATATTTGTTGAGAAATACAAAATGATATGTATATGATCTTGATTATGCATTCTTACCAACTATATCGTTACTTTGTAGATTCAAATACAAAGCTTTTGTATATATATCTCCAAATACTCCTTTATCATTTCGTCCAACAAGAACAATTCTTCTAATTTTATGAATCGTTCTAGAATGCTCTTTTCTTGAATCTCATTAAAAAAAGTTTAGGATTGGCTGATATTCCACCAATTAGTCACCCAAGGTTCCATACCTTTATTAAATGAGAAAAAAAAATCATAGGGCAGAAATATGACATATGCAAGATATGGTAGGAGATTCAAAGATTTTTTTTTGTCACTTCCAAGCACCATGCCAAAATGTGGCCGAAAAAAAAGCAAAGCAAACAAAGCATGTCCAAAAGTGAACCAACCCTTTGGACTACTACAAAAAACACCATCAGATTTCAAAGTAGCATGATTCAATTAAATTTTTTTACCTAATTGAACATGTCTACCATATTTTTTCACAATAGCAGGATCACTATAACTGACTTCATCGAGTTCACCACCATAGAACTCAATAGTTACACCTGGTGATGATTTTGAAAACAATATTTTTAAACCAAGAACTGCACACCAAATAATAAATTAAAACCAGTTCTTACACTCGTTGCAGAGTAGCAAGTCAGATCGTCTTCATAGAAAACAAAACTTAGGCAAAATAAACTCTCTGAACTTTACTTTATTAATAACTGAAAAAAAAGAATAATTGTTCTATTCTTAATTACAAGTTAACCGAAAAACAAAAGGGACACAAATAATTAAATTTCTAAACTATGCTGAGGCCTTTCTAACAAAATTCAGAGAGCTTGATGACCATATTCTTTTACATCTACCTCAGCCCACCCACACTATAAGAAAAACGTTAATTAGCGACGAAAATTTGTGAAGGATTTTTTTCATCTCAAATTTATGATAGATTAACGAGAGAAAACTAGTCGTAGCCATAATTGAAATTAGTGACAAAATTATTCCATCGCAAAATCCGTCGCTAATTAGCGACAGACACATTTCGTCGCAGTTTCATGATGAATGAGCGACAAAATTTGTCCGTCGCTAATTAGCAAAGGATTTTGCAATGGAATGTTTCCGTCACAAATCTGTCAATAATTAGTGATTTAAATCACAAAATTTTTTTCACCCCCTTCGCACTTTTCCCCCTTTCACTGTACGCAGCCGCTCCGAGCCTTCTCTTATTCTCCTTTCTCTTCCTTGTCCGCAAACCGGTCGGAGCCACGTCGTCGCCGACTGTAATATCCGAAAAATTCCTAAGTTCTTTTTTTATAATATTGTGAAATTTCTTGAATTTTGTGCCAATATACAATCATGATTTCTTTAAAAATGAATGTTTGAGTATATTAGTAAGGTTTAGGGGGTTTAATTATGTTAAAATGTAGTAAATATAAACCCTACATGCTTTGGATATTAGAGAAAATCTTAAGTGGTGGCTATAGGAAAACATTTCTCTTAAAAAGAAAAATTTGATTTTTCTTTAAGGAAATTTATTTGAATGAAGTGAATTAAAAAAAGTAGATTGTAAAAATATGTACATATTAACATGCTTAATAAGTTGGAATTAGCTTATACTCAATGCCTTTACATTTTCACATGATTTGTGGTTATATAGAACAAAAAGCGATTTTAATTGGAATTTAATAATTAATTAATTATGATTTAATATAATAGATTTTTCGTAAATTAAACATATTTTATAGTTCAGTAGGAGTCCATAGGTGGGCCATCCCATCCTATGTGGCATCTTACTTCAAGTTTTATATTGAAAATAAAAGTAGTAGAGAAATTCAAGCTTATTTAAAACTTGAATAGTCAAAGTGGAGATCAAGGGCTCCAATGATTTCCCTTGTTTTGATCAAGGGCTGGAATTAATTCCATCCCATGACCTAACTCAAGATGGGCTATAAAGCCCTCTCCTAGTTCACGCCCCCCTCATTTGGTTGGATTTTTTTTAGAGCTCTTTCTCTCTTCCCCAAAAACCCTCTTCTCTTTTCCCTCTCTTTCCCTTCCCTTTTCCCTTTTTCTTTAGGGTTTCTTTTGCTTCTTGAGTGCAAGATTCATACCTCAAGGAGTGTATTGAGGTTATCTAAGGCCCTCCTCTTTCTGGAAGAAGGAGCTGATCGGACGGATCATGCAAAAAGATTCATCAACCCATCAAAAAATGTTTTCTTCAACAAAAGGTAGAGTATCTATGCTTTTCTTGCAAGAACGGAGTTCTTGGCATGAGTTTTTATATTTTTTCATGAGTTTAGACCATGATTAGACCCTCCTAACCATGCGTTTGACTAAGATCTATGATCCATGGTAAAAACACGTTTCCCCTCAAAGAAAACCCTTTTTGAAATCGGGTTTTTTCATAAAAACCAGTTTCTCAAAAAATAGATTTGTAAAAATAGCTAATATTCAATTTATGCTACGATTTTCTTGAAAATATTGATTTGGGTCGGTAGAATATGTTATTGTAGGCATATTGTAAAAATTTTAGGGTTTTCTATGGTCAAAATTTTGGGATCTTGCAATTTTAGCAAAATTAGGTTTCTGAGAAAAGAAAATGATAAATTCATCAAGAAAGTTAATTTCGTGGGTTGATTCATGCAAGATTTGATAATTTATGATAGAATATGGTTTGTTCAATCAACTGTGAATATTATGGATTTTTTTGAATTTTATTTCATGCATATTGCCTATTTCTTTTAAATTATTTCGGGATTCGGGTGACTTGGTTTGGCTCACCCAAATGCAAATCTCAGAATTTCTAGGTTTCTGGCTTGACCTCTGTCCAGTAAAATGGTCGTTTCTCTCTCTTATGGAGGAGTTTTGATAAACAGATTATTGTGTTGGAAAGCTAACAAAATTTTGCATGTACTGTGAAATTTTGGGATCATTTCAAGAATTGAGTACGTCCTTGTGGCAGTCAGAACAAAAGATGATAGGTCTATAGTAAAACGTTCGGAACTCCCTCATACAAAGAAGTTTTTATGAACGGTTTACGGCTACGGACAGCTAACAAAATTTCCTATATACTGAAGAAAGTTCAGCTCTGTTCATGAAGCCAAAAAATTTCTGTGAGCTCTTTACCAGTCGAACAGAGTTAAGAATTTGGTAAATTTAAGACCAACTTTTAGACCGAGGGTTAAAAGAGGCATAGTTCGTATGTTTTTATGCAAATTTCTTCATTTAGAATAGTATGCACTATATGAATAATTATGCAGATCTGATCTTATGCAAGATGCATTTGCTCTGTATATGTGCTATATGGTGTGTAAAAGTGAGTAAAATATTCATACTTCGCATGTGCTCAAGTTCTGTTACTAGTTGTATTAAGTGAATCTTTTCAATACTTTATAAAAAAAAATACATCCACGATTATAAAGTAGTTCAAGTTAATGTTGCATGAAAAGTAAGACTATAATCAAGTAATCATGTGACGTTAAAAATTAAGATACTTGCTGGGAGAGTAGCAAGTGATACAAAACTTCGTGGGGCAAGTCTGTTATGGGCACAAAAGGTTGCTTCTCTCCTCCCACGATTTCATAAGGAAAACCTCTGCATTAGACTGCAGTGTAAAAGTTCTAGTACTCATGAGAAAAAATTGGTGCATCGGGTTGAAAGGTGTTGGAAATCTCTTTCGTATTAACGTCTCTCACCTGTCTTAGTGAATGGACCTGACTAGGCTAAAGCCATCCATGTATGTAAAACATGTCCTCAGCCATGGTCCTGATCTGATAATGTTTGTCTGTGTCGTATCAGCAGAGCTAAGAAATGATAACTTAAATTGTGTGTGCATTAATTTGGCATCACATACATCATCTAAGTAAGAAATTATAATTAAAGATAAGAAAATATGCATGCATTGAAGGGCTCCTACATATGGTAAGTCATGCATATTAATTGCTCATGTATTTTATAATTTGAATGTATGAATTAATGACCTTTTATTAAACATGTAAATTCTGAACATGCATGATTAGTTTTATGATTGTTTCAGAATTTCAGTGCTAAACCATGAAATCTCTATTGAAATTCTTGCTTTGTAATTCGGTCTTACAAGCTTAGCATATTTCACTCTATTGAGACATGTTTTGTCTGACCCTATATGGTTCAATATTTTTTAGGTAATGAGGAGTATCTTACATGCGAAGGCGGGAGGTTGCGATGGGGACTGAGCCTACCTTTCCTCTGCTTCATGAATCTTAAACTCTGATTTTATTTTAATTCAATTCAAGGACAAATGTGAATGATTTTGGATATTATGGAACTTAGATTTTATTTCATGCATGGTTAATTAGTTGTTAAATTTTAAATTCCACAATTATATGTTTGCAAGCGTTCATATGAAGTAGCACACCAAGTTTTATGCCCAATGTGTTTTTCCGTTGTTAACTGCTAAGAGTTTTAAAAGCATTTCAAAAAAAAATTATTCCACCATTTTCGGGTTATAAAAATTGGGGTGTTACACCGACACACTCTTGTCTTCCCCTCCTTCCTCTCTCCTTTCCCTTTCCCCTCTTCTTTTCTTCTTTCCTTCGCATTTCCCTTCGGTTTTTCTCCACCCAAGAAAACCCAAGTTCCCGAATCATGCCTCTTTCCTTCCATTCACCACCACCATCAGATTAGAGGCAGCAGACTCGTCGTCCCAGAAGATTTCTGGTTCATCATCGCCACCACCATCGTCAGCAAATCCCCCCAAGCTCTTCGAATCAGCCACTATTCTAGCGAGCCAGTCTTACCCTGGAGGTCTGGGATGCTACAAGGGGCGCAAACCAGATGCGAAGAAGCCAAAATGGTTGAGGCAGAGGGCCACACAAGGGGAGAGGTACATGGATCTCAAGGATTTGTTGTCCCATCTGAAGCTCAACACCGTCTGTGAGGAAGCCTAGTGCCCCAACATTGGGGAGGTGACCCCTCTCTCTCTCTCACTCTCTAAATTCCAGTGCCCCAACATTGGTAACATTAGTTTCTTTTTTTTCGTTCAAGGAATTTGGTGGTGGTGTTGAATGATGGGAGTTTAGGGTTTTGTTGTTGATAATGGCATTAAGTAGATTTTTGTGTGCATTTTTTTAATTGTATATATTGCTCGCGTCTTGAAATTGTTTTGGTTGCTTTATAGTTACGTGTCCTGAATTGTTAGGTCTAGTCGAAATTCTCTAGAAGAAAGTTTGGGTTTTAGGTTGGTGGTGCTGATTATCAGGTAGAGTTTTGATTTTTTTTTGGTAAGATGAAGTCAGTGTGATTCAAAGACTGGGAGTTCGTTGCTTTTAAGAAATTTAAGTTTTAGATTAACAAGGGGTTGCATAAAAGCTTATACATTGTTCTTCTTCTTAATAACATGGTGATGAATAAAGGGGATAATTGATCATGTGAATGCGCTTATGGAGATTTATACTTCTTTTTCTTTCTTCTTTTTGTTTCTATCAATATCTGAATTCTTCACCCTTAAGCCAGTTTTGATGCACTCCAAAAGAAGCAGAGGGTGATTCTGAAGGCAACAACTTTTCATGACTGAAATGATATCTTTAATGATGAAACTTGATGAGAAAAGTTGTTATTTGGATACCATAGCATTCTGCCCTTGTGTCATGTATCAAACTTGATGAGGAACGAAAAACACAACGTTTCTTGTCGCTACAATGAAGTGATCAAGATAAATGAGAAGAATAAAGAGAGCAAACTACAAAGTACATTAAATTAGTAAAATTCCTTCATAAAAAGTGAAGATATAACCATTCCTTAGCCTAAACAACCAGAGAGCAGTACAGGAAAAGGGAACATACATGAAGAATGAAAAATACAAACTAATGAGCATATTGAAGGATACTTTTAAATTACCAGTTCTTGATGGTAGACACCAACGACAACATATGGAACCCGTGCTGGATTCAACATTGGGCCCAATATGTTGAATATTGTCTTCAATTTCAATTTTTTCTATACAGGAGCAACAATTTTCATTGCCAGATGGTACTCAGGACTCATAATAAAACCAATCCCTACTTCCTCTATACATTTCTTTACCCCCTGGTTCCACAAAAGACAAGTTTTATCATGAACAATCCTAAAAATTAGCAACTAAGAGAAAAAGATAACATACAAAGAACAAGAATATTACATGAAAAAGGTAATTATTGACTCATAGTTTAATTCATTCCCTTTTTTGTTAAGAGTATATAAATGGTCTGCAACATGATGCCTGTATGCATGGCTTTTAACACTTGAGGAAAAATAACGTTAGTTGTTGTACCTTGAACATCTGTTTCTAAAGGCCTAATTGTTCACAGAAAAATCACAGGTTTCATAAGAAAAATGGTTATTTTCCTGTGGTAGGTGAAGCAAACACCTCCCACAGGAAAACAAGCCCCATGTAGGACGCTATGGGGCCCACATTTTCACTGCATCATTGTTCTGTTATCATTTGATCCAGTTGAATCTTTATTAATATCACTTGTAAATAATCTGAGGAACATAATAGCTATGACATAGTCTTGGTTGTGGTCTATTTGCTTCTGATGCAGAATTCATCTGTTCTAATGAAATATGCATTTCTAAATATGGTTATTTCTATCAAAGTATTGTTTGGGTTATTTAGTTATGTTAAAACAGTTGTTCATCATAGCTTTACTGGTTATGATTTGAATCTAAACAACCTTTTTTCTTTTACCATTAATGGAAATGATGTCCTCAGGGAACTCTTTCAAACTTTTGAGCTTTTGGTTCATGGTACTTGAATTTGTCTTTGAAGTGAAATTGCATGGAAATAATACTTTTTTAGCTTGTTATGACTATGCAGAGGGTTTCTTTTGTTCACAGGTGTAGGAGTACTTGTTTTGCGATTGTTTGTTAATATTTGGCATTTCATTAAGTAGGTCGATCTTTTCTGTTTTTGATCGAGAGGCATTGCTTGATGCAATCTTGAAATGCTCTGATTACCAAGTGCATAACATGGGGCAGCCAACACTTGCAAAAAGCAGAAAGTTAGTCTGGATCCAGTCTGCCTCTTATTTGTGGGATACTACGTCCATCTTTTGAGATCTCTTGATCATTTCATGATCGGTTTGATCTTTAATTAAAGACTATCTACAACTCAAAATCTGAAAAATTCTTTGGAATGTTTTTTAGTGGATTTCACTGATGATATTGAATTACATTAGAAGTTTATGATCATAATCATCTAAAAGAAATGATCATTTGAGGTTTGGTATGTTGCTTGCAGTGTTGGAATGGAGGGGGAGGGGCTGGCAGAGACGAAGATGGCATTGAGACTGCAACAATCAAGCTTTTAGGGGATACATGTACACGGGGTTGTAGATTTTGTGCTGTGAAAACTAGCAGAAATCCTGCACCACCAGATCCTATGGAACCAGAGAACACTACAAGGGCAATTGCTATCTGGGGGTGAGTTTATTGCTTGATTGAGATAAATAAAAAATATCAGCATAGTTTTGTAGTAAAAAAGAAAATTCCAAGAATTAATTATTTTCATAGAAAATTTTAATGTTTCCTTGTGATGCTTACAAGCAGTGTCAATTTTGCAACCTTTTCATTACTTTTTACCTGATTTTTTGTGAGAAATTTAGTTCTTCTGAGTTTATTGAAAATAGCTTAAAGTCTTCTCAAAAGAAAAAGACTGGCAACCGGAGCTATATAGTCAAGAACATGAGAATGTTGCTTAATATTTGATGCTTTGATCTTCCATTTAGCATTGTTGATACAAAGTGCTTCATAATATTTCTGTACACGTATTCTGAAGCAAAATCTTTTTCCTGCAGCATATATGTACTTGCCTCTTACAGAATCCCTAAGCTAATTGCTTCCATTTGTGCCCCTTTTGGCTTTCTTCTTCCTATTGTTATGTTCTTTCATTATGATGAATTGTGTCCTCTTGCATGGAGTTGGTAACTTGGTAGGGCTTTTAACGCCAACCAGTAGTATAAGATGTGACACAGTTAGGATGATGGTCTCATTTCAACTTTCATACATTAACATGTTAACATGGAACTTTGTTTTTGTGAGGCACATCACTTGATTTATCGCTCTTTCCAAAGAGATGGAGTTATTCCTCTGCTTGTAGCTGCATTTTACCATGCTTTTATTTTCACTTGCATATATTAACCGATTAACATTGAACTTTGTTTTTGTGACAGGCATCACTTGATTCATCTCTTCCTTTCCAAAGAGATGGAGCTATTGCTTTGCTTGTAGCTGCATTTTACCTACTATCCAGATATGTTATACACTGCACATGGGTCACATCAGAGGCATATTCTTCACCTTTCATAGTCTTGGCTGCAAGAGGTGCCCATGGTGGCAGGGTTATCTTTGATGACTATCGTGAGGCCTACTTTTGGCCGCACCAGAATACACCTCCGGATGCTAAAGTGATGTCATGTTGGGATTATGGTTATCAGAGAACAGCTATGGGAAACAAAACTGTAATTGTGGATAACAACACATGGAACAATACACACATTGCAACTGTTGGGCGAAAAATGTCATCATATGAAGATGAGTTGTGAAGCCTGATTTAGAGTTTTTTTCCTTACAGGAGGGAGGTCCGGGGGTTCCCCCCAGTGCGGGTCCCGAACCAAATTTTTTCTTTGGCTTATGTTTGAGACTCGGTTTCTTATGGATTATACACAATTTTTTATTAGCAGCTTAGTTAAAACTGCGTAAAAAAACCCTAATTTTTGGTCAAATGAGAACTTTGACCCTTATTTGATTAAAAAATTCAAGGCGTGTAGGCCTTAGCTTGAGGCGCGCCTCACCTCAAGGCGTGCGCCTCAAGGCGTATGAGGCTGCGCCTTAGGGCTCTTTTTTTTTTTTAAATTTTGCGACGGATTAGGGACAGATAATATCCGTCGCTAATATTTAACGATGAATTTTTGATGGTTTGCAATGAAATATATTTCATCGCAAACCCAAATCAGTGTTTATTTAGCGACGAACTCGCACAGATCATGTTCATCGCAAATTAGCGACGGAAGTAGCAACAGATAAGTTTTGTCGCTGATTAGCGACCAAGATTATGCAATGAACACTATCTGTCGCTAAACTATCGCCAATCTGTCGCTAAACTGTTTAGCGACAGATAGCGTTCATTGCTAATCCACATTTTTCTTGTAGCGCCACCTCCTTATGCTGGTACAGTGTAGCCACGTATAATAAAAAATAAAAAACTAAGGGAACTACTACCCAAATATATTCAAATTAAATAATGAATGATAGTATAATTAGGAGGGATAATAAATTAAAAGGAAACAATGTTAAGGGTTAATTTAACTAAACCACAAAACAAAGAGGGCACTTACTAACAAGAATCGATTATTCTAATCTAAAATCAAACTATTTAAATTATCTAATGCACTTAATTAAAGAAAACATGAATAACTAATGTATGCTGGATTAAATAAGAATCAAGAACTAATCTAATTAATTACCTAACCTAACTAATCAAGAACAAGAAAACAAGAAATAACTAACTAATTTAACATAAACTTTTACAAGAAAAGTACTAACCGTATAACAAAGATCAAGAAATGAAATAGCTAACAAAATACTTAACAAACTAACAAATTAACTAATTTAATAACTAACTTATCTAACTCAGATGTATGAAATTCAAACTATCTAAGAAAATTGATTAACAACAATCAAGAAGAAAGCTAACCGAATTTGCAAGAATTCAACTAATTAATTAATTAACTATCAAGATCAAGTAACAACTAACAAATTAACTAACTAACTTATCTAATAATTATGCTAACATGTTGTACGAATTTTCAAAATTGAATTAATCTCACTACCAAATGAAAATACCAAAATAACTAAATTGTCTAATCTAATTAATTAAATGAATTAAGACCAAAACAAGAAACCGACTATATGTATTTTAAACTAATTTATATATACAAGATTGAAAAATCCAAAACATGCACTAAGCAATTAAATCTAAAATGCTGTAAAATAATTTAAATTAATGCTAACTTTGACTTCTGGAATAAATTATTGATAAGCTACAACAATTCATAATTGAGCAGAAATATTCTAATCTATTCTAGAAAATCCGATAATTGAATTGAAAGCTAAATCGACTAACCTAATTTAACAAACTAATTAAATTTAATTAACATGAATCTATTCTATTTTATACTGACATTAAATAATGAAAAAATCCTAATACAATTACTACAAAACATGAATTAATAGAATTTAAAATTGATGATTAAAAAAATATCGATTAAGTAAATAAAGAACTTAATCTAAAATTGATGAATCTAATTTTTTTTTACAAAAACCCTTAATCGGCTATTGTAGATTTTTTCTAATTAATTGATCTAATTAATACTGAAAATAAAGAACTTAATTTAAATTGATCTAAACCTAAATCTAAGTTAACATGATGTAAAAATCACATGAATAATAAAAATAAACTAATTTATACCTAATGATTTGAAGAAAATATGAAAATATGCCTAAAAACACTATAATCGATAAAACCCTAATTTTGCCTAATTTATTTTTAGAAAAAATGAAATCTAAAATAAAGAAACTCAGATCTACTGTAAAAAGAACCTAAAACTAATCTAATCAAAGCACATATAAAAATAAACTATGCTATGAATCAATACAAACAGTTTTATAAATCAAAACTCACCCGACGGGCCTTTTCAGTTAAGTTCTTTTGATCGAACGACTCAAGACTCGACAAAAATGCCAAAAAAAATGACCAGACACCGTAGACTGACTCTAATTGACAAATAACATCATATATTAAAAACCCAAACGAAAACTCAAAAGAAAAATGGCCAAGATTTTTTTTTTATATTTTTTTCTAAAAAGAATAAAAAATAAAAACCAAAAAATAAAACGAGAGAGGAAAGAATGGACATACACTTCAGATCTCACGTCATATACATCTTTTTTTTGCTGGGATTCTATTTTTGTTGCAGCACGGTTGAAAATCGAGTTAACGAAGGAGGAGATCGGTGTTGAAAGAAAGAGATCAATTGGTTGCAGGGGGAGAGGTTCTCGACCACCGATCGTAGTGGTAGATTATGGTTCACACCAAATCCGAGTTTACAATCTTTTAGCCATGTGTACCTGCAACAAATATAAAAAAACAAATAAAGAAAAAGAAAGGAAGAGTGGTTGAAAACATGATGGTACAAAAAAGCAAAATAGTATAAAGAAGGGAAGCATAAATGAGAGACAGACAAGGAGGCAAAAAGGGGAAAGAGAGATTTGGTAAAAAGATGCATGGAACTCTAGGTGTAAGACATTTTTATCAGTTTTGTACGTTTCCCATATATAGAAAAATATTTTACAATATTAAAAATCAAAGCCTTTTTAGAACTATTTATAATTTAGTACTAAAACTTCCTAAAATTGCTAAAAACCACCTATGCCATTTGAAAGAGGGGTTTTTGGATATTTATTCACGTGTGGACCTTAGACTTTGGGTCTGAAGGATGTGTGAACCAAATTTGATATCCATTTGGTATGATTTGGATCAGATCTAGATCCAGTTCATATCGGTACGAATCTGATTTATCAAAAAATACTTTAATTTTCTCGTTTTAACTCTGATTATGATGAAATTCAAACTATAGCTCATTCACACCTAAAACAACATAAACAAGGGTGTTTAAGCTATAAAAGTTTATATAAATGCATGATTTTATAATAACATGATATACATTTTATGCATTATCAATACCCACTTGTTCGACACTATACTTTGATTCTGCCTTTGTAAAAGAAACATTGGCTCTCACAATTTCATCTTCATCTATCAAAACTATCGAAAATGTTTCAAAGATGGTAGGCATTTGACATACAAAAAGTTTATGCCCCTCCTTATCTCTAAAGATAGTGTGTCCTAACCAATTAACCGCTATTCCATCTCTGTTGTCCATTAAGTTGACTCTGAACAATCCTCCTTTTGATGGATTATTATCGATGTAATCATAAAAAGCTAGTTCATCAAGAATTTTAGAGCAAGATTTTGATAAAACTCAGATTTTTTGCTAGCATGGCATTAACTTTTCGATATATTTCTTGCTGGAAAAGTCTCTAATCCCATCGATAACGAGTAGGACCAAATAATTCGATCGAAATAAACATGACCTACATCAAACAAACTATTGGTTCGATCACAATCAATTCTTTTAGAAACTCAAGGACTCGATCATATAGATATGTAAAATACAGGATTTCTAATCCTAGAAATTAAAGGATGGAATTATGTACTCAATTTCAAGTGAGTAAACAAAATTTCATACTCGATCTCATAGATACATATAATTATGTGAAAAACTGTATTCGATGAAAGTCATATGTATGGCTTGGAGAAAGATCTTTCATACCTTTCGAGATCCACCCTACAATATGAGGTCAAAAAGCCAAAACAAGTGATTCTTTTTTAGCCTTTATAAAATCGATTCTTGAACCTTTTTCACGCTGATGTCACATTAAGATACTGCAAAAAAAAAAAACTGCAAAATTTGATCGAATGTATCATAATTGATTAGTTAACATGTTGGTTAACCGTATTCTGAAACATACAAAAAAAAAATCATTGGCTTAGCAAATTATCTAAAGAACGGTGAACAAGATTCAACAAAAAAACAAAAACAAAAACAAATCGACTATCTGTTTTACGTCAAGCAATAAGTAGACTAACTCCCAATACACAGCAGTAAAAGCAAGATCTACACAAGGAAAAAACAAGATCTACACAGGAAAAAACACTCATCATTCGTTGGTTATTTTGTATACTGTATGCAGAGGAACTGCCGTGTGTCGAACATTTTTTTTGGATTTACATGACTAATTTCATAAAAAAAACCAAGTCTTGATTGTTCGATTACCGCACATAAGCAGGGTCTTTTTATCATGAAAACCAACGATACAAAAACTTTATAAATAATGAAGCCTCAAAAAATTGTATATTTTATCACAAAAACATTATTCAAATGTCGAATCCCTTCCATCAGTATTCGTGGTTAAACACACGGTTTAGTTTTCCCAAACATGTTCAAAATGAATTGAAAACCTTCTTTCCTTGCTAAAGGAAAGAAACGCCCTTTAACCCGGCCTCTCAAAGTTGATGATAGACACGCAGACTCCTCGTCTTTTTGTCACTTGGAACCTGATTTTCTTTGCAAACAAGGCATGTTTGAGATTTTACCCCGCGGGAGGGAAGTTGGATTTTTCTGGTCCATTTTTTTTTACTTCTGAGCAGACCGATGCCGAAGAGGATTCCCGCTCATCTCCAGCGATTGTTGTTTTGGAAGAGTTCAGAAGGAGCAGAGTTGGAGACCTTCCGCTCATCTAAGTTTTTACCGGAGTGGAGCTTGTTCAACATATCATATCCTTCCTTACAAGGATGTTGTTGTGAACTCCGCTCTCATCTTCGCGCTCCCAAACAGAGCCTTATTAAAGCGTCCGATTTGCTTCCCACTTGACAGCACAATATGGGTATACATGGCTCCCCTCCCCCCATCCAAATGGGACTGATGGAGCCCCGGGTGCACCCAGTCCAACCTAAAGACACTCCAACACACACACACCTTACCCTATCAGTCACAGCATGCAAACCCAGAAAACTAGAGATCAGGCCAAACCAATCAGTGAGGCTGTGTGGCTAATCGAATCCAATTTTAAAACGTCCAAATCTAAATCTCACGACTCAAGCAGGCTGGTCCCACCACAATAGGGCGCAAGGGCAGGAATATCCAGGGACAGCAAAGTCATATCCAACAAAAACAAGGGACGATTTAGGATCCCCCAGGCAATTCGCAATGATAACCACCCCCACTGTACAGTATAGACGAGCCTCGCTAGATACGCAAACTGTATAATAAAAATAAAAAATAAAACACCAAATCTCTTTCTCAAGTCTCGTCCCTCGGAAATGCTGAACGAGGCTGAGAGAGCCTGAGACCTCCTCGACTTTAAGCACGTGAAAAGAGGAGTCTCCTTTTCCAACTTTTTGTTCATCTATCACGATAAATGAAAATAAATAAATAAATATAGTATTAAGAGAGAGAGAGAGACCACAGTTTATTGTGGCTAGGGCTATAACAGCAATACTCACCTTATGAATATGGTCAAAACAACAAATTCCAAAATGACGGACGAAGCCTCATGCAACATCACAACACAAACTCAAGGGTATTTACGTCAAAAAATTGCTCAGTACGCTCGCTCTCCCCCCCACTTAGCACGCCCGTACAACCCCACGCGACAACCAGCGAACCGCCCCCAGTACCCCCGACCCGACCAGTCATCTCCAGCCCAAACTGTAACAAAATGACAGAAATGGGCCCCACACTATACGTTTAAGCCCTATCCTGTCTGCCCACAAAGGACACGTCGGTGTCAAAAGGAAAAAAAAAAAAAAATTGACATAAATCCCATTCATCCTAATTGAGAAAAATGTATCGATTACATAATTACAGTAGAGAGAGAGAGAGAGAGAGAGAGAGATCATGGAGGATAAGAGAGATTTCAAAAGGAATCAGATCACTTTCCAGAATTCACATGGACACCACTAAAGGAAACAAACTAAAAGAACAAAAGAGTAAATAAGATGATTCTGCCGCTACCCTCACTTCCGGCAGAGCCCTCTACCATCAACGAAAATATCTAAAAATATTTTCACTATGAACCCCCCAGAAAATCCACGAATTTCCGGAAAAGCTGTGCTCCATCCAACCCCCTATCTGCCGTTCCACCTGCATCTATTTACAAATTTAGACAAATGAAGAACTTGCTTCTTAAATTGCACCTTACGCCCCCCTACTACTTTTCTTTTCTTACTTTTTACTGCCTCCTACAAGCCGCTATTCACAAACCGGCAAAACACACACACACGCAACACCAAGAAAACGCCGTCGAACGCCATAAATCGAGACGGAAAACCCAAAAAGGCCGACGGGAAAAAACAAACCACGATCCAAACCCCCCATACCCAGCCGAGATCCAGCGTCTACGGCCGCTCCAGAGAATTCTGATTCCTCAGCTTCGCAAAGATGCTCGCCCGAACGTCCCGGCCGGACTCCACCCTCTCGACCGGCTCCTCCTCTTCCTCCTCCTCGAGCCCGAGCACGCCGCAACCGGCGGAGACAAACCTGCAGTCCCAGATATCCGGCGACGACACCCACCCAGTCGGCGTCGCCGGCAGGCTGCTGAAAGCCGGGCGGAGGCTCGAAGTCGACCGCGGCGAGTTCGCCAACTGAGCGGAAGCCCACGGCATACCCTTCGCCTTGCTGATCTGCAGGTTGCGAAGAGAAGCTAGCACATCGGACATCGACCTCGCCGGGGCAGGACGGCGAGGGGAGAAAGGGCAGACGTAGGAATGACCAGTGTTTACAGCAGCAGCAGGGGAGAGAGGAGGCGAACCGGAAGGGGAAGAAGGCGGGGAGATCGCCGGTGGCGAGGTAACCCCATGGCCGACCAGGGTCGAAGTCGGGGAGGAGATCATGGCAGACTTTGAGATGTAACCGTCGAGATCAAGGCCCGCAGCAAGCGCCTGGCGGAGAGGGGAGCCATCGTAGGAGTCACCGAGGGAGTGAGCGGCCAGGCGAGGGGATGACTGCGGATGGGTCTGGCCAGCCTGAGACTGCGGGAGGACGCGGAGCTGCTCAGGGGTGTGAGCGAAGAAGCAAACCCTACGGCGGCAGCCTGTGCCGTCCTTGCAGGGCTGCGTGCGGTAGCGCGCCGGGTGGAGCCAGCACTCGAAGACACCGTGGGCGAACTCGCAGGCGTCGCCGCGCTTGCAGTTGCCCTTGCGGAAGTCCGGGCAAGCAGTGCCGGAGTAAAGGAACTTGCGCGGGTCCCGGCGCCGCGCCTTCTCGCCCGGGTGGGCGTAGGGGCACTCGGTCCAGTCGTGGCTCCGGCCGCGAACGCACCGCCTCACCTTGAAGTCGTACATCCGGAACTCATCGCACGAGTAGGCGTCCACCGCACCGCCGGAATCGGCGTCCTCGTTGTTCGATGGCAGGAAGCGCTGCAGCTGCAGGGTGGCAAGGACGTCTCCAGGCGAGTCCTTGTGGAAGACGGTCTCAGGGAAGCCACCGGCGAAGGAGTCATGGACCAGGTGGTTCTGGCCGTGGGGGATGGTCACGCCGCTCACCGGGAGGGTAAGCACCCGGCCGACACCCGGCGAGGTCCCCGGCGAGTACGGGTCCGGGAACGAGCCGAAGAGCGACCATGGTGGTGCGTGGTCCATCACAGTGTTATCTCCCAACATGGCCTGTTTCTGCTCACGTGCACCGGAAAGAGGGTTGAAATAAAGGTCAGTTGGCTTAGGGGTGGCGAAGTTATGGGGTTGAAGGTGCTGGTGGTGGAAGCGTCGCTCTGCGACTCTGCAATGTGAAAAATCTACCAGGAGGGTTGTCTCAATATATTAGCTCGAGGAAGGGGGAGGTTGTAACCCGAGGTGAGGTTTGGGTTTAACCCTGGTTAAGGCGGGGCCTTGTTCAGTGTTCTCGAGTCCTGACCCCTCCTCTCTCGCTAAAATAATATTTTAACGGTCACCGTTTCGGTCCTTGAGGCGGTGGATTAGTATTTACTGCGTGCAAAATAAAAATCAATGCCGGAAGAAAACCTGGTCTTGTGGGGGCCCATCTTGTTTTGGTGTGTTTCCGTTTTTGTCCCTATATTTCTAGATAATGGCCGATATGGGCTTGGAGTGTTTAAGAAGCATCTTTCTCATTTTTGGTGGGGAAGGAGGAATTAGGGTTTAAACCTAAAGTGAGTTTTTTTTTTTGGGGTTGATTCAAGCATTGCGTTTAGTGGTTTTAATGTGGTAAAATGGTAGTTTATGGTTAGGGCTCTGATTTTTCTTTTGGTGATTTGACACTAAGGAAAATGCTTTGACTGTTCGATGTTAACACTACCAAACAGGTGAATATGAGCTTGCTTTTCACACACACACACCCGCCAATGTCTTTTTTTATTTGGTCTTCTTAAGGAAGAATTCCAATTGATCCGTGTTTAGGGTTTGTTTGGCAGCTAGATTTGTGAGGGAGATGAGAAAGGGGATGGAGATTCGCTAAATCTTTCTTACTCCCGCAACTCTATGATGAGAGTTAACAATGCAATTGGTGAAACCTGATCAAACTACTTAGATAATGGACTTTTGGAAACCGGTAGCTTTGATGGATGTTTATATATGCAATCGGAATGGAAAGTGAGGTCCTGTCCTTTGTATTAACACTAAAGAATGAATTTAATAGCTACCACCTCCTCGAGGTCAAAATATAGTTTGACAATCAGGCCAAAATATAACACTTTTTTATTTATTTTTTAAATGCATAATCTCCATACGGACTACCAGTTTTTAAACCTTGGCTACAATTTATTTACAAGAATCTAGGTGACAACTCCAGTCTCATCACTCATTTTCATTTGCTATCTCATCGCCCCCCAAGACCAAGTCTATTGCTCACTTATTTGGAAGTAATGCAGGAGATTAGGTGGTTACTGTTGAAATTTTTTGGTTTGGCTTAATATTTGAGAATTGATGCCTTCAGGGCCACCATTAAAGATATACGGCCCCATATAATATATATAGGGTGGAGGGGAAACCAATAACCCTTAGGCACCATTGGACTCAAAAAAAAAAAAAAAATTTTTTTTTTGAGGGGTAGGGGTAGGGGTAGGGTTACTTTTTTACTTCCTTCCTATTCACCAATGTTAAGACAAATTTGTTAACATCATGAGGTTATTGCCTGTTAAAAGAAATTGAAGTTAATGCCATTTCTTAATTGTTGAATTCCTGTTCACCATTTAATGAAACAAAATCAAGGCAGGTTAAATGCAAATCATGGATGGAGGAGATATTCTTTTTAAGGTGTGGGGGGTGTAGAAGGGATTTTGACAAAAGAAAAAGGCAAATGAATGAAAGAAGTGCAACGAGAAAGGAAGGGTAGAGAGGATGGGGACGTGGGAATGAGATGATTAATTTTCTGATTTATATATTTTTTCCTAATAAAAAAACCTCAAACGTGGCGCCGAGTGAGGGGGTCTCTGCCATGCGAGGATATGAACTGTCCGCCTTCGGGGGAAAAATGTCACCACGTCTACAAGTTTTTTAGAAACACCACATCTCCTCTTTAATTTAGAGCGCACGTCCAACTTCGACTCGGTTACCGAACCGGTTTCAATTGGCTCGAACCGAATCAGGGTGAGCATAGGCCGGGCTTTTTTTGTCTCCCTATTGGGGCGATTTTTACACGTGGCGAGTTGGGTTCCCCGCCATTGGCGATGGTTCCACGTAAGCAGACCGTCACGTGACACTGAGTGGCCCTCTCTCTCTCTATAGGTTTGTACGCTCATAGTTATCGCGCCGCCGTACGAACAGGAAAATCGTGCGGTCAACAAACTAGACCGTACAGAATCATAACACGTGTAAACGATCACGTGGTGGGATGCGGGAGAGGCCTCGCTTCACCGTACGCGTGGAGTGCGGGCCCCATCACTCAGTAACTCTCGGGTTGATCGACGCGTGTCCCTGTGGTTGTGGCGGATCTCGGGATGCGCGTGATAACGACGCTACTTTATTACCTTTTCTTTTTTTTTTTCTTTTCTCGTTTTTCGGGGGAAAAAGGGAAGCAATCGTGTCCGGGAATGCGGTGCTTGTGCATGTACCATTTGGTTGAGGTTCGGGTCCGGTCGGGTCTGATGCGGGTTGGGTTGTGTCTAGAGAAGAAGGATGTGTTGGAAAATTGCGAAGGGTGCGTATCCAGATGCCATGCCGAGGTCCTTGGGGTTTTCTGTTGGCATGTGATTCGGGGATAGACTGGATCCAGATTTCTCCTTGGGGGTACAATGGCATTGTCTTTTCAGGTTTGGTAGGATCCAAAGTCCAGTTTGTTTCATGAACAGTGAGGGTACTTCCGGATCTTGTCCAGATATGGTGGGCCTAACCCTCTTTGTTTTGTATGCATAAAGACATAATCCCCTTTAGAACCTCACATTATATCTCACTTAAGCTTTGATTTGGATCCATATCTCATTGGAGTATTTTTCATACTAGGGTTTTTTCAGTGCATACGGCATACTTCTAAAATTACTTGGTATGCAAGGTGGGCAAATTACGTTAAACAAATGTTATTTTTCATATTTACCTCAAGTTTCTAAACACATTAAATTAGGGGTGTCAACGGATCGGGTTTGGTTCGGACTCAGGTTGAACCAGACCTGGACCTGGGTCTAATCAGACCCATCATAAGAGAAACCATACCCAGATCCGATAATAACTACATGAACAGGACCCGTTTAAACAATTTTTTTTTATCATTTTTACATTGAAAATTTGCGGGTCTTAATCAGAATTCGGGTCGAGCCCGGGTCTGGTATAAAATTTCACAAACTATACCTGGATCCATGTATTAATTCGACCTTCAAGTCTCTGAACCCCGATCTTAATTGGGTCTTGTTATTTATCACCATATGGGGACCCTATAGGGTTTGGTATTGTTGGGTAAACCCCACCGGTTGACATTCCTACATTAAATGCTTGGTTAGAAAGCGTGAAACCACTCCTCTTTCATACTTCTAAATCTCCACAAGACCCTTGCTTAACATCCAAAAATGAACTTTTTCTGCTAAGAGAATTGTATTTTGTTTATGATAATTATTATTATTAAGTAAAAAGATTAAAAGATATATTTATATAAATTTGTAGGTTTTTATCTACTTGTTAAATTCTACTTTTTATGTTATTTTCGACTTTTTTAAGTTCATCATGTAACACTTGGCACCTCACTTCCCTAAGACTTTTCTTAAACCCTCGTTTTCCCTTTCATATTTTGCACATGGCTGATCGCCACCACTTCACAGCTGTCACAAGTACGTACCATTTAGTGTCTGCCACATGACACATATAAGTACTATTTTAATATTTTCAATTTTATTTTCATTTTCACTAATATTCACATTTTTATAATAAAAAAAATGCCTCACTAAATGCGAGCTCTTTCGAGCCAAGCCAGACACCTTTTGTTCGAGGTCAACTTGTTTAAGCTAAACGAGCTGCTCGTGGCTTGCTCGCGAGCTATACGATTGATCACAAACAATTTCGTGATCAGTGTTGTCATTTTATGTATCATATAGCCAAAAAATCGATACGATACTGATCGGAATTGGCTATTTTTTAATAAATAAAAAAAATAGTTGAAAATTATTTTTTAATATTCTTTTTAATGGTTTTAACACTTGTATTTTTTAAATTATTTTTTGGCAGATTCAGAAGGATTCACTTGAGAATCCGTATCGGCCGTTCACCTGCTCGGTTCGTTTACCAGCCCTAGTTTGTACTGAACCGTCTGTAATTCATGGTTAGGAACCCTGATCAAAGCCCTTTAATGAGCCCAGAGTCAGTATCCATTCTACAATTTGGTTTGTGTTCCTTTCTTCAAGGGCTCTGCACCTATCAAAGTCACAATGGTCCCTTTTGGATTCAGCCCTGATTCTCCTTGGTACCGGACCTATGACTCTATGAGGCTAGTCACCATCATTTACATGGTCTTCCACTAACTCTAGTGGGAATTTTCTATCCCCCCAACTTATCCTGAAAACAAGGGTAGGTTGGGATATGGTGTTGTGCGCTATGATGCAATATCCCAACTTATCCCATTTTTTAGATAAGGGTACGAGACCACATGCCAATAGTCAGCGACCATTTATCATGGATGCAAAAATCCGTGATAAGTAGTTGAACCCCTTTATCTTAATTTTTTGGGGATAAATAGTCCCCGCCCTTAAAAAAAGCACACTACTTTTTCAATGTTTGTTTGTGAGTAGGGGTGTCAAAGGGTCGGGTTTGGTTCATACCCAGATAGAACCAAACTTTGGGCTCAATTTTTGGGTATGGTATTGGGTCTAAACCTGGGTTTAATCGGGTCCACTATAAGAGAAATTATACCTAGACCCGATAAGAAGTACATGAACCATACATGGTAAAATAATATTTTTTATCATTTTTACATTGAAAAATTGTGGGTCTTAATCGGAACTCACGTCAGCTTCAGGTCTGATATAAAATTTCACAAACTATACCCGGATGCATGTATTAATTGGACTTTCTGGTCAAGACTCGGGTCTTAATCAGTTCTTATTATTTATCACCATACCTGGACCATATAGGGTTTGGTATGGATCGGGTCGAGTCTGGGTAAACCCGACCCGTTGACACCCTTATTTGTGAGAGGAATAGCCTATTTGTGGCGGGTCTAGCATAACTATTTGTCCATGCTTTTGAACACCCCTCAAGAAGCTTTTGATAGCATGGATAGGACTCCCAGTCCTGTCTGAACACTGCTAGCTGGGTGCAAAGGTGTCCTGGACAAGAGTTTTTGTACTTGGTGCTCCGCTCATTTAATTTTTATTTATTTATTTATTTTTGGTTTTTGTCTCAAGTATCCCAGACACCACTGCTCCAAAGGGGTGGAACACTGCTGACACATGGGATGTTGTGTTCCAGGCGTCTTGTGCTTTTGGGAGAGGGTGTTGTGTGTTCTCCTTGGAACACAAATTTGCGTGTTCCGGTGTATACAGAGGAATATCTTGGGACCCGCAATAATTCATATGCCAATGTTGTCCACAATGACTTTATAATAAAATAACATATAAAAAAGGTAGATATGCTTTTGACGAAAATGTCCTCCCATAAGATAGATATGCATTGGACGAAAATATCCTCCAGGTCCCCGTATATAGATTTGCACGTTTTGCCTTTATTTTTAGTTTGTGTTACAACACATGGTCGCCTTCTCGTTCCTGCCTTGTGTTAGATAGAAAACTTTTTCGGGTTCGTTCCTACCTCGTGGAGATAACTATAAATTGAACGACTGGTTTGATCATTAGTGGGCGTCATAGGGGATTCGTCGGCCATCTCTTTTTACAGTCTTCTCTTCTTCATTTTCGCCAGGCACTATGAAAAAAAGCAATGACGCACAAACATTTCAACAAGTACCATTAAAGCGTAGTGAGTACCTTTCATGTCATCATGCTATTGTTGAAGAACGTATGTCATCGTGAGTGTCATTAAGGTGTTATTTTGTTATTGCAGGTAGATTTTATCATTTCGACGGTAGAAAACATGAAGATATTTGTAAGGTGGTGGGATCTGTTGACAAGAATGCTTGGTTACAGATGTGAGCAAGGGCCTCTACCCCATTCGGTATCGTCCATTCACTCAGTATATGCAATGCAACATAAATCACAGTTGTAGTAACATGTATATCGATTTGTGAGATATTGTTTTGTTTGTTAATATCAATTTGTAATATATTATCTTGAATTGTCGTATATCGATTTGTAAGATATTATGTATTTTCTAGTATCGATTTATGAGATATTGTTTTGTTTGTTAATATTGATTTATAATATATTATGCGAAATTGTAGTATATCGATTTGTAAGATATTATTTTGTTTGTTAATATTGATTTATAATATATTATGTTGAATTGTCGTATATTGATTTGTAAGATATTATGTATTTTCTAGTGTCGATTTATGAGATATTATTTTGTTTGTTAATATCGATTTGTAATATATTATGCTGAATTGTCGTATATCGATTTGTAAGATATTATGTATTTTCTAGTGTCGATTTTTATGAGATATTATTTTGTTTGTTAATATCGATTTGTAATATATTATGCTGAATTGTCGTATATCAATTTGTAAGATATTTTGTGTTTTCTAGTGTCAATTTGTGAGATATTATTTTGTTTGTTAATATCGATTTGTAATATATTATGCTGAATTGCCATATATTGATTTGTAAGATATTATGTGTTTTCTAGTGTCAATTTTTATGAGATATTGTTTTGTTTGTTAATATCGATTTATAATATATTATGCTGAATTGTCATATATCGATTTGTAAGATATTATGTGTTTTCTAGTGTCGATTTGTGAGATATTATTTTGGTTGTTAATATCGATTTATAATATATTATGTTGAATTATCGTATATCAATTGGTAAGATATTATGTGTTTTCTAGTGTCAATTTTTATGAGATAAAATTTTGTTTGTTAATATCGATTTGTAATATATTATGCTGAATTGCCGTATATCGATTTATAAGATATTATATGTTTTCTAGTGTCGATTTGTGAGATATTATTTTGGTTGTTAATATCGATTTATAATATATTATGCTGAATTGTCGTATATTGATTTGTATGATATTATGTTGAATTGCCATATACTGATTATAATATTATGCGGAATTATCGTATATCGATTTGTAAGATATTATGCATTTTCTAGTATCAATTTGTGAGATATGATTTTGGTTGTTATTATCGATTTGTAAGCTATTATGTTGTTGCTTTGATATTGTGATTCATTCAATCGTTTCTTTGACTTTCTTAACTAATATGTAGTCGTTGTTATATGCATTCTGAATAAATTGCAGTAAACGTATGCACTGGCTAACGTAAAATGATATTTTGCTCATGATAGTGTTGAGCATATCAACTAGTTGCAATGAAGATGATGTATCTCAATCATTGGAAAGTCATGGAGCAACAAACATCTCTACTATCGACACACCTGAAGAAGTGAATATGTGCACTAATGATGCACATGATAAGAAAGGTGCAGGCATTGGATTCACTCTTGACTTGAATATTCCAGCAGACGAAATGCAATTCGATAATGAGGTAGACGATCATGACAATGCACTTGACAAAGGAGCATGCACCTCAAGTCTACATGATAGTATACTTGACTTTGTTTTCGTAGAAGGAATGCAATTTAATAATGAGGAAGCTGCATACAAATTTTACAATGTTTATGCCTTGAAACTTGGCTTCAGTGTTAAAAGGTATTTTTGGGCAAAAAATGCACAGGGTGTCATGGTGAGAAAATATATGTTTGTTCTAAACAAGGTTGGAAGAAGTCAAGTGAAAATCCAACAATGATGAAGCCAGATTCAAGATGTGGCAGTCCAGCGAGAATGGTATTAAGAAGACTTTCAAATAGAAAATATGTAGTTCATACTTTAATTAATGATCATAACCATGAATTATCCGCTTCATTTATGACTCCTATGTTAAGGTCACATCATAAAGTAACTGAAGCACATGCTGTAATTGTTGAAATAGTTGATAGCACCAGCATTGCACCAAGGAAAACATACAATTTGTGCGCACACATAGATGGTGGTCGCGAGAATGTACCATTCACACCTATGGATCTAAGAAACCACTTGAGAAGGAAGAAGTCAGACAACATTAAGAATGAATGAATATGTTCTTTGGTTGATTACCTACAGAAGAATTCAAGCAATGACCCTGGTTTCTTTAGTGCAATGCAACTGGATGAAGATGGGTATGCTGTGAATATGTTTTGGGCACATTCAAAATCAAGAGTAGATTATGAATACTTCAATGATGTGATTATTTTTTATACGACAGTAAAGATTAATACGAAACAATGGCCATTTGCGCAGTTTGTCGAAGTAAATCATCACTCATGGAGTTGCATATTAGGCGGCACTTTTTTATATGACCAGACCAAGGAAACCTTTGAGTGGTTGTTCAAAGTATTTACACAGGGAATGAATGAGAAGTACCCTGGAGTTGTACTTACAGATGGTGATCATGCAATTGCGGTTGCAGTGTCTCATGTATGACCATATGCACATCATCGCCTATGTTTATGGCATATCTTTCAAAATGCAGCAAAGAACATAAGACACATTTTTAATCCGAAGATAGGGTTTGATAAAAAGTTTAGAAAGTGTGTACTTGAGAGCATAAACGAGGTCACCTTTATATCTGATTGTGAGCAAATGATTTAGATGTACGACCTTGAAGACTGTGTGTGCTTATAAAATTTATATGCAGACAAAGAGAAGTGGGCATTGGCATATGGAAGACAATACTTTTGTGCAGGTATGATAAGCACATAAAGAGCTGAATCTATACATGCCACACTGAAAAAACCTTGTATTCATGTTTAACAATATTTCGCTTCATGAAATAGTATATATTATTTGTAGACGGTTTTAGACAGAATGAGCTTAAACAAGATGTGAAATGCTTCAACACCCAACCTGTTACTTTGGACATGAAAATATTGACGTGACCTGCAAATCTATATACACTAACTATATTTGAATGGACTAAGAAGGAGGTTATACATGTCATGAATTGCAATATAGAAGAACGTATGCAATATGAGAATATGCACCAATACCATGTTGTATGGGAGGGCAAAGAGCACTCCAAAAGGAAAGAAACACATGTTACGTACAATGTTGACAACAAAATAATTGAATGTACATGCAAAACGTTTGAATTCAAAGGTATTTTATGTCGTCATGCATTAAAGGTACTTAATCAAAAGAAGATATAAGAAATACCTGAGTCATATATAATTCGAAGATGGACGAGACAAACAAAGATTAAACTGCTGGATACAAATAATGTCAGTCTATCTGGTGTTGATGAGAAGTGCCACATAGCCTCTCGTTATCAACAACTATGTAGGTTACTTATGCATATTGTAGATTTGACATCAAAAAGCGAAAAAGCGTATGTATGTATGAGAAAAGTGTCAAGAAAATTACTTAAAAAAGTACAATTAATTCACCATGAGTCCGTTGCAGCTCATGAAGACCAATTTAAGAAAATGAAATCGAACAGCGTAGGTGAAAATCTTGTTTCCCTTGACCCTTATGAGAAGTTGCATCGAAGTGTAAACATCATCTTCAATAAATCAGGAGTAAACGTTGTAGATTATGATGGAAATATTCGCCAAACGAAGGGTATCAAAAGAAAACTTGCCTCTGATCACAGTCGTCGGAGGACAAAGAGTGTACTAAAATTGGTTGGCAAGAAAATGTCTAAGAAACAACCAACCCCTAAGCAACCAAGCCCTTCGCATGAACATGTATGTAATACAATATATTGCTTCTATTGTAAATTTCATTACATGCAACTTATCAATATCTAACTTGTGTAATTTCCAACAAGCAGCAATACCCTACAGACGTGCACTACAATATTAGAACTTGTGATCCTCCTGACCTGTTTGAGTGGAACAATGAGATGAGTTCAACAAGTCTTTGATATGTAACAATTTTGGAAGGATATTTGCATTTCTTGTTGAACTTAATGTAATGTCTAATATTATTTTGTTTCATAACAGGCTCAATTTAATTCAAAGGTGAGTAACGCAACACAGGAATTGTGTGAGGATTCTTCAGCTATAAAATAGTTGTATCATTTAACTTTTATTAGTGTAAATCGTTGTAATATTTAGCATTCTATAATTCTTTGTTGTAATTCTATAATTATTGAAATTCTATAATTCTTTATTGTAAATCACAATTGAGCATAATATATTACAAATTGATACGATAATTCAACAAAATAACTTACAAATCGATAATAATAAACAAAAACCATATCTCACAAATCGACACTAGAAAACACATAATATCTTACAAATCGATATACGACAGTTCTGCATAATATATTACAAATCGATATTAACAAACAAAATAATATCTCATAAAACTTGACACTAGAAAACACATAATATCTTACAAATTGATATACGATAATTCAATAAAATAGCTTACAAATCGATAATAACAAATAAAACCATATCTCACAAATTGACACTAGAAAACACATAATATCTTACAAACCGATATACGACAATTCAGCATAATATATTATAAATCGGTATACGGCAATTCAACATAATATCTTACAAATTGATAGACGATAATTCATCATAATATATTACAAATCAATACTAACAAACAAAATAATATCTCATAAAAATCAACACAAGAAAAAACATGATATCTTACAAATCGATATACGACAATTCAGCATAATATATTATAAATCGATATTAACAAATAAAATAATATCTCACAAATCGATACTAGAAAATACATAATATCTTACAAATCGCTATACGATAATTCATCATAATATATTACAAATAGATATTAACAAACAAAATAATATCTCACAAAAATTGATTTGTATTATGATTATGCAATATTATATCGATTTGTAAGATATTTGTATTATGATTTTGAAACGTGTGTCTGCAGAATTTACATTATTGCAATTTGCGCACTTTAGTTGGCGATTTGCGTATTCAAAACACGTGTGCCAAGTGTAAAATTTTGGTTTATGAATCAATGTGAATTTTGTATAATCTTATAAAATGTATATACATAGTCTACAAAATCTATTACAAATGTCTGTACACAAAAAAATTATCATGTTCGAGAAATTGAATGTTGAACCAAAAATTGCTATATCTTTCTCTCTCTCACCAGTAGAACATAACTCTCTTCACGTTATCCTTGAGAACAGGTAGACATTTAAAATGGCTTGCTTTTACTTTTGGGGGCCTCGTGTCCTTCATTGCTTTCTAGGTAATCTTGAAGTCTGGGGTTTTGTATCTTCTGCAATTAGAAAATTCATCAATTTTTTGCATAGTTCTGTGCAGAATCCAGGTATATCATCCTGAAAAAAATAATCGAAAGTCAAACCAATATAGAAACCCTTATACCAACAATATAGGATAATAAAACATGTTTATGTGTGCAACATACAATGGTGAATTCTGGTTGTCGTCCATAGTATATTGCTTTAATATACTTCATTACAAAGAAGCCACAATCGATGCCATTATTTTGAAAAGGAGAATCATCTGCGACGTGAAGCCTCCACGAGCTAATGTCGACACCCAACATTTCTCTGAAAAATCCAACCTGTGGTTTATGCAAAAGCAAGTAAATTTCGTACCACGGTACAAGATACAATAATATTATAGATATAAACTTACCAAATGTACATTGTCATGGTCTACACCAATGTTATAGTCCAAGGAGTTGTATAACCATATTTTTTATTTTTGTATATTTAACACGTATAAGACCCAATGCTTTTCTGATTGCCACAATGTAGGAATCAATATCTGCAAATTATTTTAAAATATCTTACGAAATTGATATGGAAGTGCATATTGATAGCATAAAAACTAATGTTAATAATATATTAAGAATCAAAACAATATCTTAAATCAATATTAGGAATCAACATAAAAATTGATATTAAGAATCAGAACAATATCTTAAATCGATATGGAAATTCCTATTGATAGCTTAAAAATAAATATTAAGAATCAACATAGAAATCGATATTAAGAATCAAAATAATATCTTAAATCGATATTAAGAATCAACATATAAATCAATATTAAGATTCAGAACAATATCTTAAGTCGATTTGAAAATTCATATTGATAAATTAAAAATCAATATTTAGAATCAAAACAATATCTTAAATTGATATTAAGAATCAAAACATCTTAAATCAATATGAAAATTTCTATTGATATCTTAAAAATTGATATTTAGAATCAAAACAATATCTTAAGTCTCCAAAAGATGAAACGATGAAATTGTCTGTGATAGACGAAATCAAGGCTGAAAGGCCATCAACTAGCCTACAGAAAAAATGTTGCCGGACCGAGACTCCAATAATAGGTGACTTGTTGGCCCGAGCAAGAAACAAAGCCTCCAAAAGATGAGACCTCTTTTGTGTGAAAGGCCCAATCTCAGACCTCCCATTGGTCATAACAAGTGAAATTGAGGATGCTCCAACTACAGAGAGGCAGAGAGAATCCTTAGGCACCATGGCGACCCCTGATGGTCCTCGATGCCCATCAACCTCGGAGTAGGGATCAACCAAATGGATCCACAACATCGGAACCTGAGACTCAGACCACCAGGATTCCCACGACAGCAAGCATCTTCCTGACCGAGACAAAGATGCCTCGTTACACCCACCATTCCACCTGATAGCCCACCCGACTCTGAACGACGAGCCCAAAAAGGATGAGACTGGATATGATGATGACAACAGTCTCTCACTCGGAGGATACAAAAAGCCCCATGTCAACACAAAGGCATAGACACCGCCAAGCAGCCGAGGTAGCCCGTATGCCAATGCCCCCATAGGAGAGCATAATGACGACAACAAACGAAGAAAACCGATGCTCACCCACGAGGACCCTGCGACATTGGTAAAAGGCCCCACCCTAGCCACTGGATGCCATACGGCTTGATACCCGAGTGGCCACCAAAACAAGGAGAGGAAAGATCTCAGCATAGGAATCGAGGAGAGCCCGCCTGCCTTACCTCTGGCCTTAATATCTCCTCGAAAATTGAAAAAGGTGAAAGAAGAGAAATAGTATCTCCACCGAAAAGAAAAAGATGAATTAATCGCAGGCACCCCAAAGCACGCAACCTGCACCCCCGATCTCCGCCGAATAGAGAAAGATGAATTAATCGCAGGCACCCTCGAGCTGCAAAAATCATCGAAAGAAGAGCCCTCAAAGACGATGACAACACAATAGATAGGCAGACCCGACAAAGTGGAGCAGGAACCGACCTGACCCATTAGGGCGAGTGAACCACCGGGACAATCGCGACAGAGATGGTTGAGTCTGAATTCTTGAGAACAACATCAGTGTGGCCGGTGATGGTAGCGTCGACACCCAAAAAGAGCCGATCTTGATCCCCAAAAATAACGACAAAGGATCTTCCAATTTGCCGATCTAGACCCAAGGCACGAACGATGTTTTGTGAGGGAGGTGCATAACTCGCGAAGAGCCCCATCCGAAAAAGGAAGGAGAGGCTACCCCCCATGAGCGCCTGAAAATCGGATGCCGCCTTGACCTAAACAACGAGGCGCAATGGAGGCAGACACGACGCTTGTGAAAGTTGAGCGAAAGGCAACCCGCACACCACCAGTCACCCGACATTGCCCGGGGAAGACGAGAACGAGAAAGCTTTTTGGAGAAAGACCGCTGCCAGGTTGCTTTCCCCTCCTGCCAGCCCCTGTCTGCAATCGAACTGGGAGGCCTACGAACGAAAAATGGAGCCTGAAGCATGGTGCCAACAGAGCAAGCCTGAAGGGATTCCACCCTGACGGCCCGCAGGAATCGCCAGACGTCACGAGGAAGCGGCGAGACTGGACGCGAAGACCTCCGATAGGGAGAAGAACACACGGAAAGATAGGCGGAAAGGGAGGGCAACAGAGGCACCCTGGCCATGAAGAGCGAAAGTGAGCCTCCAGTCGTTCAAAGCCTCTTGGATAGAAGATAGAGCAAGATGGTTGACACGAGAGGGTTGGTGGCGCCTAAGCTCCAGAAGAAGAGGGATGAGGGAGGCATGGGTCATAGCCAAAGAGAGAGAGAGAGAGAGAGAGAGAGAGAGAGAGAGAGAGAGAGAGAGAGAGAGATGCCGCTCGATGCCGGCTGGAGCTACGTTGGAAGCGCATGAGTTGCAGCAGCGGTGAAGGTTCACTTTAGAATGATTGTTTCCAGCACCGGAGTGGGCAGTGAAGAGGGAGGGGTTGGGGGTAATCTACGTGAATAGCGAAAAGGGAGGAGTTGCCAAAGTGAGCAGCAAAGAGGGAGGGGGTGTCAGAGAGAGAAGCAAAGAGGAAGGGGTTGGGGGTCGCCGGTGTGAGCAATGAAGAGGGAGGGGGTCAAGGGTTGCCGTGGTAGGCAGCAAGAGAGAGAGAGAGAGAGATGGGTCCCACTAACAGGACCTGGAATTAGATCCCGAGCTCCAAAATTTCAAATGAAACTCCGCACTTCACAAACATAGAACACGTTAGAGCGGGACTAGATCCAAAATCAGAGAAGTAGGTGTACACAGACCAGGCCCTGGCTCAACAGCGACCATAATGCCACCAGCCCCAACTCATATAAACAATATAGGGCGGCCATCTCACCCATACAAGTCCACTCTGGTCATGTTGGTTCTGGTTACTTTGACAACAGATCCTACAAACCCCAACTCGGTTCCAGTTGTGGATCTGATTTGAATATATGCCCCACTCGATGATACCTTTACATGCAAATGATTCGGATATTGTCTAACTTTTTTGTGAGACTCGGATTCAGACTCAAATTTTGGATGAAGAATACTAAAACCAAATCGGATATGGTTTTCTTTACCGAATCTGACAATGGATTGAGTTAGGTAGAATATCTCACCCAAATCCAAATCTTGTAGGACCAACTAGCTAGGATTTTCACCTTTTCCATAGCCTCATCATGGTAGTATTGCCACAGTTAACAGTCATTCCGAAGAAAATTTGACGCTAATAGAGCTTTTGGTTTTTAGCTTTAGTTTTTTTTTTTTAAGCCAGGACTTAAGTGTCATAACCATAGTTACCAGAAAATGAAACGAGAAAAACACAAAACAATAACAAGCACGGGTAGAAGCTAATAAGAAATAACTTAAACACAAATATAAAAAATCAACAAACCAGCTTGTTATAATAAAATTATAATTTTATAATATGAAAAATGTAAAAAGTGAGAAGCAAGCAAGTGGAAAGTGACAAGCAGTGGGAAAGAAAACGATAAGGAAGCGAAAGGGGATCAATTTGAGAAACGAGGAGGAAGTGGGCTTCCCACTAAAGAAAAACAAGTTTTTTTTTTATATTTTGGAAGCGGGTTTCTCAAAGCTTCCCCTCCTTTTCCACACAAACCAGGAGTTTCTCGCTTTCTTTTTTTGACAGAAAAATATAATTCATTAGATTCAGTCGAAATACAACAACAGTTCATCTGTGGTAAGACGATACATATAAATACAACTTTTAATGGTGGTTATGAGATATCACCACGAAAAAAACAAAAACAAAAACAGGCCAAAAATCAGTGGCGGGTTAACGAATTACTTTTCAAATTCTTCTTCCAAATAAACATTTGAAAAATCTTAATTAATCTATTCTCCACCTTCTTGGGCATCTTAAATACTTGAATAAAATGGAGAATCAAGGTAGAAATATTAAACTTTATCAAATCGATACTACTTGCTCTAGATAATAGGCGTGTGCTACACAAGATTGTGTTCTAGCTATCACCCGATCTTCAACCTTGCCCCAATGAAGTTCTCAACTAGAGCAGGAGGCCCAAGTATGATAAGGGGGAGAGATCCAATTGCATACTAAAAAATAGTTCCAGCCATGTTTTTGCAGTCCTCGATTCATAATTAATAACTGAAACTTGACTCTTACCCGTATTCATTTTCAAGCTCGAGGCCTCCCTGAAACACCTTAGGAGAATCCATAAAGTGAACATGTTTTCTTCACTAGCCTTCTCAAACACCATTAAATCGTTCCCAAATAATAAATGGGTAATAAAAACCGAGTTTGTGACCGCACATCTATGAAACAAATCCACTTGATTTGCAGAATCAAGACCCACAAAGCTTCCATGACCAAAATAAATAGTAGAGAGTACGTTGCCTTAATCCTCTCTTTGGTTTGAAGGCTAGACCCTTCTCACCATTTATGAAGACTACAATAAAGACTACTTGGACAAGTTCCTCCACCCAAGATAACCACTTAAGGCCAAAATTTAAAATTTCAGTAAAGAGAGTCAAACACTTTCTCAAGGTCAATCTTCAAAATGAGCAAAGACTTGATAAGCTTTGATGGAATAAATGAATTCATATGCCATGATGCACACCTCATGTAACCTCCTACCTGGAATGAAGGCACTTTGTGATGGGAAAACTAACATGCTGATGTGGCTATTTAATCTAGTAGCCTAGACTTTAGAGATAATTTTGAAACATATGCCTATAAAAAAAATATTCGAAAATGAGAAATGTCGATGACATTAGCCTCTTTAGGGATAAAAATGAGCATATAATGGCCGAGACCTTAGCATGCACATAAACATCATTTATCAATGCAAATAAGTCCCCCCTTAACACAGTCCCAGTTCTCTTTAAAAAACTCAATAAGGAACCCGTCCAAGCTAGTTCCTTTGTAATATTTGAGAATTTTTATGATTATTTTAATATATATTTGAGAGATTTACCTGTCTAATATGAATTTTTGCTAATGGACTTCAAATAATTATGCAATTTATGATTATTTTGCATAACTTATATTTCATTTTAAAGCTGTATTTGAGGTTTGATCTCAATGAGGGATCTAGGAAAATCAAATCATAGGTGAACCAAGTTTGAAATATCCGCTTGAAGCATACTGGATCTTAAAATATATTTTGGATCCTGGGAGAAGATCTGAAATCAAACGTATTTATATTTGTTTACAAGAATACGGATAAGTCAGGTCAACCCAATTAGATTTGGGTGAGATTTATACCCATATCAGGTTTAAATCCGACTTAGGAGAGATTTGGATCCATTGCAAGACCCAAATGGATCACACTAAGAAAAGGGTATTTTGGATCTATTTGGAAATCAAATGAATCCTGCTAAATAAAAAGTATTTTCAGATCCATTTGAAAACCTAAATAGATCCTGCTAATTAAAGAGTGTTTTGGAACCTTTTGAAAACTCAAATGGATCTCACTAAATAAAAAGGTAATTTGGAAACCCAAACCGATAGACCCACTAAGAGGGATGGACTTTTGGATCCATTCATACTAAGCAAAATAAAGTCAGATCTATTTGGAAGATCCAAATGGATCATACTAAAGAGATAAGAGTATGGATCTGTTTGTCCCAAATGGATCCCATGAATTTGGGTCCATTTATGGCCCAAATGAATCCAATTTAGGTATATATATATATATCCGATTGGATTTAATGAGACATAAATGGGTCTCACCGAATCCAAGACCTAATCCAAATCTAAAATACATTTGGTTTGGGTCCAAATAGAACCCAAACCCAAACTCAAATACAAATATTTCACCCTATCTCAAACCTTACCCCCTACGGTTTTAAATGTTTTTTTCTTTCTCTCACATCACCGCTCTCCTCCTCCAACGAACCAGCGCCACCGCCGGCATCCTTGCCGGCGACACAGTGGTGCTCCGGTCACCACCGTGCCACTCGTCACGGTGGCTGACCACAGCGTCACCACCATTGGGTGGCCTGCCACCAAACCCGCTCAAGCAAAGTCCGGGGCAGGGGCCACCTACCTCGCCGCCTCCCTCTTTCACGTAAAGTAGGGGGCTGGGGTCACCTCCCCTGCCACCTGTGTGCCTCCCCTCCCTCGGAGAGGGGCTTTCCCCCTCTCTCACCCACTCAGTCCTTCTCTCCCTTTCTGAACCCTCCCTCAGCTCTCTTCTGATCTATCGATCTCCCCCTCAATTGCTCAGTCTCTCTCCCTCTCACCTCGAGTCTCACTAGCTCTTTGTTTTTTCGGCAGGAGGCCAACAACGGTGTCGTCACGCCTCGCCTCTCCCCTCTCATTTTTCACCAGGCTGGACGCCACTCCACCCGAGCCATGGCCCACCACTGTGGGCCTCTTTTTCAACCAGACGAGTAGAGGCAGTGCCACCCCTGCCTTTCTTTCTTCTTCCTCTACAAGTGATAGGTGACAGGAGTGGCAGCCCTGCCTCCTCCTCTAAATGGGGCCGGAAGGCTGGTACCTCGGGATTCATGCACTATCTCGAGCACTGTGCATCACCTCAAGAACCATGCCACCACTGTCGCTGCTTTAGTCATAACCTTTTTCCGACTCTCAGAAGTCCCACACGAACTCTGAGGTACGATGATTTTTGGATAATTATATAATATATATATATATAAAATATTTATTTTTATATGCATGTATAATTATAATTATATATATAGTATTGAAAATATTTAGAAGAAATGTTTACAAGCTTTTCAAATAAACTATAAGCTTTTACCAGCTTTTGAAACGTTAACAAACTTTTTGTATGTTTAGAAGAAATGTTTACAAACTTTTTAAATAAATTACTAGTTTTTACAAGCTTTTTGAATAAATTATGAACTTTTACAAGCTTTTGAAATGTTCTCAAGCTTTTGCATGTTTAGAATAAATGTTTACGAGCTTTTATGCACTTTTCGAATAAATTATGAGCTTTTACAAGATTTTGAAATGTTCATGAGCTTTCGCATGTTTAGAAAAAATATTTATGAGATTTTTTGACCTTTTCGAATAAATTATGAGCTTTTACAAGCTTTTGAAATATTTATAAACAAACTTTTAAAATATTTATGAACTTTTGAAATATTTACGAACTTTTGAAATATTTGTAAATAAACTTTTAAAATATTTATGAGCTTTTAAAATATTTACGAGCTCTTGCATAATTATGAGCTTTTACAAGTTTTATGAACTTTGATGATGCATGCATAAAAATTCTTATGATTTGAATTACATGTCATTTTTATGAGAAAGATTATAATTCACGTGTAATTATATTACCATGTGAATGCATGTGATGATATGCTCTTAAAATGCTACATGATGATGCATGCAATAAATATTTTGGTAGAGCTACTAGCTAAGATCATATGTTAAAATATTAAATAATTATGATACATGATATATGCATGGCTCCTAATAGAGCTTAGGGTTCATGTCACCCATTAAGATAGGTGAAACATGATTATATGTCTTTTCTTTTTGACACATGAAATGATGCATGATTTGCACGTATGTTGGCTCATGTTGAAGTTGGGGGTTCAAAGAACCTATACGGTGCCATTGTGCATGTGGTGTGTATGACATGTGATATAATACAGTCATGCATGTAATTATGTTGGCTCTTACATGAGCTTGGGTCAATATGAACCCATGAGGTGCAAAAGGGGCACTGTACCATACAAGATACATGATACACCCATACTTATAATTTGTTGTTCGCCTTCACAAGCGAAATGCTCGTATGAGCTCAAAGTGCCTAAGCAATATCTGAATGGGTTGGATACCTGTGAATAAATTACAATTATCTTGGAAGGGTACTAGGGTTATTGAACCCTGAATAACCTAATGATGTGAGGCAGATGTGATAACAAAACCCCATAATAAAAACCCTATAACTCATTCAGATTCGTGGTCTACCTAGAAGAGGTAGAAGATACAAGCCTCAAGTAATGATATTATGTTTTATGGGAGCAAGGCGTCCCAATGATCTCCAGTCACTCAGAGGCTAGGAGACCTATAATGCCTGCGAATTTTGTTTATCTCAACTTTTAAATTTGAGTGAAATTCAAGTTAAATTAAGGTTAAAATCAAGTTAAATTTATGCGAAATTCAAGAGTTTAAGTTGAACTAAGATTCTAGTTAGATCTGTTATGAGTTGTAAATCTCGTAGGAGATTCAATTTTGAATTTTGGTTGAATCATAAAATGCAATTTTCAAATTGGACTGACCTCTATTTTATTTTTTTTCACATAGATCAGATCCATAAATATATTTTTCAAAATTGACCGGACTGTATTTTGGACCCAACCCAGAATCCTAATAGGATGCCCAACATATGAGGCCTAGAGGGTCACACAGCTCAGTGGAGCACCATGTGTTAATGTGGGATCCATAAGGGGCATGGAGGTGGCTAAGGTTATAATGGATATTTGCATAATTTCTATGCTAAGTTGCGACTCCATAGCGCGTAGAGATCTTTCAGGTGGATCCCAAGTCATTTGATAGTTTTTTAAATAATAGATTCAGAATAAGTCATATATGTATCCAAATATTAGTATTTGGATTCAATAGGTACTTGGATTAATTAATGGATTTCAGATATATTGCATAAGGATCTAAACTATATTAATTGAATTCAATGTAGGTTTGGATTATATTTTGGGTCTAGACTCTTAATTAAAGAGTTTGGATCAGACTTGATTTGGTCATTTGATCCAATCTCAAATAGATTAGACCCATAGGGTGGAACGCTCCAAACAACATCATTACTGTTTTGACATAAATTCTAGTTTATCTGTACTCACCTATTAAATTAGAGTTAACTTTAACATTATTCATTTTGAGGGCATCGAAATCGACTATCTACATGCCCAAATTGGTATTGATTTGAGTGTTTTATCATCAACGAAAGTTTATGCCTAATTGTAAGTTGAAAATCAATATTTTTTGGTGTGAACTAATTTTTTTTACCAATCTGTGTGTGTATGATTTAAGTTTTGAGGTTTATCAAATCAACTATTTAAATATTGAATTCTATTGAGTCTTTAGGTTTATAGGTCTCCCGAAAGGTTACTTTGCCACTCAAGCCCAAGCTAAGTTAAAAAGTCCACAACTTTCATCTCTAACTTAATTAATTTCAAAATCTAATAAGCTAGGACCTATAATTTATTTACTTATTTTTATTAATAAAAGAGATTAATAGATATTAACCTTTTATATTAGAGAAGAGACTATTGTCTAAGCCCATCTATAAATAAAGGTTCTCGCGAGGAAGATTAACAATGTTAGTTCTCTATCCCTCTCCCATTCTCATTAGAATTTTCTAATATTTCTCTCTATCATCTTCTTCTTGCTTATTTTTCTATCTTAGAGTTTTTTCAGTAGCTATTAAATCTGCTTCAATGTGTTAAGATGAGAGACGAAGGCGTTAGTTCATCCGAGAACACGATTAAGGTAGGATTCATCTTACCCAGTCATAGATCGAATGCAAGTGCATAGATTGTATGTCTGGATGATTCTATAAGATGGTTCATGGTGGATCAGACTTGAAACAAGTTAGAAAAGTGTTTTAAAATTCTTTTTAACTCAATATCATGATTTGAAATGGATTTAAAAATGCGTTTTTGGTAAAACTATGCTCAAACGACCAAATCAAGAAATCGGGTAGTGTGAAACACATAATTTGGTGTTCCTACATGATTTAAAATTGCTATGTCATTGTTCCAACATGATCAAATGAATATTTGTTTTCTTTTATGTGTTTACAATATGAATCATATTTTTGCAAATTTATTTCATGTGTTCTATAATGATTTAGGATGTTAGCATCTTAAACTAAATATTATGTGCATAAAGCATGAGTTATATTGAAAGTTTAGGATCCGATGCATGTTTTATGATCATGTGATATTTTTTATGAGCCTACTAGGTGCGTAAGTATTGTACATATAGTTGATGCATGATTAAAAAATAATATTATATGTTGATGCTCGCGTTTTTCTTATATTTATCATGTTTTATATTGTGATGCACATGCTGTCATGATTTCCTTAAGTGATTCATTACAGTAAAATAATTATAGCTCTTAAACTAAATCACTTCTGGCCAAATCCTTTTATGAAGACCTTCTAGATATCTGAGATGTGTCTCAAAACAAAAATTGGGCCTCAGTGGTGGTACAAAATTGAGGGTTATGACTGGTGCAACACAAGACAGAAATTATGTCCTGTGTGTAGAGAAAATTTTGACAGTCAATTTTGCAAAAAATTCAATAAATCAATGCTTTAGTGTTTATAGCTGTTTTTTGGATATGTTATGATTACTATGTGAATGAATATGAAAAAAGTAATAGAAAAATCACATTCATTATCAAAAAATCCCAAAGTATCATATAATTTATGTGAAATTAAGGATTCTACAAAAAATTTGGATCTGAAAGTGTGTCAAATATGATCCAATCCAGAAAATTTTGAAAATTCATATGAAGTTTTTTAGTAAAATCAGATGATTTAAAAATTTAACACATATATCTATCATCAGAGAAATTGAAAAATTGAAGCTTCACCTGGATTGAGGTTGATGTCAATTTCTTTAAAGAACTGATTTCTGCACTGTTCTGTCAAACTAGAAAAATAGGTTTGAGTCCGTGATTTACTATGATCAAATAAAAATAGATTTCTATGATGTCACTTGGGTCTGAAAACTAACACCTGAGGGTATGATCACAATTGTTGGCGGGGCTTATTCTATTTTGTGTATTTATGAGCTTTTGACATGTATGAATTACGTATATATGACTTGAATGATTTTTCGGAAATAGGTATGCTTTGTGTGTTTGTATTTTTTTCATGCTTGTCTTGTACGGTGTTTCCTACAAGGCTGTTGTTAATGCCCCTACTTTTAACATTTTCAAGTAACGAGTAAGTTGACTGATGATGGCGGGAGGCTCAGAGTGGTGCCAAAAGAGTTACATTTCTTTTAGGCTCTTGGGAGGACTTGATTTATTTTTATGATTTGATTATTTCATTGAATTTTTAAACTGTAATTAAGTGAGACTAGTATTTTGATTTATTTCAATTCCTTTGATGGTTTGATTCCGATAATTCTAGTCTTACATATGTATTGAGAACTGTAACCTGCCCAAGGCTTGAACTGCATTGAAAAGAGTTTCTGCAATTTTTCTTAAAAATCATGTAAAGAGATTAAAAAAAAATTCTTAATTTTTCAGTTTAAAAATTTGAGGCATTATACGACTAAAGACATCAACGTGTTATAGGTGATAGTTTTTCAACTACTGCAGATAGTCTAGGATGCATCCTATATCGTTTATATGTCATATCAGGTTTTCTCTCGGTCACAAACTGCTTGCTTTGGGTTTTGCTCTGTTCGACACTAGGGTAAAAACAACAACTCATGAATAATATACCTTCGAAATGTCGCAACTGTTTAAGGTGATCGTTCCCCCGCGTACCTAAGGGGATTGCAATAAAGAGAAATAAAAACCTTCTTATTCACATAGTTTTGAAATAAAAATATGTTTTGATAATGCACTGTTATATTCTGAATAAAGCTGCATGTTTCTTCACAGTTGTTAACTTTGAAACATATTGTACTGTTTTCAATTAAACTATTTCATGCCTTGATAAACTATATTAGAATTGTACCATGCCTTGAGGAATTGTGACATCTCATATGAAAATGTGTATTTTAATGTTATGTAATTACTTGAGATTGATGTATATCTACCAAACTTTTAGGAGTTTGACCCTTTAAAGGGATTTCAGGTAATTGACATGCTGAACAGTAGATGGCGAGATACAGGGACAACAACATCAGTTGCTTTGAAGATCCAGTGATAGACTTAGGATTTTAGTTCATTTTGATCCTAAGTGTTTGTGCAATTATAACTTTGACTGTTTTATCCATCTTGCTGCATTTTATGAATGAATACTTTTAAAAATATAAATCATTTTAGTTTCTTTAAATGATTCGTGAATAGCTCTCTGATTTTATGCTGTTGATTTATACATGCAGAGTCTTTCAATCCCCGTATGAAAATATTGTTTTTCTCTGTTTAAAGTTTCGAACAAAAATTTCAATTTTTTTTTTTAAAATTTCGAGTTAAGATTTTGGGGTGTTATAGTTTTACCATGTAAAAAAAACCAAACCACCCTCTTAACCTCTTCCATGCTACACACCCTCTCCAATAAATACCGATCAGCATTACTAAGATGGTGAAAATCCATACAAGAGGTATCATATTGCCCCATAACAAAAACTTGTTTCTCTTCAAAAACCTCGATAGGAAACCCATTCAAGCCGAGTGTCTTCCCATGTGAGAGATGCCAAACCACTATCTTGACCTCTTCCATGCTAAAAACCCCCTCCAATAAATCCCGACCAGCATTACTAAGATGATGAAAATTCATACAAGAGTTTCACACTTTCGAAGTGAGTTTCGAGGAAACCAGCTTCCCCATGGTCATAACCAGTTGGGGATCACCAGGATCTAATGGGACACTATGAAAGCTAAAGGACCAGATGTTCATATAAAACAAAAGTCCAAAAATGGGCTCACCCTCAGTTTTCTAAGATTTACTATCGTATCCCAAGGGTTTATGTAACATAATATCAGTGGTATGTTTTTTTAAATATCATGAGTTTAAAAGTCAACACAATCTCAAAAAAACACAAAATGAAATTATCATGTACTTTTTTTTATATTTTTATGTATTTTTGTATGCTTTTATGATAATATTGCATCGATATTTTTAGGATACTTTCTAAAAATAATTTTTCTTAATTTATTGCAAGATTTCCCTGGCTGGGATAATCCTCATACCGATATTTCTGTCATTGCCTAAATGTTTAGGAGCCGTACCCCTCTATCCTTTCTTTTTTTATGATGAGGAACCCTCACTGAAGCATGGAAAACCCCGCGTGCCGCCCTGACTTATGTGGCCCACCTCTCTAAAAGCTTGTGCACTAGCAAGGTTTAATCTGATGCTTTCATCTCAGCACCCTCACAACCCCTCTGCGGGAGACGCGGGTGACCTCACGTGGTGGTCTTTAGAATAAAATTAAATCACACAATTTTTTAATTATTTTGTTTAAATTTTTACTTGATAATATTTAGCGGTAATGAAAATTTATTTCTACTTTCTAATTTTTCTCTTTTGATGCTTATGCCTTCATGCATTACAAGCCTAGGTGAACCTTTCTCGGCCTTTTGGCTAAGATCAAAGCATTGCAAGCCTAGGAACGCTGCCTAAGGGCTTCACTGATCAGGTGGGGTTGACTTGTGAATGTCACTAAGTTGTCCGGACGTCACTGAGGATGTCTCTTGCCATAAGGTCCAAACTAAGTATACTCTCTTGCGGGCAGGGAGGACCTCAAGGGTTTTACCAACTAGAGGCAAGCCAATGTATCGCCGGTGATGCGGGGTTTTCTTTCGGCCTCACAAATAAAATACCCTGCCTAGCTATGCTTTGCATATATATATATATATATATATATATATATATATATATATATATATATATATATATATATATATATATATATATATATATATATATATATATATATACATACGGCATTGGATAGAAATGATTGGAGGAAAAGGATTCATGTGGAAGACCCAAAATGAATTTCTTTTTTGGTTCATATCGCTGACCCCAATTGTTTTGGGATGAAGGCGTAGTTGTTGTTTATATATATATATAGACACACTCATGCTTTGCCTTTTGCCTTCTAAACCCATAATTGATCCACCTCCCATTTTCAATCCACCAACACTCTGATTTTTACCCCAATCCAACATGGATCTTCTTCATGGATACGTACTTACCCCAATCCAACATTTTCACTAGAATACGAATTGGGCCCATTTATTGAATTGGCCAAGAAATTTGGGCCAATCCATTGAAAACTGGGTAAGGGTGCCCATCCATCGACAACGATATTTTTTGTCAGTTTCCACAAAAATTAAATTGGAGGGTATTTTTTGTATCTTAGCAAAAATGGACAAATCTAGGGGTTACTCTTGGAATTTTGTCAGACATATCAAAGGGACATAAGAGTCATTAAACAAATGAATACATCAACTTCTCCTACTATTGATGTCTACGCTTTACCACAACAATGATGTATGGCACCAATATTTAGTAGCACAACCATGAAAAGGACTGGTCCCTCTAGCCATTGATGGAAGCCAATTCCCCTAGCTCAATGTCCTCTGCAGACAATGAAAGGTCATTTTCTTTGAAAGTGCCTTCTCGATCAAGGTTCAGTGGTTGAGACCCAGTTAGGGCCTAGTCAAGCAACCAATATAAAATTTTTGAAAACTTTTGGCGATGCAAAGTTTTACAACAATGACTACTGTCCATTTTCACTTGTTCTACATTTTTAAGGCTAAGCCAACAGAAAGCCCTGTTGTGAACTCAGTTAGGGGATAGTTAAGCAATCATGTAAAATTCTGAAGTTTATTTTTTTTTTTTAATTTACAAAGGGAAACCACCTTCAAGATCAGAGACCTAGCCGTGCTGGCTTTGCCTGTTGTACTTAGTCAGACTTTGATAATGCAAAATCTTGTGATGATTATTGTCCATTTCACTTGTTATACCTTTTTATGACTTGTGAACCCTTGTAAGAACACTGGTGAAACCCTCGAGATCCTCTTCAACCAGACAGGAGGCACATCCAGCTTTCGCTTGCACTCGAGCGGGCACACTGCGATTGGAACTTGGAATGAACGATTAGCACCACCTTCTGCGCTCGCCTGCTATCATGTGAACAGACCCCAATGGTCTATTTCACTTGTAAGACTTCCCCACGTGGAGTGTATGATATGGTTTATGTGTTTGCGGTGATCAGTGATTCTTGATAATCGATCTCAATCATGTTCATGCTTTTGCATCATGTTTATTGGCTCGACAATTCAACATGCAATGTCTGAAAATATGTTGATGATGTTGATGAGACTTCAAGAGGCTCAACGCTTGGAGCCTTTTGAGTTTGTCTACAAATTGACATATATTCATCATTGACCATTGTAGTTTTCAATTTTGAAACTAGCAAAAAAAAAAAAAAATTCCATCATGAATAGAAGTGAAAGAAGGCTAAATCATGGGCACATTTGGAAGCGAAAAAAAATGATAGAAAAAAATGCAAGTAGGAAAGATTTAAATCATGTCAAATGAAATTTTTTGAAAAATTTAAGTTTTTTCAAATAATTGTGATTTTTGATAAAAGAAATTCCTCCCCCCAGAAAAAAGGTGTGGAAGCTTTCTTTTTTATTAGGGCAACCATTCACTCTCAACGCATCCCATCCCATGGGCTGCCACGATAAGAGTTTCCCTCATCTTCATTTTCCTTTCATCCACCATCATTTCCAGGTCTCTCTCATTTTTCTCACATTTTTTATTCCATTTTCTCATGCTATGATATCAAAACATAACATAGGCAAACAAAATGAAAAAAAGGAACACGACCTTATGTTCTGTCCTGAACACTGGGTCCGCTCCTCCAGCAGAGCCCATAGTGACAAACGTTTTTATCGGCAATTTCTTGTTTTTCAAAAACTCACGAGAAATTGAAAAAATTTCATAAATCTCACATTTTTTGGCAAAATCTCGATAATAATAATAAAAAATTATTTTTTATAAGAAAATATTAATAAAATTTATTAAACAAATAAAAATACATGCTTTTTTTGCGATAAATAGCTGTTTAAAACATAAATATCACATTTAAATCGCGGTATTTATGTTTTTTCATAAATCTTGCGATATTTTGAAAATCTCGCAAGGACAACAAAATAGTGTAACCCACTTTCAAGACCGTTCAGGTCAGGGTTGCCCTGATGCCACTCACTTATGGTGAATGGGAGGCATCCCAAACACCACCTTTACCTTTGTTTTCAACCATCCGTTGTACATGCTCTAGATGCAGCTCATTTAAATCATTTAGCAGTAAACAAAAAAAAAATAGTAGAATCCGTCTAAGAGGTAAGCATTCAAATGGTGGTGTTTGGGTTCATCTCATGATTAATGATGGATTACCGTCAGGTGGTAAACCTCTGCGCTCTCAACTTTTTGTTAGTTTTTTGAACGCCCCTTCCCTTTTTTAGCATGGCAGCTAAACAATGTTGGGCTTGTTTTCAAGTTCCACAAGAAGTCACCTCCGGCCTTTCTTGGTTAAGTGTCTTGATATATGACAAGACACATGTGGCACAGTTTTGACACCTACAAATAATATTTTATTATCTTTTAATAATTTTTAACAGTTGTAGTATAACATCAAAAAAATATTTTGTAAGCAATAATGAAATGACGAGAAATATAAGGGACCTATTTCACAAAGTTTTTTTCGAATTCACTTCATAAACTCATTAGAGTCACGGTTCATGACCGTGTTGGCCCTGTGAATTTCTTTGATCAAGACTATTTACATGGTGCACAAGGCATAGCCAAGTTCAGGAACTCATCTTGTACATGTAAGAAATAGGAATTTTCAAAGTTTAGGAAGGGATGATGTTTGCTACCCTCATGGGTTTCAAACACCCTAGTGGAAAACTTTTAATTTTTTTAAATAAAAATGATGATAATACCCTTGAAAATAATAATATTTCATAATGTATTCATAAAATATAGAAAATATTCCTTGCATCCCATCCACTCGTTTTCTACTGAATTTATGGTCATTTTTTGATAATTTAAAATGTACAAGGATTTTCGCTGTCACCAAATAGCGAAGCTTAGTTGTGATAGAATAGCAAAACTCCTAGCTTGGAACGTTACAGGCTTAGATAGGAGCTGGGCGCACCATCAAATTGCACAGAAGATGACCCAATTAAGGGTGGATATCACATTCTTGTTAGAATCCAAGGTCTTAAAGGAGGAAATCCCAATGATGCAAAGAGAGTTCAAAGGATTTTGTGTGTCGGGTAACTTCCAAGCGATGCCCAACTGTAGAATAATTTGTTTATGAAACCTTAATTATATTCATGCATTAGATCAAACAAAAATGAGTACTCACATGGTTTCTTACACTCAATTTTTTGAAAACCATTTTCTTTTTCAAGAAAAAGTTATATTTCTTGAAACATAAAACTTGTCTTCTTCAACATTATAACACCTAAATCTTTTTTGATTTTCAGCATAGCCTAAGAAAACACAAGGAATGGCCTTTGCAGAAAGCTTATCATTTTTGTTGGAAAGAACAAAACATTTACAACCAAAGATTCTTAATTTTGAATAATCAGAAAAAGTTTTAAATAAATTTTCAATAAAAAAAGTATTTTCAAGAATAGTAGAGGGCATTCTATTAATTAAATAAATAGCCGTAAGGACAATTTCGTTCAAAAACCTTTTTGAAACCTTTTTTGATATTAAAAGAGTTCTAGTAGATTCAATAATAGGCCGATGCTTTCTTTCAGCTAACCCATTTTGTTATGGGATGTAAGGGCAAATTTTTTGATGAGTAATCCCTTGTTGATCAAGAAAACTTTCATCATTACAAAAATGAGTACAATTGACTTGTGTGAATGATTTGTGATCAGTGCAAAAAAAATTTATTTTTCCTATTTAATTGACCTATGTGAATGATTTGTATAAAATTTTTAAGTTTCGGGTTTAACTTAGGTACACTTGATAATTAATGGATAATTGATAATTAAATTTAAAAAATTAATTAATTAATAATTTAATATAATTATTAATTTATTAGTCAAATAAATTAAGTTAGTGGCTAATTATTCTGTTAAATTATAATTAACTATGCAAGTTAATTAAACCATGGTTAGTAGAAAATTAATGTTAAGTATTGAATAAATAAAGTTAATTAAACTTATTGGTTTTGGATTGGACTCAATTGGATTTGGATCCAATTAAGGATCCAATATGTAGTTTAATTCGTGTGAGAGTTTCAAAAATAAATAAAAACATGAATAAAGAAATTTAATAAAAAAATATTAAAAGTTTTAGTTAGGGTTTTTGTTGGATTTGGACCAACCCATTCAAAATTGGTTGGGGCATTTTTCTATGAGGAAGCTTCTTGAAAAACGCATAAGACGGGTGGAACCTAAGGGGTCCTTCTCTCATTAGGATCCCAAGGTAGTTTTAGAAGGATCTTTCTCGCCCCTCAAGATTAAACCCAAAATGAACACCATTTTCTAAGACTTTTATGCATGTTTTCATTTTGGTAAAATTTGAAAAGAAGACTTTTTGGTTTTGAAAAAAAAATCTTCTTGAAAATCAAATTTTGAAGAGAAGGGCATGACCTCATCTCAACCCTTCATCTCTCTCAATCACTCTCATCCATTCATCTAACTTTAACCCTAACCTTACCCTATAAAGGGTCCAAAAAAAGTGAAAGGGTCTCATAACTCCACTAAAAAATTCAAAAAATTACACACACACACACTCTCTTAATTTATTCTCTCTCCTCTTCTCTCTTCTCCCTCTCCACCGAATTTTGTAGGAGGCTTACGGTGTTTGTCTCTTTATCTCTACCTTCATTTGTGTAGGGTGAGGTATCTTGTGGGACTTCATCCTACACATTTTTGAAGAAGAGGGTGATTGTCTTTATGTGGATCGGTCTCCTAAGATGTAAGTAAAAAAAATACTAGTATTTAGTTATATTTGTTGTAACATTCATCTAGTATATGTATATGTATTTTTTTTGTAATACATGTATACATATGTGAGTATTGATATGCATGGAAAAATCCTTGTACATGTCTTGAAATGCCTTCAATAGTCTTTTTATAAACTTAGATATATTTTCAATGATTAGAATATATTTGTAATGCATGTTCAATGGTTAGATTTCATTTAGATATATTTTTAATGGTTAGACTCTATTTTTAATGCATGATCAATGGTTAGATATCATCTAGATGTATTTTTAATGGTTAGACTCTATTTTTAATGCATGATCAATGGTTAGATTTCATCTAGATGAATTTTCAATGGTTATAATATATTTTTAATGCATGATCAATGATTAGATTTCATCAAGATGTATTTTCAATGGTTATAATATATTTTTAATGCATGTTCAATGGTTAGATTTCATCTAGATATATTTTCAATGGTTAGTATCTATTTTTAATGCATGCTCAATGGTCAGATTTCATCTAGATGTATTTTTAATAGTTAGTTTCTATTTTTTTCTTATGCATGTTAATGATTAGATTTCATCTAGATGCATTTGGAATGGTTCGTCATTATTTAAATAAATGCATGAATCTTATTTAGATCTGTAATTCAATATATTAGATTAAAGTTTTATGGTTTAAAAACCAATTTTTGGAAGTTTTTATTTATACCATATATAAACCGATTTTTATGAAAAATCATGTGGATTCATGTACAAAAATACATTATTATGTGATTTCCATTTTTTGGTATGCTGAATATAGATTTAGGCATTTAGTACCATGCTAGGGTTCATGTAGGTCAAGTTGAATGGGTGTCCTCATAGTCCTTTTCATGATTCAAGAAAATTCATGGGGTCTCTTTATTTAAAATAGAATTTTCAGGATTTATGCTACCTGTCCATCCTTTGTAAAAATTTAGTTGTTTTAAATCCGAAACTATTATGACTGTGATATTTTATGGAGTTGTGCTACACATCTCTACGCACGTCCACAAAAAAAAATCTGGTCGTTCTGATCTGGGATGAAGGAGCTGTGACTTTTACAAGTTTGGGTTAGGAATCGATCCTAACCAAGACCCTATTCTCACCACCATGCAGTGTAAAAATTATAACCGTGTAGATCTGGCCATAAATGACACTTGAGTTGTTTGTGGATGCTGTTTGCATGCCTTCCAGCCTATAAAAAAAAATATTAGGCTCACTACCAATAAACTTTGGTATAGGCTGCAAGTGCTAGCCGAAATTGAGTTTTGGCAAAACAAACCTAATCTGTTTGCTAAAAATCAGTTTCGGTGTGAGAATTTTCTCAATCTTCAAACATGGAAATAAATATGGATTTTTGGTGTGCTTAATGTAGACACATTAAGGTACATTTTGTAAATTTTACAGGGTTTATACTATCCTAGAAATACTAAAAAAAATCAAGATTGAGGCATGAAACCTGAAAATTTTAGTGAGTGGAAATCAGTTGTATGCATTTTTTTTTGAAAAACTAGTTTTACCAGGAAAAAGCAAGGTACGTAAATTTGTTTTTTTTATACCTTGAAATCTAGTTTCATGACATCGGTCTCCAAACAGAAAATACTCACATTTTATCACTATTTCTTATTTTTATTTTTTGGTGGTGGCTGTGTGCTCATGACCGACGATCGATGTCGAGTTTCTGCACACACCGGTAAGTGGCTTTGATACCACTATTAACCCATATTGAATAGATGTAGCAGATATACAGGCAAAGAGGGAGATAGATTGTAAGAGGATAAGGATTTGATGGCTTACTTTAGAGGGGTTTCTGCTTCTATTGTTACCAACCTATGTCTCTAGTAGAGACCCTGGGTCTGATCAGATTTTCCCCTCCCTATCGCTATCATTTCAGATAATGGAGATTTACCACAAATTGTGGATAACTTACCTCACTCTTCAATAACCACCTCACTATCACTACACACCAAGGGTCCACTGCCTGGGTGGTTATTGGATCCTTCATGAGACCCAATGACCAACTCTAGATCCAATATTAGGGGGAAAGCTCCACAAGAAGAAATTTTTAAACTTATCTAGTGCAAACACCATTTCCTATAGCAGCTATTTGTTGTTAAAGACAAACTAATGATACATGAGAGATTATAAGAGTGGGGGGTTCATATCGTCATCATGTGTGTTCTTTGTGGCAACACAAAGGAAAGTGCCCAACACCTTTTCCTTTATTGCCTGATCAGTCGAAAGAGCTACACGAGAATATCGGCTTTGTTTGGTCAATAATAGACACCAAGAGGAAACCTTAAACATGCACTCCAAAGTTGGTAGTCCATCAAAGTAGGGAAACAAAGAAGTCCAAAGGAGTTGGAACGATGCCTTCCAAATTATGATCGAAAAGACATGAGGCATCAAAAACCAAATCATTTTCCAAGCTCAACAATTCAGAGGAGAGTAGATAAGTGGTCTCGTTTTACGAGCGATGAGGGAACAAATCATGCTGCATTTTCATAACTTGAACCACCAAATTGCTTAGAATTGGAGGAATTTTGACTCTTGGAGACCACCAAAGAGAGGGTGGATCAAAGTCAACATGAAAACCATATTCAGAGAAAAATGGTTTTTAGGATACACTATGAGAGGCAACAAAGGTAAGATCCTAAAGGCTATGAGCACTTCGTTTGAAGGCCAGTTGGAGAACAAGGAATAAGAAGGATGGATTATCATTTTGCAAGAGGTTGACGACTACCAGAACATTATCATAGAATCAAGGTGTGTGAATATAATTGTGAAAATTCAGTTTTTTTTTTGGAAGGTAAAGGAACTGATAGAGAGATCCTCTCGTATATAAAGAATCTTTTATGTAAGTTTTAGAAAATACAAATGGGTAAAATAGATTCCTACACAATTTTTTTAGCCAACCAACTAGCTGTATTGGCTAGCACAAGGTGAGGAAATCTTGGAAAGACCACCCCTCGATTGGCACCCATAGATTTGCAATGTACAATGTTTATGTAAACTCTAATTTAGCATAAATAAACACGTAGGGGTCCACCAAACCCCATCTAATTAACTATAAAAAAGAATAACGAAACTCAATTGCAGTGATAGAATAACAAAATTTGGTTGTGATAGAATAGTGAAACTTGGTTGTAGCAATAGAATAGTGAAACTCAAATGTAATAAAATGACATAACTCAGTTACGGCGATAGAATAACAAAACTCAATTGAGATAGAATAGAAAAACTCAGTTACGATGATAGAATAACAAAACTCAGTTGCAGTAGAATAACAAAACTCATTTGCGATGATAAAATAGCAAAACTCAATTATGATAGAATAGTGAAGCTCAATTATGGTGATAGAATAGTGAAACTCTACTATGATGAAATAATGAAACTTAGTTGTGGCAATATAATAGCAAAACTCAATTGTGGTGATAGAATGGTGAAACTCTGCTGCAATATAATAGCAAAACTTAGTTGCGGTGATAGAATAATGGAACTCAGTTGCGGTGATATAATAACAAAACACAATTGTGATAGAATAGAGAAACTCAGTTTTAACGATAGAATAATGGCACTCAATTATGGATAGAATAGCAAAACTTAGCTGCGGCGATAGAATAATGAAACTTAGTTGCGATAGAATAGTGAAACTCCATTATGAAACCTAGTTGTCATAGAACTAGCGAAACCTAGTGGTGGTGGTGATGATGATGGTAGTAGTGGTAATGGTGATGGTGATAGTGGATGGAGGTAGCAACAATAGTGACGAAACTGGTTGTGATGGCAATGGTGATGGTGGTTGTGGTAATGGTGGAGGTAGTAATGGTGATGATGGTAATGGTAATGGTAGTGGTGGTTATGACAATGGTGATGAATGGTGGTGGTGGTGGCAATAATGATGATAGTAATGGTGGCGATAGTAGTGGTGGTAATGGTGGTGATGGCAATGGTAATGGTGATTGTAACATCCCGAATTTTTGGACCCTTTAATACTGTAAATGTATTAATTGTTTGTGAACCTTTGCTTTAAATTTTAGCATTTAATATTGGTTCTTCTTTGTATTTGGATCATAAAATTATTGATATGAATATGGATTGTATCAAATTTAACCTAAGGGTAGAATCGAAAGTTTTGAGCAAGGAGATATGCATGAAAATCTTTAAAGACCTATTTTGTGATTTTCGAGTTTGTGTTCATATCAAAATTTTGATGAAAAATGGTTTTCTTTTCGTCAAAAGCAAAGTTGAGATGCATCCAGAATGCACCCGATAAATTTTGGGGTTTCAAGAGTCGACTCTTACTAAGTGAGGGTCGACCCTTGCTTGCGGGCCACATCTTTGCAAACTGGGAACATTTGGGCCCGAGGGTTGACCCTTTCTAGGAAGAGTCGGCCCTAGCTTTTAGGGCACGACCCATATAGGCTGTGAATGAATCCGAATGTCGGATCCAACCCTGACCATACTTGGTTGGGTCAACATGTATTGGATCTAGATTTGCTCCAGATCCATCATCCTCCCCCTAGAGGTGCCCCATGTTTTTTCACGCATAGTTTGAGGACTTTTAACAAGTGTTGGATTCTTTCTCACTTGTTAATTAAAAGGCATCAACGTATTGGGCTTGGTGCTGCCATTTGGCAACATCAGCCTCTCCTCCTCCTATTTAAATGGTCCTCCCTCCTTCCTTACCCTCATTCGAAGCACACCCAGTCTCACTCGAGCTCAACTCCTCTCTCTTCATTGGACTTCATGGTGGCACCACCACCACCGTGACTCCACCTTCCCTTTTCCTTTGTGTTGCATGACGGCACCACCACCACTGTCACCACCACCACCACCGTGGCACCTCCTCAATCATTATCACCTCCACCTACACCATAATGGTATTGCAGACCATGGCTATGCTTAGTTTAGATGATTTAAGGTATGGTCCTTTACTCCTCATTTTCCTTGACAGTGTGCAGCATATGGGGGTATGTTACCAAGCCATGTTTGGGTATTTACGCAAACTATACAAATCTGCAGAATTTCTTGTAAGTTTGGGATATTAGCATAATAGATTATGTGTAGCTCTTTGAGATTATAATTTGTCTGCATGAGTTCGTATTGAGGCTTATGTGTGTTGCGTGCTTGTGATTTGTTTCATGGTTCGATTTATATTAGTTTAGAAGATGTTCCACGATGGATGAATTCATGCTTATATTATGATCTTGTAGTTATGATGTGTAATTGTGTTTATGGATTCTTATTAATCTGGAAAATTATGTATATCAGTTAGGACATCCCTAAGAACATTGAGGAAAGATTTTCAGAGGTTGGGAACAAATATTTTTCTGTGTTTCAGTCTCCCGAAAGTAGTGAAATTGGATTTGATTTTAACAGATAGTCAACTCCTACAATTCAAGAGTCAACCCTTCTTGTGATGGTTTACTCGGTTGGCCCCAAGGGATGACCCTTGTAACAGGCGGGTTGACTTCTGTAGGGATGACTTGACCATTTCAATCTGAAAAGTCTACTCTTGCTATTGAAGAGTCGATCCTTCCAGTGGCTGGGTCAACCCATGCTTGACCAGGGTTGACCTCTGCAGTGTTGTATCAACATCAACTGATTATGAGTCGACCCCTGCAACACCTGTGTAACACCCGGATTTCCAAAATAAAGCTAAGTTGAAAATTTCATGATTTTTTTTTTCTTTGCAGCAAAGCTTAGAAAAGGTTTCAACAGTAGAATAGACGATAATGAGTCATCAGTTTTAGAAAACTTCAGGCAAGTCACAAGTATGTGGCCAAACACCTATTGACCACCAAGGTGTTTCATTTATCAAAACAACTTGTTTATCACAAACATCACTGCTTAGAAAAATAGTAATTGATTTTATAAAGAAAGTAGTATGACACTATCTGAAGAAACCGTGGAACTCGATGTCGCCTTGCTCCACATGTCGCATTGCATTTTAACACCTATAGTCCCAATTAAACGGGGTCAAAACCATTGCTGGTCGGGTATGGAAGTATTCATCCACACATTCAATCAAGCATATGGAATACACAAACTACTCAGGGTCACATTTCACAACAACGATGATCAAGTCTTCACAACTTAGCGTATATCGCAAAAGCCTCCTTAGGGCCACGAGTTGAACATTTTGCTCAAGTCTCCAAGACTTGGCGTGAGCCTCTTCAAGGCTATGATTGAACATCTCACTCAAGTCTCTACGACTTAGCGTAAACCTCTTTAGGGCCTCATTTGGGATGCCAAACTCAAGTCTACAAGATTTAGCACATCCGTATCCTATGAATCCAAGCGCGAGCTCCTTGAGCTTAGTTAGTCATGCATATACAACACGGGTCTTTGTCCTATCAGTCCAGTATTATACCGATCATGACACCTTTCTCAAGGTTATACATGACTTGACAAAACAACGTCTATTGATTCATACATTAATACATCGCTAAACCTGAATCTAATGCATTGTTTCGATATTATCCATTCATCCCCTGGTATACGGGAGAAGCTAGAACTTTGACATCAATGGAATATTTTAGGGGTTTATTATTCTATGTATTTTAGATACCCCAGAGGCCTATTGACCCTATCCATGGTAGGACGGTAGAACTCATACCAGAATAACCCTACTGAGTTAGTTCAGATGCATCCTCTACTGCAGTAGTTAGGTTCAATCCTTTGATATTTAAGAATAACCGCGACCTCCAAACCTCCTGAGTGACGGAAGGCCCCTTGAACTCTTTGGTTCATAATCATATACGTGTCACTCGTGGTTGTACCATCATCGTCTTCCACAATGAACAATAGTCCTGAAGGAGTCCGACGATCTAATCATTATTTGTCGGGTATTCGAATGCCATTCGGGCAAGCTAGTGCATCCCGCACTAAAAAGATATGTACCCAACCCCATTCAATATTTCTCAGCACGGTCTAACCATAGGATTTCTGCAACCTTAAGTTTTATTTATATGCATACTTGACTCTGCTCCCAGCTTCTACGACCATAATGAGCACCTCACCTCTTTCAGGTGGACATAGAACTTTGGCTCTCCAGCCCTTACGAGTCTAGTTGTGCTACAATAATTTCTATGAGCATGCATATGACACGATCTCAACGGATCGACTGCTCGGTGTATATCACCGCAACGAGCACTTCACCTAGTCAAGGCACAATAACTACTTTGGCTCTTTAGCTCTTACGAGTAAAGTACCCTTACAGGCAAACATGGGAACAAGCCATTCTAGCAGCATTCCGACAACAGGGCATCCTCGTGCCATTCAACTGATTCAGACAATTCTTTTGCCAACCATTTCGACAACACTTTCCCTACTTTGACAACAGAAGTGTGATGACCCTTTCTACTTTGTAGAAAGTATTTGACAGAATTTTAGCAACACCTCTTCTTTATGACGGAGTAACATGCTACGTTCTTTTTGAGCTTGGTTGAGCTTTTACAAAAATTTTGGCAGCACTTCTTCTCTTTGATGGAGAAAGCGTGTATTTCTTTTAAGCTCGGTGATCATCTTTTCAGAAATTTTAGCAGCATTTTCTTTCTTTGACGGAGAAATCACTATACTTTAACTCGAGGATGGATGCACACCATTGTGTATACTTCATATCCATCGAGGCTCATTGGAACCTTGGGCCTTAGCTAGGCCATGAGGAAGTGACTTAGGTTTTTATGAAAAAGCAGTTTTGCGTAAAAACAAAACCTTTCCAATAAGGACTTCTTTCGTTAAGCAGAATCTTGATCGAAGAGTGACATATGGAATCACACCGACAATTTAGAATTGAATATCATTTGAACGCTCATTTATGCACACTATATGTAATATAAGTAGGAGCATGTGCTTTATAGTGCAGCGACATAAATGAAGACATATTTAATGTTCGGTAAGAGAAACCAAACTAAATAACTTGCAGAAAGCAAATACATATATATTTGCAGAAAGCAGGAGCCTTAACATTGTTCGATGCAATGACAATCTTAATTGTATAATTTAAATTGCAGAAAGCAGAAGCCTTGGCATCGTTTGATGCAATGACAATCTTAAATGCATAATTTAAATTACAGAAAGCAGGAGCCTTGGCATCATTCGACGCAACGACAATCTTAAATGCATAAAGTAAATTGCAGAAAGTGAGAGCCTTGGCATCATTCGATGCAATGATATTCTTAAATGTATAAAGTAAATTATAGAAAGTAGGAGCCTTGGCATCGTTCGATGCGACGACGATCTCAAATACATATATACTACCTTAAGTAAGAACTTTTATCATAAAATATCCAATGATAGTTGTAAGGAGATGCGCATGAATACCAAAGTGTCTTAGAGGGCGTAAACCAAGGACTAGGGCCAGATACTACTTCAGAACATATATGATATATATCATAACATAAATCAATAAATACTTGAGAGAGAGTGATCGACGAATCAAACTTACCCTCCGATCGGTGAAGAATGGCTCCAGTGTGCTCTGTCTGCTTTGAACTGGGTTCGAACCTTTACTTGAGAGGTAAAACTAGGTCAGATGAGTTTGACATAGTTGAGAAAAAGAAAGAGCGGGTCAAGCTGCTAAACCCAAGTAGTTTAAACCAAACTGAGTTTGGTCCAAGTCCACTAGGTTAGGTGGGTTCAGACTTAGCCCAAGTAGGCTAGGTCAAGTGAATCAAACTTGGTTTTAGGATCAAAAGGGACTTTGACTTTGACTAGACCCAACTAGGATCAAGCCAAGTCAAGTAGGTTTGGACTAGGTCAAGTAGGTTCAGACCAGGCCAGGCAGGCTCAGACTAAGTTAGGCAGACTCAGACCAAGTGGGCTACGTAGGGAAGGTTTTAGATAGAGAAGGAGAGCAAGAGTGAGAGATGGGGTAAAAAATTATGAGAAGAGAGAGAGAGGAGGTGCCTATTTATAGGCAAAAGGCACCTCCTTTCTAAAAAAATCCAGAAAATTCTTTTCAGAAAAGTCCCTTTGCTTTCTAGATAATGACTAGAGGTTCCTTTGATGTGGGGCCCACGTGGAATATTGCTTGAAATATTCCGTGGGTCCCACAAGATATTTTTCTGAGAAATATTTTTTATGGGTCCCACAAACACTTTTGTGGGTCTCACAAAAATTTTGGGTTTTCAGTGATTTTTTTCTGAAAAATTATAAGTACACCATTCTTTTCATATCGACGTAACTAAGAAAGTTGGATTGTACAAATCTCTTAATTTTACTCAGGGAGGAAGTTATGATTCCCTAACTGTTTGAGCATATATTCGCGGTGATACGAACGTCATAAGTATAACTGGTTTGTAGAAATCGATTCGATTCATATTTCGGGTTTATATGCTATTTTCACTTGAAAATGCCTCATGAATTTATTAAGAAATTTTACTGAAAAATTGCAGGTCTTACAACCTGACTCGACCACAAAGTGGTTTGGGTCGATTCTTTTGCTTTTAAAAGGTTTCTTCATAAGATTTTGAGTTCGGATTAAGGTGTGTGAATAAGAATCTTAGAGATCCAACCTAGCTGTAGTATGAAGTGGTCAGTGGGACCCTTTCATGGCTTAGGTGATTGAGTTCTTTGCTTAGGTCAACCCTAGGATAAGAGGGTTGACTCCTATTTCTATTGAATGGATCACCCGTTGAGAAACTTTTCCCAAGAGAACGAACCTGCGAAGTCTTCTATATCTAAGACCAAAAAGTCCAACATGAATGCGCATGTGAGGATATACAGTCCAAAACCAGTAGTCCGTCAGATACAAGCCTGTGAGAATATATAGATCCAAAACCAATAGTCTGACTAGGATGATTTCATGAGGGTGTACTGACCTAATATCAAATAGTCCGACGAGGATGGGCCTATAAGAAGGTATATTTTCAGGCAGGTAATTCGCCGGGGAACTTGCTTTCAAACTATGATAAACCTCTATGAGGATAATCAAATTTTATGAAATACATGCATGTAGTCTTCGACCTCTGAGTGGGTTAGGTTGACTCTTTTGGAAGGTTCTTCTATGATTGATCATTGTGATTTAGCTTTGGATCTGAGCGATTCAACCCAGTTGTGAGAGGATCAATAAGACCTCTAGCTGGTGTGATCGAGGTTTATGCTTGGGTTTATCCTAGAATCGGTGGGCCGACTCTCCCTATTTATTATTAAAATCCTCTCTTCCTATATATTTCTATTGAATGGATGTCTTTCTCTTATGATTGAATGAATTTCCTCCTTTTGTTATAAAATGATTGAACTCTTTTGAGGGTCAACTTTTGTGTCTAAGGGACGACTCCTCCATTATGCTGTTGTATATGGAATCAATCATCATTGAATCATGTGATCTCTGATCTATGTGGGATGGATACAAGATGTGTTGTAACCAAGGAACTTGGTTGTGCAATCATTTGCAAGAAGTGTTTTGGCATTGATGAGCATGAGCTCGTATGATCGGGTATTGATCGTATGTATTGGATATTGATCTGTGCTACTGAGCAGGTAATTGGGGTTGACCTTTGTGTTGACTACCGTGGTATGTGTTGCGTTTTGGCCCAGACCCAAGTATCAGTATGATACTTAGTTATCCATACTTGAGAGTACCTGGATGTAATTGTGATTGTGGCTCATACCTAAGGGGTATTGGAGCTTTGGCTATGAGAGCCAGTACCAGAGGGTATAATGATTATTGGCCGAATGCCATTTTGTTTTGTGGCAGTAGTTCTATCTTGGTCAAGATCCTGACACCGTGATGGTGCGATATGCAGAGCGTAAGCTCAAGTTGTCTTAACTATGAGATTAAAATACATGATGAATGCTACTTAATAGTTATGATCTTATAGCAATTGTGTTGTGACCACTGAATGCTAGTGAACTCATGTTGGGTGGTTTTGTCATGGACTATAATGTTTTACACTCGCTTTATGATCATATGAATTTGAAAGAATATCGCAGTGTGATCCTTAGAATTTGAGTTTCAGTCATGAGAGGCTTTCCAACCATGGATGCTTGTATGCTTATCTTGTGATGCGGGTTGAGCGTTGGATCATGCTCAGAGATTGTTGTTTGTCTCGCCCCATTACTTCAACTATTTTGTTTTTAGGTACTTAGCGGACCATGCAGCATGGAGGACTTGTGGGCTTCTACCGATTGGACCTGGGATTGCTTCTGAGTGTTGTGTTGGTTTTGGTTTTTGTTTTGGTACTCTATTAAAAATAGAATATATTTTGCAACCGGTATACTTCTAATGAATGTATGTTTATATGCCAAAACTTGGTGTATTTCAATACTGGTTTGCAAAGATGTTCAAAATAATGATTTATCAAACTTTTGTATTGAATGTAACCTGCCCGAGGTTTTGAACCCTGTTAGTAAATGTTTTCACCATCCTTTTCAAATAAAAAATAAGTTTTAATTTTTGCATGATTTAAAAATAGTTAAAATTTCAGGGGCGTTACTGTGATGATGGTGGTGGTAATGGTTGTGATAGCAATAGTGATGATGATAATGGTGGCGGTGATAATAGTGAAGTGATGGTAGTGATGGTGGTGTTGATGGTAATGATAATGGTAGAATAGTGATGGTGGTGATGGGGATGATGAGAGTGGAATGGAAGAAAACCCTATCACAACTAAATTTTGTTATTTAGTGACAATGAAAGCCGCTTGTATTGTCATAAATGAACACAAATTCAACAGAAAATTACTACTTAGGTATGCGAGAATTATTGAAATATTTTATAAACAGACTGTGAAATACCATTATCCTCAGGGTGGGTTGGTACCGTAATTTTCTGTTTTTTAAAATTTTGTTAAAATTTTTCCACATCTGACCCTTAAGATATGATTTACCTGTTTGATTTAATAAAAATCTGCCCATGAGTCATATTCTTTTGACCTTTTTAGGGTTGAAAAATCAAGGGCTTACAATATACTAATTTTTCAACCCTAAAAAATTACATTGTTTGTTGAAAAAATATGATCTGATAGTTCATTCCTGTTATTTTTACGATACCGAACAAATTCATAAAGTCAGATTTGGGCAAAACAACCTCCCATTGTGTGTTTGAACTAGGAGGTTTGAAACCCATAAAAGTAATCAATATTCCCGGTTTAGGAAGTATATCATATTCAAAATGGTGCTAAACTCACTCATAAGATTAATAGAGACGTTTGAGCCCCAAATCTTAATTATGTTCACAAGATTTCAAAGCTTACATTAAGGACGAGTCCTTTTCATAAAAGTCAAGGTCAGGATTTCCTTTTCAGAATATATGACGGCCTTAAGAAGCTTTATTGCTTAATGACAACAATCTCTAATTCTTTTATTGCACACTTTGTTTACTTGCATAAATACCAGTGGTTTTATGAAGAAAACAATGTGTTTGTTTAATCCTACTTTTGTAATATACGTGGCTGTCTACTCTAGGGATGGCAGTGGACCGGGGGACAACTGGCCCCCACCCCGTTTGGACCGGGGATGAAGGTCATGAAACAGGGATGGAGGCGGGGATGAAGGTTAAAATATATCCGTGTGCGGAGATGGACTTACGCTTTTCCCCGCCCCGCCCCATCCCCGTCTCAATCCTCGCCTTTCCCCGCCCCGCCCCATCCCCAATCCTTTAAGGAATGACTATAGACCGAGGGGAAACGGGGCTTCTCCCCGCCTCACCCCCGTTTGAACCGGGGATGGAGGACATGAAACGGGGATGGAGGCAGGGATGAAGGTTCAGATTTTGAAACGGGGCGGGGATGGAGACCTTGTCCCCTGCCCCCCCCGGTCCACTGCCATCCCTAGTCTACTCATGGTTAATTGGCCCTTATGCTACACAAAAGAAAAATGTTATTGTACCTTAAAAGGAAATGCTGTCATATGTCCAAAACTAGGGGCTAAAAGCCATCGTAGCTATTTCTTGGTTTTGTTTTTTTCTGTTTTTTTTTTTTAAGCCAAGAGAAAACCCCAAACCCTCGTGGGTAGGGATGCGGGACGGATTTAGGCATTTTCAAGTTTGGCCTAATCGAATTCGGATGAAAAAAAAGGAAAAAACCAAACCTGGATCCAACTAGCTTAAAACCCAGTATTTACACTTAATTAGGTCAAGTTTTTAATCGGATTCGGGTTTGAATGCAAAACTTAATAACAAATCCAGATCTGCTTATTAATCGGATCCTGATTTATCTAAAAACCCGCTTAATGGACTCCTATTCAGTCGGGTATTGGGGTTGCACCCGAACTGTTTATATCTCTACCCGGTAAAACCTTCGAGGTCCTCCCTAATCTTTGAAGATACAGCCATTTTTTTCGTGCACAAGAGCATCCACGCTGTGGCTGGAATATGGAGCATGGGTATTCACCACGCTCTGCCTAGTCTGCTACCATATGAGCAGACTCACAGGTCTTTGGTTTTTCATTTATGGCCTGTTTGTTTCATACAATTTTCACAGGAAATTATTGAATTGACATCCATTTTTTTTCTTTTCCAACCATGAATGAAACAAACATCAAATCATCATAGTAGGAAAATCATGCTGGCAAAAGTAACGCTCAATTTTTTTTCACCACCAACCTCTTTTCATGTGAAAAATTTTCCATACCTGTCCTTCCCCTCTCACCTCATGAAAGCATTCTCATGAGAAGACCGAGCTGGGAGGATTTTTTAGAAATATGTGTTAATTCTCATGCAAGGCCTTTCTTTTTCCATAAGAATGAAACAAATGGACCCTTAATTAATAAAAGACACAAAAGATACAATTATGCAACTTTTACAAGCTTGCAAAATATATAAGAATAGTAAATGTAGAAGACGAGAAGTGACATGGCATTGGATCCAAGATTATGACGGATTCCGAAGACCATGCCAACCTATGTAAAAAATGTCAGCAATATTTTGAAAATATCGTGATTTTGTCAAAATAATTTTATAAGCTGATATAAAAATAAAAAAACAATAATTTTAAAATATCCTTATTTTAAAAATATTGCATTTAATTGTGATATTAAAGTCATAAAACAAATTTGTGGCACTTTTACATTGGTTATATTTTTATTTATGCATTAATACACCTTTTGCACATTGTATATTTTACAGATGCCGATATGTATTTGAGATTTTTCAAGAAAATTAAATTCCAAAATATTGCAAGATATTCAGGAAAAGGAGATTAATCACATCGTGCCAAACTTATTCGTCCATGACATCTGTATGGTAGCGTTCCTTTGTTTAACCATTCCAATGAAAGTTTAAACAATCAATGGATATGCACACACACACACACACATGATTGTTCTAAAGGAATTTTAAGTATACGACATTCGTAGCAATCTTTGTTTGTCAAGGAAAGGGTTTCAATATCTATTTCTAGTGTGAAAAGCAAGCCATTTCTTGAACTAAAACTTTCCAATGACTAGGATACTGGAAAAGGAACACGGATCCCATCATTTGAAATAGGATGGGTTTCATCATACATTCAATCCTAGCCATCCAATTAATGACTAAATGATTCTGCTGGATGGCTAGGATTGAATGTATGATGAAACCCATCCTATTTCAAATGATGGGATCCGTTTCCCTGGAAAAGTGCAGCTTTCTCAATTAAAACCAATTTGCTCAAAACCTTATAGTTTTTTAAATACTAGAAGGCATATTTCACTATCACCTTGAAAAGAGATTAGGTAAGAGAATGGTTCAATATTTGTCGTTTGGCCTCACAAAAGACACATCATTTCTCAAAGATAAAGTCCGTACATGCATTATTGATCCATCTATAGCGGCTCAGATAATATCTCATCAAGAATAGTAGAAAACAAGATAAATAAATGAAAGGAGAGGATTAAATAAATGAAAAGTAGGAAATACGGGGACAACCAATATATGGTTCTTTTACTCTAAGACAATGGCCAACAAAATCCTTATAGTTTTGAATTCCTAGTACCAATAGGATTTTTTAGAGTACATGAACTTTTTTTTTATGTTTCAACAAGTTGAAATTATAAATTGCCCTTAATTTCAAGATGGGCCTCACATTTTTTAATACAGCCTTTTTTTTTGCCTAAAAACTGCCAAACAAAGGCTTAGCTTTATCGTTGTGTACTAATTAAGGTTGAATTATAAGTTAAATTACAATAAAAATCTACCTAATCAAATGTTCAAAATATTTACCCTTTTTTTATGAGAATGAATGATTGTTTTTTTAATTTATTAAGAATTTTGGAAAAGCTAGGCACATTTTGGGATTAAGGGTAAAAGGTTAGCCCCTAAATGAAAAATTCCCATAAAATATATGCTTAAAAAAATAAAGAATTTATTTAATTTCTAGTGTGCGGGTCATTGCTTGGTGCAATTGTTAGTGCTCGGGCTATGAACATAGGGACACAAGTTCAAGTTACAAAAATGATTGTACTATATGATAAATATGACATGTCTTTCAAAATACCCTACAATTTCTGCTATTCTTTCGATGTCCAAAATCGTAAATATCTAATATCACTAGGACAATTTTATCCTTTACAAGTGCGAATTTATGCCTTATTGCGATAAAATTATATTGCCCGTCGACTAGTTCTAACTCCCACTTAAATGCAGAATCACAGGTTTTTTTATGTGAAAACTCAAACCTCACGAAGTCGAATAAATTTTTTTATAATTTTTTGGTGAAACTAAAACCACTAAAATCACAAATATCCTACTCTTTTGCATATACTTCATGAAATCAAAAAAATATATGCACGAAACTCCACTTACCATGAGTCCACTAAATTCGCAAATATCCTACTTTTTCGCATATACTTCATGAAATCAAAAAAATATATGTGCAAAACTTCACTTATCACATACAACTAAATTTACCAGAGGAGCTGGCGCTGTTTCCGGTGGCTCGCTGGAAGGAAGCATAGGGAGAAGGCGGGGGAGGTCGACCTCCAGCCAACCTTTTTTTGGCAAAAACACGTAGAGTGAGAGGCATGCAGGTGTAAACCCTGTAATTTTTGAGGATTATAAATAAATAAAGAAATCATCCATATCCTCAAGTTAGAAATGTGATTTTAGCTTTTAAATTTCATTTACTAGTATTTTACATGTTCAATTGCTCATTTTTGGCCAATAAAGGCATAATTGGTATTTCTAAAATTATTTTCAATAATTAAATATTTAAAATATTTAATTTATAATTAAAACTATATACTTTAGTGAGTTATAACTTATCAAGGTGTTATCAAAGTGTTTAAAGCTTAACTAGATGTATTTTAGTAGCTTATAAAAAGAATTTTTATGAAAAAGGTATTTTGGTTAAAAACAATAAGTGAATATTTTAATCTAAAATAATTATTAACTAAAGAATTGCTAAAACAATAATTTAATCTAAAAGCATCTTGAACCACATTTGTCTTGCTTGGTGGCGGATGGATCTCTAACTAGGTTCTGGACTGACCCTTGGTTGGGTTCTCCACTCATCTATGTACTCCCTGAGAGGGATTCTCGTCGGCTCGTCAATATGAAAAAACTTGTGTCAAGGATGGGCTGGCCATGTGCTAGGCATCATGCACCTATTCCTAGACTTGAAAGTTTGTCGCCCAATCTGATTTCTTTTCAACTCTCCCAGTGCCCTGATAAGATTTGATGAAAGGGATCTTTATGTGTAGCAAGGCTGAGTAGGAGGGATATTTGGGAGGCCATTTAGAGTGATGATCCATGTTATGACTGGTATGGGTTTGTTTGGGCCAAAAATGCTCCTCCTAGGGCCTCTTGGGTTATGTACTTGGTCGATCATGGGAAAATCCTCAACTAGGAGAGGTTGAAGGGGTTTGGGATTGCGTTGCCTAATAGATGCCCCCTTTGCTTCAAGCAAGAAGAATCACCATCCCACTTGTTCATGTGTCCTACTTCTTAGAGGATCGGAAAAATTTTATGCAGCATTTATTCGAAAAAGCTTGTGCCTCACTCAAATTTTATTTCAGAGTACAGATGGTGGATGACATCCATCCCTATCCCCGGTGGCCGAAGCCCTACTAGAAAATAATGTTCTATAGTATTTGTTGGAACATTTGGAAATTGAGGAATTCGTCTTATTATGATGGTGTGTTGTGGGGAAGATTTGTTATTGCTCACATTATTTGGGCATCTTGTTCAAAATGCTTTGTTGCGCTTGATTGGCTAGTTTCTTAGCAAAATTTTATCTTCTTGTTTGTCAAAAGGGGTTGATTGCATATAACTTTTGGTTGCCATATTCTTCTATAGTAGCTATCAGGGTTGCATCCTATTCTTTCAAAGGGTTTGATCTTGTCAACTTTACAACTTTTTCCTAGGATAATTTTTTTTGTATTGGGGGCTTGAAGAGAGCTAGTAACTCCTCATTTGTTGAGGGTGAGTGTTTGTATGCTTTTTTATACATTCAGCAAGGCTCGCATATTTGCTTGATCTCTAGTAGTCAAAGCTGGTGCAGATCGATTAGGCTCATTGTCGCTGAACATCGGTCTAACCCATTCCCTCGTGTCTTTTCTAATGCCTTTGTCATTGATGATGTTTTTCATAAGGGCCCCTTGTTGGCTATGGACTATGTTCTTTATTTACTTTGCAAATGTCATAATCTGTTATGGAAGGATAAGGCATTTGATCGACTACCCCATATTGGGTGATTATTTATAATTTTTTACTATTTTAATATGATATTGGGGCAACCCTCCAATGTCCTTAGAAAAAAACACCCCTAAAATCTAAATCTTACAAAAAAACAGGTTCAACATACTTTCATCAAATAAATTACAAATTTAAGAATTAAAATGTAAACCCTAAATTTGAAATTATATATAAGAAAAAAAATAGATTTAGCATGCATTCACTAAATAAATTATAAAATTAGCAATTAAACTGTAAAACCCATAAAGTCTAAATCATACTTAAAAAAAATCAGATTGAGCGTGCCTTTACTAAATAAATTATAAAATTAGCAATTAAAATGCAAAACCCTAACATCTAAATCATACTTGAAAAAAAAATTAGATTGAGCATGCCTTCACTAAATAAATGATAAAATTATCTATTAAAATGCAAAACCCTAACATCTAAATCATACTTGAAAAAAAATCAGATTGAGCATGCCTTCACTAAATAAATTATAAAGTTAGCAATTAAAATGCAAAACCCTAACATCTAAATCATACTTGAAAAGAAAATCAAATTTAGCAATTAAAATACAAAACCCCTAAAATCTAAATCATACTTGAAAAAAATTAGATTTGGCATACATTCACTAAATAAATTATAAAAAAAATAATTTAAATTCTAAACCCCGAAAATCTAAATCGCTCTATGAAAAAAAAAATTGAATTAAGCATGCATTCACTAAATAAATTATAAAATCAACAATTAAAATACAAAATCTTTAAAATCTAAATATTACTTGAAAAAAATCATATTAAGCATTCATTCACTAAATAAAATTTTAAATTAGCAATTAAAATACAAAAACCTAAAAAACTAAATCACACTTGAAAAAAAAATTAGATTTAACATGCATTCATTAAATATATTACAAAATTAGCAATTAAAATGCAGAACCACTAAAATCTAAATCATACTTGAAAAAAATAAGATTAAACATGTTTTCGCTAAATAAAATTTTAAATTAACATTTAAAATACAAAAACTCTAAAATAAAAAATTACAAAAATTGAAAAAATACCTTGCCAATTGTGGCAGGCGGTAGGAGCAAGCACCGTGGTCGACTATGGCGGGTGAACAGAGAGAAAGAGAGATGCCACCAACAATGGGCACTAGTGAACACAGAGAAAGGAGAGAAATAGACAAAAATGAGAGAGGAAGAGAGACAGAGCACATAGAGATAGAAAGATGGAGTTTTCGATGGCGATGTTTGCTGACGGTGGTGGTGGTGGTCGCTAATGGTCATGGTGAATATACATAGTGACAAATAGAGAGGGAGAGAGCACACATGTTTCAGAAGTCGACTTTTTTTTAAAAGCCCAATTTTTTTTTACTGATGCACTTTTTATATGCGCTAGAAAAAACTAATTTTTCCATGATATGCCAATAAAAAACATTTTTCTGCCGCACTTCCTGTGTGTCAGGAAAAAAATATTATACTGGCACCCTTTGTTTGGCACCAATATAACTTACTTTTTCACTGGTGCTAAGTATATGAGTGCCAGTGAAAATGATCTTTTACTGGCGCCACAAAGGAGACACGCTAGTAAATATATTATTTTTTGTAGTAAAGCTCCATTTAGTAGGAATCAACTTTTTGGATTGATTGAATTGGATATGTATACAGTTTTTCCAGTGATGCAAAATCAACGTTGTAAGGACATCAAATTTGCTGATTTAGATAGTCTAAAAAATATGATTGAAGGGTTGAAAACATCTATAAGCTTAGATTTAATCAAAACAACTTATATCATGAGATCCCAACTAAATTATAGTCACAATTGATTGTAGCTATATGTGTGTGTGTTTGGCTTCATGCTCACTAATTGAAGTGTAAACTTGGTACAAAGTATTTCAAAGTCACAGCTGCAGTTTTTTTTCATTTATCTAAGTTTGCGGGTGTGTTTACGTTGTTTGTTTACTAAAATAAATGTTTTTGATTGAATTTTTTTATGACAACAATTTTTTTTCCATTATAAGCTTTTAGTATAATATAGACATATTCTTTTAAAAACCTTTCTTAATAGAAGAATTTCTAATACATGTTCTCCATTAACTATATAAATCATATTTATAGTGTTTGATTTTATAAAACATGCACCAAAACAACAAAAAATCTGATCTATATCAAGTCTATACTCAACTGATGAAGAATATACAAAAAAATGAAAATAATTATTTTCATTAATGCGATATGTGATTACTAAAGAAAATATAATATTTAATGCCCGTTAACTAAACTTGAGAAGCTCAACATGGGAGAGAAAAAAAGGAACATAAACACTTGGTTATTGGCACCCTCAATTATGCATAGAATGGTCGATCATACAATTGTATTCATAACTATAAAAGAACATTTATTTACTTCAATAACATATCATATGTTTCGTCACAAATTGAGAGAATCTGCACACACTCTGACTTATCATGGAATATTTTATATAATTTTCTGGTAATATAGCTATCTAGTAATATAATAAAAAGTCAAATAAGTGCTCATAATTTATTCTTATTTTTATTGGTGTGTGAGATTAAACCCATTGATATAAAATATCAAAAATAGAAATAAATTTTTTCTGCTCAACATAAAGAGATGTGATTAAGGTGGATCCATGAATAATCTAGATCAATTGAGTTAACATCTGAGCCTACAAGTTGGGCAAACTAAAATACACAACTTCAATGAGGCAAAAATGTTTTCTGATATCAGAATTCAACAAATTTTGTGCCATTGGAATTAAAGCTTACTTCAAGGGAAACATTAATAGAGTCATTTGCTACCATTTCTAGACCTATTCAATAGCGTTTAAGGAGTCAAACATGATAGTTAAAATTTTACTTAATATATATATAGTAATACTTGGCTGAGATTTATCTTCTTTTCTGAGAAGAGTTTTAAGATAGATGCAAAACTAAGTAAATAAGCTTTACACAAATATGGACTCATATAATTTGTATATGTAACTTATCTATTAGCATTCTCCCTTTTAATTAGGAAACAAGGCTTCCACTAGTATAAATAAGGGTTCTATGTATAAAAAAATAAATATAAAAACCTGTTTTAGGTTAATAAAAATAAAATGAGTATGAACACCGTACTTTAAACTTTCTCTAAATTTCTGTATGAGCATGTCCTTTAGTTTTCTACTTTATATAGTATTTGGTTCTAACAGATTGGTGAAAAAAAAATTCTTCTAATTTCAGACGTCTGCTCAAAACAAATCATTTTTAGATAATTGTTCAAATTTGCTGTTGGTCCTTTGAGCAAGCATTTGATAGTGGAACTCGTGCATGCTTTATCAAGTATGTTACCCATTTTCAAATTAGTTTATTCAGCAGGAGCAAATGCTAATCAGAATAAGGGTTTGAAAGAAGCTTCTTTGTTTATTAGTAAAACCATAAGTGGTGGAGGAGATATTTTTCAATGAAGTGATGTCAGATCACCAAGGCAGATATCACATTGAATTTCATATATAATAAGTTTCTTATGACATGTATTCTCCCGTAAACGCATACGTGCTAAGTAGCATTCAATGTCATCGACCATGACATGCTCCATACAAAAGTTCAACATTTGACTCAGATTATAAATGTTGCTTGAAGTCTTGTCATCCTTGGCCAATGTTTTGATGATTTGTTATATATATATATATATATATAAGGTAATACATTCATGTTAAATGAGATATGTTAAATAAGACATGCTAAATGAGTTTTTCAAGTTTTTTTATTTTATTTTTAAATTTTGGCTGTACATATGTGATCTATGTGCTTGATTTTTATAGGGAACAACTATTAAAGCATTAGATTTCGACACATGGGTGAGTTTCTATATGGTTCAAAAAAATCAACCGTTCAAAATCTTTGTAATTTTTGAGGATCAAAATGTCATTATTTTTTTTAGCAAAAATACATGATCCAGGTGTGGATTCCTAGTAAATCAACCATGGCCAACACTTATAGGGTCAAAACCCCCAAAAAAATAATGAAAAAGCCCAAAAACTCACTTAGCTTGTTTCATTTAGCATGGATGTATTACCTTGTATATATGTATACCGTCACAAGAATATAAGATCTGAAAATATAAGAAATAGCATGTGAACTTTAATTTTCATGGGGTTTTTGTTTTTTCCTTAAATGCAACTATAAGGATGTGATTTGCATGCTTGGTTTTATAGAGATAGGTTCTTGAATCATTGAATTATGATGCATAAGCAAGATTTTTTCATGCTTTAATTAAAATCAACGACTCAAAATATTCATAAATATTCGAGCATCCAAAAATCATATTTTTAATAAAAATACACTATCCAAGAGTTGATTCCTAGCAAATTCAGCATGTTGAAGACGTCTGCACGATCAAATTTGCAAAAAAGGTGATAAAAATGCTTAATTCACATGATAGTTTCAATATTCTAGTCACATGTGGAGCCACATCATGAGGAGGGTGGGCACGTGCCCACCCTAACCTACAAAAAGTGTGGAGAGTGTCCAACCCAAAGAGGGCCGGCACCTTTCATTCCCACCCCCATGCCCCCTACCCGTAAAGCCCCTCTCTCTCTCTCTGACCCTTTGCCCTTCCTGAGCCCCCTCTGTCTCCTTCTCTCACCCTCCACGACTCTGCCCTCCCTACGACCCCATTTCTCTCTCTCTCTCTCAGCTTCATCCTCCCTGCAACCCTCCTATGCCCCTTCTCTCTCCCACCTTCCGCAGCTCTGCCCTACCTATGACCCCACCAGTGCCCTCCCTCTAATCTCTCCCTCTGCAGCTCTGCCCTCCCATGATCCCTCTCTCTCTCTCTCTCTCTCTCTCTCTCCTCCTAACCTTCACCCTCCCAGAGACCCCACCTATGGTTGTGCCCCCCACGCTGTGACTCCTTCCCTCCCCATGACCCTGCAATGCACAAGCTGGACCCCACAACAACTGCCACATCAGCCACAAGACAAGGTATAATCTCTCTCTTTCTCTCTTGTATTTAAGGCATAAATGCATAATTGATGATGTAAGAATTAAGGTTTTGATTAGTATAGTGGTTTAGGGCTTTTTGTTTTTTTCTCTAATTAACATTTGAGTTTTTAATGAGATGGATATTAACTAGTTATTTATGTATTTTTTTAATCAACATTATACATGATCCATATGCTTAGTTTTAGTTAAAAATTTGGGGTTTTGTTATTTTTTGTTTCAATTAGTTTGTGTGTGAAAATTATGAATGGTGTTTGCTAGGATTGAGGTTTTTATTTATTTATTTTTAAATAGCATGAATATTTAATTAAGTTTTTTAGTTTTTTTTATATTTTTTGAATAACATTTAGATTTTATTTTATTTTTAAATAAGATTAATATTTAATTTAGATATTTTTTGTTTTTTTATTAACATTAAAAATAATTCTACATGCTTGAATAGCATAAATGCATAATTGATGATGTAAGACTAGTGTTTTGATTAACATTTAGGTTTAAGGCTTTTTTTATTTTTTTCCCAACTAGAATTTAGGTTTTTAATGAGATGCTTATTAATTAGTTATTTATGTATTTTTAATCACATGATTCATATGCGTTATTTTGGTTAAAATTTTGGGGGTCTTATTAGTTTTTATTTCAATTAGTTTATGCATGAAAACTATGAATCATGTTTGTTGGGATTGAGGTTTTTATTTAGTTTTTTTAAATAGTATAAATATTTAATTAGATTTTATAGTTTTTTTATATTTTTTGAATAACATTTAAATTTTATTTTATTTTTAAATAAGATGAATATTTAATTTAGGTACTTTAAACTAATTAATTGGCTATTTGTTTGCAGGATGTTTGTGTTCCTTTGTTACGCCTGGCTGAATGCATTTCAAGATTGAAATTTGAGCTTACCCTCAATGCATTATTCATGGAAGGTACTTTCTTTGGCCTTTATATCAAACAAAGCTAAATTTTGAAATATAGATGCATGTTATTATGATACTTTATAATTTTTAAATTATTTTTTTTATTACTGAAAACATGTTTAATTTCAACTAAGGTTCCTAATTATAAATATGTCACTCTATAGTTCTTCACTTTCTAGTATAGTTTATTGTTATAGAAATTATTTTTCTTACATCGAGAAGAACATATTTGAAACCATTAGCAATAAATTAATTATGAATGATTTTCAAAATATAAAAAAATTGACAAGTCCAATTATAAAAAGTATTCAATAGAGTAACCATTTGTTCTTTTTTAAAATATGTTAGTCTAATTTCCTATTAGTTTTATTATCTTTTGTTCATTGTGTTGGTGCTTTTATTTATTGACTTTATCATAAAGATAAATTGGTGAAAGATATAAAATTTACTAAATATGTTTTATGTTCCTCCTTGTTTTGAGTGGCTTGCACTTTTTCTAATTATTTATAAAATATTTATGATGTCCTTTATAGATTTTTTGGAAGATTAACTAATTAAATTGTTATTTATTTGCAGGATGTTTGTGTTTATTTGTTACGTCTTGTTGAATGCATTTCATGATCGAAGCTTAGGCTTAATCACACTGCATTATTCATGGAAGGTATTTTCTTTGAATAAATGGGTTTGTGTTTGAATGATACATGTTTATGCTTAAACTTTGAATGTTTGAAGAAATAAATGAGAAATGAATAAATTTATATTGTTGAATGAATTGATAAGCATGTTATGAAGTTACATGTTTAAATGTTTGATGGAAAAATTAAAATGTATTTGAATGAATTTATGTGTGTGTTTAAATATTATAAGAAATTCATGTTTGTGTTTGAATGATATATATATATATATATATATATATATATATATATATATATATATATATATATATATATATATATATATATATATATATATATATATATATATATGTGTGTGTGTGTGTGTGTGTGTGTGTGTGTGTGTGTGTGTTTGAACTTTGAATGTTTGAATGAATTTATGAGCAAAGAATAAATTTATATTTTTGAATGAATTGATGGGTATCTTATGAAGTTATATATTTAAAAATTTAATGAGCATGATAGAATTAATTTACATTTATGTTTAAATGTTAGTAGAATGAATTTATGTTTGAACTTTGAATATTTGAAGGGATTTATGAGCAAAGACTAAATTTATAATGTTGAATGAATTGATGAGCATGTTATGAAGTTACATATTTCAATGTTTGATGGGCAGATTAAAATATGTTTGAATGAATTTATGAATATTGTAAGCAAGACCCAACTTAGAATGGGTTCTATAGATGTTAAACTGCTTACTTGAGTTGTGTTATCTAATTTATAATTGAAGATACTAGTTTAGCGATTTGGTACTTCAATTTTTTGTTAATAAATGATTAGATGCAGTCGAATGAGTCAAGTTGACCCGCCCGAGTCACGAGTCACTAATGGACGAGCCAATTCTTGAGTCACTATGCATTTGTGCTCCACCCCTTATTCTAATGGCGTTATATATATTTGCTATTATTACCGTATGTATAATCAAGTTGGAACTCATAGATGCAAGTTGCATCAACTTAATTCAACCTCACGGATGTGTTTAACATGCATTTTTGCTGAGAAACACACTTTGGATCGTATTTTTTTTTACATAAAATATGTTTTAATTCTTGAAAATTTGGCATATGGTGAACCATAGATTTTTGAAGCCTTGAGAAAACCTTTTTTTTCTTTTTGACAGAGAAAGTTGGGGTTAGGCACACCCTTATCAGTTATACAACTATACCATTGGGATTAGAACTTGCAACGCCCCAACATAAGGTGTTGTGTGCTAACTGCTCTTGCTAGACAAGTAGAGCCCCCGTTGGTGGGCCCAGAGAAAACTTACAAGTATCAAATACATGATCTAAAACCTATTTTTGACTAAAAAAAACAATGTAGTTTGATCGACAAAAAAGTTGAAAAAATGGTACTTTCTATTATATTGTACCTACAAACGTAGATTGCATGTATTAGAGGTTGAGAGGTGCCACATTAGCCGTGGCCTTGTTTCCGTGTCCACTGTGTAAAACTCAATGAGCCACTTTCTTATCGGCGTAGATCTGACAACAGAGGATGCACATTAATCCAGGCATCGAAGTTGGGACATTGTTCCCACCCTTCATCTCGTCGTGGGTGACGACTCCTCATCACCCCTATTCTTTTTAATGAAACACTTTACTTTTCATAAACCCTTTAACTGACTGACCACGCGATGAATTATGGCATCCCCCCCCCCCCCCCAAACATCTTTTGAACTATATTTTAAGCGGTTCATTTTGCAAACTTTAGAAGCCATTCATCTAAGGCATCAACGGCTCTGAAAAAATATGTGTGGGCCCATCTAGAAGATGCAGAACAGATCAATGGTATTTGGGCTGCTGGCGTGGATGGACGGTATCAGAGCGAGCTTTGATGGATCGGACCTGATACCCACTCATTTGAAATGTTCATGTATCTCCTTTTCAGTAGCGGACTTGCTTTTATTCCATAAACGGTTCATAGGCAGTGGTGCAATACAGGTAGGTATGTAAGTGCATTTAGATGCCATAAAAAGTCATAAAAGATCCATGCATTTTAGAAATCCCCATACTTGGAAATACACCTACCTATGCGACAGCATCATTGAGAACTTTATCTCCAAATGGAATGAGGGGATCATTCCCCAAAACCATGATCATCTTCATCTTTGAATAAGATCAGAAGGTTCTGACGAAACAACAACCATAAAGTGAAGCAGTTGAGACTTTTACTGAACCTCACCCACAAACTCCACTTAAAAATGTCATTTTCTTATCTTAGACTATTAGTTCCATATCATAACTTTGTGGTGCAATTTATTGCGCTTGATGTGACGCAATACCACAAGGCGCCAGACGTTTCCCTAATGGCATCTCCTATTCTCTGTTATTGCCACAATTGGCATGTCTGTCTCTCCACCGTTTATTTCAGGAGCGACGTGAAATGCCTGTCACCTCAGTTCAGCAAATGAAATCTTCAGTACTTACAAACTCTCTCTCTCTCTCTCTCTCTCTCTATATATATATATATATATATATATATATATATATATATTAATAAATACACCATCCAATCAGCATTTAATATGGAACGCATCTGCAGGATCATATTTGTAAAAACTCTCCCCAAACTGCAGAGCATGTGCTACCAAAATTTGGAGCCTACTACAAGTGAATGGGGGGTTTGATGAGTGTTTTTTGCAAACCTAACCCGGCAGATACGTTCAACATGGTCGATCGACTTGTTAAAAAAGGACGCTTGGATTATGTTTTGTCAAACTAAAAAATATGAAATTTTCAGCTTTAATATTTATGAAAATTATAAGCTGTTGATTTTTATATCTTATAAAAACTAGCCACATGTTAGGATCCGATGATCCAAGAGTCCATTTCTATAAAATCAGACATGTCGAACATATCTGCATGGTCAGATTTAAGAAAAACACTATAAAATGCCTTTAGAAGCCACGTAAGCTAGCATTAGTCATGGATCAAAGTTGGCTGCTAACCCTTATATACCCATATAGAGTAGAGTAGGGAGTAGGTGCCTACCAAAAATTAGGAACCTACAATGAAAGAACAAGAGTTTTTTGGGTTCTTTTCTCAAATTTGACTCTGTTGATGCATTCGACGTGGTCGGTTTGTTAAAAAGCGACACTTGTATTGTGTTTTTTGGATGATAAAATATCAAATTTTAAGCTTGAATATTTATAAAAATAATAAAGTCTCGATTTTCAAACCTTATGAAAACCTAATCATGTGTCCAAATTGAACAATCCAAGAGTCTAATCCTATAAAATGAAGAATGTAAAATACACCTACATGGACAAATTTGTAAAAAAACATGAAAAAATCTTCAAAAACCCAGTAGGCTGGTGGTAGAGACAGACTAAAGTATGCAGCTATCCTTTACACATAGAGAATGGAGTGGAGAGCAAGTGCCTACCAAAGCTAGGAGCTTGCTGCATGATCAGAGTGTGGATTTTTGGGTTGCTTGTCACAAATCTGACCTTGCAGATGCAGTTGGCATGGTCAATTTGCTAGAAAACAATACTTTAATACTGTCTTTTGATTAAAACATACACATCAGCATGATCAGATTTGAGAAAAACATGACAAAATCCTTTAGTATCCTGTGGGCATGGATTTGAGTAGCAGCTACCCCTTAATGATATAGAGTAGAGTGTGGAGTAGGTGCTTACCAAAGTTAGGAGCTTACCATGAGAGAAATGGTAGGCACATGATCGTGACCACGAAAAACATTCTTTTTTACACTTTTGCATTTACAGTTGATCGTGCGCATGTCTGACGTTTATGAGTTCGATATTACACCTCTCTCTCATTACATATATGATTGTATTTATAATCTAGTTAGAATTCCATGGTTGTTTAGATTCAATCTAACCTTACAGATGTGTTCAATATAGTGGATTTAATGGTAATCGACCGTTAGATTGTGTTTTTTTAGAGAGCTTTTGATCGCACAGGCAAAATTGTGTAGAACAGTCCTGTCTAGAAACCATGGTCGGGCGCAGAGTTGTCTTGGACAAGCCAAACTGGGGTACACCTATTTTTTATTTTTTTGTGGTTTTTGTCTTAGGTGTTCTGGACACCACCACCCCAGGGGATGGGCGGCACACTGCGACAACTAAAAGGTGCCTCATTGAACATGAAAAACACCATGTTTTAGGTGTCTTGTGCATCCATCATTTGCATCTAGCACGTAGGGCGCAAACAATAGTGACTGGCGAATACTGTTGTCTGTGCAATCAAATGCTCCTTAATGAAAAATCATGTTTTGGTTTGGTCAAAATATTTAATCCATTTACGACCGTCGATTTTTCATAGCCAGAAAGACCTTTGCACATGTCGAATTATGACAATCCAAAAGTTTATTCCTACTAAATGAAGACCTATGACACACGTTGGATGCTTGAATATTTATGAAAATTTAGAGATTAATTTTTAAAGCCGATGATTCAAGAGTTGGTCCCTAAAAAACTAAGCATGTAGATCACATCCGTACTGTTAGATTCAAGAGAAAAAAAATAAAATACTCATGAAAATCATAGTTCACACGATAATTCACATAATTTTCGTTCTCAAATATATATATGAGAATTGTTTTGTACACTTGAGTATATCAAAACAATGATATACTCTAGCATTTTCTGGCCACATTACATAATGAGATTGGCTGCAATTGTCAGGGTCACACCAGCCAGCATGGACAATGTCACCTTGATAGTTTCTAGCCAATTTGATATCGGAAGGGTGCAAGTCAAGGAGTGGATTGTTTCAAGTCAACCTAGGCCCAAAATTTTCTCAACTATTGTAGTGAAGGGCATTCATGAGACTAAAGATTTTATGGCTAATTTTGGTGAAGCGCTTAACATCATTTTCAAGAAAGCCCTAGATACCCAATTTTTTTACCAGCTCCCGAGGGTCAACATCAACAATATGGCTATGCTTCAATATGCGGATGAGGTAGTTTTGTTTAAATATGCAAATCCCCCCAAATGGCAAAACTTGTCTTTTATTGAGGGCATTTGAGGTGGTTTCAGGGCTGCAAATGATTGAGAATAAATGCAAGATTATATTTTTCAATGTGAATCAACTACATGTGAGCCTTGGAGAAATACTATTTGGGTGTAGAGAGGCGTCGCTTCCTCTTGATTTTTTGGGACTTAAAATTCTGCTTAAGCACCCAAATCAAGATCTTTGGCTTTCCCTGGAAGAAAAAAATTGTTCCAAAATTTAATCTTGGCATAGAAAATTTCTCTCTAAAACTAACACGGGTAATCTTGATTCGGCATGTTCTTAGTGGACTAATGGTGCACCATATTTCATTCTTTCATATGCAGAAAAAATACGAGTCAAGAATCAACTAGATCTTCTCGAGTTTCCTCTAATGTGGCAATGGTCCTACCAAGGTTCTAGTTAATTGAAATAACGTTTCAAGGACTTTAAATCAAAGTGGTTCGGGTATTAAAAGGGTGTCTCAATTTAATATAGCTTTGCTATGTCGTTGGAAGGATGGACAAATGGAAAAATATAGTAGTCAAAAAAGGTCAAGGTAGGCCTAAGAAGACTTGGATAGAGATGATAGGAAAGGATATGAAGGCTTTGAACCTCACCTGAGAATATGGCATTGGATAGAAATGATTGGAGGAGAAGGATTCATGTGGAGGACCCAGAATGATTTTCTTTTTTGGTTCATATCGCCGACCCCAATTGTTTTGGGATGAAGGCGTAGTTGTTGTTGTTGTTGTATGTCGTTGGTGGTGGCATTTAGCTACAGCTAGTAGTCCATGGGCCACTTTTTTGAAGCATAAATATGGGTTGAGGGATTTCCCCACTCTTTGGAAGAAGGCATTACTAACTTGGAAGGCTATAGTGAAGTTCTTCAACATTTTAATCTCTTTTTTATCCCCTTCCAAGGCGGATGATTCTTTTTAAATGATCAATCTCACCTGATGGTGAATTTTCCATTGCCTCATGCTACTCAGCTTGCCCAGACATTGGCATGGATTGGTTACCTAATTAAGGGTGCTGGACCCTCTCTTAGAGCACAATTTCTTGCTTGGACAATGCTGGCCAGTCATGTCAACACGTTTGATCGTATGCCAAAATGGGCCCTGCATATTATTAACCGGTGTGCGATGTGTGAAGTGGATTTCGAGACCACCGAGCACTTATTTTGTTTCTGCCCATTTTTTCGATGTTTGATACAAGAGGCATGGGAGAGGATCCTACCACAGCTGATCCGGTTTACATGCATTAGAGAGTTGATTCTGGGTCCTCTTGTTAAATTTTCCAAGTACGTGGTGGTGGGTATGGAAGTGTTGGCTACTATCCGCGTGGTGGCCAATATGGGAGGAGAGTAATGAGGGAATCAAACTGCCGTGCGGTTCGGTAAAATGAAGATATCTATTGGATGAGCTTAAATATTTTGGGCCCTTTCTCTTAGATTTTTATTCATGTTTATGTTTATGTTTATGTTGTATATGTAATTTTCCCTCTTTAAAGCGATTTCTCATAGTCTATTATGATTAATGAATCTCTTTTCTCTAGTGGGTGGGAATATGGGAAGAAGATCAGGTCATGCTGAGCATCAACTTTTTTTCTCGTGCCAACATCGTGGCCATCAGTTTTGTATTTTGAAAAGTTAAAAGTCAACAGAACAGTTACATACTACGTGACATTCATCCAAAATGCAAACAGACGGCCACGATGTTGGCATGAGCAACAAGCTCATGTTTAGCATGACCTGCTTACCGGAATAGGTGCTCCTGTATAATTACCAGTGTTGTGAGAGGCGTATGCCTCAATACCTGAAGCCTACGCCTCAGAGGCGAGGCGCACGCTCAAGGTACTGAGGCATTGCTGTGATGCGCCCCTTATCAACCTCAGACCAGTTGTAACCGCCGACCACCGGAGTTGCTGTGCTGCAGCTGCTGCTCAGTCTTCTCCGACCACCGGACGACCGGCATATCCCTCGCTTCCGTACCAGCTGGGCGGGTGGTCCTTCTCTTACTGCCTCCCCTCCCACCGCTTCACTTCCATTCCAGTTGTGAGAGGCGAAGCGCAGGCTCAACGCCTCGCTTCGCCTCATCGCATTTAACAACCTTGATAATTACTAATATATATACGGAGACCTGTAATAATGGACGCGTGGAAACACAACTGCACATTGCACATTAAAAATGGTGTTTTTAGCAGCGGTCACGACTGCCGCTAAAAATCTTTCAGCACAAAAATATTTTACGCCACTGATCGCACATCACAAAAATCGTTTGATTGTGTCGGACAATTTGTGTGTTATGATACGGGTTTCACTCTAATATATATATATATATATATATATATATATATATATAGAGAGAGAGAGAGAGAGAGAGAGAGAGAGAGAGAGAGAGAGAGAGAGGCACGTGCCCTTGACAAAGTAGGCATGCCATGAATGCCATTACTTTAGTGCACCAGTGAGAAGGATTCCCATGTGTTAGAACCCCACAATGGGTCCAAAGGTGCTGTTAAAAGTTTGAACATCAAAATTTCCGCACTTTAACAGTGAACTTTACGTATTCCAATGTCGACTTTATCCCCAAATTTAAATTCCTTGTGGCCCACACTCGTGAAATCTCTCTCTTCTTGAGCCATATCCTCTTGGCATTCATTTTTTATAATATCAATCAGCAATATTCTGGCAGAATTATAGGCTACGCAAGGCCAAGATTTTTTCAACCATGCAATTATTCCCCCATTGAACTCCCGACCACTGCAAGGTTTTGCCTGACCAGTCAGTATGTGGAGGTATATTTCCAAAGCAGGGGCACTTGTGGAGTCTAGAAAGCCAGGGAGACCTCTGCATCCTTCCAACTAGCACTATCCTCTTCAAAATCAGCATCTTTTAGATACTGATATGAAAATATATGCCACATGTTCTTCATTCCTAAATTGATGAAGGCATACAGAGTGGGGCCCAATTTGCACGTGTCTGTGCGAATTGTGTTAATATATGCTTGGTCAAGTAGTTAGTGCCATACCATTTAGTGGAAAATTGTAGGTTCAAGTTTTTTCACTCTAAATGACTCACTTAGGCCTACCTATATGGTCTCAAATCTCATTACTGGACCCATATCTGCCCTCAGTCCATTAAGGCCTCCGAACCCACCTCCTGTTCCTCTAGGGGGGTTGATTCGAGCAGCCTCATGTTCCTCCACCAGCAGCAACTCAGAGGGGTCGGATGCACGGTGAGGGTCCCAAGGCTCGAGATCATTAGCGACACCCTACACAACTTGCAACGCGAGGTGATCGAAACGATGAATTTGTAGATGTCGACGATATGGTGTTTTAGCATGAGCATACACAGACTTGGACAATGATGTTCAGATCATGCAGTTGAGCATGCCAACAGTTACGAGATTAACACTACAACAGAGCAGTAGATTAGCGACGACCACCTTCCGTCGCTAATCCGTCGCTAACCATGTTAGCGACGGATTAGCGACAACGCGGCGACAGTATGCTTACGTCGCGAATATTTCGACGCTAACTGGCGACGAAATTATTCCGTCGCCAAGTCCGTCGCTAATTGCGACAGAATAACGAGCGCTATATTCCGTCGCCAATCCGCCGGTACTAAACGGCGACCACGGCGTGGCGACGGATTTAATTCCGTCGCTAAGCCGTCGCTAGATTAATATGAATAGCGACGGAATCATCCGTCGCTAATCCGTCGCAAAAACGAAAAAAAATCAAAAAAAAATTATTTAAAAATTAATTACGGAGAACTGTACAATTTATATTTCCTGTACAATTTATATTTCCTGTAAATAAAAAACAAACCACACAAAAAAATTCATATAACAAGTATCTATAATAATTAATCGTTCCACCTTAAAACTAAGAAGTTTAATTATTTACAATTCAACAATTACAATTAGGAAAAATAAAAAAAATAGAACTTCTTCAACACAGTCCTCTAATCATCGCCAAGATTTTGTGCGTCTTCTTGTTCATTGTCTTTATCTGTCCCTTCAGCTCCACTACCCTGATTATCGCTAGCAGCCTACACAAGAAAAGAACAGTCAGTATTGATAAACAAAATATAATGAAATAAATTACACACTATACGTGATTCTATCATGTGCTCATGTGTGATCTAAGGCAATAAAAAAACTCTATATGTGCTTCTATCATGCTCATATGTGTGCTAAGGCAGTCAAAAAATTGAATATGTGATTATAGCATGTTCATATGTGTTCTAAGGCATATAAAAAAACTCTATATGTGATTCTACCATGCTCAGATGTGCTTTAAGGCAGGCAAAAAACTATATATGTGATTCGATCATGCTCGTATGTGTGCTAAGGCAGTAAAAAAATTGAATATGTGAATATAGCATGCTCATATGTGCTCTAAGGCAGGCAAAGCCAAAAATTTTATATGTGATTCTATCATAAATGATATATAACATGTTCATATGTGTTCTAAGGCAGTTAAAAAACTCTATATGTTATTATAGCATGTTCATATGTGTGCTAAGGCAGTCAAAAAACAGAATATGTGATTATAATATGCTCATATGTGTTCTTAGGCAGTAAAAAAACTGAATATGTGATTATAGCATGCTTATGTGTTCTAATGCAATCAAAAAAACTTTATATGTGATTCTATCATGCTCATATGTGCTCTAAGACAGACAAAAAGTTAAATATATATATATGTGATTCTATCATGCTCATATGTGTGCTAAGGCAGTAAAAAAATTGAATATGTGATTATAGCATGTTCATATGTGTTCTAAGGCATCTAGAAAAACTCTATATGTGATTCTACCATGCTCAGATGTGCTTTAAGATAGTCAAAAAAACTATATATGTGATTATACCTGAGAGGGACCTGGAATCGAAGATCCCCTATCCTGAACAGCGGCCTTGATCTCATTTCGGAGAAAGGGGGCGACGGTGTATTGGAAGTAGTTATTCAGTGATTCATTAATGATCTCGCGTACATCATCACCGGAAAGAATAGTCGGCTGCTTGGAGCTTATGTCGGCGCAAGAAGTTGGTGAGCCGTAACTGGAAGAACCAATAACTGGTGAAGTGTTCATATTACTCCCAAACCCGAACACGCGACCTTTTTTGGGTTCACCTGCTGCAGTCACCCATGCTGTAGGATCAAATGATGGATGCTGAGTAGCGTCTTCACCATATCGCTCTACCATTTGTTGCTCATATGCCTCCTACAAAATAATGTTTAAAGTATTCATTAATAATTAATGATAACATTATGATGACTTGCATATATATTGCAATGATTATTAATAGAATTAATACATACCGTTGTCGTTCTCGCCTTCTCTGATACGAAGACTCCCGTGGTCTTCCGTTTATGTGTTTCTACAAACACATCCTTATATGGTACACTGCCTCCTTTTTCTGCTTCCTGCGAAGTTAAATGACAAAAGATTTAGTACACAAATTTGCAACTATACTTATAAAATTAATATTATATATTGATGAGTTACCATTTTCTTTAGGTGGCTCCCAAATGTCTTAGATCCACCTGTGTGTAGATGGGCTTCGGGCATCTTCGATCGATTTTGTGAAGCCTTCGCAGAGCGATTTTTAAATGCATCTCCCGCCCACATATCGCACATTTCATCCCAGTAATCTCTCCTGATAGTAATAGGACCATGGCCCTTCCACAGTAATGGATCATCTACTACGCCAGATGCTTTTTTTGCTGCAGTCTTCATAGTGTGCAGCATGTCTGCAAATCGATTGGCAGCCACCTTCTGCCACACCTTCCTTGCATCATTTTCTTCCACCGTAGTTGCAAAGCGATTCGAAGCCTACAAATATTTTCAGAAAGTTAGTAGACATTGCTTAAATAAATTAAATATGAAACACATTAACTATGAGGAACAACTGTATACCATGAATGAGGACCACAATCTGTCTAATACCTCCTTTGGGTACTCTTTCCATTGAGCAACTGGTCCTGGTAGATGTTGAAGAAGTGAATTCCTAATCTCCCGTACTACTTCTTGTGGCTCAAACCTCGTGCTGCACATGAATTGTTACACAGTAAATATCAATATAAAATATTTAAAAGATATGCAATAATTGAAAACAAAATACTTACGGTCGATTATCGATATACACTATTCGAATGAGTCTTCTTGTGCCAGCCTGTGAAGACCCTGTTTCCTGTGTTGGCTGTTGACTTGTGCGATCAACTGGTGTAGGTGGGTCGTGTACACGCGCAACATCATCTGTAAAAAAATACACACCAAGTTCTCAGAATGTGCATTTGAACTAATCAAGCATCTAATTAGTTATATGATATACCTATCACAGGAGCCCGTGAAGATGAAGGTTGAGCCTGGCTACTACTGGATGAGCGACCACTATAACCTCCACGAACCATATTCTAACAAATAACATATGTCATACAATACATTCAAATAATTCACATCAAGTATTACAATGCATTCAAGTCATTCACATCAAGCATTGCAATGCATTCAAATAATTCAAATCATTGACATCAAGTATTGCACTAATTCAAATCATTCGTTAATTGCATAAATTATAATACATTCAGATAAATTACAATGCATTCGAATCATTCGTATCAAGTATTACAATACATTGAAATAAAATTTTTAATCATTCACACCAAGTATTACAATACAACTCACATCAAGTATTACAATGCATTTAAATAGAGGTTTGTAGTATAAGATTTTTTTCACTAGCTTGAGAATTCTTCCTCGTCACTAGTTTGACTTTCTTCTTCTTCTTCTTCTTCTTCTTCTTCTTCTTCATTGTTTGCCCATCCACTTGGTACATCATTTGGATCACATTCCTCTATGAATGTTTCATCAGCCAATGGAGATATGACATGCATATCATGCGCAACATCGTGACCATAAGCGAAGTCACAGACATCATCTGATTGATAGTAATCACTGTCTTCAGCTAACTCATCTTCTTGTAACTGATCATACTCGGGGTATAGTTTGGATTTCACCTTGCAAACTGCCCACCATTCATTTCTATCTGACTTTTTTATACTCGGATATGAAGTATAATAAACTTGTTGAGCTTGCGAGGCTAATATGAATGGTTCATATGTTCCAAACCTGGATTTATGATTCACCTCCACAATGCCTGAAGCTTTGTCGAGTCTTGTTGCAGTTGGATCAAACCAATGACACTTGAATACCGTAACCCTGTTATTCATGCCTAAGTAAGTCAACTCCATTATTTCCTCTATAACACCGTAGTAATCATGTTCATTTTCACCGTAGCTGCTACCCTTGACACACACGCCACTATTTATCGTTGATTTGTTTATACCGTAGTCTTTTGTATGGAATCGATAACCATTTACGATATACCCGTTGTAGCATTGCACAACTTTGGTCGGACCATTTTCTAAATCACATATTCCTTGATCTTTAACATCACCATGGCGAACCTACGCACAGACATAAACAATTATTGTGATCACGATCAATTAAGTAACTTAGTGTTGTTTATAAGTACAAAATTTATGTTAGCTTCTTTACCAACTGTTTCAACCACTCCACAAACTTAGTTTCACGTTCTTTTTGTACTTCTGCATTAGTGAGATGTGAAACTTTGCTTTGCAACTCCAGATCAAATCGTCTGCAAACCACAAATACTTATATTACCGAGCCATGTATCCACATATAGAACATAAAAGGATTTATAATTGAGTTGCATATACATATACTTACTCGATGTATGGGTCGATCGCTGAACAATTAAAAAGAATATAGATGTGTGCTGCATCTTGCTCTCGATCTGTCAATAGCCTTGATCGGCAACTACCAAATGCATGCCCAAGTCGTTGAAATATCGACAGCTTGTCAGCTACAGTTACTTGTTCTCCATCATCGTTACGGGGCGGGCATGTGTAATGTGTTGAAATATGATGTTCGAAGTACATAGATGAGAAATTTGAAATCTCTTCTAAAGTGTACGCCTCACAAATAGAGCCTTCTACTCTTGCTTTATTACGAACCTTTTTTTTTAGGTCGAACATGCATCTGACAAGAATATACATTTCAAATTTTAAATATCTGTCATTAAAGAGACAAATATAAAAAAACATATACCTTTCAAATGGGTACATCCATCGATATTGCACAGGGCCACCAACCCTTAGTTCATATGGCAAATGTATGATCAAATGTTCCATAACATCGAAAAATGTTGGCGTAAATATCTTTTCTAACAGACAAACAGTGGTGATGACAGAGTCCTCGAGATTCTTTACATCTGATACAATGACCTCCGATGCGCACAATGTTCTGAAAAATCCGCTCAACTCAGACAATACCCCCCATATAGGTTTGTCTAACATATCATGGAATGCTAGGGGTATCAATCGTTGCATAAAGATATGACAATCATGGCTCTTCAACCCATATAACTGTCCATCGTCAATCTTCACAGCCCGAGCAATGTTAGAGACATATCCATCTGGAAATCTCAGTTGTCTCAACCATTGACATACATGTTTTATTTGATCAGGTCCGAGCACGTACTTCGCCTTTGGTTTCAGTACTTTGCCATTATACTCTTTGAGTTCCAATTCTGGTCTTTTACACATTAATTTTAAATCCATACGGGCCTTCGGATTATCCTTCGTTTTTCCTTTAATATTCATTACTGTATTGAACACATTATCAAACACATTTTTCTCTACATGCATCACATCCAAATTATGTCGTATCAATAGGGTCGGCCAATACGGTAGTTCCCAAAAAATAGATTTTTTCGTCCAATTGTGTTCCTTCCCAAATCCACGGAAGGGTGTAGGACTGCGGGCATCTGTTAATACATCTGGAAAGTATCGCAATTTTCTTAAAATCTCTATGCCAGACAATCTTGAGGATGGACCTTCCATTTCAGTTGTGCCTGCTGTAAATGCATTCTTTTGACGTCGGAACGGATGATCGCTGGGTAGAAATCGACGATGGCAATCAAACCAGCAAGGCTTCCTTCCATGCCTCAATCTAAAAGCTTTGGAATCCTCCATGCAGTACGGACAAGCCAACCTCCCATGTGTGCTCCAACCAGATAACATACCATATGCAGGGAAGTCACTGATTGTCCATAGAACAGCGGCCTTCATGTTGAAATTTTGTTTTTTGTGGGCATCATACGTGGTAACACCATCATCCCACAGTACTTTTAATTCATCAATCAATGGCCTTAGATATACATCAAGATTTTGGCCAGGTGAGGTCGAACCAGGGATCAACAGAGACAAGAAAAGATTTGGACGTTTCATACACAAGCTTGGTGGAAGGTTGTATGGAGTTACAAATACTGGCCAGCATGAGTATGGAGTTGATCTACCCCCAAATGGATTAAATCCATCTGTACATAGACCGAGTCTAACATTTCGCACTTCCATTGCGAAGTTCTGATGAGTACGATCAAAGTGCTTCCAAGCTTCAGCGTCAACAGGATGCGTGATCTTGTTTTCATCGTGTCGAACTTTATTTGCATGCCATCTCATGTGTTTAGCTGTCTTTGAAGACATATACAATCGCTGCAATCTAGGAGTGATAGGAAAGTAGCGGAGCGACTTGTATGAAACTTCCTTTGATCTCGTGCTACCATTGCCTCTTGTCTTTGGCTTGAACCGAGGATGCCCACATGACGGGCATGATATGTCGTTTTCCTGCTCCTTGAAATACAACATGCAGTGATTTGGACAAGCATCAATCTTTTTGTAACCCATACCTAGAGCGTTGACCATAACTTTCGCACGATAGAAATTTTGTGGCAATTTCTCATCTTTAGGCAACATACTCTTCACAATCATGCACAAACGGTCAAAACATGATTGACTCAAATTATACTCGGACTTCAAATTCATTAGTTGAAGAACTGCAGACAAGATAGTGTGACTCTCACAACCGTTCCAAAGTGGCTCATCAGCATCTTTAAGTAAATCATAAAATCTACTAGCTGCATCGTTTGGTGATTCTTCATCTACGACAGTTCTTACATCACTAGAACTCATAGCAGAACCCAGTTCTGTTCCTGCAGCATCAAATATCAAATTCGTATATGGATTATCGTGCACCACATTCACCCGTGCATCAAAATCGTTTCTAAATTCTTCTCCATGAAACGCCCAGTTCTGATAATCACTCACAAAACCCTTCCTGTATAGGTGATGTCTAACGCCATGAGGTTCTACAAATCGATTATTCTTACAAATCTTGCAGGGACACCTAATCCGACCTGTGGGATCTACCGTACTGACACTCGCCGTTGCAAATTCAATAAAACTATCGACACCATCCATATATTCATGCGATAACTCATTGTCCACTATCCTACGGTACATCCATTCACGGTTTGCAGTCATTCTGTCGTATGATGTTACGAATAGTATCCTAACGAATTAAGAAAAAAACAATCAGAATGCGACGATGAAGAAAATATCAAATTTATCATGCAATATACTATGTCAAACAATAACAAGAATTTTGATGCATGCATTGATAACTTAATATTTTCATGTGCAAACTATTAATGACATGATACAATCATTTGAAGCATGCTTTTATTATAAAATTTCACATGGAAGTCAAAATCAAATTGAAAGTAACTACATGCAAGCATGGATACAATTACATCAAACATTGCAATACATCATAATCATTCATATCAAATAAATGGCAAACATGTACCTGCAGCAAACACACTTCAATATCTCACTAACTACTACCATGCTTAGCATGGACTCCGTACTCCAAAAATAAGAACACTTCCATATTTCTACATTAAAATCATGCTCAGCATGATCTCCGAACTCCAACAAAGCAGTCCTAGATATCAACAACTAAGTGAGTGTGTGAACAATAAAGTGCTGCATTCAATAAATTAAATAACATGTGATACGTTTGCATCACTTACTCACCACGGGTATTTACCCGATTTGCATTGTTTTTGTCATTTACTTACCACAGGTGGCCGAGCACGAGTTGGTTCCGTTGAAAAATCTGCACAAAAACAAAACAAATTAAGTAACAAACTAACTAATCATGAAACAAGATGAAACACTAACTAAAAAAATTAAAACAAATTAAAACAACTCTAACTAATTGAAAGAAGAGAAAAGAAAAATAGTATATATGTTAAGCCAAATCTAACTAGAAGATGCTAATTTAACAAACCAGCTATAACATGTTGAACCAGTCGACTAACATAAAGTCATAGACAATTTCTAATCTGAACTACTTAGCAAAGGAATAGTAAATCAATCAATTAGTTTACTAGAAAAGATGTGAACTCCGTTTAACCACCACTATCATAAAGAATTCAAATAGCCCTAATCTAACTAACTGATTGTGAGAACATTAAATACCAATCTATCTAAGAAAAATATAATTATAAAAGACCAATAGATTGAAATACTCTAACTAACCAGATTTCAAGAAAACAAATTGAAGTAAAACTAACTACCAGTAGACATTAACAAACTAACAAATTGAACAACATGGACAACTTGTATATATACATTACAAAAAAAATTTCAACTTAAAATCCATATGGACAACATATATGCAAACTACACTTAAAACCATATGGACATCTTATATACACATATTACAATTTTTTTTTCAAGCTAATCACATGGACAACATAGGGATCACATAATAACTTTTTTTTTTTTTAAAAAGAGATCACATGGGCAGCATAGGTATCCATAACAAAAATTCTTTTCAAAACAGATCACATAGGCAACGTAGGTATCTCATAACAAATTTTTGTTAAACCCAGCCGAGTGGAAGAGAAAGAGATAGACTAAGAAGGTTGGAGGCCTTGTGCTCAGCCAAGCTCCCTTCCACAGCCCCTTTTCGCGTTTTTCTCTCAAGGTACGGGTATTTTCTTATGTGAAACGTTTAAGAAATCGGGTAGAGGTAGGATTTCCATGCATGTTTTGATGGAAATCCATGGCGAATCAGTGGATCTACGAATCCACTATGTTATATTGATATTTTTCCTTGTTTTTCATTTTTTTTTTCAAAAAGAAATCCATGGCACGATCGATGTGGTATGGGTGTCGGCTGACAGACCAGCCGAAGTCAAGCCGTGAACCCTCGTTGTTGGCCCAACCGAGTGATCGGCTGGGTATGATCCCTTTATTTCAAAAAAAAAAATCTTTTTATTCACGTTGGTGGCTGTTGGCTGGCTGGCAGCCAGCCGAGTAGCACTCGGCTGACTGCCAGCATGCTGGCAGGTGCGCCAGGCCCAGCACCCAGTCGGCTGGGTGCTAGGCGAGCCTATGACAAGGCCATAGCCGGCCCAGCCGGCCCAGCCGACAAAAATTCTTTTCAAAACAGGGAAGGGGGTTAAACCCCCTGCCGGAAAGGCAGTTCCGGCATGGGGGGTTGACCCCCTGCCGTGCCTTTACGGCAGGGGGGTCGACCCCCCATGTGTTTCCGGCAGGGGGTCGACCCCCCATGCGTTTCCGGCAGGGGGTCGACCCCCCATGCCTTTCCGACAGGGGGTCGACCCCAGGGGGTCGACCCCCCTTGCCGAAAACGCAGGGGGTCGACCCCCCCTGCCGGAAAGCACGGCAGGGGGTTAAACCCCCTCCGTTTCCGGCAGGGAAGGGGCGTACCCCCTGCGTTTAGAAGAAGAAGAAGAAGAAGAAGAAGAAGAAGAAGAAGAAGAAGAAGAAGAAGAAGAAGAAGAATATTACCTGCGCTTCGCCGGACGGTGGCGGGAGGTTGACGGGGAGCGGCAGCTGGCGAGCGCCGGCTGGCGAGCGGTGGACGGGGAGCGGCGGCTGGCGAGCGGCGGTGGCCGGACGGTGGCGAGAGCCGACGGGCGGCGGGAGGGAGCAATACAGCGAAACAGGGAAAAGAGAAAGAGGGATGGGATTAGGGATTTACGCGACATTTAGCGACGGCTTAGCGACGGAAAAATTCCGTCGCGAAGCCGTCGCGAAACCCAAATACCAAAAAAGCGACGGAATATATTTTGTCGCTACTCCGTCGCTAATTAGCGACGGAGTAGCGACGACAGAGTTCCCTCTCTAAATCCGTCGCTAAAATGGTGTTCTTGTAATCAAAAGTAGCGACAAAAACATGCAGTCGCTAATCCGTCGCTAAGTAGTGACAGATTAGCGATAAAAGTCGTTTCCTCGCTAATCCGTCGCAAATTAGCGACAGATTCTATCTCTAGCTAATCTGTCGCTAAGTAGCGACGGGAAAAATCCGTCGCTAATTTCCGTCGCTAATTAACAATTTTCTTGTAGTGTAAGCTAGAGCTTCCAAAGTATCATGGTCGTTTTGATGTAGAGGCGTTCCTTGATTAGTCATACACAGTGCAGTTCTTCTGTGATTTTCACTATGTGCCAGAGCACTGCAGAGTACAATTGGTAGTGATACGACTACATGATCTGGCCCAGACATGGTGGGTCCAATTGCAAAAAGCTCAAGCGAGCCAGGGTTTGGAACCAGTTCAGACTTCAAGAGAGATGCCACGATTAATGAAGGCCAAAATTATCCAGTCCGACCAAGCCCATCGAGCCTATAAGCAGTATCTTCACTTACGGTAGGTTGCATAAGCTAAAGAATATACATTTCAAATCAAGATTCATTTCTAACATTCTTTAACACAAATTTCATTCTTAAAATGACATATATCATTTTCAGCATGGTTTTTATCTAAAAGCCTAAATATCAACACATTGAAAGTATGTAAATCCAAATAATATGTTAAATCATCTAATTTGCACATGGAATTTGCTGTACATACAGTTTCTGAAAATGCTTGTCTTTACAACATGATTTTCCTCAAAAACTAACAATCTAGATTTCAATGAAACACACTTGAAAATACCTAAACAGAAATTTTAGTTCATAATACCAATACAAAATCCAACATTTTAAAACAATTTACAATAAGATCTAGTTACAGAAATTTTAGTTCATTAAACATGTACCAAAACATGTTTTTTGAACACATTTGAAACAAGAAAAGGGCTATGAAATTCTTTTGTTAATAAATCAAGGGTAGAAATCAGTTTATAACACTCTTTTGTAGAGGAAACTGCTACAGATTTACATATACATATTTTACAACATCAATAGAGTATATTTTTTGTCTTAAAACTTTTTAGTAAAGATACAAGTCAAAAGCACAGGGTTCAGTTAAAAAGTTCATGAAAACATGAGTGCATAGCAAGAACTGGCCGGTCCAACCAACTAATGCACAACCGCTTTGGGTTGGTTTCACTAAAATCCAAGTTAAACATTCTAAAAATTACACAAAATCTACCATATCCATCATTTTACCCACTCAAGAGTCGACTCTCTTGAGCATAGGAATTGACTCATGAGCTAAAAGGGTAAAGACAACATACATGAGTCGACTCACTTGTTCAGGAGTCGACCCTCGGGCTAAACTGCCCTAAAAAAACATGTGTGAGTCGACTTGCTGGTTTCCGGGAGTCAACTCACTAGCTAAAGGGTCAACTCACAACTTAAGGAGTCAACTCATCAAAGAGCATGAGTCAACTCTTAAACAAAGGAGTCAGCTCTTAGACAAAATGAGTTGACTCTTCTACCTTCAACAACATTAAACAAAAATAGTGAGGAGTGAACCTTGGGTCCACCAAAACCTAAAATTTCATAGGAGTCAACCCCTGGGCCATTCCAACTTTATTCCATGCTTTCGAAACACCAAAAACTTGTGGTTCGAAGCAGCTAACTCGATTAAAACTCAACGCAAACACATCTAGGGGTGTTTCAAATCGATTACACATATACACAAACAAAAACATCAATGACATTCAAAATTTTCCAACCAATTAACTCTTTAAATATGATCCCTAGTATGTTATTTCACAAAAACGCCACATATACAACATACAGTCATAACATGCTCACCACTTATGAAATGGGGATCAAGCACCTACCTCAAAACACTTATCCAACATGTACAAGTCTACAGGAAATGCAACATGAACACTCCAACATACTATATATAACTCGCACACACAAACCTGGATTGCCGGATTCCACACACAAACGAAAGAGTTGTCCACACTGAACACAACCCAAACATAGACTAGGATACCTCAAAAAATTTGTTTCAGCTGCAACCAACCTTTCAACAATGTGGTCCTCCACAAGATGAAGGTGAAGCTGGTGGGTCGTCCACTAAGGGAAGGAGAAGGTGTAGGGATAGGTGTGAGAGAAAGAGCAAGAGTGGGTGTGAGAGTATGAGGGAAAGAGCACAAGAGAGAGAAAAGGGAAATTTAAATCCCTCTTGAACTTAAATAGGCTCTCAACTAAAGCATTGTATGGGTGTGGGAAAGACTGAATCCAAGTGGTTCAGATCTAGTTGTGTTCCAACCATATCCTCATCACAAAGGGGGCGTGAGCTCCTAGTTAGACCACTAGTTGGGTTAAATAGGTCCCCACCTAGTTGACCTAACCAAAAGGTAAAATACCCTCAAAGGAACCTTGTCATGTGGCAAGACCCAACCGACCCTGGCAAGTCTGACTTGCTGGGGTTGGTTGTGCTACTGCCCCAACAAAAATCACCAATCTGCCCTCCAAAAGCAATTCCTTGCCAAGAGAGACCTTATAACCCATTGATTGACCATTTCTCCAAATCAAAACTATAAATATGCCATTATAACAATTCAAATAATATCGAATATGTTTCCTCACAAAGTTGACTTTTTTGGTCAACATTGTGTTGGACAACTATGTCCTTTAAGATGAAAATACCCTTAAAATAATCCAGAATTGATCAAAATACCCTCAAAACTGTTTGGGCATGCTCCAAACTCATTATAAGTCTGATTTTAATGACACAAAGATCGTTCTTTTTGAAAATTCTCTAAGAACGTAACTAGACATGTTAATTACGTAAAAAATCTATCTATATTGTTATTTTTTAGAAATTACAAAATCAAGAAAATGTTGGATATTTTATTTTACTCCACTAAAAAAATTCGGCATAGCATTTAAAGCAAACAATGAAGGGTAATGAGTATCCATATTGACTTCTGGCTCCTAAGTGCATTCTTAAATACCATGGTGGTGCCATCTCACTTTGACAAGTGGAATCAGTTTATTTCTCAAGATCTTATCTCGATGATCAACAATCTCAAGAGGACTTTCCTCCACTATCAAATGCTCTCACACCTCAATATCCTAATATTGGATCACATGAGAGGGATAATTGACAAGCTGATGTAGAGCATCCAGAGGTTCAGAGTTTAGAAGCAGAGTTGGATCCCATTCTAACTCTTCAGACCCGATCCGGGCATCGCTACCCAAGGCGATCCAACCACTTGCAAGACGTCTCTCATCTTAGTGGATCCAAAATTTAGTCGATACTCGCTTTGATCCTTTGATTGATGCTTTGATTCCATCACGCTCGTCATGAAATCATATTTTGGATATTTTGTCGTCAACCTTTATTTTATTTAACTTTATTTTTTAAATTTTTTAGGTGTCGGATCTTATGAATCCGGATAGTTCTAGTGCCCTGTAGGATTGTTTTGCGGCACTAGAGGGTGTATGGGGTATTTAGGGTAGTTTTTTTTCTAATTTAGAAACCCATGATTGTGAAGGGTTTTCAAAGCAAAAGCATCATTTGGATCTTCCAATTTAACCCCAAGCCATAGTTGGTGCCACTTTGGGTTGAACATTAATAACCTTCTTTGAATTTAGTTTGACCTTAGAAGGTCAAAAGGTCTGTTGGAGGGTAATGATGCCCATTTTAAAAAAGAGTCCATGTATTGGGCAAGTGGGTGGAAACTTAAAGAAGCCCACCCCCCTTTGTGAGTGATTGGAGCTGGGGGGTGGCATCATCATTTCACCATTTGAGAGCTTAAGACCCTCATGGTAGTCGACTATGAGGGCTGGTGGTTGTTGTTTTGAGAAAAAAAAAAGAAAAGAAATTCGAAATAGTGATGAGAGAGGGGAAGAGGTTGTTTGAAGGGTGAACACAGTCCTAATATTTTGAACCTATCTCTCTAGATATTGGTCCAAATTGTATGATCTTGAGCTTGTTGAAAAGTTAAGAACTTGCTCTACAAATTTGTTGTTTATTATTTGGCTTGATTTGGCTTGGTTATGCCGCTAAAGTCCTAGACAAGTTGCCTGCTGACGGTATCAAGGACAAAGGAGAAAGGAAAATGCAAGTTGGAGCTTGGTATGTGTCATTATTTTCTGCCAAGAAACAAATTCTGGTTATGGAGTTGTCAGAGACGAGTCCAAAGAATTGACTGTATCTGTTTAGATACTGGTCTGATTCTGATGTTCTTAGGCTTCCTGGAAAGCCAAGACACAGACCTTCAACATTTTTGTTGAGGTCGCAGCCTGATTCGGTCGGTGTTTTCATTGCAAAATTTTACTTTTGCAAAACTAACCTTTGAAAAAGATTTTGAAAATAACTCACATTCGTTTTAAAATGCAAGATAATTTCGAAGAATGAGACTCGCCTATCAGTACGAGGTTCAACCATTTCTGGCACCATAACCAGGGGTAATTCAACTAAGGATTAATCATGTGCTTTGCTTTGCTCAACTTGTCTAAATCGATGTTCTATTTCCTAAATGCACAAAGAATCAGGCATGTGCTATGAATTTTAGAAAATGCAGATTGAAAAACATGATATTTGCTTGGAATAATTGGAAGTACTTGGAAGAAGGAGATACTTTAAAAATCATGAATTGCATTTGAAAAACCTTTCTGAAAAAAAGGAAAATCGATTTCTGAAAATTTTTGATGTTTTGAGAAGATTGATTTCTGAGAAAATTCAAATAACTTTGAGAAAATCAATTTTTTTGAGATATGATTTTGAATTGATCAAAAGAAGGGGTGTGTGGCCCTTTAAAATTTTTTCATGACGCCATCCAAACCTAAATGAATGAATGAATGAATGCAATTTGCAAAAAAAATTGTTTTTGAAGAATTTAGGAAAAATATTTAAAAAAGAGATTTTTTTACCTTATAGAATTTAGATGAAATACATTCTCTATATATCTCTATATACATTCTTCCAAATCAATGAGTTGACTCTCCTACCTTCAACAACACTAAACATAAGTAACAAGGAAGAGTTGACTCCAGGCCTATAGGAATCGACCCTCGGGTCCACCAAAACTTGAAATTTCATAAGAGTCAACACTTGAACTATAAGAGTCAACCCTTAGATCATTTCAACTATGTTTCATGCTTCTGAAACACTGAAAACTCAGAGTTCAAAGCACCCAAATCGATTGAAACTCAACTTCAATACATCTAGAGGTGTTTCAAATTGATTACATACATACACAAACAAAAACATCAATGACATTTGAAACTTTCCAATGAATTAATTCTCTAAACATGATCTCCAACATGCTATTTCGAAAAAGCACCACATATACATGCAGTCATCTAATGCTCACCACCTATGAAACGGGGATCAAGCACTTGCCTCAAAATGCTTATCCAATAGGTATAAGTCCGTAGAAAATGCAACATGAATACTCTAACATACTATATCCAACTCACACACAGAACTCTGACTCCTAGCTACCACACATGAACAAATGAGCTATCCACACCGAATACAACTCAAACACGAACTAGGACACCTCCAGAAAATAGTTTTAGTTGCAACTAACCTTTCAGTAAGGGGCCAACTCGACCATAGTAAGGGGGCAACTCGACCATAAGGTGAAGGTGAAAAGGGTGGGTCGTCGACTAAGGGATAGAGAAGGTGTAGGGATAGTTGTAAGAGAGAGAGAGTGGGTGTGAGAGTAAGAGGGAAAGAGCACAAGAGAGAGAAAAGGGAAATTTGCATCCCTCTTGAGCTTAAATAAGCTTCCAACTAAAGCATATTATGGGTTTCAGCAAGACTGAATCCAAGCGGTCTAGTTCTGGTTGGGTTCTAACCAGATTCCAACCATAAAGGGTCATGGGCTCCTAGTTAGCCCACTAGTTAGGTTAACTAGGTCCCCACCTAGTTGACCTAACCAAATGGTAAACAACCCTAAAAGGGACCTTGCCATGTGGCAGGACCCAACTAACCCTAGGAGGTCTGACTTGCTGGGGTTGGCTGAGTTGGGTAGCCGCCGCAACTGCTGCCCGAGCGAAAATAACTAATATGCCCTCTAAAAGCAATTCCTTGTCAAGAGAGCCCTTATAACCCATTGATTGACCTTTTATCCAAATCTAAACTATAAATATGCCATTGAAACAATTCAAATAATATTAGATATGTCTTCTCACCAAGTTGACTTTCTTAGTCAACTTTGGATTGGACAACTATATCCTCTAGGATGAAAATATCCTCAAAATAATCCAGAATTGATCGAAATGCCCTCGAAACTGTTTGGGCATGCTTCAAACTCATTTCAAGTCTGGTTTTGATGAAACAAAGACCATTCTTGAAAATTCTATAAGAATGTAACTAGACATGTCAATTGCATGAAAAATCCATCTATATTGTCATTTTTCTATAAATTATAAAATAAAAAAGATGTAAGATGTTACAATATGTCCTATTCGAAGTCATCCAAAAGTTAGGGAACAATGCATACTTGCTTGAGCTACTCGAGGATTGAAAATTTTTGCCAATAAAGTTGATTTCTCTTTAGCCTAGGGAGAATAGCACAAAGTGGATCCGTGATGCCTCTGGTCATAATGCTATGGTTCAGGATCTGAAACCTATGCATGAAGATAACTTGAATTGGATCTTGTTGCCGACCAGGAGCCTAGTTAGGGTGATTCACTTGTGCGTAGATCCGGTCAGTCAATGAAGGAGCATAGGAGGCAGAGATTTAGCCCTTCACCTCCTTAGTAGGATTCAGACCTAACTTGGTTAGTTGAGTCTATGCATCAGACTTGCCACCAAATCAAGATCCGGGTTCATCTTTTGAGGGAGACCATATATATTTATTTTGAGAGAGGAGAGAGTCAATTCAAAGATTGAGAAATCCTATTTTTATTGTTTTTCTTATTGTTCTGCTTGATTTTGTTCAATAGATTATAGTTTTCCACTAGTTTTGGTATTGATCTACGAGATTTATGAGAGATCCTCAAAATCACTACATAAAAAACCCTAAGGTTCCAACGGGGGCTTCAACTGTTTGGTAAGAGTAGTTGTGCAAGTTACCATGCAATGTGACTTTCAAAATTTGAAACCCACTGGTATGGGTGGTTGAATAATTGCCTGGTTATATAACCATCAGTAGGGCTCGTCTAGTGGAAAGGAGACGGTGGAGCCTTATCTAGACAATGTTTGTCAAGTCGTTAGTATCATACTATTAAGGAAACCTCAATGATCTTTTGAATGTTTTTTGAATGCTGTGTGTCTCGAACTCTATAGGTCTATATGTAATTTGTCCATTAAGAGATGTTTTGGTGATTGTGATGTGTTTAGAGGTTGTACAAGCCGGCTAGGGCTCTTCAGTTGGGTGGGTTCGTTTGAGGTGTTCAAGTTGAAGGATATCGCGAGTTTGATACATGGTGTGCCGATCATTTGCTGCAAAGTCGAAGCCTATGAGAAACCACCTCTGGTGGCAGGAAGTATTTGTTAAGCAATGAGAACACCCAAAATAAAGCCATGGTCAATGCGTCACTTCAGGGACAATAACGAAAAGTTCAAACCATAACCATGGTTTCTCTGTTACTAAAAAAAAGGCTAAAAAATTAAGTGCATAGATGATTGCAAACTATATATATATATATATATATATATATATATATATAGTCCAGATCCAATGCAATATAATTGCACAAAAATTTATGCATAAGGTGCTTAATGCACAAATATTTATGCAATCACATTGCACTTGATCTTTTCACACACACACATATATATATATAATATATATATATATATAATATATATAATAAAATGAAAACTTACAAAATGGGCATGATGCTACATGAAACATACTAATGTATTTTCGGACCTTTTTTTTTTAATTGTGACCCCATAGATGTGTTCAACAAGCACTTGGATCATGCATTTTGGATGAAAAAATAGAATATGGAGCCTCAAGAATTTATGAAAATTGTAGGTCGTTGATTTTAAAACCTTATAAAAACCTATCCATGCAACGTAATCAAATGATCCAAGAAGTGATTCCTATAAAAAAATGTATATAGATCACATCTATATGGTCAAAATATCAAAAAAACACTGGAGATCCATTAACATGTTTCATTTTGCATCCTGAACCCAAAAGATTGTGGATATTGTCTTGACCCTATCCAAAATAATTCTGGAGCTCCGTTCGGGCCCGATTAGGCCAAGTTTGGGTTGAGTTCAATTGATTTAGACCAAAATAATTGGTTGAAATTTTATACGGATTGGATCCAAATCCAAACCAGACTATAATGGTGTTTATTTGGGGCAAACTTGGATCCAAGCCCAACGCAGTCGGGCTCAAGACCCAAGAACCAATCCCAATCAATGGGTTATGGGTGTGAACTAGGTGCAAATTCGGCTCAAGGTACTCGGTACCACCAATGGATAGAGGGGGGGAACCGGTTCAGACTTAAACCGGTCACCCCACCAGATAACCGGTAGGGCTAACCCCTTATTTTGGGGTTATAGAAAACCTCCACAGGCCCCGACTGCGATGATACCAAGGGAGGCCCTCCGATCATCTCGTCAGTTGTTCTCGGCCGATGGTTGATGGTTGGATAGGTGCCCGTCAGCGGCTTGTCTCAGTTATAGTATCAAGGAGGATGAGCCTACTATGGGGTTTGGCCACCATGGGTTTTTTCTACCTGAGAATTAGGTGGCTGGTGGAGTGTTTGACTAATTCCTCATCGCCTGAGCCTTGAGGGCTGGAGTGCTTGGGCAGTGACAACGATGATCGATTAGATAGCTCCCTTGAGGGTTTCCTTGAACACTTTAAATTCGGTCATCCCTGCATCATCGGTGGGTACAGCCACGTTGGTTGTACTTTCCAGGCAGAAAAAAAAAAAAACTACTACACTCGAGTTATCATGGGGGCAACAGGTGATTCCAACACCAAGGATGCCCCATTGGGATAGACAAATCTTATGAACTTTCTTCAGCTTCCAATTCAACTACGATTTCTTTTCCCTTTGAAGTTTGCTCCTCAGGTTTTTCATTTTTCAATTATGATTTTGTAGGTTTTTCGAGGACTCTCGTCAAATCTGCCAATTTCTTTGACATGCATCTTAATTTTGCTTGCATGTCTCCCTTCAACTCAACGACGGCTTCGTTTGTATGGTCATGCTTTTTGTTCGATTTGTGCATACGGCTCTCTAATTATCGAACACGTGTCTAACTCTTTTATGGATCCTAAGGTGATGATTGAGAAAAGCAACCAAAGCTCTTATACTAATTTGGTGCAAGATCAAGACAATCACTCCTAAACCCTGCATATTGATACCAAAACTAGGATAAAACTATAATTTATTGAACAAAATCAAGCATAACAATAAAAATAAAAAATAAGGTTTTTCAATCTTTGAAGTGACTCTCTCATCTCTCAAAGCAATATATATATATATATTCTCTTTCAAAAGATGGACCTGGATCTAAATTTGGTGGTATGTCTAATATATGAACCCAAAAAAGCAAGTTAGGTCTGAATCCAGCTAGGGAGATAAAGGGCTAAATCTCCGCCTCCTTGGCCCCTTCATTGACCGACCATATCTATGCACAGGTGGATCATCCTAACAAGACTATGGTCTGCAACGAAATCTCATTCAGGTTTCACATTTCCATGCATAAGGTTCAGATCCTAGACCGTAGCATTAGAGCCAGAGGCATCACGAGTTCGCTTCTCTAGAGCTATAACCTCAATTACCAGCATTATTGCACGTTGTCTTTAATAGTTTCTCTCAAAAGCATCAATGGTCTTTATCTTTTCTAAAAATTTCCTTCCCTTGCATCATATTGACATTTTCCTATTTTACTATCTAGAGGGAGAGGTGCCCCTTTAAGTGACCCCTGTTGTTAGGCAGTACCTCATCGTAAAAATTAATAAAACGTCCCTCTTTTTTCTTATTAGGGCTATTAAAGGTATCTACACACTACGTTCACACCATCTTAAATGAAATTCTCATTGTATATAAGTTCGTTTTACCATCGATTTCTTTTAGTTTTAGCTGATAATATCTTTTGTTCTAATGAAATCTCATTAATATGTTCAACTAGAATTTAATCCAAGTTATCTTGGATGGAGCAACCACTGTGTTCACCGCCATGCACTAGTTTCATCCAGCTGCAAAAGGGAGTAAAAGTTTCTTCTTAAAAAATAAAAATAAAAATAAAATTAAAAATAAAAAAATGCCCAAAGTTGGGGTTTACACTATAGGATAAAATTCACCATATATCTAGTACACGTTATATGATTGCTTTGTAGTGAAAATCGGAATATTTTTCTCCACAAAATGAACTTTATTTATGGTCAGACTGGTACCTTAGCATGGAGGTACCAAATCGAGTCATCGATGGTCAGAGTGGGAACATATATATATATTTAGTGTAATACATCCGTGCTAGATCGGCACCGTCTAAATAAAACATGCTATTAGATTTCTGATGTTTTTTTTTTTTTTACAATTTCAACCCCATAGATGTGTTCGGCCTGATTGATTTAATAGAAATCAACACCTTTTTTTAAATTTACATGTAGAAACTGATCCCAAAATCAAAGACCTAGTCACACGCTGTCTCTACTTGCAGTACTTATGATTGCTGTCCTGACAACGTAAAAAATCATGGGCTTATTACACCTTGCCCCAAGACAGTCGCCAGGCTTTGGTTTGCACAAGGGTGACGTCCATGGCGTTTGAACCTAGACCACCCACTTAACGGCCTAGGCCCCATCCCACTACATCTAACCCCTTTCTGTCTTAAAAACGGCATTTGGATCATGCATTTTGGATGAAAAAAAGGTATTTGAAGCCTCAAAATTTTATGAAAATTATAGGCCATTAACTTTTGAAACCTTATAGAAACCTGTACATGCAGAGGAATCAAATGCTTCAAGAACTGATTCTTACAAAAACAAGCATATACATCACATCTATAAGATCAAAATTTAGAAAAAAACCCAAAAATGTAATATTATGTTTTATTTAGCACTGTGCCCATTTACCACAGATGTATTACTCTCTCTCTCTCTTTATATCTCTCTCTCTCTCTCTCTATATATATATATATAATGTGTGTGTGTATAGGTGCTGGGTAGGTGTTGAACCCGTGCTTAATCACGCTGATCATCCATCACACGTATTGACAGACGGTCAGTGCGAAAAATCAAAAAATGCTAAACATCACCAAAACATGCAAAAATGGGTTTTAGCAGCGCTCAAAACAACTGCTAAAGGGACATAGGGATGCACACAGCATTATAAATTTCTAATGCCGTGAACATCCCTGTGACCCTTTAGCGGCAGTTTTGAAAAGGTCCCAGTAGCGAAGCTTCAAAAGTGCCGCTCAAAGGTTTTTTTTGCGCATTCTAAAGCTTTATAGCGTTTTTTTTATTTTTCTATGTTGACCATCGATCAACGTGCACGATGGAAGGTCAGCACAATTAAGCACCTATGCATTTTCTTATATATATATACAGAAATGGGTAGGTGTCATGCTTTTTGTGTCTATCGCATGCCTACCAAGCTTAGATAGGGCTTTTCAGGTTGTTTTTGAAAAATCTGACCCTACATATGTGTTCTGAATGATCGATTTGCTAGAAAATCACACTTGGATCATGTTTTTTTGAGAAAAGAATTATTTTTTAAGCATTGAATATTTTTTAAAATTGTAGACCGTTGATTTTTGAATCTTATAAAAACCTAACTTGGTGTTGGAATTGGACTATCTAAAAGCTGATCCACACAAAATCAAGCATGTAGATCACATATGTATGGTAAGATTTCAGAAAAAATAGAAACAATTTTTCCAAAGCTCGGTAAGCATGCGGTAGGCACAAAAAAGCATCAAGCACCTACCCATCACTATATATATCACTATATATATATATATATATATATATATATATGAAGACTGATTCTATGAACTCATGTGTATAGGCAGCCCTATATACTCTACTATTTTCTGGCCATTATGTTATGGAAAACTGGCAAGACAATACCATCTTAAAGGTTGCGATGCCCTCTACCCATATTTGGTGTTCTCATAGCCCCTAACTATTCATAAAATGTTTAGTCTCATGAATGCCCTTCACTACAATAGTTGAGGTAATTTTGGACCTAGGTTGAACTGAAACAATCCACTCCTTGACTTGCACTCTCCCAGCATCAGATTGGATGGAAACTATCATGGTGGCACTGTTCATGCTGGGTGGTGTGACCCAGAGGGTTGCAGCCAATCTCATGGTATAATGTGGCCAAGTGTGTCGCTGTTCTGATATGTTAGAGTGTCACTTTTTTTATATACTCAAGTGTACAAAATAATTATATATATATATATATATATATATATATATATATATATATATATATATATATATATATATATATATATATATATATATATATATATATATATATATATATGTATATATATATATATATATATCACTTAATATTAAGTGCTATTAAAGGCACAAAAATATTAAGAATAAATCACTTCCTTTTCATATTTTTTAGATTTTTTTGGTAGATTGAACCTCATAAATTTGGTCTACTGTTTGTAAAAAAAATTTCACCAACAAATTTTTTTTATTGATTTTTAAAGATTTTTACAAAATGATTATCTGTATAAAACTCTTTTTTGTTTCTAAAAGTTATGGGGTCTGCTCGTTGGTATGAGGTCCGACCATTCCCTCCCAAGTGGTAGGGTGTAATTGGTCCAAGAGTTGATATTCTTGGGTATAATTGCTTTTCTCATGAGATTTTTGAGTTCTCATGAGCACCTGCACAATAAGCATTGAGTGGTGGACCCATCCTGGCTCAAACATGTAGTAAAGATGGTGCGTGGGTTGAAAAAGGTGTGCATACAATCAAGATTCTCAAAAAAATTTAAGAAGATTTAAGAAATTCAAGAATGTAAAAGGTAATAGAAAAAGAGAGTGAGAAAGTACTTGGGTTTCTTGAGAAACTCTAGTCCCTTCCTCGTGACGATCTAGCGAAGTGATGACATCTTGAGCCTTTAGTAGTGTTGGCCTAGTTGAAAAGTGATAATTTCTACATAAGAAAATGGATTTTGGAATAAAGATTTAAGGTTTCTTTGGAAAAGAACACAAGAAAATCCAATTATTGAAGAAAAAATTCCTAAAAGCAAGGAAAACAAAATTGAATGAAAATTTAGAAAAGATTTAGAGTTTACCTCAAGGTCCCCTTCCCTAGACGATAAAAGTTACGAAGTTTAGGCGACACTTCGAGGAGAGAGAGAGATTTGGGAGCCAAGGAGAAATTTTCCCATCCAAGATATAGAAAAACCCAAAAATTATAAAAAAGGACTTTTTCGATGGACTTTTTCTGAAAATGGGGCAACCGGAGGGATTAAATAGCTCTTGAGAGAATGAGATGAATTTGAGATCAACTTGAGATGGTTTGGGAAGGGAGTGGGGACTATGATGGAGGCCCCCCTTGCTTCCCTCTCTTGAAACGACCAAAATGTCTTGGAAACAACCTGTACTACACAGTCTCTATCAACATGTCTTGAAGTTGTTGACATAGGGTGTGTCGACAAGGCCTATACATGTTGACACTCACCCATGTCATCCCGACCCCTGCCCGGTATTTTAGCTTTAACACCCCCACTCATGAACCAAAACAACGAGAAATTTGAGGTGTTGGATAGCTGACATCCTCCTCTTTGAAATTTGTATTGAAAGAAAGATATAATTTGGTCATTTGGTTGGTAAAAAATGTGTTGGAATTGGGACCTACTTTCTAAAATCATTTTTGAAACTTTTGTTTCACTTATAACTTTTCACTCTAATGTCAAATTCATAGTGATTTTTGTTTGGTCGAAAAGTTTGAAATCTCTAGTTTTTGGTGAAAACATTTGAGAGGATATCATTTTGAAAATCAAGTATGGTGTGAACTAAGTTTTTGGTCAAAGTCTCTTGAGATGTGCTTGAATGCTTTGTGTTATGTCGAGTTTGTGTTAGTGCATAGTAGTTCTACACTAAAATTTTCGGGACAAGGCAAACTGTTTTTTTTACTTGAGGATCCCCTAGAGTTAGTGTCAAGACGAAGCAAGCAACAAAAGAGAATTTAATTTTTAGAGAGTAGTTGAAAGAATTTTTGAGGCAAACAAAATATTTTGTTCTTGAAATCTTGTCTTTCATTGATAAGCTTGCAACTTTAATTGGATGCTCTTCTTAAGTTCAAGGGATTCTTGTCTCCTGGACAACCCAGATAAGTTAACATACTCAAATGAGACAACTTGTTCTAGGAACAAGGTTGAAAGACTTGGATGTCATACTAAAGCATATTTGCGAAGGTAAAGAGATACCTTTGGGGAAGGAGGACCTTCCGAGGATTTAAAAGATGTGCTCTATGCTTTTCTTGCAATTTATGAAACTTTTTTTTTGAGGATTTAATCATGACTTTGAAAGACTTTCAAGATGTTTAGTGATCTTTTAAGATTTTCTTGAAATTTTACTTTTTAGTATTTTTTCATGATTTTGAAAATGAGTTGGGGTTTTAACCATTTTCTTTGATGATTTTTGTCACGTTTGTTGCTCGCTTTCAGAAAATGTCCATGATGAAACGAAAGCGAGGAGGTCTTGGAATCTTATTTTTTGGTCAAATCCATGATGAGATAAAAGCAAAGGATTTTCAAGGACCTTAAGGATTTTTGGTGAAAATTTTACTGGATTTTAAAGATTTAAGTTACAACTATGATGGGATGAAACAAGTAAGAAGTGATTTATGAAAAAAATTCATGGATTTTATGATGAATTGTTGATTTTTAAAGCTTTATCCTTGAAAATTTGAGAATTATCTAGATATTTTTGGATATTTTTTCATGACTTGAGTTTAATGGGTTTCCTTTGTATGCCTTTGGAATCATGAATAAAAGGATGAGGTTGTTTAGAAAGACTTTCAAACTCTCTTGAAGTGGTGAAAAACCTCGAAGACTTTTGAAAACAATTTGATTTTTTTAATAATTTTGAAAACTAGGAGTCTGACAAAAACTAGATGATTTTTAAAAATTAGGGGGTTTTGGCCAAATTTTGTAAAAATATTACGTTTTTTTTTGGAAAATAGGAAGGCCTTTTGATGTTTTGCAGGAACATGAAGTGTGAGAGAGTTCTGATATGTTCCTTTAAAGATTGCTTGCACTTGATGATTGCATGATGGATTCCATTCCACTTTTCTGGTGTGCCTCCATGTTTCTTGGAAAAATTGTTTTTCTGCAAAACAAAACTCTTGAAAGAAAGTCAGAAAATCTAATTTTGAAATTGAAAGCTGAAAGAAAAACTCATTTTTAAGAGAATGTTTTGAAGAAACTTATTTATTTTAAAATTTTTGCCCATATTTTGAAAAATCATTTTTCAAACTTCTTGGCCACTCTTTGGATCGAGAGATAGGTCTTTATGTTCAAAATATTGTTTTTAGTCATTTCTATCTTGGAGAAATTTTGGAAAAGCATCTTTTGTAATTTGTGATGTTTGTGCAAAGGTGTATGTATCTCCTTTTCTCTTTGGATATGGTTGTTCTATTTTTTCTTTGAACTTTGATTTCTAAATCTAATTAATTTTATCCTCTCATCTTTGTTTCACAAAACCCTTAGAAATAAAGGGCCCGCTAAGCAACATAAAATCCTAGTTTTTCTTTTCAATTCTTGTTTTGAAGTGTTGAGTTGATGTTGCCCCAAATCAAACCGTTAAACATTTGGTTTCCAAACCTAGATTTCAAGGGTGAAAATTTCTTTATAATAATAGATAAAAACAATATTTTCTTTTGTTCACTTAGGCTCAAAAGATTTTATCCTTACTTTTGCCTCTGCCCATCCTAAGACTAGACAATCATTGGTCTCATGAAAGCAAAGTTTAGGTGTGATACCTCTCACACATGATTATTCTATTTGAATCCCAACCCTCACAGCAGCTTAACCAGAGCATTTAGATCCAAGCTTTACCCTCATGATAGAACCTACCATGCTGGACCTTGGCCTAAGTGCACATCTCCTGTCTTTACGTACTTTATGGTTTCTTTGTGTTTACTAATCCAATCTCTACTCTCATGGTAACCATTTTTCTTAAACTTATCTGGGTTGGGCCTTGGCTTATATGCACCTCTCATTCATTTTATGTGTTTGGTGCATTTCTTGTAATTTTTTTTTCTCTTTTCCTTTAAGAGTAATTTTCTCTCTTTTTTTCTTGCTGATTAGGGTTGGAGAGTTCGTTCAATGGAAGGAAAAACCCAGCGATTGGGTGCCTGAGATTTTTTTTGTAACTAAGCCTGTACATTTTGTCTCTTTCTGCATGTACATTGTTTTTTGGTAATGTGAGGGAGCCCATCCCTAGCGTATACTCTTTGGGCATGCATATGTCCTCCCGTTGTTTGCCCATTTGAGGGTATGTAGGTTATCTATAAGAAGCTTGCGAAGCTGAAGGAAGATGACTTTTTGTCACTTTCCACCACGAACAAATATCTTGTTACAGCTTCACCCCAATCGAAGACCCCACCATTGTATGTGCTAATAAGACAAATGACCTAACAAGTTTCAACTTTTTTTAATAATTTCTGTTTTTTTTTGGGGTGCAAGCGACCTTATGGATGCAATATATACTGTTTTTAGTGTGATCTGGCTTTTGAATCACCAGAATTCAACCTGTGTATAGGTTTTTCCAATAATGCAAAAATCAATGGCTGTAAAATCAGTGATCCTGACAAAAGAAAAACATGCTTCTTCATAAAAAAATACATGATTCATGGGTCATTTTCCACTAAATTGAGCATGTTATACAAGGTTAGATTGTGTCAAAACAACTTGCATCATGAGATTTCAACTAGATTATACATACAATCAAATATATATATAGGAAAATAGAAACCTACAAAATACAAAACCTACTAAATGAAAAATGTTATTGGATTTTCATGAATTTCTAATGTTTTTTCAAAATTTTGATTGTACAAGTGTGATCAATATGCTTGTTTTCATAGGAATCACTTCTTGGAACATTTTATTCCGATGTATGGATAGGTTTTTATAAGGTTTCAAAAATCAACAGTCTATAATTTTCATAAAATTTTGAGGCTCCAAATACCATTTTTTCCATCCAAAATGCATGATCTAAGTATCGATCTCTAGTAAATAAATCATGCTGAACACATCTATGGGGTTAGAATTTAAAAAAAAACATTAAAAATCTATTATCATGTTTCATTTAATAGGTTTTGTATTTTTTAGGTTTTCATTTTCTTATATATATATATATATATATATGGAATGGCGTAATGTTGGATACCCTTCCATCGAACAAGCATCAAACGCATGCTGAGCATTCATCCAGTAAAAAAATAAAGACAACAACAGTTGATGGCGGTTAACTGGACGAGCGCCCAAAGGTTTTAGGCTCATGGTGCGGTACGGATGTTGATGATAGTTGGCACATCACCGGAGGTTGCCGAAAGATACCAAAAAATGGCGATAAAGTTGGTCAAAAAACCAGATCCTTGTAACTAAAAAAAATATGCAAGGCTCGAGTACGATAAAACAGGTCGCATCACGAAGTATCTTCGATCATCGATCTGAGACCACCGTTGGAAAGATCTTGACGTGTAGTATGTCAAAACATAGTTGTCTTACCCAGATTCCATCGAAATTTGTTAGAAGCCAAAAGTTTCCATTGCACTACTAGTTAGTAGGTTTGACATGCTTTTTAGTGGACAGGTTTTCATTCCTCGGTTAATCTAATAATAAATTAGTTGAGTTCAACACTAGATGAATTCATTTTTATTAAAATGATTAAAATACCTTTGAAAGAATGACATCTTTTAAAATGCATAGTTACTTTTTAAGGCATTATAAGTCTTTTGGACTTGATTAAAATTGAAAATTCAAACACCTTTTATAAAAAAGTAACTTTATGAAGCTATCAAAATTACCTTTTTTACCTCAAAAAGTAACCTTGCGTTTTCAAAAATACCATTATTTTAAGTATGTTTGCGACATTTTCATAAGGTTGAATCCATCTAATGTAAAAACCCAACTAGTTTTGAATTTGAATTTCAACCATTAAAAAGCACCATTTCATCATTTTAGGTATACATAGCTCAAGGTAAACATGATGCTAAATCCATTTGTTTATCATTGTACTCAAGCAACTTTGCTTGTGGACATTGACTTGCGGACCAAGGATCTTATAATGAGATCAATTTGCTTAAGAAAGTACGTATAGTTTTATATATGCACAAAATATTCAAATAAATGGGGGTAAAGTAGGATATTATAGAGAACTATGAAATGTATCAGCTTATCTAATTGTTTAATGAAAGAGCTATTGCTCGGTGCAATTACAAGTGTTCATGCTGTCAATGTCTGGACGTGGCTTTGAATCACACTATAAGAAATATGTGGATTAGCGACGAACGATATCCATCGATAATCCATCGCTAATCTATTTAGCGACAGATTGGCAACGACTTAGCGATGGATAGCGTCCATCGTAATTTCTTGGTCGCTAATTAGCGACAGAACTGATCTGTCACTACTTTCGTTGCTAATTCACGACATATTAGCGAATGTCATAATCCATGGCTAAATAAAGACTGATTTGGTTTTGCGACAGATACATATCCATCGCTAAGCCGTTGCTAAAATTTCATGATGGAAACATTTTCGTCGCTAAATTTCGTCACCCAATTAACGACGACTTAACAACGGATTACCATTCCATCGCAAAACCTCGACTGATTCAGTTTTTAAGACAGATTAATATCCATCCCTAATCTGTCGCTACATTTGCGACAGATATTAGCGACAAAAAATATTCGTTGCTAATCCGTCATAAAATTTTAAAAAAATAAAAAAAATATTTGAAATATAAATATCGAGAAAAAATTTTTGTTATACAATTTATATAACTTGTGTATAGAAAACAAAGTACACATAAAAAAACATATACAAAGCAGGTGAAACAAATTGAGCACAAGCTATAAGTGAAACAAATTTAACAACCCACTATAATCCTCGTCAAGTACTAATTAGTTACAAGTGAACATATACAAAGAGTTTGTTTGAAATAACAAGTACGTGCAACAAATTCAACACATGAATCTAATGATCGCAAAGATTTGGAGCATCATCCTCTTCATTGTCTCGATCTGTCCCTTCATCCATGCCTGCATCAGCTCTTCTATGTTGATCATCTCCAGCATCTTACAAGAGAACCAAAATGTTAGTATTGATAGAAGAGGAGGTCGGTGAGGGAGGGTTGCAGGTAGAAGAGAGACTCCCACAGTATCCGGTCGGAGGCTGGAGGTCGGACGGGAGAGGAGAGAGGGCGAAGAGGAACGAGGGCGGAGAGGGAGATGGGGTTGCCAGCGAGGTAGAGAGGGTGGGCCGGATGCGAGGGACGAGTTCTCCGGAGGGCATCGTTGGTGGGTCGCCGGAGAGCGGGGGCGGAGATGGCGAGCAGCGTGCACGATGGTAGGGGGCGGAAGAAGAGGAGGTCGGCGAGCGACGATGGCAGACGGCGACAGGCGATAGGCGGCGGGTGACGAGCGACGTGCGACGGGCTGCGATGGTGAGCAGATGCACACGATAGTCGGTGGATGAAACAAAAAGGGAAAGAAAGGGGCTTGCATTAGGGTTTTACGAGAGAAATTAGCGATGAAAAAATTTCATCTCAAAATCCGTTGCCAATTAGAGACTAAGTCGCGACAAAAAAATTCTGTCGCTCATCCGTCGCGAAGCTAAGACAGAGTTTGAGACAAAAAATTTTCGTCGCTAATCCATCGCTAATTAGCGACAAATTTTGAGATAGAATTGTTTTGTAGCTAAGTCCATCTCTAATTTCAATTTTAAGGACCACTCATTTTCTCTAGTTAATCCATCGCAAATTTACTTTTCATCGCTAATTAATATTTTTGTATAGTGTTACGAGGATGTTGCTTGTTAGCACTGATGGTACCGAGGAATCCTCAGTTCTTGCAAGAAAAAATAGATGGTTAAGAATGACTCTAGTATTGCCCTATCCGGCATCTGAAGGATAGGACCACACTCGTTGTGACCTTTTTTTTACAAATTTTTTTAATAAGATTGGTTCCAACTTCCAAGTAACCCCAAATTAAATCTGTTTATTATTATTATTCCCATGCACGACGCAAAGGAACTTATGTAACAGTAGCCCAAACAGAGAAATTAGAAGATATATGCAAATGAAGCTTTGATGAATACAATTGGGGCTTGAATCTTACAAATTTTTAGTCCAGTTTTTTACCATGTTACCCTGCATAAAAAAATTCCTAGGGTCGTTGGGATCCAGTCAAGACTCCATAGGAGTTATCGGCTGTGTCAGATCTTATCGCTGTTTATGATTCTCTCTGACACGTGTCTCTCCTATAAAGGTAGAGTACACCACATTATTAAGTTGCAGTAATGGGGAACAAATTGATGCCTTCAATTGGACATACATGAATTGTCTCCATCAATGCAAATGGCTCCCCTTTGGACTTCACCAGTATTGATGGCAGGCTTTAAAGCGTTTCCCTCTCCCGACAACTGAACGACCTATCTATTTTCGTCTATTTTTCCTTCAAACAGTCTAATCAAACTCACGAGATGCTTCCACCACAAAAATTTCCACCTCAATAACTACCAACCATACAGTACTTCAGTCAGCACCTTCCTTCTTACGTGTCCCAAACAGTACCAAGTGCCAAGGCCATAACTCTTCTTAATATCTCCTCTTGCACCTCACGTGCCCGAAGGGGTAGTTATTGTGACCCTTTTAATGGAGTTGGTTTTTAGTTGAGTGAAAATTGCCAAATGGGTTACGTTCACCGCAACTTCATGACCATCACAAGATCTAATTGTTGGAAATAGGGATGGCAGTCGACCGGGGCATGTCCGAGCAGGGGCAGGAGACAAGGTCTCCACTCCTGCCCGTCTCAAAATCTGAACCTCTATCCCGGCACTGGGATAAATTTTAACCTCCACCCCTGCCTTTATCCCCGTTTCATGTCCTCCATCCCCGGTCCAAACGGGGCGAGGTGAGGCAGGGCCCCATTTTCCCTCGGTCTATTGTCATCCCTTAAAAGGATGGGGATGGGGCGGGGCGGGGCGGGGATCGGGACAGGGATGGGGCGGGGCGGGGAAAACCCTTAGTCCATCCTTGCCTCTGTCCCCATTTCATTCCCTTCTCTTCATCCTCGGTCTAAACGGGGCGAGGCAAGGCAGGTCCCTATTTTCCCCCGGTCCACTGCCATCCTTGGTTGGAAAACAAAGTGTCCTCATTTTTTTTGGTAAAGGTCTCATTAGCACTATTATATGGTGTTGTCGGTAAAACCTTTATTGATGCATTTTTTAAGTGCTAGAATTAGACCTTTTTTTGGTGTTAAAATAACACCATAAAGTCTTTTTTAGGTGCTATTTTTTAGCAAAAAATAAGACATTTTTTGCACTAATTTAGCACCAGAAAAGACCTCTAGATCTTTAAAAGCTAGAAAAACCCTTTTTGGGTGCTATTTTAGCCCAAGAAAAGGCTTATTTTTAGCATCTTTTACATGAAAAAGGCCATTTTTGGTGTTTTTTTAGCATCACAAGAGTCTTTTTGCTGATTTAATTTTTTTCTCATATAATTTTCTCATACATCCATTCAATAATAAATCTGCTCAGATATACATTCATTTCATTCATTTGAAATGAATTTGCTCAATCATTTTATTCATTAATAAATGAACATTCTCATACGTACATATTTTTTTTGCATTCAATATGAACCATCTCTTACAATCATTCATTCATCATCAAATAAACATACTTATATATACATTCATTACAAATAAATTTTCCCATACATTCATTTGAAATGAACCTACTCATTCATTTCATCCATTCATAAATAAATCCGCTCATACATACATTTATTTTTTGCATTCAATATGAATCAACTCTTATAATTTTTTATTCATTCATCACCAAATGAACATGCCTATACATACGTTCATTCAAAAATAAATATGCCCATATAAACATTCATTTCATTCATTCGAAATGAACTTGTTTATTCATTTCATTCATAAATAAACTTGCTTATACTTACATTTTTTTTAATTCAATATGAACCAACTCTTATAACCATTCATTCATACATTCATTAAAAAATGAACTTGTTCATACATACACATACAACTATATATATTTTTATGTATTCTTTTTATTTTTAAAAAATAAAAAAAAGAGCTTTTTCACTTCAAAAAATCATTTTAAACATGGGTCTAAAAAACTGGATCCCAATTTGAGAAGATGTGGGGTACTTTCTACAAAGTAAAGAGCTTTTCCTCCGATGATGAGAGATTAGCCTAACTAGAAACTCTCGATTGTTGTATCTGGAGTGGCAATGTTGCAGCAATTCATACCCTTTTTGCGAATCATATAAGGCAAATAAAATATGATACGTTAGATTATCTAAAACATAAATACACACATTAAATAACTAAAATAAATATTAAAACAAGAATCAAATCTCACCTCAAGCTTAGGTAGCCCTTTCTATGGTTGATGAGCATGGGAGAGTGCAGACAACACTTCAGCTAGGTGCAGGCTCCAAAAGACAGGCGAGATAGGGATCTAACTTCTAGGCTAGGCTAGTCGGCTATGCCAAGTGGGCTAGGTGGGTCGACTATGCTAGGTTAGGTTATGTTGGGATTTCAAAAAAGTAACAATGCTAGGAGATTTAAAGACCAGATGTTGAGAAAGGGAGAGGTGGCTCCCTATTTATAGGTTTTTGACATGGATCTAGATATGTTTTCTACGTATTCAGGATCCTTTTGGATGGTGATATGGAGCTAATAACTAAAATAACAGACCAGTTATATGCACATCCATTCATGCTAAGTTTAGCATTAACATAATAAATTATGCATATGCATGAACATTTACAAAATGCATGAACATATACAATTTGCATGAACTAACCATTTTAGTGTTGTGAATCCTTCATGCATGAATAACTTCTTATCTTCACTTATTATTTTCTTGCTTAAATAATGCATGTCATGTTCTATCTATATGCAACTTAAAATATTGTTTTACTTGCTAATATCTGTCCGTGGGTATAACATAGACTCTCCCAGATGGAGGTACGACCCAGGTTTGTATTTTCAAACAATTATGTCTTACGTGATGCCCCAATTGTGCATACTTTGGAGAGAGAATAAAATTTTATAGACAGAGTTCCAACTCCTACAATCTCGATATATCGTATTTTCCACATGAGTCTTACCTACCACACCATAAATAAATCATGGTAGTTCCCTCGGGTACTGGTTTTGTGGATGGAGGACAAATGCAACTTTCTGTGTTAAGCCTAATATCCGACATAATAGTCAGTACCATGCTTACTGTTTCAATAAGCTCCAAGAGAATTAATTTTATTTTGATTTTTTTTAATTAACTCTCTTGTTAAATGTGCCAATGCAAACATGCAATCACATTCAGGGTTCAAATGCAACAATATTTATAGCACTCTATACATGCTTTTGATTAGTCTCTACTATAAAATCAACACAATAATGTAATCATTCTTTATTTACATAGTCAAGGTAGGCTAATCATTGTTATTTATGCATACTCAATTCAATCAATAATGAAATGCATTCACTTGGCATGCATATCAGTTTAATATCTCATTTAAGTATCAATAAATATGCTGCAAAAAGTAAAATACAACTCGGCAGTAACATATGCCATACTGCACAGTCTGTATCCCTATTAACTTGATTTTAGAAAACCTACCAGAAATCATAGATACCGAATTTAACTCTCAAAAGTTTACAGAGATTGCCCATCATCTTAGGAACACAGTACAAGAAACATAATTGCAAAATTCGTTGTAATAAAATTAGGAAAATTCTAGGACTGAACCATGTTCATAAAATATATCAGTCAGATCCTGTTAACTGCAGAAACTTAATCCGGTTTGAGGAATTTCTCAGATTTACAGAAAAATCTTTTGAAAAAATCCTTTTTATAGAATCATTTTATACATGTTATCCATAGTGGCAAATATCGCAAGATTTATGTAAATCTCGCGATAATATCATGAAAAATTGCTTGAAAGTTTGAAATGACAATTTCTTGCAAGATTTTCAAAATCTCACAAGATTTATGAAAAACATAAATACCATGATTTAAACGCGATATTTACATTTTAAATGGTTATTTATTGCAAATAAAACATGTATTTTTTTTATATTTTCTTATAAAAAGTAATTTTTATATTTTTTAATTTATTTTTTAATTTATTTTTTTATTATCGAGATTTTGCTAAAAAATGTGAGATTTATGAAAATGTTTCAATTTCTCATGAGTTTTTGAAAAATGAGAAATTGTCGTTTAAAACATTTGTCATTATGATGTTACCTTTCACTCAGATATTTCACAATTTATTTTGATTAGTTTGATTAAGGTTTTAGAGCTTTTAACAACTTTGGTCAGAACAATCTTGCTGACAGAGCAGAAAATTTGTACTCTGTTACAATGGACGTTTCAGCCTCCAAACAGAACAAAACAGGAAGAAACAAGATTCTAGATTCAAGACCTGGTTGTGTAAAACACTCTAGTATTTTAATTTTTATTTATTAACCTCATTTTTATAGAGATATCAATTTTTTTCTAAGACTGGTCAGAACAAAAAATGATGACGCATTAACCAAGATCCAAACTCATGCAAGATCTATTAAGCAAGTACAAGAAACATGGTGAAACTCATACAATCACGATTTTTAGATACTCTTAACATATTTACAACATCATACAACACATCTTTGATATTATTTAGGCTAATCTTGCTAAAACATTAATATATATAATTCAAAAATCACAAAACCTTCATGGAATATCTCAAATACTATTTCATTTATGCAAGAATCATAGGAGACATAAAAATAACATGAAAGAAGAATTGACATTAGAAGAGGTTCCTAACATCTTCATTGATGTGACTTTAATACCATAAAAGAGCCAAAAATGACAATGAATCCAAAAATACCTCTTTTACTGGTGCCACATTGGCGTGCCAGTAAAAGAGCATTTTCACTTACGCTATTTTACATAGCATCAGTGAAAATGGTTGTTATACTGACCCTAGATGCACCAGTATATTAAACTTTTTCTAGAGCACAAAAAATGTGTGCCAAAAAAATTCGTGCACTAGAAAAAAAAGTGAATTCAAAAAAAAAAATGGGCCGACCCGAGCCCTTTTCATTCGTTCGCAGACTCTCTCCCTCTCTTGCTCTATGTCTCTTGCCCACCACCGCCACCACTATCGACCACCTCCAACCACCACCTCATAGGTTCTCTCTCTCTCTATGGCATTCGATCGCTGGCCACGACTCTGGTATAAAATTGATGTATGAGTCAATTCACGATATGAGATCCAAATGGATCTCCATGCACAAAAACTAAGTAAGCAAGTGGGTCCAAATAGAACTCAAACAAGCTGTGATTCGGGGCCTGAGCACTCTGTTTTGATAGAGGTGGCCAACATGAGCAAGTTGCGTGACATGCACACCTTTCCAATGGATCCAAAAATGCCAGATTCAGATCTGTATGGGCAGATATATGATAGATTCTCTGAGACGGATAAACAGGACACCCAGAATAGGTAGGTGACCAGTCTGACTACTTGGGGAGAGATTTTGATCCCTCTGCCGATGGAGTTTGGGAAAACTCCAAATAGGTAAGTTATGCCAAATCTTATTATCTTTCCAACGAATCTAAGTTTGTAATTTTTTGAGCAAAATGTTGAAACTTTTGCCTAAATTACGATGCTATATTTTCTTTTCTATGCTACACCAGATGATGAACTGGGTCTCAAGCATGCAAAAAAGTAATCAACTTTTTTGTCATAGCAAATGATGGAATCAGCAAAAACTCAAAACATGAGGATTCTTGATCAAAATGTTATCTTTTTAGATCATGCTTTAATTCAATAAAAAAAGTAAGGATGACAAAGATACACTGCAAATATGAGATGCTATCAGGAATATAACAGACAACTCAGATCCAAAATACCTTTCGACTAATAGAGATTGTCAACTATTTTAGACTATCAAAAAATTCAGTTCAGGAAATATCATAAACATGAAAGTTGAAGCTTAGGAAATTATCGTTCCAACAAGTTATGATTTGAAAATTTTTATTCAGTAAACAAGAAGATATGATGAAAACACGAAACAATAGTAGTGATACATTGCATAGGGCAGGACTCTGGTCTTGTCCGATTGATAGAAATTTGCCAAGAATTTTATCGGAGTAATAGTGATGATTCAAGAAAAATAGTAAACTGAAAAGTTAAAGGGTAGGATGTTTGCTTTCCAACAAGCCAAAGATCACTCAGGTTGGACCAGTATCTAGAGAAATATAGTCAAAACACTCAGGCTGTGTCAGATAGACTCGAATGCATAAACAATTTCCTCAGTAGAAAAACGAGTTTCAGCAAAACCCAAACATACATCAACAAAATAAGTTTCAGAACAACTAAATCCACATGAACAATATCATTAACACTTTGGAAATATATTCACAATCTTGAACAAGTAATCTAACAGCAGATGATAACAAATATGCAACGATCACAAGATAACAGTAACAAGGTTTCAGAAGATGTTATCTTGTTGCAGCCAACAAAATTGAAGAGCACTTCAACAACATTCACAATGCTGAACAGCACCACGTAAGACTCATCCACATTGTAGTACCACAACCACATGCACAAGAACAAGCAATAGCACTGAATCGGACACCAGTCAAAAATTGGCTCCCTTGTTGAGCGAGCCAGCACTACACATAATGCGCCTCCATTTTACTCCAGAATTTTTATTCAACAAAACAAAAGCTCCCCTCTCCTGGATGCCCCCCCCCCCCCCCCCCTCCTCTTGAGCTCTTAAACTCCAAAAATGGTCATCATAAAGAGAGGGAGGGCCTTTCCAAGGCTTCCTCCATTCCAAGGTTTAAAAACTCTATATTTGGCTTGAGGTTTGAATTCTCATTCAACAACTATATTGACTTTTAAGTCAAAGAGAATTCAAACTAAGGGCTGAACTTGTCCACCCATGGGTGGCGCCAACTAGGGGTCCAATTTTGGATCTAGAACTTAGGCAAGATCCAACTAAAGCTAAGATTTGGAGCCACACTGAAATTGCATTAAACTGAAATGAGAATAAAAAATTAAAACTACCCTGGATCCCTATACACCCTCTAGTACCACAAAAAAATCCTATAAAGCACTAGAACTATCTGGATTCATAGAATCTGGCACTTAAAAAAAAATATTTAATATGATTCCTTAATTTGACAAAATGAAATTGAAAAATACAAATACAATCTCTGAGAAGATAAATGCAAAATATCTTAGAAATCAAAATACGAAATTCAAAACAGATTTGGGTTCTCGGAGATCCAATTGGACTCAGATAGTCCTGCACGATTGAATCTGCAACGGAACACATCCTGGATCAGGTCTAGTAAGTTGGATTTGGATCCAACTTGTCTTCAATGTTCGGATCTTCAAGACGCTTTGCATCATACTCTTTCTATGTTGCGTTCCCCTCTTTGGTGTGTCATTTGTTCAGTGAATGCATGCCAAATCTATTTTTTTTCTTATATATGATTTAGAATTTAGAGGCTTTGCATGTTAATTCTTAATTTTATGTAATTTATTCCATGAATGTATATTTTTCTAATATATGATTTATAATTTAGGGCTTTTACATTTTATATCGAAACTTTATGTAATTTATTTAGAGAATGCGTGTCAATTATGTTTTAGATTTTATGGGTTTTGCAATTTAATTGTTAATTTTGTTATTTATTGAGTGAATGCATGCTAAATCTATTTAGAATTTTTTTTTTCATGTATGTTTTAGATTTTCAGAGTTTTGTATTGTAATCGCTAATTTTGTTATTTATTCTATGAATGCATGCTAAATCTAATATTTTTTCTTATATATGATTTATATTTTAAGGGTTTTACATTTTAATTCCTAATTTTATGTAATTTATTCAATGAATGCATGCTAAATCTATTTTTTTCTTATATATGCTTTAGAATTTAAGGGTTTTACATTTTAATTCCTACTTTTGTGTAATTTATTGAGCGAATTATGCTAATTTTATTTTTTTTCTCATGTTTTATTTAGATTTTATGGGTTTTATATTTTGATTTTTAATTTTATTATTTATTGAGTGAATGCATGCTAAATCTGTTTAAAGATTTTTTTCTCACGTATGATTTAGATTTTAAGAGTTTTGTATTTTAATTACTACTTTATTTATTTATTTTGTGAATGCATGCTAATTTTATTTTTTTTCTCATGTATTATTTAGATTTTAGGGCTTTTGCCTTTGAATTCCTTATTTTGTAATCTTTTTACTGAATGCATGATAAATCTGATTTTTTTCTTATATATGATTTAAAATTTAAGGGTTTTGCATTCTAATTCTTAATTTTGTAATCTATTTAGTGAATGAATGTTAAATCTGATTTTTTTCTTATATATGATTTAGAATTTATGGGTTTTATATTTTAATTACTAATTTTATTATTTATTGAGTGAATGCATACTAAATCTGTTTTTTTTTTTCAAGTTTGAGTTAGATTTTAAGGGTTTTGTACTTTAATTGCTAATTTTGCAATTTATTGAATTAATACATGTTAAATCTGATTTGTTTTTCAAGTATGGGTTAAATTTTAAGGGTTTTGCATCTCATATATGACTTATAATTTAGGGGCTTTGCATTTTAATCCATATGTTTGTAATTAATTTAATATGTATGAGTATATAATATCTATATATAACTAGATTATCAGGATTTTTTTATTAATTTAATATATATATATATAGTACTTAATAATTTTTACGTGATATCCAGTTAGGCAATACTTTTTGAAATTGCATATATCTGAAGAAGTGTGCAGACTTTATGAATGACATAAGTTGGATCCAAATTGAAAGGTAATTTTAAGTATTTTTTTTAGTTGCCTAATATGCAAGTTAAGATTGTATTTAGATGCAATAGTTGATGATGACATGTCCTTTATAACCTTCATTTTTATAGGAGAGACCTTAATCGCTATTTAAAAGAAGTTAAGAATTTCTTAGAAGTTGCCCAGAACAATAATGTTATTTATAAGAAAAATCTCAGGTGCCCATGTCAAAAGTGTGTCAATATCTTGTGGTACCACATGCAAGTGATTTGTCAATGGATTTAGAGTACATCCAAATTTGATGGTTGGTGATCATGCATATGAGGTGCCTGCTGGTGAAAGTCTAGAGTGTGATGCATATTTCAAGTTGTTCAATGATAAAACACATGGATTATACCATAGATGCTCGAAGTTTACTAAACTATTTATTCTCGTGTATTTGTTTCATATGAAATGCTTTAATGGGTGGAGTAGTAAGTCCTTCGATATGTTACCGAAGCTATTACATGAAGCTTTTCCTGCTGGTGTACAATTACCTAAGTATTATTACTAGACAAAGAAGAGTATTAGGAAACTAGGATTGAGTTACAAAAAAATAGATGCATGTCCCAGAAAAGTATCGTAAGAAAGTTATCAATGTTCTTGCGAAGATTTTGGAGTATTTTTCTTTGATTTTGAGGCTGCAGAGGTTACTTATGTCAACAAAGACTGCTTTAAAAATGAGATGGCATGATAAAGGGCGCATTAAAAATGACAGTTTAAGGCATCCTATAGATTCATATATATGAAAAACTATTGATCTTTCGCATCCATCGTTTGCAATTGACAGTCGTATTGTTAGACTGGGATTGGCAAATGTTGGTTTCAATCCCTATAGAACTTTGAGTACGACTTACATCATATGGCCAATTATTGTCATTGCATACAACTTTCCTTCATGGATATGTATGAAACAGTCCTACATGATGATGTCAATGCTTATTTCTGGTCCACAATCTCTCGAGAAATGCATCAATGTGTTTTTGCAACTTCTTATTGAGGAGTTGAAGACATTGTGGGGTGATAGTGTTTGCATTTATGATGCATCAAATAGCAAGTACTTTCAGTTGTGTGCAGTTTTAATATGGACTATCAATGATTTTCATACATACATAAATATATCAGGATAGAGTACAAAAGAGAAGTTAGAATACTCGTTATGCCATAAGGACACATGTTCTATGAGGCTAAACAACAAGAAAATGTGTTATATGGGGCATCACAGGTTCTTGCCCATGGATCATATATAGATATCAATGGGATAAACATGCACTCGGTGTCACAGTTGAAATGAATACAACTTTGGCTCTTCTTTCAAGAATGAATGTGTTGCAAGAGTTGACCGATGCATAAATTTTAATTGCTTATGAACTTAATCTTCCATGGAATTGGAAGAAGAAAAGCATTTTTTTGAGTTGTCTTATTGAGAGCATAATTTACTTCGTCATAACTTGGATTCCATGCACGTCGAAAAGAACATATACAATAACATCATTGGAACATTATTGAATATTGATAAGAAGACAAAGGATCATCTCAATGCTCGGCTGAATTTGCAAACAATGAATATAAGACATGCACTTCATCTACGAAGGCATGCTAATTCTACTAGTGTTTATACCAGTTGCATGTTTTTCTATGAGCAAGAGGGAGAAAACTACATTCTATAAAGTGTTGAAAATATAAAAATTTCATATGGCTATTCAGCAAACATGTCATGATGTGTACGCATGAAAGAGAGTAAGATTTTTGGCCTAAAGATTCATGACATCCATATGTTATTACATCAATTTCTTCCTTTAACGCTAAGGACGTTACCCAAGAAGGTTGGTGCATTGCTTATTAATTTTTGCACATTTTTCAAGGACTTATGCTCCAAGGTCGTGAACAAGGATGAGTTGCCGCAACTAGAAGAACATGTTGTTTTGATATTGTGTCATCTAGAGAAGATTTTTCCATCCTTATTTTTTTGATATCATGGTGCATTTACCAGTTCATCTAGCACGAGAGGTTTGGTTGGGTGAGCCAGTTGTATATCGATGGATGTATCTTATCAAAAGGTATAGACAACAATATTCTATAATTACAACACTATTATAATTTTTTAACCATTCATATTTTATCAGTGATTACAAATGATATGCAGATATTTCAGGTACTTATATAAGTTGAAAGCATATCTGAGCAATAAAAGTTAGCATGAAGGCGCAATCACTAAGGGATACCTGGCTAAAGAAAGTTTAACATTTTTCTTCAGGTATTTACACAGTGTGGAGACAAGGTCCAATAGGCCAAAAATAAATTATGAAGAAGATGTTGGTGTTGCAACTATTAGTAATTCAATGTTGTGAAGGAAACATACGTTGGGCGCAAGTGAATTGTTTAATCTCTCATCCTCAACATTCAACCAAGTTTATACACACATTTTATTTAATCATGAATCTGCATTGCCGCACCTTTAGTAAGAATACAATTGTTTTTATATTCAATTGTTATTTATAATTTTTTTAAATAAGTTTGTAATGTTTAGGCCAAATTTAGGACTTGTAGGCAACACTTAATCTCTCATCCTCAACATTCATCAACGCAAACTTGAGATCATTCATAAGGTCAAATTTGCATATTGGTTTTAGGACCACATAAGAAAATATTGCCTTATCCTCTAGGGGGAAATTTTTATTGCATTAATGAAATAATATATTTAATTGTATTTTTAATGTTAGAATCATCAAATACGTGATGGAGGTACCAACAATGAAGTTCAAATGAGATAATATGACTTTCTCAGTATCCTCAAAAAATTGTAAGGAGATACATGGGTTTTGTCATAAATGATTTTTGATTTCATACGAAATGATACGTAGAAAGAAAGAAGACCCAAACTAGTGGTATCGTTGTTGGTGCCCAAACTTCAAGTTATTCCAAGTGCAAGAGATAAAAACCTGATAATTGGTGATGTCATCTATTATAGATACATTACTGATATTATTGAGGTTGAATATCCATATGTGATTTGTTCTATTAAAGTGTGAATGATATGGCATCCTAAGTCCTTGTGCAAAGGAAATAAAGATGAATTTGATTTCACACTTGTCAACATGAACTTGAGTTGCATGGAGGACGAACCCTATGTATTTGCATCTAAAGTAGAACAAGTTTTTTATGTAAAAGATCCTACAGATCCAGATTGATAGGTTGTCATTAGAAGAAAATCTCATAATTTATTTGATATGCGCAACAAATATATAGGTGAATTGCATGACATGAATGACGATGAGCCAAAACCATATTGGACTAGTGAATCACATGCCATTGAAGTTGTCCAAAGTGTAAAGGGAGATGTTGATATAGATTGGGTCAAGACAAATATCCCTGGAATATTGAAAGCCCAATTAATACACCTATAAAAGAATGTTTACATGATAGTGGTAGGTTTTTATTTATTTGGTGATATGTTTGTGCTTTTTTGTAATATTCACATTTTTGAAAAATATTGTTGAATGCATGCTTATTTTGAATGCTTATTTTATCATAAATGTTGTTAACTTATTGTTAAATTTTCAAGAGATGCTTCACAACAGTGTATCATCAGAAACATCGATGTAGAGACAGAAGCATAAGGTTGACATTAATACATATGGCCAACCCACAGGACGAGAGGCACACATGCTAAGTATCTTCATAGGAATAATCACACGAGATCCTTAACACATACCGTAACATTTTTTTTCTAACATGCTTTACCAAATTTTGATAAGGAGGATGCTTAGACTTTAGTGTTGGTATGTATATTTTTCCTATATATAGTATAACTTTTTTTAATTTTAACATTTATTCATTCAATTATAGATAAGATATATATGTTGTTATTGTAGTAAAAATTTAACATTTTGGAGATGATAAAATCATGGATATTTCAAAATATAATAGAAAAACAGTAAAAACACAAGATCCAAACACGTTATAGACTTATCATAAGTATAAGTTATCATGAAAATTTGGATCTCTGATGACCCATTTTTATAAAATCTGTCAAAAATAACAGGTCACTTAACAAATCATGATATTTATATTATGGCTGGTTGTACCTATCCAGAACGCAACCCAATAAATCGATCTAAAAATAATGAGTTTAAAAATAATTAAAAAACTTTTACAGAACCCTATTTTGACAGAATTTTGATCCAGAATCTATAAACTGCAAGATTTTCATCAGATTAATGTCTTTCTTGAAATTTATATAAAATGTTTTTGACCAAACCTTTTTTACGCAGTTTGTTACAATATGTTAATCTTCACTCAAAATTTTTATAAAATATTCAGAGTTAATTTTCTTGAGTGTTTATATATTTTATCAGAGATAGCTCGAAACAATCTTGTAACCAGAGCAAGAAATAGGAGCTCTGTTAGAACAAATGTTTCTCCCTCAATACGAATGCAAATAAGGTAAACAAGATTAAAAGATCAAGAGCAAGATGTGTAGATCAACTTAATATTTTTATCTAGATTTTTTGGACTGATATTTGAAGAGATATCAATTTATTTCCAAAACTGGTCGGGAATAACATATCAGTAATCACAAACTTAGGTTTCTCAGAAAACATTTTTGTTAAAAATCTTTTTGAGATCATAAAACCTTTGAAATCTCAATATTTTAGATTTGGTCAGATACAATATGGATTAACTCATGAATATCACCAACAATAATCAAGTTATAACTGAATCTAATACGAACCAACAACGAAACCCTATTTAGGCCTATTTTTTAAAATCATTTTTATGAAAAACTCATGATTCACCTTCTTCAAATCCAAATAATGATTTCTCCATAAAAGAAAACATGTATAATAGATCCAAACATGTAAATAAGTTGCTAGAAATAAATATAACTCATATATGTATGCTTAATGTACGTAAAAAGCATGTACTACATAAATCTTACCTAAAAAATTGATAAATCTTTAAGACAAAGGAGAAATTGGGTAGTTCGATCTCTACACCACCACAACCACCAAAGTTTGCGCAGGTTTAATGGCTACACAACCTACTTCATACCTCCTAGACATTTTTAAGAGAAGAGAAAAAAGGAAAAACAACAAGGGAAAAGAAGAGAGAGAGAGAAGAAGCAAAAGAATTTTCTTAAAAAGAATAAGGGAGGGGCATGTTAGGGGGTATATATAGCCCTCTCCACAAATCCCTAACCTATTGATATGTGACTCTCCTCTCCAAAATTGTGTGGAGGGGAGGAGTCCTTTCTAGAAAAATTTAATTATCTTCTAGACTCCATCATTTCTAATTATTTGATTTTTTTTAATTTCATTTAATTAAAATTCTAAAGTTTGACTATTCAACAACCAACTCTAACAATTCTAATTAATATTGACTCCTCAAGAGGTGTGAGACATCCCACCCTCTTAAATCTCTCAATTAATAATTTTAAATGAATTTTCTAATTAAAAATCTTGATTATCACCTTTATATATTTATTCATTTATTTATCTAAATTAAAACTAGATAATATTTTAATTCATACGGACTCTTATATTCATATGGGGGTCCATATAGGATGTCCCATATGAGGGTCTAATCCATAACCATTGTATCCAATTAATATTTAAAATTAGATCCAATCCAGACAACACCTCAGATCTGTACTAGATCCAAATGGTGATTTTAGATCCAGAACTGAAGTCTAAGATCCAAATCCACACCAACTCATTTATTCTTCATAATTTAGTTTTTTTCATTATTCTTGAATTATTCTTTATAACTTGAGTTCAAGGTTCATAGAAAATCAAGAATATCAAGAATTCATAATTATAGTCATAAATGTACCAATAATTCATCGTTTATTTATTTTAATTTATCAAGAAAAAATCTTGTATTTTACAGTCTTGTTTTCAACATCTTTGAAAGAACTAAGTTTGTTCTATCATTGTACAAAGTAAAACCTACCCATTCAGGCCTTATCCTGTGACATTTTTTTATTTTTTAAAGAGGAGCATAAAAAGGTTCTTACAAAAAAATACCAAATTGCCAAAAATAGGCATTAAGAAAAAAGAAGAAGCATTATTGACAAAAAAAGAAAAAAATGTGAGAAAGATCCAAAAAAAATTCAATCAAAGATCTCAAGAGATGCACAAGATTCCTTAATCCATTTTATTTTTTTTGAGACTCACATTAAAAAATATTGTGCCCAACCTTCATTGGTATATCTTTAAGCCTCGTCTTAGAAAAAATAAAAAAATAAAGTTGTTACCATTTCATCCATTGCCATCGTCGTTACCATGCATTTTATTTTTTGATGTTCAATAACCCATGTCCTATTTGTTTTATTTAAAGTCTTTGAAAAGTGGTTGGCTACTTAAAAATATTCAATATGGATTAGTTTGATGCAACCATTGGAGTAAATAGATTAAAGTGCATCAGATTGGAAAGTCCAGGCTTTTATGCGTTTGAGCTCTCAGTTTTAGGCTTATGTGGCTAAGAAGTCTTGCTCATTTGGAAGCTCCTAGAGTCTCAATCTTTGCGAGAATTAGATTGGCATCCATTGAAGCATGAGATTATACATTTGCTGGTATGACTAGCTACTTTGAAAATTTGAGGGTCAAACAGAAGATTTGTTCTAATGAAAAAGAGAGACCTTGCTTATTTTATGATGACTTCAATTATGGACAAAAAACTAAAAAGTGAAATCATGTTAGGCATAATCTATCTGCCAATCTGATTGTGCTTGATATGGTCAGGTATGATGTTATCTTGGAAATGGACTTACTCTACGAGCACCATGTCTATGTGGAGTGTCATGCACGTCAGATGAAGTTTAACTGTCCAAACCAACCTATACCGGAGTATCGAGCCACAAAATCTGATAAGGACATAAGGATGATATCGACTTTAAAGGCCCAACACCTTGTGGAAAAGGGATGCAAAGCCTTTCTTGCTAGTGTATCCCTACTGAAGCCTGAAGTAACTCTGTTGGAGGACCTTGAAGTGATGAAATGATTCCTAAATATGTTTCACGAGGAACTTCCTGAAATTCTCCCTATGCGAGAGATCGATTTTGCTATAGACTTGGTACCTAAAACAATTCCAATATCTAAAGCTCCATATCGGATGGCACCAACAAAGTTAGAGTTAACAAAACAACTTCAGGAATTGCTGGACAAAGGGTTTATTCAGCCTAGTATTTTTTTGTGGGGTGCACCTATTCTTTTTGTGAAGAAGAAGGACAGATCAATGTGTGTGTGCATTGATTATCAAATGTTGAATCAAGCAACGATCAAGAACAAATATCTCTGCCCCACATTGATGACTTATTCAACCAGCTGAGAGTGGCCAAGGTAAATATTGATTTGGGTATGATTAGATTTGTACCTTGAGATTTGAATCCCGTGTTAAATAAGTTTTCTAACTTAATTTGACAATCTGTTGAAGGTATTTTCCAAAGTAGATCTCACATCAAGCTATCACTAGTTGAGGATTAAGGACTCTGACATCCAGAAAATAGCATTTCAGACTCAATATGGATACTATGAGTTTTTTGTTATGCTTTTTGGGTTAACCAATACACCGACATCTTTCATAGATTTGATAAATAGAATCTTTGGCCCCTATGTAGTTCTCTTTGTGATCATTTTTATTGATGATATTCTGATCTATTTAGAGAGCATAGAAGATCATAATGTTCATCTCCGGATCATTTTAGAAATCCTCAAGGAGCATGAGCTATTTGCCAAATTCTCTAAGTGTAAATTTTGGATGGATGAGATAATGTTTCTAGGTCATGTAATCTCTGAAGATGGGATCTCAGTTGATCCAGCTAAGGTGAGCAATCTTTCAATAAAATGATAATGTTTGGTTATAGAATTGTAAATTTCATTAAAAGTTGATAAATGAAATTTGGTATTTTAATAGGTGGAGGTTGTATTGAATTGGAAGCAACAAAAGAGTGTCACAGACATTCGTAGTTTCCTAGGATTCGCTAGATATTACAAGCAGTTTATCTAAGATTTTTCTAAGATTGCTACACCGTTGACTAAGCTACTTCGGAAGGGTGTGAAGTTTGTGGACACAACAGTGTAAAGAGAGTTTTCAGGAGCTTAAGAGAAGGCTTACTACGACCCCAATACTTACTCTTCCTTTGGATCATGGAGGCTTTGTTGTTTATAGTGATGCTTCAGGAGTAAGTTTGGAATGTGTCTTAATGCAACATGGGAAGGTAATCACTTATGTGTCCCATCAGTTAAAGTCTCACGAGCGAAACTATCTCACTCATGATCTGGAGCTGGGAGCAGTTGTTTTTGCTCTGAAAATATGAAGACATTATCTATATGAGGAGCAATTTGAGGTCTTATTGGACCATAAGAGCATTAAGTATATCTTCTCGCAGAAGGAGCTCAATATGAGACAGCATAGGTAGTTGGAACTTTTAAAGGACTATGATTTTTGTATCTCATAACATCCAAGAAAAGCTAATGTAGTGGCAGATGTCCTAAGCAGGAAATAGAGTAGAATATCATGTCTCATAAGCAATGAGTGAAAGTTTCTAGAAAACTTCATTCAATGGAGTTCTTTTAGATCAAAGCAGGGCAGGATCAGGATCGCCAATATAGCTGTTAGAACTGACCTCATGGACCATATCATTGATTAGCAAAAGGATGATCCACAATTTAGCAAGATGATAGCAGCTTGTCAACAAGATGAGTTGACTCTGCACCTAGAAGAAGACGACGACGACGACATATGGTATGGATAGAGATTATGGGTATCAGACTATCCAAAATTAAAGAAAGAGCTTTTAGATGAAGCAAACTGATCTAAGTATACCATTCATCCAGGTAGCAGCAAAATGTTCAAAGATATTCAGAGAATTTTTTTGTGAAATGGGATGAAAAGAAATATTAGAAAATATGTTGTTAGATGCTTAGTGTGCCAATAGGTGAAGATTGAGTATCAGAAACCCGAAGGACCAATGCAAGCCATAGAGATACCCCAGTGAAAGTGGGAGGGTCACCATAGACTTTGTGGTGGGATTACCCAAGACCCGACATCAGTACTATGCTATATGGGTGATTATAGACTGCCTTACAAAGTCAACACACTTCTTATCGGTCAGGAACAGTCAGACCTTAGAGAGCATTGTAGATCTATATATAGATGAGATTGTCAGGTTACATGGGGTACCTGTATCAATCATTTCTGACAGAGATCCAAGGTTTACGTCAAAGTTTTGGGGACAGTTGCAGAAGGCTTTGGAGACAAAGCTAAAGTTTAGTACGGTCTTTCATCCTTAGACGGATGGTCAGTCAAAGAGGACGATCTAGACATTAGAAGATATGTTGTGGGGTTGTATATTAGACTCAAAAGGTAATTGGGGCAAACACTTGAAGTTAACGAAATTGGCATATAACAATAGCTATCACTCAAGCATAGGTATGGCTCCGTATGAGCCATTGTATGGACGACTTTGCAGATCACCTATTTGTTAGAGGGAGGTTGGTGATCGGTCTGTCGAATCTCTGATAGTGCTACAACATTATACCGATCAGGTACAGATGATTCACAAGAGGCTTTTGATTGCTCAGAGTCGTCAGAAGAGTTATGCAGATGTGAATCGACGTGAACTTACTTTTGAAGTTAGAGATCATATATTTGTTAAGGTTTTGCCAACCAAGAGTGTATTCTGGTTCGACAAGAAAGGAAAGCTTAGCCCAAGGTACGTGAGGCCATTTATGATTCTCGAGAAGCTTAGAGGAGCGGCATACAAATTGTCACTTCCTCTCCAGTTCTCGAATTTTCATAATGTGTTTCATGTATCTATATTGAGGAAGTATGTGTCAGACTCGACACATATGATACAATATGAGGATTTAGAAATATAGAATGACCTCACGATTGAGGAGAACATGATAGAGATTCTAGACCAAAGATATCAAGTGTTGTGAATGAAGGTTATTGCCTTGGTGAAAGTGCATTGGCAACAACACGGAATAAAGGAATGCACTTGAACCAAAAGAAGCTATGAAAGAGAAATATCCAAGCTTGTTCGATGATTAACCCTAGTTAACTTTGCGGATAATATTTTTTTATGGAGGGTAGGATATAATACCAGAATTTTTTTGATAATTATTAAATCATTATTTATATATTATATTAATGAAATTAAGAATTTATCTGATTTCCAATTTGAGATTGCAATTATCAATTGAATTGAGTCAGTAGTTGAAATAGAATTTGATATTGAATTTAATCATACATAGGAATTTAATATAGATTTTGACCTTAAATTAGGCAGTGGATTTAGCTAATAGTATTTGGATTCAACTCAATTAAGTTGAATATAATCCATGACATTTGGATCTTATTATGGATGAATTAGGTTGCATATAACTCAGGATTTTTAGATCCAATCGCATTAGATTAGATCGATAGGGTGAGACGTTCACAACAACATTATTATTGTTTGACAAAAATTTTGGTTGATCAGTACCCTACCTATTAAATCGGAATTGACCTCGACATTTTTCATTTTGAGGGCATTGAAATTTACTATCTACATGCCGAAATTAGTGTCGATTTGAACATTTTATCATCGACCGAAGTTCATGCCTAATTGTAGATCAAAAATCAACATTTTCACCATCAACTAAATTGTTTTGCCAATCCATGTACGTATGATTAAATCTAACACTACCATGATTATCTACCTTGAGGGCTATCAAATCGACTATTTAAACATCGAATTTTGTTGAATCTTTGGGTATGTAAGCCTTTTGGAAAATTATCATGTCACTAGAGCTCAAGTCAAGGTAAGAAGACCCCACCTTTCTTTTCTAGCTTAATCAATTTTAAAATTTAATAAGTTAAGACCTATAATTTATTTACTTATTTTATTAATAAAAGAAATTAATAGATATTAATTTCTTATATTAGAGATGGAACTCTTGCCTAGGCCCATCTATAAATAGAGGCCCTCATGAAAGGGATGCGCATGTCTCCTTTCTTCCTCTTCACATTTCATTCTTTCTTCAAGCCATTAGAAAAACTCAAACCTCCAGTAGAAACCTACAATTACCTTGGTGAATGTCTAATCCAACCCAAAACGAGGTAAGAGTGAAGGAAAAAGCAACGGTGACCTTGCGAAAAGCATATTTTCGGTAGGAAATCTCTACTTTTATGATGTTCAGTTTCAGGATGCATTAGCTTACCCTCTTTTTTATCTAGGACTTGGATTTTTATGTACTATATGGCTATAACATCTATGACTATTAGATCTACATGAAAAAGATTTTTGAAAATCCAAAACAGTGTTTTAAAAGATCAGTTTTGTGAAAATTAATTTGGAAAATACTAGTTTTGAAACCCTAAAAAGCAAAAATCATGTGAATAGATAGATCTGTATTTTATTTGATTGTCCAGCATGAATAATGAATATAGAAGCATATTTTTTTGTTTTTTTTCATGGATCTTGATGCTATAAATATGTCTCTTGCATAGATCTTGGTTAAAAATATGCAAAAATCATTTTAAAGAAGGTTTTGCCAAAAACGTTTTAGGGTTTTGATATTTTATGATAAAAAAAGTTAATCTGATCATATACGCTAGATTAAGACATGTATATCATGATTAAACAACATATTATTGAATACATAATCCATGATTTTATGTTATTTTTATGTCTCTTGTAATTTTGCAAATATGAAATCATATTTGAGATATTCCATTAAGGTTTTGAAATTTTTGGATTATTTAATATTTTAGCAAGATTAGGCTAAATATAATCAAAGATGTGTGGTATGATATTGTAAATGTGTTTAGAGAATCTAAAAATCGTGATTGTATGAGTTTCACCATGTTTCTTGTTCTTGTTTAATAGATCTTGCATGAGTTTGGATCTTGGTTATTTTGTCATCATTTTTTGTTCCAACCAGTCTCAGAAAAAAATTGATATCTCTATAACAATGAGGTCAATAAATAAAAATAAAAATACTAGAATGTTCTACACATCCAGAGCTTGAATTGCAATCTTGTTTCTTCCCATTTGATTGAGTTTGGAGGTCGAAACATTCATTGTAACAGAGCATAGATTTTTTGCCCTGTCAGCAAGGTTGTTCTTACCAAAGCTTTTGAAAGCTCTAAAACCCTAATCAAAACTGATCAACATAAATTGTAAAAAATTTGGGTGAAAGGTAACATGTATAAAATGATTTTGTAAAAAGTATTTTGTCAAAAATATTTTCTATAAATCTTGAGAAATTCTTTAAACCAGATTCAATTTTTGCAGTTAACAGGATCTGTCTGATATATTTTATGAACAGGGTTCAGTTCTGGAATTTTCCCGGCATTATTAAAATGAATTTTGCAATTCTGTTTCTTGAATCGTGTTTCTAAGATGATGGGGTAATCTCATTAAAAACGTGCGAGTTAAATTCAGTACCTATGATTTTTGGTGGGTTTTTCAAAATTAGGTTAATAGGGATTCAAATTATACAGTATGACATGTGTTAATGCCAAGTTGTATTTTACTTTTTGCAGCATGTTTGTTGATGCTTAAATGAAATATTGAACTGATATACATGTCAAATGAATGTATTTCATTATTGATTGAGTTGTGCATGCATAAATATTAATGATTAGCCTACTTTGACTATATAAATGCATAATGATTATATTATTGTATTGATTTTATGGTAGAAACTAATCAACAACATGCATAGAGTGTCATGAATATTGTTGCATTTGAACCCTGAATGTGGTTGCATATTTGCATTGGCACGATTAACAAGCGAGTTAATTAAAAAAATCAAAATAAAATTATTTCTCTTGGGGCTTATTGAGAGAGTAAGCATGGTACTGATGGTTTTGTGGGATATTTGGCTTAGCATGGAAAGTTGCTTTTACCCCCCCCCCCCCATCTACAGGACTAGTAACCGGGGTAACTACTATAATTTTTTTGTGGCGTGGTAGGTAAGACTCATGAGGAAAATCTGATATATCAGGATTGCAAGAGTTGAAACTATTTTTATAAGATTTTATTTTCTCTCTAAAGTATGTACAGTTGGGGCGTCATGCAGATTAATAAGACACAATTGTTTGAAAATACAAACTTGAGTTGTATCTCTATCTGGGAGAGTCTGTGTTGTACCCATAGACAAATATTGACAAGTAAAACAAGATTTTAAATTGCATATAGATAGAACATGACATGCATCATTTAAACAATAAGTGAAGATAAGAAGTTATTCATGTATGAAGGATTCACAACACTGAAATGGTTAGTTCATGCAGATTGTATATGTTCATGCATTTTATAAATATTCATGCATATGCATAATTTATTGTGTTGACACCAAACTTAGCATAAATGGATGTGCATATAACTGATCTCTTATTTTAATTGTTAGCATGAATTTTATGTTATAGTCTGCTAAGATGTGTAGGACATGATTGATATATCTGAGGTTGTATTTGAATGTATTATGATTTCGTACATTATGCAAATATTTTTATTACCTACTCAGACTCCGATTGTGTGACCCCTTTACTTGAAAAAAATTTAGGTTCTGAGGAGGCCGAGTGATACTACATTGTTCAACTATTCACGGACTTTGCACACTGCCTAGTAACTAGACAAATGAATAATATGAGCTTTATTTTAATTTAATTCAATTGATGTTGATATACTCTAATTTCTATAATTTAGTTAAGTGTATGGTTTGATATAGTAACTATATATGATAATGTTAATTTGTATATTATACTATTTAACATAAAATAAATAATAAATAATTATAAGAAAAGTCAAGTTATAAATCGAGGTCGTTACAATAAGTATTTTTAAACCCTTCAAGTCCACCAATTAAGGAGCTATATATGAAAATGCTCCAAAAGTTGGAGAACCAGTGTGGACGAGTTAGATAGAAGTGTCTGGCGTTTATATAGTATAATACATCCTTTGACCTCATAATAGGCATGAGACTAGATTCTCAATGTCGACAATTCTGTCTCTGAAGTACTTCTGGATTAAGTCCTCCAAAAAGGGAAAATTGACCTCCTCCTTTGTAGTATACTGCATCCAAACCACCTAAGAGAAGTTAGACAAAGAGAAATGCCATGGTCAAACAATCAAAACCATAAAAGAAAATGCAATAGAGTCAGAAAAGGAAAAGGAGAAGTCTTCACCTTAGAGTGACCAAGAGAGTCTATCACCTCCCTAAGCTTAGTCTGTGAATGTTCATCCCCCTTGTGGCTTGTAGACCACCAATTGGGGTGAGAGCGACCAGTAGGTGGTGGAGTAACTACATTGCTAATGAAAATCCAGGTGTATTCCCAAAGCAACAATGGCAAGAAAAAGATGATAAAAATAATGTATACAGTTCAGTAAGGTAAAATGTTGAAAAGAGAGCCTGTAAGAAGCAAAGAAAAGATTTTATACCTGGAGAAGAAGGGTGCAGCCCATCATAGCATCGACTGTCTTCCTCAACACATACTGACTGTAATAGTAGTACAAGTGAGCCAGTGTCCTACTCCACCAGTCAACATGGGTCGAATCTACCACTAACTCCATGTACTACAGGGCACGTGGGGCTAGTCACCCGAAGGAAATACCACCCCACCCATCAAATACAGTAGGTAGAGGGCTTGACGATGGTAGACATCATGGCATACTCTGCTCGAACTCTCTAGAGATGCATATGTTGTCCACAACCAGTGCATTTGGATCTTGTTGTCAAAGGGAGAAACTCAACCAAAGATCCGTCTAGAGATCCTCCCAGGATCCTCACTGCTTGTCACCATCGGATATGAGCCCATTGGAAGACCTAGCAAGTGATGAACCTCTGCAGGGGTGATGATTATCTCACCCCACGAAAAGTGAAAGGTATTGGCCTTCCGCCTCTGCCTCTTTACTAGCACCAAAGTCAGCTTCTTGTTGGCCTTGACGATCCCGAAAAGTTGAACCCAATCTCGTCCTTGGCAGTCATCAACTTGTCATCCTTGTGCAGCCACCATGTGCGAAGAACCTCGAGGTGTCGAACACCTTTTTTCTAGAATGTCCTGTATTCATATCAGAAAAGGTCAACAAAATTTGTTAGAAACTTTCTTTAGAAACAGGAAAAGAGCTAACATAAAGTTAGAGACTTACTACTCTCATAAGCACCAAGCCCGAAAGATAGTGGCTTTGGTCAGGCTGAAAATCATGTACTACTTGATAAAGGAATGTGATAGAAGAACTAAATCTCTCCCAATGCTGTCACCTACTAAGAACGGTCGTCGTCACCTCCACTGCAGGTGCCGCAGTTCCCTGAACCATGGTCACAAGCTACTGCATGTAATAGTTGTGACTAACTCTCACCACCAACTGTTGGGGAAGGACCTCTGGCTAGTCAGATTCCCCACTCTCCTCGGGAGCCTCTCTCTGAGCTGACACAAACTCCTTCACTGAATGGGCAAGAACCAGAGCCTGATGATCCATAGTAGCTTCCCTGCAACCTGAAAAATGTAAGTTAGGTAAGTATCTTCATCATTTTTCTAACGAAAAGTAAGTGGTTCTTAATGAAAACTATGAGTGTTGTTAGGAATTTGCTAACGACAGTCCTATTGTCATTAGTAGATTGCTAACAACATATTGATTTGTCATCAGCGAAGGGTGGACTCTTGCTTCAAAGTGCTAATGACAATCCTGAGCCTTTGAATTGTCGTTAGCAACCTTTTGAAGTGTCGTCAGGAAACCCAATGGAAATGACAAAGTGTCGTTAGTAAAAGGGTTTTGACAACTTTTTTTTGGGCTTTTTTCACTAGAATTTAAGGCATTTTTGGCATGGTTCTTCAATTAAATCTTGCAAAAAGGGTTTATAAGCCTATTTCCTGTTATTTGAAACTCCAAAACCTAGATTTTTAACCCATCTTGGCCAAAAACCCGATTTGGGTATTTTTTGGGAAAACCGAAGGGTGACCTTTTGATTTCTCATGATTTTTTTGAAGTAGGGAAAGGGTCCCTCCCTCACTGTTTTTGGTCCAAAAGCTGAACAGGCCGATTAGAACGGCCACCCTAGTGTAGGCATCTTTCCTATGAAAATGGTACTTTTTAGAAAATGTTTAGCAGAGAAATATTCTCTCATTTGAAAAGGTACAAAAAAAAATGAGCATTTTTTTGTTTTTACCTTCACTTCACTTAGACGTTTCTTACTTCCAAACGTGTCTTACAAGAGCCAAAAAAAAGAAACAAACGTCTCATGAAAAATATGTGGCAGAACCCCCCCACATAATAAATACAAAAAAGCAACTTTCTTGTCAAGATGGATTCATAGTTCATACCCTACGAGGAAGCGCTTTTTCCCTCCTAGGCATCCATTTCAAGGGAAAGTAGCTTATCTTGGGTGCAGGTGAAAAAACGCGCTTGCGTGAAGTTTGATATGAGAATTGTTCTTTCTGAAAAAATTTATCTTGTTTGTGTAACATGAGAAAAAAATCAGGTTGGAAAAATGTTAAGATGTTTTGATTAGGGTGAGGGCTCAGCTTAAAGTTGAACATTTTTTACAGACAATTTCTCAATCTTTGAGATAGAGAAACTTTTCCAATCACAATATATAGAAAACTCTTCCTTTCTGTTGTTTGGGAGAGATGGAAAAGTTGTCCCACTTTTCCTCCCCCAACTAGCATTATTCCTATCATTTTCTGACTTACCAAACACACGCCAATTGAATTTTGGGCTACTATAGGTAATGGACCAAATAAAAGATTCAAAGGTTTGACAGTTCTCCGTGGAAAACATCACCGCTTCCTCTTAAAAGAGATGCTTAAAAACAATAAATAAAACTTTTATCCTTTTGACAAAGTCAAAGCTTGGATGATTTTTCTTTATTTTTTCCGTTCTGGTTTCTTGATAGCGCAAACGGGATTACAGTGGACTCTCATATTCAGTACTGGAAATCGTTGTCACGATCTCATCAAGAATAGCGCGTTCAATGAACAGTAGACCAATTCCCTAAAACTTTTATCCTTTTGACAAAGTCAAAGCTTGGAGGATTTTTCTTTATTTTTTCTGTTCTGGTTTCTTGATAGCGCAAACGGGATTACAGTGGACTCTCATATTCAGTACTGGAAATAGTTGTCATGATCTCATCAAGAATAGCGTGTTCAATAGACCAATTCCCTAAAACATTATTTACAGTTCCTTTCAAAAGAATCGATCAGTGGACCAAGCACATACATACAATGGCTAACAAGCTATGAAATAGGATAAGCACAATTGATTCAACCATTCACTTGACAGCACGGAGGTCACAACTTCTTGAGAGTCTTGAGGATGCAGAAGAAGATGATGACAAATTCCCATGTATTCACTCTTCTCTTTGCTCTTTTTGGTGTTTCGTTGCTGGTTAATGGACAAAAACAAGGTCAGCACCCTCTTCATAGCTTTCCCTAATTACTTGCTGTGCTATAATGTGCATCAATAAAACAAGCGACTTTCCCTCTTAAATTCTTCACAACTCACATATGAAGTTATTATGTTGCCTAGGGATGGCAGTGGGCTGGGGCCGGGCGGGGGACAAGGTCTCCACCCCCGCCCCACCTCAAGATTTTATCCTCCACCCCTGCCTTCATCCTCGTTTCATGTCCTCCATCCCCGGTAAAAAGGGGGATGAGGCGGGGCGGGGCGGGGATATTGCGGGGAAAAGTGGTTGGGGCGGGGATCGTGGCGGGGACGGGGGGCGGGAAAAAGTGCACGTCCATCCCTGCCTCCACCCCCGGATGGGGATGGATTTTAACCTTCGTCCCGCCTCCATCCCCCTTTTATACCCTTCATCCCCGGTGGTCCAAACGGGCGAGGCGGGGCGGGGCCCCACTTTCCCCCGGTCCACTGCCATCCCTAATGTTGCCTATAAGGGTTCCGCTCATCTGGTAGGGATGAATTGTGAATGTCACCAAGTTGAAGGGACATCACAAATAAGAAACCCACATGTGGCATCCCTCACCCCGAGGTCAAAGCTGGGCGCACTCCCCGGTGGGCAGGTTGGTCAGTGATTTGGGGGTGGTGGGGGTGGGGGGGGTGGGGGGGAGAGATCCCACGGATTATCCAAAAAAATAGTTGGTAATGCTATGATCTCGCAGGATCAATAGCTTGTGGATAAATTTGTTGATTTGTTGAGCCTACTCATCCGATTTGGAGATCATGCGACTTTTAATTACAATCGAGATTGTTCTTGCGTATCAAGCAATCATGCTCATTAGTAAAAAAATTCCTTTCAGAAATAAAAAAAAGATAAGAGAGAGATTTCTGTCAGACCTTGCTGTCCACTGGCACCCTTCCGTGCTCGGCCACACAACATTCCATGCACAGAGTGCTATGCACCATGTGCAGGCAGTGTGCCTGTGGGTGCCCCTATGCTTCTGCATGCAGTGACTCTTAAGCAACCCAGTTCCACTCATCCCTTATTGTCATACCCCATCTGGGATCTCATTATGCCAGTTGTTTTAACCAAATCTGACACTATAGATGGGATCAGAAATGTACTTTTAATAGATATTGTTTTGTGGTTAAATGCCTAATCATAGTTAAGTTGATGCCTACCTAACCAAAGGACTCTTTTGCGCACTAACAGTGTAAACGTAGGGATGGATTTGGAAAAAGGCTTAATGCAGGGACTAATTTGCATATCGCAAATAAGTTGGGGACTATTATGCAAAAAAACACTTTTCATAAAGAAATGACTTTTTTCTTAAAAAAAAATGTGTTTTTTTTACAGTCAGATTTTTTAATCACCAAAAAATGCTGCACACAAGTGATATTTTGGAAATTCAGATGTCAATATTTCCTACATAGACGACGTAGATAATATTTGCAGAGCCTGAGTTCATTAAAACAACTTACATTGGTGAGATCCCAGGAGGGATATGATGATAGGGATGACTTTGGAGATGATTACAATGGAATTTCCCCATAAGGGCTGCTGCTACCGCACATGGCAAACACTACAAGAAACTTGTGGATTAACGATGACCTAAATCCGTCGCTAAACAGTTTAGCGATATCTTAGTGGAGGATTAGCGACGGATATCTTTCATTGTAAATTATTTGACGCTAAATAGCGACAAATATATCTGTCGTCTATTCCATCGCTAAGTAGCGACAGACTGTATCTGTCGCCCAGTCCGTCTCTAAGCTGCGACGGAATAACGAATACCAACATCTGTCACAAGGCCGTCGTTACTATACGGTGACTTTGGTTTGACGACGTATTTATAGTTGTCGCTAATCCGTCGCTACCATCAACGGTAATATTAAATAGCGACAGATATATTCGTCGTTAATCCGTCGCAAACAAGGAAAAAAATAAAAAAAATATTTGAAAATTAAATATCGAGAAAAATTTCTCGTGATACAATTTATATTTCTTGTACAATTTATAATTTCTGTGAATAAAAAACAAAGTACACATCAAAATACATATAAAAGAAAACTAAAATAATTTATCGATCCACTTTAAAATTCGCAAGTTCTAATTATTTACAATTCAACATTTACATTTTTGAAACAAAAAGAAGGTAGAACAAATTCAACACATGAATCTAATCATCTCCAAGATTTTGTATGTCCTCTTGTTCATTGTCTTGATATGTCCCTTCAACTCCACTACGCTGATTATCGCTAGCAACCTACACAAGAAAAGTCAGTATTGATAAGCAAAATATATTGAGATAAATTATACTCTATATGTGATTCTATCATCCTCATATATGTTCTAAGGCAGTAAAAAAACTGTATATGTGATTCTATCATCCTCATATGTGTTCTAAGGCAGTAAAAAAACTGTATATGTGATTCTATCATGCTCATATATATTCTAAGGCAATAAAAAAATTATATATGTGATTCTATCATGCTCATATGTGCACTTAAGGTAGTAAAAAAAACTTATATGTGATTCAATCATGCTCATATGTGCTCTAAGGCAGTAAAAAAAATGTATATGTGATTCTACCATGCTCATATGCGTTCTAAGGCAGTAAAAAAACTTTATATGTGATTCAATCATGCTCATATGTGTTCTAAGGCAGTAAAAAAACTGTATATGTGATTCTATCATGCTCATATGTGTTCTTAAAGCAGTAAAAAAAACTTATATGTTATTCAATCATGCTCATATGTGCTCTAAGGCAGTCAAAAAAACTGTATATGTGATTTTATCATGCTCATATGTGCTCTAAGGCAGTCAAAAAACTTTATATGATTTTATCATGCTCATATGTATTCTAAGGCAGACAAAAAACTCTATATGTGATTCTACCATTCTCATATGTGTTCTAAGGCAGTCAAAAAACTGTATATGTGATTATATCATGCTCATATGTGTTCTAAGGCAGTCAAAAAAATTGTATATATGATTCTCATGCTCATATGTGCTCTAAGGCAGTCAAAAAACTTTATATATGATTCTATAATGCTCATATATTTTCTAAGGTAGACAAAAAACTATATGTGTGATTTTATCATGCTCATATGTGCTCTAAGGTAGTAAAAAAAAGTATATGTGATTCTATTATGCTCATATGTGTTCTAAGGCAGGCAAAAAAATGTATATGTGATTCTACCATACTCATATGTGTTCTAAGGCAGTTAAAAAACTTTATATGTGATTCAATCATGCTCATATGTATTCTAAAGGCAATAAAAAAATGTTTTTGTTATTTTATCATGCTCATATGTGTTCAAAGGCAGTAAAAAAACTGTATATGTGATTCTATCATGCTCATATGTGTTCTAAGGCAGTAAAAAAATTGTATATGTGATTTTATCATGCTCATATGTGTTCAAAGGCAGTAAAAATATTATACTGAAATATTATATTAAAGGTCAGTATTAATAAACAAAATATACTGAAATAAATTATAACACATGTACCTAAGTTAAGGCAATCAAAGTGATATGAAATCTAACAACATGCAATATATCACATAAAACTTTCATACCTGAGAGGCACCTGCAATCGAAGTTTCCATGTTCTGAAAAAAACTGTTGAACTTAACTCGGAGAACGTCGACAATTGTTTCATGAAAGTAGTCATGCATTGTGTCCTTAACGATCTGGCATACATTATCACCGAAAAAAATAGGATGCTTGGAGCTGATGTTGACGGGAGAAGTCTATGAGTCGTGACTGGAGGAAGCAACGACTGGTGAGATGTTCATATTACTCCCTAACCCGAATACACAACCTTTTTTGGGATCACCTGCTACAGTCACCCATGCTGTAGGATCAAATGATGGATGCTGAGTAGAGTCATTGTCATATCGCTCTACCATCTGTTGCTCATATGCCTCGTACAAAATAATGTTTACAGTATGCATTAATAATTAAGAATTACAATATTTATGATAACTTGTATATTACAATGATTATTGATACAATAAATACATACCGTTGTCGTGCTCGCCTTCTCTGATATGAACTCTCTGTGGTCTTACGTTTATGTGTTTCAATAAACACATCCTTGTATGGTACAATGCTTCCTTTTTCTGCTTCCTGCAAAGTGAAATGATAAAAGATTTAGTTAACAGGTTTGCAACAATACTTATAAAATTAATAATATATATATATATATATATATATATATATTGATGAGTTACCATTTTCTTCAGGTAGCTCCCAAAAGTTTTAGATCCACATGTGTATAGATGGGCTTCAGACATTTTCGCTTGATTTTGTGCAGTCTTCGCTGAGCGATTTTGAAATGCATCTCCCGCCCACTTGTCGCACATTCCCTTCCAATAATCTCTTCTGACAGTAATAGGGTCATGACCCTTCCACTGTAATGGATCATCTATTCCGCCAGATGCTTTTTTTGTTGCAGTCTTCATATTGTGCAACATGTCTGCAAATCGATTGGCAGCCACCTTCTTTCACACCTTTCTTGCATCATGTTCCTCTATCGTAGTCGCGAAACGATTTGAAGCCGATATATATTTTCAGAAAGTTAGTAGACATGACTATAACAAAAAAATAAATATGAAACACATTAACTATGAAAGATAACTGTATACCGTGAATGAGGATCACAATCTGTCTATCACATCTTTTGGATACTCTTTTCATTGAGCGACCGGTCCTACTAGATGTTGAAGAAGTGAATTTTTAATATCGTGTACTACTTCTTGTGGCTCAAACCTCGTGCTGCACATGAATTGGTACACAATAAATATCAATATACATTATTTATAAGATATGCAATAAGTGAAAATGTTTAAGGCGACACACGTTTTAAGAAAGTGGCATTTCACCTCCCCATTTAAGACAAATTAAATGAGGAAGGGGAGGGGGGGGAAGACGCACAATGAAGGATAGGGTTGGGCGTCTTTCCCAAAGGGGAGGCCCAACCAACCAATTCAAAGGAAAAAAAAATGGTGGGCATTTAACCAAATAATTAAGAAAAAAAATGAGGGCTCTTGGATATGAACGGTTGGTGGGTTTACAAAGAGGTCCCTTGGAACTCGCCCTCCCCTCTTTGGTTTCACGTTTTCTCCTTTTCCCTCAAACCCTCCATCTCCCATATCAATATCTTCATCTCTCCAGCCAGCCGCGTGATCCACCTTGGTCGAGCACTCCACCATTGATTCCAGCGAAGAAGTGGTGCGAGGCTATCAAACGTTCATCCTCAGATCCACGTCTACACCAGCCATTGCCATCGCCATGATCTTTCTATCTTCGCTTCTTGTTGGCGCTGAACCTAAAGACGAAAGGAGACGTGTGGAGCAAGAGGAATCACTCTTGCAAACTCCTTCGGTCTTCAATGAGGTAAAGGCATAATCTTCGTGTACCTGTACATAGTGCTATGAGGCACATATATGTGTTGGACCATCTGTCTACATATACAATGATATGTATATGTGAACCAGCAGCCTTAACTATGGTTGACGCAGAAGTCTCCTAGCATGTCTATAGGTATATACACAAATCACCGGAACCACACATGAAAGCTTGGTTTTCTTTTTCTGGGTTAGTTGAGAACAAGAGGGTGTGTATGAAATATGTAGATCAAGGTATAGAGGATCTGTATATTTCTAAACCCAGTTTAAACATGAACATGCATGTTCCTGTAAAAAAATTTGCCAAATCCCGACGATTCATTGTGCGTATGCATGGAATTAGCAGCAATGGAGCTGCATATGCTAATCTATCCAATAATAAAATTTCATAACCCTATAATTTGATAAAAAATTCTGTATATACTAATATGTCTAATAATTAATTTCCATTGCCATGTAACCTAATGATAGTTTTGCATATACTAGTATGAGTTATAATTAATTTTCATAGCCACAAAATCTGATAATGATTTTGTATATGCTAGCCTTCTTAGCAAATGATTTTCAAAGCCATGTACTCAGATGATGGACCTATATATGCTAGCATTCAAAGAATTTTTTTTTATAACAACATGTAACTTCATACTGAACGTGACTTGTAGCTTGATCATCCTTAAGATAGTAAGCAAATTCGCAAACACAACTTGCACACATCTTTCTAGATGACAAAAATAATTCCAGTGTTATTAACACTTTGATTTCATGAGCATTAACAAGTTAAATCGTGCAAGTGTGCAGAATTTGTATACTTGCATGTATAATGTGTGTCAAGTACACATAAATGTTTCAGCCTACTATTGAGTTGTATTGCATTAAAAAGGTATGGTTTGGATCACAAACCTGCACACACAATGTGTATTATTTACACAAACACACTAAAAAAAGAAAACTTCGAGTATGTTATTGATTTTGTGTTACCTTGAGAAGGGTATTGGTTGGATCATTGGACCTGCAAACACGAGGTGTATCATTTCTACAGAAATTTTCCAGCAAGTACATGCCTTCATACAAGATATTGCACATGAAAGTGTGTATAAAATCATGTACGTTACATAAGTAAGCATATAAATCGGTTATGTATGCAACTCGGGTATGTGTACGATGTGTTAGGTATACAAATTTGTAGTTTACACACCTGTGTATGCTTATGAGTTAGTGGATGACCCACACACAAAAATGGTTTTACAAGTGCATACCAGAGTATGCTTGCAAATTAAAAGAAAAGATGTACAGGTGAACCTGCAAAATCTAAGTCAGCAATGCACGCAAGCATGTTGTTATCAGTCCATGAATGAAATGCACTTGAGTGGGCGAACCTGCAAGTATAACCACAGGTGTGTTCATGATGTTTATTTGACATAGGTGGGTATACGAGTTGGCATAGACAAGTGGATGTGACAACATATGAGTTACTTATATATATATATATATATATATATATATATATATATATATATATATATATATATAGGCTTGAATGACATCTACACATGACTAAATTCAGGTGCTAAGTATAAGTAATATCAGGTTACATTGTCATAGGCGAACAAATTTTCATGTTGAGACTCATGTACGAGTGCTTGGTTTCCCATAAAAAAAAAACTTATTGGTGCTTTACACATTAGATCGTGGTTATGCACCTTGCTAGACTACCCAAATTTAGGTTGATTTCTTTTGGACACTCGGGCTGCCAGATAGTGTACAAATATATATATATAACTAAATATTTAGTTTTGCTCACACGACCTGACTTGTAGGGTTCTGGGTATATCTGACAGACGATGTACGTTATCGGACCCATGTTCTGCCTTGGAGAGGCTAGATTAAATGCTTGGCTCGGGTTTAAACCGAAATTCTGAAAAGTTATATTGGTGCCTATTGCACACGAAGTTGAGAAATGTGCATACGCTGAGATTACCCCGAGTGTGGGGTTGGGATTTTGGAAATCCCTTGTGGTGCAATGACTCACACTAAGAAATAAACAGAATATAAAATCTACATATATATAACTTAAATGAGGGATTCTGGGTATACCTGAAAGATGATATATGTTACTGGTTTCTCGGGATACTAGGTATACCTGACAACGGTATATGTTACTGGTTTCCCAAGGCTTTGGGTACACCTGAAAGACGATATATGTTACCGGACCCATGGTCTACCTTGGAGAGGGTAGATGGTACAAGCTCCGTGAGACAATTTTTGTTTTTTTGTGAGAGCTAGGCATCTCACCAGTCCCCAGTCCACGGAGTTAGGGAGCCGAGACTACTAATATGTCTTAGGTGGTAGATCCAAGTCTTCTGCATAAGTACATGGTGCATCCTAATTCTTGTTCTAGCCATTGGGGAGTACTCTCTCGGTCGTGAACCGTCCCCTTTGGATATCTGTACGGCTAGTCACACAGGTTATAAAATAATAGACCCTCGTGTGGTCTCAGTCCGCTACGATGTCGAATGTCTGTGCGTACCCACAGGGTAATTAACAAGATGAAACATAAAGTCAGTGCATTAAGAAAAATCTTCAAGTAATTGCATACTGCTTGATATTGAAACTGTTGGAGTAAGTTGTGACTCCTGTAGTGCATGATTCAAATTAGTTTTCCGTTACATTGAAATTGTGATAACTTATGAATGATGTGTTGAACGTTGATGTTTGTGCTTTATACACAATTTACATGAATTTCTTTAGTTAAGTTAGGTGTACGTCCTCATTAGTTCTAAAGTTGTTATTGCTTATATAAATATGGCTCATGCATATGATGTATCGTGCTTTGACGTTGATGGAATATATCATGAGATACTTGACTTTAGTGACCTGTACATTTATCACTTATTAAATGGTTATTAGTTCTATCTAAACATGTTACACAGATACTAGTACATGTGACACTGTGCACATTCATATGGATATTATGTTTCTTACACAGACGTGGTAGTCTGACCCTTTCTGAATTAATGTTTTTCAGAAAACTGAATAACGAGCAATTGCGGTCGTTGCTGCGACAGTGCCATGTGACCATATCTTCTTTGGATATCCTAGAGAACTCTGACTTGTAATAAATCTTCGAGTTGTAAATGATAACTTGTAGTATTTCAATGCAAGAATTTAATTTACTTAAATGCCTTGAGTCTGTGCTATTACTTGTAACCCGCCCAAATAATTTGACTAAGGATTTAATAAAGCTTTTCTGCTGTTGTTTAGAAAAAAAAATTATTTCAAAATTTTAAAGCTAAAAATTTGGGGTGTTACAATTATGGTATCAGAGCAGAACAAGAATATATGGTTCATGGCCTTTCCAGTGACCCCGCAAGAGCTCTGTAAGTATATAGTATTTGAATTAAAATTATTTTATTGTTTGAAGAAATTAAATTATCTGTTGTATGAACATACTGAACCTAGATATATAGTTAGAGATATAATTAGATTTGACTAATTTAAATTCTCATAATCTTATGCATTGATATCTACATGGATGAATATTATAAAATTTTGCATAAAGCATAAATGAGATCATTATTTGTTAAAAAGAGATAGATTTCTCTTCTCATAGTATTATAACTAACGATGAACACGATAAAATCATATAATAAAGCCCATAGATTGGATCTTTGACAATATCTCAGAGATTTACATTTGATAACGTACGAGGAAAAACCAAGATTTAAAAAAAAAAATCCAAGAAAAATACTCCAGTCTAGTCGCTTAGTTCTTGTAATGAATTTCGCGGACGAAATTCCTTTTTAGGGGGAAAGGATATAAAACCCGCAAAATTTCGATAATTATCAAACTAAATAAAGGATAAAATCCTTGAAAATAAATATGATAAAATGATATGGAGTCGATTCAAATGGATCTTGAATCCAAACTGGATAGAATGGATCCAGTATCTGGATTTGGGTACAACAAACAGATTCGGATCCTGGACGGATCCGAAACCCAATTAGAATCCAATTGGATTTTAATGGATCCAAATATGGTCGAATTTCGATCAAGAGACAAAAATCTAGTTAGAAGATTTAGAAGATTTAAAATACAATTCGTAATTGAAATTCGTCGAAAAAAAATCAATTCGTATATAAAAGAATTAAACATGGCCAATAGTGCAACAAGATGAGAACAGTGTTGTGGTGAGGTGTATTGCCTAGTGATGAGGCAACCTGAGTTCAAATCACATGAACTACACTCACACAGATTTTAGAAAAAAGATGTGTCTCTTTATCAAAAATGTTATTTTTGGAATTTCCGCCAAAACCTTATTAAAGGTTAAATAAATTAATGTTGCAAGAATATGCAACGAAATTCAAAATAGCACACTAGTGGGGTTCGTTGCCTTTTAGGGAGTAGAACTTTGGTTCAAGTCCCCTTGTGTGTCAGGGATACTTTTTACAAAAAAAAAAACAAATTTGGCAAATTTGTGAGCTTTTTAACCTAAATGAAGATCATTTAAGGACTTAAATGGAAAAATCGTGGGATCATAACAAGGGGACGGCTAGGTGATTTTCCAAAGAGGAAACCCAACAGTTTCTTCCTTTGGAAAGGCCCTTCCACTAATTCGACAATTAAGAGGGGGTTTTAAAATAGTAAAGAGGAAGGCTCCTTGAAATGGGCATGGGGAAGTTTCAAAAAAAAGGTATTAAGGTCTCCCACGATTTTAGAATTGGGAGAAGGAGGTCGATTACTAAGAGAAAAAGAAATAAATACATAAGATGTCATTTTTGGAAAAATCCAACAGAAGTTTATAAGTGGTTAAATAAAATTTTGTTGCAAAGATATGCAACGAAATTGTGTATGGCACACTCGTGGGGCTCGTTACCTCGTACTGAGAGGGTCCCCAACTCAAATTCCCCTGTGCACTAGGATTTTTGCAGAATAAACCAACGAAATCTTTTTTTATGTAACTCATTAATTCCATAATTTAAGGCGACACACGTTTTAAGAAAGTGGCGTTTCACCTCCCCATTTAAGACAGATTAAATGGGGAAGGGAAGGGGGGGGGACGCACAATGAAGGATAGGGCTGGGCGTCTTTCCCAAATGGAAGGCCCAACCAACCAATTCAAAGGAAAAAAATGGTGGGCATTAAACCAAATAATTAAGAAAAAAATGAGGGCTCTTGGATATGAACGGTTGGTGGGTTTACAAAGAGGTCCCTTGGAACTCGCCCTCCCCTCTTTGGTTTCACGTTTTCTCCTTTTCCCTCAAACCCTGTATCTCACATATCAAACTCTTCATCTCTCCAGCCAGCCGCGTGATCCACCTTGGTCGAGCACTCCACCATTGATTCCAGCGAAGAAGTGGTGCGAGGCTGTCAAACGTTCATCCTCAGATCTGCGTCTACACCAGCCATTGCCATCGCCATCTTTTTATCTTCGCTTCTTGTTGACGTTGAACCTAAAGACGAAAGGAGACGTGTGGAGCATAAGGAATCACTCTTGCAAACTCCTTGGGTCTTCAATGAGGTAAGGGCATAATCTCTGTTTGTCTGTGCCTGTGCATAGTGCTATGAGGCACATGTATGTGTTGGACCATATGTCTACATATACAATGATATGTATATGTGAACCAACAGCTAGCCTTAACTATGGTTGACGCAGAAGTCTCCTAGCATGTCTATAGGTATATACACAGATCACTGGAACCACACATGAAAGCTTGGTTTTCTTTTTCTGGGTTAGTTGAGAACAAGAGGGTGCATATGAAATATGTAGATCAAGGTATAGAGGATCTGTATATTTCTAAACCCAGTTTAAACATGAACATGCATGTTCCTGTAAAATAAATTGCCAAATCCTGAAGATTCAATGTGCGTATGCATGTAATTAGGAGCAATGGAGCTGCATATGCTAATCTATCTAATAATAAAATTTCATAACCCTATAATTTGATGAAAAAATCTGTATATACTAATATGTCTAATAATTAATTTTCATTGCCATGTAACCTAATGATAGTTCTGCATATACTAGTATGCTTTATAATTAATTTTCATAGCCACAAAATCTGATGATGATTTTGTATATGCTAGCCTTCTTAGCAAATGATTTTCATAGCCATGTACTCGGATGATGAACCTATATATGCCAGCATTCAAAGAAATTTTTTTTATAACAGCATGTAACTTCATACTGAACGTGACTTGTAGCTTGATCATCCTTAAGATAGTATGCAAATCCGCATACACGACTTGCACACATCTTTCTAGATGACAAAAATAATTCCAGTGTTATTAACACTTTGATTTCATGAGGATTAACAGGTTAAATCGTGTAAGTGTGCAGAATTTGTATACTTGTATGTATAATGTGTGTCAAGTACACACAAATGTTTCAACCTACTATTGAGTTGTATTGCATTAAAAAGGTATGGTTTGGATCACAAACCTGCACACACAATGTGTATTATTTACACACACACACAAAAAAAAGAAAACTTGAGTATGTTATTGATTTTGTGTTACCTTGAGAAGGGTATTGGTTGGATCATTAGACCTGCAAACACGAGGTGTATCATTTCTACAGAAATTTTCCAGCAAGTACATGCCTTCATACAAGATATTGCACATGAAAGTGTGTATAAAATCATGTACGTTACATAAGTAAGCATACAAATCGGTTATGTATGCAACTCGGGTATGTGTACGATGTGTTAAGTTTACAAATTTGTAGTTTACACACCTGTGTATGCTTATGAGTTAGTGGATGACCCACGCACAAAAATGGTTTTACAAGTGCATACCAAAGTATGCTTGCAAATTAAAAGAAAAGATGTACAGGTGAACCTGCAAAATCTAAGTCAGTAATGCACGCAAGCATGTTGTTATCTGTCCATGAATAAAATGCACTTGAGTAGGCGAACCTGCAAGTATAACCACAGGTGTGTTCATGATGTTTATTTGACATAGGTGGGTATACGAGTTGGCATAGACAAGTGGATGTGACAACATATGAGTTACTTTTATATATATATATATAGGCTTGAATGACAACTACACATGACTAAATTCAGGTGCTAAGTATAAGTAATATCAGGTTACATTGTCATGGGCGAACAAATTTTCGTGTTGAGACTCATGTACGAGTGCTTGGTTTCTCTTAAAAAAAAAACCTTATTGGTGCTTTACACATTAAATCGTGGTTATGCACCTTGCTAGACCACCCAAATGTAGGTTGATTTCTTTTGGACACTCGGGCTGCCAGATAGTGTACAAAAAAAATATATATATAACTAAATATTTAGTTTCGCTCATACGACCTGACTTGCAGGGTTCTAGGTATATCTGACAGATGATGTACATTATCGGACCCATGTTCTGCCTTGGAGGGGCTAGATTAAATGCTTGGCTCGGGTTTAAACCAAAATTCTGAAAAGTTATATTAGTGCCTATTACACACGAAGTTGAGAAATGTGCATACGCTGAGATTACCTCGAGTGTGGGTTGGGATTTTGGAAATCTCCTGTGGTGCAATGACTCACACTAAGGAATAAACAAAATATAAAATCTGCATATATATAACTTAAATGTGGGATTCTGGGTATACCTGATAGACGATATATGTTATTGGTTTCCCGGGGTACTGGGTATACCTGACAACGGTATATGTTACTGGTTTCCCAAGGCTCTGGGTACACCTGAAAGATAGTGTATGTTACCGGACCCGTGGTCTACCTTGGAGATGGTAGATGGTACAAGCTCCGTGGGATAATTTTTGTTTTTTTGTGAGAGCTAGGTGTCTCACCAGTCCCCAGTCCACGGAGTTAGGGGGTTGGGACTACCAATATATCCTAGGTGGTAGATCCAAGTCTTCTGTAGAAGTACATGGTGAATCCTAATTCTAGTTCTAGCCATTGGGGAGTACTCTCTCGGTCATGAACCGTCCCCATTGGATATCCGTACAGCTAGTCACACGGGTTATAAAATAATAGACTCTCGTTTGGTCTCGGTCCGCTACAATGTCGAATGCTTGTGCGTACCCACAGGGTAATTAACAAGATGAAACATAAAGTCAGTGCATTAAGAAAAATCTTCAAGTAATTGCATACTGCTTGATGTTGAAACTGTTGGAGTAAGTTGTGACTCTTGTAGTTTATGATTCAAATTAGTTTTCCGGTATATTGAAATTGTGATAACTTATGAATGATTTGTTGAACGTTGATGTTTGTGCTTTATCACTTATTAAATGGTTATTAGTTCTATCTAAACATGTTGCACAGATACTAGTACACGTGACACTGTGCACATTCATATGGATATTATGCTTCTTACTCAGACGTGGTAGTCTGACCCTTTCTGAATTAATGTTTTTCAGGAAACTGAATGACGAGCAATTGTGGTCGTTGCTGCGACAGTGCCATGTGACCATATCTTCTTTCGATGTCTTGGGGAACTCTGACTTGTAATAAATCTTCGAGTTGTAAATGATAACTTGTAGTATTTCAATGCAAGAAGTTAATTTACTTAAATGCCTTGAGTCTGTGCTATTACTTGTAACCCGCCCAAATAATTTGACTAAGGATTTAATAAAGCTTTTCTGCTGTTGTTTAGAAAAAAATTTATTCCAAATTTTTAAAGCTAAAAATTTGGGGCGTTACAACATCCAAATTATGTCGTATCAATAAGGTCGGCCAATATGGTAGTTCTCAAAAAATAGATTTCTTTGTCCAATTGTGATCCTTTCCAAATCCAAGGAAGGGCGTCAGACTACAGGCATCTGCTAATGCATCTGAAAAGTATAACAATCTTTTTAAAATCTCTATGCCAGACAATCTTGTGGGTGAACATTCCATTTCAGTTGTGCCTGCTCGAAACACATTCTTTTGTCGTCAGAACGGATGATTGCTGGGTAGAAATCGACGATGACACTCAAACCAGTAAGGTTTCCTTCCATGCGTCAATCTAAAGGTTTTTGTATCCTCCATGCAGTACAGACATGCCAACCTTCCATGTGTGCTCCAATCAGATAACATACCATATGCAGGGAAGTCACTGATTGTTCATAGAACAATGACCTTCATATTAATATTTTGTTTTTTGTGTGCATCATACATAGTAACACTGTCATCCTACAGTACTTTTAGTTCATCAATCAATGGCCTTAAATATACATCAAGACTTTGGCCAGATGAGGTCAGACCAGGGATCAATAGAGATAAGAAAAGATTTAGACGCTTCATACACAAGCTTGGTGGAAGGTTGTTTGGAGTTACAAATACTGGCCAACATGAGTATGGAGTTGATCTACTCCCAAATGGATTAAATCCATTTATACATAGACCGAGTCTAACATTTCGCACTTCCATTGCGAAGTTCTGATGAGTACGATCAAAGTGCTTCTAGGCTTCCGCGTCAACAGGATGCGTGATCTTGTCTTCATCATGTCAAACTTTATTTACATGCCATCTCATGTGTTTAGCTGTCCTTGAATACATATACAATTGTTGCAATCTCGGAGTGATAGGAAAGTAGCAAAGCGACTTGTATGAAACTTTTTTTGATCTTGTGCTAATATTGCCTATTGTCTTTGGCTTGAACCAAGGATGCCCACATGACGGGCATGATATGTTGTTTTCTTGATCCTTAAAATAGAACATGCAGTGATTTGGACAAGTATTTATCTTTTTATACCCCATACCTAGAGCGTTGACCATAACCTTCACACGATAGAAATTTTATGGTAATTTCTCATCTTTAGGCAACATACTCTTAACAATCATGCACAAACAGTCAAAACATGATTGACTCAAATTATACTCGGACTTCAAATTCATTAGTTGAAGAACTGCAGATAAGATAATGTGACTCTCGCAACTGTTTCAAAGTGGCTCATCAGTATTTCTAAGTAAATCATAAAATCTACTAGCTGCATCGTTTGGTGATTCTTCATCTACTGTAGTTGTTACATCATTAGGACCTATAGCAGAACCTAGTTTTGTTCCTATGGCATAAAATATCAAATCCATATATGGATTATCGTGCACCACATTCACCCATACATCAAAATTGTTTCTAAATTCTTCACAATGAAACGTCCAATTCTGATAATCGCTCACAAAACTCTTTTTGTATAGGTGATGTCTAACGCCATGAGGTTCTACAAATCGATTATTCTTACAAATCTTACATGGACACTTAATCCAACCTGTAGGATCCACTGTACTGACACTTGCCATTGTAAATTCAATAAAACTTTCAACACCATCCATATATTCATGCGATAATTCATTGTTAACTATCCTACGGTACATTCATTCACGGTTTGCAGTCATTTTGTCGTATGATGTTACGATTAGTATCCTAACCAGTTAAAAGAGAATTATCAGTAGGATGAAGAAAATATCAAATTTATCATGCAATATATGATGTCATACAATCACAAGAATTATAATGTGTGCATTGATAACTTAATATTTTCATGTGCAAACTATTCATAACATGATACATTCATTTGAAGCATGCTTTCATTATACAATTTCACATGTAAGTCATAATCAAACTGAAAGTAAGTACATGCAAGCATAGATACAATCACATCAAACATTGCAATACATCAAAAATATTCATATAAAAAAAATGTCAAACATGTACCTGCAGCAAACACAATCCAATATCCCACTAACTATTATCATGCCTAGCATGAAATCCGTACTCCAAAAATAAAAACACTTCTATTCTCATAAATTTAAATCATGCTCAGCATGATCTCCAAACTCTAACAAATGCAGTCATAGGTATCAACAACTAAGTGAGTGTGTGAACAATAAAGTGTTGCATCCAATAAATGAAATAACATGTGATGCGCTTGCATAACTTACTTACCACGGGTATTTACCCGATTTGCACTATTTTAGTCACTTACTTACCACGGGTGGCGAGGCACAAACGAGATATGTTTAGAAATCTGCAAAAGACATTGTATTAAAATGAAATCACCATCTGCCGAAAGGAAAAAAATTAGAATAAATACCGAAGTCAGACGGGATTTTGACGAGGTGGAACGCCTCCCGGGAATTGACCACCTCTCTGTTCGGCCTGACCGCCCTCAAGTACGGTCGGCCAGTCAGTAGGCCAACGATGTACGACAGCAGCACGAGGTCTCCAGAGGCAGTGATCCTCCCTTGAAGCGGCAGGCACGAGGTGATGTCGTGGTTCAGGAACCCGGCGATCGTCAGGCGCCACCCGACCCGTCACCCCCCTGCCGAAAAAAAATGAGGCAGGAGGGGCGACCCCCTGTCGAAAAAAAAATGAGGCAGGGTCGCCCCCCTCCCCCCTTCCGGAAAAGCAAGGGGGGGACCCCTGCTTGAATAAAAAAATGAGGCAGGCAGGCAACCCCCTACCGAAAAAAACAAACGAGGCAGGGGCTGCCCTTTGCCGAAAAAAAAAGAGGCACGGAGGTGACCCTTTGCTCGAATAAAAAAATGAGGTAGGGGGCGACATCTTGTCGAAAAAAAAACAAGGTAGGGGGTCGCCCCCCCTACCGGAAAAAAAAAGTGGCAGGGGGCGACCCTCTGCCCAAATAAAACAACGAGGCAGGGGGGTCGCCCCCTTGCCGGAAAAAACAAACGAAGCAGGGGGGCGACCCCCTGCCCGAATCAAACAACGAGGCAGGGGGGTCGCCCCCCTGCCGAAAAACACAAAATGTGGCAGGGGGGCGACTCCCTGTCGGAAAAGCAGGGGGCGACCCCCTGCCCGAATAAAACAATGAGGCAGGGGGTCGCCCGCCTACCGGAAAACACAAAACGTGGCAGGGGGTCAACACCCCTGCCAGAAAAAACAAACGTGACAGGGGGCGACCCCCTACCGAAAAAAACAAACGTGGTAGGGGGGCGACCCCCTGCCCGAATCAAACAACGAGGCAGGGCCCCCTGCCCGAATCAAACAACGAGGCAGGGGGGGCTACCGAAAAACACAAAACGCGGCAGGGGGGGCAACCCCCTGCTGAAAAACACAAAACGTGGCAGGGGGTCGCCCCACCTGCCGCGTAATACAAACGAGGCAGGGGGGCCGACCCACTGCCGAAAAAAATAAAAGGGGCAGGCGCCCCTTATATCAGAAAAAACCTATAAATTGATTTAGCTGAGAGTCGTCGGGCGACGAGCGGCAGACCGGGGGGCGACGTGCCGGGGGCGACGAGCGGCAGACCGAAGAGCGACGGGCGGCGGGCAGCGAAGGATTACGTCAGGCGGCGGAGGATTGCGTTGTGCGGACGGGACAGACGAAACAGGAAAGAGGAAACTGAGGCTCTGATTAGGAATTTACACAAAAATTAGCGACGGATTTGGCAACAGACTAAATTTGTCGATGGACTAATTCTGTCGCAACGCCAGTGTAAATTTTTATGACCATTGACAGAATAGTGTCGTCGCTAACGTCATCGCTAAGTAGCGACAAAAAAATGTCTGTCGCCAAATCCGTCGCTAACCTTCGAGTGTATTGCGACAGAAACCTGCCATCGCTAACTAGTGATGGAGGTAGCGACGGAAGTGTTCCGACGCTATTTTCGTAAATATTACAAATCGTAGCGACGAATTTGTTTCTATCGTTAATACACCGTAAGTTGGCGATGAAAAAAATCTTTCGTAAATATCCGTCACTAATTGACAATTTTCTTGTAGTGAAAGGGGAAGAAGCCTTCATCACCAGCCTCACATTGGCAGGCCTCCGGTAGATAGATTTTTTGAGGTCATCCTTGCCAACGAGAGAATATACCCAGCTTAGACCTTATGCCAAGAGAAGCCCCACGTTTTGAAATTAATGTGGTGACCTCTCTAACAAATATCGTGAGGTTGTGCGTCCCCTTTACTGCAGCTCAGTAAAAGCGGGACCCACAGAGGGGCGGGGTTTGTGGTTGTGGCCGCTGGGTGACATGCTGCGTTTATTGCGATCTGCTCTCCTAACCTTCAAGTTGTCTCCTTGGGCCCTTCATAATAAGCACTATTATGAACCACAAGTGGTATAAAGTCGGGCCATTATTCAGCCCTTTATTTTTGAGAAATTTTTATTTAAAGTTCCACATTTTCTTGATATTTCAAAAGCAATCCATTTTTTATAAAAAGACATTTCAGGACCCAACTTTGCAGTGAAATTTTCAAAGAGAGATCTCAGTTGGACCAACTCGGGTTGACGGCCATTGATGCATAGTAATATTTCCAAACTACCCCTACTATATGATAAAATTGGGCAAAAACACGCATTTTCAAACTAAAGGCTAAAAGCAACTTTTATATGGATCTTAAACATGAAAATAACTGCAAGTCCCTATTTGACAGTTTCAGTGAGAATTTGGGTCAAAAATGTTATTTTAGAAGACACGGCACTCATCTTGTAATATCAGGCAAAAGGTAGATCTTGAAATGAAAAGTTTCCTGTTTTTTTTAAATAAATTCAGTAACTTTTAAGCAGTTGAACTGAAAAGCAGGTGTTACAAGATGTCAGCGAAGTCTGATAGTAGAAACCTATGTGTGTGAGAGAGAGTCAGTCATGTCTGAAGGAATCTCAGCGGAGGATTCACACCAAGGGATGGCAATGGACCGGGGGAAATGGGCCCGCCTCACCCCGTTTGGATCAGGGATAAAAGACATGAAACCGGGATGGAGGCAGAGGATGAGGGTTAAAATCAAAACCCGTTCAAGGATGGAGGTGGGGATGGACTTATGCTTTCCCCCGCCCCGCCCCACCTCGCCCCGTCCCGTCCCCGATCCTTCCAAGGGATGGCAATGGAACGAGGGAAAACGGGCCCCCGCCCCCACCTCGCTCCCGTTTGGACTTGGACCGGGGATGAAAGACATGAAACGGGGATTGAGGCGGGGGTGGAGGTTAAAATCCAAACCCGTGCGGAGATGGAGGCCCGGATGGAGGTCCAGATTTTGAGATGGGGCGGAGGTGGAGACCTTGTCCCCCACCACCGCCAGGTCCACTGCCATCCCTATTGGCACCGTCGAATGGTAAGTCTTCTGGAGCTCAGCCCAGAACCTCGAGCATGTCAGCAGTGCATAAAAGCGACACAAACCGGTTTCCTATAGTGAATCTGGACCTGCACACCAGCAGACGAGGAATGTGGCTGGACTCCACTAGAATCAGAGTTCCAGCACCAACAAGGCTGCCCTACACACTTGGTTCAGACCTATCGAGGTGGGGTAATATGTATAACAGAATAGACACATTCAAGATTAACTAAACATTCTTACTCTCCAGAGTGATGAAAGAATGTATGGAGGCAGGCACATTTTCAAACGGAGGATACACAAAAATTTATCTGGGGGATCCCTACTATTGTCATGCACGATCTAAGGATTTGAATGATGTTGGTTTTCCCATTCTTCATCATGGATCCCAGCCTAGAGAAAAACATTCAGATGCCCTACAGAACTGGGGCTCGAACGGGTGATTGGGTAAACTTTAAAATACAAAGTGCTTGTAGGAAATGCAAACGCCCATGCAAGTTAACAATCCCAATCTGATCATGTGCCTGAAGTGAGGTCAGAGAGGATCGAATAACATGAGGTTTAGATAGGGAGATAAAAAGCCAAGAATGGGGAGTAGAATGCAAAGAGTCGCGTCTGCCAGCATCTGGGGTGGCGAGATCCTTGTGGGATCCATCCCCATTTTGAAACGCACCCAACATGGTCAGGAGATATCGCCGGGTAGAACGTCACAATGGAAGCAGAGGGTGTTGAAGCAGGGTTGTCTTCCCAAAATGATTCAGGGCCAGAAAAAAAAAATTGACAAAGGTGCAGGGCGCTGGCCGACAACACTAACGAGGAGGCATTGTGAGGACGCTGCCCAACGAAGAGGTGTGAGGAGGCGATGGGGGGAGGCCAAACGCTCAAATATTCAAAAGGAGAAACTCAGGGTAATCATGTTAGCATTGGAAAGGATTATCGCCCGTTGATTGGGGGGGGGGGGGGGGGGGGGGGTTACGTTCTCCACCTTCGGGTGGGCATCGGGCCAGGGCCCGTTTAAAGCTTGACCCATCGGGCTTTAAGTGCAGCCCGTGAGGGTACGGGAAGCGTGCAAACACACGATACAAATTTTGAGATGGAGGCAGGGGTGGATATATTTGTGCCTTGGGTGGGAGCTGCAAGTTGTTTGCTACCTTCTTGATCCGTTCCAGAATCAGATATGGCCTGTAGAATGTTGAGGCAAGTTTGTGATCTCTGGCTTTTCTCAGGGACAACTGTCTGTGAGGAGGGGGTTTGAATAGAACCTAATCACCTATTTAAAACTCCATGTCCCACCTTTTCTTATCTTGATGTTGTTTCATACAATGCTAGGTAGTTTGTAGCTGCACACACAGTCTCCCAAGGAGTTGATCCAGTTCTAGCTAGGAGGATAGAGTTGACCAACTTCATTCTTGCAATTTTGTCCACATATCGAATTATGGATAGGGGTTGTCATCCATACGGGGCTTCAAATGGGGTCATTTGGATTAAGGAGTGTAGACCTTTGTTGTATGACCATCCTGCCCAGGGTAGAAGTCGGACCCATTGTCTAGGTTTATCACTTACAAAGGCCCGCAGGTATGTGTTCAAACATCTATTCAAGACCTCAGTTTGCCTATTTCTCTATGGATGGTAGGAGGTGCTCATGGATGCCTTAAAATTTAAAAAACATTGTCCAAAAAGTTACTTAAGAACACTGAGTTCTAGTCATTAAGGCATTATGTGGAGTTTGAATATATGTTGTACACAGGCATTTTCCACGGTTTGGGCCTTGTATGGGTGAACCAGGAAAATAAAATTATCACACTTTACCACAAACTCCATGTACCGCAGGGGCACATGGGCCTAGTCACCCGAAGAAAATACCATCCCACCCGTCAAATACAGTAGGTAGATGGCTTGATGATGGTAGACATCATGGCATACTCTGCTCGAACTCTCTAGAGATGCTTATGTTGTCCAACACGTTCTTGTTGTCAAAGGGAGAAACTCAACCAAAGATCCGTCTAAAGATCCTCTCAGGATCCTCACTGTTTGTCACCATTGGATATGAGTCCATTCGAAGACCTAGCAAGTGATGAACCCCTATAGGGGTGATGATTATCTCACAACGGAAAGGGAAAGGTATTGGCCTTCCGCTTCCGCTTCCGCTTCCGCTTCTCCGCCTCCGCCTCTTAATTAGCACCAAGGTCAACTTCTTGTTGGCCTTGACGTTCACACAATGAGCCAGAAAGTCGAACACAATCTCAGCCATGGCTGTCATCAACTTGTCACCATGTGCGAAGAAGCTTGAGGTGTTCCTGGCACCATTTCTCTAGAATGTCCTGTATTCAGATCAGAAAAGGTCAACAAAATTTGTTAAAGAGGTAGCATAAATTTAGAGACTTACCACTCTCATAATCACCAAGCCCGAAATATAGTGGCTTTGGTGAGGCTGAAAATCATGTACTACTTGGTAAAGGGATGTGACAGAAGAAATAAATCTCTTCCAATGTTGTCACCTACCATGAACGGTCATCGTCACCTCCACTGCAAGTACTGCAGTTCCCTGAACCCTGGTCACAATCTACTGTATGTAACAGTTGTGACTGAATTTCCTTCGCCATCTATTGGGGAAGGAACTCTAGCTCGTCAGACTCTTCACTGTACTCAGGAGCCTCTCTCTGAGCTGACAAAGACTCCTTGACTGAATGAGCAAGAACCAGAGCTTGATGATCCATAGTAACCTCTCTGCAACCTGAAAAACGTAAGTTAGGTAAGTATATTCATCATTTTTCAAACAAAAAATAAGTGGATTTTAACGGAAACTATGAGTGTTCAAGAATTTTCTAACCACAATCTTATTGTCATTAGTAGATTGCTAACAACATATTGATTTGTCATCAGCGAAGGGTGGACTCTTGCTTCAAAGTGCTAATGACAATCCTCAGCCTTTGAATTGTCGTTAGCACCCTTTTGAAGTGTCATCAGGAAACCCAACAGAAATGACAAAGTATTGTTAGTAGATTTGACAACATTTTTTTGGCCTTTTTTTTTACTAGAATTTAAGGCATTTTTGCCATGGTTCTTCAATTAAATCTTGCAAAAAGGGTTTATATATAAGCCTATTTCCCGTTATTTGAAACCCCAAAAACTAGATTTTTAACCAATCTTGCCCAAAAATCCTATTTTGGTATTTTTTGGGAAAACCGAAGGTGACCTTTTGATTTCTCATGAAATTTTTGAAGCAGGGAAAAGCTCCAAACCTCACTGTTTTTGGTCCAAAAGCTGAAAAGACCGATTAGAACGGCCACCCTAGTGTAGGAATCTTTCCTATGAAAATGGTACAGAGAAATAGTTTCTCTCATTTGAAAAGGTAAAAAAAAAAATGAATATTTTGTTTTTACCTTCCTTCACTTTTCTTAGACGTGTTTCTTACACTACAAGGAAAATGCTAATTAGCGACGGCAATTTGCGACGGAAATAATCCATCACAAATTAATGACGGATTAGCGAGAGAAAGATATTTGTCGCTAACCTTTACAAAATTAGGTACCAAAACCAATTTGTCTCTAATCCATCGCTGATTAGCGACGGATAATCGATGGAATGCTTTCCGTCGCAATATCCCTTGCAACTTAGTGATGGATCAACGACAAAACCTTTTTGTTGCTATGTCATTGCCAAATAAGCGACGACCTAGAGACGGCATTTTCCCATCGCTAATTTTCCCGTAAATCCCTAATCAGAACCCTTTCTTTCTCTTACCTTTTTTCGTCTCTCTCGCTCGATGCTCGCCGACCCACCGACCCCCGGTCCAACGCCCGCCGCCCTCTCGACCGCCGACCCACGGCCATCGCCCCACGCTCCCCTTTCGTCGACCTCCATCGCCCTTCTCAGCAGGCACCGCCAGTAGAATCCTACGAGTAGAGTCACTACCGCTGTCGTCGACACACCGACGACGTCTCGATCACGATCCCCCGTGCCATCCCTGTCGCCATTGTCGTCTCCCAGGTAAACCCTGCTACCCCCTATCGCATTTTCCTCCTTTCTTTCAGGATCGCCGGCAGGGGGTGGCCCCTGCTTTGTTTGATTTCTCCATCAGGGGGTGGCACCCGCTGCCTCGCTTGTTTTCTGGCAGGGGGGTGGCCCCCCTGCCTTACTTATTTTCTGGCAGGGGGTGGCCCCCCTGCCTTGCTTCTTCTTTGGTAGGGGGTGACCCCCCTACCTTACTTTTTTTTTCGGCAGGGGGTGGTCCCACTATCTTAATTATTTTTTGGCAGAGGTTGGCCCCCTCTGCCTTGCTTCTTCTTTGGCATGGGGTCGCCCCCCCTGCCTCTTTTTTTTTTGGCAGGGGGTGCCCCCCTTGCCTTATTGTTTCTCCGGCAGGGGTTGCTCCCCCTACTTTGCTTGATTTCTCCGGCAGGGAGCGGCACCACCCTGCCTGGCTTATTTGTTTTTCGGCATGGGGTGGCGCCCCCTGCCTTGCTTTTTCTTTGGCATGGGGTCGCCCCCCGTGCCTCATTTTGTTTTCAGGCAAGGGGTGACCCCCCCCCCCCCCCCCCTATGCCTTACTGTTTCTCCGGCAGGGATTGCCCCCCTTGCTTTGCTTGATTTCTTCAGCAGGGGGTGGCACCCCTTGCCTTACTTGTTTTTTGGCAGGGGGTGCTTGCTTCTTCTTTGGCACGAGGTCGCCCCCCGTGCCTCATTTTGTTTTTAGACAGGGGGTGCCCTCTGCCTTACTGTTTCTCCCGCAGGGGGTGCCCCCCCTACATGTGTTGCTTGATTTCTCCGGCAGAGGGTGGCACTCCCCTGCCTGGCTTGTTTTCTGGCAGGGGGTGGCCCCCTTGCCTTACTTGTTTTTCGGTAGAGGGTGGCACCCTTTGCCTTGCTTCTTCTTTGGCAGGGGATCACCCCCCCTACCTCACTTGCTTTCTGGCAGGGGGTGACCTCCTTGCCTTGTGTTTTTCGATAGGAGTAGCCCCTTCTGCCTTGTTGATTGATTTTTTTTTCGGCAGTGAGTGCCTCTGTGCCTTATTGTTTCTTCGATAGGGGGGTGACCCCTCTGCCTTGCTTGATTTCTCCTACAGGGGGTGGCACCCCCCTGCCTAGCTTGTTTTCTAGCAGGTGGTGGCCCCCCTGCCTTGTGTTTTCCGACATGGGGTAGTACATGCCTTGTTGACTGATTTTCTTTGTTTTCGGCAGAGAGTGGCTTCATTTTGACACAGTGTCTCTTGCAGATTTCTCAACGGATTCCGCTTGTGCTTCGCAAATATATATCATTTTCAATTACTCATCAATTAACCCATACATTGAGTAAGTATGCTTAATATGTAACATTAAGTTCTATACGTATGTACATGGTTCGGTAAAATAAATTTATGTTAAGTGTAGACGATTTCATCTGGATTTGCGAAGAAAACTTCCACAACTCACTGATGCAGAAGTACAGAAAGAACATGAAAATAAATTTATGGCATGGTTGAAAGAGTTGGTAAGGACGATTGCATACATTCTTTCCCTTTATACAACAATAAGATAATTTATCGTAATCATAGTCCTTGTTTGTACTTGTAGGTCCGCCATAGTATATTAAAGATCAAGAAATATGTGATTTACAAAATTGTATGTCTAAAGTTGTGCAGTGTTACAACAGGTACATCATAAATAGTTATTGATTCCATACAAAAGACTATGGTGTCAACAAGTCAACAATGAATAATGGCGTGTGCGTCAAGGGTAGTAGCTATAGTAAAAATGAACATGATTACTATGGTGTTATAGAAGAAATAATGGAGTTTACTTACTTAGGCACAAATAATAGCTTAACTTTATTCAAGTGTCAATGGTTTGATCCCATATAAACAAGAGTCGACAAAGTCTCAGGCATTGTGGAGGTGAATGGTAAGTCAAAGTTTGGAACCACTACAAGAAAAATGTGGATTCGCGACAGATGTTATCCGTCACTAATCCATCGCTAAACAGTTTAACGATAGATTGATGATGGATTAACGATGGATAGCATATGTCGCATAATCCTGGTCCCTAATTAGCGATAGAACTTATCCGTCTCTAATTAGCGATAGAACTTATTCATCACTAATTAGCGATAGAACTTATCTGTCACTAATTTGTGACAGATTAGCGACAAACATGATCTGTCGTGAGTATATGGCTATTTTAACTTAGTGACGGATAATATCCGTCGCAAGTCCGTCGCTATTTTAAATTAGCGACAGATATTAGTCGTCGCTAATCCATCGTTAAATTTAAAAAAAAAAAAATAAATGCTTTGTGTCGGGTGGTATTCTGGTAGCAATAGGCCGAACTTGTACTGCACTACACATGCATTGCACCCGAGCGGCTCGGCTCGCCACTGCGGAGTCTTTTGCACAGAACCGACATGCTCTCTGGCGCGCTCTTCGTTGCACTCTCTGGCGCACTCTTCAGCGCCCTCTAGACCTGGTTTCTTGCTTTTGCATCCTGGCCCGCCATTGTGGGTTTTTTTGCACAATACAGGAGAGTGCACCTCTGAACCGGTGCACTCTCATGCGCGCTCTTGAGTGCCCTCTCGACCTCCGGCCCAGCCCGCCACTACGTGGTGTTCTGCACAACGCAGTGGTTGCACCTCTGAATTGGCGCGCTCTCCGATGCCCTCCCGACCTTGTTCCCTCGCTTGTTTGTCGACCTGAAACCATAACCCCCAACAGAATCGTTAGGCCAGGAACGGAAAGCCACACTCGAAAAAAAATGACTTAGCGTAGTAGAGAGGTTGGGCCGGCCTGGTCATCTAGCACCGACGGGTGACTCCGACTCCTCTTCTTCCTCGCGTTCACTACAACAAAGTAGTGGATTAGCGATGACCTAATTCTGTCGCTAATCCATCGCTAACCAGCTTAATGACGGATTAGCGATGAAGTAGCGACAGATATCTTACGTCGCAAATTTTTCATCGCTAACTGGCAATGACATAAATTCGTTGCTCGTTCCGTCACTAATTGCGACAGAATAACGAACGATGGATTCTGTCCCAAATCCGTTGGTACTAAACGACGACCTCGGCTTGGCGACAGATTTACAGTTGTCGCTAATCTGTCGCTAAATTATATGTATAGCGACATATATATGTCGTTAATTCGTCGCAAACAAGAAAAATAAATAAAAAAATTATTTAAAAATTAAATATCGAGAACGCTACAATTTATATTTCCTGTACAATTTACATTTCCTGTAAATAAAAAACAAAGTACACATAAAATTACATATAAAAGGAAACTAAAACAATTAATCGTTCCACTTCAAAATTCACAAGTTTAATTATTTACAATTCAACAATTATATTTTCAAAACTAAAAAAAATAGAACAAATTCAACACATTAATCTAATCATCACCAAGATTTTGTGTGTCTTCTTGTTCATTGCCTTGATCTGTCTCTTCAGTTCCGCTACGCTGATTATCGCCAACAACCTACACAAGAAAAGAACAGTCAGTATTGATAAACAAAATATATTGAAATAAATTACACTATATGTGATTTTATCATGTGCTCATATGTGTTCTAAGGCAGTAAAAAAACTCTATATGTGATTTTATCATGCTCATATGTGCTCTAAGATAGACAAAAAACTCTATATGTGATTCCATCATGAATTATATGTATTCTAAGGCAGTAAAAAAACTCTATATGTGATTATATCATGCTCATATGTGTTCTAAGGCAGCGAAAAAAACTCTATATGTGATTCTACCATGCTCATTTATGCTCTAAGGTAGGAAAAAAGCTATATATGTGATTCGATCATGGTCATATGTGTTCTAAGGCAGTAAAAAAATTGAATATGTGATTATAGCATGCTCATATGTATTCTAAGGCAGTCAAAAAAACTTTATATGTGATTCCATCATGCTCAAATGTGCTCTAAGGCTGGCAAAGCAAAAAACTTTATATGTGTTTCTATCATGAATGATATGTGTTCTAATGCAGTAAAAAAACTCTATATGTGATTCTAGCATGCTCATATGTGTTTTAAGGCAGTCAAAAAACTGAATATGTGATTATAGCATGCTCATATGTGTTCTAAGGCAGTCAAAAAACTGAATATGTGAATATAGCATGCTCATATGTGTTCTAAGGCAGTCAAAAAAACTTTATATGTGATTTTATCATGCTCATATGTGCTCTAAGGCAGGCAAAAAACTTTATATGTGATTATAGCATGCTCATATGTGCTCTAAGGCAGGCAAAAAGCTATATATGTGATTCGATCATGCTCATATGTGTTCTAAGGCAGTCAAAAAACTGAATATGTGATTATAGCATGCTCATATATGTTTTAAGGCAGTCAGAAAAACTCTATATGTGATTCTACCATGCTCATATGTGCTCTAAGGCAGGCAAAAGGTTGTATATGTGATTCTAGCATGCTCATATGTGTTCTACGACAGTCAAAAGATTGAATATGTGATTATAGCATGCTCATATGTGTTCTAAGATGGTCAAAAAAACTGAATATGTTAAGGCAATCAAAGTTACATGAAATCTAACGACATGCAATATATTGCATGAAACTTTCATACCTGAAAGGGACCTGCAATCGAAGTTCCCTTGTTCAGCAAAAAACTGTTGAACTCAACTCGGAGAACATCGACGACAGTTTCATGAAAGTAGTCACGCATTGTGTCCTTCACGATCTAGCATACATCATCACCTGAAAGAATAGAATGCTGCTTGGAGATTATGTCGATGAAAGAAGTCTGTGAGCCATAACTGGAAGAAGCAATAACAGGTGAAGTGTTCATATTACTCCCAAACTCAAACACACGACCCTTTTTTGGTTCACCTGCTGCAATCTCCCATGCTGCATGATCAAATGATGGATGCTAAGTAGCGTCATCACCATATTGCTCTACCATCTGTTGCTCATATGCCTCCTACAAAATAATGTTTACATTATGCATTAATAATTAATGATAACATTATGATAACTTGCATATTGCAATGATTATTAATAGAATAAATACATATCGTTGTCGTTCTCGCCTTCTCTGATACGAAGTCTATCGTGGTCTTCCGTTTGTGTGTTTCAACAAGCACGTCCTTATATGGTACAATGCTTCATTTTTCTGCTTTCTGCAAAGTTAAATGATAAAAGATTTAGTTAACAAGTTTGCAACAATACTTATAAAATTGATATTATATATTGATGAGTTACCATTTTCTTCAGGTGGCTCCCAAAAGTCTTAGATCCATCTGTGTGTAGATGGCTTTGAGCATTTTCGCTCGATTTTGTGCAGCCTTCGCAGAGCGATTTCGAAATGCATCCTCCACTTACTTGTCACACATTCCCTCCCAATAATCTCTCCTGATAGCAATAGGACCATGGTCCTTCCACTGTAGTGAATCATCTATTCCGCCAGATACTTTTTTTGTTGCAGTCTTCATATTGTGCAACATGTCTGCAAATTGATTGACAGTCACCCTCTATCACACCTTCATTGCATCATGTTCCTCCACCGTAGTCGCAAAGCGATTCAAAGCCTATATATATTTTCAAAAAGTTAGTAGACATGATTATAAAAAAAATTTAAATATGAAACACATTAAGTATGACAAACAACTGTATACCGTGAATGAGGACCACAATCTATTTATCACCTCTTTTAGATACTCTTTCCATTGAGCGACTGGTCCTGGTAGATGTTGAAGAAGTGAATTCCTAATCTCGCGTACTACTTCTTGTGGCTCAAACCGCGTGCTGTATATGAATTGGTACACATCAAATATCAATATAAAATATTTATAAGATATGCAATAATTAAAAATGAAATACTTACGGTCGATTATCGATATACACTATTCGAATGAGTCTTCTTGTGCCAGACTGAGAAGACTCTGCATCATGTGTTGGCTCCTGACTTGTGCGATCAACTAATGTAGGTGGGTCGTGTATAGGCGAAACATCATCTGTAAAAAAATACGTTAGAAATTCTCAGAATGCACATTTCAACTAATCAAGCATCCAATTGGTTAAATGATATACCTATCACATGAGCCCATGAAGATGAAGGTTGGGTCTGGCTATTACTGGATGAACGACCATTGTAACCTCCACGAACCATATTCTAACAAATAACAAATGTCATACAATACATTCAAATAATCTGCATCAAGTATTACAATATATTCAAGTCATTCGCATCAAGTATTGCAATACATTCAAATTATTCGCAACAAGTATTACAATACATTCAAATAATTCAAATCATTCACATCAAGTACAATACAACACATTCATTCGCATCAAGTATTACAATACATTCAAGTCATTCACATCAAGTATTACAATACATTCAAGTAATTCGCATCAAGTATTACAATACATTCAAGTCATTCACATCAAGTATTGCAATGCATTCAAATCATTCACATCAAGTATTGCAATGCATTCAAATCATTCGCATCAAGTATTACAATACATTCAAATAATTCGCATCAAGTATTACAATACATTCAAATAATTCGCATCAAGTATTACAATACATTCAAATAATTCAAATCATTCACATCAAGTATTGCAATACAACTCATTCATTCACATCAAGTATTACAATACATTCAAATCATTCACATCAAGTATTGCAATGCATTCAAATCATTCATATCAAGTATTACAATACATTCAAATAATTCAAATCATTCACATCAAGTATTGCAATACAACTCATTCATTTGCATCAAGTATTACAATACATTCAAATCATTCACATGAAGTCATTTTCGTATGATGTTACGAATAATAACCTAACCAGTTAAAAGAGAACCATCAGAATGCTATGATGAAGAAAATATCAAATTTTTATTTAAATACAAAAATATGTGGCAGAGCCCATATCATAAATACAAAAAGCAACTTTCGTTTAAAGATGGATTCCTAGTTCATACCCTATGAGGAAGCGCTTTTTCCCTCCTAGGCATCCACTTCAAGGGAAAGTAGCTTATCTTGGGTGCAGGTTAAACAAATGCCGCTTGTGCGAAGTTTGATATGAGAATTAAACTTGAGAAAAAAATTCTCTTGTTTCTGTAACATGAGAAAAAAAATCAGGTTGGAAAAATGTTAGGATATTTTGATTAGGGTGAGGGCTCCCTTTAAAGTTGAACATTTTTTACAGACAAAATTTCTCAATCTTTGAGATAGAGAAACTTTTCCAAACAAAATAGAAAACTCTTCCTTTCTGTTGTTTGGGAGAGATGGAAAAGTTGTCCCACTTTTCCTCCCCAAATAGGATTATTCCTATCATTTTCTGACTTACCAAACACACGCTATTTGAATTTTGGGCTACTATAGGTAGTGGATCAAATAAAAGATTCAAAGGTTTGAGAGTTCTTCATATGTGGAAAACATCACCGCTTCCTCTTAAAAGAGATGCTTAAAAACAATAAATAGAACTTTTATCCTTTTGACAAAGTCAAAGCTTGGAGGTTTTTTCTTTATTTTTACCGTTCTGTTTTCTTGATAGCGCAAGCGGGATTACAGTGTACTCTCATGTTTGGTACTGGAAATCGTTGTGATGATCTCATCAAGAATAGCGTGTTCAATGTTCAGTAGACCAATTCGTTGGAACATTAAATTACAGTTCCTTTCAAAAGAATCGACCAGTGGACCAAGCACATGCATACAATGGCTAACAAGCTATGAAATAGGATAAGCACAATTGATTTAACCATTCACTTGCCAGCACGGAGGTCACAACTTCTTGAGAGCCTTGAGGATGCAGAAGAAGACGACAAGTTCCCATGTATTTCCTCTTCTCTTTGCTCTTTTTGGTGTTTCGTTGCTGGTTAATGGACAAAAACAAGGTCAGCACCCTCTTCGCCTCTTCATAGCTTTCCCTAATTACTTGCTGTGCTATAATGTGCATGAATGAAACATGCGACTTTTCCTCTTAAATTCTTCACAACTTTCACATATAAGTTATTATGTTGCCTATAAGGGCTCCGCTCATCTGGTAGGGATGGTAGGGGTGACTTGTGAATGTTACCAAGTTGAAGGGACATCACAAATTTGAAACGCACATGTAGCATCCCTCCCCGAGGTCAAAGCTGGGCGCACTCCCCAGTGGGCAGGTTGGTCAGTGATTTGGGAGGGGGAAGGGGATCCCATGGATTATACAAAAAATAGTTGGTATTTTGTTTTCTTGAAAAGGAAAACAAACAAACAAGCTATTCCCTCTCAGGATCAATAGCTGGTCGATAAAATTGTTGATTTGTTGAGCCTACTCATCCTATTTGGAGATCATGTGACTTTTAATTACAATCGAGATTGTTCTTGCGTATCAAGCAATCATGCTCATTAGTAAAAAAAAATTTCCTTTCAGAAAGAAAAAATAAAATAAGAGATTTCTGTCAGACCTTGCTGTCCCCTCGCACCCTTCCGTGCTCGGCCACACAACATTCCATGCACAGAGTGCTATGCACAATGTGCAGGCAGTGCCTGTGGGTGCCCCTATGCTTCCTGCATGCGGTGACTCACAACACAAGCAACCCAGTTCCACTCATCCCTTATTGTCATGGGATCTCATTATGCAAGTTGTTTTAACCAAATCTGACAGTACTATAGATGGAAAAGGTACTTTTAATAGATATTGTCCTGTGGTTAAATGCCTAATCATAGTTAAGTTGATGCCTACCTAACCGAAGGACTCTTTTGCGCACTAACAGTGCAAACGTAGGGATGGCTTAATGCAGGGACTAATTTGCATATCGCAAATAAGGTGGGGACTATTATGCGAAAAAACACTTTTCATAAAGAAATGACTTTTTTCTAAAAAAAAAAATTGTGTTTTTTTACAGTAAGATTTTTTAATCACCAAAAAATGCTGCACACAAGTGATATTTTGGAAATTCAGATGTCAATATTTCCTACATAGACGACGTAGATCACATTTGCAGAGCCTGATTTCATTAAAACAACTTACGTTGGTGAGACCCCAAGAGGGATATAATGATAGGGATGACTTTGGGGATGATTATAATGGAATTTCCCTATAAGGGCTGCTGCTGTGCTGCCTCATATGGCAAAGGGGAAGAAGCCTTCATCACCAGCCTCACATTGGCAGGCCTCCGGTAGATAGATTTTTTGAGGTCATCCTTGCCAACGAGAGAATATACCCAGCTTAGACCTTATGCCAAGAGAAGCCCCACGTTTTGAAATTAATGTGGTGACCTCTCTAACAAATATCGTGAGGTTGTGCGTCCCCTTTACTGCAGCTCAGTAAAAGCGGGACCCACAGAGGGGCGGGGTTTGTGGTTGTGGCCGCTGGGTGACATGCTGCGTTTATTGCGATCTGCTCTCCTAACCTTCAAGTTGTCTCCTTGGGCCCTTCATAATAAGCACTATTATGAACCACAAGTGGTATAAAGTCGGGCCATTATTCAGCCCTTTATTTTTGAGAAATTTTTATTTAAAGTTCCACATTTTCTTGATATTTCAAAAGCAATCCATTTTTTATAAAAAGACATTTCAGGACCCAACTTTGCAGTGAAATTTTCAAAGAGAGATCTCAGTTGGACCAACTCGGGTTGACGGCCATTGATGCATAGTAATATTTCCAAACTACCCCTACTATATGATAAAATTGGGCAAAAACACGCATTTTCAAACTAAAGGCTAAAAGCAACTTTTATATGGATCTTAAACATGAAAATAACTGCAAGTCCCTATTTGACAGTTTCAGTGAGAATTTGGGTCAAAAATGTTATTTTAGAAGACACGGCACTCATCTTGTAATATCAGGCAAAAGGTAGATCTTGAAATGAAAAGTTTCCTGTTTTTTTGAAATAAATTCAGTAACTTTTAAGCAGTTGAACTGAAAAGCAGGTGTTACAAGATGTCAGCGAAGTCTGATAGTAGAAACCTATGTGTGTGAGAGAGAGTCAGTCATGTCTGAAGGAATCTCAGCGGAGGATTCACACCAAGGGATGGCAATGGACCGGGGGAAATGGGCCCGCCTCACCCCGTTTGGATCAGGGATAAAAGACATGAAACCGGGATGGAGGCAGAGGATGAGGGTTAAAATCAAAACCCGTTCAAGGATGGAGGTGGGGATGGACTTATGCTTTCCCCCGCCCCTCCCCACCTCGCCCCGTCCCGTCCCCGATCCTTCCAAGGGATGGCAATGGAACGAGGGAAAACGGGCCCCCGCCCCCACCTCGCTCCCGTTTGGACTTGGACCGGGGATGAAAGACATGAAACGGGGATTGAGGCGGGGGTGGAGGTTAAAATCCAAACCCGTGCGGAGATGGAGGCCCGGATGGAGGTCCAGATTTTGAGATGGGGCGGAGGTGGAGACCTTGTCCCCCACCACCGCCAGGTCCACTGCCATCCCTATTGGCACCGTCGAATGGTAAGTCTTCTGGAGCTCAGCCCAGAACCTCGAGCATGTCAGCAGTGCATAAAAGCGACACAAACCGGTTTCCTAGTGAATCTGGACCTGCACACCAGCAGACGAGGAATGTGGCTGGACTCCACTAGAATCAGAGTTCCAGCACCAACAAGGCTGCCCTACATACTTGGTTCAGATCTATCGAGGTGGGGTAATATGTATAACAGAATAGACACATTCAAGATTAACTAAACATTCTTACTCTCCAGAGTGATGAAAGAATGTATGGAGGCAGGCACATTTTCAAACGGAGGATACACAAAAATTTATCTGGGGGATCCCTACTATTGCCATGCACGATCTAAGGATTTGAATGATGTTGGTTTTCCCATTCTTCATCATGGATCCCAGCCTAGAGAAAAACATTCAGATGCCCTACAGGGCAGCTTGAAGGAGGATCAACACAAGTCGCTTCGTGAATAGAAACGAATGGACAGCCTCGGTAGAAAAGCAGAGAGCATGGCTGAAACTCGGAGAAAAAACCAGGGTTGGCAGATGGTAATGTCCAAGAGTTTCATATGGGCCAGGGGGATACTTGAAAATTTTCAAAGGCTGGGACTCAAATGTTTAACGATCCTAATCTGATCATGTGCCTGAAGTGAGGTCAGAGAGGATCGAATAACATGAGGTTCAGACAGGGAGATGAAAGCCAAGAATGGGGAGTAGAATGCAAAGAGTGGCGACTGCCAGCATCTCGAGGGCGAGATCCTTGTGGGATCCATCCCCATTTTGAAAAGCACCCAACACGATGAAGAGATATCGCCGGGTAGAACGTTACAATGGAAGCAGAGGGTGCTGAAGCAGGGTTGTCTTCCCGAAAATGATTCAGGGCCAGGAAAAAAGAATTTGACAAACAAGCAGGGCACTGGCCGACAACACTAACGAGGAGGCATTGATGGCCCCTTTGCGTTTCATAACTGGCTCTTGGGGTGAACCCGAAGCAACGCAAGGACGCTGCCCAATGAAGAGGTATGAGGAGGCGATTGGGGAAGGCCAAACGCTCAAATATTCAAAAGGGGAAACTCAGGCTAATCATGTTAGGGAAGGATCATCGCCCATTGATTACAGGGGGTGGGGTGGGGCGGGCATCGGGTCAAGGCCCATTTAGAGCTCGACCCACTGAGCTTTAAGTGCAGCCCGTGAAGGCACGGAAAGCATGCAAATACATGATGCAACGAAAGAACAAGAAAGTAATAAAACACACAAGACACCAAATTTATACGTCCATGAAGAGAGCATGAGAAATCTTTATTGAAAACGAAAAGTATGTCAGGGTTCTCTAGAACAAGAAGAAATGCACTAACATGCAGCCAATACAGATTACCTCGACTCTATAAGTTGAAACCAAAATTTGCACCATCTTCTTTCTTTTGCCTTGTGGTAATATGATCAAGAAGCCCTTCACCCTTGTAAACAATAACCCTCAAAGAACCTTTTTTGAAATTCAGACATTGGAACCACCCTCTATACCTCTTTATATACACTAAGTTTCCAAAAACAAAAAGCAGTGCTTATTTGGGGTTTCCTTAATAATATAGGAGAGAGAATCTAAGTGGTCTCATGTCTTATATGGCAAGACAAAGTCCTATCACCCTAACAGCCCGACCCGTCGATGGTCCAGCCTGTTTACTAACGGGTCAGGATAAAAAAAAATTGATAGTGATTCAATCTTGAATATATGTGGTCTAAGGCTATCAAAAAAGTTTCATCGTGATTCAATCATGCATATATGTATTTTAAGGATCTCAAAAAAAATTCATACTGATTCAATCACGCATATGTGTTGTAAAGCTGTCAAAAAAAATTCATACTGGTTCAATCAAACATTTATGTGTTCTAAGGCTGTCCAAAAAAATTCTTAGTGATTCAATCATGCATATATTGTTCTAAGGTTGACAAAAGAATTCCATAGAGATTCAATCATGGTTATGTGTGTTCTAAAGCTGTCAAAAAAATTTCATAGCCTTAGAACACATTTGCATGATTGAATCACTATGAATTTTTTTTTACAGCTTTAGAACACATACTGTGGGGGACCAGATCTCTTCCGAGCAATTGCAGAGGAACGGAAGAAGGCGGTTCTGAAGAGGCTCAGGTTTGAAGAGCAGCCCACATATATAACAGGCATGTGAAGATAGATTAAACAAATCCTAGTCCAAGTCCATGTACACTTGACTTAAGATCTAATCCAAGATCCAACATGAGCACAGACACCCACGTTGGATAAGCTTTCAGTGTTTCCAACGATAAGAAGACTCCAGTTGAGAAGAAGTCCATACCTGATAAACCTCTTCTAAATATTGTATCTTAGGACTCTAAGGTGATAGGAAACTATAGAGTCCAATCCACTTATGATTGTAATCATAAGAGGTTCAGTTGGACTTTGAACCTCTCTCATGTTACTTCTATATAAATGAAGAGGCTCTTTGCCTCTCAACGTAAACTTAGAGAAAGATAGAGAGAGAGCTTAGACCAAACCACTTTAAAAATGTGTTTCTTGTCTATGTATTTGTGTGAGCGGTGTGAGTTTTGGAAAACACTTTTTAAAACAATATTTCAAATAAAATCAAGTGAAAGTCGGACACCAAAAATATATAAACTGGCTCACACGAGTGGTGGAGTTCGGGTCGATCTCAGAGAACGGAAAAATACTTTGTATTCAAGCAAACAATTAACTATTCTTTATTGCCTTGAAAAGAAAATTAATTAATTAACTAAAATAAATAAAAGAAGTGTTTCCCTCTGCAAAGGGCTTAAACAAATAAATAAATAGTTTTATTAAAGACTCAAATAAATTAAATAAATAAAATCATAATCTAAAAACAAGAGAAAAAGTCTTAAATGCTTGAGCTTCTAGTCCCTCATTTCTTCTTCTATTCTTTAACTGGTTTCCTTTCTTCGGAGAGTTCTCTAAGGGCTCTTTGAGGGTCTGAAGGGCCTTTTGAGGAGACCTTTTAGGAACTTTAGAGAGCTCTTCGGGGGGTACTTTCTAGAGCTCACCGCACGTCTAAACGCTTCCCTGCAAGAATAAACAGACGAAATGCAAAATAGAGAAAGCAAACTACGAGAAAATCACAAGTTAGTTTTGAAAAAAAATTACAAAAACACTGAGCAAACTATGAAATAACACTATACTAAAAGACCAAATAGCATAATTAACATGAACTAAGTTATGAAACTAATTAACTAAAAGACAAATTAGCATAACTAATTAACTAGCTAACAAGAAACAAGAAACAAGAAACAAGAAACAATTTATGAAATTAAATAATGCAAATAATAAGAAATATACTAAACTAATTAACTAATAAAAGAAAACATGAACTATAAAATAAACTGAATTAATTTAACTTATATGTTATACTAACCGAATTCTAAAAAGGAATTTAATCAACTATTTAAGCAAGCAATCAACAAATTAACTAATTAACCAAAATTGATAATTTAATGCAATAATGAAAATCGGCTAATGTAATTCAAAGAATTTAAATTAGCTAATTAATTTCTAATTAATCTATTGACATAAATTGAACATAATTTAATTTAATTAATGTAAAAAAAATAGATTTAACATGAAGGTAAAACTAACTGCTTGCTAAAATTTAAATCTACCTAAATCGGCTACTTAATCTATTTAACGAAAAATGTTATTTGAACGCAAACACGATTTTCTAATTTAACCTATTTCACATTAATTTTTGGAAGTAAATAATTATTTAACTAACCAATAAAAATAGTAAATAAACTATTTATTCAACTGGAATAATAAAAATTAAAATAACTAATCTATTTATCTACCAATTTATCTAATTTAAAATAATGATTAAACAAAAACTAATTTAGGAAATTAATAGAAAACAAGAACATGAACCAAACACTAACTAACATAATATAATACAAAAAATAAATAGAAATTATTCATATCTAATTGACGAAAATTAAAAAGAAATAAAAGAAAATACAAAAAAAAACTAAATCGATTAATTAAAAATTTTGAAATAATTTAATCTAATAAACCCAAAAAATAAAGAACATGATCTAAATTAAATCTACCCTAAATCTGAACCTAAACTAAAGTAAAACACACGAAAACATAAAACTACTCTATGTTAGATCTACCGATTTGAATAAAATAATCTTATTCTATGCACAAACCAAGAAAAATGGTTAATTTAGATTAAGCAAAATATATTTTTTTTCTTTTTATTTTTAATTTGTTAAATCTAAACTAAAGATGATAATGATGTGATGATCAAATGAAACTACATGCAATACTATGATTCATGATATGCAGAAACTAAAACTATAATAAAATGGGGGAGAATAAGCAAATCATGTGATTTACCTCTGATTGAAGGGTTGAGAAGAAGAACTGGTTTTTCTCTCCAAGCTGCATGTACCTCCGTCGACCAAGGCAAGAAGAACCGGCGATAGAAAAACATTAGAAGCAAGATGAATCAAAGGGAGAAAGGAAGAGAACAGGAGAAAATCGGTTGGGATTGAAAAGGACACAATCCTAGTTAATGAACAAGGAAAAAGAAACTAAACAGTCCTAAGTAAAGACAGAAAAGAAATTGGCAACCTATTAAAATGCTAACAAACACTGGCAATAAAGTGAATACTCGTATTAATCGTCGTTTCCTGGCAACGGTGCCAAAAAATTTGGTGTGAGTTTTATGAAAATGCCTTTTAAAATAATATTTTTAATTAAAATCAAGTGAAAGCCAGACAACAAAAATATAAAAACTGGCTCGCACGAGTGGTGGAGTCTGGATCGATCTCAGGAAACGAGAAATACTTTATATTCGACACACAATCTAAACTACGCTTTATTGCCAAAAATAAAAAGAATTGATTAACTAAATAACTAAGAGAGTGCTGCCCCTGCAGAAGGCTTAAACAAATAAATAAGTGATTTTATTACATACTCAATTAATAAATAAAAGAAATCCTAATCTAAAAAGAAAAGCAAAAGTCTTCAGTGCTTGAGGCTTTTAGTCCCTTCTTGAGTTGATTTGCTTCCCTTTGTCCTTCCCTCTTTGTTCCCTCAATGAAACATGTAATGCATGTTTTCTTTTGCCCTTTGAGGACTGGCTGAGGGCACTTCTGAGGGCTTGAGGGGACCTCAGAGGGTACTTCGAGGGCAAAAAAATGGTTTCACCGCACGTCCAAACACCTCCCTGCAAGAAACAAAAACAAGACACATAGTAGAAAAAGAAATCAACGAGGAAATCAAAGGTAAATATGCATAAAAATCACAAAAAAAATAAATTAATTAACATGAACTAATTATGAACTAACTTGTAGCAACCTACACTAAAAGACCAAATAGCAAAACTAATGCCTTGTGATTTTGATACCTTTAATTTCTCATGCATAGGTTAGATTATTTAATTGCGTAATTTTGTCTTTCTGTGGGTATTAGGTCCAACATGTTTGTGTGATTCACATTCAACTAATTTAGTCTTTATTTTATTATCCATCTTGCATATAGTTAGCATTAGCCTTAGTTGTTGATTCAGATTAACCGATTAGCATAGTTTCATTTAGCTGATTTGTCTTTAGTTCTTGCTAATTGTTTTTCTTTATCACTTGTTAATTTTATTTAATCAATTAGTTCAGCTGAGTAGTTTCTTGATCCTTAGTTTCCTTTAGTTTCACGAATTCTTGATTTCTTGAATTAGTTAGTCATTAGCTTGTTGCAATTTAGTTTCTTGACACCAAAAAATGCAAGGCAAACTCTGAAAAATGCGATTTTTCCAAAAATTTAATTTAAAATAATTTCTCAAAAGCAATGATAAAAATAAGTTTTTAATGCGATTTTATCATAGATCATGCATAAATAGATATGAATAAAATAAAAATATTATGCATGATCAAATTCTCTCATGCTTATCGTTTGTTAGTCCTTGAGCAAACTGAAGCAAAAACCAAAAATAACAATCTAACTAAAATAAAAACGTAATTCACTTTCGTAAGAATCACGATTGCATTTAGCATATGCAAGAAGCCCTTTAAACCCCTGGGTTATCCTAGTGGACAAGTAAGCGCTTGTGAGGGTTTGCACTGATGCTACCTACAAACATCTCTGTCATGTATGAATAAAATTTTCAAGTCACAAAGCATTAGGCAGTTAAGGAGTTTGTTTTTACAAATATTTCGTACTATTACATTTTCAAAACATAATTAGAGCATTTTACATGCCACCACAGAAAAAAACCTTTTCTTCTACTTTTCTAAATATCATAATCATTTATGTTTTACTCTCAGAAAATCAAATATATACATGTTATTTACTTATTCTCACTCATATGTTTTTTGCACGGGTTTTTCGAATATTTGCTTCTAAGCAATGAAAATTTTCTTTTACGCTTTTTTCTTTTTCTTGATTTTTACTTTTTCATACTTTTCCTTTCTTTTGTTGAGCACTATATCAAATTTTTAGTTTTCGTAACTCGTGTAACAAGCTTTGGGTCAGTGACTGCTAGGCCAGACAACCTTAGGGCACCAGATACAAAGTATCTCTCAAACTTAATCGCTCAAGTCACTAGGCTTTCAATTTTCATAGTCTTACGTATAGTCTGCTTCTCTGTCATGTGCAATGTCAACATCTATTAGGCTCTCTATAAAGTCCATGTAACAGGTTTTCAGGTTGGTGGCTCCTAAACCAGATGGCTTTAGGGTACCAAGTGTAAACACCTCTCAAACTCTACTTGCTCGAACAAAATAGGTCATAGATATTTAACTTAGACAAAGAAGTGATTTCCTTCATTATCTTCTTCAACATGAGAATCAAACACTTCAACTTGTGTCTGAGCCTAGCTACTGGGGAGTACAAAGAGATCAAACAACTAAATGTATGTTCTTTTTCACTTTTTGAGCTCATAAATGCAATGTTGTTCATTTGCTTAGTTTTTCAAAAATAAAATTATGCATATTCATACTTATGATTCAAAATAAACTCTAACATGCATCTATAATCATTTCTTTAAAATCCACATAAATAACCATGGTTTTCTAGATCAGTGTCAGAAAAATTTTTTGTGGGGCTTAAAAATTCTCTAAAAACATTAGATTATGTAAAGCATTTATATAAGGTCAAACTCATTCCTTAAAAGCCCAATTTTTATGAGTTGTCATCAATATGCAAGTACAAAGACAAAAATAGATTTTGGTGTGCAAACTACACCCTCCCCCATGCTTGAATGACATTGTCCTCAGTGGCACTCCTTCATGCTTGCATGAAGCTGAGTGAATGCATATGAGAACAAAAAATGATTGGGAGAAAAAGTAGTAGAAGTCACCTGATCTACATTGTGGAACCTTACCTGATATAGCATGTGAATGACTCTGCATAGGTTCCACTTGTCTACCTGTTATACAACTCATAAAAATATACAAAAAATGCAATATATACATGCTCTATCATTCACGCTCACGAAAGAAGAAAACTACTAAGACTACTAATAGTACATCATAAATATGAGTTGCCTCTCATAAAGCACTAAGTTTTACGTCCTCGGTCAGATGGATTTCTGGTGACCCTTCATCGTTCATGAGATCAATGGACATGAAGTCACGCTCAATCAGGGACTCTGAGAAAAAGAGTATCATCTGTGACACTGCGCACTATGTTTCCTCCAACTCTACCCTTAAGTATCCTACGATGACTCTCTAAACTAGCAGGAAGAATGAGATTAGTCTTCATATGGAGGCTATCTCAAAGGACGGAGAGTCATAAACCGAACGACTAGCAAGATACACATCCAATTGTAGATCGAATTGCTTCCCTGTGACGTCTGTCACCTAAAAGCATTCATCATTTTCAATCACTCTCGTGGCAACATCAAAGATATGTAATCGCAACTGCCTTTTGCCAAAAGAAACATTCATCTCCCTAGTATGATAATCAATACGAGCGTGGGCTAACCAAGAATGGTTTGCCCAGAATGATGGGGATCTGGTGAGCGACATCAATGCCCTCCATGTCCAAAACAAGAAAATTGACAGGAAAGTAGAAGTCCTTGACCTTAACTAACACATCTTCCAAGATTCCTCACAAACGCTTGGTAGACCTGTCAGCCAACTGCAAGACATTAATCATGGGCTTCAAATCCCAAAAGTGTCATATAGAGAACTAGGCAAAATATTCATCCTGGCCCCAAGATCAAGCAATGCACGCTTGATGGTCTTGTTCCCTATGACACAAGAGATGATTGGTGCCCTAGGATCCTTGAGCTTGGGTGGAGTTTGGTGCCAAAACACGAAGCTCACCTGCTCAGTCAAGAAGATCATCTTGGGCAACAACCTCGATTTTCTCTTTGACGTGCAAAGTTCTTTGAGGAACTTTGCATAAACAAGCACTTGCTTGATGGTGTCGAACAGGAGGATGTTTATATGAACATGCTTAACATGTCAAGCATCTCGTGCATGTGTGCCCTCTGCTTGGAGACTAGAGGGGTCGACCCACTTAGAGGAGTCCAATTGAGATTATTTTTTTGACTTTTCTTGTTTCAACTTAATTGAAACACCTAAGAGACCTAAATGAATTTGGAAATTTCCAAATGTGGCGCCACCTAGGTGGGACCCACATTTGTTTTTAAAACAATTAAAATAAAGGTTTAAAAGGTTTTTTTTTTAAACAAAGTTAAAAATGAAAGGATAAAATCACAAGTTAAAAAGTGAAAATAAAGTCCTAAACTAACTATTCTTCTGAAATAACCCAAAACAAAGTAAAAATGGGTATTCATAGGTGACGCCACCTGGGTGGGCCTTTTGGATTTGGATTGGATATAAGATCCTTTTTAAAATTTGAGCTTGATAAAAATCCAAATCAAAATCTGATCCGGATCGAGATTTGACACATTGAAAAAGATGTTTTTATGAAAAGGGCATTTCAAAATATCAAATGTAAAGCATTGGGTTTAGATTAAAAATGTAAAGATTAATTTTTGAACCCAGGTTTGGAATTAGAAGAAGGTTTGAATTCGGATTTAGATCCAAAGTTTTAAAATGATAAATGGATCTGTATCTCAGACCATGAGTCTGATCCATGTTTGAAAATGATGAAAGAATCCTGGATCAAAGATAAGATTGGAAAATGAATCATGGATTAAAGATAGAATTAGCAGGTAGATCCTAGATATTGAATAAGAGTTAAAGAACAGATCATGAATCAAAGATAAAAAAGAGATCTGAGATATTAAATAAGAATTGAACAACGGATCCCGGATAATAAATGATTGGATCCTGGATATCTGATGAGATAATCCAGGTTCAGAAAACAAATTGGACTCTAGATATAGATAATGAATTGAATAAAAGGATCCAGGTCCATAAATAAGAAATGGATAATGGATATCACATCCAATACTAGATCGGATCCAAATTAAAACATGAATTGGATCTCAAATATAGATACAACTTTAGAAAAAGAATTGATCGGAGTCCGAACTAGAAATCGATTGAATTGCCAGTCTGAGTAGAAATGACCAAGATTAGAAATGATTTTAACTTGTAGGGCAAAGAGTGACACTTGGAAGACTGGTTTGAACAAGGTTGAGCCGAATTAAACTGGGTTTTAGGGTTTCTAAACTTAGATGAACTAAAAAGACACTGACTCAACTAGACTCCTAGATTAGGTGATTAGAAACAGACACAATTCTCATTGAAATGGTGAGAATTCACTTCAGAGCGAAGTGAATGACAAGAGTATATTGGGTTTGAGCTAAAATGACACTCAATTGAACTAAGATGAACTAAATCTGAAGCTAAATCTCAGTTGACTGACAAGGGTTAGCTTAATTTTAGCTGAAATAAGTTGAATTGAGCTAAAATGAACTCCAACAATATGGGAAACAAGTCGAAACTAAAACACAATCACTTGAACTCCTGATGAGCTCAAGTTAGACACAGGGTAATAGGATTTACTGAAATTGACTGACTCTAGGATAATTGGCTTGAATTCGAGCTAGAAATGAGCTCATTTCATGTGAAATGAACCAAATTTAGCTTAAATGAATGGGATTTACTCATCGTGAGCTCAGAAGAGCTAGAAATGACTGACATTCTAACTCTTCTAAACTTAAAATGAGCTTGGTTGAACCTAACCGACAAGAGTCTAAGGTGACCTAGGGATAAAATGATAATTTTACTGGTAAAATGAGGTAAACTAACACTTAAACTAGAATGGACCTAGGGGTTAGACTCTTACACTGATCTACAGGGGTTGGCATCTATACAAGAGGGTGTTCGAAAATGAACATGGAAAATTTGAGGTGTTTACACTTGGGTTCTCTGATGCAGATTTGGTTGGATGACCAAATGATCGTAAATCTACCAGTGATTACCTAACATTTTTGGGATCCAATTTACTCTCATTGAACTCATCTAAACAACATATTGTTGCTCGGTCTAGTGCAGAAGTTGAGTACAAGGTGGTTGCTAGGGCAACCTCATAATAAATATGCCTTAAACAACTCTTACAGGATTTGGGTTTCAATTTATCTCAAGCTCCAATCCCATTGTGTATTAATTTAGAAACTACGTACTTGACAACTAATCATGTGTTTCATGCCAGAATGAAACGCACTGAGATCAACTATCGCTTTGTCAAATAGAAGATTGTTTGTGGTGACTTGGAAGTCTAGTTCGTCTGATCCGAGAAGCAAATTGCAGATGTCCTTACTAAAGCCTCACCTGACCAAAATTTTATTATTTTCGAGACAAGCTCAATCTTAGAGAGATTGGCTTGAGGGGATGTGTGAAGATAGATCAAACAAATCCTAGTCCAAGTCTAGATAAACGTGACTTAAAATCTGATCCAAGATTCAGCGTGAGCAAACTGCCATGTTGATTCAGTGTCCAGTGTAGAGAGTTCTAAGGATAAGAAGACTTTTGTTGAGAAGAAGTCTTTCCCTGATAAACCTCTTCTAAATATTGTATTACAGAACTCCAAGGTGATGGAAAACTGTAGAGTCTAATCCACTCACGATTGTAATCATAAGAGGTTGAGTTGAACGGTAAACCTGTCTCACGTAACTTCTATATAAATAAAGAGACTCCTCTCCTCTCAATGTGAACTCAGAGAGAGAGAGAGATCCACAATGGGCATAAGTCAGCTTGAACTGAACCACTTTAAAAATGTATTTCTTGACTATGTGTTTGCGTGAGCTTGTGTGATTTTATCCTTTTCAGGGCTGGGTTTCGACCTGGTAGCTAACGGGCTCAGGTATAAAACCTTAACTCAAACCCAGCCCATGGCACACTGGATCAGCTTGGCCTATCAAGCTAACCGGCCCATTGTCCACCCCTACCTCCATTGGGATAGGGGAAGGCGATAATATTGGAGTGCTTTAGAACCGTTAGGTGGGGCCCAACAATAGCCACGTATTTTCTCAGAGAGGCATCGAGATTAACGTTTACTTATGTGTTGAAATTTGGAACAACCCACAAATAGGGGTGGCAATCGGGTCGGGTCCATGGGTTGGCGGGTCAGAATACCTCAACACGAACACGACCCGTTTATTAAACGGGTCGAATGTGGCAAACACGAACACAACCCATTTATTAAATGGGTAACCCGACACGACACGGTTAAACCGTTTAATAAACGGGTCGGGTCGACACGATTACACGACATGACAAACTGTTTATTAAACGAGTTGGCGGGTCAGAGTTAGGGTTAGATAAGTTAATATATATATATATATATATATATATATATATATATATATATATATATATATATATATATATATATATATAAACGGGTCGGCGGGTTGACGGGTTCATGCAAACCAGTTGACCCGCCCGCCTAACCCGTTTATTAAACGGGTCAAACGGGTTGGCGAGTCGAAGTTAGGGTTAGATAAGTTAATATATATATATATAAACAGGTCGGCGGGTTGACGGGTTCGTGTAAATGGGTTGACCTCCACCTAACCCATTTATTAAACGGGTCAAACGGGTTGGCGGGTTGGCATACCCCTAACACAAACACGACCCGTTTAATAAACGGGTTAGGCGGGTCGACCCATTTACGACACAAACCCATTTAAGCCAAACCCTAACACGGCTGAAAAGCGGGTTGGCGGATCGAGTCAGATTTTGCCACCCCTACCCACAAATAGCACTGCCCGATTTACGTTGGACCCGGTTCGTGAGGACATCATGGATTGGGTTGTGTTTAACAGACTCAGGTCGGATCTAGGAAAATAACTTTAGAGTGGGGCTTATGGAACTGAGTCGGAATCAAGGTTGTGTATGGCCCTTGTCAATCATGAATCAACTGATTCTTCAATCACCGACTGCACCACCAAAGGATGCAACAACCATACAAATAAGTGATTTATGGGTGGATCTAGGTCCAATTAGGGTTACCACTATTAGAGCATGAGGTTTGAGGTGGTCAGATATGAATCTTCATCAAGATCTATATCGCTCATGTCACTGTTCACGATGTTACCTGTTCACGTCACTGTTCACGATGTTACTGTTCAATTGCGTGAATATCAACTTCTATACAGCTCTGAGATTACAAGTGCTCAAAGATTCTGATCTCCTTCTACCCTCTTATTGATTTCAACCAAGATACCTGGTTGAAATAGAAGCAGCGAAGGAAACAGCCAGCTAAAGGTTGATCTTGGCTCCCTCTTCTCTAAGCCATTCAAAAATTATGTTCTTGGGAAAAATCAAATCAGATCTTACCTGCAGCACTCCTGTCAAAATATAGCCCCCCACTCCAGCTCGGAGTGCGACTATGATACATGTGCTGGGTTCTACCTCGCTGGATCGCAACTTGGAGATCCATTGGCTGTACTTGTGCTGGCAGCCATGCATTGGGGATAACCTGGAACCCGCTCGAGGATCTAAAGTGTCTGTGGCACCATTTGACCATTGAAGCTTCTAAATATTCTCCATGCAGCAAGCCCATATCTCACGCTTTATTGAGCGTATGATGTAATGATGGTCCCCATGTATGATCTTGTTCCTCACCCAACCAAGTTTTCCATATGACAATGGAAAAATTGATCCCAACCAAGGTTGTTAAATGCGATGAGGCGAAGCGAGGCGTTGAGCCTGTTATGAAGCGAGGCATAAGCCTCGAGGCGTTGAAGCGTAAGCTTCATGATCAAAATAATAAAATATATAATATTAATAAAATAATAAAAAATGTAAATAAAAACTACTAATAAATGACAGTATAAAATAAAATGTGGCCTCACAAGATCAATTAAGTTCCAAATCCTCGTAGTGAAACTTTGAGAAACCAGAGTTTGCATCTAGAGCTTCCCTCTACATTGGTCTAAACTAGAGCTTTAACGTCATTTTAACCAAAATCGCGAAAATTAAGAAGAAAAACTAAAGAATCAAATCGACCATCATGCTGGAAACTCATCGGAATCCATCTAAGAACGAAGAAATAAAGAAAGGAGATGAGCAAACAGGGGAGGAAGGGTGGTGGTGCTACCTCAGGCCATGCAGATGCATCCAGGCTTCCAACCGATGCTTATCGTCCCAAGCAAGAGGCATTCACTCATCGAAACTCACATGAACGACGGTGAGTCCGATGCCGCAAAGCAACGAGGCAGTTTCGTTCGATGCCCCGCCGGCCTCGATGACAATCCACACCAGGTCACCGGGAACAAGCATCGGCGTGTGCAACAACCCGATGAGATGGACGGTTTGAAAGGTCTGGGCGTAGGTGGGAGTGATCACCACCACCTGTCTCTGATCCTTCGCGCCGTAGATCCTCCTCTGCTCCGCCTGGACCCGATCGATCAAAGCGTGCGCCCTCATCACCTCCTCCAGATTCGGGTGGGGGAATGACCGGATTCTGATCCCATGTCGGCCGACCACCACCTTGCTCCGCACCGGCGGCAGCACCGTCTGAATGTTGGTCAAAGGATGAACGTACGGATTGGTAGTGGCGGCAGTGGTTGTGGCAGAGGCGGAGAAGAGGAGGTAGAAGATGAGTTCGAAGAAGTGAAAGCCGAGGACGAGGCTGACTATGCAGCAAAGGCCGTGGAGGAGGAGCCAGAAGAGCGACTTCACGACGACGTCTCCGTCGACCTCAGGCAATACGAAACGTAAGTTGTTTGTCCACCGCCCAACCAAACCAGAAAAAGAAGAAGAAGAAGAAAGGGGATATACTACACCCTAAAAATCCCACCTTTAAAGAATCAGAGGCCTTCTTCAACTCGATCTCGAGCTCCATCATCATCGTCGCCTTGATTGACAGGATGACGGCCGCCAGGGCCATGATCACAGCGATGGCCTCCGCCAGATCCGGCTTCTTCTACCAGTAATTGAACTCCTCGATTACACTGAAGCTTGTGTCTCCGTTTGTGCCCACGCCGTCTTCTGGCAGCTTCGGCTGGCCGACCCTCTGCATCTGGTCCAACGCGGTGGCCGCTTGGGAGAGTCACTCGCTGGTGACGGTGTGGTGCTCGGTGCGGGTCTGGTAGTAGGCGGAGCTGGCTGGGGGTTGACGGAGCTCTGCCATGCCAGGCGGCGCCGCATCCGAATTGGGAGGAAGGGGCATGGCTTGCTTGTCCAGGATGAAGGACGCAGATCTCCTCCACATCTACCACCAACAAACCAGAAACCCTAACACCAAAAATCTTTAGAGAGAGAGACGAAGATCTCGAAGGTTTGTCGCCTTGCCCATCAGCAAAATAAACAGGTCGGATTTGGGGTTTAGTTGGAGGAGATAGACATGATGCATACGCCTTAGAAGCGAAGCACGTTTCGACTTGAGGCATGCGCTTCACATGAGTGAAGCATGCGTTTCAAGCCTGAAACACCTCACTGCAACGCCTCAGTACCTTGAGTGTGCGCTTTGCCTCTGAGGCGTACGCTTCAGGTACTGAGGCGTACGCTTCAGGTACTGAGGCGTACGCTTCAGGTACTGAGGCGTACGCTTCAGGTACTGAGGCGTACGCTTCAGGTACTGAGGCGTACGCTTCAGGTACTGAGGCGTACGCCTCTCACAACACTGATCCCAACATCTCTTGAGCCAGTTAAGCTTGAATGATTGTTGGTGACACCATTTTAACCTTGTGATCATATCCAAGTGCGACAGCCTCGTCTTCCCAAATCTGGAGACTATTGTGCTTCCAAACATTGGCTGAAATTTGGCATGCCAAGAAGAGATGATGGCTAGTTTCTTACTCACATTTGCAAAGAACACATGGATTGGGGAGAGGGATGTCATGCCGTTGGAGTCTGTCTTGTGTCAATAATCTATTGGCACATCCCAGATACATTGTCCATGCTGCTCTATGTAGGTGATTTCGAGACCAAATGGGTTTACACCATCCTTCAGGGTTAAATTTATTACAAGTCTCATCCCAAATTAGCCTTTTGTTCACATCTGCAAATCCATTTGTCAAGCTGAACAGGTAGTGCACGAATAATCTCTCTATCGGGCTCTAAGTCCAGCTGAGCCTGGGGTTCCAGCTCCTTGGATTAGATGTGTTGGCTCACCATGTGATTTAACCGACCTAGAATGGTACCATACCTCTCCCCTGGCATCCCCTCCACTAGAATCGTAGTACCCATGGCTCCTCCAGAATCTTGTTGTATTCCCATTCCAATTCTCCAACTGACTTGGTGTTGTATTGTGGCCCAAACCTAGTGAATGCTCTTCCATGCCCATGACCCCAATAATGGTTGTCATGATGGCCAAGCATTTCTGGCTCATTAGCTTTGCCCATTCAGCCTCCTGATGTAACACCATCCATGCATTAAAGGCCATGCAAGCACTCCTGACCTCTTCCACTCACCGCAGATCTATGCTACCCTCCTCTCTTGGTCCGCATATATCTGGTGACTTGCTGTACTTGTACCATTTCGAAGGAAGTTGCAGAAAATTTTCTCCAAAGCTTCGATCTTCACCTAGCAAATTTACCAAAGTTAGCTGTTTGAATAAGGAACTATCTAGATCCACACCAAACTTGAACTGCTGGTTGCACTACCACACAATTGCTAATGTTGTCTAATGCATAACCAATCTCACCAATCTTGGTATCAGGATATTTTTGAAAAGAGAAAACCTTATAGCAAATCAAGAAAAAGAAATTTGTGGTGTTTGGAAAATCTTGAAACCATATTGACATATACAAGATTTAAAATATTTAAATAAAAATATAAAAGTTCATAGACAAAAAGATTTATAAATTACACATGAAAAATATGTTAACATCATGATAAGTCGTGATACTTTGGCCATAATTTTGTTGAAATTTGGTTGTTCTTTAAATAGGTCAGTATATTTTCAAAATATCATCAATATTTGTGTTAAGTGTATAAATATCCAACACCTACCCATGCATGCACAAGCGCACACACATAGCCAACACACACACACACACACACACATATATATATATATATATATATAGGAAAATGAAAACCTACCCACTAAAAAACACGCCAAACCTACCCAATGGAAAATTTTTGGTGTTTTTTTCAAAATTCTGACAGGACAGATGTGTTCAGCATGATTGATTACTAGAAATCGACACTTGGATCATGAATTTTGGATAGAAAAAATGGTATTTGGAGCTTAAATTTATGAAAATTGTATGCCGTTGATTTTTGAAACTTATGGAAACCTATCCATACATCGGAATCAAATGCTCCAAGAACTGACTCCTATAAAAACAAGCATATAGATCACATCTGTACGGTCAGAGTTTTGAAAAAACACCAAAAATCCAATAAAACATGTAGTGGGTAGTTTTGGCATGCTTTTTAGTGGGCAGGTTTTCATATATATATATATATATATATATATATATATATATATATATATATATATATGTGTGTGTGTGTGTGTGTGTGTGTGTGTGTTTGAAATCTACTGTCAGTGCATACATACTTGAAAGGCGGCTGCCAACTCATCTGATGAATGCACACAGATGCCATTAGCCTTGACTGTGGGCTTCCTGATAGCTCAACATACAAGGATGAGATCGGTTATCAATTTGTTTCTGATGCTGGTTACGTGGAATCTGGTGAGAGCAAGAAAGTTTCATATAACTCAGTGGACGTAAGGATGTATCAAACAGTAAGGACCTTCCCTTACTATTCTAGGAATTGTTATAGGTTGGCACCTATAGGGCAGGGGAGAAGATACTTGGTCCGAGCTTCTTTCATGTATGGCAACTACGATGGTCAGAACCTGCTGCCGAACTTTGACATCTATTTGGGTGTTGACTTCTGGAATACAGTGACATTAAAAAATTCTACCCACAGATTCTGGACTGAGATCACCACTAAAGCAAATGCTAATTCCCTTAGTGTTTGCTTAGTAAGAACAGGTGGTGGAGTCCCCTTCATTTCAGGTTTGGAGCTTCGTGAACTTGATGATAACTTGTACAATGGTTCCAGTGGCTCTGAGTGGCTCATAACTTACAAGCGAGTGAACGCTGGATCAACTGGCCCAACAAGGTTTGCAATTTCATATATCTTTTTAACTTTATTCTTTTTTTTTTGGTTTTAGTCAAGTGGGATCTGTTTTTATTTGTGTCATTAATTGGTTTTTTGTTGGTTTGGTCGTTCTTTATAGCATTAATCAAGCTGGATGCTCCTATAATTCTGAAAATTAACCAAAATGATTAAACAAGTAGCTCAAGTGCAATATGATCAATTAAAACATCAAACCTACTCATGATTTTGGGTTCTGTAAGGACCAAGAAATAATTAAGAGTATGAAAGGAGAATAGGAGTCACATAGTAAATTAAGAGAAAAAGGAAACTATGAGTTTCCAAAAAAATATGGTTCAACAATTTCAAGGAAGTTTGATGATCTTTCTTATAAGAAATTAAGGAGGTCTACTGATATGTATGCTTCTAAACCAGCTTGGACAAACTACAGAAGCTTTGTTATTGGGATGAAGCAGGGCAATTCGGTAGACAGAAGTAATAATACTAGGTTTCCTGTTTTTGGAAGTTTTTTGGGTATCGTGAGTAGAAAATATACGCCACCAGATCTTGCTCTTAGATATATCAAGATTCAAGAGGGATAAGTCCATAGAAGCCTATACTTCCTAATTCCAAAATCTAATGGAATAGCTTGAAATAATGCAATTGAAGCTAAGGGAACAAAACAATACAAGAAAGCAAAGAAGCCAATGCCAAGTACGTAGTTCCATTTTTCTCCTTGTTGACATTAGATGAGGAAAATATTTTAGGTGTGGATTCCGCTTCAACCACATCACTTTAGAGATTAGATTGTCAATGTATATCCTGTGTCATGACCTACTAGATCTCAGCATACTCTTTCTAAGAAAGTTTGTACCTAAACAAATGTCTAACATGGAAACTAAGCACAAGTAAATCTTATTCGCAAGAATGCTATTTGCAACACCACATACCCACAACAACAAGAACTCTTAACTAATATATATGATGGTTGAAAAGTTCATCTTGATAATGCAAATATCATCATTACATGATCTTGAAAAAAATCTAACCAAGCTTGCTGCCTCAAATTTAACAATGATGGCGCCTAAGGGGAGGGGGGGATGCCTAATGACTATTAGACACACAACAAACTAATGTGCCACTAAACAAGGCCTTAATTAAGGTGAATGAACCCAACAATGGGGCTAATTTTGGGAAACCTATTTGGGGACTCAAACAGCCCAGAAACAGCCACCTAATGATATACTATATGCTCTCAAAATGAACTAAATAGGCTACAGAAAAATCAGGTTCAAAGGAGGCACACAAGTTTATGGAGATGTTTCACCGAACAGTTGGTGAGCGTCTCTCAAGTTAAACAACGTTTGGACTCAAACAATCAACACGACAAATTTGTGAAAGTGTTGGAACCTGTCCTAACAATACCTTCTAACAAAATAAAATTCAGATTTTAATGATTAACATAAACTATCAATTACAAATCATAAGGAATTCAATTTATAAAATAAAAACGCATAAACATTCCACATCAAAAACCTATCCTAAATGATACCTTCTAACAACATAAATCGGATGACTAACAATAGGGTTAAATACGCAGCAAACAAACGAATAGCAGGTTGGGATACACTGCACAAGAGTAAATCAAAACAGAACAAAATTCCTCGTTGGGGAATTTCGTGGAACGGTTGGCGTGCAGGTTAGGAACCAAACAGTTTCAGCACAGTAGATGCAACGCCAAACAGAATTTTTTTACAGGGATATTCCCAGCAAATCAACAATTAAACAACATACAAACATCCTAAAAATATTTTGGAAGACAGACACAGAAATTCGACCTAGGGCAAAAATCAGCATTCTAGGAAAAGAACGCCCAATAGATTAGAGGTTCCCTGAGGTTTTCGCATTCAATTAATCGAAAACAAATTTCAGATGCTGAAAAATAAATGACAGTACTCAGATGCGATCCATTACGCAGCAAATAAACGGTTTCAGCCACAAAATATTCAGTCCAAACAGTGATTTTCAGAACAGCATACAAGAGGGAAATCCAAACACATCAAACCAGTAAATAGGCGATTTCGGTGGAGAGTTTCTTAGCTCCGGCGTCGGATCTACGGTGGACAAACTCTGAACCATGTCACCACAGCCACAGCTCATGGTGGAGGACCTTCCAAGGTCGACTCTTCCAGCAATCTACTAGTTGGAGGCGCCGCTCGGGACGAAGGCTTCCAAGGAGGTTAAGAAGGGAGGATGATCCTAACACGCTCAAAGGATTCTTTGCAACAAAAACAACCATCCCTGCGGCCCACGTTTTGCAGCATATAAGGAGGGAGAGACCAACGTCTCTCTCTCTCCTTGGGACCTTACGCCCCCCAAGCTGACCACTTGAGGCGGGTCTGGTCCAACGTCTAGGAAGAAGGTCCAAAATGCTACTTGACGGTCCAAAATTCAATCCACACTTAATAACGGCTGAGCGGACCAAACTAAAAAAAATCTGACAAAATTCTGAATCCTAACTGATTATTGGACCTAAATCCGGATCCATAGTGAATTAAAAAAAAAAAACTAATGAGTAAAACTTTAAACTACAAAAATTATATCTAAACAATAAAAAACTACACAACTTGATGTACGTAGGATCACCATTGACAATTCTAGCATTATTTGACTTGTTAGTTAATGGGTTAAAGTTGGATCCTTTTTGGACCTTAGTTTCCAATCGTATTGTGATATCTTTATGAGTTACCCACGTACAAAAAAGTTGTTTCATTAAATACAACTTGTTAGAATACAAAACATATTCTTTAGAGATTGGGTCAAAGCATATATATATATATATATATCCTTTATAAAAAATGTCATACTTTTCTTTGAAAGGCAAGCTGAGGTTAGGCAGACCCTACCAATTATACAATGATATCATTGGGATTTGAACTTGCAATGTCCCACCAAAAGATGACATGCACTAGCTGCTCCTACCAGACAAGCCGAGCCCTTGTTACCGCAACAAGTGTCATACTTGATGAAAACAAATATTATAGTTTTAGAAAAAAAAATTTGCATGATTCTACGACACTCAATGAGGATACCATGTGCATCCAAAAAATCTTAAGGTAGTCATATCATGGATTTCTTTTTAGATAGTAACTCATATGATGCTTTATTTTCAGCTTTCCTCTTGGCAATCTATTGATAAGGACAATTGTCTCAAACACATTAACCCAAAAGTTTATTTTCATTGAAGGATAAATAAGTAAGCTTCAGCACATTACCAAAGCATGAAGATGATAGTGCTCAACAATACCATTTTATTTTAGTGTGTAAAGACAAGGAAGCTATATTTTTTAGCATTTTACACAGAGACCAAGTTTATCGAGAAACCCAAAAAAATACGGTAATAATAAGTTCCTTTCTTGCATCATTATGAAAGATATTTATATAATGTACAAGCTATTTCTGAATGATAGTTTTGAAAATTTCAGAACATTTTAAAGTGTAGAATTTCATGACTAATGAAAACAACTATAAAAATGGTAATAAATCAATCACTAGATGAAGGTAATACCTTCAACTTTTGCTTAATAAAAAATGGGGCAAGACTTCATAAATCAACATGGACTAATTCCAATGGTTCTGAAGCCAAAAAGTTTGAAATCTCAAATAGCAATTTTTGCATCTTCCTAATCAAGTAACTTGAACAAAAATTATAAATTTATTTCTTTTCAAATGTCGAAACTTTGTTTTTTTCTAAACTTTGAAGAATTTTATACTCTAGATGTACAAAATAAGAATTTTCTGCGATACTCCTACTTATCTAAATGTCATGTTTGCCTTTGCAATATTATTTGATTTATCACATTGAGTTGCTCTCTAGATATAGGACCCACCTTTGCTTGGCCTTTTTTAATGACATTCTTTTTTTTCAGGTCCTTAACAACAATACTATGAAGATAAAATTCAAACATACATCTGTTATTATTAGTAAACTTGACAAGTCATAACAGATTCTTATTGATGCTTGGTACATGCAAAACAGCCTTTTAAAATGAATGATTTTTCATTTGGATTGAAGTTACCGATGTTGACCATGAGGAGACTTGTTCAATTCTCAACTGTGACTGATTTTGCCCCATGACCCATGATGTCATTTTTGCTTGTCATGTAGTAGCTCTCATATGGTGACGCCAAGATGCATTTTATACGGGGTTTTAGTCATAGCAAAAAAATGTGAAGCAGGTTATATGTTCCCCCCAACAAAGGCAGGTGCGTCTTCGGGGGTCCGAATGAGCACCACATATGTAAGCACATGGGGCTCGTATCCCCATGTGTATCAACATCAGTTAGCATCAGAGTCCGATGCGGTTGCAAAGACTTAAGTACCATTTCTCGTCATTCTCACTATGAAACGATGATCTTAGAAAAGGATAAAAATGTCCTTCATCCATAAAAGAGAGAATGATCTTAACTCTTCAAAGTCCAAACGTTCTGTTTTTGCCCTAAACAGTAAACTTCTCTGTTGTAACAGGAGCTCCTCGCAATATTTCGCTCTAAACGTTCTGGATCACCTTTTGACATCATATCATCTGCTGTAACATGAGCTCCTTTTGACGATGCACACTTTGTTGTCGTCTACTACCGTCAGCGCACTCTTTGTCGTCATCTGCTGCCATCGGAGCACCATTTGTCATCGTTTATTGTCATTGGATCACCCATTGTCATCGTCTGCTCGTGAAAATTAGTTAAACTATCAGAGAAATCGACATTCTATCTATTGTTCATCATGATACCATAATGCAAGCGTCGAACTAAGTAGACAGAGAATAGTGATTTATAGTAGAGATAATGGTGATAGCATCGAACTGAGTAGATAGAGAGCAATGATTTACAACAGAGATCAGATCAGAGAGTAGAGATTTACAGTAAAAATCATATCAGAGAGTAACGATTTACAGTAGAAATCAGATCAGAGAGTAGCGATTTATAATAGAAATCAGATTAGAGAGTAACGATTTATAATAGAAATCAGATTAGAGAGTAGCGATTTATAGTAGAAATTATATCAGAGAGTAGCGATTTACAATAAAAAACAGATTAGAAAATAGCGATTTACAGTAAAAATCAGATCAGAGAGTAGCGATTTACAATGAAAATCAGATCAGAGAGTAGTGATTTACAGTATAAATCAGATCAGAGAGTAGCAATTTACAATTGAAATAAGATCAGAGAGTAGCGACTACTCTCTGATCTAATTTCTACTGTAAATCGCTACTTTCTTATCTAATTTCTACTATAAATTGTTACTCTCCGATCTGATTTCTACTGTAAATCTTTACTCTCTGTTCTGATTTGTACAGTAAATCTCTATTCTTTGATATGATCTCTATTGTAAATCGTTGCTCTCTATCTACTCTCTTTTATTTATCCAATCAATTGTTTTATGACTTCTATGAGCTATATTCAAGAAATTTCACCGACTGTAATTAAGGAATCAAATCTAAAAAAAATACACAAAATTTGGGATAAGACAACTGCCAAAATTCTTCTTAAACTCAAATGAAAATATAATGGTCTTTCTTCTTTATGAGAACTTTATCATCATTTTGGATTTGGCCAATATACTAGATCAGTTTTGGTTTTGAATTTCCTTCTTTAACAATTTAGATGCCCTAAACATAGCCACACGATTATAGGATCACTACCTACACCTTAAAGCATTTATGGAAGAGCAGCATAGTGTTATGGATCATCTATTGAAAGGTTGGAGCAGGTCGAGTTTGTGGGTTTAGGTTCGGTTTGTAGTTGTATGAATTTGTTGGATTTTGGTTCGAGTCCTTTTAAGGTCTTAGACTGTGGGGTGGGTCTTGGATATCATGTAAAGGATGTTGCATCAGTTCCACTCCTCTCCTATGTAACCCCATCTTTGGATCTCATTGATGTATGCTATTTTTTGTTTTTTACTTGAAAAAACCACCCTAGGCACGGAGACTTAGTCGTGCTAGCTTAGCCTGCCATACTTCTTGCCACTGTTCCATCAGCATAAAACTCCAAGGGCTTACCTATCGACAACAAAGAGTCACCATGCTTCGGCTTAGACAGGATGTGACACCCATGGGATTTGAACCTAGACTGCCTATCAAACGGCTTATGTCCCATTCTTGTGCCAAACCCCTTGGGTCTTTGATGCATGTTATTTTGGTCAAATACTTGTGATCTAGATGGTTCAGTTAGTGAATATCAACATTTGAATCATAAAAAGCTGACCTTTGTATAGGAGTTTATGACAATTCCAAAATCAATGACGATAAAGATGCCAAAAACAATGCAATCCAAAGGTTGATTCTCATCAAATTGACTATGCATCTATAAAGTCATATTTAATCAAAACAACTTGATTCAATGAGATTTCATATGAGATACACTATGGAGATGACATAGGGGATTAGTGTAACCTAGGGGTGGCAATTGGGTCGGGTTGGCAGGTCAGCGTACCTCAACACAAACCCGACCCATTTATTAAACGGGTCGGCTGTGGCAAACACGAACCTAACCCATTTATTAAACAGGTAACCCGACATGACACGGTTAACCCGTTTAATAAACGGGTCGGGTCAAGTAAACGGGTTGACGGGTTAGCAGGCGAGTCGGGTTCAGGGTTTTACATTGAAAAGTTTACGGGTTGGCGGGTTAGCGGGCGGGTTGATGGGTCGGGTTTGGGTAAACGGGTTGACCTACCCACCTAACTTGCTTATTAAACGGGTTGGCGGGTTGGCATACCCCTAACACGAACCCGACCCGTTTAATAAACGGGTTAGGCAGGTCAATCCGTTTACAACACGAACCCGTTTAAGCCAAACCTGAACCCGGCCAAGAAGCGGGTTGGCGGGTCGTGTCAGAAATTGCCACCCCTAAGAACATATAACCTTTTTTAAATTCCAAGGGGTAAACTTTTTAAATTCAATAAAAAATGCTCACTATGGAAAAACATGGCAAGAAAACTCTTTTCTATGGAGGCGGTATAAACCACCTTTAATGTGAAATAAACAATGAAAAAGAGAGTTGTTCTCTCTGACTTTTTCTTAATAAAGACGGTGAACTAGTTTCACCGTGAGAAAATGAGTCATTTTCATTGCAAAGTGGTTCATTTCTCTCCATAACGGGTGAAACAAACGAGGCCTCTTCGATTTAACTCGCCTTTTCCTCACTTTTTCCTTCCCCAAGCCACCTGCACAATCATTCTCTGTCACCCCAACTTCTTTTTGTTTTTTTTTGGAGATTCAAAAAACAGTAACTGAGAAAATACAAAATTTTGTGATTTGAAATAAAGAACATTTTTCCATAAAAACGTATGATTCAGGGTCCGATTCTTGTTAAATCAACCATGCTGAATCCATGAGGTCAGAGGGGTGTGAAGATGGGGGATGAGTGGAACCAAATTGCTCTTGACACCCTTCTATATTTGCTGATCTGGGAGACCAGCCTATTGGTCAGCCAGTGTACCTTATCGCACAACCGAACCTGCTAGGTCAGTGTTATCAACCAACTGGGCGTTTTGGGTTGGCTGAGCGCGCACACACAGACGAGCAGCAACCCTACACCGTTCGGGTCCATTGTAATGAGCTTCTATCAGGGCTGGTTTGGAGAGACATTCTTGGCATGGGAAGATAAGGTATCTCAGGGAGCTTTTTATAGCTAGGGAAGTGGAAACACGGGGCTGATATGAACATTTGGGTATGCGTGTATGTGATGAAGTCTGCATGTGCATGGTGACTTGTGATCTTTGTCAGTTAGAAGAACAGGGGATCTCTGTAGCAGTTTCAATTGAACAAAGGGGATGTCCTGTTCAACCTGCTCTTCTCTGGCTGAGTTCTGTTGGAGATGAAGTGAGGATCTTTCGGTCGACCTGCAGCTGCCTGGGTGGCGACTTGTTCCATCTATCAACACACAACATTTGCTTTTGGACACACGGAAGGAAATCTTATGTACTATGATTTGTTTTGCTGGGGTCACAAAAGTAGCTGCATTTGGTAGCAGTGATAGAGTGGCTTAGACCTTTTAGACTGGTCCACTGTGGGCGTATTTTCCACTTCTGTATTTATTTTCTGTTATGTGACTGGTGCACCCTGGGCTATAGATTCTTTCTTTGAATCTTGGTTGGTTTGGTTATTTTCTCTTTCTCATAATTTCGGTTCAGCAGTCTGTGTTTCATCTCTCTTATGCATCTATATGTGAGATTGATTTCCGTAGCCTTTATTTTTGACCCACTGTTGTTTTAGCTTTTTCCATTTAAGTAATATAAATTCTCTTTTTCTTACGGAAAATGCATTACAGTTTTTCAAAAGAGAATTTCACTTCATTGAAATTACCATCTTATTTGTTTTGAAGAATCATGTGCTTCAGCACATTATCCTATTTTATGAAATAATGTCGCTTGCAAGTAGTTCAACTTAATTTGGCTATGTACAGGTTTGTAGATGACCCCTATGATCGCATTTGGACTCCAGATAACAATACTCATGGAAACCCCATCAAAGCTACTAGTGATTTAGATTGCTGCCGGGACTTCAAAGTGCCCTCTTCTGTTTTGCAAACTGCCGAAATCTCAAGCGTGCCCATCAATATCAGCTGGTCTGCAGAAATGAACGATCGCTTCTATTTTTACCCATATCTTTTCGAGTTCACAAAATATATGGACAATCAAACACGAAATATTACAGTAGATAACAACGGTGAAAATTGGAATGGTCCATTTTCACTTTCCTTCATGCATGGAATAGCCATATACTCCTTTCACCCGATGACTTTCGATCATTATTCCTTCTCTATATACCCAACAAATTCTTCCTTGTATCATTCTCTTATCAATGCATATGAGATCTACAAGGTTTATCAGGTCAGCGAATCTGCAACTTATGTCCAAGATTGTGAGTATCTCAATATGTTTTTACTCTACTATGGCTATATTCAGGGCAATACATTCTTGCTAACAAACTTAAAACTATTATTTTCCAGTTGGTGCAATCGTGGCAATCAAGGACAACTATCAGCTAAAGAAGAATTGGATAGGAGATCCATGTCTTCCCCAAAAATACGCATGGGATGGCCTTAGTTGTAGCTATAGCAATCCTGCAACGCCAAGAATCATTGCTTTGTAGGTGGCACTTACGCAGGCCTCTGTTGCCTGGAGGATGTACATATATGCAACAAAAAAAAATTAAGAATTCAATTAAATGGATGTTTTAATTAGGTTGCTTCTTTGTAGGGATCTTTCCAACAATGGATTAAATGGAACAATAACAAACTATGTAGTTCAACTGAACGCACTCCAGTCACTGTGAGTACCATGAACACCATCCGATTTTGGTTTGTGATTTGTGAAATCACTGTTGCTTCACTAACATATTTCTATGCAGGAATTTATCAAGAAACAACTTGCATGGTTCAATACCTAATTTTCTAGCATCGATAACTACTTTGTATCTACTGTAAGTAATGCAACGTTCAGTAGTAGATGGCTAAGCTTAGTCAAATTGGATGCATCGACATGAATCATGTCAATTTTTTAATGCAGAGATTTGTCTGGAAACAGCTTTTCTGGGACAGTTCCAAGTGCCTTGGCCCAAAGAGCAAGGGATGGAACACTAGAACTAAAGTTCAGTTCATTCCACACTCAATATGTAGTCATGTACTAGTATAGCACTTATGGGAGTAAAAATAATTGAATAATGAATGCATTTGATTGCAGGCTTGACAACTATCCCCAACCTTGTCAATCTGATACATGTGGTGACAGAAAACATAAGAAGATTATCATTCCAGTAGTGATAGCTACCCTCTTAATATTGTTCGTGTTATCAATCATTTTCATTAAGAAGAGGAAGAAAATACTAGGTACATCCAAATCTTTGCTTTTAAATACTAGAGATAGACTGGATAATAGGAGCTTAAAGAGTCAACCATCTAGCAAAAGCAAGTGTTAGTGCATGCACCAATATGTCTGTGCTTGTAGCCTTATGGTAACCATTGAGGATTAAAACTACTCTGCATTTTCTTACTGCCTTATAAGAACTTGTCTAATCGACATTGGATACCGGAAGCGCCCTTGGGAGTGGGGAAGCGCACTTCTCCGAAGTGCATTTCGAAAGCGCGAAACGTCACACCTCCTAAACGTGCTGGGAAGTGCACCAAAAACATGGGAAACGTGCTTCCCAATTTAGGGGAAATCCCTTTTTTCATTTTTTTTTTTGTTTTTTTATTTTTTATGTTTTTTTTATTTTTTTTGCTTTTCCCTCGCTTCTCGCTTCCTAAAATTTTGAAAGTTACTCGCTTCCGCTTTCCGTATCGCTTCCCACTCCCGCTTCGTCGACTGGCAACTCTGAGTTGGATAGCCTTTTCTTTTTCCAAGTTTTTTCTTCATGCTTTGAAGGAACCAAATTCTTTTAAATCCCACTACCCCCACCCTCCTCTCTGTGCCCGCCCCCCCCCCCCCCCCCCCACCATATAAAACCATTCCCACTGGTAATGTATTTCAGTACATTTTATTAAATCTGTTTGGATAAAGCATTTAATTGATCTATTGTTTAAACACCATGGTTATTTGCTTCATCTAGATAATAATGCAATGACAAGAGGTTCCACAATGCCACAAACTTTAGATGATAACGTCCAGAATAAAGCTTCACTGGCATTTGAAGGAAATCATGCTTTTACTTATGATGAGATCGTGAGTATCACTGACAACTTCAAAAGAGTTATTGGTAGGGGAGGATCAGGAATTGTTTATCATGGCCACCTTAAAAATGGTTATGAAGTTGCAGTCAAGGTACTAAGTATAGCTCTATCCGGAGGAGCCAATGAATTTGCTGCAGAGGTTAGTATGCTAAACAAATAGATTCTAACAAAAAAAGGAAAGAAGAAACACATCAGCCTAGTATATTGGTTTATCTTTGAAGGAAATGCTCATTAATGTCATGAATTAAATAACCATTGTAGGTTAAATTGTTATTCTTGGCATTGCACCATAAATAATGTTATTCTTGGCATTGCACTATAATTGTAGGTTAATTTGTTAACGAATGTTCATCACAAATATTTAGTATCCTTTATTGGATTCTGCACTGAAGGGAAGAATCTGGTCCTTATTTATGAATACATGACCAATGGAAATCTGAAAGAATTATTATCAGGTACAACCTCTTAACCTTGACGTGGTTCCATGACTACTATCATAAACATGATCAATCTTTAGTTCTTTTTATTTGTATTGCTCCTTTGTCGGGATGACGCCTAGTCACCTTGGCCTGTACATCTTTGCTGTTTCTTGGCTGTGACATTTTTTGCTTTTAAAAAAATTATTGGCATGGTAACTAAAGAGTGGATGAGGGAGGCAAAATACTCCATCTGATATTTGCTTATGACATTCACTTGTGGATCCAACCATGGTTAAGTCAAGAAGACAAAGTAAAAATTTTTGCGTCTACAAACGCTAGTGAGACAAAGTCATCTTATTATGACTCGAAATTCGAGTGCTAATAATAAGTACATAAGCATTGAATTGAGAAAATTGTTAACTAGCTAACATAATCTTTCCAGCCTCACGAGGTTGACCAGTTTGTTATAAGGGCACCCATCCACATGTCCAGAGTCCCCAGACATCACGAATTTGAATTCCCATGAGATCAAACCTGCAACAAGTGTGAAGTAGCACCTTGAGGCTAGTTTCTCCCATGGTTTACCACTATACATTGGCTCCACTAGGGCTCCATCCTTGTGGGTTCCTGTCATCACAAAAAAAAAATCTTTCCAAAGAGTTCCTATTAGTAGTTAAATAATATATTTTCCATTACAATTCTAAATAGTGATGACAAGCTATCCAGGGGCGTAGCTAGGATTCATGTGAGGGGGGGGGGGGGGGGGGCAAACAGAATTTTTTTTTTGAGATAAAATAAAAAATGGCTACAATTATTAATAAAAATCTATTTCATATGGACAAATCAAACTATTTGCTGCAGTCAGGACTGGGCTGGGCTACAAAAATGGATAAAAAAACTATTTCATATGGAATCAGGCCTGGGCTAGGACTGGGCTTTTAAAAAAAAAAGAAAAATTTAACTGTTTCGGGAGGCAGGACTGGGCTACAGCCCAGTCCTGCCCCCCCCTAGCTACGCCTTTGAAGCTATCTAACATGGACTCTTCTAACAAGGCACCGCACCCGCGTCACACCTGCACTCATGCAGGTGTGACACTTGGACACAACTCCTTTGTGTTTGGTGAAGTCAACCACACTGAGGTCTATTTTTGTCCAAAAGTAAATTCAGTTAACCCTAACAAGTTCAGTTTTATCTATAATATATATAGAGTAATGCTACGGTGCTCCGGGAGTACCTACTCACACATACTAGAAATCATGGTTGTAGGTTGTATATTTTCAATAAAACCTTATGGGTAAACTCAACATAGTTTATTTGATACGAATCATGCTTTGGATCATGTTTTTTGGACATAAAAATAGGATTTTTCAAGTCATGAAATTTTGATAGATTGTGAGCCATTGATTTTTAAAGGTCTTAAAAAACACACATGTATGCTATAATCACATGATCCAAAACTCTATTAAACAATACTTATATATCATATCTGACTGATCAACAAAAAAAGTTCAAGAAATTTAAAAATTTAAAGTTTCTATTAAATGGGAATAGGTACTCTGGAAGCACCCTATCCTTACCAATATATATAAATACATAAATGCACGCGCGCACGCACACACACACACACACACACACACACACACACACACACATATATATATATATATATATATATATATATATATATATATATATATATATGAGTAATGAGTTCCTTAGGCCCCTTCAAAACTCATAATTTTAAGTATTTTTTCTCACGTCTAACATTGTAGATGTGATATATAGGTTTTGTTTAATGAGAACCGGCTTTTAGATTGCTGGAATTTGACCTGTATGCAAGTTTTTTCAGTGATCCAAAATCAATGGCTATGAGGATACCAGTTTTTCCTGGCTCAAAAAAATATATTTGTTCGTCAAAAAAACATGATCCAAGAGTCGATTCTCACTAAATTTAGCATGCTAAACATATCTAACGGTTCAGATCTATCATAAAATACTTAAAATCTATGGGGCAAAACAAGAAATGAGGCTTAATATGTTTGGTTATATATATATATATATATATATATATATATATATATATATATATATATATATATATATATATATATATATATATATATATATATGAGTAATGCATTTCTTAGGCCCCATTTTTCGTTAGGTCTCGTTAGGCCACTTCAAAAATCATATTTTTAAGTATTTTTTCTCACGTTTAACACCACAAATGAGATCTATAGGTTTTGTTTAGCGGGAACCAGATTTTGGATTGTTGGAATCTGACCTGTATATAGGTTTTTCCATTGATCCAAAATCAATGGCTATGAAGGTACCAGTTTTTCCTAGCTCAAAAAAATATGGTTTTTGTCAAAAAAACATGATCCAAGAGTCGATTCCCACTAAATCGAGCATGCTAAACACATCTAATGGATCAGATCTATCATAAAACACTTAAAACCTATGGGGCAGAAGGAAAAATGGGGCCTAATATGTTCAGTTCTCTCTCTCTCTCTCTCTCTCTCTCTCTCTCTCTCTCTCTCTCTCTCTCTCTCTCTCTCTATATATATATATATATATATATATATATATATATATATATATATATCCGCACCTTGTTAATTTGATTTATTGCATGAATTTATGCATGGTGAATTGATGACATGATAATTGTTTTTGTTTCATTAATGTTAACTTAAACTGCTAAAAACTATATATACCCTCCCCGCACCCCTGCATACAAGTTTTTTTAAAGTGCCAAATTGCATCCGCACCTACACCTATGTGACATGGATTACAAATTCCATTTATTTTGGTAGTGAATCAGTTTAATATGCAATAAGAGAACCTCTTTCTAAATAATTAGCTTATCTTTCCAGATGATATCAGTCTCCATAACAGCCAAGTTGAAAGAGTTCTAAGGTAAATTTACAATTTACAATCTTATCAATCAAATAGCATTGAAAACACTTGAACATTATATGCAGCAGCCTTTTCCCACAGTATTAGCATTTGCTCTACCATCCAAGGCTTTATCATTTTTTATACACACTCTCTCTCTTGGCAGTCTCCACAATAACTTGGTCCTCACTGGATAATTTCTGTAATGTCTCTTTCCATCAACCTTATTCTTGTTTTCTCTTGCTAACCAACCTAAGCTCTTGAAATGACCCATCTATTCTTCAATAGTACACCATCAAATATTTAAACTATTATTGTAATGATCCAATCAAAAGATAAATGCAAGATATTACAAGAAGCACTAAGGCCAAATACACACCACAAAGGGTAACAATCACAAGCCACCAAGGGCCATACACAATTGCACTAAGGCACAAGAGAATAAGAGAGAGAACAACACTTAAAAATATTAAATTTTATTAATGCAATGCTCTTGAAAAAACATACAAATGGGCAAGCTCCCATATCTATACAATAGAGAGAAGGGAACAAAGGGGCCATAGTAGCTGTTAGGCATACCTAATGGCTAGTCTAACTAGTTGTTAGGCATGCCTAATGGCCAGCTTAATTGAGAAAATAAAATATAAAAAACAGAAAGTATAAAATAAATAAAAATAATATATAATACAATATATGTATAATAAATATATATACGTATACACATATATTACATGTAAGTATATATATATATATGTGTGTGTGTGTGTGTGTGTGTGTGTGTGTGTGTGTGTGTGTGTGTGTGTGTGTGTGTGTGTGTGTGTGTGAACAACATTATTTAACAACTACATCCAGGTTTCTAAAATTTTATGGGGAAATTCTTAAAAATAGAATTTGTTAGCACATTCAGCTATGATGTCTTTGATTGCAAAATCTCTCTTCTAACATGAACAAGAAAAACTTCACTAAAAAAATATGAAATTAGAAAAATAGATATAATTGCACATCGACCAATTTGAAAACAAGAATCGAGTTAGTTGGTTTTGTGAAGAACTAATATAAATTAACAATTTTGCAGAGAAGACAAGTAGGTCAAGAATTTTGACATGGGAGCGTAGACTTCGAATAGCCCTAAATGCTGCGACAGGTTCCTCTCTCTCTCTACATGCTTGCATATGTGCACATGTACTTGTGCTTCGCCTTCTAATGGAGCTTTTTTATTTTTCCTTTAGAAGTGCGAAATGAGAAATGATAGTTGAAGCTTTATAATGCAGGGCTAGAATATCTGCACTCAGGATGCAAGATGACAATCATTCATAGGGATATCAAGACATCTAACATCCTTTTGAATGGAAAGCTAGAAGCAAAAATAGCAGACTTTGGATTATCCAAGACTGGACTTCCTGAAGGGAGCAACCACGTATCGACTAAAGTTGCTGGGACACCTGGATACATAGATCTTGAGTATGAAATAGCGCTTCTCTTTATTTTGTTCATGAAAAAACAGATGTATAACATAACGACGTTTTGTTTTGTTTGGGCTTTACCTGCTTTGCTATGAAAAGTTAAAATCACATCTTTTAACTTAAACATTTGTACTTAATGAAACACAACATTGAGTTAACCTAACCCAAGTGAAACAATGGCTTTTTAAGAAACCAAAGAAGATAAATTCTTTTAAATTACATCTGATAAATATTTTGATGCCTTATTAAGCATTCATATTTTTCTCTTTCCTATGACCAAAAGTTTATTATTTTAGCTATTCCATAGTTCAATCACCAATCATTTTTTTTTCAATGTTATAGTCTTAAACAGGAATAAAACAAATATCAAGGAAGATTTTGGTGTATATTTCGGAAGAAAGAATGCTTCATCATTATATGTGTTTTATGTTTTCCAGGTACTACATGAGTAACAAGCTTACTACCAAGAGTGATGTTTACAGCTTCGGTATAGTTCTCCTTGAACTAATCTCAGGACAGCCTGTTATATCATACATAGGTACCGAACGTGTTAACATTATCGACTGGGTCAAAGGCAAGCTTTCTACAGGAGACATCACGAGTGTTACTGACCCTAGGCTTCAAGGGCATTTCAGTATCAATTCCATTTGGAAAGTTGCAGATATTGCAATGAGTTGTACATCAGAGATAGGTACTACAAGGCCTACAATGAGTGATGTCCTTAACGATTTGAAGGAAGCTCTCAAGATAGAGATTGATCATCGAATAGACCAAAGTTCAGCAAGTGAAACAAATCCAAGTTATGTGTCTTCAGCTGGCTTTACTCCATCAACCACGGATTCATTGATCTGTCCTTCAGCAAGGTAGTATGAGTTTTGTAAGATGATGCATAACTTCATCCTAGCATCAGGTATTGTAGAATTGTATGGAAGGTGTACAACTTGAAAACTTTAAGCTTACAGAGCATTTAACAATCAAGGATTGTGACAGATCTGTTACACAAAGCATTACTCTTTTCTTATATTTTTTTTGTACCAAGCAAATATTTGAAGTTTGTCTCCTTTCTGTAATCCATCACCACATAATATTGTCAACTTTACTATAAGAACACACATCACCATTGATCTCTCTCTCTCTCTCTCAAACAGGCACATGCACAGACAGAGCTTAATCTTTGCTGTTATAATATTTCAGGGTCGTTATCAAAGATGAGAACAATTTCTACTAGATCTTTTTGTTTTTGAAGAACCGGAAAATTTTATTATAAAATTGAAGAATTAAGCGCATAAAAGGCCAAATTGATGAGATATGTCACTTTGAACCTTCCAAAACAAAAGAAACATAAAAAAACAAAAAGACAGAGGTCAACCACATAATGGCAGAAGGCAGAAGGAGAGCATTAAATCTTACTTACGAACAGGAATGCAGAGCATGAGTGTATGTTAGAAAGCTCACCTAGGGTTGGCTTCAAGAGAGGATGGCATTGTAGCTATGGAAATAAGTGAAACCCAAATATATAAATAAAAGGGGTTCATAGTGGGTCTTTGGGTCAATATTGGGTTGAGATATGAATAGTAGGGGAGCAGGTTATATCTCCCCCCCCCCCCCCCCCCAAAGACGACCGGTAGCTACATCGTGTGTTCGGGGGTCCCAATGAGTGCCACGTAAGTAAGCACATGCGGCTCGTATCCTCATGTTTGTCAGCATCAGTTAGCGTGTGGTTGCAAAGACTTAAGTACCCTTTCAACTCCATTGGTGCTATAAAACGACGATTCTAGAAAAGGAGCGGTTGCAAAGACTTAAGTACCCCGAAGATGGTTATTTAAGACCCAGTCCCTGCACTGCAGAATTATCCGAGAAAGGAATCCCCCATGAAGAAGGCCATGCCCTCTCTCACTCTCTCCCTTCTCTTTTTGCCTCTATGCACATCCAGCAGATGATCCTACACTGCTCCATCAAGCACCGACTGACCTGCACACTGCCTCTGTGCACATCCAGCAGATGATCTTATACTGTAGCATGGTTCAACTTGATGAGTTAGGGAGCCTGATTCAGAGTTTTTGCCCTTACAAGAGGAGGGTCTTGGGGCTCCCCCCGGCACGGGTCCTTGTATAAATTGTTTCTTTTCTTTCCCTCTTGTAACTGTCGAAAAAGAGCAATAAAGTATTTTGTTTAATCGTGATGCTCATATGTTTCCTTCGGTTGTTTCTTGCTCGAGGTTTTCGTAACACCCTTTCCACCGATTTCTATTTTTTTTCGCTACGTGATTTTCGTAAATCGCTACTCGATTTAGCGATTTTTTATTTTTTTGCTACGCAATTTTCGTAAATTGCTACTCGATTTAGCGATTTTTCATTTTTTTTGCTACGCAATTTTTGTAAATCGCTACTCGATTTAGCGATTTACGAAAATCATATAGCGATTTGCCATTTATTTTCGCTACGCGATTTTCATAAATCGCTACTCGATATAGCGATTTACGAAAATCGCATAGCGATTTGCCATTGATTTGGCAGGGAGGTGGGTCCTGTCGGAGAGCATGGCGTCGGAGGTCGAGATGAGGACCTCCCGGTGCCAGAACTCGATGAATGCCCACCAAGAGTTGAGGTTGTGAACGCCCGTGTTGAGCAGCGTCAGGGTGACCTGGAAGGCATAGCCCTGATCGGAAGTATTACCGACGTAGGGGTAGATGGATTGTACTTTGAAAGACTCCGTTGTAGGTGTATTGGAGGAAGATTTTGTTGTAGGTGTCCCTCGAAGGTGACGGAGGGGCCGCCGTAGTCGGTTGCCCACTGGACGAGAGCAACATTCCGTCCACTGTTAGCAGAAAGAGGACGACGATCACCGACTCTTTGTCTCCCTTAATACCGTGTTTCACGGAGAAGGAAGAAGAAGAAAATGATGACAGAAAGTTCAAACGGAAAAGAAAGAGAGAGTGTTTCAGGTTTGTTTCACTGTTTGGACTTTGAAGAGTTAACATCATCCTCGACTTTCTAGATTGAGGATATTTTTATCTTTTTTTCAAACCATCGTTTTCCTTTTTTTGAATAGAAGACATTTTTGTCATTTTCTCGAACTGTCATTTCATGGCGAGAATAGCAAGAAAGGGTACTTAAGTCTTTGCAACCACATCAGACTCCGACGCTAACTGATGCTAACAAACATGGGGATACGAGCCCCATGTGCTTACATACGTGGTGCTCATTGAGACCCCCCAAACACGCGATGTAGCTAACGATTGAGGGGGAGAACACACACCACCCTCTCTAATAGTAGTAACTTGGCTCCATGATTCACTTATCTTGTAAGGCTATATAAGCCAAGGGTCTTTGTAATTCGCTCATCCATCTAATAATTTTGGCCCCCCTGCTTCCCCATCATCAGCCTGCCCCTCTTCTTATGCCACTAGTCCCTACCACGACCACTTTATCCCCCTGGCAGTGCGGTGACTCGCTGCCTGACTCAGTCGATCCCTTGACCCGTGTGCTTGGCGGACCTCTCTCTGCCGTTGTCTCCCACCTTGGTTGCCACCTTGGCCCGACATGGCAGGACTTGATTGAATCTGAACTAAGGGAGAAGAACGACTCTATGCTGACATCCCTGCGTAGGGTTCAGCAGTTCCCGAGGTCGGCAGGAACGCGAAATGAGCCTACAGTGACAATGCCAGTCAGACTGCGGTGCTCGACCCCACAGGCTAGGCCCGTTGTCCATCGATCATGAAGACGCTGGTGTGGAACATTAGGGGCCTGCGCGGGTCCAACAAGCAACTCTTGGCAGCCTAATCCGCGACAAAAAATTTGACCTTATCGACATTGCAGAAACAAAAATGGAGTTTGTCAGCCTATAGTTCGTGCGCAGCATCTGGCGAGGATGTGAGGGCAACCACTGCCTCCCATCTTCGGGCAGATCAGGGGGTATCCTGCTCATGTGGCGAGGTTTGGGTCAGCTATGTCATTGATTTTGGGCTGGTTTTACATCGCAACCTCCTTCCCGACCCTTCTCAGTGGGGGCCAAGTACCTTTGTTGTCATCTATGGGCCGGTCACGAGGACTAGGAAGAACACCTTCTGGTCTGAGCTAAAATCCTTGGTCCTATCGTCGCAACACCCTTGTATCCTGGCAGGGGATTTTAACGTTGTGCTCTACCAATTAGACTCCAACAAGCGTATATGTAGGAGAGACGCAGGGGTGTTCAGAACCATTGATTAGGCCAGTTTGGTCGATCTGCCCTTGGGAGGGGCCTCTTTCTCTTGGTCCAATAAACGACCGGACCCCTGCCTCTGCAACCTCGACCGAGTCCTCATCTCCAGAGGCATACTCGACCTCATCCATGACCTTGAAGGTTGTATCCAACTGCCCTCCATCTCTAATCATGACCATGCTACTATTTCTTGGGGCTTGGGCCTAAGGCGGGGCAAGCGTTTTTGGTTTAAGTGCTGGTGGATGAGTGTGGAGGGTTTTCATGATCTTGTTCACCGTTCATGGTCTGAATCGATAGATGGGACATGGGCGGCCTACCTCTTACATAGAAAGCTTTTCCCCCTTCACAGAGATATCAAAATATGGTTGATATCTAAGACGTCCAAGTTTCAGTTGATAAAAGGATGGGAAGCTGGGCTTCTAACATTGTCCTCAGCACCCTCTGATCTAGCATCGAGACAGGAGGGCAAAGAAGCGGGCTCCACAACATCCTCTTAAAAGAGGAAACTGATTGCTTGCATCAAGGAATGGTGTATTAGGGAGGAACAAAAATAGCACCGGCTCTCGGGTGAAATGGCTTAAAGATGGAGATGGAAATAGTCGCTTCTTCCACAAATAACAGGTTTGAGTTCATGTGAATAGAGGGCGAGATCATCGAGGGTGAAGACCTGCTCATGATGGTGTCTTCTTATTTTGCTCGACTATTTGGAGCATCGAGTGATCAGGGAGGCTCCATCTTAGCTTCCATATATCGTAAGCTCAGTCTGACGTAGTCATCTTTGTTGGACGCCCCATTCCAAATTAATGAGGCATTGGAAGCTGTCATGGGTCTCCTTTCCCAAAGTAGCACGGAATTGATGGGTACCCATTGGACATTTTTCTTTGGTTTTAGGAGTCGGTTCACTCTTAACATATTTTTTTCTTCATCAACTTCTACTACAATGCAAACCTACTTAAGGTAAGTGGTAGATTAGAGATCATTCTACTTCTTAAGATGGCGAATGAGATGAACATTTCGTCATTTAGGCCGATATCGATCCTAGGTGCACCTCACTGTATTCTTTCTAAGGTCTTGGCAAGTAGACTGCAGGGTGTCGTTAAGGACATTATTAGCCCTTTGCAAAGGGCTTCCATCAAGGGGAGGAAGGTACGGGATTGCATGGTGCTTGCCTCTAGCCATCCACAACATCTATGCAACAGGGAATCCATACTTTATGTTGGATGGATATCGAGAAGGCTTTTAATTTTGTTTCGTGGCTATTTCTGATGCAATCACTGCAAAACATGGGATTCAAAAACAGTTGGCATAGATGGGTGATCAGGGACCTGGTTGAGACCGCATCTGCAACGACTTCTATAAATGAAGAATCTGGCCTGGCTTTTGATTTACACAAGGGTCTGCGACAGGGCTACCCGGTTTTCCCCCTTCTATTTGATATAGTAGCAGAGGGACTTGCAGCCATGATGAGGCAAACTGCTAGGGTCGGGTTTGTGAACCTAATGTCTTTCTTCGACTTGGATTTCACTCTCCTTCAGTTCATAGATGACTTTATCCTCTTTGGTGAGACATCAATTAAGCATATGACGAGGAGTCTGCATCCTCAAAGTGTTCATCTCCATCTCAAGTTTACACATCAACGGGAGCAAGAAGCAAGAATGAGGTCTTCATCTTCAATGCCAACCCTATCAGCACGACAGCAACCTCCCACCTTTTCGAGTGCCAAATTGGGAGTCTTTCGATTTCTTACCTCGACATCACACTTAACAGTAGGATGGTTTGTGTGCAAAGCAGGTTATATGTCCCCCCCCCCGAACAGGGCAGTTAGCTACATCTCATGATCGGGGTCCCAAAGAGCACCACGTATGTAAGCATGTGCGTCTCGTATCCCCATGTTTGTCAGCATTAATTAGTGTTGGAGTTTGATGCGATTGCAAAGACTTAAGTACCCTCTCCTCCATTGGTGCAAAAAAAATGACGGTTCTTGAAAAGGAGTGGTTGTAAAGACTTAAGTGCCCCGAAGATGATTATTTAAGACCCAGTCTCTGCACTGCAGGATTATCCGAGAAAGAAATCTCTCCTGGAGGAGGCCATGAACATCAACCCTCTCACTCTCTTTCTCCCTTTTATTTCTGCTTCTGTGCACATCCATTAGAAGATCATACATTGCTCCATCAAGCACCGACTGACCTGTACATTGACTCTTGTGGAGCCTGATTCAGAGTTTTTACCCTTACAGGAGGAGGGTTTGGGGGCTCCTCCCAGCGTGGGTATCATCATTCAACTAAATGAGTTGTAGATCCTGATTCAGAGTTTTTACCCTTACAAGAGAGGGGTAAAACCTCATCTCACTCTCTCTCCCTTCTCTCTCTACTTCTGTGCACATCCAACAAACGATCTAACATTTCTCCATCAAACACCGACTGACCTGCACACTAACTGTAGCATCGTTCAACTTGATGAGTTGTGGAGCCTGATTTAGAGTTTTTGTCCTTACAGGAGGGGGGTTTGGGGGCTCCTCCCAGCGTGGGTAGCATCATTCAACTTGAAGAGTTGTGGAGTCTGATTCAAAGTTTTTACTCATTTATATTTTAAGGCATTAAATCTCATTTTTGAACATCCACGCATGTGCAGTTTGCTTTCATCATCTTCAGTTGCTTTCTAGATTACACTTTGAATTCTGGTGCATTTTAGATCTATCGATTTGTATGTAACCAGAGCTCATTTTAATCTGAATTTTTTACTGCAACTTCATGCATATGTTTTCATGCTCTCCACCAAAAATCAGATCATTCTGAGTTTGTTTGACCCACTTTAAAAATCGAGATTCAAAACCTGTTATTTTGCACCGTCAGGATTTTAGCAGAATCAGGACCAACTTGCGGAAGTGATTTCTCCCTAACCAGAGATGATCTTTCCGATCCGTAAAAAGGGTTGTTTTCTAAATTGAATCTAGTTTGTTCATACTAAATTTCAGCGATTTATATGGTGTTTTCATACCAGTTTTGGATCAAAAACCATAACCCTGTCACCCTGTGTCATTTTAACGGCTCAGATTTTTATCCATTTTGTTTGAATTTTATTTTCCTAATGGGAAATTGTTTTTCAATTTTGTAAAACGGGTTCTCTTCATTTATGTGTCTAGTTCATCCCTGTAAATTTTCAGAATTTTTCATGGTCAATTACTATTTTATTTTGATTAAATACCAGAACCTTGTATCCAGATTTTATAAATGTTCTGATTTTGGCCCCCATATCATGACTGTTGTAGCACTTCTTCAACAAATCGTTATTTGATTGGCAATATTCTTCAGCAAATTGTTGTTATGATTTTTTTGAGTCTCTAATGAGTCTCTACTATGATTTGTAGTATTTTTGGGTCTCCAACGATCCTCACAATGATTTATAGTGTTGTTCGATCTTTTAACTATGATTTATAGTGCTTTGGGGTCTCCAACGAGCCCCACAATGATTTGTAGTATTTTTCGGTCTTTTAACTATGATTTATAGTGTTTTCGGGTCTCTAACGAGACCCACAGTGATTTATAGTGTTTCTGGACTTCGCTATAGCGATTTGTAGTGTTTCTCGCTAAACACTACAGCGATTTGTGATACAAATCGCTATCTGAATCAGGACCAACTTGTCAGGGTCATATCTCCCTAACCAGAGATCGGATTTCAAATAAGTAAAAAGTGGTGTCTTCGTTATGAAGTCTAGTTTATTCCTGTAAATTTTCAGTGATTTCTATGGTCATTTGATACCCCATTTGGATCTAAAATCAGACCCTTATCAGTCTGCCTTATTTGAGTGACATAGGTTTTTATTTCATTTTGTAAGAGTCATATCTCTCCAACGGAAGATCATTTTCCAAATCCGTAAAAAGGGTTTTCTTTCTCTATGTGTCTAGTTTATATCTGGAAAGTTTTATAACTTTTTATGCTCATTTGATATTTCAAACCTGTTAAAAATCGAGACACATAGAGGAAGTTTCAAACTTTTTAAGTTTTATAACATTTTATAACATGTCTCGGTTTTTAACAGATTTGAAATATCAAATGAGTATAAAAAGTTATAAAACTTTTCAGATATAAACTAGACACATAGAGGAAGAAAACCCTTTTTACGGATTTGAAAAATGATCTTCCGTTGGGGAGATATGACTCTTACAAAATAAAATAAAAACCTATGTAACTCAAATAAGGCAGACTGATAGGGGTCTGGTTTTATATCCAAATGGGGTATTAAATGACCATAAAAATTACTGAAAATTTACAGGAATAAACTAGACTTCATAACGAAGACACCACTTTTTACGGATTTGAAATTCGATTTCTGGTTAGGGAGATATGACCCTGACAAGTTGGTCCTGATTCGGATAGCGATTTGTATCACAAATCGCTGTAGTGTTTAGCGAGAAACACTACAAATCGCTATAGCGAGGTCCAGCAATACTATAAATCGCTGTGGGTCTTGTTAGAGACCCGAAAACACAATAAATCATAGTTAAAAGACCGAAAAACACTACAAATCATTGTGGGGCTCGTTGGAGACCCCAAAGCACTATAAATCATAGTTAAAAGACCGGGCAACATTATAAATCATTGTGAGGCTCGTTGGAGACCCAAAAATACTACAAATCATAGTAGAGACTCATTAGAGACTCAAAAAAATCATAACAACAATTTGCTGAAGAATATTGTCAATCAAATAACGATTTGTTGAAGAAGTGCTACAACAGTCATGATATGGGGGTCAAAATCAGAACATTTATAAAATATGGATACAGGGTTCTGGTATTTAATCAAAATAAAATAGTAATTGACCATGAAAAATTCTGAAAATTTACAGGGATGAACTAGACACATAAACTAAGAGAACCCGTTTTACAGAATTGAAAAATGATCTCCCATTAGGAAAATAAAATTCAAACAAAATGGATCAAAATCTGAGCCGTTAAAATGACACAGGGTGACAGGGTTATGGTTTTTGACCCGAAACTGGTATGAAAACACCATAAAAATCGCTGAAATTTGGTATGAACAAACTAGATTCAATTTAAAAAACAACCCTTTTTACGGATCGGAAAGATCATCTATGGTTAGGGAGAAATCACTCTCGCAAGTTGGTCCTGATTCTGCTAAAATCCTGACGGTGCAAAATAACAGGTTTTGAATCTCGATTTTTAAAGTGAGTCAAACAAACTCAGAATGATCTGATTTTTGGTGGAGAGCATGAAGACATATGCATAAAGTTTCAGTAAAAAATTCAGATTAAAATGAGCTCTGGTTACATACAAATTGTTAGATCTAAAATGCACCAGAATTCAAAGTATAATCTTGAAAGCAACTGAACATGATGAAAGCAAACTGCACATGCGTGGATGTTCAAACATGAGATCTAATGCCTTAAAATATGAATTGGTAAAAACTTTGAATCAGACTCCACAACTCATCAAGTTGATTGATGCTACCCAGGCTGGGAGGAGCCCTCAGACCCCCCTTTTCTGTAAGGGTAAAAACTTTGAATCAGACTCCACAACTCTTCAAGTTGAATGATGCTACCCACGTTGGGAGGAGCCCCAAGACCCCTCTCCTATAAGGGTAAAAACTCTGAATCAGGATCTACAACTCATTTAGTTGAATGATGCTACCCACGCTGGGATGAACCCCCGGACCCCCCTCCTGTAAGGGCAAAAACTCTAAATCAGGCACATAAGTAGAGAGAGAAGGGAGAGAGAGTGAGAGGGTTGGTGTTCATGGCCTTCTCCAGGAGGAACCCTTTACCTCCCTTGATTTCTTCTCTAGAGAGAGAGAGGGTTTTACAGTGTTTTACGAAGAAGGAAGAAGAAGAAGATGACGATGGAGCAATGTAGGATCGTCTGTTGGATGTGCACAAAAGTAGAGAGAGAAGGGAGAGAGAGTGAGAGGGTTGATGTTCATGGCCTTCTCCAGGAAGAAATCTTTGTTTCCCTTGATTTCTTCTCTAGAGAGAGAGGGTTTTACAGTGTTTTACGGAGAAAGAAGAAGAAGACAAGTTTGTCCTTTTTTTGAACAGAAAAAGAATAAGACTTTGAAGAGTCAACATCATCCTCGACTTTCTGGATGGAGGACATGTTTGTCCTTTTTTTGAACTGTTTGTTTTTTCTTTTTTGAATGAAGGGCATTTTTGTTATTTTCTCAAACCATCACTTTATGAGAAGAATAGCAAGAAAGGGTACTTAAGTCTTTGCAACAACACCAGAGCCTGATGCAAAGTTATGTCAACATACACGGGAATACGAGCCACATGTGCTTGTATACGTGGTGCTCATTCAAAACCCCGAACACAGACGTGGGATTCAGTGAATCATCGGGGGCGAACATACACCACCCTCTCGTTTGTGTGCCTCACTGGTCGTCCACTCGTCCTTCTTGGATTATGTAGAGTACAGATTGCAGTCTTGGCGTAGTAAGTGTCTATCTCGAGCGGGTCGTTTGACACTCATCAAGGTTGTTGTGTTGACCATCCCCTCACACTACATGTTGGTCTACAAGCTGCTCGTTGAGAAGTGCATTGAGCAGCTCATGCAAAACTTTCTATGGGGGCAGCGAGCGATTAAAGATTGCCTTGGTTTTTTGGTCTAGGGTGGCTAGGCCAAACAAGAGGAGTGGTATGGGGATTGCACCACTATAGTTGAGGAATGAAGCACCTACATCTAAGTGGTTGCGGTCTATTTGTTGCAATGAATGAGACCTTGCACCATATTTTTGCTCAAAATATGCATTGCATAGACCTCCCACTCAATAGACCCTGAACAAGGGGCAACGATCCTTATCCGGGATGTGGCTGCATAGGTACAGGGTATGACCCAAGTTCGTTATTAGGCTTGCACCGCAGATCATCAAAGGGGATGCATGCATTTGGTCATTCTCGACATCTAGGGAGTTCTCGGTGGCTTCCTATTGCCAGGCATTCAGAGAGGCTTGGGTTGACCCATTCTCGGTCGAATGCATGAGGTCCTCATGGCCAACTCCTAGATCAAGGTTATTCGCTTGGCTGGTAATCAATGACGATGTGCTGACTCATGACAACCTATCACAGAGTGGTTTTTGATTGCCCAGTATTTGTTACCCTTGCAAAATGGATGTTGAATCAATTTTGCACCTGCTATTGTAAGACCCACACATTTTCTGAGATTTTAATCCACTAAAGAGGAATTTTAATGTGGAAAATCAAAGTTGTGAAAATATGGATTTAATGTTTAACTTAGCCAATTAATGTTGTTTATACTTTTAGAATGTAGATTTTTTGTATTAATTAACCAAAAAGATTAAGCCAGTGTCTAAGTGTTAAATATTCTTAATTAATTAGAAACATGGCTTAATTAACCTTAAAGTAGCTAATCACTTTTGAATTATTTCTTAAACTATGATTTTAATTAAGAAAAAATATGTTAAAGTATTTATGTAGAGTTTAGACCTAATTTGGATCTAGATTGAATCTAATTGAATCAGAACCAACTAGAAGATCCAAAGTAAAAAAAAAAAATTATTGAAATGAAATTTCCAAAAAAATAAGAACTAATATGGAATTTTAAAAAAAATAAGAACCAATATAGAATTTTAAGAAAAATAAGAACTAATATGGAATTTCCAAAAAAATAAGGACTAATATTGAATTTTAATAAAAATAAAGACTAATATAAATTTTTCATGAATTAAGTTCCCTAAAAGTAATATCGACAATAATGAAAATGATAAAGAATAAAATATAATAAGAAGGTAACTATATGGTTAAGATAGTTGAATTAGAACTATACTAGAGGACAACCAAAGGGGGGGAGGGGGGGGGGGAATTTTGCTAATGATTACCTTGGGATTTGCAATCTAAGTAAGATCTACTAAATCCCAAGAAAAATCTTTCCAAATCCTAGGTAAATCAAAAGAATAAAAAAAGCTAGAATCCTTAGCATTGATGTAGGTTTCCATATTAGGAAAAGTCTTCATCTGCTATGGAAGTCAAGGGTTATACATGGGAGATTTTTTTTGAGAATTGGGTTGGATAAATCTCAACCCTCTATTCCCTCCAAATGATCTAAGCCACACATCTACTTGAGAATTGGGTTTGAGAAGAAGAAGCATCCAAGAGTTCTCCCTCTCTTCTCTTTCTTTTTTTCTCTTCCTCTCCCACTGTTTTGGGATTTTGCTTATCTTCTCCACTTTAGTGTAGTGTAGGGTGCCCCTTGAGGAACTCTACTTTACACCATATGTGAGTTGAAGATCTAATGGTGAAGTAGTTCAAGCTAGTTGTAACCACAAGATAAGGTAAGTGGATTTATATTTCATTCACTTTGATATTTATTCAAACTCTTTTCTCTCTTATTCTTTTTTTTTCTTTAAACCATATAAACATGTGTTTCATAATACATGTGAGTATAGTGAAGGAATTTGTATAATATAAACCATGATGATTATTTTCTTTATACACTTCTTGAACCACACATGATTTTTGGCAAAGTACATGGTTGAAATGGAGGTGCACCAACTCTGATGGTGTTTTCTCGTTTCAAAAACCATGATCCATCACAAACAGTGAATTGTGTTTTAATAAAGTTATGACTCTTGAAAAGCTAAGCATCTCATGAATTCTATTCATCTCTAACCTAACCATACATAAAGAGAATATCATATTGTTTCTCAAATTAGAAATGATTCCTTGAAAATTTGGGAGAATGTATTAGAAATCACAAATTAGAAGTAATTTCTTAAAAATTCAAGTGAATGTGATTGAATGCACAAATTGGAAATGATTTTTTGAAAATTTGGGTGAATGTGTTATAATCCACAAATCGAAAATGATTTCTTGAAAATTTATGTGAATATGATTGAAATCACAAATTAAAAGTAATTTCTTGAAAATTCGGGTGAATATGATTGAATGCACAAATTGGAAATGATTTCTTGAAAATTCGAGTGAATGTGTTAGAATCCACAAATTGGAAATTATTTCTTGAAATTTATGTGAATGTGATTGAAATCACAAATTGGAAGTAATTTCTTGAAAATTTTGGTGAATATGATTGAATGCACAAATTGAAAATGATTTCTTGAAAATTCGTGTGAATGTGTTAGACTTCAGAAATTGGAAATGATTTCTTGGAAATTTGGGTGAATATGATAGAATTCACGAATTGAAAATGACTTCTTGAAAATCCGTGTGAATGTGTTAGAATCCACAAATTAAAAATGATTTATTGAAAATTCGGGTGAGTGTGATAGAATTCACCAATTAGAAATGACTTCTTTAAAATTAGTGTGAATGTGTTAGAATTCACAAATTGGAAATGATTTCTTAAAATTTCGTGTGTTTATGATAGAATTCATAAGTTGGAAACGATTTCTTAAAAAAAATTGGGAATGAGATAGAATTCACAAAGAGGAAATGATTTCTTGAAAAATCTAAAATAACTCATGAAGAAAAAGAATGTTAAATAATCATTTGTGACTTACTCAAATTCTCTAAACTCTTTAATAAAAGCAACAAAAAAAAAGAGAAAGGAGAAGAAATGGAAAGCAAGTGGTTTACAAAAAATTGGTTTTGACAATGAATAGAATAAGGTTCATAAACTTGTTTGATCCAAATAGATTACGCAAGTTCAATGCAATTCAAAGAATGAATTCATTTTTGCCTACACAAATGAGTATGATATCATACCGTATGGCGTCAGCCGAATTCGAGAAGTTAAAGAACCAACTATAAGAGCTTATGAATTGAGGATTCATTCGACCAAGTGTATCTCCTTAGGGTGCACCGGTATTATTCATAAAGAATAAGGACAAAATGATGAGATTGTGCATTGACTATAGTATGCTCAATCAAGCTACCATCAAGAATAAGTATCTGTTACCACGAATTGAGAATTTGTTTGATCAATTATTAAAGGCAAAAGTATTTTTAAAGATCGACCATAGAACTGGGTACCATCAACTTAGAATTAATGACAAAGATATCTCAAAGATTGCCTTTCAAACAAGATATGAACATTATGAGTTCATATTGACACCTTTCAAACTCACTAATACGCCAACAACCTTCATGGATCTCATGAATTGAGCATTTTGACCTTATGTGGATATATTTGTGATTGTATTCATCCATAACATCTTGATTTACTCAGAGAATTCAGAATAACATAGAGAACATTTGTGAACTATATTAAGAATTCTTAGGGAGCATCAATTGTTTGCTAAGTTCTCCAAGTGTGAATTTTGGCTTGAAGAAGTCATATTTTTGGGTCATGTGATATCTAGGAATGAAGTATTTGTGGATCCAGCCAAAGTGGAAGCCATACTAGATTGAAAACAACCTAAGAATGTTAGTGACATTAGGAGTTTTCTTGGTCTAGCAGAATACTATAAGCGATTCATCCAAGACTTTTATAGAATTGTTTTACCTGTGACAAAAATCTTGCACAAAGAAATCAAGTTCGAATGGACGGACAAATGCAAAGAGAGTTTCTCGATTTTGAAGACAAAACTCATGACAGCCCTTGTCTTAGCTTTGCCTTCTGGACAAGGAGGTTTTGTGGTATACACAGATGCTTCTGAAACAGAGTTGGATTGTTTGCTGATGCAAAACAACAAAGATATAACATACGCATCTCCCCAATTAAAGATTCATGAAAAGAACTGTCCAACCCATGACTTGGAGCCAACAACAGTAGTATTTACATTGAAACTTTGGCGACACTACTTGTACGGAGACAAGTTTGAGGTCTTCTCAGATCATAAGGGTCTCAAATATATATTTTCTGAAAAAGAGCTAAATATGAGACAACAACGATGGTTGGAATTTATCAAAGATTATGAATTTACCTTATCGTACCTCTTAGGAAAGGCAAATGACGTAGCAAATGCACTTAGTCGCAAGTCTGGTAATGTTCTGGCTAGTCTTGTGAGAAGTTGAAGGCTTGTGAAAGATTTTATTATATTAAAACCATTTTCATGTAGTCATGAAGTTAGTCAATTGTTTGGTTTAACCATACAATAAAAAATTTTCTTAAGAATCATTGCGAAACCGAAGCAAGACGTTCAGTACGGAAATATGAAAAATACGGGCACTAGAAGAAGATACTGTTATCGTCGCAAAAAAAAATTCCCCTCCCTCTGCGAGAGTGAGAGAAACTATTCTGTGAGTCAAACTCGACCAAAGTTTTTGAAAATTACTCGCCTCCGTTTTGAAAATTTGCGGAAAAATTTTGTGGAATGGGATCCGCCTGTCGGTACGAGGTTCAACCGTTCCTGGCGCCTTTACCAGGGGTAATTGAACCAAAGATCAAATGTGTGCTTCGACTAAGTTAAATTATCTAAATTATGCTCTATTTTCCTAGAATGCACAAAGAATCAGACATGTGCTATGTAATTTTGAAAAGATGCAAATTTTAAAAGGATGATGTTTTCTTGGAAAGTTAAAATATGCTTGGAAAATGATTGGAAAAGTACTTAAAAATTGATTTCTTGGGAAAATCATTGAATTTCATTGGAAATCGAAAATTGAATTGGAAAATGAATTCTCAGGAAAACTTGGACTTTGGAAAAATTTATTTTGAGATTTGGATTGCTTTTCTGAGGAAATGGATTTGAGAATCTTAAGAAAATCAAGAAAGCTCATTGGAAAATGATTTTTGAAATGGAAAATGGATTCTCAAGAAAATTAGATCTTTGAAAAAATCGATTTCTGAAAACTTGGGATTTTAAAATTTGAGAATTTTAAAACATTGGAAAATCTTGATTTGAAATTGGGAAATACTTTGAAGTCTCATGTGAAAACTTAGGATTCTGAGAAAATCAAATCCTGAGAAAGACTTGAAAATTTTTGAGACAACTGATTTTTCTGAAATGAAATTGGGAAATGATTTTGAAAATGATGCAAATTGAATGAATGAATGAATTTGAAAGGGGATTTCATTGAGGAATTGGGGAAATCCTTTTTGAGTTTTGAGAAAATGCAGTGCATTTTTGAAGTTAGCTTAAGAGTGTAGACTGAATGTGGCTAATACGAAGATCATAAATCTTGGTTTTCTTCGTATTCTGACTATGGCCATAAATACAAATCACACCAAGTTCATAAACTCTGTAAGAGCTTGTGCACATGCCATTAGTGTCAACCATAGTGAATTTTGGAAAAATGTGCATGAATTATGCACAAATATCAGAATTTGCAGAAATTGAACTATATGCAATGCAGTCCTATTCTAAGCAGAAATGTAAATTCTTATTCCAAATTATTACATCTTTACATAGAATAAAAATAAAAGAATAAAAGCTAAGTCTTCTTCTTGAATGTTCCTGCAAAACTAGAAAACAATGTTAGCACAAAAATGTAGGTTTTTTTGAATTTATCCAAAAAATATTAGAAATTATCAGATATTATTCAGATATAAACCCAAATTCATTCCCCCTTGATATAAACATGATAAAAAATTAATAAATTTCGAAAATAAACTTGGAAATTCGAAATTGTAGTCAAAATGACCAAAATACCTCTGATGACCTTGAAATCAGGGTTTTCTGAAAGAAATTTTGTAAATTTTGGAAATTTGAAAATAAAAGAAAAAAAATCAAACATAATATGATGATATGCATGAAAATTTGGAAAATTAAAGTTTGGAATTTCGAAATTGAGGTCAAAATGACCAAAATACCCCCGATAACAAGACCATGGCCTTGAAACCAGGGTTTTCTAAAATAAATTTTGCAAAAATGAGAAATTGAAATACAAATGAGATTGAAATTAAATCTAATATGATATTACATGCTTATTTACATGATAAAAACCCTAAAATGACGAAAATATCATAAAATATCGAATTTAACTTGATTTTCGCTTGATTTTCGTCTCTGAATTTAAAAATAACCTAACACACAAAGCAAATGAACTTGGAATTGAGCCAAATTTGGCATGGACACCTATACTAACCCTAGGAACATAATAAAATCCGAAAATATATTTTTTTGATATTTTTAAATATGAAAATTCAAATAAAAACCCTAAATTTTATGATTTTTGCTTAAAATGCTAACTCTAAATTGGATTTTGGATACTAAACTTCGAAAAAAAATTCCCAAATTTGATGGGGTGACATAAGACAGTTAGGCAAAGATTTTTGCTTTTTACACCTTCTGGTTTTGACCTATGGTCAGAGCTGGACAACTCCAGCAAGTCGGATCGGAATCCGGCAAGTCGGATCGGAATCCGGCAAGTCGGATCGGAATCCGGCAACTCTAGGATTTAGGGTAGAAAGATAGGTTTCGGGAGAAAATATGGGAAAATAGCAAACATATGGGGAAATGGTTGAAATTATGAAAAATGTCCCTGACAAGTAGAAGCAAATTTCATATTTTTACAGAATTGGGATTCGGGTTACGGTTTGGAAATGAGCACACTGCTATCAGAGACCTGGATCTCTGAAATTTTTGGATATTGGAATCTGTCAGATAGAAAAGATAATTTTGGGCAAAATATTTGAACAATCCCAAAAATTCCCAAATTTTGGGAAATAATAGGAGAAGCGGTTAGGAACAACTTTTATGTTGAAAGTTTTGAAAGACAACTCATGGATTGAACGGACACAGCACATTAGAGTCGGTCTATACCCTGACAAGGAAAAATCAAGGTTTTCCCAGAGGTCTGGGAAAATTGATTTTTAACAGAGGTCAAATCTACTTATAAAAATCTCAAAATTTTCAGACAATTAGTAGATTCCACCATGAATCTACTGTAATTTTTAGGGGGAGATTCAGACCGTTTATCTAGGAAATCTCAGCCTGACAAGTCTGCTAAAACAGAACTTAGAAAATCTGGAAATGTGAAATCCCGGTTTGGGATTCGGTTTATGTAACGGGGTTGAGGAACCCAAATGAACTCAAATTTTTGGCAGAACATCAATAACATATAATGGAATTTAGCATGAAATTATCAGGATTTATTGAAGAATAAATTTACATAAAATAATAAATAAACTTCCTATATAAATCAAATCTTGTAGACTTTCAAGCAAAAACTAACGAAACTAATAAATCGGTCTACAAAATGAAGAAAACTAATTAAACCTAATGGCTAAGATCTATGATTTTCCAAAAAAGAATGCTTGAGATAAACAAATAAAAAGAAAATATAGGGAAGTATGAACCATTTCTTTTTTTATATTGGCCATTCAATCAAATGACTTCATCCATGGAAAGGGTGAAGCACCGGATCCGATAGCACCATCGCATTATATGACATAGATAACCATTATTATTAAAACAATAACAAAGACATGAGCAATGAAGGTTCTTACCTTGGAAAATTGGAGCTTGACCGACTAAAGGGGGTGCCTTAATGGTGTTGTATTGGTGCGATCGCTGAAGAAAATTTCGGAGAGGCGGCAACAACACTTTGATGGTGCTGGAGGAGGCTTGCTGCCATGTAAGGGGCAACGGAGGCTGCTGCCAAAGAGATGGAAGTGTCGGCTGCTGAAGTTTGCTCCTTGGTGGTTGGCATGAAAGAGGTGGTTGGGCGTAAAGGAGATGGTGTGGAAGCTGGCTGTCTTGATTGATGGGGTTGGAACCAAAGAGAGCAAGAGGGAGCTGGGTATGAGAAGGAAGAGATAGGGATTTGAGAGAGGAGAGCTAAGGCTGGAAAGAGAGCAAGAGAGGGCTTCAGCAAAAAGAGAAAGAGAGAGAGAGAGAGCTCCACCGTATCCTCCTCTTTTTTTGTCTTTTTTTGGTTTTTAACTTAGAGCCAAATAAGATCTTCCCTAAGTTTTTAATGGAAGTAGGTTTAATGTGAGGGAAGAAGGAGGTTCTACGTGAATGGGAAAGGAGAAGGAAAAAAAGAAGAAGAAAAAGAAGAAAAGAAAAAGAAAAGGAAAGGAAGAAGAAGAAGAAAAGGAAGAAAGAAAGAAAAGAGGAAAGAAGAAAGGAAAGAAAAGAAAGAAGAAGAAGGAAAGGAGAGGAAGAAAGAAGAGGAAGGGAGAGGGGGCTGGAGGTTTGGGCGACCACCTTTTGGGTTCCACCTCTCTAAAAATGCAAAATAAAATAAAAAAAATAAAAATAAACAAAATAAAAGAAAATTGAAAGGGAATAAAAGAAACATTTTTTTTTTTAATAAAAAGGAAATGTAAATGAATAAGCCATCTTAAAGTGGGCCCATTTTTCAAATTTGAAATTTGTTTTGAAAATTAGAGGGGTAGTGATGGCCCGCATACCCCAATTGGGTAACCAATGTTTTATGACATAAATATATATTCCCTCCTATTCAGTGAAAGCTCTGTATATATGAGCATGCGCCTGTGAAGGTGGATGCTACTTTAGGTGTTTGTGATTATCTGATCTTTCAGAATTGCTCTGCCACTCTTGGCCCTTATGAACACTTTGCCTATTTGGGTGGATCCTGACTATCATATTTTTCATACTTCAAGTATTTAGGTTGAATCTCAGAGATTTCTTGAACCTTGGCTCTATTCTTGGAGCCAATTATATGTTCTATAGGTCACTACAACCCTTAACATAATATTATTGGCTATCCATGTAAAATACCTTTTTGTGAATCAAGGGAGGTTATAAGGGATATTCGCCAAATATTTTCTTGCTTGAGGATTAATCTCTTTATAAGATATTTGTGATTTTTTTTTGAAAAGTCATTTATTCTTCTCAAGGTGAATGTGTTGGAAAGTATTTGTCTTTTGAAACATACTTCACTTTTGAGAATATTTATTTTCTTGAGAATCATACTTCCCTTGTAAAGTATTTATGAAATACCTGTATTTCTTGAAAGAAATGTTAATAACCGATCAAAATTTTTGAGAAATCATAAGGGAGCAAAAACTCAAAGAAAATAATTGCATATATCAAACATTGTACATTCTACGAGCATTTGACAAAAGAAGATCCTACCTTTGAATGGTTGTTGATAGAAGCAGAAAATTCCCAAAATAACCTAGGAGAATTTTCCTTCAAAAATATTATGAATGCTTCGACGATTTCTCTGAGGGTGTAACTTTATCGTGGAAGGTCGGCAGAATCAAACCTTGCTTGGCTAAGCTAACTTGGGCAGAATTTAGATAGGGTGGAGAAAGGTGGAGCATGGTCAAGTCAAACCTAGTAGGGTTTTTGGTCAAACCGAGTGTACTTAAGGGGGAACTAGGTAGGTCAAGGCTTAGGTTCAAAGCGGGCTAGGTCTTAGAGGAAAGTAGGCTAGGTTAGGGCAAGGTTCAGACTAAAGAATTAACTAGATTTGAAAAGTTCATTCCTAATTATAGGTTGGAAATTAGTATTTTTCGACGTTGAGTAAATTATCTAGTTGATCCGTACACATAAGATTAAATCTAAGATCACTAGAATGTTCTATATTTTAAGGGCTATTGAATCGACTATTTAAATATTGAATTCGGTTGAGTCTTCATGTTTGTAAGCCTCTTGAAAAGATATAGTTCTTATAGAGGTAGAAGTCTCTTTGGAAGAGGGACTCTAAAAATCTATAAAAGGATTAACATTCAATTCAAATCCAAATTAAAATCACTTTATAATTCAAATTCAAATTCAAATTCAAATTAGAATTCAAATTCAAATTCAAATTAGAATTCAAATTCAAATTAGAATTCAAATTCAAATTCAAATTCAAATTCAAATTAGAATTAGAATTAGAATTAGAATTACATTTCAAATTGAAATTCAACTCCAGATTGAAATTAAATCCCAAATAAAATTCAAATCAACTTAAGATCCAAATTGACTTGAGACTCAAACATAAATTGAAATGCAAATTCAAATAAAAATTCACCCAAATTTGAGACATAAAAATTCATCTTTATTCATCAATAATTATGACAATTTTATCTTTATTTATTGAATAATTAAAAAAAATGCAGGTATTACAATACCAGTTCAATAGAACTGAATTAACTGTCCGTCAAAAAATCATATTGATTCCATCGAGATGGGTTTGGGTTTATAAAATATCCAACCCAACCCATACCATTTGCATCCCTACCTAGGGTTTTGATTCATGTTTCAAGTGGACTATAGAGGGGGAATCCACAAATTTTTTTTGTTTTGGTTTATCTAAGGGAACCCCCACCAACCACTTATCGCACATTGGTTGGCCTCGGGCTTGTAAAACTCCCGAAGTCTCCCCTGCCCACCAAGGAGTACACCTAGCTTCGACCATGAAGCATGGGACCCCACCCATGGGTTTCAAACTTGTGACATCCCATTAGGTGACATTCACAAGTCGTCCCTATCAGATGAGCGGAGCCCTTGTGGGTGAATCCATTATAGTTATGAATACAAAATTTACGTATTTGGCAAGTGCATGAATCCCCAGGATGATATTTTACCAAATAGTATCCTCATCCAGATGTGTAGGTCAACAAAATAATGTGCCGATTATCTAATGCCACAATAAACAAAGATTATACGTCCATTGATATTATAGTATATGTTTCCCATTATGAAACTGTGAAAACCTTGAAAGTCAAGATGCCTTCTCCAAAGCGTTCATAAGAGAGTTCTACCAATGATTTTCGACTACTTGACTTTGATATATATCGCTTAGAAATAGAAGCTTCTGGTAGTTGTTACCCTATACTTTTTATTTTTCCATGACATAGCTGGCGGAATTGGAGCCCCTCCCTTTTACAAATAGGTTTAAGCCAATTCAAATAGGCCTGGCCTGGCCTGCTCACACTATCAGGCAGTTATGCAACTGCACATATACCAGTGGGGTTCGAATTTGCAACGTCCCATCACATGGTGACTTGCACAAACTGCTCTTACCAGATGGTCGGAGTCCCCGTTGGTGTGTTACCCTATACCTTGGACCACTAAAAATTAAAGATGAGTTTTTTGACTTGTTTTCTAGAATTGAAGGTCTCATATATATATATATATATATATATATATATATATATATATATATATATATATATATATATATATATATATATATATATATATATAGGAAACTGTTATAAACTGAGATTTACATAACTTTTTTTACTTTTTTTCAAAAAATTTATGGTACAGATGCAATCTGAATGCATGGTTTTACAGAAAGACTCTTGAATCATCCGATTACTATGTAAGAAGGATCTTTTAAGGCTTCAAAATCAACGTCTCAAAATTTTCACAAATATGCAAACATAAAAAATCACATTTCTTGATCCGATTACGATGATCCAATAGTCGATTCCAAGCAAATGGACTAGGTTGAATGCATCTACAGGGTTAGATTTGCAAAAAAAAAACTATGAAAATCTTGGTTGGTACCAGTTTAAGTATTTTGCTAGTTTACAAATTCCAGTCTCTCTCTCTCTCTCTCTCTCTCTCTCTCTCTCTCTCTATATATATATATATATATATATATATATATATATATATATATTGCATGGTAGACAATTCATTCAATTATGTCCACATTTTTGTATCATCATATAATGAGAAGCATGCATTTAACAAGACTCTTTAATCATAGCTGACTTTGTTCACGTATCAAGAAGTTAGGTGTCGAGATTGACTTCATGAAACTTAATTTAAGGACTTGACGGCTCTGATGTACAAGTTAATAATACTTTTTTGAAGGCAAGTTAATGATATTCTGAATGCATGTTTTCTTGGTCCTCAATCTTCTTTGAAGATATTTTGCATTGACTTGAAAATAATCATATTTATACATAGGGTTCCACAAGAGGAACAACACGTTTTATTGGTTTGACAATATCCGCATAAGATTGACAATTATATTAAATCATTTGAAGGGTTCAACCCTTACCAAATAGATTATAAATGCACTTCTTGATAACTGATTTTAAGACAACAAGAATAGCTATTAATGGGCACGACATTCAGGAACTGGAAAATGGCCTTGACTTCAAAATCTCAGTGATCTTATCAGGCACTTCAAATTGACAGGCGAATCCATTTGGAAAATATGCTACGTACAGTTGAGACCTTTGTAAGAAGGCCATATGTGCATGGCTTGACTGAGAATATAGATAAAACGTCATTATGCTGACCATTGTTCCCTGTGCATCTCTCAAGAAATCCACAAGTCAATAAAACGTAAATATTCACAATTGTTCCAAGAGAATTAGGCATGCAACGATTGATCGAAATAGGTCTTAACCGGTTTTACCCAATAGCTATACTAAACGACTTAAAAAAGCACAGTTAGTGTTATTTTGCTTAATCAAAACTTACAGATGCATTCTATATACGTAGCTAGTTTAATAGAAAAAATTCATTACATGAGGTTTTTTTTTTTTCATGTTCAGATCATGCTGCTAGAGGAATAATATATTAGCAGTCCGTAGTGTATCAAATTTGATAACAAAAATATCAATGTTGTTCTTTTTAAATGAGGAAAAGTTTTCAATAAAACTCTTCGGGAGACGGAATCACAAATTAGTTGGCATCGACCAGGAGTCGATACTCAACGGATTCAACAGATCAGGGAAGCAACTTAACAAGGGCTTAAGCCAATCTGACTGAAATCCCCATCTAGATCCGGCCATAAACCAGACATCAACCAGAATGAGCTTACAAATAGAAGCCGAATCATGAAGTTCATCCTTATGTAGTTTAGAATTTCTTTCTTTCCAAATCGACCACCAAAAGGTAGTGATACAGCATCTCCATAAGAAAGCCCATCTTTTGTATTCCATGGCTTGAGTCCGACCAAGAAGCAAACACCTACTGGCAAGCTTCAAACCCCATTTTCGAAGGTTCATTTGGGTATGAACCTTATCCAACAAAACTAGCCAAGTGAAGAATTTTGATCTGTGAGAAGGACCCCATTCGCATCCGATGAAATTCGTTCGCAAAACAATTGAAAGGAACAAGCCATCCTGCAAATAAAGGCGATATTGAATGCGAACTTCTTGCAGACCACAGGTCATGGGGGAATTCGAGATCCTGTACTTCATCTTGAAGAAAGAGGTTAATCCATCACCTGTATCAGAATTGAAAAGCAACCAGAGCCAGCGAATCAGCAGAGCCATATTGAGTTGGTGCAAAGAACGAATGCCAATCCCTCGCCGATTGAGTGGGGGCAGTGACTAGGTTCCAATTCACCAAGGCCTGTTTTTCTCTTGTCATCCAGGCTAGACCAGCGAAATTGCCTCATCAAAGCGTTAATCTCCTTTTCGACAGAAGTAGACCCTACAGGAAGTGGTTAGCAGAAAATATTGCACGATTCAGGAGGCCTGGTCTATGCAATCTAATTCGTAGGACATATAGTATTGAGGAGACAGGCTTGGGAATTGGTATTTCTGCAATGGTCTGAACTCTCGCAGCTGCTAGACCATTTGACAATAGAGGAAAGCGTTGGAAATTCATATGGAGAGTATGGATTCACTCGACTTTAAATCTTATCTTATTTGGCAATAAAGGAACCAGTGAGTTTTCAAGGGTTTCGGCTGTTATTTTGATGTTCTGTTGGAGGGAGATCTCAAACAGATCGTCTCGTAAATAGTCGGGTCAGGATTCAGACAGGATTGGAAAGCAGAGGGCTATTGTGTAGAGGCCTATGATGTGTTTCTCCAAATGCCTCACAAATTTTGAAATCGGCCTGATGTCCAATTTTGCAGGTTCGTGACTTTTTTAAGATCTTGTTACTCTTAGCACTAGCGAATCTCTCAATTTTTATACACTTATCTCGCAACGCTCTCTAAAAATGAAATTTGCATGATATTTTCTCAAAAATCAAACATACAGCTAGGCAACTTCCGCAACTTTCAGGCCCTCACTCTTCTCTACTTACGTGCCCTTACTCTCTTCTACTCTCCAACCCACCCTTGCATCCTTCCCTTGTTGGGGTAGCTCTTCCACCTTTGTACATGATGTTTCTCCTTTATTCTCCATCTCACCTCTGCTACTACTGGTGGCCATGTCTCAAGCTTCATCTAGCCAGGAATTGAGGTTATCAACAACCTCAAGGTGAACCAATCACTCAAACTTCTTTACTAGTGGGTCCCCCTCCCCCTTCTTTGATGCTTTGGAGATGGGAGACAATATTATAGTCGTAATCTCGTCAGCCTTTTCTACACTTTGAGTCGCATCTTTGGGCCATCATGAAACTACTCATTCTTTTGTTGGAGGTGCTAGCAACTGCATGGTTGAACGAAGATCAAAGTCCATGGAGCAGGCTCCCTCTCTGCCCAGAGAGAAAGCTTATTATATGTTTCAATATAAAAAATATGACCCACTGCATAAGGATCATCAAGTACTTATGGTTGTGTGTTTGAAGTACTTTTACTCTTTTTTGACAAGCCTATTATAGGTCATGTCTTTCTTATTCTATGGTACCATATTGCGATATTCAAAATAAAAAATTCTTACAATAACAAAAATGTGAAATAATGTATTGAAAATGCATGACAAACAATATTCAAACTTTTGGCAATGCAACAAAAAACCTCAAAAATAGATATAGTGATAAATGAATGGTGTTTTCAAGTATACCAAATTGAGGATAGAAGCATATCAATGCTTAAAGAAACAAAGTGACAAATGGACACTCACATGCAAATGTGAGAAACCAACAAAAACAATAGATTATAATGGATAATATAATGCAAAGATAACTTGAAACTATACAAAGTAATTGACTTATGTCAATATTTCATCATCTTTTTGTCTACTCTTTGTCTCTCTCTCTCTCACATCCCATACACAAACACAATTATAGCGATTGTGGACAAAACACTAAGTGGCACAACAATTCTTTAATTAGAAATTGAACAATCAGAAAAACAATTTTTTTCATCCATTCTTTAACCAATATGTGGAAAATGACCTTACCAGAAGTTTTTTAAAAAAATGATTCACCTGTGGAAAATGACCTTACCAAAAAAACTTGAAGAATTGGCTATAATAGCCATCAATGAAGTGCCGCTAATGTGTGTTTTGCTAGAAATATTCACCAAAAATAGTTGCCATTTCCCAAGGAAAAAGAAGTTTGGGGACCATAAGAACCCTAGGTTATGTGAAAATATCCACGGTTTGCACATAAAAGGTTTTAAGAAACGAAATGTTGCCTTTAATGCTTGCAAAGTTCTCGCGTTGAAAATGAATTTTACATCACCTCATGCAAAACTTCACGATTTACGTAAACCTTTCAGGAATTCCACAAACATTTTAGAAATTTTACAAACATCAATATGAAACTCTTGATGAAATTCACACTTTAATCACCTATATATATACAAGTTAGGGAAATATAAACTCAACCCAATTGAGTCAGTTTTGAAGCACAAGCGTTTGCACGCGCGAGTGGTGACCATCATTACGTTTATTTATATGCATGCAGACAATCGCTCCTAGCGGCTTTGGCCTTCACGAATGCTTCACTCATTCATGTGGATAACTTGCTTTGGCACAATAGCACTTACGAGTACCTCTCCTAAAATGGTGGATCATAGAAGCATGCATATGATGTAGTCATCTTTGATCGATTGCTCAAGCATTATTAGCATATACATGCACCATCCTGAAGAGCCATAACAACTAAGCTTGCACGACAACGCTTACGAGTACTTTACCCAAATTAGGCAGAGCCTACTCTGGCATAGCAGCGCTTATGAGTACTTTGCCAGCTCAAGATGGATCAACTATTCTGGCACTGCAGTACTTACGAGTATCATGCCTATTTGAGGCGGATTAGACTGAGCTATCCAGGGTGGGATCCCAAACAACATATATTCATATGAAGGCATACTCATATCATCTTTGTGCAAGCATCCTTAGCTTGTGAGAGCACTTCATCGATTGAGGCACAAAATTTGACATCCTAATGCCTTAACGAAAATCTTTTATGTTCATTGGGGAGATTTCAGTGATTATGTAAAAAACCTGAAGCCTTTCAGTGTTTTGCATAAATCTGAAAAGCATCACTTAAGGGTTTTTTCGTCAAACAATATTTTGCGCGGGATAGAGGTATTTAAAGTGCTTGTGCACCTAAAATCAATCACCATATTATATCCTATGCATATATGCTACTATTGCATAATTATATTTACTAAGTAGAGTAGGTATGCTAAATGTGTCTGTGTCAAACAAATGTTTATAATATAATATATACTATTTATACATATATAACGCACAAGTATTACATAAAACATGGTGATGCGTATATAATCATAGAATAAGCATGGCAGTATATGAAAAATGTGTACATACCCAACTAGATGCATACATAATCATAAAATAAGCATGACAATATACAAAAAATATATACACACATAAATAAATGCGTAAACATATGGCCTAAGTATGAAACAATGTGTTAGGCTAAATAAATTGTGGAAAGATCATACATAATATATGTATCATATATGTGGAGATGTAGTCGCAATGATACGCGAGTGGACACCGGTGCAAGCACTCACATTGGCCTAGATGGCATAAACTAAGGACTAAGACCCAGGTGAGTGTATGTGTGTACGCATGAAGTTAGAGAGGCGTACGCGGAAAAACCATATCATACATGAAACATGAATTTTAACACATTAAGATTGGTGTCATGGGTGTATAAACCTATATTTTTATCTGTAAACAAGGTGAAGCATAAGGCCACTCCTAGGTCATAGCCGACACGTACTCTCATCCGGTATGGTCACGACAAGGCCGATTTCCTAAAGAGCAAGAAAGAGTAGGAAAAAGAGTGGTATAGGTGGCACCGACTTGTGACGCGCACCTTTAGGCACTTAGGTCACGAAAAGAAAAAAAATAGAGATAGAAAGAGCAAGAGAGAGCTATCCTATCAAGATCAAGTGGTGTTGACCCAAGTAGTATCGGTCCAAGTCAAGTGGGTTTGAGCTCACCTAAGTGGGATTTGTCTAGGTCAAGTGGGCTTGGTCTAGGTAAGTAGGCTTGACCCAAGCAAGGAAGCAAGAACGAAATAAGAGAGAGAAGATTGATAGGGGAGAGCAACCCTCGGAAAAGAAAATTCTGATTTTCAAAATGGGTTCACTTCTATTTATAGACTTTTAAATGGGTCTTGGGTTCGATTATGGGCCAGATCTAATTCAGATCCAAACTCATAAAGCATAAAGGTGATGTAACATGAGACTTATATATCTCAATACATGACTTAAGAAAGAAATAACAAAATGACATTTGTGGGGTCTGCAAAATAAATTATAGGGCCTGCCGATATTTTTTGAAAAAAAACTATAATTGGTCAAAATCTTTGTCTCATCAAAACTAAGTGGTTTGGTTCATTAAAAATTTTTTGTTTCGCTTAATGAGCCCGGTATGGCTCTCTAAACGTTTTTCAGTAAAAATCATTGAGGAGATACGTGTACCTATCCTAAGCATAGTTGGCTCATAAAAAATTCTTTATTTCATATCCTTAGGTCAAAACGATGAATATACGTAAAATACCTCATATATTTAACTTGAAATACTAAAAAAAAATTATGAATTTTATAATCTCCAATGTAGAAACGCCCTAGTTGAACCTTTTTTGTACTACATTTGTGGGTTCTTGGTGTTGGCATTCGCACACCAAATGTTTGATAGTTTGCTTACATTGTAATTTTCACAGAATTGTGAAACTCCTTAATTTTTTGGGTTTCACTACATTCTTTCCATTGTCTACGAGGGTAGGAACCCTTAACCAAATTTTTAGAATGTTATTTAGTTTGTTTTTATTGCAAGCATGTGTTCTTTATTGTGTAATTAGGTTATGCATGTAGTGTAGTTTCCAAATTATGCGTAAATATGTTGTATGCATGCCTAATGATTAGAGTTCATAAATTTTAAGTAAATTAGCATTTTAACATGCAATATTAATTTTTTATAATATAAAATAAATTTTGTTCTAAGAATTATATATGCTGTAATTTTTGTTTTTCCTTAGGAATTGTGCTACACGCTAAGTGTTTGGTGATGCCCAAGAGAGGAAATTTTTCAAAATTGAATGTGATAATGGGCATACTTCAAAACCATTTTTTTAGCAATAATTGTGTGTTTAAAACTTAGTTTTGAAATGGTTTTGCATACCTTTACGCTATGATCTTTGAGTGTGCCATTATACGCATTGAAAATGCCTATGTGCATGTGCAATCATGCATAGTTAAATGGATTAACATGCACATCATATTTTCAATTTTGAGTATATACTCTTGCATAGTTGATACTTATAGTTGAATATAATTATATTTACGTATAAGTTCTAGCTTTGGAAATGTGTTTCATACATAAATATCTGTGTTATTTGTCTATATCATTGGCATGTTGGTTTGCAAATATGTGATACTTATGCTAAGTATCAAAGCGGCTATAAGCCAATGCACATTGATTGAAATGCAATGCTTATGAAATTAGGTAAATAACTCATGGTAAGTGTGTATAATGAAAGGCATCATACAAATATTAAAAGAAGTTTGGAGATCATGTAGAGCATGATTTGAATGTATGGGTATTGAAAGGTCATACTTGACATGACTTTAGAATAGTAGAAATATGAAATACTTTTGCAGGTACATGCTCTGTAAATGTATGATTGAATTGAATGTATGGATGACATGAATGCATGAATGAAATGAATGCATGCAAGAAATTAATGAGAGTGAATCTTGCCATGCATAAAAATGTCTTATATATCAAATGATAATAGAATGTTACGAATGAATCATACATGAGTTCATGGATTAAATATGGTATGTATCATTCAATAATGCATATATAAATTATATCATGTATCGTGCATAAGAGCATGGTATGATGATGACATGTATCATGCATAAGGGCATGATAAGGTTATCACGTGAGATAATGACACTATTAACATGACATATGACCTTAATAAAAGATAACCTTTGGACCATGGGTCTTTATGAGGTGCTGATGAAATGAGAAACTCCTAGATGGTTGGGTTTGTCCTGATCTCATGTTTTTCTTCAAGAGAGAAAGGTGATACAAACCTTGTGGGGCATAAAAATGTTGAAGAACTGTGTGTGCCTCATCCCTGTCTCACGAAAGTTAGGAAACAAGTCTACCAGTGAGTCCTAGGTGGTAGTATAATAACTCTGTAGAGTTAGGGATGCATGCCTGATGTTAGTCCGACAATGTATCAAGTATAGGCTGATACAAGGACAATGAGTCTATCTCTCAACCACTATATTGCAGGTTTGATTGCACAGGATAGACCGAGTAAAGCCTTCAGGAAAAATACTAAAATACACATAATAATAAACACCCTGTTGGTTGTTTATAGGCAACTATACCCTCTACTGTACCAGATGAGTCTAAGATAATCAAGATAAATAATGTATTAGATTATTAAAATCACTTTTATCATGTGTATAAATATAATGGTGTAGACATGTAGATTGTTAATATTTACAAATGTCATTGCATATGAGCATACATGTGAATAAAAAAGACATATAAAAGTATACATGTGAATGGAAAAAATATATAATGCGTCATATGATTGACCAGAAGATCCAAGCTAAGGTCTTGACTGGGATGCATGTGTGTGTGTTATACACACAGAAAAGGCCATGAGAATTAACCAGTATCTATGTTATAAAAATGTAAGAGTGCATAATATGGCCATGTGAATTGACCTATTGCTTATATAATGAATACCATGGTCATAAGATTGACTTGTTTATACTTTTATGAAAGAATGAATGTGAATTCTTTAAATTGTCATAGACTTATGTGTCTTATTTACTTGAAAAGCATGCACGTAAAAAATATGTTGGAATAGTCAAATGAGATTTGGCTTGCTTGTTATATGCAACTTGTTTGAAAAGCATGTGCGTGTATTTCAACTATATGTGATATGATTGATGGTTTATTTATTATGCAAATGATTGAATGAATAAATAATGGAATGAATGCATAAATATTGATTCTATTGACCTTTATTGTATAATGATGAGAATCACATTATGGTTATACTAATACAAACTTGATTGTATTCTTCAAGTTTGCTTTTGGGTATCCTACGGGCGTGTTGTATTAATGCTCAAACAAATATTACATTTATCATCTTGGAAGATTGAGGTGGTAGGACGAGTCTAAGCTTCTTGGAGGACTTTGTTGTTACCGAGTTATCAATCTCTGGGAGATCAAAACATTTGTTTTGAATTTCAATACTTTTGATGTATTAAATATTACTCTTATTTAGAATAGAATGAAACATTTTGTTTATGTCATAGTTTGTTTTTAATACCAAAGGAGAATCTATTGAACTCATACTTTAAATATTTTAAATTTTAATCTTATTATGTAACTCCTCAAATGTTTGAACCTTTAAATGTATTTCATCTTTCACATTTATTACATGAATTTTGTTAGTGTAATAAACTCAATCGAGATGTGTCTAGGAATGATTATGTATTGTACCTTAGAGGTCAGAGTTATCCACGTGTTCTAGGTGATAGATTTTCAACTATTGCAGTTAGTCAATGATACAACCTATTTTTTGTTCTGCCTTAGCGATGATTTCTCCCAATCACGGACGGCTCGATTTGGGTCTGTCAATCACCCGGGTTTAAAAAATCTGAGAATAATGTACTTTGAAATGCTTTGACTGTCTACAATTGTCTTTCCTCACATACTTGGGTAGATAGTTAATTATCAAAACAATGACCTTTTAAATCACAATTTGAGATGAAAATATGCCTTGATAATACAAACAATTTTGTTTTGTATTTTGTCATACTTTTTTGTGGATATGCTCTAGTCCTAGCTGTGAATTAGCTTCAACCTCTAAGGTATATTTTGGTACTTGAATATGTTGTAATATTATAAATACTTGAATATGTTTTAATATTTTAAATTACTTGAACTCGGTATAGACTTACCTGATTGTCAACAGTCTGAACCTTTAATGGGTTTTGTTCAGGTTCAGGAGAATGAATGTTTTGGAGCAGATGCGGCATCGAGGACTAGTACTCTACGGAGGATCCTGGGCCCAACTTGGGATTTTGTTCATAATGTCTTCTTCCCAAGTTTTATGTTTTGAACATTCTGTATATTTTAACAAAGATGATGTAAATAATATTGTGGTTTTACTCTTATAATGTTTAGTGTGGATTCACCCCTATGACCTGCTCGAAATTGATGAAACCCAGATATGACATTAAATCGTTTTTTACTGTCAATATTTGAAAAGAAATTTTTTTAGAATTTTTGATAAATTTTCAGGTTTTAAATTTTGGGGCATCACACATTCTATCTCTTTATCTTAGCTCCCTGATAGATTGGTGTGGAAGCTTACAAAGGATGGGAGGTACTCATTCGCTTCTCTCTACTTGTTAATGAATGACCCATCAGTCATTTGGTTGCCTAAGGATGTGTTATGGAGGAATGGCTTGCCGTATCGAGCCTCCTTAACAGGTTGATTTATTCTTAATGCAAAAATGCAAACTAAGTACTGGTTGAAAAGGCAGGGTTTCTATGGTAAGTAGATGTCCCATTTGCCAATGTCATGAGTAAGAGGTATGCTAGATTTTTTTAGAGTGCGCTTTCATTACTTCTTTGAGGAACTAGGTTTGAGATGACTTTATTATTAGTTGGGAGAATCTAAATTTTTCAAGATGGATGCTGACTACAAGGCACCTTTTGCATCATCATGGTGAGTGGAGGTTTGTTTGGAGAGTCAGGTGGTGTGGAGACTAATTTGGTTAGAGAGAAATGATATATTATTCAAGGGAAACACCAAAGTTTTGACAAAATTTGTTTTCTTTTGAAACTGAATTAAAAAAGAAGGGTCCAACAAATATGGCTTGGGAAGGATTTTTGGTGACTGGGCAATAGATGAATCTTGATCTAAAATTTGTGGGTGTGTATGTGGATATGTGTGCATGCATGTGTGTGTGTTCAAGTGAGTATGTGGATATATATGATAATGCATTGGTCGGTGTGCAGTGACGCTCATGGCTCTTCTTTGCTCTGTGCACGACCCACCTTTCGTCACCATCTCTATTTCATATTCTCATTCCTCTTTGGCATCTATGGCATTTCAGGTTGTCTTCCTATTTTTAACCAGTGTTCTCCTCAGAGGGTCATGGTTTTCTGCTATAAAATAATTCATGTTCCAGGGATTCGGAATGGATTGCTCATGCTCCTCCGAATGCTGAATAAAAATGTTGGGGTCTGATTTCATAATGTTGTACTCCGCTCGGAGGGGTTTGCAAGGCTTTCAGGGTTATGCCTACTTCATTTCATCTCAGATGTTGCTCAATCAAAGCAAGCAGGATTGAGGAATCAGTTGCTACTTGAACTAGCCTGCTCACGATCTAATATGCATTGGCGATCAATGTTGGGGGAGAACCTTTGTTTTTTAGAGGAAAATATTGTAGTTTTATAGCAATATTTACATTTTTAATGGCTATTTCTTGGGACAAAAAGTTGTTTAAGGCTTTTACATGTTTTATTCGTTGTTCCTTTTTAATCTCTCTCTTTCAAGCTTGTAACTTATTTATTTTTTTGCTGGCACTTTGCTAATAAAAGTGTAGAAAAAGGAAAAAATGATTTTTGAGGAAAATATATTTTGCTGCTGCTATTTTTTTCTGTGCTAAACTTTTGATATTGTGTTTCCAAGCATAACTTCGCAAATAATCCAAATTGAAAGTGCGATCTATCAGATGAAATCAAGTTCTTAGCTTTTTATTTCTGCATAGAGCCATTCGGTATAGGCTAATTAATTTTACTCGATCATGCGAGTTCAATCTCAATATATCCAGATCCAAATCTGTGTAGGACATAGATAGACCAATTAGGTATGGATTATGTTCAGGATATGCTTTATCCAACTTCTGTCAAACAGGGGTTAGTGTTGCAAACAAGTGATCAGACTTGCATTCAGCCTATTCCAAACCCATATCCATTTCGTATTATTTCTTCATCTGGTATATATTTTCTTCAAACCTAGTTGTGTCTAGTTAGGTTTTGGATTTGGATGTAAAAGTTTGATACCAGTTCAATAGCACCACATTAATTGTCTATCAAAAAAATTATACTGATTCTAACATGATGGGTTTGGGTTGATCAAATACCCAACCCAAATGCATACCATTGGCATCCCTACCTGGGGTTTTGATTCATGTTCCAAGTGGATCACTATAGAGGGGAATTCATAATTTTTTTCCGAAAAAAATGACTGTATTGCATGAAAAAAATGAAGTATTTTCAAAAAATGCCCAACAACTTACCAAATCTGCTTAATGGACAGTTTTTTGGCACTTTTACCCCTTGCAAATGCGAATTTTTTATTTTTACACATCATTACGCTAAAATAATACACCCATGAAACTCGTCACCAAAATCTCATTGGAGGTTGCAATATTCCAAAAAAGATTACGAAATTCTAAATAATTTGCGAAACTCGTGAGGAGTTTCCTGCGATCACCTATGAAAATCATAAAAGTTGTGGAAGTCCGATAATTGCAAAATTGTGAATGAGTATCACATTAATTATTGCGAAATTCTGAAATATTTGTAAAAGATCAATATTTCTGTAATTTTTATGAAAGAATGATGCTTCATTTCACCACTTTTTTGCATCTAGATGCTCGATTTTTGCAACCCTAGGATTGTTGTGGTCCTCAATCCTTTCAATGATTTTTTGACTACATTTCAGCAACATTTCGACAACATTCAACGAATATTATGTTCTATGAATGTGAAAAACTGCACATAAAATTTAAAATTTATGTGGATGGCTACAAATTTTTGACTATGAACATAGATGTCTATGTGAAATTCCTTTCTAATTTAAAAAGAATGAACAAAAAAATTGCATGGATCTTGCGAAATTCTTTCCTGATTTAAAAAAATAAACAAAAATTTGCATGAACCTTGTGAAATTCCTTCATGATGCAAAAAATTATCAATTCCAAATACATGTTTATTCCATGTTATATACATATTATACACAATTGATTTTCATAAACAAATCAATGACCTATTATATAAATAACACATATCAAACAAAAAAAAAGATCAAACAACTTCATTCTCTATTACATACACAATTCATTCTTATAAACAAATCAATCGCTTATTATATAAACAATTCATTCTACTCAAAAAACAAGAATTAAACAACTTTATTTCCTATTATATACATAATTTATTCTCAACTTCATTCTTTGTTATATACAATTCATTCTCCTCAAAAAACAAGAATCAAACAACTTTATTCCCTATTATATACACAATTCATTCTCATCAAAAAATAAGAATCAAACATTCATTATCTGTTATATACACAGTTCATTCATAAACAACCTTATCACTTCACACGCACATATTTATGAATTTATACATAATATAACAAAGTTCAATTAATGCACATAACAAAATTCAAGCTACAAATCACTACTCATTTTCACTTTAGTTGGTCTTGCAGCTCCTTGTTGTAATTTTGCAAATGAAATCGCTGGAGGGGGGCAAAGTTTGAGGTTTTTCACTGCCAGTTAACCACTACAGATGAACTACCACTGATGAATTTTTTTTGCAAAATTGTCATCTCACAAAATATTTGTCCGAATGTCATCAAAATATTGTAGAAAAATTGTCGAAAGGATTGGAGACCACAAGAACCCTAGGGTTGCAAAAACAGGACATTCAAATGCAAAAAAAAAGGTTGAGAAACAAATCATCATTTATATGGAAAAGAATTTCATAATACGTCGTGCAACTCTTTTAAAATTTTATAAATTATGAAAATATCATACTTTCACAAATATTTTAGAATTTTGCAATACTTAATGTGATACTTGTTTGTAATTTCATAATTATCAGACTTCCGTAACTTTTATTATTTTTGCAGGTGATTGCGCAAAACTCGTCACGAGTTTTACAAATTGTTTGAAATTTTGCAAACTTTTTTGGAATATCACAACCTCTTATGTGATTTTGTTGACGAGTTTTATGGATGTATTATTTTAGCATTAAGACGAGCGAAAATCAAAAATTAATATTTGCGAAAGGTAAAAGCATCAAAAAAAAAAATAAGTACCTGTGATATTATCCATTAGGCAAATTTGATAAATTGTAGAGCATTTTTTGAAAACACATACAATCATTTTTTTATTATTTTATAATTTAAAGGAACCCCTACCAATCATCGACCTTACATTGGCTGGCCTCCTGTTGGTAAAACTCTTGAGGTCTCTTCTACCCTCCAAAGGGTACACCTAGCTTCAATCCCGAGGCAGGGACACCACCCATGGGTTTCGAACTTGTAACATTTCATTAATTTGGTGACATTCACAAGTCGCCCCTACCAAATGAAATGAGCCCTTGTGGGTGAATCCATGATAGTTATGAATGCAAGAATTACTTGTTTTGCCGGGTTATGAATCACCACGATGATATTTTCCCAAATAGTATCCTCATCCAGATGGATGAGTAAGTCAACAAAATAATGCGCCAATTATCTAATGCCACAATAAACAAAGTTTATACGTCCAATGATATTATATTATATGTTTCCCATTAAGAAACTGTGAGAACCTTTAAAGTCAAGATGCCTTCTTCAAAGCATTGATTAGAGTTTTACCAAATAAAAGTTTATGCTAGTTGTTACCAATATACCTTTTTTTTTTCTTCCATAACAGAGCTGGGCAATTGGGGCCCTTCCCTTTTACAAATAAGGTTAAGCCGACTCAAACAGGCCATAGGCCTGTTCACACTATCAGGCAGTTATGCAACTGCCCATATACCAGCGGGGTTGGAACTTGCAACGTCCCATCACATGGTGACTTTCGCAAACTGCTCCTACCAGACGGTCGGAGTCCCTGTTGGTGTTACCATATACCTTAACTTCTAACAGATGGAGAAGAGTTTTTCTAACTTGCTTTTTAGAATTCAAGGTCTCATATATATTGCATGGTAGGTAAGTATTTCATTTATGTCCACATTTTTTTATCATCATATAATGATAAGCATGCATTTAAAAAGGCTTTAATCATAGCTGTCTTATGCATATATCAAGAAGCTAGGTGTCGAGATTGACTTGATGAAGCAATTCATTTAATTTAAGGATTTGACTGTTCTGAAGTACAAGATAATGATATATTTTTGAAGGAAAACAAGTTGATGATACTCTGAATGCATGATTTCTTGGTCGTCAATCTTCTTTAAAGATGTTTTTGCATTGACTTAAAACTAAGCATGGTTGTCAGAAGCAATTATGGAGAAGGTTACACGAGAGACAATATACGCATGAGATTAACAATTATATTAAATTATTTGAAGGATTCAACCCTTGCAAAATAAATTATAAATGCACAAGGTCAATGGTTTTCCCTATAGAACATAGATTTAATCTAGCACACACGTCTTGATTAATGAATTCGAGACAGCAAGGATAGCTACTACTAAGGAGCACAACATTCAGGAACTGGAAAATGTCCTTGACTTCAAAATGTCAGAGTGATCTTATCAGGCACTTCAAATTGACTGGCGAATCCATTTGGAAAATATGATACAGTTTGTGAGACCTTTGTAAGAAAGCCGTATGTGCTTGGCTTGGCTGATCGTAACGGTTGTAGTTGCCTAATTGTAGGCCTCCATGCTTGATGACTGTATATTGTAGACTTGTATTGATTTATATACATCAATGGAGGTTGACCCTTATCATGAGAGATTTTTTGTGAGGTTTCCCGTGGATGTTGGATCACTATGATCCAAACCACGTAACCCATTGTGTGATTTCTTTTTCCCAATTCGATCATTTTCCAACTTCTTCTTCTTTGCGTGGTGCTTGTTGAAAAAGCATCAACGAGCTTTTTCAAAAGGCAAGGTCTCTCTCACATCACCTAGCTTTAGCTGGCAAACCCGTATTAGATGTGTGATGACCCAACCCGGGGCCTCTCGAGCCCAGGTTCGTGGACGTTAGTTTTTAGAAAAAATACCAAAATAACCTAAAAAACCATGTCAGGAATTTTCTTTTTTATAAGAACTAACGGTCCATACATACATCAACAATAGTTGTTATCATCCAAATAAAGATATCGCAATTACATAAGTAGAATAAACAAAAATGTAAATTGAGTAATACTTCAAATGCTGAGAAGTCTGGTAGTTGCTGACTTTAGTCCACAGTCAATTCTTTCGATTGGCAGCAGTCCCTGAACGTACAGTTATAACTAAGAGAAGGGGTGAGTCTACAATTTAGTAAGTTTTCATCAAATTAGACATGACTGTTACAATTGTAATGAGCTCTAAGCCTCTAATTTTAGTTTAGTTTGCTAACTAAGCATATATGTTATTTATAGATTTTATCTTTTTTACTGTTTCTCTATCATAATTCTCAAAATAGACATTCACATTCTACTCTAATCGACTATTCTAGAAATAACCTTGGGCATAACAACTCATGTAGATAACTCAGAGTCTACGGTGTTGGTCAGACATATGAACTACTCACAATAACATAGTCCAAACCGGCCCAGACTATGGACTCACAAGTGCTATAGCTACTCACCGGTTGTAAGCTAGGAGTCACAAATTGCTCATCGGTAGCTAGCCGAAAAGCTCAAGAGGTTGTACATGTCCTAAGGTACTCAAGGAGTTATACTTGCCCACAAGGTATCGATGAGCTACACTGCTCCCAAGGTTTTGTGGTTCATATTACATCCTACATGTGTCTAGTAGGCAATATTTTTAACCCCGAAAAGTCACCTAAGAATTTCTGAGCAAATCTTAAGGTTCGAACGAGGTACACACCCTAAACAATGCCCTAGATCATGCCTCACCTAGTAGAGTTTTTTATCATGTTGTGTATTGTTATCCTATACACATTATTCTTTTAACTTTTATTCTTTAACATTAGTGTCTTATATAATCATCAATGTATCTCCACTAACTACTTTTAACATGTAGATACATGTCATATATCTACGAATAGCATCCCACCACATAGTCAATTCATTAAGTTACGATACTTACAATGCCCCTCTTAAGTCATAAGTGTGATATTCTCAGGACAGATCATATCCTGAAACTCTAGAACTCTACACTCATTTTTCAAAGTCATACTTCAACCTTTAACAATATTTTATATGCATTAATGTCATTATTATCTCTATACAGGATACACCCATCATTTAAATCATGTCATAAATCAAGAAACATGCAGCATGTAACATCATATTTAAGCATCATACTGAAAATCAAGGTTATGGATTAAACAAATATTATATTCAAAATAAGATAAAACTAACATACTTATTAACACATTTAATCACAATGCAAGATGCTTAAACTAACTAGTATGTGTTTTATTTAATTAAGGAGGAATTTGCAAATGTTCACTTACCTAGAATGTCTAAATTTCAAATCTAAGGAATAACCTTAGTCTTCTCACAAGTTCTGATCTGAAATAGACAAAAAATCATGTATCATCATTTAAAGCCTTGTCTTTGTGAAAAACTATGAAAATACCCTTAGGCTTTAATACCAAATTATGATTTCATTTTTCTCAGAGTTTGTCATCATATCTCTGGCTAATGAATCCTACTTGAAGAGAAGAATCCAAGGAACCAAAAATCACTTGAATCCAATATTTGGGTGAAAAGTTATTCATCATTTACTAATCGGGCATATCAAGGGCAAAATTATCTTTTTATTCTTCGACCATCCCTAGGTTTATGTAATTTTTTCCAGATTCGTTTTGTCTTTGCATCATACTTAATTCGCATTCACTATAGTTCAAATTTATTTTAACTAGATCTATTGATTGAGTGTCGGATCCAGATCCATTGCTACTCTAATGTTGATCCTTCAGATTTTTCAACTATAAACTTGACTGGATCCGGTACGACTGATCCAAACCTTTTGTAATGGTTTGGTACAAGTGTGGCGACAACGATGAAAAGGACTTGAATTTGAACTAAACTCAATTGAATCTAGTTTGCTTTGGATCCACTTTATGTACACAAGATCCGATCTGGGTATGGATCACATTTGGATCCAAACCTAGATCTGACTCACATTAAAAAAATTGAGGTCTTCACCTTCTTAATTTTTGCTCCGCTTCGTATACATGTTCATATCCTCATACGCACTTGTATATATATATATTCTAACACATGGCTGACCCGGTCTAGACCGAGTTGGTCTATCTCAAAAGTTGGCCCAAGTTAGTCCATCAAAAACATTCTTGATTCTGTCTGTCCAGACTGAGTCAATTGGTCAAAACAAAACAAACCCGACTTGGTCTATCCAGACCGAGTTTGTCTACCGAAATACAGGCCCAACTCGATTTGTCTTTCATTTTTTTTCCTAACTCGATCTGGATCGCTGCTAGACCAAGTTGGTAGGTACTCTAACTCGGTCTGGACATGCCTAGACCGAGTCAGCCTTTTGCTGCTGACCAGGCTCGGTCTAGGTCATACCAAACTGAGCGGCATGGCCGACTCGGTCTACCAGTCAGTGGAGATCGAGTTTGCCCCACCACTCAAGGTCGAGACAGAGAGTGAGACTCTCTATCTCCTCCTCTTCTTTGCTTTGTCGTTGCCTCTGACAACCTCAACATACTTGTCCCCAGCGGTTGCGCTCCTCGCCGCCCCTACTTCTTCTCCTCTCCTCCTCTTCCCTTATTCTCTCAATCTCTCTTTGTCCCCTCTCTCTTCCCCCTCTTTGCCAAAATTGTCAGGGGGGGGGGAGAGGGGACCCATGGATTTTTTTTAATAGCCATGATTGAGTAGTGTTGCTCCTCGACCCCTTGCCTCTTTGAGAGGTGATTCCCCTCTCTCTCTCCCCACTTTTCATACATGGGAGAGAGAGGGGTAACGCCTTCTCCTCTCTATAACTGACCCCACCTAGACGGCTTTATAAGATGAGGATATATTTTGAGTATGCTGCCTTTCATGCTTCAATAACCACATGGTCTGATGAATTTGCTATAGATCAGATGCACAATCTCTTACTTAATGAGGAAGCACGTTTATTCAAAGTAGTTTAGACAAAATATGATGTTGGACCTGAGGCAAACCTTGGACAGTGATCAAATTCTAATTTTTCTCTAGATTAAGGTCAATATTTCAGGAACTATCAACAGGACAAATCTAGAGGTCGAGGACACAGGCAATGAGGATCTCTCTCATACAATCAGCAAGCAAATAACAGTCAAGCTATCACCTGACAATATTGTGATAAGTTGGGTCATGTGGCTAGTCCCATTTTGCCTATCATGCATCTACATATAACTCAGATTAAGGTTGGTTTCTAGATTAAGGTGCATCGCACCTTATGAATCCTGACTTAAACTTGCTATCACTTCACTCCCATTATCAGGGCAGTGACACTAACAAAATCAATAATGGATGATCAGGTTTAGCTATCCCTCATGTTGGTGATTCTATATTTTTTTTAATGATGAAACTGATTTTATTTTAAAAGATATATTGCATATTACTCAAATTAGAAAACAGTGGTTATCTGTTCAAAGATTTATACAAGATGATAACATTATATTTTATTTTCACCCTTTTATTGATTAGAAGAATCTACAAACTTCCACAGAGTTTTCACTAAAGCAGTCTACGACCAAGAGAATCTCGTATTGGTCCATACAAAATTGATTCCTAATGTACAGAGATTTAGGATATACCACTCAGGACACGAGGTAGTTCAGCCCCCTATGACCGAAGACTGTGGACCAACAGAGACGTTGCGCTCTCCAAAAGCAATAACGATCAATCGTTTGTGTGTACCATCACTCTCACTAAAGTGGTTTCGGATTTGAATGGGTCATGGGTGTATTTAATTATTAAGTTCATCAATTAATTTCATGCACTCTCAGCACACACACCCAGGCTCAGTAGCCCAATTTTCACACGAGGAGATTCCATAATACAAGGTTGTTTTAATCCATTCAAACTATTCGTAGTTCACACCCCATCACTGGGTAACCTTAAGCATGGCTTCCTTGAGACAATTATGTGATTATATACATGGATATTGAATCTTTTCTTTCCTTGGTGCTCTACAAGTACCCATAGGTTCCACCGAACCCATGCTCACTCTTTAGCTACATACATGCTCATATGACACATCTTTATCATCATACATATACTATATCATATGCCCACATGTATGCATAAAGGTTGTACACACATACAAGCATGATCATGCTTCAATAAGCAAAACATGTGTAACCAATTATTTTTTCATTGATCATGCCTTATGATGCATAATGCTCATTAACATACTTGTCATATGAATTGTTAGCAATCAAAAAATAACATGGAATGCATTCAGTTAACATGTTTATCAGACCAAATTCTAATTTAAGCATCAATAATCAGTCCAAGAAACAGAACCGCAAAAACATTTATAACAAAATTATAAAAATTCTGATATTGAATCTTGTTTAGGAAAAATATAAGACAGATCTTGTCAACTGTAAAAATTCATTCTTGATTGGAATTTTTTTTCAGATTTACTTAGAAATCTTTTGACAAAAACTTTTTTACAGGATCATATACGTGCTAATTCCCCCAGATTTTTCATAATTTATTTTGATTAGTGATCATGCATAATATTCGTATTTTATTCATCTTTATTTATGCATGATATATGATAAAATCATATTAAAACCCTATTTTTATCATTGTTTTCGATAATTCGCTTCGAGATTGAATTTCTAGAAAAATCACATTTTTCGATTCGGCCTTGTGTTTTTCAATATTTTTATTAGTTTAGAATTTTCTAATTCATAATTTAATTAGATTAGGAGTGTTTTACTAATTTTTAATTAGCTTTAATTATATTAAAAAAATGAGTGTAGTTGAGATGTGTATGCTTAGATGGATGTGTGGAAATACAATAAAAGATAAGATTCGAAACGAGAAGATATGTAAGAAGGTAGGCATTGCATCCATTGAAAATAAGATGAGAGAGAATCATTTACGGTTGTTTGGACATATTCGGAGAAGGCCTAATGATGCTCCAGTTAGAAGGATGGAGAAATGGGAAAATATAATAGTTAAAAGAGGTCGGGGTAGGCCTAAGAAGACTTGGATGGAGATGATAGGAAAGGATATTAATGCTTTGAACCTCACAGAGGACATGACATTGGACATAAATGATTGGAGGAGAAGGATTCATGTGGAAGACCCAGAATGATTTTCTTTTTTGGTTTATATCGCCGACCCCAATTGTTTTGGGATGAAGGCGTAGTTGTTGTTGTTGTATCCATTGGGAAACAGTTGATAGGATGGTGAATCGTTTTGTGACAGGAACGTGTGTTTGAAGTTGTTGTTTGAGGTTAAGACCAAATTCTGCAGTTTTTTTTTATTCTCAAATCAAATTTGTTTAGATTCATCGTATTTTTTTGTTGACAGAATTATTAACAACATATTGGATGTAAGTTTAGAACTAGAACCTTAAGTGGTTCGTTCTTAGATATTCAGTTTCACACTCAAAGACTGATTTTATTGCGTTTTATTTGAATCCCAAAAATCAGGTAGTTAAAATTTCCAGACAGATTTTATCGTTTGTTGCATTTTACGTTCCCTGTGACTGAATTAGTGTTGGATTTTTGTGAATTGAACTCGGTTATATGTGTGTTGGTTGTTGTTTGCAACAGGGAACTAATACACGTTCAGGTGTGTTCAAACAAACCACTGTCAATCGAGAGTACTTTGTGGGACGCTCACCAAGTGTCGGATGAAACATTCCAATGGCACTTTGAACATTATTTGAAACTGAACTTTTTAGGGAGTGTTTGGATAACTCTAGTGATGTGAATTTTTGGCACCTATTACTTTTTAGCTTTATATATATATATATAGGAGAATAAAAACCTCTCTAATGAAAAACCCTTCCAAACTTTCCTATGTTTTATTAGATTTTTGTTAATTTTTTCAAAATTTTGACAGCACAGATGTGATCAATATGCTTGTTTTTATATGAATCAGTTCTTGGAGCATGTGATTCCTATGCATGGATAGGTTTTTATAAGGTTTCAAAATCAACGGCCTACAATTTTCATAAAATTTTGAGGTTCCAAATACCATTTTTTCTATCCAAAATTCATGATCTATGTGTCAATTTATAGTAAAACAATCATGCTCAACACATCTGTTCGGTCAGAATTTTGAAAAAAATAAAAAAAAAATCATTGAGGAGGTTTGGGAGGGTTTCCATTGTAGAGGTATATAACAACCTAAAAAAGTTCAAAATCTACAACCAATGATGAATCGCATTCACCGCTAATTCTCTGATCCGAAAATGGACTTTAAACGGCAGTCACCACCACTGCTAAAAATCTTTTTTATGCATAAATGACATTTTCATCGCTGATCTGCTCAAGATCAACGGCAGATATGTGTCCGATAACAGTGGACGATTTGCTAGTGTGTACTTTCGTGCGTGATTGTGTTGTACATGTGTGTGCACACACCACTGTCAGCCTGGCCGCTTGGACATCTTGCCATTTAACAGCCTCGCTATCTTGAAGACTTGAATTCCTAATCTTTCAAGCAAAATATAAGATAACCTTTCTAATATTTGCCACGAACAGCTAATATTCCTTAATTTTTAAGAGAGAAAAATGTGTCAATATACTTGATTCCAGAGTGTTCAAATTTCAAAGCAACCATTGACCTGAACACATGACTTGAGGACAGCTCATGTTGCCCTTGTTCTGATCAAGTATAGACTAAAAAAAAAAAAACGCAAATTTGTCCCTAGCTTACTTGTACAAGGAAAGGTGCCTTTAGAACAAATCACAATAGATGGCCCCCATCATAAAAAGATCCACATCCCCAGTCCGGTCATCTTTCTTCTCTAAATCTGCTTGAAAACTTATATTGAATAATACCCTGAGCAAGTATACATGAATTCCAGCACCATTGATACTGGTGGAAATGTAGTGTCGAACAATTTGATCAAGCTACAATGTTTCACCACAATGTTTATGGATTTGGTCAGCTTAAGTTGTGGAAACATTGGATTGTTTTTTGTTTTTTTTTTTCATGAACCAGGAGGAAACCACCCTTGGGATCAGAGACCTAATGGCGTTTGGCTAAACCTGTGGTGCACCCCTTGCCCCCGAGGAGCTTATCCCTTGCCTTCCATTAATGCAAAGAGCTGACGTTAATAAGAATGTAATCCTGACCACGGCCTAGTGGCCAAAGAAGCCCTTGAGGCTGGAAACAATTGGGTCCTTGATTGAACTTGGTCATTCTTTGACACAATGACAGACATGAGAGAGAGAGAGAGAGAGATAAGCACGAATATTAGGGGCGGTAGCTTGTTCAAATTAATTTTTGCATGGTAATCATTTGATAAAAATAAAATAAAATAAAAGCAATATGAAGCTAAGCCTTTTAGTTTTGTCTAAAATAATCTGTGCAGGCTCAATAATGACGGTATCTTAAAAAAGGAAGAAAAAATGGGAAAAGTTGCAAGGCCAAAGTCTGAGTAAGGTTTTAGTAGGGCAGGGTTCAATTTGCACAAAGCAATATCATCGTTCACTATAAAACCCTAGGCCGTTTTGTCTTTGCGTGATGTCCACACCGTCTTCCTCTTAAAATATATATATAAAAAAGGATGATGTCCCAATCTGATTCATTAATTTGTTTGGAAATCTTTTTCTAATACTTTGAAAAGAACCGGATGGAGAAATGAATGATGAGACCCATTGGCATTGTGAATTACAGAAATGCCCTTTAATGTAATGCACAATTAGTCTGGCGGTGTAGTTCTTAATTTCCTACATATATAAAATTAGTTATGTTCAGGTTGAGGGAACGAATTGCAAGCACTTGCTTTGTTTGTTTGTTTGTTTTTTTGCTTTAAAATAAAAAAAAAGTTGATGCCCATCATGCAGGTTAGGTTCAAATCACGCAGTCAATTGAGCACCCTACATACAACTTAGGCTATGTTGCTTCACCACATGAAGCTTTAGAGTCTTTTTTTTTTTTGTTTCTTTTTAGACCCATCACACTTCTTGCTTCACCACATATGATGCCACAAAGACTTTCGCTTGCTCATCACTCCACCTTCCATATGTGCTCATCAAAGTAACCAACTTGGACTGGGTTGCAGGCCTAGTGCCAGTTCTGACCTGACAAACTACACGGACTATTCAGATCATGCAGAAGATCTGCACTGATCAAGCTCCGTCCAAAATAAATTGTTAAAACTCTATATTTTTACTAGAATACACAATATGGGATTTTTGATCCGCGCTCTGACAACTTCAAATCTACATTTGATCCTATTCCTCAGACTTGCCAGTTAATGCTAACTACTCCCACCTACTAGAAATCATACTTGTAGATTGCATCTTCTTAATCATACCATATAAATATACTTAACATAGTTTATTTGATAGGAATCATGTTTTTTGGACATAAAAGAAAATTTTAGGTCATGAAATTTTGGTACATTGTTATCGGTTGAATTTTGAAGATCATAAAAAACCAGTATGTATGTCATAATCACATGATCCAAAACTTGTTTTCATTAAATAATGATTGTAGATCCTGTAGGTCTGATCAACAAAAACTGTTCAAAATTTTTGAAATTTTGAAGCTTTTATTAGGTGGGAATAGATGCTCGAGTGCACCATATATATATATATATATATATATATATATATATATATATATATATATATATATATATATATATATATATATATATATATATATATATATATATATATATATAGCTTAAATGAAATCTGGGTGGGATCAGATCCATGTAAGTGTGGGTCTTGCATGCTCAAATAAAGGTAGTCATCTTATAGTATCCGGCTTTACAAGTCTGACAATTTGGCAGCCAAATTGTGCGGTGCATGGCTTGACACCATCGGACAAAAATCACATTGATTTTTCTCGTTTTTCTCGAGTATAAACTCATGTTGCTGTAGATAAGTTGTATATATATATACACGTTTGCAACCTTTAATTTTTAGACAAACGTTTATTTTTTCAACTGCCCGTGGATCACTATGTGTCGGTTGTTTTGACCGAATCAGAAGATTCAGCATATTCAAAATAGTAAGAATCGGTTTTTGAGGTGTTTTTTTCAACAAAAAATTATAATTTTATGGACCAGGAAAGTATCATATAGTGTAGGCCCGTTGATTTTTGAAGCCTAAACAATTTAAAAGTTGATTTTCACTAAGAAAAACATGCACAGCATATATAATGGAAAATGAAAAGCTATAAAATGGGCATGGTGCCAAATGAAACATTTTATTAGATTTTCAGAGTTTGTTTGAAATTTTGACCATACATAATCTACATGCTTGTTTTTTTGTAGAATTCATTTCTTGTAGCATTTAATTCTATGCATGAATAGGTTTTTATAAGGTTTCAAAAATCAATGGCTTACCATTTTCACAAATTTTAGATGCTCCAAATACCATTTTTACCATCCAAAAATGCATGATCCAAGTATCTATTTCTATTACCCAGTTTGGGTTCAACAACAACAACTACGCCTTCATCCCAAAACAATTGGGGTCAGCGATATGAACCAAAAAAAGAAATTCATTTTGGGTCTTCCACATGAATCTTTTTCCTCCAATCATTTCTATCCAATGCCAAAAAAAAAATATTGATTTCTAGTAAATTCATCATGCTGAACACATGTATGGGGCCAAAATTAAACAAAAGAAATACTGAAAATCTATTAGCATGTTTCATTTACCATCGTACCCATATATATATATATATAAGCATGAAAACCTCTCCAATGAAAACCCTTCCAAACCTCTCCAATGAATTTTTTCTTTTTTTCAAAATTCTGACCATACAGATGTGGTCAGCATGATTGATTTACTATAAATCGACACTTGAATCATGAATTTTGGATAGAAAAATAGTACTTGGAGCCTCAAAAATTTAAGAAAGTTTTACACTGTTGATTTTGAAACTTATAAAAATTTATCCATGCATCAGAATCAAATGATCCAAGAACTGATTCCTATAAAAATAAGCATATAAATCTACGGTCAAAATTTTGAAAACAATACAAAAAATTCAATAAAATGTTCATTGAAATAGTTTTCATTTTCCTATATATATATATATATATATATATATATATATATATATATATATATATATATATATATATGTGTGTGTGTGTGTGTGTTTGGGTGCGCGTGCGCGCTCCCGACAGGAGAAATTTCCGAGAAGTCGTCCTACGAATGTGACTTGTTCAACTCCCACGTAATATGTGTGTGTCTCAGTAGGACCCTTGGGAGAAATTCTAGACCCATTACGTAATCCCTTTCCTTTTCCCGATTTCGTTTTTTGTCTTTTCTTTTGGCCTTTGAATTGGGGTAATGGCATCCCATGCAACTTTCGTGCCTGCATTCAATTCAGAAAAGTACAATCTTGCTGACACTGCATATCATACGGTCCAAACCCCCCCATATTTGACTGAGACCACACTGCTTTCAGCCTCCGAGATAAGTGTGTGTACCACAGCACAGCTTAGACTTTCAGCCCTCGTGATCGACGGACCGTGCCTTGGGCACATACAACATAAATGGGCCCGTCAACCATCCATCCGTTCATTAGACTTGGTACTTTGTCATTTAGGGCTAGATTGTTTTCACGGTGAAGAAAGAGTTTTCAGCTGAAACAGAAATCCCCACCAAAGCCCCTCCTTGGATGGAAAATGCTTCCCTAGGGGGATGTGTGACAGAGGTTCCCGTTGAAAACCTTCATTTGGGTGGAAAATATGTGGGGTGCACTCAGTCTTTCCGGCTTGGTGTTTGTTGGAACCCAAGCGGGAAAGCGCACCACTTTAATGTGAAAGTTGAAAGTGAGGTGTGAAACAAACAGCCCCTTAGAATATCCCTGGTCCTTACAATTAGTCACTGGGGCTTGGAGTCAAAATTAGTTCTTTTTTTAAGAAAAAAATAGTTTAATTAGTAGGGTGCTAACCTAATTCAAACAACAATACGAGCATAATTAAACTGGTAAACCACAACCGTACATTTTTTTTTGTTGGCAAGGAACCTTCCTAGAGACGTACGTGTCACTTAATGGGCCCATTTCCCTACCAAGTAAACACTAGGTAGTTCGCCTCCCATGGACAGACCCATTAAAGTAACGGGGTATATCTTTACAGGGTTCGATGGGATGCCCTCCCTCTTGACTTCTTTCATGCACACCCTGCTAGCCAGTTGTGCTCAATCCGCAGGGGCAAACACAACCGTACATGAACATCTATATATAACTATTGAAAATTGAGAGAGAGAGAGAGAGGCAACTAAGATTATGCAAATGTTTCCTAATTCTATTGTCAATCATTTACATGGAAGTTAGGGCTATCACCAATGGAGTAAGTAAACTAAAACAAACCCAAACAACAAATTGCAAGTGGTGCTATTTCTTTTGGTACTAATGTTTCTTCATAATATGTGAGCAACACTTGGATATAACCCTTGTTGTGAACTGTCAGGGTTGACCAACATATTGCTATAGGAAAAGTTGTAGTTGGGAGTGTATGCAGGGGCCGTATCACCAACTTGAAAGACTTTCTTCTCTTGAACGACATAGCTATTTGATAATTCACATGCAGAACCACCAGAAATATCCATGAGAGTGAACGGATCCTCAACCCCACTACTCAGCAACCATGAAATGTAGCTATTGTTGTCAATTGAATTATGAGATTGAGATGGAAAACTGGCTTTGTTATCAGGCAATAATGTCTGTGGTGCTGGTTCTGTGAACCCAGAAGATGCAAAAAGAGAGATTGAATCCATGTTTGGTTTTTGGGGCTCTAGAGTGTACGGAAAGCCAACTTCGATTGGAGGCATCACTATGCCTTCATATTGGGATTTGGTGCAGCTGAGTTTGGAGAAGTTATAGACAGAGCCCACATTTTTTGGTGCAATGTTTAAATGGGTGGGAGTGGAAGTAGATGGTGATGAAGAGGAAGGTGAAGGTGAAGATGATGATGAGATTGAAACTGAATGCTTGTGAATATGGGCGTCACTGCCAAGATTGGCTTTTGCAGCAAGCATTTTCTTCTTCAACTTAGTGTTCCAGTAATTCTTCACATCATTATCGGTTCTTCCTGGTAACTGTGATGCTATGATAGACCACCTAACCAAATTCAACAATAAAAAAAAAAAGAGGAGTTCAGCACATACATGAAGGACTTAAACAAATGCTTGACAGAGAATCAGATGTAATCAAGTCGTTCTTTTTTCATTTTTCTATTGGAAATTTACTGTTCAAGTTTTTATGCTAATCATTAATTGTGTATAACATATAAATATATAGAAGATAAATGATTGGTCATCTTATGTACAACTGTATACAGCAATGGCTAGCTCAAAGACTAATCTGCCCTTTGGGTCCATAACCGGTTGCTATATTGCACTTTGAAAGGAGGAAGAATAAAATGACAGCTTAAAACAATTAATTACTAATTAAGCTTCAAAGGACTAGTCTAGCGTTGCAATAACCAGAATTGGTTGCTGCTGAAATGAAAATAATTGATCCTTGAATACCTGCTGCCCATGCTCTCATAGAGAGAGCAAATGATGTTATCCTCTTCCTCAGTAAAACCACCATGCCTAATATCAGGTCTAAGGTAGTTAAGCCAACGCAAACGGCAGCTCTTTCCACAACGCTTGAGCCCTAAACAAATTGGCAACCAATAGTCATGAGAAACACTATCAAAGACAGAAGAAAGTTCGAATAGGGCTTTGGTCACTGGTCAGGAAAGGCGGCCCCGTAAAAATAAGGGGGAAGAAAATCTCCCACAACTTTTTGGAAGAGAATTATATAAGAAAAATAGGAAGCATGCCGGCCTTGCGTAGCAAAAAGCTAAGAAAAAAAAATGGGGAAAGTAAAAATGAAATGGTAGCATGGGTTAAAAGGTAAAAGAAAGAAAACTGGCAAATGTAAAAAATGGGTGTTAGAGGATCTTGTAAGAAAACTTGAAAAAGACATGTTTGAATGATGAAAATAAGTAACAAGGGAGATATCAAATAGAAGGGATGGAAGAAATAATCAACACAGACAATTAATTGTATTGAAAAAGGAAGGCGAAAACCGGCAATTTTTTTAGAGGTCAATCATTTGAAGTGAAAGAAATGAAAATATGGAAGAGTTCACGAAAAATAATCACCAAAAAAGTTATTGTAGAACACAGAAAGCCGGGCCTGTTTTGTCAAAAAGCAGTGAAAACTTGAGAAACGGAAGCAATTCGACGTGTAAACTTAGCAAATTAAGGGAAAATGGCCTGTTTGTGAAAAGGACTGAAGTTGGACAAATGAGCAAAAATGACCAAAAAAGGAGTTAGGTGCTCAAAATGGTAACAGAGATCAAGAAAACAAAGTTGAAGCAATGGAAAGAAGAAAATATATAGGAGCAGACAAATGGAGTTTAGAAGTGGGTAGCAGACAATTATGTTGAGAGAGAGAGAGAGGTGGTGGTGAAGAATTGTGCTAAAAAACCACTCGGAAGCAACTTTTACCAGCTTGCTTTTTAGAGAGAGAAAAAGACAGAGAGAGAGAGAGAGGTGGTGATGGTGGTTAAGAATTGTGCTAGAAAACCCACTAAGAAGAAGAAGAAGAAGGTGTGTTACCTGCTTTCTGAGGCAATGCAATCCAATTGCCTCCGGTGCCATACCTCTCAACGTAGTTCTTGAGGGTGGCGTCCTCCTCAGGGGACCATGGCCCTCTCTTAACGTTGGCCTTGTCACAGCACGGAGACCTTCCCATTTCCCTGACCTTGCTTGCCTATTGAAGGAGAGAGAAAGTGATAAAAGAGAGGGAGGGACTTCTGAGAAGCAAATCCTGCGAACATCCTGCCCCTCTTTAAAGTTGCTTCAAAGAGACTGAAGGCTGAAGAGCAAGGGAAAATTATGATTCTACCCTCCAAAGATAATGTCAAGGAGAGCTACAGCCCTCTTGTCTGCTTCTTGAACCAGTTGAAACTAGGTCAACATCGATATTGTCAGTATCGGTATCGGCCCTGAATCGTTTGGCCAACTATTTAGGTGAATCGGCTGAAACAGATTCTCAAGTGAATCATTCTGAATCGGCTAAAAGATGATTGAAAATTATTTCTTGTCAATCAGAACGTGACATGTGCTAAAACCATTAAAATAATACTAAAAATTAACTTTAAGCAATTTTTATATTTATTAAAAATAGCCGATTCAGGTTAGTATCTTATCGATTTTCTACCGATATACGATACTTATCGGTCGATATATGCTGATACTGACAACAATGGTCAAAATCAAGGGCGTCCGCGTCATTTGCATGGTGTTTCATGCAGTTTTTTTTTTTTTTTCAATCTTATCCCGGTTTCTTCCTGAATAAGACTGCACAGGAAAGAGAAAGTCAACGTTGTGTGCAATTGGGGTGCAGGCCGTAACTGGTCCGACGCAAGTGTGCCCTGGACCGGTTCAGAAAAAGTGTGTGGCGCTAGCCGAGACCGGTCCCAACCGTTTTGCGTAGGTTCAATCTGGTTCAGTATGAGACTAAGCATTCTGAGCTATTTAGCTCCCAGACAAGGTCAGTATGACCAAGTATAATAAGCATTTTGTATTATTCAATCTAAACATATGGTTTTTTGAGTTGTGAAATTTTAGTGCATTATGAACCTTTGATTTTTAAAGCTTTTAAAAAACATGCTTTTATGTCACAATCACATTATTTAGAACCCATTTTCCATGAAATAAACCCAGTAGATCACATCCATAAAGTTCAATGTACAGAAAAACAATGTAAAAAATATGAAAAGAAGGTGATTAATTTGTAGCACCAATAGGGGCTATGCTTGTCAGTAGGAGCAGCTAGTGCAGGTCGTCACCTTGTGTTGGGATGTTGCAAGTTCAAATCCCAATGGTATCGTTGTATATCTGGTAGGGGCCCAGCTTGCCTTTCAAAAGAAAAAGTTGATCTGTAGCAGCGAATATTAGCGCACACACACACTCACGATGCGTGTTGCTTTGACACGATCTAACCACATAGATGTGTTCAACATGCTCGATTTAGTAGGAATCAACTCTTGGATCATGAGATTTTTGAAGGAAAAAACATGTTTTTTTAGAGTTGGAAAAAATTGATGCCTTCACAGCTGTTGATTTTTGGATTACCAGAAAAACCTGAATACAAGTAAATCACATCTATGGTGTTAGATGTGAGAAAAAAAAAACAAATAAGGTGTTCCGTCCAATTTTCTAGGTCTATTGCACCTACAGTGAACTTGTTGGTTATGTCTGAAGATGATGTGATGAAACAAAATTTCCCCTTGTTTTTTTACCTCATGAACTTGGCCTAAGCACACCAAATTTGAGTGTGGACTTTGCATGGACCACAATATTTTTTAATGTTTTGTTACTGGATTTGAAAATCGAACTCTACAAATGTCATTTCCACAGTTTATTGATAACAATGTTCCCACGTTAAGACAGATTTATGAAAGAATCTAGAATTCAACCGCCTATAATGCACCAAAATTTTGCAATGAAAAATCCTATTTTTTTTTTAGGGGTGGCAATCGGGTCGGGTTGGTAGGTAGGGTCGGCCGGTCAGCATACCTCAACACGAACCCGACCCGTTTATTAAATGGGTCGGCTGTGGCAAACACGAACCCGACCCATTTATTAAACGGGTAACCCGACACCACACGGTTAACCCGTTTAATAAACGGGTCGGGTAAACAGGTTGGTGGGCGGGTTGGCGGGTCGGGTACGAGTAAACGGGTTGACCCGCCCGCCTAACCCGTTTATTAAACGGGTCAGCCGGGTTGGCAGGTTGACATACCCCTAACACGAACCCGACCCGTTTAATAAACGGGTTAGGTGGGTCGACCCGTTTATGATACGAACCCGAACCCGGCTAAGAAGCGGGTTGACGGGTCGTGTCAGATTTTGCCACCCCTAATTTTTTCATTGAAATAATTAGATTTAAAGTATGTTTTGTAGTAAATAAATAAAATGATAAACATATCTACAGCCTCAAATTAATCGAAAAACTCAGCAACTATTACTTTTTGAAGTGGTCTATACCAATCCATACGCAAATATATATATATATATATATATATATATATATATATATATATATATATATATATATATATATATATATATAACTCTTGTGTACATCAGAAACGTGTGAAAAGATTTGAAGGAATTAGTCTTTCTTTTTTATAATCTAAATATGTAGATGTGCTATATACGTGACTGGTTTTATATATATGGACTAGCTAGGTCTTGGATCGTCCAGACAATACATAAGCAAGTTTTTTATGACATGGAAAAAAACAATGTTTCAAAAATTTTATAAATACTCAATCGATCCTCAAAATATAGTATTTTCATAAAAAAATGATCCAAAGTGTCCATTCCTAACAAGTAGACCATACCAAATATATCTGAATGGCCAGATTTGCCAAAAAAAAATGAAAATTCTCCATCCACATAACTTTAGGGCCCGTTTGGAATCTGTAGCTGGGATGGGGATTTATGGAGTTTATGCATTTGAAGAAGTGGCAGCTGCCAAATCCATAATTTAGCGTAAATACAAAGGAGAAAGGGCCTCACTTCCCATCCCAAATGCATAAACGCTCAACCCAACGCCGAGATTCTAAACAGAACCACCATGGTAGTTTGACCCATAGTGACAAAAGTTAAAAACGGCAAAATCTCGGGAGTCAAAAACTCGGGAGATTTTGAAAATTTTCATTAATCTTGCATTTTTTTTGGCAAAATCTCTGCAATAAAAAATAAATAAAAAATATAAAAAAATAAATTTTATAGGAAAATATAAATAAAACACATTTAAAAATGAAAATCTCAGGACTGTTAAAATGGTAAATATCGTGATATTTGTCACGTATTGAAAATCTAGCGAAAAAATGTTGTTTTAAACTTTCAGGTAATTTCTTGCGATATTAATTATCGTGAGATTTTTATAAAATCTCACGATATTTGTTACGGAGGTTTGACCAAGATTTTTATAAAATTGCTGCTTTTCTGGTTGCCAATAAGTAATCAGTGGTTTTCTTGATGATTATAAGAAAAAAGAGCAGCGCTCAACAAATGAAACAGATGGAGTGCCTATCGAACACATAAACAAGTAAATATGATTTATTGGGCCTCAGTTTTCGAATCCTTTGATGCAAAACCCTCAGGGAAATCCCTTCCCATCGAGCCTCTAGGTTTGGGCTCGAGTCGAAGAACACACTTTATGGGCATTGTACTCGTGACATCTTTTCAACTCAGGGATACGAGAGGGAACCTTCCTAAAGTTACAAACACTTTATTAGATTTAACTAAGTTTCAAATTTATGAACATATCACGTTTATTGTGATTTTCCGAACTCATAATACAGTGCAAAATATGTTATTATTTTATGGAAATCCAAAAAACTTTGATAATTATTCCCAATTCTCGTGACACATTGTGATATAAACCGAGAGGGTGGTTCGATTTATGAGAAAACTATGTTACCCTGCCAGGAAAAATGAAGAAAAATGCAAGAAATAAAAAAGGAAAACCAGAGATTAAAGGAAAAAGATGACTGATTTATCTCATTCAACTATTCATCTACAGCGATCCCTCATCTACAAATAATGAGATTTTACTTAATTCTAATTAAAGCAAATTACTCAATAAGATAAACTTTTAAAAGATAATATTTATCCTAAAGATATGAATCCAATAGAGTTATTCATATAAGATTTATCCTAAAGATATGAATCCGATATAGTGATCCAAACACAAGAACCAAAATAAACATCTAAAATAAAAATGGATCCAAATTGATTCTTATGGACTCGGGTCTTCTACTATGCTCCTGCATCACATTGCCATGGGTGGTGGTGGCAGTTGTCGAAGTTTGTAAGATGTTTATAGCCTGACCATCATCATCATCACCACGCCTTGTCTCATCTACATTAGAAGGAATTCCAACGTAGCTCCATATTAGTAGGCATTGTGTTCTAGGAAACTATGGTGAGTGCCAAATACAGAAGGCTTGGTATCGGGATGGCAAGGGAAAAGATCTCCATAAACATTAAAAATTTCTTCATGCAATTGTATCAAAAAAATATGTGATATTTTTCTTAAAAATACAAAGAAAAAATATGAAAATATAGATATATTATATCTAGTAATAACTCCATAAAAATAATTGTGACATGTCAAAAAACAATTTTAATACAACGAGGGGGAAGGAAGCATTCAAACGGATCCTTTAAATTTGAGCTATGGTGGTTGTGAGATGAGGAGTTCAAGGAGAAGTTAGCTAATTTGTGATGGGAAAGGCAAAATACAAAATGGGCAGCATGGAGGTTCACAATAAAATTAAATCCGATCCGTAGAGAAGCAATATGTTGGTCGATAGAGACAGAAAGTGCAAAATTTTATTCGCTTAATCAAGGAGAGCAGGAACTTAGAGAACTACAAACTGAACCATTACATGATATAAATAAAGTCCAACCATCGGAATTGCAAATCAAATAGGTAGAAACTATAAATGAAGTAATGACACCTTCAATAGAAAATCCAATAGAAGCAAAAATACATTGGCTTAAACACGAGGAAGCAAACACAAGATACTTCCACATTTTGCCTTCATTCTCCTCCTAATACAATATTCATTCATCTCGGGAAGAAGATTGCATGATGACTACCTTCTTGCCCATGAAGCTATACACTTCATATTAGGGGTGGCAATCGGGTCAGGTCGGTGGGTTGGTGGGTCGGGTTAATGGGTTGGCGGGTCAGAATACCTCAACACAAACATGACCCATTTATTAAACGGGTAACCCAACACGACACGGCTAACCCGTTTAATAAACGGGTCGGGTCGACATGACACAATTACACGACACGGTGTCCCGTTTATTAAACGGGTTGACCTGATAACTTGATGCATAAAAACTCGAGCTTATCTTTCTTTTCCCCTTCTCAGTTCTCATTGGTCCAAAAACTCTTCTTTTCCTTAGTACCAAAACATGGGTCCTTCTCTAATCACCAACAAATCTCATCATAGTGAGGAAAACAAAGAAGAAAGCCTCATCACAGTGAGGAAAACGAGAATAAGTACCTATTACTTATTCAAACCCCTTCTTCAAGATAAAAAAAGGAGGTGTTTTCAGCGGGAGAGACGAAACACTGGGCTTGCTTTGCTTGGGTGCCAAACCAAGAGAAGGAACAAGAGGGAGGAGAGAAGAGGGTGGTGGTGTGTGCCTGTGCGGTGATGGCAACGAGGTGGAGTAAAGGTCTCGGGCTCTCGGCTGCGGCTGGGTAGGAAGTATATAAACGGGTTGAGGGTTGACGGGTTCGTGTAAATGGGTTGACCCGCCCGCCTAACCCGTTTATTAAATGGGTCAAAAAGGTTGGTGGGTTGGCATACCCTTAACACGAACATGACCCATTTAATAAACTGGTTGGGCGGGTCGACCCGTTTACGACATGAACTCGTTTAAGCCAAACCCTAACTCGGCTAAGAAGCGGGTTGGCGGGTCAGGTCAGATTTTGCCACCCCTACTTCATATACATTACAAAGTAAAAAGCTTTCATGCTAAAAATGACTTGAAAAAGGCTTTTGACTCGATAAGTTGGTCTTACTTAACTTATTGTTTGGAAAAGATTGTGGTTGGACAGAGGTGGATCCAATGAATACGATCTTGAACTCGGCTTCCATTGTGGTCTCTATTAATGGAAAAAAGGGTAACTTCTTTAAACCAGCATGTGGGTTGTGCTTCTTTAAACCATCCAAACAGAGTCACTAGACTCTTTCGTCTCATATCCCAAAAGAGGCACAACAACCAAGGTCTTCTTTGTAGACTGGGCTTCCAGCAAGTTTCCGCCTCTTCTTCAAGCGTTAAAACCACGCCGACCTTTATCCTGATAAAAAAATAGTGAAGGCGAACAACAATAAAAAAAGGCGGGGGAAGGAGGAACTACAGCTTTTTGCAGAAATAAAAAAAAAACATCATCTGCTCCTCGGTGACTACCGACTGTCACCGATGGTTTTAGCCCTACGACAGAGATTCATCGCACCTGAGAATACCAGTGGCCAGAAACACCCTCTGCAGGCATTGTCATTGGCCCAACAACCATATTTTTCTCTTGTCTCTTTCTATGATATTTTGGTTGTTTGAACACCGACCGGTGTTTTATGCTCCTTTTTTTGGTATTGTCCTTCGATCGCCGATCACTCTGTCGGTCGATCTCCTTAAGTCGCAGTTCTTTTTTCTTTGCAAAACCCTGAAAAAAAAGAAATGCAGAGAAGCTTCGTGAAGAAGCCTTGAGAAACACAGAGAAGCTTCATGAAGAAGCCTCGAGAGAGAGAGAGAGAGAGAGAGAGAGACGGAAAAGCAGCGTACAATCAGAAAACAAAAAAAAAAACTGAATTTTATACCCATTTTTTTAGAAAATTTCAATTTGTCCCAGAAATTGTTTGTTTTTTTTAAAGGGGGTTCAATTGTGTTTTTATTTAAGCCATCACCTCTTATGTTTTCAGTTTTTGCAAAAAGAGGTTTGTGTCAGAAAATTTCTTGTAAAAACTGAAATTTACAGAGAAATTCTATTCCAGTACCTCTAAATTTTCAGAATTTAGCAGAAAACAAATTATGCTTTTCTTTAATTAAGTCATGGTTTTCTTTATCATTCTAAATTAAGGCTTTTAAACATTAATTCTTTTTATTATTTAAACTTGTTCTTTTTTCTTTTAACTGCTCTTTAAGAATTATCGTGCTTAATTAAGTTAAACTTGCCATAAAAATTATAATATTTAGAAAATGATGAGTCAGGTGTGTGCATCAGAGCTCGCCAAGACCGATAAGCTAAATGGGACCAACTTTCCCATTTGGAAGCACATGATTCCTTTGGCCTTGACTCTAGAAGGCCTTGAGTATATTCTTCAGAAAACCATGACTCAACTTGGGGAGACTGCCACTAAAGAGGAGAAAGGCAAATATGACAAATTTAAAAAGGATGACTTTATGAAAAGGATCATCATGTTAACATATATGGATGATGACTTAATTAGAGTTTTTGAGGATTACAAAACTACAAAAGAAATGATGGATGCCATAGCTGTCAAATATGATACAGTATCCGAAGTCCATATCCAATTACTCCTTGAGCAATACAACTCATATAAAATGAAGGAGTCTGATAATGTAGTTGATCATGTCAATTGAATGTTGGTGATGGCTAAAGACCTAGCCATAGCAGGTAATGTTATACCGGATAGGATGCAAGTATCCACAATTTTGAATAGTTTTTCAGATTCCTGAAAGATGGTAACCACTACTCTTAGGCTAAACTCCAAAAGCCTTAATCTGACTGAATTACCCCTTCAGTTGGCCATTGAACAAGAACATATGGCTAAAGATAAGAAATCCGAGCTGATGGTAGCCCAGGACAAACCCTCCAATAGCCGAGTACCCTTTAAAGCCAACCAATTTAAAAGAAAGGGTAATAAAGATGGCAAGTTCAACAAAGGTCTAAATGCAGGTTTTTGAAGGCCTCAAAGGAACAACGGATCTCAAGTGAAGTGTTACAAGTGCGGCAAGCTGGAGCATATCTAGAGGAACTGCAGAACAAAGTTTTCCAACTATGGGAACAATGAAAAAAACAACAGCAACAACAATAGGAGGAGAAATGATAACAAAGAAGTCATATGTATAGTGTTTGAATGCTTATTTGCAAATAAAAAGTTGTCTGGATGGTGGGTAGATTCTGGAGCTACCCAACATATATCCAAGACCACAAATGGGCTAGTGGATATGAACGAGCTTGGTCCTGTTGAACATAAAGTATATATGGAAAATCATTCTTATTGTGATATACTGAGTATTGGGCCTTATAGACTCAATGTGGGAGGCACTAGTGTCTTATTGAATGAAGTTTTGTATGTACCCTCCATGAGGAGGAACCTAGTGTTTGTATCAGCTTTGACTGGTAAAGGTTTTGAGGTCAGGTTTGTCCCTGCCAAGATCACAGTAGGAAAACATGGCAGGGTCCTTTTTGAAGGAAAATTTGTAAAAGAACATAGTATGTTCAAGTTATGTGACAATAAAGGATTTGTTTCTGCTTATATTGATTATGCATTTAATGTTAATGTTAATGTCTGACATAAAAGGTTAGGACATATAAGTATAAAGAAAATAAAGAAATTAGTACAACGAGGAATAATGCCTGCCTTAAATGAAACTCACTTTGAAAAATGTGAGTCTTGTATTTATGAAAAGATGTCAAGAAAACCTTTTTCATCCAATGTGATACGTGCTGCTGATTTATTAGAAATTATCCATACAGATATTTGTGGATCATTCAGAGTCCAAACCCATAGTGGCATGTTATATTTTATAATGTTTATTGATGATTTTTCAAGATATAGATATTTGTATCTAATCAGACAAAAGTCTGAGGTTCTTGAGAAATTCAAGAAATATAAAAGTAAAATTGAAAAACAACTTGAAAGATATATTAAAATAATAAGGTCTGATAGAAGAGGTGAATACACCTCAAATGGATTTTATGAATTTTGCAAGGGTCTTGAGATAAATAGGCAAAGAACAATGCCTAGAACACCACAACAAAATGGTGTTGCTGAGAGGTGTAACAGAATCCTCTTGAACATGGCGAGATCCATGTTGGCAGGAGCACAATTATCCAAAGTATTTTAGAGGTGGAGTTGTTACTTGGTCATGCAAGAAACAAGAATGTGTTGCTCAGCACACTCAAGAGGCTGAGTACATCACTTGTAATGTAGCCATCACCTTTGTTGTCTGGATTAACAAGTTTCTAAAAGATCTAAAGTTGAAAATCATGAAAGAACCTGTTCAATTATATTGTAATAATCATGCAACAATCTTATTAATGAAAAGTGGAGCTGATAGCTCGAAAAGTAAACACATAAAGGTAAAATATCATTATGTACATGAAATGATTGAGAAAGGTGAGATAAATGTTGACTATTTGCCAACATTAGATATGGTGGCTGACCCTTTGACTAAAGGGATCTCAGAAGACCTGTTTACTAAGCATGTATCCCATATGGGGCTAAGATATTTGTGAATAGATTACGATGAAAACCATGATAAGGAAAATTTGTAATCTTTGTTGGGAAGCCCATGAAAGTGGGAGCAAACCAGCAGTCTCATGGCCAAGTGGGAGATGTTGGTATATGGACATGATTCATATCCTTCATGTATCTCATAATCGTGGGTGGGCTCGCTCACGGATATGAGTTTTGCGGACCTTTTCAAAAAGATAACTCAAAATCAAATTTTTGTTTTATAAAACTGTTTTAATGAAGATCATGTGCCGCATTTTTCTCTCAATGGCTTAACTGCCAATTCTGGGCAGTAGGGAATCCAAGAGTGTATATATATGCCCAGCACGTATACAAAAAGATATACAAAAATTATCCTGAGCACTCTTGAAGCAAACCTACAAAAGTATATACCTTAATATCTCTCTTCTACTCTTCATCTTCTATCATTATAGCTGTTGAGGTGAATAATTGTTACTGCTCGCTCTCTACTGCGCCATCACCCCTATTACTATTATGTTTTGCCATTGCCATGGAAGGTCTTAGTGTGATGTTGGAGGAGGCCTAGCTCAAGGGATGCATGCACAAGAGAATCTAATTGTCGAGTGCCTCAAACTTCTCACACTTAGTATTTGTAGATGATTTGATTATTTTTGGAGAGGCATCAGTTCAAAATATAAAGTCCTTGTGTTTGATTTTACATTATTTTTCTACAATTTTTTATTTAAGAATAAATGGATCTACGAGTCAGATGCTAGTATTCAATAAAGGTGAAGGGTTGCAAAATATTGCATCAATACTTTCAAATGCCAAAAGGAAAAACTACCAATGTGCTACCTGGGCATACCGTTAGATTTGGGCATTACTCGGGTGAAGCATTGGTCGAATATTGAGAGCAATATCAACTCCAAGATTCAATCTTGAAAGACAAGATTTTTCTCATTCACGAGTAGGGATGGCAGTGGACCGGGGGAAAGCGGTGCCCCGCCTCGCCCCGTTTGGACCGGGGATGAAGGGTATGAAACGGGGATGGAGGCGGGGGTGGAAAATAAAATCCATCCCCGACGCGGAGGCGGGGCGGGGGTGGACGTGCACTTTTCCCTACCCCGCCCCGTCCCCTCCCCAACCCCGCCTCGACCACTTTTCCCCGCAATATCCCCGCCCGCCTCATCCCCGTTTGGACCGGGGATGAAGGGTATGAAACGGGGATGGAGGCGGGGGGGGGGGGGGGGGTGGAGGATAAAATTTTGAGGCGGGGCGGGGGTGGAGGATAAAATTTTGAGGCGGGGCGGGGGTGGAAACCTTGTCCCCCGCCCCGCCCCGCCCCGCCCCACTGCCATCCCTATTCACGGGGCACATCACATTGGTAAGATTTGTCATTTCATGGACAGCCACCCATTGCATGCAATTATTTTCTATGCCTAAGAAGGCGTTAACTAATTCAATCAATCCAAAACTTCATATGAGCTGGTCCAAATCAAACCAAAGGGTTATAAAGAGTTGGAAGCATGTGGCGCTATCGATGCAAGTAGATAGTCTTAGGGTTGTAGATCTAAAAAGGTTTAATGATGCTTTGCTTGCCAAATTATGGTGAATATTCACCATGAAAAATTCATTGGTGCAAATGTTTCAAAAAACAAATATGATTTACACGAGTGTCCATGGAAATGGTGTAAAAATAACAAATGGAATAGGGGCTTCATGCTTTGAAAGAGTTTGCAAAAGTTCTAAATATTTTTTATGGAAGGATGGAAGCATGACAAAGTTTTAGAGGAATGAATTGAGTAAAGATCAAACACTAAGAAAGGATTACCCATTGTTATTTCAGATGGAGGGTACTCACCAATTTGTTAGTGCTATTTGCAAGGACAACACTTGGGACATAGTCTTGACAAGACATCCCAATGTACATGTTTTACAACAATGGTTTTCTATCATGCAATCATTAATAACGGATGGGCAAGATCACCTAATTTGGAAATTCTCAAGTTCACATAAATTTTCTGTATCTTCTTGCTATCAAACTCTTATTCTTCTATTCGTCGTTTTGGGGATAAGGTCTACCTACAAGACATTGTTCATTTGCATGATTTGTATTGAACAAGGGAGTCAAAACAGATTCAGCTATAAAAGGTCAAGGATTCTACATGTCAAGCAGCTGTTACTTAAGTGGGCAAGAGGAGGAGCCAAACATGCATCTATTTGCACAATGCTTGTATATTAACAAGCTATTTCAATTAGTTTGGGCAGATGTAGCATTATTTTGGCAAAACAGCACAAAACCGAGGGACTTAATTATGACCAATGTCATGGCTGCCAAAACCAACAAATGGTTATTCGCATGGTGTTGTTGGCTACTCCTTGCACAAGGCACCGAAAAAGAATAGAAGTAAATTCAGGGATGAAGTTATTCCAGTTGAGACGTTATTGGCGATTATCAGATGAAAATTCAACGAAGAATTAAGTTTAAATGGCATGACAAGAATCCTAATTGGTTGGGCGAACCATGAATATGATTTGTGATTTTTAATTCACTGTTTCTTTGATGTTTCTAATGCTCTGTACATGCTGCAAGTGATATCTCATCACTTGAAGTTATGGTTTGAATAAAGTTGACTTTCATTCAAAAAGATGCATGGTCCATAGTAAAATTGAGGTGAGTGTCTCTCTTTTCTCTCTCTCTATATATATAAACACATCTAGCTCTCCATGGTGCATTTTTTTTTATGTGATTGAACCTTATAGATGAATTCAGTATGTGCAAAATAATGAGGACCAACTCTTGAATCGTCTTTTTTATCAAAAGCAAAACCATACATTGTAGGATGTTTATTTTTAAGCCTTATACAAATCAGCTTATGTGTTATAATATCTAAGAACTGATTCCCTCTAGAAAAACATGTAGATCACATATGTATGGTTAGTTTTACAAAAAATAGTGAATAAAATGAGAAAAAATAAGAAAAGTAAAAGAGGCATTTGTACCTACAAATGGTTTGGTCCCTATATATATATATATATATATATATATATATATATATATATATATATATATATATATATCCATGGATTCATGTGGGCGACAGTGGAAGAGATTTCCATGCCCCAGAAAATTAAACTAGATTAGTTTTTATGACTTGGGAGTCGCCTTGTTTATATTAATTATTATAGTCAACGAAACGTTTTTTCATCCTAACCCACTTGTTAGCTTTTGAGATTCCGTGTTAAAGACTTTTGTTCTCTTATTAGCTTTTGTGAGAGAGAGATTACAAAATACTTTATCATCAATGCGATATTATTTTGGCAAGAGGACAGCTATCATAAATGGGTCCAGCGCGGCTAGGTGTCATATATATAGTCACTGAAATATGAGAACTATGCTAGGAATAAATCATTGGATCGCATATTTTCGATGAAAAATTTAATTTTTGAATGCTTAAATATTTATGAAGATTATGAGATATTGATTTTAAAGCCTTAAAAAAATCTCGTTAATGCATCAAAATCGGATGATTTAAGAGTGAGTGCTTAATTATTATGGATAGATTCAAGAGAAAAGAACAAAAAATCCATGAAAATTGTGGTTCACACATCAGTTCTCATATTCCAGTGACTATATATATATATATATATTTATTTATTTATTTATTTATCAAGGAAACTCTCACCCTCTCACGGGCTTCGCTCACCAAGGTAATGGGATGTCACAAGTTTGAAATCCATGCCACAAGATTCAAGCCGGGTGTACTCATTGATGCGCAGGGAAACCTCAAGTGTTTTACGAACTTGACGTCGGACAATGTGCGGTCGGTCATGGGAGGAGTTGTTTTTCTTGGATTATCAAAAAAATCAAAGAAACTATTGTGATATTTTGAAAGCTTTTTTTTTAAATCAGGTGAAAATATCAACATCTATACAAATATATGTTATAAATATAATCATTAATAAAAACTTAAATAATATGATAATATTACAAAAAATAGCTTTACATGATAAAAATGTGGCATTTTCAAATTAATAAATTATAATCAACCATTCTGAAAATATCATTTTTTTCAATATTATATTGGTCCATGAGAGAAATAAATTATAAGCAGCCATTCTGAAAATATCGTTTTTTCAATATATATATAGGCCAATGAGAGAGAGAGAGAGAGAGAGAGAGAGAGAGGAGGAGGAGGAGGAGGAGGTAGGTGCAACACAAAGGGCACGTTTTAGGTGCTAACCAGGATAGTTAGGCCTACATTATGAGTGGAAGAACTGTGAATTAGCTCTTTGACCTTTCGTGTAATTTGTTGTCGCGTATTGTACCTGCATGCTGAACCCTACGTGAAAGGTTTTCCGGTTTTTTACATGCCCTTGGAGTTGGAGCGCGTATCCTGCCTGTCCAAGGGGCCTTGGACAGAAAACTGCCCAAGGCACCTTGGATGCCGTCCATCAAGAAATTGAACGTTATCCAAAATGTACTAAAAGCTTCATCTTTTGAACGAATTTCAGTCATCCATTTTTATGCGATTGATGCCGTTCATCTTCAAACAGGATGGCATCAAAAAAAAAAACTGGGGGGGGGGGGGGGGGGGGCCATCTAGGTGGGGTTCCATCTTATTTGGTGGGTTTTCAGTGCCATACATTTTCTAGATGGGCAGCATCCAAGGTGCATTGGACTCGTGTTGTGTAATTAATTCTTGGTAAGAGGCACTGTTCAGGTGCTGCTGTGCCTTGGGTGCCTCGGTCTTTCTGGGTGATAACTGGGCTGCTTTGATTTGATCCACATTACTTTAGGAAACTTCTTCCCTACCGGGCATATGAAAAAGGATGTAGGAATTGTACATCCAAACGTGGCTCTCGTTTGTCGGGTATAGGTGTAGGTTGTGTTTGGGCATAACATGATGCATGACCAAATTCATGAAATCCGGTGTTTGAAGATTCTTTTGTAGGTTGTGTTTATATTTGACAGCGACGGTAGAAAAAAAAGGGCCCCTTTTTTTTGACACAAAGAGCTGCACCCTCATCCGTTGTTCCAACTTCCAACGCGGGATTGGGTTTGGCATGTGTGCTGACGAACCATGCATCTGTTTGGGTCAGAGAGATTGGTAAAAAGAAAAAAAATGTAATTAATGAGTGTTCATAAAAGTCTAGATCAGGAGAGTTAGTGGGCATTGTGGACTAGGGCTGTCAACTGGTCGGGCTTGTGTTAGGTCATGAGAATGAATCCTAAGCCATATATATACTCGTATAATTCAAAGTTGTTTAAGATATGTTTTTAAACTAAAAATTCTAGGGTCATTTGGGTCAAGTCGGATATCCAAGCAAAATTATATCCCAAACTCAACTGGTTCAGGTAAAAAGCTTTCACCCCCTGTAACCGGGTATCCAGGATCGAGCCGGGTCAGGTCTCCCACACAAACCTGACCTATTGATAGACCTACTATGGACCATGGACTTCAGTGACATCAAGCCCCCTCCTCTACTGATGGCAACTCTAAACAGTGACTAATGTAACTAGACTCAATTCCATACTTTGATTGTGTGAATTTCTCACTTAGGGTTTCCAAATCAACCCCAAGAATTTTTTCCTTTCTTCTTGTCCTGCTTGTCCAAATTGGGGCAATGGTTGAACTGGGAACCAACGTCTATCACGTGTTAATGGATGACCCATTTTGTAGTTGGTGCAAAATGCCACAGAAAACTTGACCAAGTCATATACGATCTTCCAGAAGAATCCATTGATGTAAACCTTCTTCAAGAGGCAATCAGCTGGGTCACTTTTCTGGTCATTGCACTATATGTCTACACAGGATGACAGAAATATAAAGTCTGTCTCCACCCTTTTCCTTGGTTCGACTGGGAAAGGGCTTGAATTTTTCCCAAGTGATCAAGGAAAAAAAATAAAACCAATGAAAGTCAAGCTAGAGACGCTGATATATTCGGGGAAATGCTTGCCAATTGCAGCTACGCGTGTTTATGCTAACCACACCCATCACATGTTATGCTAAGCGCCTAATTAAAAGCTTTGGGATTCTTGATTAGCAAACAGAGTCACGGTTTTCATTATGCCAAATACGACGAGCGATACAGATAGCAGCCAAGTGTCATGGCTATTTGATGAAAGGTGACTGTTGGGTTTAGAAATCCATCGAAAACTAAATAGAACTGATTTGCATACTCTCGTTAAACCGTTGAAACGAAAATGATAACCAAACTTGATGCAGAAGCGTACCTGAATTCATAGAAGCTATGATAGATCGTTGACGATATGATCTTTAAGAACCTGTATATCTAGCCATTTTCCTTTCTCTGGACCTAATGAAAGAGGGGCTGTTTTCTAATAATAGATAGTATGAAGAGAGAAGGCCTTTATATAAGGTTTGGGGACTATAACCTAATGTATTTAGGAGTCTATCTCTAATTCAATCCATTACGTACAGAATTGTAGACAGAGCAGTTCTCTTCACATAATGTATCATACCATATGATATACAACAAGGCCCATCTAGACTAGATCACATGAACTGAGCTTGGACCTAAGACAACCTTACAATGTGTGGTTCAACGTATATAGGCCCACACAATTTTCTAACAATCTCCCACTTGGGTCACAGACGTAACCTTATAATCACACATTGTAACCTTATGAGCTCAAAAATAGTGTTTTATCAATTGATATCTCTACCAATCCAGTTCATCGATCATGTCAACATAAAACCAAAGCGATCTTTATTACAAATAACGTAATTAGACCCATAATGATCATGTATATTGACACAACCAAATGACATGAATTAAGTATGGATGTGAAGCATGAAAATTACATGCATGTGATCAAACATGCCTATTTCCAACTGGTCCTACTGAAAACTTTAGTGAGATTACAACATAATGAATACAAAATAAAACTGAAACTTTAATTTTATACCAAAGTCGCAAAAGGAACTTTATTATATCATAGAACGTCTAAATACAATCTCCCACTAAACCAGCATATCATAAAATGATAAAACAACCATGTGAGCAGTATGTTCGTGAAAGACCTTGGGTGGCAAACATTTGCTAAGTGAATTCGCAGTTATGGAGTTTATGCCAACATGTTCTATTGATATTTGATCATTCTACACTCTTTCTTTAACAACAAGAAACTTAGTATCAATATCTTTGACTTCGACGAGCTCCTATTGTTATTGGAATATAGCACTGCTGAATTATTGTCATAAAATAACTTTAGCAGTCTTTCAATATTATCCAAAATCCGCAGCCTTGTGACAAAATTACGCAGTCATATCTCTTGGTTGGATGCCTCATAACAAGCCATGAATTCTACTACCATGGTGGAAGAAGCAATGAGTGTATGCTTGGCACTCATTTAGGAAATAGCTCCCCCGGCCAACAGAAAAACATAGCATGGTGTGCATCTGCGACTGTTTTGGCATCCCACAAAGTCAGAATCAGAATACCCAATGATCTTCAACTGATCTGACTTCATGTATGTGAGCATGTAACCTTTTGTTCTTTGCAAATATTGCATAACCCGTTTGGCTGCTTTCCAATTATCAATACCTGTGTTACTAAGATAGTTGCCTAACATCCCAACAATATACGTTAAATTTGGACACGTACATACTTGAGCATATATACAACTTCCCATAATAGATACATAGAGAATTTTTTTCATAGCCTTAATTTCAGACTGGTGTTTGAGGCACTGAGAGAGACTAAACTTGTCTCCTTTAGCAATGGGTGTATCTCCTGGTTTGCAATCTTTCATGCCATATCTTTTCAGAATCCTTTCGATATAGCTCTTTTATAATAATCTAATAATACCCCGAGAACGATCTTGATGTATTTGGATTCCTAATACAAAAGAAGCATCCCCAAGATCTTTCATTTCGAATTTTTTTGTCAGAAATCTCTTGATTTCGTGCAGTATGCCTATCATTACTGGCAAGCAATATGTCATCCATATACAAAACCAAGAAAATGAATTTACTCCCATTGAACTTATGGTATATGTATTCATCAACTACATTCATCTTAAAACCAAACGAAATGACAACTTGATGAAATTTATGATACCACTGACAAAAAGCTTGCTTAAATCTATAGATGGATTTTTTTAGTTTACAAACTATTTTCTTGGCATTGCCTGAGACAAAATATTCTGCTTCGACCATATATATTGTCTCATTGATGTCCCCATTAAGGAATACATTCTTAACATTCATTCGATGTAACTCTAAGTCATAATGACCCACAAGTTCCATCATAATCCTAAAAGAGTCTTTCTTAGAAACTGAAAAGAAAGTCTTTGTGTAGTCAATGTCTTCCCTTTGAGTAAACTCTTTTGCAATGAGATGGGCCTTATATCTTTTCACATTACCCTTTGAATCTTTTTTTGTTTTAAATATTTATTTGCAACCAATGGGTTTCACACCTTCAGGTAACGGGACAAGATCTCACACGTCATTGCCAGTCATAGATTTAATCTCATCATGCATTGCTTTAATCCACTTTTGAGAGTTAGAACTCTGTGTGGCTTGATGGAGGTTGATTGGATCATCTTTCATTAGGCTAGTATCACCCTCATATTCTTGTATAAAGACAATATAATCATCTGAAATTATCATTCTTCTCTCTCTAGTAGATTTTCTTAATGGCATTGGTTCTTGACGTGTTTCTTGATGTTGTTGAGTTTGAACTCCAAGAGTAAAAGCTTGATTTTGGATAGAGAGATCTAAAGCATTACCTTGATCCGAATTTGTGGCAATAATGTCAGGAATAAAAATTTGATAATTGTCATCCACAATTATAGTAAGAAAAAGAGACTCTTCTTCAAAAGCAATGCCTTTTACTTTATCACTGTCCCCAAACTCAACACCCTCAAAGAAACAAGCATTTTTTGTTTTAAAAAAGTATTTATTCGAAGGGTCATAAAACTTATAGCCTCTGAACCTTTCAGAATAACCAACAAAATAACAGCTAACCATTTTGGAATCCAGTTTCTTTTCATGTGGCTTATAGGGCCTAGCCTCAGCTGGACATCCCCAAATACGAAAATATTTTAAACTAGGCTTTTGGCCTATCCACAATTCATATGGGGTTTTGGTTACTGCTTTAGAGGGTACCATATTCAAAACATAGGCTACAGTCTTCAATGTTTCTCCCCAGAGGGACTCTGGTAAGGTAGAATGATAAATCATACTCCTTACCATATTTTTAAGAGTCATTTTTTGTCTTTCAACAACATCATTCATGCTAGGGGTGATTGACATGGCATGCTGAGGGACGATCCCACATTCCTCTAGGACTTTGGCAAAAGGCTCTAGATGTTGTTCACCTGATTCATCATATCTGTCATAGTACTCACCACCACAGTCAAGTCTGATGGCCTTAATTCTTTTGCCAAGTTGGTTTTCAATTTCGGCCTTATACGATTTGAACACATCCAGGGACAAAGACCTTTTATGAATCAAATATAGGTACCCATAACGAGAATAGTCGTCTATGAACATAATAAAATATTATTGATCATTCCAAAAACTCGTAGAGAAGGGTCCACAAATATCTGTATAGATTAGTTCTAAGACGTTTGTTCTTCTTTCAGCACATAATTTTCTTATGTTTATTTATTTCTCTTTTATACATTTAATATAAACCTGAAAGTCAGTGAAATCAAGAGAATCAAGAATCTCATTTAACACAGGCCTTTCAATTCTTTGTTTAGAAATATAACCTAAACGCTTATGTCATAATAAAGCAGAATTTTTATTTGTCAATTTTCATTTTGTACCACGAGAACTTAATTGCAAGGTTTCATTAAATGAGGCAATATTATCAAGTAAATAAAGGTTGTCTATTATAAATAAAGAACCAGTCTCAATAAGATTTGAATCAAGAAACAATTTGAATTCATTATTTCTAAATAAACAAGACTAATTATATTTATCCAAAATAAAAATAAAAACCAAATTCTACCTAAATGATGACAATAAATGTTTTTTTTTAATCTAAATATTTTTCAGTCTTTAATAACAACTTAAATGTCTTTATTATCTCAACTTCAACTGTTTTGCCATCGCCCACATAGATGAATCTTTCAGCATCAATTGACGATCAGTAACTTAGACAACCGTGCATAGATACACTTATGTGAGTGGCAGCACCAGAATCCATTCACCAAGTGTGTTAAGGCACATAAGTCAAATTAACTTCAGAAGAAACCAAAGTACAACGTGTACCTTTATTCTCACAGTCCTTCTTTATGTGACCCTCTACTTTGCAAAAAAAACAACTAGACTTTGGGTCCTAATGTTTTTTTTGTTTCTTCTATGACTAAGAGTCAACTGCAGCTTCCTTAGTCCTTTTATTTTTCTTAAACCCGTCCTTAGAGGTTACTGTCAAATGAGAATTGTCAGTCTTCTCTTGCTTCATCATATCCTCTTCTTGCACACGGTATGAAATGAGCTCATTAAGAGTCTATTTTTTCTTCAGGCAATTATAACTGACCTTAAATTGGCTGTATTGTGTGGAAAAAAGTATCAAAACCAGGTGCATGAGTACATCCTCAGACAACTCTAACCTTAGTGTCTTGAGTTTTAAAGCAAAATAAGATATCTGCATGTTATACTCCTGAATGTTTTCTTTGCCCTTATACCTCATTGTGATAAAACTCAAAAGAAGAGAATTTGTCTTAGTCTTTTCATTTTTTGCAAAACATTTTTTCAATTTTTTTAAACAAATGTTTGGCATTTTCCTCTTCGAATATGGTGCCTCTGAAGGATTTAGGAATTGCACATTTCATGATCATGAGACTCATGCAATTAGATCGATCTCACCACTCAGAGTTCTTTTTATCCTCAGTAGAACTCCTATTCATAAGAGCAGTTGGTTGAACTTCTCATAGTGCAAGATCCAGATTCATACATCCAAGAACAATCATAACATTTTCTTTCCGGTTTTTAAAATTAAAACTACTCAAAACAAGGATGGAATTAATGTTTGCAGATATCATAGAAGTAGAGGTATTAGCTAAATAAAGAACGGATAAACTCACGATTAACATACATTTCTCACATGCAATAATATAAAATAACATATTTAAACAGTGGTGAACCCTATTGCAAGATACCTAGTATAACATTGACACTTAGTCTTTGGACAAAAGTGTCAACTTCTAAGTAGTACTCTCAATACAGTAATCAAAACATGGACAATCAGTCTTATCAAACAACGAATCTTTCTTTTGACCGACTGGTTATTCATATAGAAAACCGAATGATTATCCCATATTTTATTACTGAAAGTATACATTTAGGCTTGGCCAAATAGTAATCTTTCTTTGAGCCGATCATTATTTGCATGAACCACAAACATATAAACATCACAATATTTGAAAAAGAACTAACCTACACAACAGAGGTTACTTTGGCAATATATTGATTCGATTAATTCAATTTAAAATATTGAACCCAAAATCAGAAATAATAACAATGTTTAAACATGTCAATACATGCACGTGAACAATAAAACAAGCATAATAACATACATGGGCCGAAAAGTAATTGAATATCGACCCATGATAGTGATCCATGATGCACACCAAAAGCCTTGAACAATAAAACCCTTAATAAAAAGTTAATTTAATTTTTTTTGTTACAAAGCATATGCGCAGGTCACAACAGGTTTGACCAGAAACAGGTCAGACCCAAACATATAATATCCAAATGGCGTTGGCCATCAGGTCGGGATGAACCAGGTCTGACCCATGGGTTGGGTCGACCCGACCCAACACAGGTTAGACCTTTAACCGGTTTGGTTCATCCCCCTTGACCTAATAGGGACATAACTGATTCGATTCTTTATGTCATCTCGGCCTAGCACTACCCAAAGGATCAGATCGGTCTTGTGCTGGCCAGATGGCAGGATTCGTCCTTACGGTGTCCAGATGGCCAGAAACGGTCGTGCGTAGCCTAGATGGTCGAAATCGGTTGTGCGCTGTCGAGATGGCTGAATTCTACCTTGCGCTATCTAGATGGCCGGATTCGGCCTTGCGCAGCCTAGACGACCGAAATCATAATGGTGAAGGATGGATGTCCCACTGGATGGTCACTGGCCTCAATCCATCTGACGTAGGATAACTGATCGATGTATAGGGTGAACTGAATGTCTCACCTGCTGGATCCCGAAAACTGATTTGTGCATCCACCAGTGGCTGGGGTAAATCTAAAGCCCCAGTCACTGTCATCGGATGTCATCCGACGTTTGACATGGGTGAGCAGTTGAGAGATTAGCCAGCAACCCCCGCCCTGGATGCCTGAAAGATGGAACGGTCGAACGACCCTTTTTGTAATCTTAATCAAAACAGGAAGAGGTCGATCGAGCTCTTCCATCGTCTAAATCCAGAGTGAGAGGGCTTAATTGACCCTCCCCCTATCAGGACACAGCCAAACGGCGTGAGGAGGGTCGATCGGCCCTCCTCCGTCAGTGCGCTGATAGAAAAGATGATGGTGGAGAGGGCTCCATGCCTCACCGAATCGGCAAGAGGGTTGAAGGGAGTCCAACAACCCACCGGATGCCAATCCCATCAGTCCTCTAACGATGCCATCAACTGCGACAAACAAAAAAAAATTATTAGCTCCTAATGTCGACAGTCAAAAAAAAAGAAGAACAGAATCTGATGGGATTGCGGCGACCCAACAAAGAACATACAATGGCAAAAGAAAACATATTTTAATGATTCAATGAGAATAAGAATGCTCTGATACCAATTATTGGATTTAGAAATCCACCAAAAACCAAATAGGACCAATTTATATGCTCTCGTTAAACCATTGAAATGAAAACGAAAACCAAACTTGATATAGAAGCGTACATGAATCCATTAATGCTCTGGTAGATCATTGATGGTATGATCTTGTAGAACCTGTATATCTGGTCATTTTTCTTTTTCTAGACCTAATGAGAAAGGGACTGAATTCTCTTTCTAATAATGGAGAGACTGAAGAGGGAGAGTCTTTATATAAGGTTTGGAGATCATAACCTAATGTATTTAAGTGTATGTCTTCAATTCAGCCCATTACAAAATTGTAGACAGGACAGGTCTCTCCACATAATGTATCATACCGTATGAGATACCACAAGGCACATCTGGATTAGATCACATGAACCGAGCCTGTACCTAAGATAACCTTACAATGTGTGGTTCAATGTATGTAGGCCCATACGATTTTCTAACAGTGACCGGCAAATTACTTTAAAAAAATGATTTGACATCTTCACCGGTCATTGCTTCATCCCACAAGAATCTCATGTGGAGGGTGATGCAGATCACTTGATATGCTCTCCTATTTGACACAGGCAATCACATGACAGCATTTCATATATAGGGCCTGCACTATGTAGCTGTGAGCCTCTGCAATGCTTCCATGTGATTGTCACATAGCTATGGAACTCAGCCACTCTTTTGATCTCAACTCAAATATGACGCGATTGCCACAAAGATGCAAAAGCTGTGGGGTACTTTTGTGGTATTGGTATTGCTATTGCTATAGGAACTGGTGATTTTTGAATGCCATCTTAGCATAAGCTGATCTATTATATAAGCAGAACTAAGATCAGACACCATGATCATGAATTACTGCAAGGAAATAGAACACGCTCATCCCCTGTGTCATCCCCAATCTTTATACCCTTCTTAAATCTTATTGCTGAAATTGTTTTCATCAATTCTGAACCCATGGATGTAGCATGGTTGATTTAATAAGAATCACCATTGGATCGTACTTTTTTGGATGAAAAAATATGATTCTTTAAAATACATAATTTTGTGTTTTGTCAACCGTTGATTTTTGAGTTGCCAAAAAACCCTGCACACAGGTTGGATTCTGTCGACTTAAATGTCAATCTTTTCTAAATGAATGATGTAGAATACATCTATGGAGTCAGATTTGATCAAAACCACTTGCATCAATGAAATCCCAAGGAGGACTATGAAGATGAGGATGACTTTGAACACAGGCCGAGGCATCCCAACAGTGTTCAAGGGTGTTAAGATTTTGAGCATTTGATCATGTGAATGATAGTGTGCACATGTTTTTAAACACTACTGGCATAAAACAAGTTCATGTACATAATAACGATTATTGTCATGCACCGTCTTTTTTTTAGGAGGGTTAGCAAGCTGTGGACAGTTAAATCACTGTTAGGGTCTGGGCACCACTCAGCTGGTTTGTTTTCTAGATCCTACTACTACTCAAAAGAACCAGTCTCACGTACCATTCGATGCTGAAAATCCAAAATTTTCCAAGGGTCTACAAATTCATACCCCTCATAGCAACATAGAAGTTCAGGAAATTCTAGGTTTTCAACGTTGCTACGAGGGGTATGAATTGAACCTAAGAGGTAAGAAAAGCGTGATTATTTTCTAGATTTTGGAGTTAATATCATTAACAGCAAGAACTTGAAAGTTCAGAAAACTCCCAAGCTCGACTATGCCTTTTGTGGAAAGCTTGTTTTGAGATAGCCTATGCTAAGCACGCCGCAAAAAGATGGATTGAGAATACCAAATGAAAGTGATATATGAAAGAACTTTTAAACGGTGTTGAAGCACAAATTTCCAAGGCATGCTTTCCTTATTCTCAAAAGTTGAAAAACAACACAACTGGTTTAGAGGACAAGCAAACTGGCAGCATGCTTTTCCCTTTCACCGAAAAGTTGACAACGACCATTTTGTTTTGTTTTTGCAGATCTGAAACAAGCAATTTTTTCTGTGATCATGTAGTTGGCAATATGGAAGGGGTAGCCTATTCAAGTGGTAAAAGGTAAGGTTTGTATGGGTCACCCCATGCAGATTCGAGCAATGACCAATGCACCGAAAAAACTGCACTTTGAAAAATATGACATTGTGTGACAAAATTAGGCCATAGCCCTAGTCTTAATTTGTGTACCCTCAGATCTGCATATGCCATATGTGGAAATTTTGGAAATCAAGATGTCCATAGACAGCCCAAAGTTGCTTCCGTCTTTGGCAAACAAGCAACTCGAGTAGACGGTCATGCTAGCTCACGGCTAAAATTGGCAGCAAGATTGTCTGTCAAACCCCAATGTTCAATCACATAAATAAAATAAGATTTCTGTTCACAGATGTTCTCATCTTATTTTTCTCAATGAATGTGGTAGTGTTGTTTGATGATGATCATCATAAGGTACATGTGATATCTCAAAGGGATTTTAGTTACAGATGTAGGAAGACAACTATTTCAAGAACAATATTATACCAAATACTACCCCTACCTTTCAGCTTTTAGGGAAGATTTGAACTTAACCACACAAAGTATCAGACAAGTCACTCAAGCATGTGGCAGGTCTTTTCACATTTTTCTTGACATGTACATAAACTGGAATAGAAGTCGTATGAACAAAAAAATATGAGCCCAAAAAGATGTTGGTCATGCGGATTGCAGCACCAATTTCTTACAGCAAAAACCAACAAAGAAACTAGGTATTGGATGACTTGTCAGACTATTTATCTATATTGAGTGAAGATATTATTTGGGGCGGACCCAATGCATGCAAGGCACCCCATCTTGTTTCGTGGGATCTCCTTTCTAAATCCTTCAATAATGGGTGATTGGGTATTTAGGACTTGAAAACCTTGAATGTGGCTCTTCGAATTAAGTGGCTTTGGTCCTTGTGTTTTGGGGACACGGAATTTCATTTAGTCATGAGAGCCAAATATGGGTTGCGTAGGTGGCCATGAAGGTGGTCCAATAATCACAAATGGCACTTGGGTTCTCGCATTTGGAAAGCTTGGTGTAGATCATACTTGTAATATCCACAAAATTTTTGAATAAAATAAAAGAAAAGAATTTCTTGTTTAAGTCAAATTAAGCTATATACACACACACACACACACACGTTGCTTTTGAGAAAAAAAAAGGTTAAGGGCAAAATCATAATTTTTTGATTTATTTTTAGAATTTTTAAGATGAAATTGTATTCGTATCGAAATTCTAAAAAGAACGGTCTTGATTTCATAAAAATTGGAGTTATAACATGCCCGGAGCTCTCCAAATACGAATGTTGGCTCAAAGAATTAAAATTTTTGGGACACGTAATATCAAAGGATGAAATATCCATAGATCCTGCTAAGGTAGAGGCAGTTTTGAAATGAAAACAACCAAAGAATATTTCGAACATTCACAGCTTCCTAGAACTTGCAAGATATTATTGTAGATTCATACATAAATTTTCACGTATAGCACTACTAATGACCATCCTTCTAAGAAAAGGGGTCAAGTTTAATTGGGATGACAAATGTAAAGAAAGTTTTTAAATTTTGAAAAGAAAGCTTACCTTAGCACCTGTGTTGACTTTACCCTTAGGACAAGGAGGATTTGTAGTATATACTGATGCTTCTAGAACTGGTCTAGGTTGTATATTGGTGCAAAATGAAAAAGTTATTGCCTAAGCCTTAAGAAAATTAAAGATTCATGAAAAGAATTACTCCACATGATCTGAAACTCGCAGTCGTAGTATTTGCTCTGAAAATATGGCATCATTACTTATATGAGAAACAATTTGAGGTAATGTCTTATCATAAGAGCCCTAAGTTTTTTTTTCCACAAAAAGAGTTGAACATGAGGCAATGACGCTGGATGAAATTTATCAAAGATTATAATTTCATCCTTTCCAATCATCCAGGGAAGGCGAATGTTGTAGTCGATGCCCAAATGTGAATTTTGGCTTAAGGAAGTAAAACTTTTGGAAATACGTAATATCAAAGGATGAAATATATGTAAATCCCACTATGGTAATTACTCTATTCTGAACTAAAATAAGAATTTCAATGATAAAATCTATATTTTTAATTTAGAACTTTGTCATTATAGGTAGAAGCAGTTTTGGAAATGAAGCAACCAAAGGACATTTTGAACATTCGCAGCTTCCTGGGACTTGCAGGATATTATTATAGATTCATACAAGATTTCTCACATATAACACTACCAATAACCAAGCTTCTAAGGAAATGGGTCAAGTTTGATTGGGATGACAAGTGAAGAAAATTTTCAAATTTTGAAAAAGAAGCTTACCTCAGCACCTGTGTTAACTTTGCTCTCAAGACAAGGAGGATTTGTAGTATATACTGATGCATTTGGAACTGGTCTAGGCTACGTATTTGTAAGATCCATAAATTTTTAGCAAAAATTCTGAATAAATTCATGAGATGTTTTATGTAAACTAGAATATAAACTTGAAATACAAAACAAATAGATTTCAGTGAACCAATTATACTTATGACGTTTGTATCATTGCAAATATATGCTCAATCAGTTAGGGAGCCACAACTTTCTCCCTGAGTAAAATTTGAAGATTTCAACAAGCCAATTTTCTTAGTTTCGTCAATACAAAAAAAATGATGTACTCATAATTTTTCGTAAAAATATCAACGAAACCATGAAAAAGTCATGAGTCCCACAAAAATATTAGTGGGCCCCACGTAAAAATATCTTGCAGAACCCACAAAATATCTTATAGAAATATCCAAGTGGGCCCCACTCAAAAAGAACCACTTGTCCTTATCCTAAAAGAGAAGGGTAAAAAGGACAAGCCTTATCCTTAAGGAAGCTTATCCCTTAGGGTGGGGCCCACCCCACCCTTTGCCTATATAAAGGAGCTCTCTTCTTTTAGAAAAATCACTACCCCCCCCCCCTCTCTACCTCTTTCTCTCTCTAGAACCTCCCCTACCTAGCCTAGCCCACCTGAGCCCACTTGACCTAGCATAACCTTGCCTGAGCCTACCTGACCTAGCTTAAGCCCAACTGGGTCTAGTTAAGCTTGATCAAGACAGCCTCCTTTGGTCCTAGCCTATGTCTGACCCACCTAGCCTACTTGAGCTAAGTTCAGACCCACCTGACCCAATTGACTTGGACCAAACCCTATTGGGTTAAGACTACTTGGTCTTAGTAACTTGACATTCTCTACAATTTCCTTGCCTAAATCCAACCCATCCGACTAAACCTAGCCTAGTAGAGGTAGGTTCAAACCTAGTTGGATATAAGTTAGTTCCAAACCGGTTCTTAATCTAGACTTCGTCGGATCGTTGTTTCGTCGAAAGCTGCAAGAAACACTCTTGGTTGTGATCGTATCGGACATAAAGGATGTGTCGCCCATGACCTAGGAGTGTCTCGACTACCTCATTAAAGCACCATTGCATATCTTAGTAGGTTTGTGCACTAATCACTGTCAAAGTTTTACCTTTCTCGATATATATGTATATGATTTCCGCATATTACATATATATGTATTTGCCTATGCTTTTAAGATTGTCATCGCGTCGAACAATGCCAAGGCTCATACTTTCTCCAATTTGCTTATGCATTTAAGATTATCGTCGCGTCGAATGATGCCAAAGCTCTTGCTTTATATATATATATATATATATATATATATATATATATATATATATATATATATATATATATATATATATATATATATATATATATATATATATATATTAAGATTGTCATTGCTTTGAATGATGTCAAATCTTTTGTTTTCTATAATTTGCTTATGCATTTAAGATTGTCATCACGTCGAACAATGTCAAAGCTGATACTTTTTGCAAATATATATGTATTTGATTTCTCCAAGTTATTTAGTTTGGTTTCTCTTGTTGAATATTATATATGCTTTCATTTACGCCACCACACTATATCGCACATGCTCCTACTTATATTACATATAGCTGCGCATAAATGAGCATTTTAATAGAGATCAACTCTTATCGTCAATGTGATTCCATATGCTGCTCCTCGATCAAAATTCTGATTGACAAAAAAAAAGCCTATATTGGAAAGTCTTTGTTCTTGCGCAAAACTGTTTTTTCATAAAAACCTAAGTAGTTATTGTCCCTGTTGTCGGAAATCTGTCAGAATTGCTCGTTCCACCTTCACCTGTAAGGGCACCCTACTCGTAAGGGCTGGTGTGCTAGAGTAGTTGTTGCACCTTGACTAGGCAAAGTGATCATTGTGGCTATATACACTGAGCAATTGATCTGATGTGATCGTGGTATATGCATGCTAATGTGAAATATTGTTATACAACTAGACTCGTAAGGGCTAGAGTGCTAGAGTTCATTGTCCACCTGAAAGAGGTGAAGTGCTCATAAAGGCCGTAAACGCCGAGAGCAAAGTCATGTGTGCATATGAATAAAACTTAATGATAGTCCCTGGACCACACGGTTGGACCGTGGTTCAAAATACTGAATGGGGTTGGGGTACATATTCTCTTAATACAGAACGTACTTGTTGCTTGAGTGGCGTTCGAATGTCCTATAAAAAATGGTTATGTCGTTGAACCCCTTCAGGACTATTGTTCATCATGGCTGACGATGATAGTACAACTATGAGTGACACATATTTATCATGAATCGATAGAGTTTAAGGGACCTCCCGTCACTCAAGAGGTTTAGAGGTCGGATTATCCTTAAGATTAGAGGATTAAACTCCACTACTGCAGTAGCGAATGCATCTGAAATGACCTGGTAGGGTTATCCCGTATGAGTTCTACCACCCTATCATAGACATGGTCATCAGGCCTCTGGGGTATCTAAAATACATAGAATAATAAACTTTAAAAACGCCGAGTTGATGTCAAAGTTCAGGCTTCTTCTGTGTACCAGAGGGTGAACAGTTAATATCGAAACAATGCATTAGTTCTAAGTTCAGCGATGTATGAATGAATGTGTGTTGGTTTGACAAGTTTTTGAAAGGTATTGAGATCGGTATACTAATAGAATGATAGGGCAAAGACCCATGTTGTATCCTCATGACTAAGCTAAGCTCGAGGAGCTCTCGTTTGGATTTGTGAAATACGGATGTGCCAAGTCTTGGAGACTTAAGCTCGATGTTCTAATTGAGACCCTAAAGAGGCTCACATGATAGATGTCAAGTCTTGGAGACTTGAGCAAAATATTCAAATTGTAGCCCTCAGGAGGCTTTTGCAATATACAATAAGTCGTAGAGACTTGAGCATCATTATTGCAAGTTGTGACCCTAAGTAGTTCATGTATTTTCATGAGTTTATACTTGGTTTTATTTGAATGCTTTCCTACCAGACCAACAATGGTTCTGACCCCATTTAATGGAGAATACAGGTATTGAACCTACAATGCATATGCGAAGCAAGGCAGGATCTAGTTCTACGGTTTCTCCAAACAATATTGTACCGCTTCTTTTATAAAAATCAGTTTCATAAAATACTATTTTTCTAAGTAGTGATATTTATAATAAACAACTCATTTTTATAAATAAAACACTTTGGTAGTCAATAAGTGCTTGGCCACATACCTATAACTTACCCGATGTTTTCTAAAATTGATGACTCATTGTCATCTATTTTTGCTATTAAAAACCTTTCTAACTTTCACTGCAAAGAAAAAAAAGAAATCCATAAATTTTTGACTTAGTATTGTTTTGAAAATATGGGGCATAATAGTATTGATGCAATATGAAAAAGTTATTGCCTATGCTTCGAGGCAATTAAAGATTCATGAAAAGAATTACCTCACCCATGATCTGGAGCTTGTAGCTATAGTATTTGCTCTGAAAATATGTCATCATTACTTGTATGGGGAACAATTTAAGGTAAGGTCATATCACAAGAGCTTTAAGTATTTGTTTTCACACAAAGAGTTGAACATAAAACAACGATGCTTGATGGAGTTTATCAAAGATTATGATTTCACCATTTTCTATCATCTGGAGAAGGCAAATGTTGTAGTTGATGCCCTCAACCACAAAACTGAAGATATATTTGCCAGCCTCATAGTAAAAGGATGGAAACTTATAAAAAACTTTATCAACTGAAAACCATTTATGATAGAACCTGAAAGAATTCAGATATCCAGTTTGACAGTACAACCTGAGATGCTTACTCAAACTATTGCAGAGTAGAGCAAAGATCCTCTATACGAGAAAAAAGGCAAAAGCTCAACAACAAGATGATGTTTCTTTTTGTCTTAAAGAAGACAAGAGTATTTGAATGAAAAGTAAAATTTGGGTTTCCAATAACCCTAAATTGATAAATAAAATACTAAAAGAAGCTTATAAGAGTCACTACAGGATCCACCCAAGTAGTACCAAAATATTTAAAGACTTACAAAGTTATTACTGGTGGAATAGTATGAAGAGAGACGTAGCAAGTTTTGTCTCAAATCAAAATTCCACAATGAAAATGAAAAGAAGTAACAATGGATTTTGTTGTAGGGTTAGCCAAGACTCGAAAGCAACACGTTACCATCTGGTTAATTGTCGATCGTTTAACTAAGTCTACATGTTTTTTGTCAATCTGTGTAAATCAATCTTTAGAAAGTTTGGTCAAGTTATATATTCAGGAGATTATTAGATTACATGGAGTGCCAACTTCGATCATCTCTGATTGTGACCCTAGATTCACATCTCAATTTTGGAAGCAACTCCAACAAGCCTTGGAGCCACAATTAAAATTTAGTACCATATTTTATCCCCAAACAAATGACCAATCAGAACAAACAATATTGACTCTAGAAGATATGTTACAAGCATATATGTTAGACTAAAAGAAAAATTGGGATTCTCACTTACCACTTGCTGAATTTGCATACAATAATAGTTTTCATGCTAGTAATGAGATGGCACCATATGAAGCTCTGTATGGCAGACCTTGTCGATCCTCGATTTATTAGGATAAAGTAGAAGGACGAACAATAGAATCACCTATTGCATTGAAGTACTATACACAACAAGTAAAATTGATTAAAGAAAGGTTGTGTACAGCTCAGAGCCATCAAAAGAGTTATGCAGAACTAAAGCACAGATAACTCATTTTTGTGGTTGGAGATGAAGTTTTTGTTAAAGTATCTCTGACAAATAGCGTATTTAGATTCAAAAAGAAAGGAAAGCTAAGTCCCAGATTTGTCAGACTCTTTAGGATTTTGAGAAGAGCTGGTGAAATAGCTTACCAAGTTGAGTTGCCTCTCAAGTTTGCAAAAATTCATAATGTGTTCTGCGTTTCAATATTGAGGAAATATATCCATGACCCATCTCACATTATCCAGTATGAAGATATAGACATTCAAGAGGATATGACTCTAGAGGAAAAGCTCATAGAAATCTTTGATTGAAGAGATCAGGTGCTAAGAACAAAGATCATTTCTCTCGTTAAAGTAAGATGGCAAAATCATGAAATTAAGGAATTCACCTGGGAGTCGTATTCCAACATGAGGAAAAGTTACCTCAAGTTGTTTATATAAAGACTAAGATGAGAATTTTGCCAAAGAAATTCTTTTTAGAGGGGTAGGATATAATATCCATAAAATTTTTGAATAAATAAAAGAAAAGAATTTCTTGTTTAAGTCAAAACTATATATATACGCCGCTTTTGAGAAAAAAAAAGAGTTAAGGGTAAAATAATAAATTTTTTGATCTATTTTTCGAATTTAAAGATGGAATTGCATTCATATCAAAATTCTAAGAAGAACGTTCTTGATTTCATAAAAACCAAAGTTATAACGCACCCGAAAGTTCTGGGGCATAGTTGTAATTTTACCAAATTTTTGAGTTAATTTCTGAAACATTTTTTACCTCAGGGTTATAGACGTCCAAGCCTAGGTTGACTGGAAGTCAACTTAGTTTAAAAAATTTCATGCATATATATATATATATATATATATATATATATATATATATATATATATATATATATATATATATATATATATAACTCCGCCTGGGTATAACTGTTTAGTTATACACTGCCGGTCCCAAGCCCGGATAGAGGAGGAGGGTTGCGGTAGGCCTGTGACAGCCAGCATAAAAACTTAGTCATACCCTATGAAAATGAACCAATATGAGAATTTCGTTGGGGCGTTCCCTACTGAACGACGCGTTGTACTCTCTAGGCCCGGAGGCAGTGATAAATGGGCAAGGGTTGCTAGGTCGTTGCCCAGAAGCGACGCGTCACACCGGCGCCCGGGTGTGGTGTCAAATAGGCAAGGGTTCCCTCACTTTGTTGGACGGGTGGGGGTAAAGAAGTTAGTCCAAGACCATAAAATTAGGTTAGCCACTTGGAACATAGGGTCTTTAACTGGTAAGTTGGTAGAGTTAGTAGATGTTATGTGTAGGAGAAAGATTGATATTTTATGTCTACAAGAGACCAAATGGGTAGGTGAGAAAGCAAAAGTGATAGAACCTTGGGGATATAAGATTTGGTATACAGGAATAAATAGGAATAGGAATGGAGTAGGGATTGTTATGAGTCGTCAGTTTATAGATAATGTAGTTGAGGTCCGTAGGAAGGGTGATAGAATTTTACTTATTAAATTAGTATTAGGTACAGATATTATTAATATTATTAGTGTTTATGCACCTCAAGTAGGTTTAGATGATTCCATTAAGCATCAATTTTGGGAAGATTTAGATGGAGTAGTACAAGGGATATTTTATGGAGAAAAGCTTTTCATCGGCGGTAACCTTAATGGACATTTAGGCATTAGTAGGGATGGATTTGAGAGTATCCATGGAGGCTATGGTATAGGAGAAAGAAATGAAAGTGGAGAAAGGATTTTAGATTTTTGTTTGTCCTATGATATGATCTTAGCAAACACTTGGTTTAGGAAGAGGGAGTCTCACCTAGTAACATTTAAAAGTGGGGTTAATAAGAGTCAGATAGATTTTTTCCTACTTAGAAAGAGAGATAGGGGTTGTTGCGTCGATTGTAAGGTTATACCGGGAGAAAGTGTAGCTACACAACATAGAGTCTTAATTTTAGATCTTAGAATTAGACAATGCCGCAAAAGAGATAGACATAGGATGGATCCTAGAATTAAGTGGTGGGCACTGAAAGGAGCTAAACAAGGAATGTTTGTAGAGCAGGTAGTTAAGGAAGTTGATTGGTGTCTCGAGGAGGATTCAGAATCAATGTGGAATAAGATAGCGGGTGGCATGAGAAAAGTGGCTAAGGAGGTATTGGGTGAGTCTAAAGGCGGTGCACCACTAGGTAAGGATATATCATGGTGGAACGAGGATGTCAAATTAGCTATTAAGGTTAAAAGAGAGTGTTATAGAAATCTAAGAGTCGTGATAATGAGAATTTGGAGAAGTATATGATAGCAAAGAAGGAAGCTAAAAAAGTAGTTCAAAACGCGAGGGCTAAGGTATATAAGGAGGTTTATGACAAGTTGGATACCAAAGAAGGCGAGAAGGATATTTATAGGCTTGCAAAGATGAGAGATAGGAAATCGAGGGATTTGGGTATGGTTAGATGTATTAAAGATGAAACACAAAGGGTTTTAGTCAAGGATGAGGAGATTAAGGAGAGATGGAAAGATTATTTTGATAAGCTATTTAATGATAGTCATGCTCAAGATCTTGGAGACTTCTCCATTTCTTTTCATGAGATAAATCGTGACTTCATGTGCAAGATTCAAAAGAAAGAAATTGCAGAGGCTTTAAAGAAAATGAAATCAAGAAGGGCAGTTGGTCCAGATGGTAGACCTATCGAGGCTTGGAAATGCTTGGGAGAGAAAGGTTTAGAATGGTCGACAAATCTTTTTAACTTGATTTGGCGAACAAATAAGATGCCTAATGAGTGGAGGAAGAGTACTTTGGTGCCTTTATATAAGAATAAGGGTGATATACAAGATTGCACAAACTATCATGGTATAAAACTCATGAGTCATACTATGAAACTTTGGGAGAGGGTGATTGAGTCTAGGTTGAGGAAGGTTGTCATGATATCGGAGAATCATTTGGTTTTATGCCTGGAAGATCAACTATGGAAGTTATACATCTTCTTAGACAACTTATTGAAAGATATAGAGAGAGGAACAAAGATTTGCATATGGTTTTTATTGATTTAGAGAAGGCATACGATAGAGTACCTAGGGACGTTCTCTGGTGGACAATGATGAAGAAAGGTGTTTCTCTCAAGTACATTAGTATAATTAAAGATATGTATGAAGGAGTAGTAACCAATGTCCGCACTTGTGGAGGGGTGACAACAAATTTTCCGATAACGGTTGGGTTACATCAAGGATCTGCTTTAAGCCCTTTCCTATTTGCGATAGTGATGGATGAGCTTACGAGATCAATTCAAGAAAATGTATCGTGGTGTATGTTGTTTGTTGATGATATTGTTTTGATTGATGAGTCTAGAGCTGGGGTTAATGCTAAGTTAGAATTATGGAGACAGACATTGGAAGCTAGAGGTTTTAAGTTGAGTAAGAGTAAGACTGAATATATGAAATGTCGGTTTAGTAAGCAACAAAGTAGTGATGAGAGTGTAGTGAAGCTTGGTGATCAAGAAATACCGGTGAATGATTATTTCAAATATTTGGGATCCATCATTAAAAAGTATGGAGAAATTGATGGAGATGTAAATCATAGGATAAAGGTTGGGTGGATGAAATGGAAAAGTGCAATTGGAGTGTTGTGCGATCATAAAATGCCATTGCGGTTGAAGGGAAAGTTTTATAGGACGACTATTAGACCCGCTTTACTATATGGTACGGAATGTTGGGCTGCCAAGAGACATCATATTCAAAAAATGAGTGTAGCTGAGATGCAGATGCTTAGATGGATGTGTGGAAATACAATAAAAGATAAGATTCGGAACGAGGAGATACGTAAGAAGGTAGGTGTTGCACCCATTGAAAATAAGATGCGAGAGAATCGTTTGCGGTGGTTTGGACATATTCGGCGAAGGCCTAATGATGCTCCAGTTAGAAGGTTGGAGAAATGGGAAAATATATTAGTTAAAAGAGGTCGGGGTAGGCCTAGGAAGACATGGATGGAGGTGATAAGAAATGATGTCGGGGTAGGCCTAGGAAGACATGGCATTGGATAGAAATGATTGGAGGAAAAGGATTCATGTGGAAGACCCAAAATGAATTTCTTTTTTGGTTCATATCGCTGACCCCAATTGTTTTGGGATGAAGGCATAGTTGTTGTTGTTGTATATATATATATATATATATATATATATATATATATATATATATATATATATATATATATATATATATATATATATATATATATATCAAAGTTAATATATATAAACACTTTGTTACATTAACTAAGAGGACCTAGTTAATGTAACTAAAAGCCAAACCAATCTAGTTCAGCTAATTGAACTGATTGGACCTACTGGTTGGACCTTGAACCTTGGTTTGGATCACACTAGAATCCAACCCAAGTCCTGTTTAAGGCCCAAGCAAGAGGCACCCACTGTTTTAACCCATTGTTTTTTAAGCCTTATCAAATGGCTTTTTGAAGCCCTTAGCGTGGAGGGTTGGGTGTTGTCAGCCCCTCCCCAACCTATATAAAGGCCTCTCCTCCCCCTCTTATTTCATAACTCCCTTCTCTCTCTTTCCTACCTTTCCCCTCTTGCTCCCTCCTCCCTTATTCACGGTGGGGTGAAACCCACCACCACCACCTATCCCCTCTCCTCCCTCTCTCCATCAACACACTTCTCCCCTTTTAGGAGCTGCAACCACCAACTTCCCTTCCTCCTCTTTGATCAGCAACCACCACCGATGGTGCTGACCCCAACCGAACCACCTCGCCACCACCACCGATGTGTGAGCCGACAACCTCTCTTCTGTTGAGTTTGTGGTTGTCCTCCGATTCAACCTACCTATTGATCGTGAGCAGAAGATAATGCCCTCAGCTTCTCTTTTTTCTCTCTTTTATATTTTTCTAGCCACTAACCATTGGGTTTAGTACTAGCCTACACCTGCTAAAACTTGGTTTCCTAAACTGACCGTTGACACCAACTCAGTCTGCGCAAATCGACATTGCCTCAGTTTACCACAAGCATTAACTGCACAGACCTGTATGTCGCTTGCAACTCGACTAGAATCAACTGTGCTTAAGGATTTGTATTTTTAGAGAAAAATTCCCATGGATTATTTTGAGAATTTTTTGCTTCTATCCATGAACTTCCAAAGGTAGGATCTTCTCTTGTCAAATGCTCATAAATTGTATAATGTTTAGTAAATGTGATTAGATTAGACTTATGCAATTCTGAGTATTTGCTCACATATGATTTCTCAAAAATATTGATCGATTATTAATATTTCTTTCAAGAAAATATGGGTATTTTATAATTATTTTACAATTGAAGTATGATTTTCAAAAAAAATAAATATTCTCAAAGAAGAGTAAAGTATTTTCAACATATTCAGCTAAAAAGAATAAATGACTTTTTCAGAAGAAAATATTTCACAAATATCTTATAAAAGTTAATCCTAAAAAAAAGCAGATATTTGGCGAATATCCCTTAGAACTAACCTTGATTTGCAAAAAAACTTTTTAAATAGCCAATAATACTAAGTTAAGATTTGAGAAAATACTAAGAGTCATAATGACTTATAAAACATACAATTGGCTCCAAGAACAAGAGACATGGTTCAAGGAACCTTTGAGATTCAACCTAGAATACTAGAAGAGTGTGAAAAATATGATAGTCAGAATCCGCCTAAATAAGCAGAGTGCTCAGAAGGGCCAAGAGTGCCAGAGCAACACTCAAGGATCAGATAATCACACAAACCTCAAGTAACATCCGCCTTCACAGGCACAGGCTTGTACAAATCCGCCAAGATCGGCAGAGTATCCAGAAAGGCCAAGAGTGGTAGGACAATACTTGAAAAATAAGAAAATCCATACACACACATCTAAAGTGGCATTTGCCTTCATAGGTGCATGCTCGCATATACAGATCTCTCACTGAATGGGAAGGAACATATAATTGTATCATAAAACATTGGCTACCCAATTGGGGTATGCGATCCATTAATGCCTTGGAATGCCTAAGAGAGGCAGACATAGTAATAAAATACTTACTAAAAAAGAAAAACTCTTTGTTTCACATTCAGTTCTAGGCCTGCTTTAGAGAGGGTAAGAGATATTAACTTCGATGGATATTGTTTTTAATATGCCACTTGAGTGGTAATGACTTGACGTCTCTGGCCTTCAGAGATACGGGATAAGATCTACCACAAATGAATCCTAGGTGAGTAGTTTCCATACTTCTGCAGAAGGTTTAGGTGCATCCTTATTTTTGGCCGAGAGTGGACTTCTCTCATGGTTATTGAATCGTTCGCTGCGGAGTCATAGAGCCAGTTAGTCATATGGAGTATTAAAATACATAGCATAATAAACACCCGTATGGTCTCAACTGACTTGAAGTTTTCCCTGTGAGTACCTATCGTGAGAGTTAAATATCAAATTTTAAGTTTAACAAAAATCACACTACTACATGTTAGTTATAATACAAGTCAAACTTTTAAATTTTATAAACACTGAATTGTAAATATTAGATATTATGCCTTTTACTTGGAATTGATAAGATATCTACCAGATTGTCACAAGTCTGACCTTGTTATTGTAAAACTTCAGGTGAGTAGTGAACAAGAGATGGCATGAGGCAAGGGCAGCATTCTAAAGCAACAACTTTTAAGATCTTCGGACCAGCTTAGGATGCTTTTTGTAATATTATTTTGGAATCCTAAGTCTTCTTGAAGTTGTAAAATAATTTTTGAAACTCTGATATATATGAATGTGCAAATTTTGTTATAAAGCTTTGTTTTTACTTTGATTTCTGAGAAGTGTTTTCCTCGACCTGTGACCCGTCGGAATCGTCTGATTCGAACTTCAAGTCATAAAAACTCATTTTTTGCTATTCAAAAGTTTCAAACAAAAAAAATCAATTTTTTACACAAAAAAATCGAGTGGAGGTTTTCGGGGCGTCACAATACTCTAGATGGGTCCATGGTGAAGGTTGGCAATGGGATGAACACTTTGTTTTGGAAGGACCCTTAGCTCCTTCAAGGGAAGCCTCATTGCATAGAGGTGATCAGCTAGTGGTGGGTGGGATGTGACCTTGAGGGCAGACCCTACCCAACAAGTTGCACATGAATGGATACAACTCATGGGTCTCCTCTCCTCCATGGTGCTTAACGATGACCCAAACCAGTTATGGTGGAAGACGTCTAGGGGCACCGAACTCTTATTGATGCTTGCTTTGAGTATGTTTTTGAGCGAAGTAGGTTATATGTGCACCCCTCGAACAGGCATATGCATGTTCGCGGGTCAGAATGAGCGCCATGTATGTAAGCATGTGTGGCTCATATCCCCGTGTTTGTCAGCATCAGTTAGTGTCAGAGTTCGATGTGGTTGCAAAGACTTAAGTACCCTTTTCCTGCCATTGGTGCCATAAAAAATGATTCTAGAAAAGGAAAAAAATGTCCTCTATCAGTCAATGTTTTTTTTTGCTACACGAATTATGAAAATTGCATAGCGATTTGCCTTTTTTTTTGCTATACGATTTACGAAAATCACGTAGTGATTTGCAGGGTTTTTTTTTGCTATGCGGTTTTCATAAATCGCTACTTGATTTAGCGATTTACCATTTTTTTTTGCTATGCGATTTATGTGAGATTTGCCATTTTTTTTGCTACGCTATTTACGAGCGATTTGTCATTTTTTTTTTCACTACGCGATTTTGGTAAATCGCTACTCGATATAGCGATTTGCCAATTTTTTTTTGCTATGTGATTTTTGTAAATCGCTACTCGATATACCGATTTATGAAAATTGCTACGTGATTTATGAGCGATTTGCCATTTTTTATTTATTTATTTATTTATTTGTTTATTTTATTTATTTATTTTTGCTACGTGTAAATCGCGATGCCAAACTCTGCCCCCCTTGAGCACGATCTTTGCCATGATCAGGTTGTAGTCATCAGCTGTCCCGATGGCAGTCTTGAGGTCCGTGACAGGGAAGCCGGAGAGGAACGTGCCATTCTCGACGTTGGCGGGGAGGTCGATCCTATCAGAGAGCATGGCGCCGAAAGCCGAGATGAGGACCTCGCAATGCTAGAACCCAATGAATGCCCGCCAGGACTTGAGGGTGTGAATGCCTGTGTTGAGCAGTGTCATGGTGGCCTGGAAGGCATAGCTCTGATCGGAAGTATTGCCGAGGTAGGGGTAGACGCACTAGTTTGCTCACCTGGAAGTTGTACTGAAGGAAGATTTCGTTGTAGGTGTCCCTCGAAGGTGGCGGAGGGACCGCCGCAGTCGGTTGCCCGTTGGACGAGGGCAGCAATCCAGCCACTACTAGCAGAAAGAGGAGGACGATCGTCATCGAATCGCCGGCTCTTTGCCTCCCTTAATTTCTTCTCTCTTTAGAGAGAGAGGTTTTACAGTGTTTCACAGAGAAGGAAGAAGAAGAAGATGATGACGAAAAGTTCAAACGGAGAGCATGTTTCAGGTTTGTTTTGCTAAGTCTGAACGTGTATTTTCGTAAATCGCTACGGGAGGACATTTTCATCAAACTTATATCTACCTTTTTTATATGTTATTTTATTATAAAGTCATCGTGGGTAACATTGGCATATGAATTATCATGGGTCCCAAGATATTCCTCACTTGAACATGCAAATTTGTCTTTGGGGGAGAACACACACAACACCCTCTCGTTTTTTAGCCTACGGTACAATGGCTCCCGAACCATGCCTTGTGGGGGTAGTGGGCTTCTTTCACTAGATGGTTTGTGCTCTTGGACAAGATTCTAACGAATGAGAACTTGAAGAAAAGAGGTTTTTGTTTTTCTAATCGTTGCTCACTTTGTTTTGCACAAGATGAGGACACACACCATCTTTTTTAATGGGGCTGCTCATCAGTACAACTCCTTGTTAACTACACTTAGGTAACAAGAACATACCTTGGGGGTTTACCACACAGACATTTGATCATTGCGCAAGAAATTGAGAGTTGGGGCTCCAAGTGGTTATTCTTGTGACGATGTTGAATACTGATCATGTGGAGGGATGTATGGTTAGAAAGGAATAATAGGATTTTCCCTGGCAAGCACAACTCCCTCCTCTGGTTATTACAGGCTATCCTAGGGTAGCTGCTGCAGCAGCATTTGCAGCTCAAGTAGCCTGGTTCGGAGTTGCACTGGGCTGAGGAACAACGTATTGGCAAGGCGGGCTTGGTGCTTAATGGCACTCGATGAAACTTTTGTCCAATTGTATCTTTTGTTTTTCTTGGCGTTCTAATTTGTACTGCCTTCTTGTATTGGAATGATTAACCCTAGATTGTGTAGGAGTGCAAAAGCAGTTAGTGCACGTCACCTTGTGTTGGGACGTTGCAAGTTTGAATCCCTGTGGTATAGTTGTGTAACTGGTAGGGGTTTGCCTAACCCCAGGTTTCTCTGTCGAACAAAAAATGATTTAACGGCATTTCCTCATTAGAGAGAGAGAGAATCAAGTTGGGTATATGGCAGCCCTATAATTTTCATTTTCGTGGTATATCCATCAAAACGCATATCCCTATGCACAAATTGCCCAAACCATCTATTGCAAAATATTAGATTCCTATTCAGAGTTGCCATTTCTTTAAGATTCTTACAAGATAAAATGATTTTCAGGAAAATAATTTGTACACTCGATCAATTTCGTGTTGAGTCTTATGTGTCAATGGAATAGATATGGCTTGATGCATAGTCTAAATTATATCGCATGTTCAATAATGATTTTTTTTTTTAAGTAGTGCGTGGTCAATTCTTAGAGCAAAGTCAATCTTGAGTATCTCCATTATAAAGAGCTCTCTCTCTCTCTCTGTTTTTTGTGTGCCGACGTGCGTTCATGTGTGTACTCGTATGTACGGCTGCAAATAAATAAAGTCAAAGCCAACGATAGTAAATGCCAAGTACGTTGAAAAGAAATGCTACACAAGGAACAAAATATTGCATGATCAAAGGATCCTATCCTATGAATATAATACAGAGGATACTATGTCAATCCCAACCGTTGAACTGATGCATATGGGCGGCTAGATAGTCCACATCTATGTGAGAATTGTGGACTAATCCTAGCCATTGGTTCAACTATGACTAATTGTAGAATGAATCTTGTCATATGTTAAATGATAGGGCCCCTACTCCGACCGACATGCTCTGCTTAATTATTTTACCCGGAAAATACTTCACTATAGGCCAAGGTGGCTATGTTAGGCCATGCCTATGTATTGAAAAACAAATTGTCCAAAGCCATGCATAGTAAAACCATAAGTCCATCTCCGAGATATGTAGGACACTCGGCCAAGGATGCTAAATGAGGACCGACCAACAAAGTCTTCATCTTACTAGCGAAGCAATATAGCATAACCAAAACAATAAGGTTTAACTCTCTCTCTCTCTCTCTCTCTCTCTCTCTCTCTCTCTCTCTCTCTCTCTCTCTCTCTCTCTCTCTCTCTCTCTCTCTCTCCAATCGGTACATATCCAAGGCTAAACTTGAGAAACCAACCCTGGGGTATGGATTGATTTTAACTAGTTGAATCATTCATGTTTTTATTTTCAGAACCATATTTAAATCATGCCAGAATCTACCACTGCATGGATCGACCGCATGGCCAGCAGGGTGGTCGTGAAGGCAGTGAGATGAAGGTGCAACCCTGCTGGCACATGGGTGTGTACGTAGCTTTCAAAGATGGGCCACGTAAGGCAGGGTGGTCGTGAGCCCCACCCAGGGATTTCCTCATAGTGAGGTGGGTCCGTTAAGTGGCCCTGGTTCTCGACGAGGGTTCCTGGTCATTAAAAAATCAGGCTAGAATCTGGCTGGACTTCGATACATTTCAAACATGCATACCCACACTAATTGAGCTAGGCCCAAGCTAATCTAATACGCTTGTTCGATCAACTCACTAGGTTTATCTAGTTCAATTTTATATGGCTAGACAAATCACATCCAACCCTATTGGCAGACCAAGCTGACACTTTCCTTTCTGTTTCTGTTCATGGGTGAAGTATTTCAAAACTTAGAGTGTAATAATACACCCAAACAAGCAACCTACTCATTTAATGCTTTCCTTGTGTGCCATACTTTGAGAAGGAGGTGTTCCCTTTCTCCCCATATTCATCCAAACCCCTTTTTTTTTTTGGCAGGCATGCATATAGGAATGATCAGCTATGACAAAAGGAACATGTTTGCTTACACTCTCTTTCATGATTAGTATATATGAGCAATCAATCCAAAAGAGCAGCATGTACAATATTTTTTAAAAACAATTCGTCTTTACCATCACCAAGTGGAGAAATGTTTGTTACGCATTAAATGCCCAGTAAGACCTTAAAGCCTTGGGGACAAAAGAACCGAACTATTAAATGGAAAAGGAAACCTTGAAATCTTTTTCCTTGATTTGTTTGGGCATTCAATCAGAAGCAATTTTCTTTCTATGTGCATGTGTGGGTGTAGGCGCAGGCTAGCAGGTGATGTAAGGTGGGGATGTGCTACAATCAGGCTTTTTAAAATTTTCTATTTGATGTAGGGCTGGTAAATAAGCTGACGAACTGAATAGGGGGTGTTCAAGCTTGACTCATTTTTGTAGCGAGACCAAGGCTGATCTGACTTGTTTATCACCAAAATACATATTCAAAATTAAAAATAATAAAATTTTGGACCCTCAGCCTACTGACTCAAGTTCAAACTGGCTCATTGCAAAATAAATACATTGTTTTGAAGCTTTAAGCAATGGGGTTTGACTTATATAAACTTAATGCTTGTAAGCCAAACACTTCTATTTATTACCAGCTAATGAGCCTTAAGCCTAGCCGAACTGTTTCTGTTCAGCTTGTTTCGCGAGTGTTAATGACCTCTTTATAAGCCAAATATGAGCTGAGCCACAAGGGACTCATCTCGTTTCCCAATTCACCCTATTGGTATGGATAAAAAGTATCAGAGTTCAAACCATACGCAGTTCACACAAAGTTTAACGTGGTTTGGTCCAACAGTCCTATGTCCACCAGATCTCTCCTCTCACTTTGTTAATGACGTGAGAAGAGGTTCCTAGCTCTTTCACTTTAATACATTACAAGGCTGTTTAGGAAGGTAACCTTCCCTATAAGAATTACAGAACTCACTGGACTTTTTCCTGCTATTTTTATTCACCAAACAGGACTCACAAGAATTACTTAATTGTGGAGGTCTCCTACTATAACCGTCCTTCACCAATATAGAAAGACTGGCTCTTTAGGTCCACACATATCCAGCCTATCTAGAACCTTCACGTTGAACCTCTTCTCATGAACAGGATCCATGAATCTCTCATGAACATGAGCTGCTTCTCTAATACCCCCCACCCCCTCAAGTGCAATGGGCTCGAGAGCACATTACGCTTGTGCCTAAGGAACTCAAAACACTTAGGTCATGTTCGGCTTCAGCTGCTCCTTTCAAAATACATGATTCAGAATCACTTTCTAATTTGCTTTAGATTCAGAATCACATGGGTCTCGTGATTTTGAATCTCAAGCAAATTATAAAATGAGATTCACTTAATCACAACTTAACTTTTTATGTTCGGCTGCTTATACAAATCAGATTCGATCATTTTCTCATTCAAATAAGAAAGTAAATTAGAATGATCCAACTGAACGTGCCCTTAGTGACAAACCACCAGATATTCAGAGGGAATATATTGCATGTAACACCCTCATCCGAGACTTCTGAAGTTGGGGTTCGTGGGTATCACTTCTCAGAGGGAAATACCAAAGTAACGTAGCAAAAACATGACACCAAAATTTTTTCTAAATAAACATGATTAATTAAATTCAGATAAAGCAAATCCCACATAAGCCATGAAGGCTACATCATCCAAATGAGGCATTGCCTCTCAAGTTCAATAAACAAAGGAAAAGAAAAAGAACTGCTCAGCTGAAAGATGAAGTCACCTATATCCTAAAAAAGGTTGACACCATCCTAACACCAAGTCATGTACCTCAAGTCAACTGGAACCTACAGTTTTAATAATTAAAGAGGGTGAGTCTACTACTCAGTAAGAAATAACTTATAAACAAAAATAAACTCAAATTACAACTGTAGTAGGCTCTAAGCCCCTAGTCTTATTGTAGTTCTTGATCACACATCACACAGGTTTGTGTCTTTTAATCCCCTATATTTCTCACTCGATTGTCACAAGTTAATATCCTATCAATACTAATTATTATCTACTTCGACTATACCGGTAATAGTCTACTGTAGGGGTAGCAACCCATATAAAATACTTCAATTTTATGGTGTTGGTTAGACTATGAACCACTGACACTCAATCTACTGCAATGTAGGACCCTTGGTAGCGAGCCGGCAAGTCAAAAATCTAGAGTTATACCTGCCACAAGGTTTTTGTGGTTCATGCTACATCTAAATCTACTCTAGAGTCCCAAATTCTCTTAGTGAAACCCTAAAAATATTGAGGATATATGCATCTCATGCATTCACATGAACTCTCACTTAAGTTCATTTTCACTATCTCCCGACAGTGTTCTCAAGAGACATTCTCATTCAATTATTCTTAAGGGACAAGTCCTAGGGTTCTAAGATTCACAAATTTTCTAAGCATGCAGAGATGTAGTCTCTCTACATCTATAAATCTCAAGGACCTCAATAGTGGTGGCTCACATGCTGACGGCTATCAGGCAGTTATTTTCAGCATTTTCTTCGGTGATTTATGTAGTTCTAAGCATGATATAGTATTTCAAGTATAGTAGTACATCTGTAACTATTATGGGGCTCAAATCTCATCTCAAGAACTCTGTTCTCATGCATGTATTTCTAAGTTCTTCACAAACTCAGGCATGCATTTTATTTAACATATAATAATTCAATACATGCAATTCATGCTGAAATATCACATATATATGAAATCATTCATGGCATTCAGGACTAATTTACATGTATTTATTCTCTAATCAAAAGGAAATTGTATTTCTATCATGAAATTGAAAACTCATTAGAATTCAGTTATGATCTCACGCAAACATGATTTCATGTGGTCTAATTTACAAATGTGTCAGCATACAATGTTTTATTAACTAAAATGCTTATAATTTTCCTTTCCTCAAATGCAATTGTTGCACTTTAGTCGCAGTCGAGTTTCACATGGCTCTATTAATAGAGTCTAATCATCACACCTGCATGTTTATATTAATAAACAGACATTATATGTATTGTTAAAATTACCAAAATACCCCTCTCAAGGTGGTCTGCCATACCTCAATTTATGTGCTCCTAGTTTGGTTAAAACCATAGAATAATTATATTCCTCTCTATGGCATGAACCAAACGCACCAAACCTCACTCAATTCTGAGTTTGGGGTGCAAAGTTATGCTCATCTTATTTAATTGGATGTTGGATTATACACATGGGTAGTTTGGTCATTTCACCTCTCTGTGATATGACCTTACTCAACCTATGTCAAATTGGGTTTAGTCTGAGTTTAGAACACTAAGTTTACTGAACCTAGTTCAAACAAATTGGGTTTGGGTTCAGACCCATCCAAATTCTCTAAAATTCATCTAGGATCTGTATCTAGTTTGGTGTAACTGGACTGGACCTGAACTAGACTGCTTCATTTCTATCTCAATCAAGAAACATAACTGATCCAATCTAGAATAAACTGGATGAGACCTAGTTATGATCTGGATCCATATCCAATTTGAATCTAGATCCAGAACTGATCCATCTAATTATAGACAAGATCCATATCTGGTTTTGATCTAGATCCAGAACTGATCAGTCTAATTATGGACTATATCCAGATCTAGTTTAGATCTGCATCCAAGACTGATCTGTCTAGTTACAAACAGGATCTAGATCCAGTTCTGATCTGAATCTCGTTTAACCTGGATGAGTTCAGATCAACTGAATCGAACTAGACCCAGACCCAATCTAATCCAGTTCAATCCAAACCCAAACTAGAAAATCGAGACTATGTCTCACCCGACCAGATTCGGCCAGATCGTCTCGGTCTAGTTTAGACCAGACCGGTTCAATCGATCGAGACAAATTATTTTTTTTTCCTTGTCCAAACTCAGTCTGGACTAAACCTGGACTGAGTCGGTCTCTGTCAGACCTGACCTGGTCTGATTCGGTCGACCGAGACGTTCTCTCTCTCACTCTTTTTTTTTTCCTAGGTTGGTTTGGGTCTCACCCAAACTAACAGACAAGTCTGACTCTAAGAGGGCAATGTGGAAGGGGCACAACCCCTTCCCCAACCCTCACTCTCTTATAGAGGTTTTCGGCAACCTTTGGTTCCTCTCTCTCTCTCTCTCTCTCTCTCTCTCTCTCTCTTATATATATATATATATATATATATACAACAATGCCAGCAGCCATGGTTATCAGCCTCTTAAACTAAAAAGAGAACAAGCAAAAGGGGAAGGGTTTTACCTTCCCTGATGGTGGTGTTCCAGCAGCGGTGCTCCAGTGATGGCTCTCCCTCAGTCTCCCTCTCAAACTCTCTTTGTCTGCACTCTCTTTTCCTCTTTGTCACCTCTCTCAATCTCTTTTAGTCTCTCTCTCGTTGATGGTAAGGTGGGGTAGGTCTCATCGTGAGGGCTATTTATAAGGCCTGCACTATGGGTGAGGATAAGCCTCACCCCTCCGTTAATGGACGGGTGAGGTTTATATTCGTCCCCTAACAACGTGAGGGAAAGTGATTCCTTAATTTGAGGAACCATTTTTTCACTCTCTTCTCATTTTCTTATTTTTATTTTTATTTTTATTTTATTTGTTAATCCTTATCTTCTCCACCCGACTACGTCAGATGGGTTTTACAATTCTACCTCTCTTAAAAGAAAATTCATCTTGAATTTTACTTGGAAACAATTGTAGAAATTGTACACGGATATCCAACTCATGCTCCCAAGTAGCCTTACTCTTGTTGTGAAGCCTCCATCTGATTAAGACCAAAGATATAACTTTGTTTTGTAGCTTCTGCTCTTTTGTATTTAGAATTTCGATGGGATCCTCTAATGCTCATGTCATCATGAATCTCCAAAAAAAACTCCATTGTATCCAGTATGTGCGAAGGGTCTGGCACATATTTTTGCAATATAAAGACATGAAATACATTGTGAATTCTGGACAAGGAAGGTGGCAAATTCAAATGGTAAGTTGTCAGACCAACCCTCGTGAGTATCTCAAAGGGTCCAATATATCTTGGACTCATTTTTTCCTTTCAACCAAAACACATCACTCTCTTAAAAAGAAAAATCTTCAAGAACACATGGTCACCCTACTCAAACCCTAACTCACGACGCCTGTGATCCGCATAACTTTTCAGTCATCTTTGCATCGCTAGCAGTTGCTCTTGAATGAATCTGACTTGTTCTGCCATACGCTGCACCAACTCAGGCCTTAACAATCTTCTTTCTCTGACTTCATCCCAACACAAGGGTGTTTGGCACTGTCAACCATACAGTGTCTCAAAGAGAGGCATGTCTATGCTCGCCTGAAAACTGTTATTATAGGCAAACTTCATCAAAGGCAGAATGTCATTCCATGAGTTATTATATTCCAAAGTATATGCCTAGAACATATCTTCTAGAGTGTCAACTCTAATTGTCCATCCGTCAGAGGGTGGAATATCATGTTTATCTTTAATTGCATTCTCATTGCATCCTGAAAACTTTGCTAGAACCATGAAGTGAAGTTAGAGTCTCTATCTGACACAATTGAATCAAGCACTTCACGGAGTCTAACTATCTCTTTGATAAAGAGTTGGGTCAACTAGTCACAAGAGTGAGTCGTCTTACAGGCTAAGAAGTGAGATGATTTAGACGGCTTATCCACAATAACCCATACTGAATCTATCTCATTTCTAGTCTTTGAAAGCCCTAAGACAAAATTCATTGTGATATCTGCCCATTTTTACTCAGGTATAGAAAATGGTTGCAACAGTCTGTCGGGTCGCTGGTGCTCAATCTTTACTTTTTGACACACCAGACATCTACTCACGAACTTTGCAATGTCCCTTTTCATGCCGCTCCACCAAAATGTATCCTTTAGATCCTGATACATTTTAGTACTGCATGGATGAATGAAATATCTCGAGTGGTGTGTCTCATCTAACAACTATTTCTAGAGCTGATCTTCTTTAGGAATGCACACCCTATCTCAAAATCTTAGGAGACCTTGCTCATATATTCTGAAGTCTAGAACTTCACCTTTAGAGATTTCTTTTCTCACCTTTTTAAATTCTAAGTTTAATGGTTGCTTCTTCTTAATTTGGTAAACACCTCAAATTGTTCGCCATACAGATAATGTCACAAAATCTTAAGGGCGAACACCACAACAGCTAACTCCAAGTCATGGGTCGGATACTTCACTTTGTAGGTTTTCGGCTGTCATAAAGCATAAGTTATCACCTTTCTATGTTGCATCAATACGCAACCCAATTTTTTATGTGAGGCATCACTGTAGATTATGAAACCTTCTGGTCCTGAAGGCAATACTAAGACCGGTGTTGTGGTCAAACACTTTTTGATCTACTCAAAACTCTGATTGCACTTCTCATTCCACTTGAGCTTGACATCTTTTCTAGTGTGTTTGTCAATCCAAAAGGCATGACTAGAAATTCATAGTGGCCCTATCTCGAAATAAAAGTTATCTTAGCCACATTATCTTCTCTGATTTTTAGCTGGTGATACCCAGAACACAAGTCTAGCTTCAAAAATTATGCAGCTCCTTACAGTTGATCAAACAAATCATCAATTCAGGGTAGCAGGTATTTGTTCTTATATTCAACTGTTGGTAGTCAAAATGCATCCGCAGTGACCCATCCTTCTTGACAAATAAGATTAAAGCATCCCATGGAGATATTGATGGTCGGATGAAATCATTATTTAATAGCTCCTGAAGTTGCTTCTTGTGTTCTCTGAGTTCTACGGGTCTCATTATATAAGGTGCCTTAGAAATGGGTTTAGTTTTCAAAACAAGTTCGATGTGGAACTCAATCTCTCTATCTGAGGAAATACCTAAAAGTTCTTCTAAGAAAACATTGGCATATTCTCACACAATTTCTATGTTAGTCACTGAAAGGTCATCCTTACTATTCATCTTCATATAGGCCAAGTATCCAACATATCCATCGCGATTATACTGATTGGCCTTCAAGCATGATATGATTATTGACTTGACCAGTTTCTCAAACCCTTGAAAGGTGAAAGTTAAAGTTTTGAGATCTCAAAAACTCACACACTTTCTTCTACAATCAATAGTGGCATGGTATGTCAATAACCAGTTCATCCCTAAGACTACATGGATCCTATTGAATTTTAGTTATAAGAGATTCACTGGTAATTCATGGTCATCTATACTTACAACACAATTTTTATACCCAATTGTGCCTCTCGTGGACCCTCCTATTGGTGTTTTAACTAGATATGAAGTATCTAATAGTGAAGGTGCAATAGGTATCAACTTTGCAAATGATGGAATAACAAAACTATGTGTGACATCAAAGTCAAATAAAATATAAAATATGTGCAAAAATTTCTTGAATCAAAAGTATACCTTCCACCACACCTAGACTGGCAAGGGCCTCGTGGAGAGCAACAGCATAAACTCAACCAAAAATTGTTAGCTTCTTCTCAGCTGCATCTTCTCGATCTAGCTGCAAACATTGGCTAGCAAAATGATCCATCTATTGGCAGTTGTAGCACTTGACATTCTTTATATCACGCAGACCAGGTCCGTGTCATCAATCCAGAATTTGACTTAACCAAGATTGATGTACAATTGAACCTAGATCCCATTAAGTTTCAATCATTTGACCGCAATGCCTTCACTAGGTTCGGCTCAACAAAAATTCACCGCAGGCTGAAGCCCAACTTGGCTAAGCGACTTGTACACTTCAAATTCAACCTTTGCTCAAAAGACAAGTTTTAACCAATTGGATTAGAGTTACAACTTGGCCTTCTCACCAGCCAACAATATTGCAAGCAACAACAGCGACATCAATAGATTTATATAATTTATGGTGAGCAACTAAATACAGTACCATGCAACTAAATCCTATCCGGTTTAGTAATGATTGACATTGTGGGCCAGAATTTTTCTCATCAGACCTATTATATCATTCTCCCTTTCTGTTGCATCCTTTTGAATCTCTCTCTCTCTCAATTTGGTTTTCACATCACACGAACAAAAGAAAATATCATATGACCTTTTCTTTTGAAAACTTCTAGTTTTTTCATATGAGATTTTTTTCACTTCCAAATGTAGCCTTATGAACACAAATTTGAAAATTTTTCTTATCCAAAATATACTGATCAACCAGTTCCCAACATAGCACAATCCTTCAAGGAGATCAAATACTATGAGGAACACAAGCAACAATATTCTCCCAGTTGGCTCTCTAGTCGACCAGCCACGAGACTTTGGCAATAAAGAAATGTTCTAACAAACCAACTTTGAGATCAAAGAAAAAGCAAAAAATGGCCAGGAAATGCAACAGGATGCACACTTTAAGGAGAACAAATAAATAATTTTGTCCATATGATTACTTTTGTCTTATGAGCCAGAAATCTGGATGCAAGCAAATGTTCCTCTTTGACCCATGAGGTGTCAACGTAAAGTGTAGCAATATGAAAAGAGTGAGTGCCATATAACTGATACTGGGCATTTCTTTAATTAGTGGTAACAGAAAATATTGGGTCCTCAAAAATCCTTACAAAGAATAATTTGAAACACGAAATGGAGAACAAACATCCAAAAGGAGGATTAACATCAATGACCATTTTGATCCACCACAACGTCCCAGTCCAGGCTATGAATTGAATGACGCAAAGTCTCTTCCCTGAAATGTGAAAGAACACCATCCACGCTCCTTACAAAATGATCAGCTTTGTCCCTTACACGAACGCTGACCTGAATACACGGAACAACAAAAATGAATTAGCACCTGCATTACCCATATGATTGCTTAGAACTGTAGCCAAATCAATGTATTAGTGTTCACGAATATAGCACCAGTAAATCATTTCTGACACTATCTAGACTAGAAGTTAGATTTTCCTGATCTATATAACTTTTTCACCTGGTGAAATCGGCAGACATAGTAACTATGCTGTAGCCGCACAATCAGATCTACTTCAAAATAAGAAAAAATTAAATATCAGACTAACCATTCCAGTGTTTGCCTCCTCCTCCCCAACAACCAGTATGTAATTGTATTGTGCCAGTTGAGCTTCTCGTACCTATAGAAGAGAATAAGAAAAGATTATGTATGGCATCCTTTCGGGATTCCAATAGGAAAGCCAATTCAAGTAATGGAAAATCCACAACCAGATGCCACCTAAAATCACTGGTAAAGCAGATATAACAAGAAATCATGAGATCAAACACTTCGATGCTGATTTACAATTCCTCAATCAATTAAGTAAATGGACCACCCTCATTTTTATCACTTGCCCTCACAAGCCAAAAAGTCGACTGGCCTGAACTTCATGTGGGTCAGGTATACAAGATTATATTTTTTTGGATAAGCAATACAAGATGATATTTGCAATGCTAGAAGTGCCTAAAAGTAATAATTTGCACTGGTGGCCTACAGCCACTCAATCGCTAAACAATGGCTGCCTGGCCGCAGAGAACCCTTGAAATTAGATTTAATGGTGGTATCAGCACTATAAAAGAAGAGTTATCCAACGTAGAGAACTGTTTTAGCTCCAGAAATAGGGGGATATGGTCATATTTTGCAGATTTCAATGCACAATTCACAGTTAACAAATCCCACGTTCAGTATGATAAGCAATCTGTTGAGTAACAGGATAAGTTTGGACCTAAATGGTTGCCATAAAACGTTTGAATTATGAGCAAAGGGCAAAAGGAAAAGGAATTTAAAATTCAGACAGGGACAACCTAGAAAGAAAGTAACTTTAAAGTGAACTAACATGCTAATTATGAATACCAAAAATAAAGCCACTCTTTAAATGTTACAAATACAATATTTATGCAAAGACATAATGTGCATCACCTAGAAAAAAAGGTTTAGTGTACTAAGATGCTACTATAGATTTTGTGCGAAGGGTTTTCTTATGAGGCTGGCATGATGACAAACCCTTCCCATTTCCTAGTGGCTGCCACCGAAAGTAAATTTCTTTATATGGCAACAGAAGAAAACCATGGTTGATGTGATTGAACAGGTGAGTCGAGCATGCTAAAGCTTTGACACAATTTGTAATATGCATAGTAAACCAACACATACTGCAAGTGGACGTGAAAGGAAATTCAGCTGACTACATACATAAAAGTGGCTCTGTATTTTTGTGTTCATTAATCTTTTATTTGGAAACTTTAGTCATATAATAAGCTTAATTTGATATTTAAATTGAAAATTTAGGTATAACAAAATTTATCTTTTTTCCCTTGAGGGAAGGTATAACCCAAATGATCAATCTGACAAAAACACAGAAAGAGAGAGACAGAGAGGAGATGGAAACAATGTTTCAACCTAATCAACATAGGCTGTATAGGCAATATTGACATTCTCAAAGCTAGCAGCAAGAGAAGCTTGCAATGCTTAAAGAAGATGGTAATTGGAGGCAATCAGAATTAAAGATCAACAAGCACCAAGGGAAGAGAGCAACTAATACATCATATCACATGAGGCTAAGAAAGAAGAAATGATATGATTATGAGGATGATGTGCTATCATTCAATTATCAATTCCAGCATGAATAATGAAAGCTATCTAGCAATGTAGACATACCACAATATATCATACACAGTGGTGTAGCTAGGATTCATGTGAGGGGGGGGGGGGGGGGGGGGGGCAAACAGGGGTGCAGCAAAAAAAAAATTTGTGTGATAGACAGGGCTTTGGGGGCAGCGCCCCCGAAAAAAAATTTTTTTGAGATAAAATAAAAAATGGCTATAATTATAAATAAAAATCTATTTCATATGGACGAATCAAACTATTTGCTGCAGTCAAGGCTGGGCTGGGCTACAAAAATGGATAAAAATCTATTTCATATGGAATCAGAGCTGGGCTAGGACTGGGCTTTTAAAAAAAAAAATTAACTGTTTCGGGAGGCAGGACTGGGCTGTATCATACATTTGATGAATTACATCATACATTACATGTTAGTTTCTTACATGCACGAGATGGTTGATGGTTTACTTTCAAAATGTTTAAGTGCTTCAATGATTTTTTTTCTCTTTATATATGTAAAGTTTAACTAGATGCTGTAGGTCAATTGACTAATTTAAACAAATTGAACTCCTAACTGGCATTTGTACAAATGAAACTCATGACAACACATAACTCGAGTACTTTTATGCATATAACGAAGATATCAAACCAAACTCTGTAGACTTATATAGAATAAAGTGTTTTTCAAGTGTTATTTTAGGGATATAAAATTTCAAAATCAATATAAGCAACTACCTTCTTTTGTATCTTTCTGTCAGTTGTATCAACATCTACATGATAACCAGCCTTATGTATCTGGTCTCTAACCTGCACAGAAAAATGACAATATGAAGTTAATATTTTATTTTTGGACACAATAACGTGACACAAAATCAGTGAAATATTCTAATGAAGGAAATGGATAAATTGTTAGACAGGTCTCAGCATAATCTGTTAAACACTAGTAGTCATAGAAGCTTTAACTTACCAAGAAATTTATTATACAAATCATACAAATAAAATTGATTAAATATGATGAAAAGGATAACACAGATTGTCTAGATAGAGCCTCAAGCACAGTAGCCAAGCCTTGAAATGAAGTTCGAGAATGAAAAACAACCAAGACCGAAAGAAGGTTCTGAAGAAGTATCTTTTTTCCCAAATTTTAGATATCAGAATTCTTCAAATGAAAGCTTCTCTAACAGTACACCATATGCACAGTATATAAGATATTCCAAAATAAAGTTTATTATCTAAATAAAGTATATGCAATTATGCATGATATATTGACTGAAAGGTCTCTAAGTTATACATTTGGATGCATAAACAGTTGCACACTTTAGGGGTGGCAAAACCTGACCCGACCCGCCAACCCGCCTCTTAGGCGGGTTCGGATTGGGCTTAAGCCAACCTGTTTAATAAACGGGTCGACCCGCCTAACCCGTTTATTAAACGGGTCGGGTTCGGGGTATGCCAACCCGCCAACCCGGCTGACCCGTTTAATAAACGGGTTAGGCGGGTGGGTCAACCCGCCAACCCGTCCGCCAACCTGACCCACCAACCCGTCCGCCAACCTGACCCACCAACCCGTCCGCCAACCCGCCCACCAACCCGATCCGCCAACCTGCCCGCTACCCGCCAACCTGTTTTCCCGACCCAACCCATTTATTAAACGGGTTGGCGGGTCATGTCGGGTTACCCGTTTATTAAATGGGTCGGGTTAGTGTTTGCCACAGCCGACCCGTTTAATAAACGGGTCGGGTTCGGGTTGAGGTATGCTGACACGCCAACCCGACCCGATTGCCACCCCTAGCACACTTGCAGAGCTTGTCTGACCTTTCTTCTAAAAAAACATAGTACATAAAATCATGTTTTAGCAATAATAAAAATATGATAAACAAAAACTAAAAAAGGATCTTTCACTTGTGTACACAGGAATAATTAAAAAATTTGACAAAATCAGTACCAAAAAAAGTACAATCAATTGAAATCCCTCTATTGAGTGAACCAATTAATCATAAAAATCTATATTTTTCTTAGAAGGCATTTTTTATGCAGCGCCGCTGCCGCTGCTGACAGCCACCCATCTCAACATTTCTTGAGATGAAGACCATGCCCATCTCGAGAAATGCCAAGATGGGTGGCTGTCAGCGCCACTGCATATAATGTGAACACTTTCTTCTAAGGCTTTTAAATTGACATTTTTGCACAACGAGATGGAAAATTTTAATACTTTTTAATCAATTACAAAATTAATTCTAGATGAGTATGGTCCACATGCAACATCAAGGATAGAAGAGAAGGGCAAGGACTTCCCAACTTTTCCATCTGACCAAAGCATCCAAGCTATTCATGCAGTCCTAGATTCTAAGAAAATGATTGAACAAGTGATATGGTAGGAGGCATTTTTTCAACCAGAGGCACCATCTAGTGAAGAAAACCAATTCTAGTCAAAAGGCCATCACAATAACAAACCAACTGTTTTGAAAAAAAACATAATAAAAACCATGCCAAAAGGTCTTTATTAGACTGCTCCATATCAGGCACTGGCCTGATTCATAAATGCAGTTATCTCCAAAGCAAAGTTTCAGTTTATCAAGTTTAGGGAGTATTCAGAGATGCCTTGTACCATATGGCAAATGAAAAGAGGGCAATAGATCAAATGTTCCAGATAATTTCTTACTTTTTTTCATAAAACTTCCACAATGTGCCAAAGAGAGGGAATTTTCCAAGTTAACAACTAAAAAAGTTTGAGCTTTAAATGTGTTCCAACATGCTTTGTTTGGTGCCAATATGTAGATGACAAATTTGAACTTAACACTTAAGGATATTAGTGAGTTGGACAGAACTAATGCTACTCCCGATACTTGCTAAGAATATTCATTTACAAAATAGTAGAATGATCTACTTGCCATCTAACTACTCCCCATTATTTCTCTTTATCTTCTAGGCAATCATAAGCATTGACAATATTGATTAGCATGGTGGGTTAGACCCAAATGGTTCCTAACATTTAGCACATCCATTAACATTGTAAAGGCTCCTAACACAGTAAATTCTGAACAATAACTACAGATGAATGAGCACTTAGGTGCCATTTCAACCATTCATATTTACGTACATGTAGTTCATAACAAACTACATCACAAATAAATTTCCCAAGGAAACATCCCCATTAGGTGAAACATGCTTATTCTTACAGTACATGTGTGGCATTTTCAGAGGTTCAACTTCTACATCAGCAAATATTACTCAGGAATACAGAACCACATAGGGCATAGCATTATGGCATGTGTTTCACATAAGACAAACCTAGCTGCATAGTATTTTTTTTGGATAGGCAAGCAGGGGTTAGGCAGACCCCCCCACCAGTTATACCACCGTACCATTGGGTTTTGAATTTGCAACATCCCCAACACAAGGTGACATGCACTAACTGCTCCTACCAGACAAGTGAAGCCCTTTAGTATCTCAATCAATGTAGTAGAGTGGGTCCTGACACATACAAAAGCAGCCCTTGGAACAGAATTTCTCGACCTTTTTATTTTCTTTCATATACACTAAACTGGCACCACTATCACAACCATATATTGTGAAGCCCTAGAAGAAGTGGTTGTGCACAATTTATCTAAATTACTCAAAGTACCAGTTCCATCACTAAACAATCGAGTCACCAGAAAAGAATGCTTCAGAAATCACATGACAGAGCAAGACAAGCAACAAGCTTTTAAATAAATATAAGTCGGCTAATCAATCTGTTCATTCCACTCAGTAACTCACAAAGTGAAATGAAGATGTTTCAATTAAGCATTTCAGCAAGTTTCGAACCTGTATTGCGTAAGACTGAGACTTCTCTGAGACAGGACAGACAATTGCTTGCCGAGGACTTAACCAGAATGGCCATTTGCCTTTATAGTGTTCTAAAAGTATTGCAAGCATGCGCTCAACAGATCCAAGGACAGCCCTGTGTATCATAACAGGACGCTCCCTTTTAGCTTCATCTTCAGCTGAGTATGATAAGTTGAAACGAGAAGGAAGCTGGAAGTCCAGCTGCCAACAGAGAGAATTTCAAGTTCAGTAGTGGCATATAACTACAAAAAACAACTAAAACAGGTGATAGACAGACCTGAAGTGTCGCACACTGAAATTTCCTCTTAAGAGCATCAAAAACACCAATATCAATTTTTGGCCCATAGAACGCACCATCACCTTCATTGATCTGAAAACAAAATCTAATGGACTAGTTACATAGCTGATTGAACAGGAAGCTAAAGCCATGAAGATCAAATTACTTGCAATCAATACCATTTGATTTACCTAGAGATATTTCCCCTTATACATTAGTGACCAAAACATGATCACAGATATAATGTTCCCCAAACAGAAAGAAAACAGCCACATAACGCTCATTTAAGAAAGTTCATGAAGAATATCACCTACAACAAACTGGATGGAAATGCAATAAACATTACTCCAAATAAAGTTTGAAACGCTACGATTTCAATTTTTGGTAATTTTAATAATCTCATAGGAAGCATATTAAATATGTTATTTGTACTCTAGGAATGTAAAGAATCTTAGAATGCATTATGGAGGAATTTACATAAACATCCATATGCGCATGCACATACACACTTATCCAGCTCGATTCAGTCGAGAATGATTGACCATTACATGGGAACAGATGCCTCTTCGAAACCTTTTCCCCCCTTCCAACTTACCTTGCTATGTTCTCTTCCCTCATTCCTCTTATTAAGCATAATGATGCAATCACGATTTAATGAGTTCTAATATACAGTGAGAAGTAGTTGAACCAAGTATAAATGAGAGAGAGGGAGCAGGGAACAACACGCCTAATCCTGAGTTTTCAACTTGAACCAATAGAACATGCAGGTGCACATCAGTTGTGGGCATTGTAATGTTCTTTGAGGTTGTTAGTTGCAGTTGCCAAGTACTCAATGGACTTGCTGTAATGATCAATGTGGAAACACAAAAACACGAGCCGCTAAGGTCTTATAAGATCATAAACACAAAGTGCACATGCACAAGTCCACTATGGGACAATAACAAAATATAAAAAATATAGACTTTATTGATGAAATGCTTAAGCAAAAGCATTAAAGAACGAAGGGAAAAAAAAACCCTATTTATACGCATACAAGAGAGAGAGGTCATACGGGAGCTCTCAATAGAATCGTTGGGAGCTTCCAAGAGTCATATTTATGACCGGTGGGGAGCCCCTAATGACTATAGTCAAAAGACCATAGAGCCCATGACAATGGGAAGAAAGACAAAAGAATAATAAAAAATAATAAAAAGGGAAAAATTTGTTTCTAATGGACAATCCCTATTACATGATGTAAAATGACTAAAATGCACCTATAGCGCATTACCTATTACAAAATTGTACATAACAGAATATATATATATATATATTAATACCTCCCTCCCTCACACTTATGGTGAAGTTACCGAAAGTTTGTTAAGGAAAAAGATAAACGAAGGTACAGGAAGAACTTTGGTGAAAAAATTTGCAAGTTGGTACTCCGATGTAACATACGACAACTCAATAGTTCCTCTCAGATACTTATTACGTACATAATGACAATCCATCTCAATGTATTTAATTCGCTCATGGAATGTGTGGTTGCTCGCAATGTAGATTGCACTCTTATTATCGCAACACATCTTCGAAGGTTTTGAATTGATTACTCCCATGTTGCTAAGAAGATTTCATAGCCACACAAGCTCCACTGTTATCGTAGTTATCGCATGATATTCAACTTCAGTTGAAGACAAAGATACTTTTTATTGCTTCTTGCATCTCTACGAAATTAGAGAATCTCCTAAGAAAACACAAAAACCCATAGTTGAGACTCTAACATTGGGATTTCATCCCCAATCAGCACCAATATAAGCAAATAAATCTAAGGAAGAGGATGAAGATAAGAAAAGTCCTTGGTTATAGAGTTCTTTATATATCTGACAGTTCTTAATACAACATTCATGTGAACAATGGTAACAATGGTTGGAACATGATGAAATTGACTGACGGAGTGCACTGCATGAGCTATATTTGGTATGGTAATAGACAAGTGAGTGACCTAATTAGTTGCTGATAAGGTATAGGATCTTCAAGAAGAGTCTCATTTTTAAGCCTTAATTTTGCATTAATCACTTTAGGGGTTTCTACTTTATTATCATCTGAAATGTCAAACTTAGCACAAATATCAGCAACAAGCTTCATTTGAGAAAGAATATACTCTAGGAGAGTAAGCAGTTTCAATACCTAAGAAATATCAAGCCCAAATCAAACATATCAAAATTTTCTTTTAAAACATTTATAATATCAATAACTCTTTGTTGTCACTTCTAGTTATTATCATGTCATCTACATACAATAAAAGTATAACCTTAGAACATGTATTTTTGACAAAAAAAACAGTGTTAGTATAGCAAGAATGAAAACTCATATGAGACATAACGTTACTAAATCTATCATATAAGGCTTTAGGAGGTTGCTTAAGACCATACAAGGTCATTTTAAGTATAAGAGTTTTACCTTTTTCAACACCAAATCCCAACGGAGGATCCATATAAACCTCATTTAATTCTACAATGAGAAACACATTTTTAACATCGAGTTGATATATGGGTCATTTTTTAATAGATGCAACGACTGTGAGAGTCCTAACACTAATCGTTCTAGCTACTGCTGCAAAGGTTTTTTCATAGTCAATTTCGTATTCCTGAGAATATGCTTTGGCCACTAACCTAGCTTTATATCTTGCTAAGGTTTCTATCACTCTAGGCTTTGACCTTAAAAAACCATCTACAAACCTATGGTTTTCTTTCCTAAGGGTAATGTAACTACTTCCCAAATTATGGTTTTATTAAGGGCATCTAATTCTACATTCATCGTTTCAACCCAATCTGAAATGTTTTTTGCTTCATTACAATGTGATGGTTCATAATAGGAGTGTAAATCTATTAAATATTTCCTATAGTCAAAGCGTCATAAGATATAAACCTACTTGGTGGAATAGAGACACGACTAGATCTTCTAAGTGAGGCTCCTTCCATAGTAGAGTCATGTGTTTATTTTTCTAAAGCACTTGAAGATTTTTGTTCATGCCGGGTATATATTTGTATAGGTTTTTCAACATCGTCATTACTTAATGGTGATTCGACATTCTCATCATTAGAATGCTCATTATCATCACCAACTAAGTTTTCTTCATTATCGTTCAAAGAAATATCACAAGAATTAACTTCTCTTGGTAAGAGATCAAATAAAAACATATACTCTACTTCCTCTTTCTCCTTATATTTATCAAGCCCATTTTCATTTTCTAAGGTCACATCTTTAGAAACATAAAGTTTATTATTCTTAAAATCAAAGCAACTATAGCCTTTTGGTTTTTTTCATAACCAATGAAGATACATTCAATGGCTTTTGGAGATAACTTATCTTTCTTATATAAGAGAACAAAGCACTTGCAACCAAAAATTCGGGTGTCCTTTTAAATAGTTTTTCATATGGAGAAATATTTTGTAAAGATGATGATGGAATTCTATTTATCAAATAAGTTGATGTTACAACAACTTCGGCCCAAAAAACAATTTAGACTATCTTAAGAAATAAGTAGGGTCCTAGCATTTTCCATAATGTACCTATGCTTTCTTTCGGTTAATCTATTTTGTTGAGGAGTTCTAGGGCAAGATTTTTATGACAAATTTTATTTTGTTTTAAATAATTTTGAAATTTATTAGACAAATATTCACCACCCGAGTCGGATCTAAAAATGAAAATATTGTTTTGAAATTGATTTTTAACAATCATATGAAATTCTTTACATAAGATAAATACATCGAACTTGAAATTGAGGAAGTAAGCCCACACATATCTAGTGAAATCATCAACAAATGTAACATAATATAAGTAGCCCCCTTTTGATATGGCCGAAAAAAGTCCGCATACATCCGAATGCATTAATTCAAAAGGTTTTTTTAGAAATAAAGCTTTTATTAGGAAATGGAATAGATTTCATCTTTTCAAGAATAGAATCTTTGCAAATGACATCTTTTTAATTACAAAAAAAATCCCCACAAGGGAAGAGATACATCTTTGAATAGCTTCGATGTTCAAGTCTTTTATGCCAAGATTCAATATCTTTATCTTGAATATAATTACAAAAAGATTTTGAAGGAAGATTTAAAGAGTTCATGAAGTAGAGATCTCCCCTCATATGGCCTTGCCCGATCTGCTTCCTGGACCGAAAATCCTATAGAAAGCAACCCTTAGATGATAAAGGGATTTCACATCCTCATTCTACCATTGGATCTTAGATTCAGATCCAAATTCCAATTCTTAGGATCCAGGACCCAATTCTACATTGGATCTCAGACTTCAGATCCAAATCCATTCTAGGATCCAGAATCCAATTCTACTTTGGACCTCAGATCCAATTCCATCTTAGGACCCAGAGTTCAGCTCTATCTTGAATCTCAGATTACAGATCCAAATACCATCTTGGATTCCAAGCCTCGGATTCAATTTCATTCAAAACTTCAGATCCCAATTCCATTGTGGATTCTAAATCTTGAATCCGATTCCACTTTAATTCCAAAAGCCAATTCCATTTCATTCCTGATTTCAAATCAAGTTCCCATTTCAGATCCTAAATTCAAAATCCAACTTTGAACTCTATTCAGAATCCAGATATTGGATTCGGATTTCATCTTGAAATTCCAACTTTTAAATCAATTCCATTTTTCAATTTTTCCCAATTCTATCTTTCCTACTGATTCAATTCCATTTTCATTTCTATTTCTGACTCAAAGTCCATTTATGACTTAGAAAATTTCTTTCTTCTTCTTTTATCTCAAAAACTTCAAAAAACCATCTCTTTCCAGATCTAGATTTATCTTCCCAAACTCTTGATTATTCTAAAAACTTAGAACTTTAATCTTAAGTTCTAAGTTAGGAATCATTTCTTCACTTTATCAATTTCACTTGGAAATTCTTCAAAATATTTTCAAAAAGAGCATACATCTTTGCATATTGCACAAGCATGATTCATTGTGCATTTAGACTTAGGATAAATACTTAGATAAATTCTTTGCAAAGCAAAAGGCATAAAATTCGACCCTTGGTTCGATTACCCCTGGCAAAGGCGCCAGGAACGGTCGAACCTCGTACCGACGAGCGGATCCCGTCTTCCGATTTTCCCGCAAATATTTCAAAAACGGAGGCGAGTTATTTCAAACATTTTCAAAATTAAGGTCAAGTGAGACCCGCAAAAGAAATTCTCTTCTCTTCTCTTCTTTTCTCTTTTCTCTTTCTTTCTATCGTTTATCTTTCTCCCTTCAAAAAGGAGGAAAATAAGAGGTTGGAAAGGAAAAGAGAAGGAAGAGAGAAAATATTACGAGAGAAAAATTTTTTTTGCGATGATCACAGTTTTGGCGACCGTGATGGGACCCGTCTTCGTCCGGTTGAATCTATGCCTTTTCTTTTGCTTCGATATTATCTAAGTCTTTATTCTTCATATGTCAGCTTCATTTTCCATGCAAACCCTAGGAAGCCTAGATTCTGTCCTAAAGCTGACACCATTGCATATAGGATTTAAGTATGGATTGGTAGGACCATATTGAGGAGATTATTCCATGATCACATTAGACTTAGGTCTGAAATACAACTCTCAATTTTAGGGATTGAATGCAAACAATGTATGCAAGTGTATGCTTCTCTTCATTTTAAATCTATCTCTTTAGGACTTGCATTAGAGCCATCTGATTTCTTGCATGTTGAGCATATTTTAAAAACCTCCTTACCTACATTGTCCCGGTCTTCACGTTGCTGGGCTGTCTCACTGAACCATAGTTCGGGAGAGAGCCTCACAACTGGGCCACTTATTTGGGTTCGCGCCCCCCTACCACGTACCTAAGGGCCATAGTCTGAGGTATATCGGTAGGTGCTCAAGGATGTTGGGAAGCCATTACCTTAGAACCGGAGAAATATTTTTATGCCACGTACTTCGAGCTTCGGCTTGAGTATATCGGCGTATCTTGATTGGAATCAGATGATCTGAACCCTAGAGTTAGGATTAAGGTCTTATCAGCCATTTCAAAACATTGCATTTAGAGTCAGCTTTAGGGAGTACTGTTTGTGCATCTTTTGTACATTTGTGATTGTATGATATTGTATATTCCTAACAACCCTGGGTATATATTATTCAAAATTTCCTCTTTGTTTTCAAAACCCAGGTGTGTTTTTCCTTTCTTCTCTTATTTTCTTCAAATTCTTTTGATCCTGCCTGCAATTCTTCAAAATTTTAAAACTTTGAAATTCTTTTCTATATTCTATTTCTTACCCTCATTTACAATAAAACATCTTTTGTCAGGAGATGTCCTTTTCGAAATTAATCTTTTTGTTCATATTTTACTTTTTCAGAAAAACAATGCGGTTGTCGCAAATTTTGGGTGACAACCCGATCCCTCGTAATGGGATGTTTTCATTGTCAAATTGTGATTTCTTCCTTTATTAAAATTTCCTTCCTAGATCTTTTCTAAAAACCCCCCATTTTATTCACAGTGAAAACGTCAACGTTTCATCATGGTTCAAACGAGAGCGAGGAGAAGGGCAGCTCAACAGCACAATGACAGCGAAGTAGAAGAGATAAACTCTTCCAGATTGTCCCGAAAACATGATTCAGATGAGAATGATGTTGACCCGGCAATGTATAAGATCTTTCAAAAAATGATGGCAAAGATGATGTCTGAACAAGGAGGGGCAAGTTCAAAGAAGACATCCTCTAAGAGCAAGACCAAGAGAAAGCCAGTGAAGAAGCATGTCAGGATCAACAAGAAGAGGGTCCAGCAGGACAGCACATCTGAGGGCACGGAATCAGCAGATGAGGATTCCGAAGAAGAGCAGTTCGTATTCGTCCCGAAACATCTGCGACAAGTCAAGAAGGTGGCAGAGGAACCTGAATCAGTCAACAAGCCTAAAGATGGAGTCCCGGCAGAAGACTCAGTTCAAATATTGACGAAGATGGTCAAAGACCTGCAGACTCGAGATAAGGGAAAGAGAGTATATACCAGGCAAGACTTCTACCTTGGTTTAGATGGGGACAACAGCTTGGAAGATCTCCCTCGAAAATTTATTAAGTTCGATGGGTCCGGCAACCCAAAGGCCCATCTCGCAATGTTCTTTGCCGAATGTGTCAGGTTCAGTGAAGACAATCGGGCCCTCTTCTTATGCTTTCCTCGCAGTTTGGAGGGCGTAGCAGCTAAGTGGTATGCAGAGCACATCAACCCTATCGAGCTGCGTGATTTCGATAAAGTTGTCAACCTGTTTGTAGAGAGATTCATGTTCAATACTGAGGCACCGCCAACCCTCAATCACTTATGCAATTTGAGGCAGGATGACAACGAAAAGGCCATAGATTTCATCCGTAGGTGGAGAGATACTTGCAACAAGATGAGAACCCCCGTCTCAGAGGAACATGCCCTTCAACTCATCCTCAATAACTTCTCTCAACCTCTGAAAAGCCTCATTTTCCCATACCCTTCCAAGTCATTTATTGAGTTGACTGAGCGAGCTGAATGGCTCGAGATGGGAATAAATAACGGAGTCTATGATGGCACCACTCTGGCAAGGGGCAATCAAGATGCAAAGAAGAAAACCCATTTCACTCTTTCCGTTGGTCCCTCATCCGACAACAAGGATAACAAGGAGGATCATGATAGCAATTCAGAAGGATTCAGGGGCCAAAAAGGAAGATCTTCCAACAACAATAAGCCTTCCCAACCTAATTCTCAGCAGCGAGAAAAGAATCAGGAAAAACCAAAGCGCAAGGATTGGGGTCCTGACCGCGAATTCACCCCTTTGGAGCAGACACTCGATGAGGTTCTAGAATATATGCTCACAAAGAATATGATTCGTCTGCCAAAAGCTGGCGATCCTTCAGTAGTCTTGGGCAACTTCAAAGAACAGTTCTGCAAGTATCATCGAGCAATGGGGCACGACACAGATCACTGCTTCGTTCTGAAAAATATCGTCCAGGACTGCATCGATAAACACCTTCTGATAGAGGAGAAAACTGAAGAGCAGCCCGCCGCCCTGACTTAGCCTTTTTCAAATCGTTCAAAAGGCTGATGACACTAGAGTCTTTTCTGTTATCCTCCATTTTCTTTCCTGTAAGGGCAAGTCAGCCCGAGTCTTTTTACGACCTTCCGTTCAAGGACGCTTGTAAATATTTCAGTCTTTACTATCAATTTTGCTTATAAGTGCAATGACAATTTCCTTCCTATCTTTGAGGTTCAATTCTTATTTCTTTTTGCTATATTGGGGCATTAAAATTTCTTTTTCAAAAATTCAGGACAATCCTGACATCATTCATGAGAGAAATGATATTACCTATGAGGGTCTTTCAAAAATCATGAAAATTTTAGTTTAGATATTTTATTACAACCTTTTTCAAAGATCAACCCTTGTGTGGATCATATTTTTCTACAAATTGATTTCAAATCATTGCATTTCAAAGATCAACCCTTGCGTTGATCATATTTTCTGAAAATTGATTTTTGAATTATTGCATTCCAAATATCAACCCTCGTGTTGATCATATTTTTCTACAAATTGATTTCAAGACATTGCATTTCAAAGATCAACCCTTATGTTGATCTCATTTCCCAAAAAATTTGATTTCATTACATTCAGAGATCAACCCTTGTGTTGATCTCATTTCCCAAAAATTGATTTTATTTCATTTCAAAAGATCAATCCCTTATGTTGATCTCATTTTCCAAAATTTGATTTCATTTCATTCAAAGATCAATCCCTTATGTTGATCTCATTTTCCAAAAATTTGATTTCATTTCATTCAAAGATCAATCCCCTGTGTTGATCTCATTTTCCAAAAATTTGATTTCATTCAAAGATCAACCCTTATGTTGATCGTATTTTCTAAAAAATTAATTTCAAATCATTACATCCAAATATCAACCCTCGTGTTGATCATATTTTCTAAAAATTGGTTTTCAAATCATTGCTTCAAAAAAGTTAACCCTCATGATGATTTCTCATGAATGATCCCCTTTCAAAAGATCAGCTCTCGCAGAAAATCTTTCTTTCCAAAAATGATTTTCTCGTATTCTTCTATCATTTTGACGATCCCACATGCAGGCAGGATCAAATCTTTTTTTTTCAAACTTTATCAAAATTTTCATTTATCAAATCTTCTTTTCAGTTTTTATCAGTTTTATTTATCTTTATTAAAAATTTATTTTACTCATTCATTTTATTAATTCTTTTGTCAAATTCTTATCTCAAAAAATTTTCCTTTCAGGTTAAGGGATAAACCTGAAAACCTCATCCTACGAGGTCCTTATTTCTTTAAAACAAGGAAAAGTCTTGAATGTCTTTCCACCTCTTTTAAAGCTTCATTAATCTCTGCCAAATCTCTTCTTTATCAAATTTTCAAGCTTTGCTGATTCTTTTGATTCTTTATCAAACCTTTTATCAATTCTTGCTAAAATTTTATTTCTGCCCCATTCAGGATAAGGGTTTAATCCTGAAAACCAGGCCACATACAGCTTAACTATGATGGTCTATTTCAATCCACAAGTTGAATCCTTTCTTTAGGTTAAATTCCTATAGAATCAAAAGCCCGTAGGTTGAACCCCTGTCAAACCAATATGACTCGTAGGTTACATCCCTCCTCAAACCAAAATTCTTTCTTAAACCGTCGATCTTTAGGCTGAACCCCTACTGATCAGCGAACTTTAGGTTGAAGTCCTACTGATTCGCAATCCTTAGGTTGAAATCCTTTAGGACCATTTCTTTCGATCTTTAGGCTGAACCCCTACTGATCAGCGAACTTTAGGTTGAAGACCTACTGATTCGCAGTCCTTAGGTTGAAATCCTTTAGGACCATTTCTTTCGATCTTTAGGTTGAACCCCTACTGATCAGCGAACTTTAGGTTGAAGACCTACTGATTCGCAGTCCTTAGGTTGAAATCCTTTAGAACCATTTCTTTCGATCTTTAGGCTGAATTCCTACTGATCAGCGAGCTTTAGGTTGAACACCTACTGCTTCGCAGCCCTTAGGTTGAAATCCTTTAGGACCATTCATTCCCTCGATCTTTAGGCTGAACCCCTACTGATCAGCGAGCCTTAGGTTGAAGTCCTACTGCTTCGCAGTCCTTAGGTTGAAATCCTTTAGTATCATTTCTTTCGATCTTTAGGCTGAACCCCTACTGATCAGCGAGCCTTAGGTTGAAGTCCTACTCCTTCGCAGTCCTTAGGTTGAAATCCTTTAGGACCATTCATTCCCTCGATCTTTAGGCTGAACCCCTACTGATCAGCGAGCCTTAGGTTGAATACCTACTGCTTCGCAGTCCTTAGGTTGAAATCCTTTAGGACCGTCCATTTCCTTCGATCTTTAGGCTGAACCCCTACTGATCAGCGAGCTTTAGGTTGAAGTCCTACTGCTTCGCAGTCCTTAGGTTGAAATCCTTTAGGACCATTTCTTTCGATCTTTAGGCTGAACCCCTACTGATCAGCGAACTTTAGGTTGAAGTCCTACTGATTCGTAGTCCTTAGGTTGAAATCTTTTAGGACCTTTCCTTCCGATCTTTAGGCTGAACCCCTACTGATCAGCGATCTTTAGGTTGAACACCTACTGATTCGCAGTCCTTAGGTTGAAATCCTTTAGGACCATTTCTTCCGATCTTTAGGCTGAACCCCTACTGATCAGCAAGCTTTAGGTTGAAGTCCTACTGATTCGCAGTCCTTAGGTTGAAATCCTTTAGGACCATTTCTTCCAATCTTTAGGCTGAACCCCTACTGATCAGCGAGCTTTAGGTTGAAGTCCTACTGATTCGCAGTCCTTAGGTTGAAATCCTTTAGGACCATTTCTTTCGATCTTTAGGCTGAACCCCTACTGATCAGCGAACTTTAGGTTGAAGACCTACTGATTCGCAGTCCTTAGGTTGAAATCCTTTAGAACCATTTCTTTCGATCTTTAGGCTGAATTCCTACTGATCAGCGAGCTTTAGGTTGAACACCTACTGCTTCGCAGCCCTTAGGTTGAAATCCTTTAGGACCATTTCTTTCGATCTTTAGGCTGAACCCCTACTGATCAGCGAGCCTTAGGTTGAAGTCCTACTGCTTCGCAGTCCTTAGGTTGAAATCCTTTAGTATCATTTCTTTCGATCTTTAGGCTGAACCCCTACTGATCAGCGAGCCTTAGGTTGAAGTCCTACTCCTTCGCAGTCCTTAGGTTGAAATCCTTTAGGACCATTCATTCCCTCGATCTTTAGGCTGAACCCCTACTGATCAGCGAGCCTTAGGTTGAATACCTACTGCTTCGCAGTCCTTAGGTTGAAATCCTTTAGGACCGTCCATTTCCTTCGATCTTTAGGCTGAACCCCTACTGATCAGCGAGCTTTAGGTTGAAGTCCTACTGCTTCGCAGTCCTTAGGTTGAAATCCTTTAGGACCATTTCTTTCGATCTTTAGGCTGAACCCCTACTGATCAGCGAACTTTAGGTTGAAGTCCTACTGATTCGCAGTCCTTAGGTTGAAATCTTTTAGGACCTTTCCTTCCGATCTTTAGGCTGAACCCCTACTGATCAGCGATCTTTAGGTTGAACACCTACTGATTCGCAGTCCTTAGGTTGAAATCCTTTAGGACCATTTCTTCCGATCTTTAGGCTGAACCCCTACTGATCAGCGAGCTTTAGGTTGAACACCTACTGCTTCGCAGCCCTTAGGTTGAAATCCTTTAGGACCATTTCTTTCGATCTTTAGGCTGAACCCCTACTGATCAGCGAGCCTTAGGTTGAAGTCCTACTGCTTCGCAGTCCTTAGGTTGAAATCCTTTAGTATCATTTCTTTCGATCTTTAGGCTGAACCCCTACTGATCAGCGAGCCTTAGGTTGAAGTCCTACTCCTTCGCAGTCCTTAGATTGAAATCCTTTAGGACCATTCCTTCCCTCGATCTTTAGGCTGAACTCCTACTGATTCGCGATCTTTAGGTTGAACACCTACTGCTTCGCAGTCCTTAGGTTGAAATCCTTTAGGACCATTCCTTCCTTCAATCTGTAGGTTGAACCCCTACTGATCAGCGAGCTTTAGGTTGAACACCTACTGCTTCGCAGTCCTTAGGTTGAAATCCTTTAGGACCATTCCATCCCTCAATCTTTAGGTTGAACCCCTATTGATCAGCGAGCTTTAGGTCGAACACCTACCGCTTCGCAGTCCTTAGGTTAAAATCCTTCAGGACCTTTTCTTTCTGTCTTTAGGCTGAACTCCTACTGATTCGCGATCTTCACGTCAAACTCCTACTAATTCGCAGTTCTCATTTTAAGTTCCCTTCAGATCATTCATAAGTCAGTCTATAGGTTGAATTCCTACTAATCCATATTCTTTTTACGGTTCTTAGGCTGAATTCCTATCGAACCACATTCATCTTTCAAGAAGTAAACCTGTAGGATGAATTCCTACCAATCTATATTCTTTTGCAGTTCTTAGGTTGCACTCCTACTAAACCAGAATTCAGTTTTCCAAATCTTAATCTATAGGTTGAATTCCTACTAACCCATGTTCTTTTTTCGGTTCTTAGGCTGAATTCCTATCGAACCACATTCATTCTTCAAAAAGCAAATCTGTAGTTTGAATTCCTACTAACATGTATTCTTTTGCAGTTCTTAGGTTGAATTCCTATTGAACAAAATTCATTTTTTTTTAGGCTGAATTCCTACTGATCTATATTCTTTTGTTGAAATCCTATTAAACCAAAATTCATTTTTCAAAAATCCAATTTATAGATTGAATTCCTACTAATCCATATTTCTTTTGTTGTTCTTAGGCTGAAATCCTATTAAACCATATTCATTCTTTTGAAAATACAGTCTATAGATAAATTCTTATTAGTCACAAATTCTTTTACAAAATTCTTGGGTTGAAATTCCTATTAAATTAAAATTCATGTTTTTCCAAAATTTCAATTTGTAGGATGAATCCCTACGGATTCAATATTCTTTACAACTCTTAGGTTGAGTCCCTGTTGAGCCAATGTTGTGTGATAAAGCCAGTATTTTCATGTTATTTCCTCCAAAATTTCAGCTAAAGGATGTATCAAAATCTATATTGAGTGATTATTTCACGAGAAATTCATGAAAAATTTGCCAATTTGCTAAAAACATTTTGTTGATTCTAAATATTCTTACTACACAAAAAGAATTTCCTTAGATTACCTCCTGTATTTCCTTCCAAGAAGGTGAAACTCTTTGCGAAAAAGAGGTAAAATTCAAATCTTTTCCTGTTGATCAACCAAAAGGATGTAAGAAATATCCTCGATATAATCAATGAAAGAAATCTTCAATGATATTGAAAAGCCAGAAGTGAATTTATATTGATCTTGGCTATGGCGCATGTTTTAAAATGACTTTCTGGCAATCAGGTAGTGGAAATATCTTGAGCTATAAGAAGAATCCACTCAACCCAATATCTTCTCATTTTCGTTTAAAAGTTGCAATCAAATATCCGCAAAAGGGATCTCTCAATTGTCGTCAAGATGAAGGCGAATTAAGCGAGTAGACCCCCGGGGCCAAAGAAGATTTGAAACATCTCCAAGATGACGGAATTTGTGACGGATCCTTTCAGGGAAAGTTCGGATCACCGTTAAGATGAAGGCGAGTATGATGAACCTACCGACAAACCCTAAAAGATATTTGATTCCAGCTATTATCTAAAGACCTTTTTAGCCAACATCATCAATAGAATCCCTGAGATAAAAGAAGGATCAGAACATCTCCAAGATGAAGGAGTTTGTGACGTCCCCTTCCCTGAAAAAGAGAGAAAAGTCAGGACCCATCCAAATGAAGGATGATGAGAAAAATCGAGAAAGCCCAATGACTCAAAAAGAGTGCAAAAAGATTATTGTGGGAAAACACCCAGATATCAAACTGCCAAAGTTGCCAGAAGTCATATTTTCTCATGCAAAATTCTTTTATCAATATCTTTTCATTACTTGCTTTTATGAAATTAAGAATATTTCTTCTATTCTCATATCAGGGAAATGGATAACTTCCTTGAAGAAGATCATCAGCGCTAAAATTTTGAATCTGACTCTTAGAACTGAGGAGTTAACCTCATTGGAGGAAATACTTTAGGTAAAAGAGGAAATATCTTTGCACATGCATGCACATTTTCAAACATTTGAATCAGCTACGATTTTATCTTATTGGCAAAACTTTCTAGCTATTCCAAGAATTAAATAAACATTCAAATATTCATTTTGATGCAACCTAGCGTTGTTTGTATTTCCCAAAAAAGAGTTGCCTCAGAAGAAGTATCTCCTCCTGTCCCATCACGGTTTTCTCATTAACGAATTCCGTATGGATGACCCACTCAGGACAAGGGTCAAACCTGAACCATTTGCGAAAGATTCTTTGACTTCAAAAGTTGTTTCAGTCTCAGCAATGAGACACGCCATTTCTTCCCCTTTTCGAAGCTTTAGGGACTCTATATTTCCTCCTTTCGCAAAAACCCCTCTCGGATTTGTTCATCCAAAATTCCGAAGGTCCCATCGTGATTTCTCCATTTTGAGAAATCCATATGGTAGATTTCTTATTTAGGTTAAGAGTTAACCCGGAACCTCGCTTCGCGAGGTATCTTCCTTGCAGGTTTGGGTTAAACATGAGTCTCGTTCCAACAAGATTCCTCGTTTGGACGAGATGATTTCTTCCAGTCCCACCATGGTTCTTCCCATCAAGGAACCCTTGCTTCATATATTCCTCCAAGAAAGGATCATACTCGAGCTTCATTTCACAAGGCCTTTTCCAAAATGTCCCATCAAGGTCCTCATGTATTCCTTTCCTCATTTCCAAATTTATTTTTGATATATCTTCGTCCCATCCAGGTTAAGGGCTAAACCTGAATCATTCCAAAAAGAGTATCTTGTCTCACCCATGAGACCTGATCAAAATTTTCATTTCCCACCATTTCAGAATTTCCATCTAAAGTCTCACCACGATTTCCTCATTTTCTACTCAATCATATCATCTTCGAGGATTTCATCTCCCCAAAACCATTCAGGATAAGGTTTCAAAGCCTGAAAAACCATATTTCCAAAATAATTATTCCACACCCAGTTCAGATCTGCTGACTGGGGCATTTTCAAAATTTGGAGTGTTATCTTTGCCACTAAGCTCGGCTTTCAACCGGCTTAGTAGCAAAGAGGGGCATCTGTGAACACCCCAAATTTTCCAAAAAAATCCAAAAATGACCTTTTTGCCCCTGACTCCATCTTCTGAGAAAATCAAAGCTAAAATCCAATCATTCTTCAGATTTTCTGGATTGAATTCCATATTGATATATTCGGATCCGAATCCAATACTTTAAATCCATATTTCCTCAAAATCCGGATCAAAAACCCATTTCTGAGGAAATTTTCTCAAAATAGCTTTTAATTTCTCAGAAAAACTCCCTTTTGTAAATATTTTTGCAAAAACACAAAAAATTAGTTTTAATCTTTTATTTTCTCAAATCTTAGGACTTTTACTTAAAAATACAAAAAAAATGGAAAAATAACACCAAAAACCAAAAATTGGGAAAATTTCAAGAAAAACGAATGAGTTTGAGACTTTTAAAAATCGATATTTTGCTAAAAGCCTCAGGAGCCCCCTCTTTGTAAATTTTCGAAATAACAAGGGGCCCCTTCTGCAAAACAGGTTTTTTTTTAGGGTTTTCTTTTTACCCTTCGTAAGGAAGGAGATGGGAAAAGAGCGCAGCCGCCTCTCCCGAAACCCTCTTCGTCGCCCAAGCCCTCCATGGCCGACCTCCCTCCACCCTCCATCACGAAACCGTTGGGTCTCTCTCCACCCTCCATCATGAAACCGCTGGGTCTCTCTCCACCCCCCATCACGAAACCGCCATCTTCACCCTTCATTTCTAACCTCCTCTTCCTGAATCTTCCCTGCTCCTCCTTAAAAGGGGATTCAAGGAAACCCTAAGAACCACCGTCTTCACCCCTCCATCGCTTCGCGCATCCTTTCCTTTCCCTCTTTTCTACTTCTCGATCTCTCTTTTTCCCATCTCCCTTCATTTCTTCTCGCTTCCCTGGCTTTCCCCTGCACAGCGGAAGGATACTAATCATCCTACAACGCCAAGAAGGGCCTCGCGGTTGAAGAAAAAAAAAAAAAAAAAACACCACCCCTTTCATCCAAATCTCTGCAGTGTTTCTAGCTTCTGGGCGAATCCACTGTCACCATCCATTTCCACCCCACTCACATCCGAGCTATCTTCTGCAAGTAGCCATCGTCGACCCCTCTTCACGGCACCTCCTCTACAGCTTGACATTCATTCATGTGATGGGCCTTCTGCGAGTTAGCATCTTACTATATCTATCCATCCCAATTTGCCAAGGCATGAATCTAGTCTCTTGCTGTATAAACGTAAGTTGTTATTGATAACATCATACGAATTCAAGCTTGCTGGAGTTGATGGTTGCAGTCACCCCTCTTGGAAATTGGTCTGTTCGCATGAGCACCAATCTGCAGAGACCCAGTACATTAAGGATAGAACCAACTCGAAAAGACTTGCTGTGCAGATTCAATCTAAATCTTGGTTATTAATTTACAGATAATACCAGTTTGTTGCAGGTTATTAATTTACAGATAATACCAGTTTGCTGCAGGTATGATACTTTCCTTCCAACATCTATTCTTGCTATCAATTATTTAATCTAATATGGATTTGTTTGTCCCATTGTAAAATTTATCACAACTTCCATAGAAAATATTGGTTTCACTGCAAAATTAGGTTGATATCTGTTATAAGGTTTGCTTGGGCCATTCGTAATCAAGAATGCCTGATGAGTTCACTAAATCTTCAGGACAGACCTACAGTGTCCTTTGGTCTCAACTAAAAACCTCTCCTTGTTCATATAAGTGGTCTTCATTAATCTATCATGCAGTAACAAGTCTATATAGGATTCCAAACCACTTTTTTTTTTTTTTTGAATCCGATGGATGGAGTTCGGTTGATTGAATAAAGCAAAACAGTTTGCTATGGTCCATTCATCATTTTCTAGCATGCTCCACTTCCTGTGGAGACCATTTATACTTGAAATCCACTAGTATACTCTCACATTTCTAAACATTTCACCATTCCATCTATATATATATATGTATGTATATATATTCATATATGTATGTATGTACTGCATATAGATATGCATGTATACACATATGCGTGTATATATGTATATAGATATATCATTTTTCCACATTTTAGATTTTAAGTACCTTGGCATGTGAGCATTTTTTATCTACATGACATGTATAAATTTTCTCTATCTTTCATACTAACCAAGTGTTTTTGCAGGGAACATGTTATTACTTAAGTTCTAGATACAAATGTAATAAGCTAGATCTTAATGAGAAATTACATTTCAAGCTTTAGGTAGAATGAATGAGCATTATAAAACATTATAAATTGCTTGTTTTCATGCAATTTTCCTTTATTTCTCAAAATTTTCACAATGGGAACACGAATGGCACGTACACCATTTCATAAGAGGTAAGCTAATTCTAAGTTGATGATTTACACCAACGGCCATAGTCGGGGCGTAAACAAAACTCAGTATTTTTATCTTTTATGAAATAACACTGGATCCGCACTGGATCCATTTTCAAAATTCATCATATTTTCTTAAATATTTTCTTCTTTTATCAGAATTTAACTTAAAATTAACTCAAAATATATACCAATGGCCATAGTCAGGGTATATTGAGAGTTAATTTCATTTTAAATTCTATAAAAGCACCAAAAGGGTATTTTATCCTTCACTTGAATTTAGATATGACTATTATATAATACATTCAATGACCATAGTCAGGAATGTATTATATCATTAGTCTTGTTTAAATTCATTTGAAGAATGAAATATGATTTTCAAAACCAATTTCAAAGTTATTTAAATTCATTCATCATATAGGATAGAATTGCATCATATTTTCAAAACTTTCTTTTTAAAATTCCAAGTGATTCTTCTTCTTCATTTCTCAGATCAGATCTTATTCCAATTCAGTTCTATTTCATTTCAAGATTCAAGAATTCAATTTCGAAGTCCAATTTGGCTTCGAAATTCCAAAATCACTTCTATATTCAAATTTCCAACTCAAATCAAAATTCAAATTCAAAGTTCAATTTTAACTTTGAAGTTATCTTCTGATTTCAAAACCAAGTTCGTCCCCTTATCTTCAATCAAGGTTTGGATTTGAATCTCAAATTTGAATCTCAAATTTAAATTTGGGTTTCTAAAACCCAGATCCGTCTTTAAAGGTCCTATTTGGACTTCTCAAAACCCAATTCCAAAAACAAATCCTAGTCTCAAACTTGGATCCAGATTTTCAAAGTATAAAACTCCATTCCATTTTAGATCTCCCATCACAGATCCAAATTCCATTTAGGATCAAAATCCTTATTCCACCTTGGATCTCCCATCACGGATCCAAATTTCATTTAGGATCCAAATCCTTATTCTACTTTGGATCTCTCATCACAGATCCAAATTCCATTTGGGACCCAAACCCTTATTTCACTCTGGATCTCCAATCATAGATCCAAATTTCTTTTAGGATCCAGATCCTCATTCTACCATTGGATCTCAGATTCAGATCCAAATTCCAATTCTTAGGATCCAGGACCCAATTCTACATTGGATCTCAGACTTCAGATCCAAATCCATTCTAGGATCCAGAATCCAATTCTACTTTGGACCTCAGATCCAATTCCATCTTAGGACCCAGAGTTCAGCTCTATCTTGAATCTCAGATTACAGATCCAAATACCATCTTGGATTCCAAGCCTCGGATTCAATTTCATTCAAAACTTCAGATCCCAATTCCATTGTGGATTCCAAATCTTGAATCCGATTCCACTTTAATTCCAAAAGCCAATTCCATTTCATTCCTGATTTCAAATCAAGTTCCCATTTCAGATCCTAAATTCAAAATCCAACTTTGAACTCTATTCAGAATCCAGATATTGGATTCGGATTTCATCTTGAAATTCCAACTTTTAAATCAATTCCATTTTTCAATTTTTCCCAATTCTATCTTTCCTACTGATTCAATTCCATTTTCATTTCTATTTCTGACTCAAAGTCCATTTATGACTTAGAAAATTTCTTTCTTCTTCTTTTATCTCAAAAACTTCAAAAAACCATCTCTTTCCAGATCTAGATTTATCTTCCCAAACTCTTGATTATTCTAAAAACTTAGAACTTTAATCTTAAGTTCTAAGTTAGGAATCATTTCTTCACTTTATCAATTTCACTTGGAAATTCTTCAAAATATTTTCAAAAAGAGCATACATCTTTGCATATTGCACAAGCATGATTCATTGTGCATTTAGACTTAGGATAAATACTTAGATAAATTCTTTGCAAAGCAAAAGGCATAAAATTCGACCCTTGGTTCGATTACCCCTGGCAAAGGCGCCAGGAACGGTCGAACCTCGTACCGACGAGCGGATCCCGTCTTCCGATTTTCCCGCAAATATTTCAAAAACGGAGGCGAGTTATTTCAAACATTTTCAAAATTAAGGTCAAGTGAGACCCGCAAAAGAAATTCTCTTCTCTTCTCTTCTTTTCTCTTTTCTCTTTTCTCTTTCTTTCTATCGTTTATCTTTCTCCCTTCAAAAAGGAGGAAAATAAGAGGTTGGAAAGGAAAAGAGAAGGAAGAGAGAGAATATTACGAGAGAAAAAATTTTTTTTCGATGATCACAATGGCCTTACCCAATCTGCTTTCCGGACCGGAGATCCTGCACATAGCAATGGGTTGGTGAAAAGGAGACACTACATTCAAAATCAGTGATTTGAGAAACGGAAAAAAGGTTTAAACTAAGTTTGGGAATAATTCTTATTTTTGGAACAAAAAAATCTTTATTTTGGCCATAAACTTTTTCAAGGTTTCCAATTCCTTCAACATCTAAAGATGTTCCATCGGTTGTGGAAACATATGATTTAAAAGAATTAAGACTTGGTTTTAATAAAAGTGATGCATTTGGAATCATATGGAAAGAGGCACCCGAGTCAAGTATCCAAGAGGTCATACCTGAAATGGAGGAAATGGCGGCACCAAAAGTGGAAGGTGTAGAGGAGTTCATTCTCATGAATTGTTGGAGAGTTTCGGTAAGACGTGCAATGAAATCCTTAATGTCTTCATCTTTCTTTGAATCTTCATTTGAGATTTGAGAAGTCTCTCCAATGGAAGCCACTTTCTTCTTAAGCTTGGGGCAATCCGATCGAATATGGCCCGGACAAACAATCTTTCTTCCTCCACCATTATTTTTTCAAAAGTGAGGTGGTTTATATGGTCTGACATTGTTACCGGGTCTAGACACGGCATGAACTTCATCACCTTCCTTTTTTAAGGCCAAACGAGTCTCCTCTTGACATAAGTCGGCTAAGATATCACTAAGGTGAGTGGAAGCCCTATGAAGGAGGGATCCTCTTAGTTGCTCAAATTCGAGACGAAGCCCATGAATACAACAACAACTACGCCTTCATCCCAAAACAATTGGGGTCGGCGATATGAACCAACAAAGAAAATCATTCTGGGTCTTCCACATGAATCCTTCTCCTCCATTCATTTTTATCCAATGCCATGTCCTCGGTGAGGTTGAAAGCATTCATATCCTTTCCTATCACCTCCATCCATGTCTTCCTAGGTCTACCCCGACCTCTTTTAACTAATATATTTTCCCATTTCTCCATCCTTCTAACTGGAGCATCATTAGGCCTTCGTCGAATATGTCCAAACCACCGTAAACGATTCTCTCTCATCTTATTTTCAATGGGTGCAACGCCTACCTTCTTACGTATCTCCTCATTTTGAATCTTATCTTTTATTGTATTTCCACACATCCATCTCAGCATACGCATCTCAGCTACACTAAGCCCATGAATAAATTGAAAAAATCTATCTTTTTCAATTTTCTCTTGCCTCGTAACAATAGCAGTACCTTCTCATTGAGGTTCAAGAAGGATAAGTTCATCTCATAAAGAGGATAGGGCACTAAAATAGCCCCTAATACTCTTATCATCTTGCTTTGTTTCTCTAACTTTTTCTTGCAAAAAGAAGTGTCTAGCAAGATCACGTTGCGTGTACATCCCTTTCACGAAAAACCAAGCTTCATTGGCTTTCTTGAATTTGGCAAGATTGGCACAAATTTTTAGCTCAACATTATTCATGAACCATGCTAATAATTTAGCATGCTCACTTTCTCAATCTTCCATTTTAGAAGAAAATTCAAGAATGGCCTTTTTTTTTCTTCTTCGTTCAAAGCTCTCTCCTCATTACCTTCAAATTTAGTGAGTTTCAATTGTGGTTTCGGAATGGTTCCACACACACAACCCCAAAGTTTTTTACCTTTGAGATTATTTTTTATGGCGGCATCCCACATACGATAATTGGTCCCATTTAATTTAAATGAGAGATCAATTTTTGAATCCTTTTCGGCCATCCTTAACATAGGAAATTTGAAAGGAAAAGAGAGGAGAGATATTACTTGTTAAAAGAAGTCCAATGAAGCTTTTTACCAACTTGCTCCGATACCATGAAATGAAGTGCCAAGGAAGGGATGTGATATATCCACGAGCCACGCAACCGCATACACACATACAAAGTAGCCACTAATGGGCGAAAATACAATGAACCACAAAAGTGGTAAACACACAAAGTGAGAAGGAATAAAAGTATTTCACTTCAAGAATGGCTTCTTAGAAGCTTACATTACAAGGGAAAAACCCCTTTATTTATAGACAAAGAGGCACCTTTGGAAGGGCTCCATATGGGACATTGGAGCCCTTCCAACGGTCATAAATATGACTATTGGAAGCTCAAACGTCCCATATGGTGAGCCCATTTAATAAGAAAAAGAAAAGAAAGAAAAAGAAAAAAAAAGAAAAGAAAAGGAAGGAAAAAGGAAGGGGAAAAAGTACATATGTGCGTGAATAAGTAAAAAGACAGATTTACCCCTAATGGGTATTACAAAAGAAAATATATATATTTATAAATATATAGATAGACACATAGACATATATATATATATAATATATACAACAACAACAACAACGCCTTCATCCCAAACAATTGGGGTCGGCATATGTAATATATATATATATATATATATATGTGTGTGTGTGTGTGTGTGTATGTGTCATGATCTAGATATATATAGTACAAATAATTTAACAAGTATGCATAGACCATGTGTATGAGAAGCATAGAAGAAGCGTGGGGGAATCGAGCTTCCCATGAAGTTTCAAAAGCGAGGAGTATCACGCTTCCGAAGCGAATTTCCGGGAAGTGAGCTTCCCACCTACCTAAGAAGCTTCCGGTAACTCTGCTCGTACCCATGTGACTTAGCTTGTATGATAGAACAAGCTCATCAAATTTGAAGGTGTATACATATATACATGTATATGTGCCTGATTGTTATCAAGGGCATAATAATAGCACAATTACATCACAATTGAAACCTCCTAAACAACACATCAATGTAAAAATAAAGGTACATGTGTTAACAAATCCAGGCCATAAGAGCATAGTTTGTCAGATATCAACAACTATTTCACTAAAAGGCAACAATTTGGGATACTATGTCATGATATTAAATAAAGAACAAGAAGCCATGCTCTTACGAGGATGCAGTTCTGCATCCTTGCAAGTGCATGATTTAACTCATTTAAATCACGAGGGAACAGAATCCCATCGTGTGGCTCATATCTGTATTTTGGAACATCTTTAAAGACTTGTAGTAAACACTTTCATGATAGGAAGGCTACGTTGGATAATTTTATAGGACACAAAACAATGAAGACAAAGATTCTGTCATTTTAGTGGGTCAGTAATTCAAGACATAAACTACACTTACATACAAGAATAAAACAAACAAGGCAATGAAAAACAGCCACACGACAGAGGAAGCCTCTCCAGATAGCAATATAAAAATAATAAACAGATTATATACCATACATCACATATAACAAGGAAAAAGAAGCAAAATCAAAATGTCATGCACTCACTCAAAATAAAAGCAAAATAAGATAAATAAGAAGAAAAAAATTCCTAGTTACCTGCCATGGCCTACCAAACTCATTTAGTGCCTCTGCCAGGGCAGCCTCAGCCTTTTCCCATGTCTGAATATCACCCAAGTAATTCACTGGCCTCTAGAGATATGAAAAGGAAATCAAAACATAGGGATATTATAATCACAATTAAACCAGTGGACAGCTTCACCATATTGCAAGTCATGGGTTACAACAAGAAAATAATATAAAAAACAAAGAAAAATATTGAAAAGACCTCAGATAAATGCATTCCATGCAGTTAACAACAATGAAATCATAATAACATAGTAACACCTGTCACAAAGTGACACAGTGTTAAGAAATTAACTCTAAGGCAGAGCACATGGTAACAAATGGCATGATTGGTATCTTCTGAAAGAATGCCAGCAAAATCTTTTGACACCAATTACTTAACAACCCAACAGTGACAACTAACAATTGTTCAGTGGTTACATGATTATGAAGCCAGATAAGGTCCAATTCTAGAAGTGCAGTTCAAAACAGACGGCATATGAACTGAGCCTGCAATTCCTTTTCAACTTTCAAGCAATAAATATGATCTATATGTAAAAACTGCTATTCCATCAAACAATTGAAGGCAACATATCAAAAATTACTGAACATTTTAACACAACCGAATGTACTAATGTTAACATATAGATATCCAGCTGCATGATCGTTAAACTAGTTTGATATTCACCAATGTTCTTTTTGAGTCATTCCATATTCAGATATAGATGTGGCTCTACAACTGAAAACGTATTTGGTCAAACCAAGAGTATTTACTGAAAAGTTCCAGTACTAAAGCTTTTTTCTTTCTGCAGGATTTGAATCAAGTGCAAATTTTTGGGGATAAAAAGTCCAGTCCATGGAACCACTCCCAGATTCAACAAGATAACCAAAGGTTAGATGCATGAGAACCAAATCTGGAGAACTCTAACAATATAACAGCAAACAGACAAGAAAAGAATGAGAAACATGTAGCTACAATTTACAAAATCATTTAAGGTGAACATAAGAGGAACTACGAACATAACTTTCTGAAGCACATAAAGTACAAAAATAGAAAAATATTAACCCAGTGACAGTGAATGATGCTACTCCATGATGGTAAGACAACATACCAAGAATCATGAACATACTTGAAACCAAGACCCAGAAAAAATAAAAAACAAAATGTAACATTATTAAAAGATAAGATATTAATAGAAAAATGGAACAATGAACTAACTTTATATTGAACGAACTATTGTTTATCAAATGCAAGTGATCGTTGAAAGTGGAAAAATACCATACCGTTGACAGCTCCAACTCAAATGTGAAACCAAAAACATCATAGACATACTTTATAAAATCCAAGACAGACCCGACTTCATCTTTTATCTGAAAAAGATCAATACATGACAACACATAATAAAAACGTTAGCAAAGAGTCCAAAGAACGTCTCATTTGTGCTTAAAGAATGAATGCCACTACCATCATTTTGCAGAGGTGAAATAGTAACATCGCTCAAAAATATAAAAGTACAATAAGATCATGATTAAACAAGTTATCAGGGATTTTTCCATGGCATGTTAACAAAATATTCTAATAGTACACATGACACTGACAATTATTTCTGAACATTTTGTGACAAGGCCTAGTAACAACCAATATAAGAACAGACCTCCATGTATATGCATTAGAACTACAATAACATCCAGAAGTCCTGTGCATGATACACTGGTATTCTTCACTCAGAAATGGTGAACACATGTTAATGGAAACCCACAAAATGGAATGCTTTCAAAATTTTCACAAGCCATAGGAATTCAGGACACCAAGTCTGTTGAAGAAAATGAGCTAACTTTTAAATTCAGAATCTCCCCTCCCAACAGCATTCCTCAGAAAAAACATAACACACAAATCATAAATAGGTCAGAGATTAAGTTTGATTCAAATTTTTCAGTAAGGGTAAACCACTGCCTCTCAGACCTCCCCGACAGATTCTACCATGGAGTCCAACACAATCAATTAAACAAGAAGAAAGGCCATACTTAGCTTTCTCATCCTAGAAGACTAATGTATGAGATGAAGCATGAAACCTGCACTCACCTAGCAAACAGTTCAGTTACTACTAAATGCATTCAACAGTCTAGCATAATAAATATATTTCAATAAAAAAACATTTTGGGTTGTAGTGCATACAAATCATATATGCCACATGGATATTGATGTGGGAATGAGACTCTCTCTCTCTCTACATACATACATACATATATATATTATGGGTAAATTATTTGCTACTTTTGTGGGTAAGTAACCCCCTAATCAAAACTCATAGAAGGCTGTTTTGACCAAATCTGACCCCATGGATGTCTTCAGCATGATCAAAATAGCGAGAATCAACCTTTGGATCATATTTTTTTATGCAAAAATATGATTTTTTGAGGATCAAAAATTTGATAAATTGTAGGCCATGGATTTTTCTGGACAATCTGACATACATGTTGAGAGAACATGATCCAATAGATCTCTACTAAACCAAACATGTAGAAGGGTCAAATGGGTAACAAAAAAATTAAATTAAAAAAAAATAGAGTTTTCCACATACCCACAAGGGTAGTAAATATTTTATACACGTGCATAGAAAACATGTACGCACATGTGAACACGCGCATGCACGCACACACAATTTTGAAGAATGGATGGGCTTCCCTCTTCCTTTTTGTAAAGATTTTATTGTTTGACCTGTTGAGAAATGTAATATTAGTGTACTATTGTTGGGTAATACCCTTCATGTCTATTTACATTATTTATGAGGGCATTCTTATCCTCATTTGTAATGTTGTTATAGTATCATTTCCTTCCACTTTTAGATAGGTCGTTAGGATGAGGGGTCGACCCATATATGTGTTGTAGCCATTCGTTTTCTCTCTAATGAAGGTTCATCTTTGAGTGCTTCTCATTCTATCATGTGCAACTTCCTTTATTGCTTTGATAGGGTATCAAAGTCATATACAAATCAAAAGGTCATCAGAGGGTGAGATAGAGGCTTTGGAGAGACTTCATTCTAGTCTACTAGAACCTTCCTTAATTTTCGCAGCATCATCAAGTCAGCTGGTTGAGCCAGCTTTGTTTGGTGTAGAGATTTGATAGATATTGATTTTAGAAGCCATGTGAATGAAAAACACATCGATCAGGGTCCTCCTCCTCCTCCTCCTCCTCCTCCTCCTCCTCCTCCTCCTCCTCCTCCTCCTCCTTCTTCTTCTTCTTCTTCTTCTTCTTCTTCTTCTTCTTCTTCTTCTTCTTCTTCTTCTTCTTCTTCTTCCTCCTCCTCCTCCTCCTCCTCCTTCTTCTTCTTCTTCTTCTTCTTCTTCTTCTTCTTCTTCTTCTTCTTCTTCTTCTTCTTCTTCTTCTTTCTTCTTTTTCTTTTTCTTTTTCTTTTTCTTTTTCTTTTTCTTTCTTCTTCTTCTTCTTCTTCTTCTTCTTCTTCTTCTTCTTTCTTCTTCTTCTTCTTCTTCTTCTTCCTTCTTCCTTCTTCCTTCTTCCTTCTTCCTTCTCCCTTCTCCCTTCTCCCTTCTTCCTTCTTCCTTCTTCCTTCTCCCTTCTCCTCCCTTCTCCCTTCTCCCTTCTCCCTTCTCCCTTCTCCCTTCTCCCTTCTCCCTTCTCCTTTCTTCTTCTTCTTCTTCTTCTTCTTCTTCTTCTTCTTTGTGTCTCTCTGCCCTTCCTCCACCTCTTCTTCTTATTCTCTTCTCCCTCTCTTTGTGTCTCTCTCCCCCTTCTTCTACATCTTCATCTTCTTCTCCTCTCCCTCCATGTCTCTCTCTCCCCCTTCCTCTTCTCTCCCTCTTCCTCTGCCGCTTTTTCTTTTTCTTCTTCTTCTCCTCTCCCTCTCAATGTCTCTATCTCTCCCTTCCTCTGCCTCTTCTTCTTCTCTCCCCCTTCCCCCACCTCTTCTTCTTCTCTCTCCCTCTCTCCCCCTTCCTCTGCCCCTTCTTCTTCTTCTTCTTCTTCTTCTTCTCTCCCCTTTCCTACGCCTCTTCTTCTTCTTCTTCCTCTTCTCTCTGCCTATTCTTTTATTCAATTTTGTATGTATAGTTGTTGCTGACAGGGGTTCTATGAAGCGTATTGCTCTGCCTATTCTTCCTAGATTATCGTTTAAGCATACAGACTCACAAAGACAAGCATCTTGGTTTGATAGATGGCACATGATCTATATAGTCCATTCACTTGTTTTCATTAAAATAAATCATTTACTGCTGAAAGAAAGGGTATTAAAAAATAATTGTTATTTCTATTTCTTTCTTATATTTTTATATCAATGATAGTAATCAAATGCATAATTTTCTATAAGTCAGCTCCTATATGTACCTAATCTTATATCATGAACCTCGTGTTAATGTGTTTCTTTCTCTGTGCTGCATATGCAATTTTATTATTCTTTTTATGTGAATGTGCAGATGGATTCACTAATCTCAACTTGAGTTTTCCTAACGCAATGATTTTTTTATTCTAATATATTTTTGGTTCTTTGATTGTTTCATTTATAATTTTATAACAGGTTTACTATGCAGTTATGCTTCAGGATAGTGGTATTTTGTACTTTGTGCAATTGTTGATTAATTTTATGTCGAATACATCTTTTCTGTTAGCCTTAATAATATTTGGGCAGGTTTTGTAACATGTTTACTATGCTTGACGATAGCAATATCTTATGCTTCATGCATTTGTTGTTGACTAATTTTATGTTGGATACATGTTTGTTGTTAGTTTTAGCACTTTATTTTAAGAATTTAGATTATTTTAAAATTATTTGGCATTTGTTGATAGTTATCTGCTTTGCTTATTCAATTGTTTTTAATATTTGGGCAGGTTTTGTAATGTTCGACATGTTTTTTTATCTTTTGCTTATTGTTGATTGATTTTATGTTGCATACATGTTTGTTACTGATTATAGCAGTTCATTTGCATATCTTTTATATTTATTTTTTTTAATTAAGGTACCGACTAGTCCACCTAGTCTGCAACTAGTCTTTTTAGGGGCCCACCGACTAGGCACCGTCTAGCGCCTTTGACTACATAGGTATTATGACAACATGAGTGCCAAGAATCTAGAAATTATATTGAGATAGATTATCACTTTACAAGGGCATATAAGGATGGAATTATCTCACTACAGCATGTGCGGTCTAAAGAGAAAGTCCCAGAAGTGTTCACTAAGAGTCTTGCTCCGTTCTTCATATTGTTCTTCTCCAGACTTGGGATGATTTCTCTAGCATTATCCCAAATTTGACAGTGTTAAGAAATATGGTATTGGTGTACTACTATAGTCTATAGTTGGGTAATACCACTCAATGTATTTTCATTATCTATACTAGCATAGTATAACGACCCGTCTATGGTCAGGACTAAAAATGCATGTTTATGTGGATATTTTCATTTCAAATAAGATGAATAAAGGCATATGTTTAAAACACACTATATTTATATTTTAATTTTAAATATACAACTAAAAAGACTAAAAGCAAATAAATAATCTGTTCAATTTAAAATATGCACCAAAAAAATAAAAAAATAAACAGAAAAGATTGTGTTATCTTTTTTGTTCGATAATAAAGTTAAGGGAAACAAGCCCTCATCCTTTATTGGGAAGCAAAATATTTGCAATGGCATATACAGGGGTAATCTACAAAGCTCTTATATTATAGCAAGACCGGGCAAAAATTGTGGCCACTCACTCAAGAATAAACTCTCACTGAGACATGAGATAAAAGAAAACAAACATGAAAGCAAAGAGCGAAGGAAGCACCTGGTGAAGCATATTATATTGACTTCAACCAATAAGCCCAATGACCATTGTGTCATTTTGTTTAATTATCCTTCCTAATTGACCAAATTAAAATACAAAAAAATGCAAAAAAAAACAGCATATCATTCGTAAAGGGAGTCGAACAATTTTGATAAGAGGAAGTTGTATGCTTGCAATTGGAGAGATGTATTGTGAAAGGAAAGAACAAACAATTTTGGAACAAAATTGAGTAAATATGGTCAAATATATAGGAGGTAGAGGGTCGTGTTATTAGATAAGTTAGTAATTATTTTTGACAAAAAATAATTGTTTCTAATTAAGATAAGTAGCAAGGAGAAAGTGGGGAGTGGAGACACCCACGTTTGTAGGCAAGATTTTTGCATTGAGAGAGAGATACGTTTAGGGGTGGGCATTGGGCCAAGCAGCCCGTGGGTCGGGCGGGGCCAGCCCGGCTCGGCTCGAACTGGGCTTTTGGCCCGGCCTGCGAGCCGACTCGGTCCCTTTATATATATTATATATAACATAATATATAGTATAATACATTATATATAACATAATATATAATATATAATATATAATATATAATATATAATAAAATACATTATATTTTATATATACTATAATATATATTATATAATAGGCTCAGCCCGATTAGGCCCATGAGCCATGGGCTACAGTTTTCTCAATGGGCCGGCGATGCCCACCCCTAGATATGTTTGAGAGAGAAGTGAGTTTTGGTTATAAATGGTAACTTTTATGTTTTGAAAAATTATAAAATGCCATTTAACAACTTTTTGTTTTTAAAAAAATTATAGAAAATTGGCTCGCCCATGGCCAGGCCTTACAAAAACAAATGGCAAAAAAAGTCTATATCAAATACATTTAACAAGATTGAAAGTAAAAACAATTAGGATCATAAACATATTGAACTCGAACCCAAATAAAGATGAGTTGGGTTTGGGTTTAATTCTTAGACTTGATTAAAAACCATGTGTATCGAACACCCGACCCGAAACATACCAGGACATGTGAACCTATATGACTCCACAATTTTCAGCTGCACACGAACTCAAACTCGAACCTAAATTAAATTGAATTTGGTTTCGATTTAAATTTCAGACCCGATCGAGTGTATCATACGATACACTCATGTATCGTGTCGTAGTGTACGATACACCTTCAACACACTTTAAAAAAAATGAAAGTTACTTTTTTACTTTTTGGGTTTTAAATACCTCTTGAGGGCTGACTCCCTTATTTGTGTAGAGGCCATTAGAGAGGAATCCACGCACCCTAAGAATCGTGAGAGCGATTTGAGAGTCGATCCGTACGCAAGGGACAAGGCTTTTACGATTTTTTCAAGAAAAGGTGTATTTTCACCTTTTTCCACTCAAGGAAGTGGATTAAGGTAAAAATCTCTATTCTATGTGTGTAAGCTTGTTGTCGAATATTTGTATGTCTATTTTTATTTGGTGGTTAATTGGTTATGTTTTATTTTAGATCTTTCGATGCCGTCTTCATGTTCATCTTATAAAGATGATCCTGCATGGCAATACTGCAAAAGCATGGATGATGTACCACGACCAAGGTCATCATTGAGATGTATGTTTTGTGGATATATTATTAGAGGTGGACTGCATAGATTTAAGCAACACATTGCAGATATTTATCAAAATGTACATCCATGTGATTATCCATCTATTCCTACCACTTTTCGTATTGATGTTATTGTTGAACTAGAAGAAATTCAAACAAAAAGAATTTTGCAAAAATGCAAAGAACTTTCAACCATTGTTCCAGATTTTGAAAATGATGATAATGACCCACTTGCCAAATAAATGGCCAAAGACAAAGAGATCATCACACGGCAGTTGGATGCAACATTGAGGAATTATTGTCCTAATGTTTGGCAAATAGGCTCTAGAAAATAGCTTAGTTTTAGGAACTTTATGGTTTAAACTTTAGAGATGAAAATCGACATGTAAAACGTTGGTTAAATGTAATGTTCTTAGTTATCACAAAATCTTAGTAGTTTAGTTATGACTTATGACATTTTAGTATGACTTGGATGTGAATTTAATATTGTTAGTTAACGCTTTAATTGTGTTTAAAATTTAAATTATGTACTTTCTTTTTATTTACATTGTCAATTGTCAATTGCATTGCATGGTTTGTTATTAATTTTAGCAACAAGAGGAGGAGAAGAAGAAGATGATGATGATGATTGAGGTTTTATATAATATTTTGTTTTTGTTTTTGTTTTTGTTTTTGTAATATGAAAGTATGAGTCTTGTGACATGTTCTTAATTGCAAGTCTTATATAGCTCATAGAGACATAAATGCTTCATATGTGATTTTATGGTTGTATTTTGTGTAATTCATCATTGTTTCATGTGTTATGTTTTTTTAGAATTTTTTCTAGTTTTTTTTTATTTTTCTTTATTTTTTTTTTAAATGTTGGAAATTTTTTATTAAAAATTTACTATACGTTTACGATATGATATGGTGTTACTTTGGGCCCGAACAATACGGGTAACGATATGATACGTACAACATTGGGTATTTCACCGTTCCACTGATGCATGTTGCACACGACCGCCACATTCAGTGTTTAATCGTCGTGGTGTCCCACAGGAAGCATGATCAAAAAGCCCCTTAAGGAGCTCCACGCAGATCCAGTTCATGTGCAAAATCCTGTTACTGATGATGTGTTTATGTGTATCAACGCAAAGATGTGTGAGCAGACATGTCATGGATAAAAATCCAGCTAGTCACTCCTTCAATTGTATTAATTGTGATTGAATTAGGAACCTCATCCTATGTTCTGACTCTTCACTATTTTCTTTTTTGACATTTACCAATAAAACAATTTTTTAATTTATAAAAAAAAGGAACTATGATTGGCCACAAGGATAAATGTTGAGGATCAAAATGTCTCAAAAGCTATGATGCTGTCAGCAATGTCACATCACAAACAAAATGCAACCGAGTACCGTGTAATGATATCAAATAGAACATTCAGGATGATGCTTCTTATCAAAATTTCAACTGATCAATAAATGAGAACACACGTATTTGTTTGTGTTGTGTATTTCAGACATTGCATGATTCCCTAGATAACCCAGCTGTGTCACACTGGTGTGAGTGAGGGCACTGTTGGTACAACAAGGGAATATCTAAAACTGTGGGTACAGGAGTATGGCTATATATACAAATACATACATACATATACATAATATGTAAGTGAAAAGATATACATATAATTTCATACCGTAGAAAGCAAAATTTATAACAAACAGAGGAAATTTGACTTCAAAAGAAAAAAATAAACGGGGGCGGGGGCGGGGCGAGGGACAACATGGATATGTGTGCCTTCTAGCTAGGGATGGCAATAGACGGGGGCGGGGGCGGGGCGAGGGACAAGGTCTCCACCCCTCCCCCGTCTCAAAAAATTTCCCTCAATCCCTAGTCTCAAAATCCCCATCCCTGTCCCTGTCTCCGTCCCCATCCCGTCTCAAAATAACTTTATTCCTATTTTAAGAGGATGAAGGAGAAAATAAGGAGAAGGGTTTAGGGTTATATATATATAAAGATTTTATTATATATAAGGGTATATTAATAATTTCATTAACGGGGATGGGGATGGGGATGGGTCGGGGCGGGGACAAGAGTAAGTCCATCCCTGCCTTCATGTAAGGGTTTTGAATTTCACCTTAATCCCTGGTCGATTCCCCGGATTTATATCCTTCATCCCCAGTCCAAATGGAGCGGGTTCGGACGAATCCCCATTTTTCCCAGGTCCACTGACATCCCTACTTCTAGCCATACCTTCTTACATAGCAACCCAGTTTGCCAGAGTTTATGATTGAGGACTAAGGATGACATATGGTAACTCAAAGTAAACACTTAGGCTATTAAGCATGTAATCATCCATAGCTGACAAAATCCATGCCTATCATCTATTAAATAGATAACTAATATAAGCAATGCGACCAGCAAGTTTTTTTTGGTATAAGCATGTAAACAGCAAGTGTTACCTGGCTCTCCGTGCAGAATATGTGGGCATCATCCTGCAATTACAAATTAGAGCATCACAGTAGTCAATACAAGTTATAAAAATAAAAGGCACCAAATTTAGTTTTGAGATATGAAGTATGACTGAGTGCTCTTTGGTTTGAATCTCATGGGGGCTATGCTCAGGGAATATATATATATATACATACACGAAAATTGGTAGCTGCTCACTCGTTAGATGCTCAAACGAAGGTCACACATGCTGAGCATCAGCCTCTTTTTTGCGCAAAAACGAGTTTTACTAGCGCTAAAATAGCGCCAGTAAAAGTCTAAGCAGACACTTTTAGACTTTTACTGGTGCTATTTTAGGGCCAGTAAAAGTCTTTTTGCGCAAAAAAGATGTTGAGCATCCATCACAGAGTTACCAGTCGAGGAAGCGATACGAGAAGCAGGAGCGGGAAGTGAGGCACTTTCAAAAATTTAGGAAGCGGGGAAGCGTGGGACCACTTAGAAGAAAATTCCGAACCGTCTCGTAAGCGACCTAGGAAGCGAACCGGAAGCGAGGGGGAAGCGAAAAAATTGAAAAAAATGGGGAAGCAAGGGGAAAGCGTGGGGAGGGGGAAGCGAAAAAATTGAAAAAAATAGGGAAGCGAGGGGGAAGCGTGGGGGAAACATGGGGGAAGTGTGGGGGGAAGCGCGCTTCCCAAAAAAGGGGGACGCTTTCCCTCACGCTTCGGAAGCGCGACGTTTCGCGCTTCCCCCTTTACTTAGGCACTTCCGGTAACTCTGATCCATCATGTCACGCTATGGACGCTCAGTGTGAGTGACCTTCGTTTGAGCACCTAACGAGTGAGCAGCTACTCATCACTCCATATATATATATATATATATATATATATATATATATATATATATATATATATATATATATATATATATATATATATATATATATATATATATATATATATATATATATATATATATATAGTTTGGTCAATGTACCACGACCGTCCAACCCAGCTGGATATCAAGGGTGCAAGCTGTCTCAACTCAATCCGAGCTCATGGATGCATTCAGTATGGACTGATTCTAGGGATGAGGGATCGAACACTCAATTGTGCTTTCTCAATGTATAAACATGAATTTTTAAGGCATACTATTTATGTGGGCCATTAATAAAGCCTGCTTGCACGTTGTAATCACATGGTCCAAAAACCTGTTTCCTACTAACAAATCTTGTAGATCACATCTGCAGGGTCTGATCTACCAAACAAAACCAAATATATATATATATATGTGTGTGTGTGAAAAAACGGCATTTTCTATATATATTGGGGTATGTCTATTGTGGTACTGAACCACCATCAGTTACGGTGGTTAGCTCTTGATTTACATAGATGTAATCTCCAAAAGGTACACACACAGATATATATAATATATATATATATGTGACACAAATTTCTGTTTGTAGACGCAATCTAGTAGAAACTCTACTGTTTTCACAATTTTCTCACTTTTTTTTTGTACATCTAACCTTATAGAAGTGATCTACATAGTTTCTCTAGTAGTAAACAGGTTTTGGATCATGTTTTTGTGACACATAAGTTGGTTTTCCTCTCTCTTTCTCTCTTTTCTTTCTTCGTTTAAGGGCTTAAAAATCAGCAGCTCACAATGTACCCAATTTACATGACTCAAAAGTTAAATTTTTAGATCCAAAAAATATGATTCAAAATGTGATTATTAGCAAGCAAACCATGTTGAACACATCTATGAGGCCAGGTTGAGTGGATAGAAATCATGTTGAACGTGATAACCAGCATAAGTTATTGTGGTTGACTCTTGATTTATATAGATGTGATCTGCAAAAGCAAAAACCTCTGGATCATGTTCTATTTATTAGTTTCATGTATCAAAGTTGACTCCAACATGTTTTGGGCTTCTTTTAAAGCATCCTCATCTTGATAACTGTGCACCGTTGATCTTTGACCATATTGAAAATTGAATCTTATCACATGTTAAAGATGACTAAACCTATTGACATAGTAAATAGATCATGCTAAACAAAGAAGACTGTTAGATCCAACATTTGGCTAGATCCAGGCACACAAGAGGCTGTACTACCATATGGGTATTGGTATACTGTGGTTCAGACTTCAGAGCCACAATAGATTTTATATAGATCTCAGCCATGCATGCAGCCATTGGATCATCGGATACAAACAAGAAACAAGCAATAAATCATCTCTAAAAATCTGAGCATGGAGTTCATGCACACTGAGCCAGATCCCTAGGTATCTGATAACAAATGTCAGTCTAAGGTTAAGCAACTTGGATTTCTTAGGCAGCACACTTAGGCAACACTTAATGTTGTTACTGGCAGTATTTATTCAACTCACCAGTATCTTCAACTGGGTTGTCAAGTCCACAAACAGTGACTGAACAAAATGGATCATTAAATAGACTACATGCTTTTACATATGTCCACTCTGTTCCAGGTCAATCTAAAGGGAAGCCTCATAGAATGCCCACTCATTATGATTACATCTAAAGTACCTGCTGGAACCTCCGGACACGAGTTAAACCTGTAAGAGCACCACTTAGTTCATTCCGATGCAAAACCCCAAAATCTGCAAGACGCAATGGTAGTTCTGCAAGTACATTTGAAACATGTCAAGAAAATCCTAGAAGAAACCAACTTGCAATCTGATTCACATAAAGTAAGATGCAAAAGAAAACAATAGGAATTATTCTATGAAGTAAAACATGGTCATAATGCAGAACAAATAGAAGTGATGTCATGCATGAATAAATCCAAACTGCAATCAAGATATCAAGCTTAGCAAGTGACAGTTTGATACATTCGCCCACTAAATGCACCAAAAAAGGGTGGTTTCTTTCCATACAAGAGAATTCTCTGTCTCTCAAACCGCACCAAATAACATAAGAATTATATTTTAAAAATTAGATTGCTCCAAATGGCTATAGCAGCTCTCACAAGCATAGGATAAATAGCCACTATAAAAGGGTGCAACTTTCATGAAGACTCAAAGACTTCTCTGAATTACTCAATATTTCCAGGAAAAACACCTATTTATAAAAGAAAGACATCAAAAATGCCATTATAAACCTAGAGATCTGACTTTCCACAACCCATAAAGCATATTGAATGGTCTGATACCTCCTTTTCATTTATCAAAAAGGATCCAGTCTTTTGGCATATGATGGGTTCCATCCTATTGAAAAGATTATCACGACTGGGTCTGGATCTCAGGATCCAGACCCAATCTGTTTTAGTTGTATTTAAACACATGCTCATTAATGGCATGTTGTAAATTCCATACTTTGTGTAAAGGGTGTTTTTGTACCCTAATAAAAGTGTATGTGTGTATATCTAATAGAGAATACAGCAAACCCAAAATTGAGTGGGTTTTCTGCAACCATCGATATCTCTCTCCCTTTGTGCTTCTCTTTCTCTTGTGTTGAAGGTGGGATACCATTTCTAACATGGTATCAGAGGAACATATCCCTTGAAGATTGTGTCCAGCCTCCTTGCTACTCTCTAAAGGTATTTTTCTCTTGATTCTCATCGTCTCTTCCTTTCTTCCCAATCCAACGATTTCTTCTTATCTTGTTTGTTTCCACTTTCTCTATTCCTTTCTTCATAAAGCATATTCTTTTCTGATTTCACCCATAAAATATTATTTTCTTTTCTAACCCCACAAATCTGAATTCATGTTTGCGTGATTTCAAAGTTTGAAATCATGTCAAACTCGTCCCTTATCTTTCCTCATAATTAACGTCAGAACTGAATCTGACCTGTCTACTTCTGTACGTTCACTGTACTTCTTAGATTGATTAATGATATTCTGTCTACCTCTCAACTTTGGAATTTTCCCTTTTAGAAAGAAAATACGATTAGATAAAACATGTTATTTTCATATTAACGTGCCTTCTTACTGATTGATCCATATTTTCTTTAGAGCAGTTTCTTTTCTTTCTCACTGCATATTTTGTTTTTTGTCTCGGGTCTGCAGGTAAAAAAAAAACAGCAGCCGAGTTTTGAGTTTACTTTGTTTGCTCTAAAAGTGATTTCTCTTTCCGGTCTCTTAATCCTTCTTGTTTTTCACCCATTGACTATGGACTCATTCCCTTCTTCGCACTCTGGCCTATCTTCCAACTTTCTCAGTCAGCTTATGTCTGAGAAACCAAACAATTCCAACTTTTTAACCTGAAAGAGACAAAGCATTCCATTCATAAGGAGTCAGGATCTTTCTGGACATCTGGATGGCTCTGTTCCTGTCCCTCAAGAGTTCTTATCACAAGAAGGCAAGAATGGATAGGGTGAAACTTCAATTACATTTGTTAGAAATCCAGAGTATATAGCCTGGATGAAGCGAGATCAGGCTTTGGTTGCCTACATCACTTTCACTCTGTCACAGGAGGTGCTTGTGGCAATCCCAGAAGACTGCTCAACTATGCAGTTATGGCATCGTCTTGTTCAGACATATTCTTAAGTTTCTCAAGCTAGAATTTTATTTTTAAAGAAAGAGTTTCAAATGTTGAGGAAGGACTTCATGACGGTTATGAAGTACTTAAACAAAATGAAGACTATCACTGATCAGTTGGCCATCGTGGGTTGTGTGGTCAATGACAAAGATATGGTGCAACAGACTTTGAGCGGGTTGGGACTTGATTATCACATGATGGTTACTTCTTTGCTGTGTTTGTCATACTTACCTACTTTTGAAGAACTTTGTGCTAAGCTCTTACAATATGAGATGACCTTGAAGGGATTCTCTGAAGGTATTCACAATCCCATTGGAGCACATGAGGTCCTTGCCACAGGTGTTACTTATGGTCAAGGACGTGGCAGGTGTGAATCTCGGGAAAGGGGAGGTCAAGAGAAGAATGGACAAGGAGCCCGTGGAATTTTACCTAATCCCAGTATGTCTCCTAATCTGCAAAGGCAAAGGACGATACCTACCTGCTTTCTCTGCAACAAAAGGGGGCACATCAAAGCAAATTGCTGGTATAACCCTCAAAATCGAGGGAAATAATTGGAGACAAGAAAGGGACCGGATACATTGAAGAATACTGGGGAAGTCAAGGAGTTGTTATCTGCCTTGGCTGAATTGAACATCAAACAGAATGATCACGATACTTGGTATGTTGATTCTGGTGCAGCCACCCATGTTACTGGTGATGCTGGTAAGCTCCTAAATCTTGCTCTTTATGTTGGTAGAAATAGTATTGTCACTGGAGATGGGTCTTATCACCATATTTCGCATATTGAAAATTCTGTAATTCCTATGTCCAACTCTTTTTTTGCTCTTTCAAATGTCATTCATGCTCCTAATATCAAGAAAAATATTGTTTCAGTTTCTAAACTTGTCGATGACATTAATGCTTTAGTCGAGTTTACTTCTTTTTATGTTCATGTTAAAGACCTTCACACGAGGGAAACGTTCGCTGAAGGAAAACGGCAAGGGAATATGTACGTGTTTCAAGAGAATCCTTCCCCTCGTGTTCAACCTGTTGATTCCATCTTGAAGCTCACATCATCATCTTCAGCTGCTCCTGAGAGTGTTTTTAATCTTTATGAATGTATTGAACCGAATCTTTGGCATGGTCGTCTGGGTCATTGTAGTAGTCGTTTTATTGATAAGTTTGTTTCAAGCAGTCTTATTCCCAAGTCAAGTTTGAATTTAAGTGTCGATAATAAAAAATGTTTCAGTTGTCTTCAGTGTAAGAGTCATGTTCTCCCATTTCATTCCATTAATAAAAGAGCTTCAAGACCATATGTTCTGATGTTTGGGGTTCCGCTCCAGTTCCTTCCATGTCTGGCACTAAATATTATCTCATTTTTATTGATAGCTATTCTCGATATACATGAATCTTCTTTATAAAAAATAAATCTGAAGCCTTCAAATTGTTTCAGAATTTTCATACCTTTGTTCAAAATAAATTCTCTGAGAATATTACGTGTTTCCAATCTGACGGAGGGGGTGAGTTCTCTTCAAATGACTTTATTAATTTCCTCCAGACAAATGGAATAAGTAGGCAGGTGTCTTGCCCTCATACACCTCAAGAATGGGATTGTTGAATGGAAGCATCGCCATATTGTTGAAAGTGGAATGAGTATGATGCATGATAGTAATCTTTCTGTTACCTTGTGAGCAGAGGCCTTTCATACAGCAGTCTATGTCATAAATCGATTGCCCATAAATATCTTGGAAAACAAATCACCTCATTTTTCTTTGCATGGTGTGCATCCAAATTATCACGATTTGCGTGTATTTGGGTGTGTATGTTATGTTCATGTTGACAGTTCAATGCGACACAAGTTTCAGGATAAAGCCTTACAGTGCAGATTTGTGGGATATGCTGATGATTACAAAGGATATAAATGCTATGATCCCATGAGCAAACGCATCAAGATATCCAGAAATGTTGTGTTTGATGAATGCAATTTTGGTCATAATGTAGACACTCCTCCTGAAATTGAAACTTACCACCCTTGGCTGAACTTAGATCTATTTTCTAGTATTGACGGTGTTTGCTCTACAGACTGTAATCAAAGAGATAAGGCAGACGTGTCTACTGCTGTGCAAAGAACTCAGGAAAGTGTGATCTCTGAATCATCATTGGCTCCCGAAAGGTATAAAGGCATTGTTTACTCTCGACGTGAGAAGGAGATCTTCCCCAACCCTAATCAGGAGCTGAATTCTCCTTCTGCTTCCATTTAATCACCTGTACATAGGAAGGTCTACCCGGACTCGGCATCCTATTGATAGGTGGGTTAGTTATGAGAACTTCACAATGGATTTTCAACTTTTCTTAACCGCCTTGGGCAAAGAAGATCAACCCACCACGTTTTATCAAGCAGTAAATTCTAAAAGATGGATTGAAGCTATGAACGAAGAAATGGAGGCTCTTCATGAGTGTGTCACTTGGGATATAGTTCCCAGACCATACAATCGAAATGTGGTTGGTTCAAAGTGGGTGTATAAGATAAAGTATAAGCCGGATGGTACTATCAAGCGATACAAGGCTCGACTAGTTGCCAAAGGCTTCACACAGGAGCCAGGACAAGACTATGATGAGACCTTCAGTCCAGTCGTGAAAATGGGTACTATCCGCATTATATTGTCATTGGCTATTGAACACCAATGGACTCTTAGTCAACTGGATGTAAAAAAATGCTTTTCTCCGTGGAACTCTGAAGGAGGAAGTATATATGGAGCAACCCACTGGGTATGTTGAAGGGAACTCCAAAGAATACGTGTGCAAATTAAAGAGAGCTATATATGGTCTGAAACAAGCATCTCGATCTTGGTTTGATAGTTTCTCTCTTGAAGTAGAAAAATATGGTTTTAGTCGGCCTCTTCTTGACCATTCCCTTTTCATATTCAAATGCAAAGATATAGTTACCCTGTTATTGATATATGTTGATGACATTATCATTACAGGTAACTCTAATGAACATATTGAACAGGTCAAAGAACATTTGAACCATAGATTTAAGATGAAAGATCTTGGTAAACTGCGATACTTTCTTGGAGTAGAAGTTGATAGGACTCCTGAAGGTATGACACTTACTCAACATAAGTATACTTCAACATAAGTATACTGTTGATGTTCTTAGCAAGGCAGGTATGACAGATTGCAAGCCTCTAAGCACACCCAGTGTACTTCATCAGAAACTAAGTTACCAAGATGGAGATTTGTATGAGGACCCTACAAGATATCGTAGGGTAGTCGGAATGCTTCAGTATCTTACCTTCACTCGACCTGACATTGTCTATTCGGTCAATCAGGTATCTCAGTTCATGCATGAACCACATATTGGACATACGAAAGTTGTTAAACGCATTCTTTGATATTTGAAGGGAACTATTGGCGATGGTCTTCTGTACAAAAAGAGTATGCATGACCATCACATGCATGAACTTCTTACTTACACAGATGCAGATTGGGCAGGAGATCCAGATGAGCGTAGATCAGTCTCAGGATATTATGTTTTCATTGGCCTAAATCTTGTCCCATGGAGCAGTAGAAAACAAAAGGTCAATGTCAGGTCGAGCACAAAAGCTCAATACAGATCAATGGCAGCTGCTACAGCCGAAGTGACATGGATCAGACACCTATTGGCAGAAGTAGGAGAATCGGTATGACAATCAAAGTGTTATCAACATGTCATTCAATCCCATCTACAACACTCGTGCCAAGCATATTGAAATTGATCAGCATTTTGTAAGACAGAAGGTCGAAGAGAAGGAAATTGAACCAGAATACGTTCGGACTGCTGACCAAGTAAGACAGAATGTCACATAGATGCAGGCGCAGGCAAGGGTGCAACATGGCAATTTCAAAAAAAAAAATGGGTGCGGAGGTGATATATATATATATATATATATAATGCATTTACAGTTATACAATTATAACTGCAGGGATGATATATATATATATATATATATATATATATATATATATATATATAATGAATTTACAATTATATAATTATAAGTTTTTTTAAATTTTTAAGTTTTTTTTAACTTGGAATGTTGGACCTGTCACATAGATTGGGAGCAGCTGGTGGGAGAGATTTGGAGATGCAGAAGCACCCGTGTTACATAGGATTGAATAAAAGTCAAGAAATTTAAATAATTTATTATACAGAATCAACATGCATGATGGTCAATTCCAGCATGTTTCATTATTAGCCGACCCATGGAGTTACACACAGCCAGTGCACCAAGTTAAAGAATCACTTCACATTGAAAAATCCAGGAAATATAGACCAAAATGCTTCGAGTATCGACGGGCATCAGCATTAATGACTAGGTTAAACAAAAAACTTTGGCAGGATGAATTTAGTTTGGTCAGTAAAGTACACTTGGCTCTATAATGCAAAATAGCATCATTTATTTGATGTTACATAGAACTCCTGAATTGTTCAGATTACTAGCCCCACCAACCCAGCAAACATGGTTTGTAGAAGTCAGACAAATGATCTAACTATGGACCCATCAAAACAACTTGTGAAAAAGCAAAGTCAAGTCATGTGATTCAGAATTTGCAAGTAACCCAGCCAAGTAGGTCACAGTCCCATCAGTGAAATTATCAGCAGCTATGAGGTTGCCAAGTTGAAAAGTAACACCTTTCAATCACGGCATAGTTCAACTTAGAACACCGATCCGTACCACATATTTCAGTATTGGAATCTAGTTATATAATCTTGAGAATCTTTCAGTAGATGATCTCACCTCTATACGATCGAACCCTATGGTCAAACATCAAACAATGGCCAGGACAGTTCATTGGCTTAAGAGCGAATTCTTGCTTCTCAACCTACAAAAGAAATTAGATTTGCATTTGCATTAGAAAGTAGAAACATTGGTGAAAAGCCACAATATTATTGGCAATCAAAGAAGAAAAAATAAATACAGATAGAAAGGACAACAATATAAGAAAAAAATGCCTTGTACACAACAAGAATGTCCAAGGTGTTATTGTGAAATGCAGTAAAGACATGGTGGTTAACCTCAAAGACAAACATGTTTTCTTTGTAATTTGCAGCATGCCCTGATGTTTCCCACAATTGCATATTGTAAATATTTGGAGTTAAAACCTGAAAGAAAACCAAAATCAGTTAGAATAAGTATATTCGTTTAATGTCGTGGAAAAACAAGGAGAATGAGAAAAAGACCTCTTCGTATCCCCTTTTCCTGTACTCAGCTCGAATAAAGTCCATCAACTTGTTGTAAATTCTAGTCCCGTTTGGCAGGAAGAAACAACTTCCAGGGCTGGATGTCATTCACATGTATTTAATATTAAGCACACAAACAGAAAACATCTATTATCAAGCTTCAGGAAGCAAATCACATTTGTTACACTAAATTCAATAACTTCATAATTAGACCTGAGTTGATGAAAAAAGAAAAGGTCTTGGTTAAGCCCAACTACTCTATGATCATATTTTTTTGCCTCTTCCAACTGAGTCAAATATTCCTGCAAAAGACACCACCAGCAGACTAGAAGTTTATACATGAAGTTATAAGAGAAGACAAAATAACAAAAAAGTGGGATCAATTTAAACAATAAATATTACAAATTTGTGTGTGATATGCAACAAGCTTCCATATTATAAAAAGTTGCATACATCCATACATGCATGTGTGTGTCGACATATGTGTGCATGTGCATATGTGTGTTACATATGTGTGCATGTATAAATTGAATACTCGTTCCTTCAACCAGCAACAATATTGAAGGGTGAATAGGTAAAGACAGAGGTGTTTGATTTTACTGCTTCCTTATCAAAGAATACGCAGACAAAGTTCAAAAAAGATACAAATACACGTGTAAAGTGATGTCACTCTGAAAGAGACATTAGTCTAAGCAATATTCTACCTTGTTTGCACCCACAAATATATAATTTTCTTCCCTTTCTGAAACATTCTCTTTCCCTGAGTAAACATCCACCATCACATCTCAAACTTTCTTTGTCCATTTCCAGACTCATAAAGGACTTTATGAGAGTAATGGTTGCTTTACTTGAACAATACAGTGTACCTAGGAGTTTTCTCGCTTTGTTGTCCAGAAACTTGACATCAGTTCCTTTGAGCTCAAAGAAACACCACCAAGAATATACCTACGCTCCTTGATTCCAACAGCTATTTAAACATATGTGGATTCAGAAGATATGGTTATCACCACCTACAGCTGTGCTCCTCACAAATTGAGGAAATTCTCTGAGATTTTGTTTTCAGAAATAGGATTTTCTTTAAAAGAAACTACTTCCACCCTAAATTTTCTTTCTTCAGTAAGAAAGAGATCATGGGGATCAATCACAGACGCATTATTAAAAGACAAAAAGAAAGAGAAAAGGAGAAAACTTCAAAAAAAGATACATTTATCACTTCCCATGCATCTAGACTGCAGACCAATCTGGCTGGCACTTCTATTCAAGCAAAATCCTAGTCCAAGATTTCAAGATCATAAGAGGATCTTTTCTTCACAATTGTGCGCCCTCTATAAATTTCAAGATCATAGGAGGCTCCCTATGTCATGCTCAGGATCTTTGAGACTTTTCCATTCCTTTTCATGAAAGGATATGAATGCTTTGAACTTCACCGACGACATGACATTGGATAGAAAAGATTGGAGGACAAGGATTCATGTGGAAGACCCATAATGATTTTCTTATTTGGTTCATATCGCCGACCCCAATTATTTTGGGATGAAGGCGTAGTTGTTGTTGTATAGGAGGCTCCCTACAAGAGGAATGTCACATGGATGAACACCTATCAAAACTAAAATAGATATCTAAGTTCTAGTATCCTCTTCTGCTTTCTGGGGAAAAAAAGCCATGTACAGTGCATATCATAAGAGATACAAACCTCTTGCTGGTTGGAGCAGAAACACGGCCAGTCACTGATACGATAAAGGAGAGATTTGCCCTTTAATACTTGAAACCATGTTTCGTTTGTACAATGAGGCCCTATAACAAGGAAAAGAATCCTATATGAAACCAACTTTTTACATCATATAAATTCTCAATATCGAAATGCCTATACAATTTTTCATATCTTTGATTGTTTTAACCATTGCCATTAGAAGTTGTGCGGAGGCATCACCTAAGACATTTAGCTACATAATGAGTAATGACCAAGACAATATGGTCCCTTAGGAGTTAGGATGTAGAAGCTCTTTTGCCTCTACCAATAAAGTGGTGCCATGCACTATCCCCATTAAGTTGTATCAGCTAGAAAGAAGGTTACCCCAAGCACAGGAAGGGCTCTTGAGAACTCTTATGGCGAACAAATCTTCGTCTTGAGCTAAAATCATAGTATCTCCATTTGATATTTGATATTTGATATAAGGTTCAAGAATGTCCATATATCATTTAAATTTTCCCCACACTTGAGTTTTATAATAGTTAGTACAGCAGATGAGCTGGCTTGAGAATGTAGATCAATTACAAATCCAACTATATTTTTCTACCTCCAATGCAAATCAAAAGGCTGCTCATGTCTTTGAAAGACATTCCAGTTACTTAAGGACATCATCCAGAATCAACAATTTGAGCAACATGATTATCCAGAGAAGAAAAGTGTGATTCAAGACATCAACTTGTAGATTATATTATAGTCTCCTACCAGTAAATAACTGCCAAAGATTACCTACTGTTATCGAATAACGTTCTTTGAAGAAAGTGCAGACAAATATGCCTTGATATGGAGGGGAGGAACCAACAGAACTAACTCAATTATCCTTTCCCAGAGGGTAGCAGAACTGCAAAGACATGACAGGAAAATAGGTTTGGGCCTGGCCAAGATTAATTGGAAGCTAAAAGGCCTGTCAACCCTGAAGGGAAATCTAGTTTATCCCAGGAGTCATCATGCCACAGTGGGCCAAGCCTGGTCCAATTATGGGGCCTGATTAAACATGCAATCAATTCTAGCTTCAATCAGGCCTACCGTGAAAAAATTCAACCCGAGTTCAGTCCTGGCCTCATTATTTATCATGTCAATCATCTGAACACCAAAATTTGGGCCTATGTACCCCTCCCAAGGGCAGGTACCCTGTCTAGCTATCAGCATGATGTCCAGCCCTACTCAAAATAAAAAGATAAGGTCAACCCTATGATCAATAGAAAAAAAATAAAGGAAAATTTGAATTGATTTACAAAAAACAATAAGGCTCTGTTTGGGAGCCCACTGTCGGAGGTCGCCGGAGTGGACGCTGTGGAACCAGAGCATCCTATAGTGTTTGGAAGCGTGGAAAAAAGGCTTTTGAGGGTGCTGCGGTAGCAAATTCTGATTCCAATTCCACGATTTGATTGCCTTCATAGGGAGGTGGTAATTATCAAATACCGCACCGACGACCTACTCTCCGGCATCCCCTTATATTCTCCAACTGGCCTCCCAACTACCCTCTCTCTCTCTCTCTCTCTCTCTCTCTCTCTCTCTCTCTCTCTCTCTCTCTCTCTATATATATATATATATATATATATATATATATATATGTCTCTCTCTATGTGTGTGTGTGTGTGTGTGCGCTTCTTCAGAAAACCATAGTGCTGGGGGATGTTCCAAAACAGAGGAAACGTCATCTTCTGTGATTTCTACCAAAGGTGTGATGCATTTTATATTTTCAGACAGAGACATGGTTGTGTTCCTTCACTATTCTGAAGTTTTTGCTGTAAAAGCCCGATTTTAGTTTCTGTTTTTTGGGGTTATCTTAGCAAGAAAATCCTGAGGAGATCTTTCTACGTCATTGGGTAAGCCCAATCACATTCTTACCAGGCTACACCCATGGTTTTCTGTTTTCTCATTGTATTTGCTTTCCAAGTCTTTGAAGAAATGCCTATCAATGTATTTTGTTTTAACTAAACAAAATGTATAATTTTTACAAATATTTCACAATGTGGATAACTAAACAATTTTTTTCCTTATCTTCACTTTTTCCTTTTTTCTATTATTCTTCCATCATCAATTCAGTTCTACAAAATTGTGTTATCTACAGTTTGTTGATTGTTCATATTTGAGATATACAGCTCAAAGTTTATAGGACGTCTTTGTGCACTAGCTCAAGTTTATTTGCTTTTCCAACGAATAGTGTCACTTGATTATCTACTTACTCTATGAACATGGTAAATTGGTAATGTATCATGGGACAGATTTCGCTCGGTGCACAAATTGGGTCTCTAGCATAACCATAATCCTTGACCTAGTCCAAAGTGTAATAAGGCTTTGGTCTGAATTGTTTAGGACATGTTTGAAAAATGGTGCAACTTGACTACTCTGGATCAAGTAAAGCACAACCTGCACAAACAAGTCAAGCACAGTCCACGCCTGATATGTTGACTGAAGGCATCCACAAGTCAAAGAGTCCAAGCCTTTGTAACCTCTGACAGATAAAACCATTAGAAATACCACATTTCCAATATTTGTTGACTGTTTGGAAACTGGTAGCTGGAGAAACATCTATGGAATCCACATCTCCCAAACGCTTCAGGCAGATTTGCTAATTCTTAGCCCGATTTTTTATGGTGCTCCCAAACAGGCATGTTGGAAGTAGCATATCTGAAGAATTTATGGATTTCTTAGTTCCCTCCCTATCTACCATTGACTGCCAATTTCAAAAACAGAGCCTAAGATATTCCTCCAGATCCTTCATATAGAACCATTATATTTTCTGAAAAATCAATAAAGGTACATTTTAGATTTTTTGGTTCAAATATAAAAAAAAGGGCTGAAAAAACATTCAACAATGTATAAAAAAAATCCCACTTGGAAGAATCTCCGTGGTAGAATAAATATATGATACATCTACTTACAGTTGGAAGATGGTATAGATAACTTATAATTCATATATGCAAGTTTATGCAGCAAGAGTTGAGCACTGCTAATTGTACACCAGATCACATAAATATCAAGCTCGACTATATAAAGAAGTCATAGTATTAGTACCTTAATCAAAAGAAAAGAAATGTTAGTTTTAAGTGAAATAACAAGAGGGGATACGGACACCTTAAGAAGTTTCTGTTCTGGAAATGAAATACCATAAACCCTTTGTAGACTTTCCCGCTTTGAATCTCCTCTCCAATAAGATGAAGATGCCTGTGAAAAGGGTAAAAGAAAAAAGAAAAACAGCAAAATCAACATTTTCTTAGCAAAAAGTTTGTTAAAAGATGATCAGGTATCATCAAATAAATATTTACCTTCAAACAAGTAAAAGCTTTTACAAAAGATGTATTAGGGATGTGTGGACCACGACAAAGATCAACTAGCGGCCCACATCTATAAATAGTGATAGTCTTGTCCTCTGGCAAATCATTAATTATTTCAATCTGTATAAACGTATATAGTAAAAATGCATCAGCTATCACTCTAATCCATGCAGATGACCTTACAAAAGCAATATCAGTGTGCATGTGTGTGTGTGTGTGTGCAATTTGTGCTGTTACATTGAACCTCAGACCCAAATTATGGGTATACTGCAGTAGGATCATTTCAACTAAAAATGAACCTGGTAACCTCAGAACACATCCCAAAGTAGAGAACCTGATAACAGTGGACCGAGCTTATATAAACAATCTAAAAATAAGAAATCACATGGAAAGTTGAAAAGGAAAAGAAACAAATATTCAAAAATATACAATCATATTTAGCAATATAACAAACTATCTCTTGCCTTAAAACTATTTTCAGCAAACAATTCAAGGGCTTGTTTCCTGGAAACTTCAATGCGTTCAAAGGGTTGTTTTTCCTGCAAGTCAATAGTACAGACTATAAATGAAGGAAACTTAAAAGCAACAGAAACAACAACAATAAGCATCATCTATATCAGTAGTAAGACAGATTAACCCTATGATTTTCTAGGATGACAAGCTTAGGTTTGACACCATGAATAAGAACAACATAGTGGCCAGTGCAACAGTAGCGTGAACACAAGATTCCCCAGATATAAACGTTATCACAAACCATTATATCTTAAAACTGTAGAAACAAACAATCCAATTCAATAACATAAACTTTAAATATGTATTGATCCGCTAGTAAATTATGAGGAATGCTGATTTTGAGGCATATATTAAGTAGCGAGATGAATGATTCCAGTCTGACGCAAGTTTCAAATTTAAATAAGAACAGAGAACAATGACTTGCACGGCACCAAGTAGATGAGACAAAGCCAGAAATGATGATTGCTATAATGATAGAGAAACATATGTATGTGTAATAACTGCAAATTTTATACATTTATTTAGGAATATTATCATTCAAAAGTATGGAGAAATTGATGGAGATGTAAATCATAGGATAAAGGTTGGGTGGATGAAATGGAAAAGTGCAACTGGAGTGTTGTGCGATCGTAGAATACCATTGCGGTTGAAGGGAAAGTTTTATAGGACGACTATTAGGTCCGCTTTACTATATGGTACAGAATGTTGGGCTGCCAAGAGACATCATATTCAAAAAATGAGTGTAGTTGAGATGCGTATGCTGAGATGGATGTGTGGAAATACAATAAAAGATAAGATTCGGAACGAGGAGATACGAAAGAAGGTAGGTGTTGCACTCATTGAAAATAAGATGAGAGAGAATCATTTACGGTGGTTTGGACATATTTGGCGAAGGCCTAATGATGCTCCAGTTAGAAGGATGGAGAAATGGGAAAATATATTAGTTAAAAGAGGTCGGCGTAGGCCTAGGAAGACATGGATGAAGGTGATAGGAAAGAATATGAATGCTTTGAACCTCACCGAGGACATGGCATTGGATAGAAATGACTGGAGGAGAAGGATTCATGTGGGAGACCCAGAATGATTTTCTTTTTTGGTTCATATCGCCGACCCCAATTGTTTTGGGATGAAGGCGATATACAAATTTCGTAATATTGTGATTTGGGTCTGGGATCCAAGTTTCGGATCCATGATCCATAAAGGGGTCTTTATATATATATATATATCGTATAAACTTATACATATATATATATGCAATAACTTTAATTAATTTAATTATTTAAGTGAGAATTATAAAAAATAATATGTAGATGAGTCTGGGATCCACTTTCCGGATCCATATAAATCATATATATATTAATATATATAATAATACTAAATAAATTAATAAATAAATTTTGGATTTGGTTCACAGTTGGACCCATTTGGATCCAACTTGTGGATCCACCGTTATTAGCGTGACCCAGATCCACTTTTTTGTTGGATCCCGAGTCGCGGGTCGGGGTTCAGACCCGACCCTCTTTTAATTAAGTCCCGAATATAAGAATCGTGCCTAGGGCACGATTCTTGCTAAAGAAATCAAGAATTGGGGGGGAGAGGTTACGAAACGTAACTGACTCTCCATTTTTTTTGGAGATAAAGAGTTTGCAGCGTTAAAAGGAGGGTGAAGGGGGGGGAAAGGAGCTCTTGTTGTTCCGCCCTCTCATCTCTCTTCCTCCTTACCGTTTCTGTGCACGCAGCAGGTGTAACGACGTCGAAGCCACCTGAAACCAGTCGCCAGCCATTTCCTCCTCCTCCAGTCGCCGGAAAAGGTAGGATTTTGTACCATTTCTTGTTGGGTATGGACTGAGTCCGGTGGTGTGTGGGTCGGTCACGGGGGAAACTCTGATTCACTTTGGTTCCAGGCCTCTGGTGGGAGTCTTGGTTGTCGGGAAAAAACCCAAGTCGGTGAGATGGGGTTTCTGGTAGCTGCAACATTCCGATTTGGGGATTTTCTTGATTAACCCTAACTCAAAAAACAAAACCCCAAATCTGTTCGTTTTGGGAGATTTCGGCTGAAGCTTTGGATAGCCTCAGGCGTGGGGTTTTCGATTTCTTGAAACTGGTAACCCCAGGTGTGGGGGTTTCCTAATTTGGGACTCGATAAAACCAAATACGGATTTATTTGTGCGTGAACCTATTCCTCATGTTAATTGTCTTTACAATAGAGCATGCTATCCGTTCAAATTACAAATATTTGCTATTGTAGGTTCTGATGTTACTTTTACATTGAAACTTTACTTTATCAATGCCTTAGTTTCACAGTTAAGCTCCCTATATGGTCGTGAAGTTTATACACCACACTAAGTAGTTGATAATGGAAAACTCATGAATGAGGATACATATCTGACTTGGAGATTCAAATATGGCAAATTCCACAAACATAAAAACAATGTAAACATATGGTTTATATGATGTTTTGTTGACAGTTTAAATACTTGAGTAATATGTTAATTCCGTAGATTGTATCAAATCTATTTTCCTATTAATTTGTTGACTGTGATTAGATTTGATTATAAGATATCTTGTGTTCTGTCATCAAATCTGATTTTTCTATATTATTATATTGACTAATATCCAAGATAACTATTTGTCATTTCAGTGACTGTCAAATTTGTTTCAATGTTGGTTTAACAACTGATATCAAAGTTGAATACATATGTTTTCGTTATCTACTATCATGCTTGATTTCGAGTTATTTTATTACTTATTATCATACTTGAGTTCAAAGTTATTTTATTTCCCATCATCAGTATTGACTTCAAGTAGTTATGTTGGCTGGGATCAAATCTGAATACATGTGATCATGTATAATCTTATACAAGTTGTATGTATGATATTGTATGAAAAAAAATGCTGCAGTCTAATAAGCTTCTTCCTCATAAATTCTTAAACTGCTTTTTGTCAGAAAATGTGTGATGTGAAATGCTTGTATGCAACATGTTATCTGTGTTTGAGGAATGAGGATGTTATGTTGGTTTCAAATATATGAAGGTGCACTTAGTGACATATAGAAATGTGCTTTGCCTAAAGGGGCAATATGAATGGATTACCGGATGCGGGTACTTAGGCTATTAGCTTGTGCTATGGCAATAAAATGATGAAAACTTAATTGTAAATGTTGTGTGTTGGACTAGTTTAAAGGCACCGGAGCACTTTAAGTGGGTCTATGAAATCAATATTACAAAAGATTGAGATTGTTTTATAAACCTTGGTAAAATGACTAAGGTTGGGATCAACTATAATGGTAGTAGAAGAAAGTTGAGGAAATGCCCCTTTACTTTGGGAAATTAATTAAATGAAAAGATTAACCCACTCAGTTTTGGGTTTACCTTGGACAGGGTAGGTGGTACAAAACTTCGAGGACTTGTGTTTTGGTTTCGAGCGTAAAGTAGCTCGTTGGTCCCCCGTTTTCGGAGTAGGGACCCGGACTACCTATGTGTCCTAGGTGGTAGTTCCATGTCTTCTGCAAAAGTTAGGGATGCATCCTGTTTTAGTTTTGACCTTTGGGAGGTTCTCTTGGTCACTGGCCGCTCCCTTAGGATTTTCAGTCTCAGTTAGAATGTTCGGGTTAATAAAATACCTTTGAATAATATACCCCCGAACGTTCTCTTCTGTGATGGTTGCCTTGGCCCATGTGTACCCGCGGAATAAGATAAAATAATCACAATTAGAACAGTTTAGGTATCACATTGAGTAGACTTAGTATATTGTTAATCTTGCCTATTATTGCAGAATGTATTTCCTTAAATTCCAGTATGTTTTAAGGATTATAATTATGAGATAATTGAATTTATATTGTGACTGTTACACGAAAGTTATGCATGTTGCGGTTATTGCTGATGCATAATCTGTTTTACTGGCTCATTGATATGTCTGTTATTGATGTTGCATAATTTATTTTACTTGCTCATTGGTATGCTTGTTCTTGTTGTTGCATAGATTGCTTTACTTGTTTCTCTATATACTGAAAATCACACTTGACACCCACATCACATACTTGACACATGATATACCTGTAAGAAAATCTACAGTAATTCATACTTAGGCAGTTGTAGTCTAATTCCTATAATGTTACTATTTTCAGGTAAACAATCGAATTTACGAGCGACTGCAGGATGAGGCATCGGATCGAGATTTTGGATTTACTGTTCCAGAGATGGCTTGGGTTTATAGTAATTTAATTGTTCATGCCATATATTGGGTTTGCTCTCCACTGTAATGTTCCGGAATGTTTAACCCTATAATATTTCTTGTTTCTGCTGTTATATAAAAAAAAATCTCATAAAAGTTGGGTTAAAATTTTGGGGTGTTACAGTATTTTACATGTGCATGTATATATGTTCGAATATGCATGTATGTGTCTGTGCAGTTCCTTGATGCACTCCAGTTAAAGTGCTTGGCATATCATAAAAAAATCCCATTACTCTAATGATAGAAATATATAAAACACAATAGATATCAATTATTACGTTCAATGATTATGTCAGATGCCCTCCATGTAATTTGGATAATTAGAATCCATTTAATTAAGATGTGCAATCTCCAGATATTTCTGTCATACTTTACAAGTCATACTTTACAAACAACCTCAGCACCACTTAAACTATTCTGTCAAGAGCATACTGCACGCTAAGTATATAGTGGCAAGAATCCAGCATAAATTACTTTTATGGATTCAAAACTACAGCATTTACTCTGGTATATCAAGAACTATGTAAATGCACTTATTCATATACAAATTATCACTTAGGAAGACACTCTTGTGTTTCCACTATCATCCAATACCACATTGACCAAAGAATGGACCACTCCACAATCAAACCAATGTCTGCTGATGGTGAAAGGCTTTATAAACAAATCAGCTATATGATCATTTCCATCTATGAACACGTTGATTTCTTGGTGTTCAACCATTTCTCTCACAAAATGTTGATTCAACTCTATGTGCTTCATCTTACCATGCTGAACTGGGTTAGTGGATATTTCTATGGCACTCGTCACAATAAAGCACAAAAACGAGTGATCCTTCAACGCAAGCTCACCCAACAAAACTTCATATGTAGCCGCTGCAGTGGCATGATATTTTGCCTCAGTGTTGGATCTTGCTACGGTTCTTTGCCTTCTTCATAACCAAAAAATCAAGTCTGGCCCCAAAGAGATGCCATATCCAATGAGAGGGCTCTGACTAGTAGGATCTCTTCCTCAATCAGCATCTGAAGTACATAGGTCTCTCATAGACTATCTATTTAAAATTGTCCCCTTAATATTCTCTTAACCGCCTCCATATGGCTTGTCTCGAGAACCAAAATACATGCACACCACACATTCTGAAAATTTATATGCACATTCAAAAATGCAAACATGTATCATGTGTATGCCACAAAAATATTCCTAAGCATGTATTTGTTCAATTCGGATGCATACTCAAGTCAAATGCATACTTTTATTAATGAACCAGTTCCAATCAAAATATGTGAACATACACTGAACTACCATTGTACTTTAAGTAGATTGAAAAGATGACATGTGTGAAAACACTTTCAACAAATTTTGTTCAAGCTTCTTTACATGAAGAACAGGAGCTCACAGCATACTAGTAATATGTTAAGCTGTCATTAACTTAAAATATGTTTGAAACCTTTTTAAAATCCCTATTATGTTTACAGATTTTTTTTTTTTAATATTTGTATGCAGCTCATTCAGATTTAAGAGTCCATGAGTGCATTTGTGTGCGTACATGCCTTCAAGCATATGTATTACGCTTGTACAAAGAACTAATATATATGAAATGTTAGGAGAAACCATGTCACATAATAGGGCATCCAAAGATCAGCCAAGACAAAAGGGGCAGCAGTAATAATAGCATTTGAAAATTGTCACCTGATGCACTATAAACCCAGGAAATGATATGATGAAACATAACAATGTGTCTTTTAATGAGCTTAGTTTGATTGAACTTTATTTTGGAAAGAGTAATGCTTTATTATATATTACCATGACTTCTAGTGCTCTACAGAAATGTAAAACAAATATGGATCAATCCACGGCCAACGTACTATCTTTTGGTTATACAAACATTTTCATAATGCCCCAAAATTAACAGGGTATAATCAGCCTTAGCAAATAAGTACATCCTTTCAATGACCTACAACTGCCCCAAGAAATAAAGAAACTTGTAAATAACAATTTCCATGCAAATGAATTACAAGATCAAAGGGGATCCGCTATGACTTGCATCTCTTTGCCAGGATACCTGGTGTCTCAGAATGGCATAGTTTCAAGATGCCAAGATGAGGTGGTATCGTGCTAACAAAGGCAAGAAACATGTTGCATAAGATCTTTACTTTGCCATAATGTAACTCAGTGGCAGCTGGATGAACATATAAATGCATGCTAACACATTAAAAGAAAATTTTCTGACTCATCCACCGTTATACAACTTTCAACCAAGAATACATGTATTATTCGATATTTTATCAGGCACTCACATGCATATAATAATACATATGGAGGTCGTTATTCGGTGTGAGTAAGTACCTCCATCGTAAACAAAATTCTGTTTTATAAAAAGTATGTTATTCCATAAACGAAAATACATGAATTCCATCCATGGATCATAGAGTAAAAGTTTGGATTCACTCATCCACATGGTTTTACACTAAATTACCGCATGGAAATCGAATCCGTATTTGATTTCTCACATGATTCAAAAGAAAGAACCCGTACCTCAGAACTAACGCTTGGGGGATGTTGCTGTTGCGGGAAGAAGATTTGTCGGCCATCGATTGTTGCTAAAACAATAAACACGCAAAAACAGGGTTTTTTGTTAATAAAAGTTCCTGAATCAAACCAGCAATTCGCACGGTCTGCGTATATAGTCCACGCAGAACCAAACATTTCCCCCCTTTTTTTTCAGAACTAAGTGAATAAAAGGAATTTAAATAACGCTATAAAATTGCATCTGTCACTGAAAATTTTTAGAGTACATCACCCGACATCTCACCGTTCTCAAATACCTACCTACTGATTGCAAGACGTATCCGGTATGCAAAAATAATATCACAAAAGAAAAACTTAAAGGTAAACAAAACTTTGAATTACACAGACATTGCTAAACCCCTTTTGTTTACCGGCCTGAAATCCCCAAATCTGTCGATTTGGGGTTTTCGGCGGCCCTAAACATATTATTAGTATTTTTTTTTAGTCCATGGCAGCCGGAATCCCCAAATCGAGCGATTTGGGGTTTCCGTTAGCCCTTGCAGTACCCCCTTTACTGAACCGCAAATCTGAAACCCCCCCATTCTTGAGGGTCGAAAACCCTCATTCATTGACAGTCGAAATCCCCAAATCGAACGATTTGGGGTTTTCAAAAATCCTCAAATCCCTTAAATAAAAACCTGAAACCCCCAAATCAACGATTTGGGGTTATCGTTTTAGGGTTAGCAGAGATCCCCCCCCCTACTTTGGGGATTTCCCTTAAGTTTCTCACACGCACACACCCGGCACACTCGATACCCCAAAAAAATCTACATATCCCTACCTTAACCGGCGATCTGGAGGGTGTTGTCGTGAGAGTGGAGGTCTGCCGGTGCCGGTGTCGTCACTGTCGAGCTCGGGCCGAGAGGGAGAGGAATCGAGAGAGAAATAGGGAGACAGAGTGTGAGGAAGAGAGGAGAGAGCGAGGAAGAGAGAGATGAGAGGCAGAGGGAACAGAGAGGTACCGAGGGAGGAAGAGGGGTTTGGGACCCCTTTTTTGATGAGGGACGACCCCCAAAAAGGAAGGAGCATCCCTCCCCCGGTGGCTGCGCATAAGCCCTCCCCTTTTAGCCATTACCTGTGTTAGTCATCTGAGAGAACCCTAACGCTTCTTACTATCGGGCAGCGCTGTAGCGCCCTTAAGTGAGAACGCATTTTTTTTTACTTACGGTAATGCAGGGTGAGGCCCGGGTCAGGGTCCGAGACCCGTGAACTTGCCGCGGATCTGATGCTTATTAGGGTCCGTGATTTGGACCCATACAGATCCAATTTTGGGTCCGAAATACTGTTTCATAATATATATATATATATATATATATATATTATTTTAAATTTTGATATATATATATATATATTCAATAGGTCTATATGTAAACGAGGTTATACGTATAGATGGATCCTGGATCTGGAACACGGATCCCAGGCCCAAATCAAACCATTTACGTATTAAAGGAATTTCCCATTAATAAAAAAAATGTGGTTATTACAATCCATGTTGTGAACCCTGTTCAAGAACAGACAATGTAGACGTGTGTGTGTGTGTATATATATATATAAACCCACTGTGAACCCTGTTCAAGAACGTAGAAAAACACAGACATATATATATATATATCTGCTATGAATCCCTGTTTAAGAACAGAAAAACGCAGATATATATATATATATATATGAATATATATATATATATACCTGCTGTGAATTCCTGTTCAAGAACAGAAAAAACGCCGACATATATATATATATATATATATATATATATATATATGTTGCGAATCCCGAACAAAAAAATGCAGACATATATCCCTGCTGTGAACCCTGTTCAATAACAGAAAAACGCAGGCATATATATATATATATATATTCATGTTGTGAATCCCTGTTCAAGAACAGAAAAGTGCAGACACATATATATGTCCCTGCTGCGAACCCTATGCAAGAACAAAAAAACGTAGACATATATATATATATATATATATATATATATATATCCCTATTGTGAATCCCTTTTCAAGAACAGAAAAATGCAGACATGTATATATATCCAACTTAAATAGAATTTATGTACAGCAATAAATCATAAAGAAACTTAATCCTTTTAGGTTTATCAAACCCAAATCAGACAAGGAACAATCAAAGAATCATGATTCGGAAGATCAAAATCTATGCATAAAAGACAGATTTCATGCTTTTGCTAACCATGCATGATTTTATCCATGCTAAACCCCTCGATCCATAAGAAAAAGAGAAGAACTTGTACATTGTTTTATTGTTACGTAAAAGAAACAGAAGCTGGGGAAGAACAAGACGTTGGAGGAGGTGACACCCTCTCTCTCTCTCTCTCTCTCTCTCTCTCTCTCTCTCTCTCTCTCTCTCTCTCTCTCTCTCTCTCTCTAATGTTAAGAGAGGCTCGCTCTCAAGTTTTATAACTTGAGAGGAACTCCTCTAGGAGTTGACGCCCCTCTCAATTAGGATAGAGTTCTATGGAAATAGAACTCCTTTCCATTCTATCTTCTTAATATATATATATATATATATACTTTTTTATTATAAAGTTTTAAATTTGTATTCATTTTAAAGGCTAAAGTACCTTATTATGGATGGACTATGGGTCCTAGCTGATGGACCCATGACCCATGTCAAGATCCATATTGATGCCAGCCCTTATATATATATATATATATATATATATATATATATATATATATATATATATATATATATATATATATAGGTCTCGGCCAATGGATCTTGGAACATGTCAAGATCCATATAGAAGTCAACCCATATATACTCATGTATATATAAAAATTGGCATTAATCTAAGTAACAAAATACATATATGAATAAAAATTTTGTTTATTAATCTATAACTTGGCAAAAATTTGTGTGATATTACATATATAGAAGAAGAAGGATATTTAGATAGGACAGAGGAATTAGCAGTCAAGATTTCTCGGGACTTATCTCAGGCCTGCTACGATACCATGTGAAGTTGTGCCTTGGGAATTGTGCACTGCTATAGGAGACAGGAAAGAATTGGGAGGGGAAACACGTCATGCAGCCGCCTTAGAGTTGGGAATCTAATATATAGGGATAGCATTTGCTATCCTCGTGGGTAAGGAAACCGTTACAATTGATAGGGAGAGGTTGTTTGAAACAAATCTGACCTCATAGATGTGTTCAGTATGGTCAAACCAGAGTTACCGGAAGCGACTAGGTAAGTAGGGAAGCGCACTTCGGAAGCGCGAAACGTCGCGCTTCGGAAGCGCGAAACGTCGCGCTTCCGAAACGTGCGGGGAAGCGCCCTTTTTTAATGGGAAGCACGCTTCCCCCATTTTTTAAATTTTTTTGGTATTTTTTATTTATTTATTATTTTTCGCTTCCCCCTCACTTCCTAGGTCGCTTCCGGTTCGCTTCCTAGGTCACTTCCGAGACGAATCCTGATTCGCTCCTAAGTGGTCCCACGCTTCCCGCTTCCTAAAATTTTGAAAGTGCCTCGCTTCCCGCTCCCGCTTCCTCAACTGGCAACCATGGGTCAAACTAGTAGGAACCAACCCTTAGATCATAGTTTTTCGACGTAAAAATATGTTTTGTTTGAGGTTTGAAAATTTGATACATAGTAGGCCGTTGATTTTTCAACCCTCATAAAATCTGACATATACGTCAGAAAAACATGATTCAAAGGTCAGTTTCTACTAAACCTAATATGTAGAACGCGTCTGGACGGTCAGATCTTAAAAAAAAATGTTACACTTTTTTTCTAGGTGTTCCTTATCCATGAGGATAGCAAACATTATCCGATATATATACATATATTCATATATATATATATATATATATATATAAATGTGTGTGTATGTGTATTACTTCTCTATGATAAGTTACACAATTGCTCTTCGTAAGTTGCACAATGTAAACACAATACAACAATTCAAACAGGAACACAACCACCCAAGATCCACGATCCATATCCATTCCTTAACATGCATAACATATATGGCACATGAGTATGAACACACATAGATTCAAAAGTTTTTGAAGAGGGAGTAAGCATTTGATTGAGCATTACTGCAACAGCTTTAGTTGCTTGGGACTTTATTTGGTCAAAATGCTCCTCATTCAAGGTCAAGCCATTGTAAAATGCATCATAGTAGAATCCCTGCATGAGGCATTGAAGCAAATTACAATTTGGTTAATGCTAGGTGCATATTCTTGTACTCTAAATTCAAGGACACTAAAAAGAGAAAAGCAAATGTAAAGAAAGAACAAATGCATGCATAAGCATATGAAACATACGTAGAGATACAATCATAACATATAAAAGAGCATTTATGGGTTTGAGAACGTGTTTTCTGCTACCAGGAAAGATATCGCCCACTTGATTTTTCTACTATGAAATCCTAATATAAAATAATACCAAATGAACAAGCATAAGCCAAAATTAGCCTATGTATGATTTTTCAAAAGCAGGATATTTGACAGAATACATGCATATCTTAAGAGCACCACACACAAAGACATGAAGCAGTTAGTTGCCATGTAATATTATAACTAGACGCTATACATGTAGTTAAGTTCACAGAGATTATCTAGAAAATGACATACCCTTTTAAATAGTCCAATGTTTTCAAAACATCAGCAATAATATTTGACCTCAACAATAACATCACAATATTTTCAAAAGATTTATGATTTCATCACAGGAATCCAGCAAACAAATAATCCTACTATCATGAAAATATTTCCAGATTACTGCACGTGTATACAATGCTCATGATGAAGTTAAGTTTTGGCTTGCTTAGAGTTCAGTTATGAAGCATGATTTAAGAGAGAGAGAGAGAGGGTGGGTCGTAAAATCAATGATGGAGCGATGATGGTGATGATAAAGATGGAAAGAGAAATTCATGATGACGACAATGATGACCATCATGCAAGAAAAAGAAACGCTATAAAGAACAGCAAACACAAATGCACGAGTTTGACTGTATACATTTAAAATCTGTGCTCAAGCAACGAATCACATGACTTCATTGACACTGGCATGGCATGCTTTGTATAGTTTATATGAAAAGATACAAACAACTGCTTAGTTTGTCATTCATCTATGTTAGTTATCTGCCAACTATAGGTTGCATGAAACTGACTGAAAAGGTCAAGCAAACATATCAACTATTTAGATCTGATGCATCATCATCAACAAGTATCTTTACAGAGTGATCCTCCAATCCAGCATTTGGAAAGGTTAGCTGATATACCAGAGGATTTCAAAATGCTTACTGGTGCCAAACTCAGTAATGGTTGGTCGCTTAAGTTTTAAAGGATCTCTTTCTAGTTTCTATGGAACAATTAGGAGATTCTCTGAAAGAAATACATTGTTCTGCTTCCGTAGGCTGGACAACGATCCGAATTGTTTGTTCAAATATTGCTGGTATCCTAATGAGAGGTGAATGCATCTTGTTCAGAAGGAAAATTAAAGAACATGAATTTTAAGCTTGGACTCATACGCTGAAATGGCTTAATGAATGAATGGAGACCTGATAATTCAGCTGATCAAATCATCCGGATTGCAGTAGAAATGGTCTGCTTACAGTATCTTCAACACACAACACCCTGCCTAGCACCAGGTTTGGTGTGGCCCTTCACCAACAGCCAAAGTCTTGCTTGGTTGGTCACACTCGGTAAAAAATCAACACTCAAATTAACTTTAAAAAAAAGGACTCCAGCCATTAAGTGATATTGTGCAAAAGCAAGGAGTCAATCATCCATCTTCTTTGGTCCTGCAACTTTCTCCAGCCACCTTTTTGACTTGCTTGACCAGTTCACAGTTCATTTTAACCAGGAATCATGTATCAAAAACTGATCTTGAGGCCTGGAAATATTTGCACAGATAAAAGATGGAGGTACATTTGGAAATTGTTGTTCTTTCCAGCTTAGTGGCTTGTTTGGCTATAGAGTCATAGACGAATGACCACATTTTCATGAGGAATAGTTATACTCAATGCCACCATTCACTTTAATATTCAATTTGATATAGCTGCTTGCACAAAAGTGAGATTGCCTGTTTCAAGTATATCATGGATTGGATCAACTCCAATTGGACAATCACTATCTTTATATGTGCCAGTTGTATCTGATATGACAGCTCATCATATTTTCTGAAATGAATGAATTTTATTCACTAAAAAAAGCTTTTCAATTATATCGAGACAACATTGGTGCCTTCAGCCACAGATTTTGTGCACATATTGCTTCATAATTTTCCACCAGAAAAAAACTGGGAGAAAAAGCAAAAAGGTTATCATCCTTTTACATCTTTTCTGTTTGAGTCTTTACTTAATTCAGTTGCCTAGTGTTTTTGCATGGACAATTGGCCTGTTTTCAAATATCTTTAAATATCTTTGTTTCTGAAACAGGTCGAAGTGCCCAATAAGGAAGAATTTCATTCATCTGTGAAATACATTTTAGTAATTCATTTCCAATGTGATAATGGTGGAGATTGTGGTTTTCTTATAGCCTGTTGATGTAGATTTTCTTGAAGCACATATTTCTTTTTGTGCAGAGGTAGCAAAGGCTATCCTCTTTCTCCATTTTCAAAATAAGTTTGTCATATTGAGTAAATTAATGCTGCATTTTTTTCCATTCCTTGCATGCAAGTGTTTTTTGACATTAATAAGTTGTTGTGGACTGCTGTGATTTATGAATTGCAATTTGTGTATACTACTTTAGAGGATAGCTTAAATGACATAGGATGTAGAAAATGGAAACAAGCATGTTGGAGGCCTAAAATTTGAATGTCTTTGCTCCTTGAAGTGTTGGTTTGAAATTGGGTGTGCTTTCTTGGACATGTATTTTGGCTACTAGGAACTTTAATTCCAGTAAAATCATTATGAACTCCTGTCTTTTTTATTAAATAATTTGGTTTTTAATACATTAGTAGAACGTCTGAAGCTTAAATTATTCTGGCATGATAAAAATGAACAGAAAGTTACCTCTCCTCTTGTTGTACAGGGTCCAATGCATAACTTGCATCCATATTCCCTTTCAATTGACTGCCATTTAAGGACAACCGTTTCAGTCAAAAGGCTAACAAACTTTATAAAGATGGAAGCAAGTACTCACTGACAATGAAAACATAACATAATAGAGTTTGGCAAATAAAAACATGAAAACATTTGAACCTCTTCAGAGAATGAAAACCAGAAAAGCAAATGCTTGTAAAACAACTTCCAGACTCCAGTGCTCAACAACAACCATGAAAGATTACAAATATAATAAAAAAGAACAGCTGATGGCTATGTAGACAAGCTGATATTCATATTACAGAATAATATACACACACAGATATTCAAACATCTCACCTCTCCGAGGATGTGGGCACTAGAATGCCAAAATGTATCACGCCCTTCATTGGAATCAAATTTAAACAACTCCAACTGACAGTCACCCTCGAGTGGTCTTGTCATGTCCCAGAGTGTCCCATTTACCTACAATATACAGAAATTTAACACATGTCAATTTCAGAGTACACACACCCCCACACACACACATGCATAACGTACAGTATACAGAAACTTAACACATTAATTGAAAATTCACATAAACATGCACACACACACACACACACACTCGTGCATGCATGCATACATTAAAATATAAGTATACATGTATGTATATATCCATATATACATACATATATACATATATTTAGTTATATAGGTAAATGCCCTATAGAGGCATTCTTGTCATTTCACATATGTAATAAAACTGTTTAATTAAACAGTTATTTTTCTCTTATTTTATTTTCTGTTTTTCTAATATGTAATTTTGTAGAAGCCCTTGGGGGGCTCTATGGTCAAAATGACCATAGAGTCGTTGGGGCTCCCAACGGTCAGAAATATAACCGTTGGGAGCTCCAAACCACTCTATCGGGAGCTCGCAATGGCCCTTTCTTCTCCTTTTTTTGTTGTATATATAGGGGTGTGTTCCCCCCCTTATTTCTTAATGCTTTGTGCTTAAGCATTTGTTCAATAAGAGACTATTTTTTATATTCTTGTGCTCTCTTGTTAGCCCTTGTTGGCGCTTTGTATTGTCCCCTAGTGGACTTGTGCTTGTGTACATTGTATTTGTGCTATTGTATGCCCTTTGTGGCTCTTGTTCTTGAACTTCCGCTTACTTCATTACAGCATATGCACAAACACAGACACACGGACTTACATGCACACGCATGCACACATAGGCACCCACACATGAATATACAGATTGACACACTGCCTTAGTGGTGTGTGAGAGGCCCCAAATGGTGAGTGTATCTGCCTAAGTAGGGGCACATCAGATGATCCAAGGACAAGGGTACACAGGCCATGCACGCACGACAGGTAAGAGATGGGCTTGCGCAGGTGTGACAGCATGGCAAGCAGAATGCTGGCGTGTCACGGGATGCTGGTCTGTCAAAAAGGGAGATGGCACATGGCACAAGGTGCGCAGAGGCGTGGGGAAGGGCCTGCACACAACAAAGTGTGCACATGTGGCAGGGGAGGTACCAGTGCCCAAAGTGTACATACGGCACCCTGGCTGGAGGGAATGCATGTGGCAGTGGTGCACCTGTGTGCCTGCAATCGCAGGGGTCTGTGCAGCAGAACAAGGCCAGCCAGCGGTGTCTGGGCATACAGTAGGTGACGGCGTACAGTCCCTCCGAAGCGGAGGAGTCCTCTAGGAACACTATTCTTCTCATTGCATGGAAACTTATTACAAGAGCCTTAAATAGGATGTCCAACCCCAATGTCTCCCTAATTGGTTCCTTAATGACCAAACTACCCACAATTAACTCTTTAGCTCCTATGTCACAGGGATTCGGCCAGACAGGTGCCGCACCCGTGTCGCGTCAGGTGCCGCACCCGCATCGACGCGACGCGGGTGCGGCACCCGGTGCGGTCAACCCGACCCTGGGTACAGTCAATGCACCCAGGGTCATTTTGGTCCATTTTTTGGATTTTTTTTTTATTTGCCCTATGAAATGGGCTGCGGAAATTTTTAAAAAAAAAATCTTGGGGGGCGCTGCCCCCCCTATAACCCGCTGACCGCGCAGCGGGACCCGCGGACCCCCCTTATATATATAGATATAGATATAGATATATATATATATATATATTATTTTATTTTATTTTATTTTTTTGCCGCACCCCCACACCAAGGTTTTTGAAAGTACCGCACCCGCACCCATGTGACATAGTTTAGCTCCCATACACCCCACACACTCAAGTATTTAAAATTAGCACCTCACGAGCTAGCCGATATGTATCAAAACACACACACACACACACATACATAGAGTGATTGGTTCTTGTGAACCGGCATTCATGTGGACCCACCTGCAAATCAACCAACACTTCAATTTTTGTATGCAATGGTTACCTCGTGTTTACACTTTTTTTTCATCCAACCATATTCATTGGTTTGTGCACCCATTTGCACTGATGCAGCTGGCAGTAATACAAATTCATGCATATATATATATAGAGAGAGAGAGAGAAGCTGGTAGCTGCTAACCACTTTTCTAGCTAACCGGCCTTTTGAAGGGGTTTTTCCATGTTTTCCCTAAATCTGAATGTACAGACGTGTTCTATGTGCTTGATTTTGTAGGAATCGACTCTTGGATCATCCAATTCCGATGCGCAGGTAAGTTTTTATAAGGTTTAAAAATCGATGGACTAAGATTTTCATAAATATCCAAGACTTAGAAAATCATTTTTTTATTGAAAAAAAACATGATCCAAGTGTCATTTCCTAGTAAATTGATCATGTTGAACACATCTAACGGTCAGATTTAAGGCAAACATGGGAAAAAACCCTTCAAAAGCCTGGTTAGCTAGAAAAGTGGTTAGCAGCTACCACTTTTATATATATTTATATATATATATTAACGATAAGGTGTCAAAGTCTACCTGCATAGTAGAAACTATGATTTCTCTATTATTTCCTTTTGTGTTGATCAAACCCTATAGATATGATCTACATACATTGCTTAGCAGAAAACAAGTTTTGAATCATGTGATCATGATGTGGACCTAAGTTTTTCTCATTCAGATCTTCAAAAATCAAAACCTCGTAATGTACCATAATCTCATGACTTGAAAAATCATATGCTTACAAGCGAAAAAACATGCTCCAAGATATGGTTCCTACCAAATAAACTAGGATGAATACATCGACATTGTGAACTTTTCATGTTATTTTCAGCTGTTGCAAAAAAAAATGATATCGCCAATATTGGTAAATATGGTTTGTGTATACATGTACACAATTTAAAGAATAAGAACAAAAATATGAAAAAGAAAAATGGGAGGGAAACAATAAGGTGTTAAAGTGCACCCACACCTTTTGTGAGATATGATCTACATACATTGCTTAGTAGAAAACAAGTTTTGAATCATGTGATCATGATGTGCATCTAGGTTTTTCTCATTAAGATCTTCAAAAACCAAAACCTCACAATGTGCATAATCTCATGACTTGAAAAATCACATGTTTGCATCCAAAAAAAAACATGATCCAAAATATGCTTCCTACCAAATAAACTAGTACTAAATGAATACATCGATGTTGTGACATTTCATGTTATTTTCAGCTGTTGCAAAAAAAAATGATAATTTCCCCATATTTTCAAAATATCACCAATATTGGTAACAATGGTTTGTGTATACATGTACACAATTTAAAAAAGAGGAACAAAAATTATGAAAAAGAAATATGGGATGGAGCCCCTGATTGATTGATTCATTCAAGGCTGACGATGTATAACTGCTAATTGATCATCTACTATGACGATTTGTTGTCGGATCATTTTAGGCTTGCTGTTTTTGTTCCTCAAGGATAGATAATAGTAGACCGGAAAAGGGAGGCAACAAGTGGAAACATTTGTTGTCAATGGAGGAATACGGCTTAATAACAACTATCTTCTATCAATTCTGTAAAATCCATCTTTTCTTATTGGAATTGGAGCATAAACTAGGAGCCAAGGTACTTGATTGTTCTCCCAAAGCCCAACTACTCCTTGATATGTGGAAGATTGGTCCCCTAGAGACAACCTGGCACCAAAATCTCTGGTTTTCCATCCTGATAGTAGGAAGGTAAGGTGGGTGATCCCTCCACACAAACCCAGCCAATGGGAGAGGAGGGAAGCCCAATTCAAACAACCAAGTTTATGTAGAAGAAAAAGAAAACTAGAAAATAAAAATGAAGAGAAAAGAATAAATATTAACAAAGGTCAATAGTGCATTCAGGTGGGAGGAAAGAAAGGAAACTAAAAACACACATGCAAAGAGAGTATAGCAGTGAAAGTTAAGACTAACATAAGATCGAATTTTTTTATACGATTTTTCATTTTAACAACCAGAAAGAAAAATAACCTCTATCCAAAATATTTCAACACTCAACAGCCTAAGGTCATCGATAAGCGACCAGATGTCACCAAAATTGTTTACCTCTTCAACTTGACGCATGTGCTTCAAGGTACATGAGGCACTTCAAGGTACATGAGGCACAACAAGCCTCATGTCCCTTGAGTTTTATGTTAAGCCTCGAAGCATAATCTGCCTTGCTTCGAGGCAAGGCACAAAGGGGTGAGTATCAAGGTGCGGTTTTAATAACAATGATGCAAGCCTAGAAATATTTTCCTCAAAGAAAAGGATCAAAAACTGCTTCATAAGCACAACATAAACACTGTAAGCTGTTTAGTCAAACACTGTAAGACCCTTCGTGAACTAGGAAACTCTCAATTCAACGACTGATGCAGTTAGAAGCAAAAGCTTAAAGAATGTCAGTATGAATCAGGAATGATTCATTTAAGAGCTGGCAATCTGACCTTGGATATCAAAGCACTTGAAGCTAAGCCCTTTGAAATTTCCTTTGCAATGTCCATGGGTGATGTCAGCCACTTCTTTCCTTCCTTGACATTGCCATCAGGCAATGTTATTCTGAACAGAAATACGGGAATAGGATATTAAATCTTCTTAGAATCATAAGGGCAAGCAAGCATGCAAAAAACTTAACTTGATTTATCTAATAAAAGCAGCTCCAAATCTGTTAAAAAAGTAACTAACTAGTGGCAGTAGTAGTCCCCATGTGCCAACCTACTCATTAATTAAAATCTTTTCTTTCTTGTTTCCAATTCAAGAAATGTGTGAATTTTATCTCAACCAATCCTCCATCCAGATCCAAACCTCACATACAGCAGAAATTCAGCTTCCACCAATACCATCTCCATTCTCTCATATTACCACTCATAAAATACTCAACACCAATGTCATAGAAATGCTCAAATGCATAAACGGCAAGCAAGAAGGGTGTCGGGATGCAACCACTTATCCAGAAACTAAGATTAACTTCGGTGCTGCATTATGGAACACCAATAAAATTTTCCAACTAATCCCGCACTTCTAGATAATTATGAAGCCAAGCACCCGCCTAATCGTTTGTTTGGATGAATCAACTCACAAATAAAACTGGATAAGTTGGAGGTTTGCATTGTAGATCACATTACAGCTTTCCAAACTTATCCCACAATTTCATATATCGGTACTTCCAAAAAGCCCCCGAACGGTGCGTTTTAATGTGTCCTGTTCATCCCAAAAAGCAGGGCAAGTTGGAAGTTTGCATTGTGAAGTACAGTGCAATTTCCCAACTTATTCAGCATTTCCAGACATGTGGGTCCATCCAAACACTCCCCAAGTAACAGAACAAAATTCACAGGCACAATCGCAAATCATTCTATCTCTACCCATCCAATTCCACGGAATACCAACTTCTCCCTTTCAAGACCAAAAGAAGAAGAACCCAACTACCAAAACAGCAAAAGAAAAAAATAGAAAAAAGAAACTCCCTGAACAAGTTCAACCGAAATCAAAGCTCAATCAGGAACAAAGAAGGCGCCCCAAAAAAACCCGTCTCTTTCAGCGAATTCCCCAACTTACTTGATGAGTTCTCCGCCGATCTTCTGGCGATCCGAAATCTGCTTGGCTTTGATGCTCTCGAATATGCGGATCCTCTTCTGCAGGACGGCGTCGAGGTAGGCTTCGTCCCTTCTCTCCCTGCCGCTGCTTTCCCCCATCTCCCCCTCGACCGCACGTCTGTTATCAACAGAGTCGACGAAGGAAGAAGGAGGAGGAGGAGGAGAGGAAGCAGAAGAAGGGAATGAAGAGAAGGGAAGGGAAGCGAGGATGAAGATGGCGCGGAGTCGCTGAGGGAAGGAGACCAAGCGAGGGAGAGCGTTGAGTGGGAAACTCATAGGGGAAGAGAAGGGCGCCCCTCCTATTAATGCCTAGCAAGGGTTCAAGGGTGGGGGTTAGAGTGGAGTTTGTGGGTCCCACCAGAATGATGCTTTTGTTTGTATTCGTGGAATTGTGTGGATTTGGAATCCAAATCCCTGCAAATCCTCGATCCTCTGTTTGTTTTCGCTTTGTAGGAACGGAATGACATTCTCATTCCTCTCAAGAATTAGATTCTTCGATTGAACAAGTAAATGCAGTTCCTGAGAATAGCATTCTTCACAACTTTTTAAATAAATTGGCTGGCTGATCAGTCGAGCCCAAATTTTTTTTTTTTTTAAAGGCAGGCTGGGGTTAGGCAGACCCCTAACTTGCAACGTCCCAACACAAGGTGACGTCCACTAGCTGCTCCTACCAGATAAGCGGAGCCCCCGTTGGTAGAGCCCAAACAAAGCCTTTACCCTCTACCTCTTCTCTTCCTTCCTACCTTAATGACAAAAGTTTAAAACGGAATAATATCGGCAGTCAAAAACTAGCGATAAATATAAATTTTTTAAAAATCTCGTGCTTGCTTTTGTCAAAATATCCACAACAATGAACAAATTAAAATTTTACAAAAATAAATATTTATGAAGAAGTACAAATGCAGAATACATTTTTTCCGACAAAATAGTTGTTAAAAACATAAACATCTCGTATAGAACGCATTGTTTATGTTATCAAGAAAAGACTGTGATATCTTGAAAATATGAGGAGAAATTGCCATTTAAAACTTCTAGGTAATTTCTCGTTAAATTTTTGCAATATTTTTCTTAAATTTCGTGATATTTGTCACACTACTTCCCACGGTAACTGAGTTCCTACACTAGTGGTGGCTGACGGCTGCCGTCCGATGACCAAAAATTCAACCAGTCTAATTGGTAGTGGGAAATTTCTTCTCTCTCTCTCTCCTCCTCCTCTTCTTCTTCTTCTCTCTCCTGTCATTGGATAGATCATTTGTTGTGGAGAGTAGAAAATGGCTGGCTCTGGCTCTGTCCAGTCATAGATATTAGAGGATTGGAGCACACAGATGTGTTAATGCATGTCTACTTTGGTTTCATCTTTGGTCATTGCCTTTTTGGGTTGGTTTTAGTGGATCTTGATTCCTTTTCACTATTACTAAAGGTCCCATAGGATAGTACTTTGGCTTTCAAGGTATAGAGGTTCTTACGGTTGATTTTTGTTCATTTTTCCATCTTTTTGGGGGGTTATATAGGATTTTAGGTGTTTAGTGTGACATAAGAAATTTGATCATTCATAATTAACTAGATAAAAAAAAGTCAACTTTAGTCAGTCCCTTTCTCAACAAATTGTGATCATTGGAGTATTTAATAAACAAATCATGACTCATCACCAAAATTAAGCTTGTATATAATTAAATTATATTTTTAAAGTTAATTTTTCTTTCAAATATTAAATTATAAAAATACGAGCAAATGAAAGTGATTATATCCCAAATTAATATGCTTCAAGTGATGTTAAATAACTGAGTGCTATTTTATATTGTCTGCACTCATTTTGTTTGTTTTTGCCCTTGATTTCACTGATTGTAAGTTATACTTTTTTCAGAATTTCCGATTGTTTATATTTTGTAAATTGTAGACAAAAACTTAAAAGACAAGAAAAGAGAACAAGATATATGGCTTTTTTACCAGGTATAGTCGTCGCATGTGACTCAGGTCACATAGGTCTCTCTCTCTCTCTCTCTCTCTCTCTCTCTCTCTCTTTAACAAAAAAAGAATCCCCCCTCTCATCCCTGTAATCTCGCGTCTTTTGCTCTTTTCTCATTTTCGGTCTTCATCCCATCCCTCCGGCTCTCAGAACCTCCCCAAATCTCACTCCGGCCAACACCAGAGGGCAAAATTTGCTCAACCTCCCCAAAATCTCTCGGTCGGCTCATATTCGCTCAGCTCGGCGTCGTCGCTCTCGCTCACTCCCATTCCAAAGACTCCCGTCTTCCGATTCCTCTCAACAACTCTCTCTCTCTCTCACTCCCATCCCAAAGCCCTGGTTCGGTCCTCCGTTTTTGAGCTTACCTTCTCCTTCCTCACGCCGCCGCCTGAGACGTCAAGCACCACCACGCCGCCGCCTGTTCTTCCCCTGAGACGTCGAGCACCACCACCACGCTGTCGATTCTCCAGATCCCCTCCCACTCCCGCCGTCCACCAGTCTCACCAGGGCTCTTTTGAATCTCTGTCTCTCGGACTGGCTCTCCGGCGAACCCGACTCCTCCGCCTTCGCTTCCTTGGGCTATTGAAGCAACCCGACCCTGTCTTCTCCGCCATTCGCTTCCTCGGCTATTGAAGCAACCCGACCCTGACTCCTCTGCTCTCAAGCTCGAGGAGAGCGACGTCTTTTGGTCCGACCAGTTCTCTAATGCCTTCTGTCATGCCTGTCGCCTGAATCTTCCCTGGCCTTCAACACCCACCACCTACCTGATTGCAAGAGCCACTACCCGAGCCTCACCGTCGGCCATTGTACCCCCCCCCCTTTGTTTTCCCACAATCGCAACAACTGCCACTGTCGCACCCCCATTGTTGTCGTCGGCCTTCCCCTCCCATCGGCACTCTATCTCTCTCTCTCTCTGATCTGAGCTCCATAGCTCTGGAAGCCTCCTCTTTGCCTCCGCTCTCTGCGGTCTCAACCCTTCGCCCATCCGACGGCCTGACGACGCTCCTGAGTTTCCTGCCTCTCCTCCGCCGGCGTTTTCTGTGACCTGCTCCTCTCTTCGGCAGGCATCCTCTGTGACCTGCCCCTCTCTCCGACCGGCGCCTCTCACCAACGCTCTCTCCCTCGGAAAAATCTGGTCGTTGAGCCATCGTCGGCGTCTGAGGTCTGCCATTTTTTCCATCGTTGGACATCAGGCAGCCTTCTGCGGCCTCCGTCGTCAGCGCCCATCTTTAGCCTCTTTCGACCGCCGTCGGCCCCAGCAGCAGCCTTCACCATCTCCAACGTTGGCCCCCCAGCGGTAGTAATCTGCGACAGCCCCTACTATCTGTGGCAGAGCTCAGCCAACTGAGTCCCTCCCGCGTTCTGCATAGTCTGCACTCCCCAAACTATATGGGTTGTCGCTGAGATCAGAGATAGCCCACGCAGCCTAGCTAAACTCCCCGTTCCAGTCCTGGAGGAGCAGTTTCGCGTCTCCAGCCTTCAGATTGGCCTTCCACCTTCCCTGCAAAGGTCTCGTTGAAGGAGACGGTAAGTCTCTCTCTCTCTCTCTCTCTCTCTCTCTCTCTCTCTCTCTCTCTCTCTCTCTCTCTCTTGCTGAAGATGAGAGACAAGTCATGGGGGCACAATCGTTTTTGGAGTATCTCGTGTCGTCGTTCGGTTTCTCGCAACAGAGAGGCTCTCCGAGAGTTGGCGGATGGGATTAATGCTTGGGCCTTGGCGGTGTCGCTCCGTAAGTGGGGGGCTCCCATTAGGGTCCCTTTCAGGTTGTCTCAGGGATTCTTCACATCATTAGTCGGGTTCCTGGTCTGCGGCGTGCGTCGACGAGCGTTTGATTTAGCTGACGTTCGGGGGTTTGTTAAGTCCCTTCGCAGAGAAGCTCTTGAAGACAATGGGATTCAGGGGTCGCTCAGTGCTCCTTTTTTTCGACCGTGCTCTAACAAGGATGTACTAGAGGGGTGGAAGTTGGTTAGGCCGACGTGGCAACCATCTTGTTGTAACCTTAGGCGACGGGCCGATGTGGGTCGGGCAAAGCCGGGAGACTGGTGGTGTAATGTGTGTTCCAATCGCAATTTTCGTTCGAGAGTTTTTTGTCATAGGTGTGGCTCAGATAGTTCGAGAATTCAACGTATTGTTTGTCTAGCCGGTGAGTCTCGTATGTCGAAAACTTCACCACAGGCCAGGCAACGGGTACCTGCTACTTGTAAACCTGGTATATCTTTCTGTGATGTGGTGCAAGTGTGTGCTTTGGAGGCAGGCACCTCTCCATTTTCGGCGGTTAAGATCGGATCGCTCTGGGTACCGTTGAAGATTTCTGATGTCGTATGTTCGTTCCCCAAGGCCGATCGTTCACCGCAGTTCTTTCGCTCGTATATCGAAGCAGCCATCGAGAAGCGTCCTTATCAGTCGGCTAACTGTCACATTCGCCCTAACGAGTTAATGAGAACGTCTGTTCTCGGGATGGAGTGTGGGTCAACTTGCATGGAGAAACTTTTGGGCTCTGTTCGTACATCCATCGTACGTTCATCTGGTTTGCCTCCTTGATTATTGAGTCGCCAGCACAATCTTGCTTCCGAGAGGTGTGCTGCATCTATCGACCATGATGGATCCGGGGATCGTTCTTTTTTTTATGATCGTGAAATCTTTTGTTCTACCGATTCTACCCATCGTATCTTGTCGAGATTCCTACCCCATAAAGGCATTCTGGTTTGCATGGGGTCTACCCCGATGTATTATTTTGGTTTTACCTGCGTGGTCTCAATTTCTCCTTGCATGTCGCAACCAACTCAATTTTTGTGTTCAACGTACTGCCTGCCCGATCAAGACGGAGGTTGTCCCGTGGACGTTCTCGGAGCACCTGTTCAGGGGATCTCAGAGGTCTCTTGCTCGCAACCTGTGCATCCACAACCTTGCTTAGATTTGTTTCGTTCGGAGTGTGGGGCAGAGGGGGTCGAGGATAGGTTCGTCATTTGGGGTATGTCCTTCGCCGAGGCTACGCGGGCATTAGGAGTGCAGATTTCACCCGGGCAGCTTTCTTCGATCCAGCAGCAGATTGTTTCTCGAGTACAATCGGCGGACAGGGTTGCAAATAGCCTTCGTAGAGCGAAATCATTGGCCCGTTCGCAAGCCCAGTTTCAAAAAGATGGATCAAGCTCAGTGCGACGCTCAGTTAGGCAAAGGCGCACTAGGGTGCTCCCTGATTTCTTATCATGAAGATGTGTATTTGGAATATTAGGGGCATGAATTGCTCTCGTAAGCGATTGTTTTTAGTAAATTGGATTAGATATGAAAGTCCGAACATCGTTACAATTTGTGAAACCAAAATGGAAGATATTTTGTTATCAGTGGCGTCTTACTTATAGAGAAGTGCAGCATATGCTTTTAAACCGACCGTTGGGTTTGCTGGAGGCATCTTGCTTCTTTGGAAAGCTTCTCTTAAGGCGACAATAGTGGATATTGGTCTCTATTCCATCTCTCTTTGTGCAAACGTGTTACCGTCGCTACAAGATGTCGTCTTCACCTTTGTGTATGGTCCTGTTGTGTCGTCCTCGCGACCAACTTTTTGGGCTGAATTGGACCGAGTTTTGGTTACCTTTGGAGCTCTTCAGTGCTTAGGAGGAGATTTTAATTGCCTATTGTCTACGCAGGATTCTAGTCTACCGGTTCTTCTCAACTCCTCTATTAGGGGGTTTAAGTAGTTTGTTCAGCGGAACCAACTGTACTCGGTACTTCATGTGGGGGAGCAATTCTCGTGGTCAAATATGAGGTCTCACCCTTGCTTACGGATACTAGATCGTGTTTTTCTCTCGCCAGATCTATTTCACGCAGTACCGGATGTCACTGCCTGCCTGATGCCGCGGACCATGTCCGATCATGGACAACTAATTGTTTCTTGGGGCGCAGGCTTTAAAGCGTGTCGCAGGTTCTCCTTTGAGGAATGGTGGGTTCGTATGCCAGAATTTCAGCAGCTGGTTGGTCAATCGTGGGCTCAACCGATTTCAGGATCTTGGGTGGCCATCCGCATCCATGCAAAGCTTCTTCGTCTTCGGCATCGTATTAAGGAATGACTCAGCGTTAACAACTTGAACAAGTTTAGGTTCATCGGTCAGTGGGAAGCTGAGCTCTCCTCCTTGGCCCAACGTCAGGTCGATTTTGTTGGTGTGTCGGAGGGTCAAGTGCTTCAATTGCAGGAGCGTATCGTTGCTCTCTCTGCCCTCGTTGCAGAATGGAGAGCGCGAGATGAGCTTAGATGGAAATTGAGGGTCAGAGTTGCATGGTTGGCAAATGGTGATGATAATACATGATTTTTTTCATATGAATGCATCAAATAAGTACAGAAAGAACAGGTTCCTCTTGATTGAGATCGATGGATGCCAGTTTGATCAGCATAATTGCCTGCCAGCTATTACTTCTTATTTCTCTAGGTTGTATTCGACTCACGTAGGCGTTGGGGGGGTCATCGGCGATATGGGGTATAAGCGGTTGGCGGCAAACCAATATGTTCCTCTGCAGTCTAGATTCACCGAAGCTGAGATTTCAGATGCTATTAGCAGCCTCTCAAGATGGAAGGCCCCAGGCATTGATGGTTTTCACGTAGACTTCTTCAAAGCTTTTTGGCCAATTGTTAAAGCCGACCTGGTCCAGTTGTTCGATGAATTTTATCGTAATGCCAGGCTGCCTAAACCATACCATGTGGCAGTCATTTCTTTGATTCCTAAAAGGCATGGGGTGTCAGACATATCCAACTTCAGGCCGATTTCGGTGATGGGCGCTTTGTAGCGCATTATATCTAAGGTGTTGGCTAACCGGTTGCGCGCTGTCATTGATCAATTTGTCTCTCCGAATCAGGGGGCTTTTATTCCAGGTCGAAGTGTGCAAGGGTCATTTATTTGTGCAACTGAGCTTCTTCACTCTTTACAGTCGACTGAAGCACCGTACTTCTTGTTAAAATTGGATTTTCACAAGGCTTATGATAGTCTGGCATGAGATTTTTTGTTTGAATCTCTAACAAATATGGGGTTCGACAACCGGTTTATTGCATGGGTTAAGGAGCTGGTCACGAAATCAGTGTCGTCGGTGTGCATCAACGGAATGAGAGGGGAAAAATTCAAGTTGGCTAGAGCCATGCGACAGGTTGTCCCCTAGCCCCCATCTTTTTTAATATCGCGGCAGATGGTTTACCTATTCCCATGAAAATGGCAAAATAAACAGGCTTCTTGAATCCGTTGGGCATTCCTGGTTTTGTTGGTCACAAAATTCAATATGCAGATAATACTTTAATATTTGGTCATGCGAATGTTAATCAAATGTCTAGGTTGTGCTTCATTATTAAAATATTCGCTGCAATTTCTGGCCTTCGCCTGAACGAGAGCAAGTGCGCTCTGGTCTTACTCAATGCTGACCCTCTCCTCCAATCGGCTGCTGCAAGGATCTTCAACTGCCCGATATCCGACCTTCCTGTTAATTTCTTGGGTCTATCATTGCACTCACTGCTGCCGTCGAGAACTTCGTCTTGGACGTCTACTATAGAGCGGGTGCAAGGGAGATTGCAGTCTTGGAAGGCCCGATATTTATTCTTTGCGGGACGATTGACGCTCATTCGCCGTGTTTTGGCCAGATTACCAGATTTTCGTATGAGCATGTCCATTATACCGCCGACAGTAGAACGAACGATTAACCGTTTGCTTTCGCACTTTCTTTGGTCTGGGAATGCGTCTCAAAAAAAGTACCCACTTGTTTCTTGGCAGCAGATCGTTCTCTCGAAGCAGCGAGGCAGCTTGGAGATTCCGGCTCTGAGAAAGAGGAGCATCGTGTTAGTCTTAAAGTGGGCTTGGGTCGCTTCCACATCTTCATCTTCTTGGGCTACGTTTGTTAGGGAAAAATATGGTAATTTACCTGACTTCCTTCTTTCGACGCCCAGTTCAGTGTGTCATTCGTCCATCTGGTTGGAGTGGCGGAAAACACTTCGTTCCTTCAGTGACAGGGATCTTAGGCCTGGCCATGGTCGCCCGTGGCTTCATTGGGCCATGGCAAGCGGAGATAGGTTCTCAATTAAGCAAGTTTACTATTCGTTGTTGCCATCCGGGATAGATTGGTTTTCCATTGATTGTATATGGGGTAAGGGGCCCGCTCCAAGGGCAAAGGCATTGGCGTGGTTAGTGGCTCTGGATCGTGTTCAAACCCAGATTAATGTCAGGAAACGGGGGCTTCAGTTTCCAAGCATGTGTGTTCTTTGCGAGAAGGCGGTAGAGGACACGACTCACCTATTTTGGTTTTGCCCGGTAGTATTAGACCTATTCTTTCAAACTTGGGGTGCACCGCCGGTTCAAACGCGTTCAAGTTCTGTTATTCGGGACCTCTTGTTTGGTTCCATGAGTTTATGAAACAAAAAAAAAGGGAGATTATTGTGGCGGGTATGATGGTTTTCAGCATGGTGGGTGATATGGACCGAAAGAAACGATATCTTTTTCAGGGGCATCAAATTTAATTTTGGAAGGCTACGTCAGCGGGTTATGTTTGATGTGTATCTGACTCTTAAATTACATAGTAGAGACGGGGGTTTGGATCTACTTGTACTCTAAACTGTGCACAGTCACCATCTAGATGGTGGCTGTCTTACTCTTATGTTCCTCTCTCATCCGATATTGGGTTGGATGTATTTTGGTAATGCTGAATGATAAATGTTCTTCTCTCTCTCTCTCTATATATATATATATAGCTACAATTTCAACATGCAAATACCTGGTTGGCCAGCTTTGTTTGTAAAAGTTTAATGCTTTTAAGTTTCAAAAAGCAAGTTTAACAGAGTTCACAGTTTCCTTTAAAAAAAACAAGGCTGTCCAATTTGTTTATTGCATGGAGTGGCCAATCTTTTGTTTTCTCTCTTACAAATAACCACTATGATTTTATATTTTCATATAGTCACTTTGTTATGTTATTTAGAGATTCTGCATTTTATTTGGCCAAGTTGACCCCACTAAGGCATTCAGTTTGGTACATTTACTAGGAAATCTACTTTGGATTGCGTGGTTTTTATATAAAAATATGATTTTCTTAATGTTAAAAATTGGAGGCATCTCTACCAAATGATCTTTAGGTTTACATTCAGATGCAAAAACTACATACCAAATGAATCTTTTGGCTTCTCTAGTAACAAGTCTGTATATTCATAACGTTAAGGGAAAGATCCTTGGATCTCAAAATTCAAGCAGATGCATTAGTCCTTGAAATTAGAATGTTTCAAACACTGCCTAATAGACAATTATGTTGTGCTATCTAACAAAGAAATATTAAGGGCATATTTGAAAGTGGAAAAAAATCATCCCAAAAAAGGAAATTTTGCCTATTAGAGGTTTTTACAATCAATCTTTTTTTGTTATATAGAACATTTTCTCTTGTTTGTATGATAAGAGAAATTTGGGTTGAAAAAATGTTAAGATGTTCTTGTCAGGGTGAGGGCTGCCCTTGAAACAAAAATATTTTATAAGAAAACGTCATATTTGAGATGCAGAATTTGAAGACTATGCCGCCATAAAAAATAGATATTTTGAAGACTGTCTTTTCTCGGAAAACTCACACATATATATTGAGCCATGTAAAATATATATGTTGATAATACAAAAAAAAACAAGAAAAATGTTTTTATCATGTCAATATCACATAAAAGCGTACTATTTTCAAAAGAAACAATAATTTTGAAAATATATCTTTTTCAGTATTATATCTGCCTTTCATAATAGCTCTAAATGACGATATTTTTCCAAATATCGTCGATATTTGCGACATGGCATTCAATATTAGAAAAGGGGAGAAACGCATCAGAGAGAGAGAGAGAGAGAGCTCTTTGAGTTTTGGCTCAAAACGGGAAGGGTCACCAAACGACACCATCCCAAGTTCCCAACTCTCACTCTCTCATATTTCTTTTATTTTGTATTGTTTTTCAAATCGTTCTTCTCAAAATCTTCCCTCCTCTCCCCTCTCTTCTTTTCCCTGCTTCCACTCTCTAGCCTCTCACCTTCTCTCCGCGCTTCTAGGGTTTCGTGGTCATGGGGGGTCTCTTTCGATTTCCCCCTCTTGGATTCCTGCACGCTGTTGCCTTCTTTCCGTCCTGTGAAGATTTCGTTTTGAGGAACGAGTTTGGATCGATTTCGACCTTAGACAGTGTCTGTAGCGTTGAATTTTGCTTGCTCTCGAACATCGTTGCCGAGATCTGAGGGGAATTGTGGTGAATGGAAGAAGAGGCGGTTATGTATTCGATGAAGACGGAGGCGGCGGGGATGGATCCGGTGAAGGTAGAGGATGCATCGACGATGATTGGGAAAGTGGTCGACGGAGGAGACGAGGAATCTGCAGATCGACCTGGGAAGAAGCCGAAGGTTTCTGGGGGCTCCGAGCCGTCCGGTGATTTTGATGGGTACATGAAGCGGGTTGCGGAGATCGTGGTTGTTTTGGCTGCGATGGGTCGGATGAGAGGCGGGAGGGGCCCGGCGGATGTGGAGAGGGAGCTTATGGCAGAGGCGAGGAGGAAGCTGGCTTCCTTGTGCGAAAGTTTGCCTCCGAGAGAGCTTCTTTCGAAGGATGACTTTGGTGTTTTGGTAGAAGATTTTGATCTCAACATGGTGAACGATCGAAAGGAGTTTGCTCGGCCGAGGCCGTCTATCGCAGAGAAGCTGCGGCTCACTATGAGAAAGGTCCACCTTTTCTCCAATCTCCCAATTGTTTTTTTTATTTGACGTACTTAATATCCGAAATTTTCTTTGCTTATTTCCTTCGTATAACCCAGATTCATCTCGGTATTAACCCCATTTCATGTTATTTTGATGTCGAATTTGAGTATTGGTTTGATATACAGTTGGAGACAACCGTTTTGCTTCTTATTGATTTGTTTATGGAGCCACAAATGAAGTTGGATGAACTGCAAATGGCAGTTTCGTATGATTTAGATGGTTATCATAATTTTTTTGGGTTTTGCTGATACAATAAGTGGGCACTGAACTGCAATGTCAGTTCATATGTTTTAGATAGTTTTCGTAAATGTTATGAATTTAGTATTTTTTTTGCTGATACCAAAAGTGGCAGGGTGGTACTGGCAGCATAGACAGGGATACATGTGGAGGCGTTTCAACTGGCAGACTTGCTAGAATTGGGAAAAGAACTTTTGAACAACTCTGCTCTTTAGTTAGAGTTGCTTTGTATGGAATTCATCTAGCTCAAAGATGACATTTAATTCTTCCCAACCTGCATAGGATACTTCTTTTTTGTACATTTTCTTTAGGGCGTGTGCTGGAACCTCTTCCTTGATTGGAAAAAGGAATTCAACAGAGGGCCCAGATAAAACCACTGTTCTATGGAAGAGGTGAAATGTGATTTCTGTCAACAAGAGAACTCTGCTGGTCTTGCCACCACCTCCATCCCAATACTCTCTACTTATTAGGTAGTTATTGGGTTGATTATACTATTCTGAAATAATTCAAATGAGAGAAATGATGCAGGTGAGGGACTCACACCACATGGAAGTCCATCTGCAATGTTCTTGAACACACCCTGATAAGCTGCACAAACAAAAATTTAAGAGGAAAGTGTCAAATATTTTTACTGGTCAGTTCGTTTAAATAAAATGGTTATATGTTCATGAGAATGTCTTAGGGTGAAACATATGTTGCACGACCTGATAAGGTAACCTGAAAGTCAAAATTGACTTGGCCAACTTCAAGTTGTAACTTGGATGGCTTGGCAATGTAACTATTGTGTATACTCTCAATTCAGTAGGTAAGAAAACAGGTAGCTTAAAAGTTTAATAAAGTAGAAAAGTCTATTCAAAATAATGCAGGCAGGGAAAGTATTGTAAGACTTTCCATTTGATTTTTTCTCATAAAAACAAGAAGACACTAAGAAGTTATCCAGAAAAGTGAATAATAACAAGAAAATGAGGAAATCCTGCTTTTCTATTTTCTAATTAGGGTTGTAAACTAATAACTTGTGCTTAAAAGGGGAACACAGTGGTTTTCATTGTAATGCTAACATGCTTGTAGACAGTATTGCCCATCCTAAACTATTACACTTATGCATCTTAAATATCAAACAGAATGCATATAAATAAATAAATAGAATTTGATATAAAGACTTAACAGAATAGTTTTAAATCTATGGCTAATATGGATGCTTTTGAAGCATTTTAAAAAAGTGTATGTGTTAATGTCAAAAATATTTGCACATATTGATACTTAATGCACATATGTTTATGAGGCTAGAAAGCTTGCATTACTAGCATTCAGTAGGAAATTGCTCTCTAAAGTGGACAGTTCTTGAAAAGGGTAGCTAACAAATACATATCATGTAATAGATCACTGAAGATGGTTGACTATTTGAGAGAAATGAAACGTTACCATATCCTTAGCAGCATCCAAGTCATGGTCATGTTAGATACATGGGAGAAGTTTGGATCTATGACATCTGCACTATCTGACTCTTGGCCTCTTTGAACAGTTTCCAAAAGGATATCAGATTGAAACTGGTGATGGAATGCTGCTGTCGGTCGTCCTCTTACCTACTGTTTTTTCAAATGCTTTTGCATAGTCCTAGAAAATTTCCCATGGTTAAGTGCTAGCATATCAAAACATCAAGGACTAGCGAAATACTTGTCTTTAGTTTGATCTACTTAGCTTGACTTCATGCTAACAATTTATTTTCTCTTTGACAATACATTAACCAGGTATTTTTTCTTATTTAAATATTCATTTGCTATGCGTCACGAACTATTTCTTTCCCTTGCTCAAAGTGTGTTGTGGTTAGGGCTGGTAAATGAACTGAGCAGCTCATGGATCTGCTCAGTTCGGCTCGTCCCCGACTGTTTCGTGGTCGGTTTGTGTAAATGGCGAACCAAGCCATCATCTGCTCGGTTAACACAAACAAGTTGAGCACAAGCATAGGCTATTCATCTCGTCTGGGTTTGTATGAGCTCATATAAATGGAATATATATAATATACACATAATTTATAAATAAAGTGATTTTCTATGTCACCTCGGTACGAGTGCGGAGGGTACGACACGGCAATTCCAAAAAATGTGGGTGCGGGGACACAACTATATATATGTAAATATATTAAATATCACATAAATACAAAATAAACTGAATATAATATATTATTTACTGAAAATATATATTATATACTGAAAATATATAATATAATATAATATAGGACATGCAAAATGGCGTGTCCGGTACCCATACCTGTGTTGACATGGGTACATCACCTAAAGTGGCGTGTCCTGGTAACATAGGTGATTTTCAACGGGATTGCTTGGTTTGTAACAGAGGTGGCTTTTTGAATTCCAGAGTTGGCACGTACATTTATTTTACATGAGCCAGCTCGGGCTTGACTCACTTGGCTTAGACTGGGCTCAAGCTTGACTCACCTGGCTTAGACTGGGCTCGAGCTCGGCTTGCATGGACCCTTGCTGGGCCTATTGGTAAATGAGCTGAGCTTGAACAACCTGTACTCCGTTCGTTCGTCTCATTTATTAACCCTAGTTGTGGTGATAAGGGTAAACGTGGGTGTCAGATTCTGTCCCATATATTTTTTTTGGGGTCAAAGGTAGAGTTAGTTTGCGTACTCCGATCAGCCTTGTTGGGTCTTACCATGTCTTGGTCATATTTGAATTAGACTGGGGTCGTGTTTGGGTCATCTAGCTGGTTTCTGTTTTTATGTAGAAAACCTGATGCTGGCATCAATCCTGCCCATATATTGCTCATTTTGCTAGGTAATGTAATACCCAGCAAGGTAAAATTTATATATCTCATTATTTTAGATTACACAGTGGTTGCTAGAAACTATATATCCTGGGGTGTTGCTTTGAAAGCTGGAGGGAAGGCACTTTTGGGGCTTGTTTGGGAATCATGCTTTCTAGGACATGGGTTTTATGCATGGGTACTGCACTTCCTTGGTTGGTTTGATTCAATTAGATTCATGAATAAGTCATAACTAACAACCTATTTTTTATAACTTCTTTATAGCACAAAGGGTGTGTATTCACTGCTAAACTCAATGTTCTTTTAGATAATTCATTTAGCAGAGCAAGTCAAAGCAGTAGAGCTGAAAATGTTCTTTCCAATATAAGAAAATCATACATCATCATGTTCTCTTTGATAGAACCATTATTATATTCGCTTTTATGTACAATTCATAGTTTTTTTTTCTTCTCAAGTTCCTTATAATGTTTAAATTGGTATTTCTTGTTGTCTAGCAGATAGAAGAATCAAGGGAATTTGCATCAAAGTCAGCAACTTATTCTTCTCAGATACAACATGTTGGCTTCCTTTCAAACATTCATGGCCAGAGTACGACCGATGCAAATCTCAAAGTCTCACCTTTCAATCTGAATTCCATGGCACCATCTTTGATGGGTTTGCAACCTGTCACACCTATGAACCAAGCTTCTAGGTTAGTGCCAGCATCTACAGGTCACAGCCATTTACGAAACAATGAAGCACCTCGAATTACTCTGGAGTCGTTGTCCGGAAATCCATCAGAAGTGGAACCTTCTCGATTTACGTTGCCAGTAACAACACTGAAGCATTTTAAATCAGAGGCATGTTCTGATGAAATGTTATATTCTGCTGAATCTGTAAAAGGTTTGTTTGACGTCTCCTCTGCTCCATCATATGGTGTATTGATGTGTGGGGTCTACTTTGTTTGACAATGCAAGTAACTGATTTTTTGATGTATTTACTTATTTATCTCCTGAATCTTTGTGCTGTGATAAATTACTTGAAGCTCTGCAATCTTTTGCTGATTTTCTTTCTTCTTGCCTTGGCATTTAGATGAAAACCTGGCATATTGTAGCTATTGCTGATTTTTTCTTCTGCATTTGACATTTTTGTAGTAGTCTTCTTTTTGCCAGCCCGTGTTCAAGTGTTTATTCTGTTTCACATTGTTGTTTTTTGTTTCTCCTCTTATTTCTCTCTTCTTTTTCCTTTTTTTTTAAAATACAGCAGCCTCTGCCAGTGATCAAGTGTTAGGCACTTTTCCTGGTTTGTCCTCTTCACAACTCTCTTTTGCTCCACAAGATAAAGTTTATCAAGGAATCAAAAGCCCAATTAATGCCTTAACAGTGGATCAGGAAACACATAAGGATGTTATATTACTATCGTCTTCTCAACCACCTGATGTTAAGAATTCTGAAATGCTTAGACAAGATGCATCACGTGGTCCTCATATTATGCATCAGTCTGCTCAAGTTGCCAATTCAGTGGGACATTTATCAACTCATGCTAACCACAATGATATTGCCCAAGACATTCAGAAAATTTTACAGCATGGAATTCATAAACATCCTGAGTGGTCACCACCTTCAATTGCATACATGAATGCTCCTCTCACTTGCCAAATATGTAAAGTTACTATTACAGATGTTGGAAGTTTGCTTGTATGTGATGCTTGTGAGAAGGGTGTCCATGTGAAATGCCTTCATGCGTACAACCAGAAAGGCATTCCTCACGGTGAGTGGCATTGCCCCAAGTGCTTGATTTCAAATAATGGAAAGCCATTACCACTTAAATATGGACGTGTTGGTAGAACTGCTAATGTGCCAAAACCATCAAATGCCAATAGAGTACAATCCTCTGAGGAGAACAAAACGGGAAGCGGTGATGGAATGTTCAATCAGCAGAAATTAGCAACCAATGGAGGTGCTACTTTGGTGAACCATATCCATACTACTAAAGGCAGTATTGATGAAGACATCACTGCACATGCAAGGACTTTGAATATTGAAACTTCTGCCTCTCACCTTTTTAATGCCCCAATTGAAATGGGAAATGGGGAAAAGCAGCCTACTAATACAAATGTGATAAAAAAAAAGGTTGACCCAGTTAATTCTTGTTCTATTCCAGAATCGGAAAAGTTGCAGACGAAAGATGACACCGTAGCTCAAAGCCAGGTTGGGCATTCAACTGTTAATGATGAATTTGTTCCAGTCAAAAACATTAGACCTGAAGATCCTTGTCCACTTCAACAATCCGATACTAGTCCCCATGATGGCCTTGAACCTTCAAATCAAGCCCAACCCAATGGAATGCCCCATGCAAGAGTTTATCTTGGAGTTTCTGCAAGTCCCTTTCTTGAAAATGGCCGCACCACACAGGCAGGGATAAATGGATCAACTATCTTACAAGATTCTCATAAGGACAGTATTGGTGGAGTGATTAGTCAAGAAGATCAAGATATTTCTCATTCAGTTGGTGGGGCCATGGAGAGTGAAAATGGGCCTGTAGATTGCAGTAAATTTCTGACAGAGGGGTTTAGCAATGTTAGTTGGGTGGGTAACAGAGTGCAGGTTCTATATGAAAAAACTTACTACCAGGCTTGTTGTGTTAATGAAATAGTTTACAAGCTGCAGGATCATGCTTTTTTTCACTCTGAAGATCCGAACATCGCACCTTATATTGCAAAACTTGAGGTTATCTCCTGATTTCCCATATTTCTAAGTTAAATTGCATGATAATATTTCGACTGTGGTTTGGCAGTAATTATAAGCACACTGTTTTCTGCTGTTGTATTTCATTTCTAGTTTTCTGTTCGTGGCATAGGCATGCCATAAATATAAATCATCTTGCAGCTGCTGGCTTGGATCACTGGACAAATTCTCAAAACACATTTTCTACTACAGGTTCTGTCGGAGGATAATACAAATGGAACAAGATGGGCACTTGTGAATAGGTGCTACTCTCCTGGTGACCTACCGGAGATGGTTGGCCGGCCTTGTACTCCTGAAGAGAACGAGGTTTGTAACCCTGACTGCCATACTTTTCACCTTGAAATGCTTCATGTTTGGTATATACTGGGGAAGCTCGCTTCAGAAGCGGAAAACTCCTCGCTTCCTAGAAAGGAGGGGAAGCTTCGGCAAACCCGCTTCCCTTTGTGGGAAACCCTCTTCCTCCTCGTTTTTGAAATCGATTCCCTTTCACTCCCTTAACATTTCCTTCTTGCTTCTTGTCACTTCCCACTCGCTTTTCCCTAACTTTCTATGTTTTTCATATTAAAAAATAATATTTTTTATAACAAGTTAACATGGTTTTATGTAATTTTTTTGGATAGGCTGGTTTTATAGGATTTTATACTTGTGTTCATGTATTTTTTATCTGTTTGTGTGTTCCCTTTTCATTTTTCATGGCTTTTATAATCACTTTACAACAGTATCCAGCTTCCTGCTTCATACTACTTTTTTAGCACTCGTTTCCCCACTTCTGCCTCACACATTGCTTCTCGTATCCATTTTGATTTTTGGTAACTATGCTGCTATCTCGTATTTTTATCCATTGCCAATGTTTGGTTCAGGTTTTTTATTTCATTTATTTTATTTTAACAGTTATCAACTTCATTTATTTATTGGGCTTAATTGTTCAATTCCAGCAAGTTGTTAATTTCCATGTTTTACACAGGTCTATGAATCTAATCACACAAGCAATGTACTTCTGCACCTAATTCAAGGTCCATGCCGTATACTGCCTGCAAGCAAGTATAGACAAGAAAGGCAAAGTGGAACCCAATTAGGATCAGAATCCAGTAAAACTTTGGGACCAGTTCTTCTTTGCAAGTACGTGTCATTGTGATGCCTCTTTCATAATATTTCTTGCAATTGTGAATTAATAATTAATTGACTGCTTCATTCTACATAGATGTGAGATATATATTGAAAGCATTCATAAGTTGACTCAAATGCACTAAACATGCATCTAATAAAAAGGGTTTATAGTTTATACATAATTGCTTAAGCATGTGAAACAAACCTACTTTATTTTTTGTTGCATTAACGTTCTTGTCCAATCAACTTTGGGAGCAAGTAATGAATAAAGCATGTGGTCATGCTTGTGATTGTTTTTTTTTAATTTTATTTTAGGCCTTTTGGTGTTAGTTTCATATAATATGTTTAGCTTAATAATATTTGGTATATTCACTTATATTTGTCAATAATATTGTCCATTCCACATTTTCTTATTCCATTTACATGTATTTTTGAAGATGTAATCATTAGCCGCTGGTGTTTTTTTGTTCTCTTTTCTTTTGCATGTTTACATTCAATTTTCATGTACAGTACATGCCTTTTTATCCAAACATCCAACTTTTCATTCACTTTTGTGATCTGGGCAGTCCTAGAGGGGGCTACCACAGCTTCTATCTCAAATAACTAGTTCACATTTCTCCATTTTCGATTGGTCTTGATGAGCTGTTGCAAAAATTAATTTTCTGTTTAACCTTTTGATTGGAGATGATGTTTTATGTTTGCAGGCTGGCTGCTTTGCTTTTTCCATTGTTGAAACTTAGCTTCCTAGGTTATCTTACATATATAGCATCTTATCTAAATTTTCATTTGCTTACAGGTGGTTTTATGATGAACCAATGGGACTTTTCCAGCCTTTTAGATAACAGTGATTTGTTGTCTTCTATGTGTTTGACTCAATTCCTTTTGACTATGAAGTTTTGATCACATCTGACTATAAGGTACTTCAATTTATTTTCTTTTTGTTTGTCTTGTTTTCATGCTGTTAGCGTAGAAGTTATTATCACCAAGTTTCTAGTGTTTTTCTGTGTACTTGAAATTTAGTCTTGTGATTGTTTGATGTTTTAAAAGTGGGGCATTGATGATACAAGGTTATAGTGTAAATATCGTAAATAATTGTTCTCTTTATTTGGTTTTGTGGCCTTCAATCTTTTGCCTTTGTTTTGTATATTTTGTGTCTTTTGGTAATTTTGATCCCCCTCTCTCTCTCTTATATATATATATATCTCTTTGATGGTGCAATATGTAGCTACTATGCTTAGGGTGGACATTGGGTCAGACTGATAACACCTGCAAGGGCTCAGCTGATCGACAAAATTTGAAGCCGCCAAGAGCCCAACCTGATAATTGTGGGGCCGGGCCAGACCCAATTTCAATCAGGCTCGGATTTGCTCACCTGACTCCTATGTCACATGGGTGCGGGTGCGGCGCAATTTCAAAAATTTTGGACACGGGGACTCAGCTATATATATAACAATAATTCTAGTAAACAATTAAAATTAAGGTAAACACATCTATGAGCCATGGTTAAAGAAAAAAAACTTTAAACTATGACCTTGTGAAATGGTCCATAATCTGGTCCAATTTTTGAAATGACCCCTTTACTATAGCATTCACATCTGTTCAGTTTTGACATTCAATTATTCAAATGTTTAAACTTTATACGTTAATAGTTGCACAGACTGTGCAATGTGCAATGCAGTATGTGACTGGGCACACTGTGCACAGTCAGACAGACTGTGCAATGCAGTCTGTGACTGTGCAGACTGTGCACAGTCACACAGATTGTGCACAGTCACACAGACTGTGCACAATCACAGACTGTGTGTAGTGACTGTGCAACTGCATTGCACAGTCTGGTTATATATTAAAAAAAAAGATATATAAAAAATGATTTTTTTGTCTTTTGTCTTAAAAATGGATATTTTTGGACTCGGTCAAAGTTGACCGAGTCCAAAATGTGGATGGACTCGGCCTCAACTCGTTGACCGAGTTTGACTCGGCGTTGACCGAGTTCGGGCCGAGTCCGAAGCCGCACCCGTGTCCGCACTCGTGTCGGGGCGTGTCGACTCGGGTGCGGCACCTCCCTAGCTTAGTCCGTGTGACATAGCCTGACTCGTGACCAACCTGATAAACTTTATGCACACCAAGATATTCAACAGGAAACTTAGTTGTCAAAGGCGCTAGGCCCCTAGGCAGTGAGTCCCTAAAAGACTAGGAAGGGCCTAGGCAAAATTAGGTGGACTAAACTATCCCAATTTTTTTTTTAAAATACACAAAATATGTAAACAAACTGCTAAAATTAATAACAAACATGTATACAATATAAAATCAATCAACAATAAGCAATAGCCAAAACACGTCATCAAACACTGTAAAGCAATTATATTAAATAACCTGCTCAAAAAATTAAGAATAAATGAACAATTAAATAAACAAACAATACAACTAACAATGTGAATGAACAATATACAAAAAATAAAATCATGTACACAAAAAAATTAACAATAGACATAAAATAAGCAATAGACAAATAAGAAGAAATGAACAAGAAAAATAAACAAACCATGCAATTGATAACCTGCTCAAAAAATTTAAGAATAAATGAAAAATTAAATAAACAAACCATACAACTAACAATGTGAATAAAAAATATACAAAAAATAAAATCATGTATATAAAAAATTAACAACAATAGACATAAAATAAGCAATAGACAAATAAGAAAAAAATTAACAATTGAATAAGCAAACCATACAACAGAGAACTGAGTCATCTGACAATGTAAATAATAGGCAACTACATAATTTAAACACAATTAAAGCCTCAACGATATTAGGTCATACTAAAATGTCATAGGTCACAATTGAACTACTGATAGTTCATGATAATTAAAGCCTTATATATGAATTATGTACCCAAATATGTATGCATGTATATATATATATATATATATATATAAATGAAACACACAAACACATAATATATATACTATACATATTATAATAACTGAAACACAAAATATATAATATATAACTGAAATATAGAATATTATAATTAAAGATATGTATGAAGGAGTAGTAACCAATGTTCGCACTTGTGGAGGGGTGACAACCAATTTTCCTATAACGGTTGGGTTACATCAAGGATCTACTTTAAGCCCTTTCCTATTTGCTATAGTGATGGATGAGCTTACGAGATTAATTCAAGAAAATGTGACGTGGTGTATGTTGTTTGCTGATGATATTGTTTTGATTGATGAGTCTAAAGCTGGGGTTAATGCTAAGTTAGAATTATGGAGACAAACATTGGAAGCAAGAGGTTTTAAGTTGAGTAAGAGTAAGACAAAATACATGGAATGTCAATTTAGTAAGCAACGAAATAGAGATGGGAGTGTAGTGAAGCTTGGTGAGCAAGAAATACCGGTGGATGATTCTTTCAAATATTTGGGATCTATCATTCAAAAGTATGGAGAAATTGATGGAGATGTAAATCATAGGATAAAGGTTGGGTGGATGAAATGGAAGAGTGCAACTGGAGTGTTGTGCGATCGTAGAATGCCATTGCGGTTGAAGGGAAAGTTTTATAGGACGACTATTAGGCCCGCTTTACTATATGGTACGGAATGTTGGGCTGCCAAGAGACATCATATTCAAAAAATGAGTGTAGCTGAGATGCGTATGCTGAGATGGATGTGTGGAAATACAATAAAAGATAAGATTCGGAACGAGGAGATACGTAAGAAGGTAGGCGTTGCACCCATTGAAAATAAGATGAGAGAGAATCATTTACGGTGGTTTGGACATATTCGACGAAGGCCTAATGATGCTCCAGTTAGAAGGATGGAGAAATGGGAAAATATATTAGTTAAAAGAGGTCGGGGTAGGCTTAGGAAGACATGGATGGAGGTGATAGGAAATGATATGAATGCGTTGAACCTCACCGAGGACATGACATTGGATAGAAATGAATGGAGGAGAAGGATTCATGTGGAAGACCCAGAATGATTTTCTTTGTTGGTTCATATCGCCGACCCCAATTGTTTTGGGATGAAGGCGTAGTTGTTGTTGTATAGAATATTATAATATATGCTTATGATATGTTAATATATAATTCTATATATTTACACATTAAACAAACATATATGTGTGCATCAACAACTCTATGTGTGGGTGCATGTGAAGTGTGAAAAAGAAGAATCAGACAAATCATATATGAATTAAACATACATCTGTAATTCAGAAATGGAAGTCATGCTCACGATCTTGGAGACTTCTCCATTCCTTTTTATGAGATGAATCATGACTTCATGCGCAAGATTCAAAATAAAGAAATTGCAGAGGCTTTGAATAAAATGAAATCAAGAAGGACAGTTGGCCCAGATGGTATACCTATCGAGGCTTGAAAATGCTTGGGAGAGAAAGATTTAGAATGATTGACAAATCTTTTAACAAGATTTGGCGGACAAATAAGATGCCTAATGAGTGAAGGAAGAGTACTTTGGTGCCTCTATACAAGAATAAGGGTGATATACAAGATTGCACAAACTATCGTGGTATAAAACTGATGAGTCATACTATGAAACTTTGCGAGAGGGTGATCGAGTCTAGGTTGAGGAAGGTTGTCATGATATCGGAGAATCAATTTGGTTTATGCCTGGAAGATCAACTATGGAAGCTATACATCTTCTTAGACAACTTATTGAGAAATATAGAGAGAGGAACAAAGATTTGCATATGGTTTTTATTGATTTGGAGAAGGCATACGATAGAGTACCTAGGGACGTTTTTATTATGAAGACAAACATTGGAAGCAAGAGGTTTTAAGTTGAGTAAGAGTAAGACAAAATATATGGAATGTCGGTTTAGTAAGCAACAAAGTAGTGATGAGAGTGTAGTGAAGCTTGGTGAGCAAGAAATACCGGTGGATGATTGTTTTAAATATTTTGGATCTATCATTCAAAAGTATGGAGAAATTGATGGAGATGTAAATCATAGGATAAAGGTTGGGTGGATGAAATGAAAAAGTGCAACTGGAGTGTTGTGCGATCGTAGAATGCAATTGCGGTTGAAGGGAAAGTTTTATAGGACGACTATTAGGCTCGCTTTACTATATGGTACGGAATGTTGGGCTGCCAAGAGACATCATATTCAAAAAATGAGTGTAGCTGAGATGCATATGCTTAGATGGATGTGTGGAAATACAATAAAAGATAAGATTCAGAACGAGGAGATACGTAAGAAGGTAGGCGTTACACCCATTGAAAATAAGATGAGAGAGAATCGTTTACAATGTTTTGGACATATTCGGCGAAGGCCTAATGATGCTCCAGTTAGAAAGATGGAGAAATGGGAAAATATATTAGTTAAAAGAGGTCGGGGTATGCCTAGGAAGACTGGGATGGAGATGATAGGAAATGATATGAATGCTTTGAACCTCATCGAGGACATGGCATTGGATATAAATGATTGGAGGAGAAGGATTCATGTGAAAGACCCAGAATGATTTTCTTTTTTGGTTCATATCGCCGACCCCAATTGTTTTGGGATGAAGGCGTAGTTGTTGTTGTTGTTGTAACAAACATAACTCAGAAACAGTCAACCAGAAATATAACTCACAAAACATAACTCAGAAACAGTCAACCAGAAATATAACTCAGAAATAAGACTTAGAAATAGTCAAACAGATTATATATAAATTACATTACATGTACACACACAAAATATATATATATATATATATATATGAAACACACAAACACAAAATATATATTATAATAATTGAAATACAATTATATATATATAACTGGAAAACATAAACTATTGTAAAAAGGAAAAAAAAAAACAAAAAGAAAAAAGGAAAAGGGGAGGAAAAATTGGAAGAAGAAAAAAAAAAAAAGGGAAGGAAAAAACAGGAAGAAGAAAAAAAAGGGAAAGAGAAGGAAAAACTGGAAGATGAAAGAAAAAAAAAAGAAAAGGGAAGGAAAACAGGAAGAAAATAAAAAAAAGGAAGAAAAAACAGGGAGAAGAAAAAAAGGAAATGGGAAGGAAAAACATGAAGAAGAAGCAAAAGGAAAAAAAAAGAGAAGGAAAAAAGGGAGGAAGAAAAGAAGAAGAAAACCCAGAGAGAGAGAGAGTGAGAAACTGAGAGGTAGAGAGTGAGAAACTGAGAGAGGTAGAGAGTGAGAACTCGAGAGATAGAGAGAGAAAAACTAAGAGAGAGACCGAGAGAAAGAGAGGTGAGAAGCAGAGAGCGAGAGTGAGAAACCGAGAGAGAGAGGCATAGAACGGGAGTGAGAACCCAAGAGAGAGAAACAAAGAGATAGAGGAGCGTAGGTGTACCTTCTTTTTCTTCTTGCTTCTGCAAAAAACTAAGAGAAAGAGAAAGAGAAACAAAGAAAGGGGTACATACAACGCACCTATTTCTTCTTCTTCTTCTTGCTGCAAAAAACCGAGAGCGTGAGAGCATGAAAGGGCGAGAGAGAGAAAAACGAAAGGGCGAGAGAGGGAGAGAGAGTGAAAAGGGAAAGGTCTACGCCTTTCCCTTTTTATACCACCAAATGGTCAACAGAAAAGGGACAAAACTAGGCTTCAAGCCTCGGCGGTAAAATAGGGCCCCACCCCCCAAACCCAATCGCCTAGGCGGTGGGGCTGTGCCTAGGCTGCCTTTGACAACAAAGACAACAAGGAGAGAGAGAGAGAATTCCCAATGTGGGTTGTCTTAGGGCTGTTTCTTTTACACTCAATCATATAATATTACATGGACAATATTACCCCTATTGATACAAAAGAAACTAACACACATGAAGGGGCAAAAAGAGAAAATAAATGTGAATAAAAACACATAAGAGAACACATTTGAGCATGACCCAGGGACTTGAGATCCAAAACTAAACACGTCTCAACAACCTCCCTCAAGTTGTACATGATCTTTTATCATGAACAACTTGGATATAAGAAACTAAAATCTCCATCTTGGAAGCCCTTTCGTGAAAAGGTCACCCAATTGATTTTTTGAACCAATAAATTTGACTTCCAATTCTTGATCTTCAATCTTCCTCTTGATAAAATGCTGGTTTATTCCAATATGCTGTCTTTCCCTGATGTATGGGATTAAGAGAAATCTTGATTGTGGCCTAGTTATTGTTAAAATGTATTGTTGTATATATTCATATGCGTATGTATACCTAGTCGCATACACATTTTTTCTTGTATATATATATACATATGCGCATATATAATACATATATGTAACTGTTTCCTTATTGTATTAGGTTTGCCCATGTAGGAGCATTTTGGTCATTTCATATGTAATAGGTAGTGCCCATTAGGGGCACTTTTGACTTTTTTTTTATTTTTGTCTTTTTTTTGCTTTTTATTTTATAGTTTTTAGCTGTTAGAGACTAGCCCAATAGCTAGATTGGCTAGCCTCTTGTGCATGTAAACCTCTATAAATAGAGTTCTTCCTCTATTTCTTTGTGCTTCTCTTGAGTATTATTTAGTGAATAAAAGGCTTATATTTTTTTTATCTTGTGCTCATGTGTTAATCCTTTGTGGCTTTTTGTATGCACTTAGTGCTTTTGTATTTGTCATTAATTGGCTCTTGTATTGTCCCTTGGTGGACTAGTGCTTGTGCACTTGTTTTTCATTCTTGTATGCCCTTAGCGACTTTATTATTATAATCTTTCTTGTTTCATTACATGGTATTAGAGCCACATGCTCTTGGGTTTGTGCAAAGCTTCTCCAAAGTTTGTGCTTGCAGCAAAGAAGGGATCTTCCACAAGCACTTGTTATTGTCCTTCAAGATGGGCTTAAAAGAACCCATCACAATGATCACATTCAAATTAAATAACTCCAACTATCTAATCTGGGCTGCCGCTATGGAGAATCTTCTTAAGGGTAAGAAGCTATGGGGGTATGTGAGTGATACTTCATGTGAATCACAACTCATACCCACCAAAAGAGATGAAAATCAAATCAAAGCCCATGATGATGATGACAGAAAAAAGGCACTTAAAATATATCACATCAAGTTGGAGGATTGGGAAGCCGAAAATGCCCAAATCCTTTCTTGGTTCCTAAATAGTATGAAACTCAAGATAGCTGCAAACAGTCACATTTAAAAAGGCATGCGATGCATGGAATTTTCTTAAAAATATGTTTGTGCAAAAGGACTTGGCACAACAATATTTTCTTCAAGAAAAGATTCATACCACAAAAGAAGGGGATAAGAGTGTGAGAGATTACTATGGCACTCTCACCTCTTTGAGACGAGGTGGCATTGTTGTAGCTTAAGTGGGAAGGTCCCGCCATCGAAATAAGACAAAAGCAACTTGAGAAGGAACAATTATTTACGTTCCTATTCGGGTTGGAACTTGAGTTTGAGCAAGTGATGTCCATAATCTTACATAGGATGCTCATCACCTCTCTTAATGGTACCCTTGCCGAAGTGTACCAAGCCGAAACGCAACTTGGCATGACTAGAGGAAGTGAGGAAGTTTTTGCCGTGTCAAGACTTGACAACAATATTAAATCATATAAACCTCCTCATTTTGGGAGGAACAACAATGGTGGAGGATGGAGGATAATTTGTCATTTTTGTAGTGAACCAAAACATATCAACACAGAATGTCCCAAACTCAAAAAGAAGGTGGCCACTGTTGAAGAGGCACCCAAAAAGGGTGAAGAAGCAATCAAGAAAGAAGGAGATCTTAAAGATACTATCAATCAACTAACAGAGGCATTACAACAATTCTTTAAGACATCCTCTACACACTTCCGGTGCCGCCTTCTCCACCTCCTTTCCTATAGTTATGCTTTCTTTGATTGTGGTGCCTCCTTTCACATGAATACTTTAAAATCCCTCTTATCTGAATGCACTAAACTCTTTTATGGTACATGTGTTTGCGATCAATGAAACTAATTTGAAAATCAAAAGTATTAGAACTTTTAAAAATATTTCAAAGGATTTTTAAGTTCCTAAAGTTAGAGTTGTTCCAAAACTCAATTTAAACTTATTTTCGGTATCACAAATTTCAGATTGTGGGTATGAGGTCTCTTTCTCATCTAAGAAATATTGGGTTCAAGATTGCCAGTTAGGGAAGCTGATTGGGGAAGGCCATAGGAGAGATCTCTAAGACATGAATTTTCTTCATATTCCCAAAGAATCATTTTGTAATTTTGTAATTTTGTAAAGGAAAAATATATTATTTTATGACACCAATAATTAGGCCATCACAATGTATCTAAATTGTCTCTTTTTTCATTTTTGAAAGATTCTTATATTGAAAAAGAGTTCATATGTAATGCCTGTTTTCTTGGGAAAATGAAATCTATTCTATTTATCTCTAGAACCTTTGTTTCTTCAAAATCTTTTGAATTATTGCATTCGGATGTATAGGAATCGACTCCAGTCATATCGAAAGGATGGCTCTCTTATTATGTGATATTTATTGATGGATTATTTCATTAGGCAAAAATATAAAGTGTTCTCATCTTTTAAAGAATTTCACGAACTCATGTAAAACCAAATTCAAATCAATATTGTTTTTTTTCAATCTGACTCAAGGGGAGACAAAGAAGAATGTTTATCTAATGATTTCAAAAACTACTTAAAAGAAAATGACATTTCATATCAAAGATCTTGTCTAAATACTTCTCAACAAAATGGTTTAGCTAAAAGAAATTATCGTCGTATTGTTGAGACAATAAGAGCATTGCTTATTTCAAGAAGTATTCCAAAAAAGCTTTGGGCTGAGGCTGCACTAACTGTTGTATATCTTATAAACTGAATGCCTTCATCTTCTTTACAAGATATATTTCCAATTGAAAAACTTTACCAAACTACTCTTGATTTAAGTCACTCAAAGAGTTTTTGGATGTGAATGTTTTGTACTTATTGAAAAAAAAGATAAATTATCCCTAAAGCCATCAAATGTGTGTTTTTTGGTTATGCGAAAAACCAAAAAGGATATAGATGCTATGATTTGAAGAACGACAAATTATATATTTCAAGAAATGTGAATTTCCTTGAAAATGAAAATGGTTTTAATATGGATAAGACGAAGGATGAAGTCAAGTATTCCTTTTTATTTTATTTGTTACTAAAGAAAAATTCTTTTAATGAAGAATTAAAAAATAAGCATGATGGTATTATGCATGTTGATGATTGTACTATTTTCTTAGATGATGCTCAGAATCGTGATATTCAAACTTATTCTAGAAGAACAATTGAAAATCCTTAATGTGCACTTGATAGGTATTCTTAAAACAAATCTTTTGGAGACACTAATATTAGGAAATCCAATAGAACCTCTAGGCCTCCTGATAGGGTTGTGTCTTATGAATCATTTTCACTTAGATATAGAGCTTGTCGTATGTCCATCCATGATCCTTCAACCAACGATGAGGCCAAAGATATTCTAGAATGGGTAGATGCTATGAATCTAGAACTAGGAGCCCTTGAAAAAGCCAAAAATCGAGAAATTCAATCTTTATCTATAAGAAAAAAGACTATAGGATGTAGGTGGGTTTATAAAGTCAAGATAAAAGGGGATGAATCCTTGAAAAGATATAAGACTAGGTTAGTGGCCAAATGTTATTCTCATCAATATGAAATTGATTATGAAGAGACCTTGCCTTAGTATTCATTAGGAAGTGACCTATTTACTATCTTGATGTCAAAAATGCTTTTTTGAATGGTGACCTAAATGAAGAGGTGTACATGGATCCTCCTTCTGGTCTTAAAATCGAGAGAAAAAAAGTTCTTCATTTAAGAAAAACTTTGTATGGGCTTAAGCAAACTCCCAAAGCTTGGTATGATAGATTCAACAAAGTAATGTTGAATTTGGGTTATAGATCATGCTAGTCATGCCATTCATTCATGTGGCATTCCTTCATAGGTGGATGTAATTAGCTTTCAACAACTGTAACTTTGCACCTGGTATTTTTGAAAGTTAATGCCCTTATCTAGGATTCCTCTTTTAACACCAATAACATTCCAATATTAACCGTTGTTGATTTGCCAGTGGAAGTTCTTAACAAAATTTTTTATTTAATCTCTTTAAGTTTTTTTTCTTGTTATTTTATCTTTCTTTCTGTAACGACCCCATACCGACCCTCGGAAAATGCAAATTTTTTTTTTATAAATAAATAATTTTAAAACATTGCAAAAAATATCCCTGTGACACGAGACACATTATAGATTTAATTTACACAACCTAACCATCATTCCAAAAATAGAACAAATCAATTCATGAATTTATATTGAATTGAATTTAATAAATAATTTCCCATTTAGGGTTTACATGTTCCCTCAAAACAAAAACTTTCCAACAAAGTCATAATTCGAGCCACTGTATCATCACCCTCGCTCCCGCCGACCAACTGGTCCATCCATCACTGTGTCTTAATACTTGAAAAAGGTTTAAAAAAAATAGGGTAAGAACCAAAGTTCTCGTACGAGACCCTCTCAAAATATAACAGTAAGAAAATTAGCATAAATTAAATCAAATATAAGTTTAATAAATCTCAACAAACATCACATATTCAGTATAAGCTTGCAATATAAGCAATCAATTCAAACAACCAACAATCTCATGCTAAATTAAACATTTAGAGACACATAAATGACTTTTTAAATTTAATTATGAGTATTGCTTTTACATGCATGTTCCTATATAATACACACAATTAAATTCTCACCTATATAAAACCCGTAGAAACTCAAAACATGCCAAATTCTCGAGGTTCAAGTTTTCAGTGATATCTTAACCAAGGTTTTAAAACCCGTGACTCGGAACTCGACTCGTTCTTTATTGACTCGTGACTCGACGGGTCAACTCGGTGACTCGGACCGGGTTTTGTTAGCTTTTGATTTTAAAAGAAAAACAATATATAATTTGTCTGAAACCATGTTTTTGAGTAAACATAGTCTCCAAATGTCTGTAAGAATATAAAAACAACTGCAAAGAGCTATAGAGGTTTGCTTGAATAATTGAATTTGATATCTATACAAGCACTTTGTAGTTATACACTGCCGGTCCCAAGCCCGGATAAAGGAGGAGGGTTGCGGTAGGCCTGTGACAGCCAGCATAAAAACTGTCATATCCTATGAAAATGAACCAATATGAGAATTTCGTTGGGGCGTTCCCTACTGAGCGACGCGCTGTACTCTCTAGGCCCGGAGGCAGTGATAAATGTGCAAGGGTTGCTAGGTCGTCGCCCAGAAGCGACGCGTCACACCGGCGCCCGGGTGTGGTGTCAAATAGGCAAGGGTTCCCTCACTTTGTTGGACGGGTGGGGGTAAAGAAGTTAGTCCAAGACCACAATATTAGGTTAGCCACTTGGAACATAGGGTCTTTAACTGGTAAGTTGGTAGAGTTAGTAGATGTTATGTGTAGGAGAAAGATTGATATTTTATGTCTTCAAGAGACCAAATGGGTAGGTGAGAAAGCTAAAGTGATAGAACCTTGGGGATATAAGATTTGGTATACAGGAATAAATAGGAATAGGAATGGAGTAGGGATTGTTATGAGTCGTCAGTTTATAGATAATGTAGTTGAGGTCCGTAGGAAGGGTGATAGAATTTTACTTATTAAATTAGTATTAGGTACGGATATTATTAATATTTTTAGTGTTTATGCACCTCAAGTAGGTTTAGATGATTCCATTAAGCATCAATTTTGGGAAGATTTAGATGGAGTAGTACAAGAGACATCTTATGGAGAAAAGCTTTTCATCGACGGTGACCTTAATGGACATGTAGGCATTAGTAGGGATGGATTTGAGAATATCCATGGAGGCTATGGTATAGGAGAAAGAAATGAAAGTGGAGAAAGGATTTTAGATTTTTGTTTGTCCTATGATATGATCTTAGCAAACACTTGGTTTAGGAAGAGGGAGTCTCACCTAGTAACATTTAAAAGTGGGGTTAATACGAGTCAGATAGATTTTTTCCTACTTAGAAAGAGAGATAGGGGTTGTTGCATCGATTGTAAGGTTATACCAGGAGAAAGTGTAGCTACACAACATAGAGTCTTAATTTTAGATCTTAGAATTAGACAATGCCGCAAAAGGGATAGACATAGGATAGATCCTAGAATTAAGTGGTGGGCACTGAAAGGAGCTAAACAAGGAATGTTTGTAGAGCAGGTAGTTAAGGAAGTTGATTGGTGTCTCGAGGAGGATTCAGAATCAATGTGGAATAAGATAGCGGGTGGTATGAGAAAAGTAGCTAAGGAGGTATTGGGTGAGTCTAAAGGGTTGCACCACTAGGTAAGGATACATCATGGTGGAACGAGGATGTCAAATTAGCTATTAAGGTTAAAAGAGAGTGTTATAGAAATCTAAGTAAGAGTCGTGATAATGAGAATTTGGAGAAGTATATGATAGCAAAGAAGGAAGCTAAAAAAGTTGTTCGAAACGCGAGGGCTAAGGTATATAAGGAGGTTTATGACAAGTTGGATACCAAAGAAGGCGAGAAGGATATTTATAGGCTTGCAAAGATGAGAGATAGGAAATCGAAGGATTTGGGTATGGTTAGATGTATCAAAGATGAAACGCAAAGGGTTTTAGTCAAAGATGAGGAGATTAAGGAGAGATGGAAAGATTATTTTGATAAGCTATTTAATGATAGTCATGCTCAAGATCTTGGAGACTTCTCCATTCCTTTTTATGAGATAAATCGTGACTTCATGCGCAAGATTCAAAAGAAAGAAATTGCAGAGGCTTTGAAGAAAATGAAATCAAGAAGGGCAGTTGGCCCAGATGGTATACCTATCGAAGCTTGGAAATGCTTGGGAGAGAAAGGTTTAGAATGGTTGACAAATCTTTTTAACTTGATTTGGCGAACAAATAAGATGCCTAATGAGTGGAGGAAGAGTACTTTGGTGCCTTTATATAAGAATAATGGTGATATACAAGATTGCACAAACTATCGTGGTATAAAACTCATGAGTCATACTATGAAACTTTGGGAGAGGGTGATTGAGTCTAGGTTGAGGAAGGTTGTCATGATATCGGAGAATCAATTTGGTTTTATGCCTGGAAGATCAACTATGGAAGCTATACATCTTCTTAGACAACTTATTGAAAGATATAGAGAGAGGAACAAAGATTTGCATATGGTTTTTATTGATTTAGAGAAGGCATACGATAGAGTACCTAGGGACGTTCTCTGGTGGACAATGATGAAGAAAGGTGTTTCTCTCAAGTACATTAGTATAATTAAAGATATGTATGAAGGAGTAGTAACCAATGTCCGCACTTGTGGAGGGGTGACAACCAATTTTTCGATAACGGTTGGGTTACATCAAGGATCTGCTTTAAGCCCTTTCCTATTTGCGATAGTGATGGATGAGCTTACGAGATTAATTCAAGAAAATGTGACGTGGTGTATGTTGTTTGCTGATGATATTGTTTTGATTGATGAGTCTAAAGTTGGGGTTAATGCTAAGTTAGAATTATGGAGACAAACATTGGAAGCAAGAGGTTTTAAGTTGAGTAAGAGTAAGACAAAATACATGGAATGTCAATTTAGTAAGCAACGAAAAAGAGATGGGAGTGTAGTGAAGCTTGGTGAGCAAGAAATACCGGTGGATGATTCTTTCAAATATTTGGGATCTATCATTCAAAAGTATGGAGAAATTGATGGAGATGTAAATCATAGGATAAAGGTTGGGTGGATGAAATGGAAGAGTGCAACTGGAGTGTTGTGCGATCGTAGAATGCCATTGCGGTTGAAGGGAAAGTTTTATAGGACGACTATTAGGCCCGCTTTACTATATGGTACGAAATATTGGGCTGCCAAGAGACATCATATTCAAAAAATGAGTGTAGCTGAGATGCGGATGCTTAGATGGATGTGTGGAAATACAATAAAAGATAAGATTCAGAACGAAGAGATACGTAAGAAGGTAGGTGTTGCACCCATTGAAAATAAGATGCGAGAGAATCGTTTACGGTGGTTTGGACATATTCGGCGAAGGCCTAATGATGCTCCAGTTAGAAGGTTGGAGAAATGGGAAAATATATTAGTTAAAAGAGGTCGGGGTAGGCCTAGGAAGACTTGGATGGAGATGATAGGAAAGGATATGAATGCTTTGAACCTCACCGAGGACATGGCGTTGGATAGAAATGATTGGAGGAAAAGGATTCATGTGGAAGACCCAAAATGAATTTCTTTTTTGGTTCATATCGCTGACCCCAATTGTTTTGGGATGAAGGCGTAGTTGTTGTTGTTGTTTGTTGTTTGTTGTATACAAGCACTTTGACTGTCAATTTGTCATGTGCCACAAAAATTTGGGAGTTTAAAGATTAAAAGTTTATTAGATGTAGAACATTTGGTCATGACAAGCAAAAAATCATTAATTTTGCTAGTTTAAGTCCCGACTCCCAAACCATTTCATCAGCTTACAGAAAGTACTAGACTCTTTTAGCCTTACTCAAGACCTGGTTCTCCATTTCAACAATTTATCTGATTTTTCATATCAATCCCAATTTTGAGGTAAACAAGGTCTGAAACTGCAAAATAGACCATTTTTTATTTGGCAAAAGCAAATGCATACAAAAATCTCCTGGTTTTGCCAATAGAGTAAGTTTTTCAATGTATGTTTTTACACAGTCAATTGTACATACAATCTATTAGAACACAATTTTTTTTTTCAAATAGTTTGTCAACATGTAAGCAAGTTTCTCAAGGGCTTCACAAATCAATGGCCTACAATATGCCAAAATTTCATGACTCAAAAAACATATTTTTATATAAAAAAATATGATAAAGGTGTGATTCCTAGCAAATAAACCATGTTGAACACATATATGAGGTCAGATTGCTTAGATACAACTTGCACCTGTGATTTTTCAACTAGATTGTACAGACAGTAAACAGTAGACTGCATATATGTATATATATCATTACCATTTGAAACTCAAAAAACAAATTTCAAACATCCCAGAACTCGCCCGAGTCAGGCCGAGTCAAGCCGAGTCAGGTCGAGTCAAGCCGAGTCAGGCCGAGTCAAGCCCGAGTTTTGGCAAACCGAGTTTGCCTTGCCGGGTTGACTCGCTGGAGGGCCGAGCCGAGCCGAGTCAGCTGAGTCAACGAGTTGACTCGGCGAGTTTTAAAACACTGATCTTAACATAATTTATATTTTTATTAATTCAGTTCTACACATGTTCCTCAACCGACATAAGAAATCATCACCATCAATCAGAACATTAGAAATCATCACCTAATGCCAGGACGACAAATTTAATCAACATCCATTGACGTCACTTTCTCGGTATACCAATAACTGCAACTGAGTCTAACAATACCATCCTCAGGAAAAGTGGCGGGAGTTCTCTACAACCATGGTCGAAAACACGAATCACACGTCGGTTTCTTGGAAAAAACAATGCATATGGCGTTTAGTATCCTCATGGTCTCCCATGACCGTCATCTAAGATTCACACCCTTTCAGAGCGCCACAAAGGAAGAAAAATTATTACACTTTTGATCTCTGTTACTATTCTTAATCAATTAAGGGTTCTTTATACAAGAACAATTATGAAATCAACATGCAATAACAATTTTGGGCCCTTGCCCTATTAAATTCAACAATATAATTAATTCAAAATCCATACCACATAATTTTGCAATGCTTACAACTTACCACGACATGAGCAATACATGCTCCTGGCCTCCAAAGGCCCATTTCTGGTTTACATATAACCACTACAAAATTTAATGAAATAACATTACAAATATTCAGTTAATAATAGTTACCCATAGATGAACACATTTAGTATTCATAGTTCACAAGACATGACACCAAAGCATATTTATGGTTAATGAATGATTGCAAATCGTATCAAGCAAATCCGATTTATCATATTAGCAAAAAAACTAAACTTTTTATGACTGACCAAATTCAACTTAACGATTTTGATAAGGTCTCTTCTTAAGCCCAATGCTTAATGCCAAACCCATATATATATATATATATATATACTAAGCCAATCATGTTAAAAAAAGAAAACCAAATGATACAGAATAAAATCAGATTTATACTTGCAGTTGAACTGAGATAGATCTACCAGGGTTCACTCTCAAATATATATATATATATATATATATATATATATATATATATATATATATATATATATATCTCAAAGTCTGATCAGTTGGTAGGCATGCTTCAGCATCTGCCCTGCTTGCATATGCAAATTTTAATATATGAAATCTATCCCTGTTCAACCCTGAAAACAACCCAGAACTAAAAAAACTGGGTTCTTGACAGGTTTTTTAGTCAAAATTTCAGTACAGAACTGTACCAATTCCCCCTTTTAAATCACTGTTCACATCCCAAGATTAAAAACGGTCCAATAAGTGTTTCTCAGTCATCAACAACATTCACACTTCAGTGACACACAAAGATGAATGTAGATACTTAATTCAGTTATTGCGTGTATCAAATAACTCAGAGTTTTTTTAAGATATAAGTTCTATCCTAAACCTGTAATAAAATTTATATTGTGCAGACATATGTATATATATGTAAAAATATCTAATACTAACAGGACATTAAAACAAATCAGATTTTTGGGTTCAGTCCAGAAATCTGACCACAACCAGCAAAAACCGATTCCACTGATTTTTATTTTCAGTACAAACCCCACGTGATCTGGGTTTGGGATAGATCCAGGGCTCAGTCCAAAGATCCATCAGCAGATTGATCCAAATCTCGATTTTCGTTTCGGATCAGATCGCATAAACCTAAAAATCAGCATAGATACAAACTGTTACACATGGAAGCCCAACACACATCCTATTCAGGTTTGCAGGGACAACACATAAGCGCAGTAAAAAACAAACTGCACCTCTGCACAATTTATTTAAAAAAACAGACAAATATCATACATGTTCACAGAAAACATCTGATTTGTGCCTGAACCCTAAGCCATACAAGATTTTGAACATCTATCACAGCAGTTTTATTAAATTCAACACCTAACATAAGCATCGGTCAAAACAGATTTTTATTTAACTACCATCCAACGTGAACATATAAGAACAAGAAAACAGATTTTTATTTAACTACCATCCAACGTGAACATCTACAAAATAAATCTGATTCTCTTTGATTTAAAACCCATTGTGAAACCCAAAACCTTACATGTTATGATGGTTTTCAAATCCGTGTGAATACTAAAATCACACAGATTTCTTTGCTGGTTTAAGACTCAAAGTGAAAACAGAAAATCAGACATCTTAAAACCCAACCAAGAAAAGAAAAATGCAGATTCAAATATTGAACCTCAAACCCAAAAAAAAGACAGCTGTAAATAAATTGAATTATGATCAGGATCAAAGGCAGGTTCAGTTGAAGCGTAACGAACCAAAAGAAATTTATATACAGACTAGCGAAGATCAAGGCATGATGAACCAAGGTCTGTGCATGAACACATTTTATTTTCTCAAACCTACGCATGATCCAACCCATGCCAATCTCTTCATCTATCGGTTTAAGAGAGAAACCCAGACTTTTGCTTGTAGATCCGTAAAAGAAGACATTGGAGAAGGAGGTAGTGCCTCTTTCTTTCTCTCTCCCACTTTACAACCTCTTTTTTTTTTCTGTGTTCAGCCCTCTACCTCTCTCTCAAAATCGGTATAGAGAGAGGGCTGATATGAGGTTTATAAAGCAAGACAGACTCCCTAGACGGGACATCCCATCTTGTTTTGGAATAGAAAGCTTTCTATTTCCTTATGGAAATAGAAGTCTTTCTAAACCAGGACTCCTATATACATATATATCTAATATATATATTATTTAGTTATTATTCTATCATTAATATAATTTAGTTTTTAAAAAGAAAATTAATTTACCTTATCATAAATGGATTATGGATCTTGATAACGATTTCAAGATCCATATTATAACTGGATCATGGATCTTGGCAATGGGTCCAAAATCCATATTATAACTGGATCATGGATCTTGGCAACGGTTTCAAAATCCATATTATAATTAGATCATGGATCTTGGCAACAGATCCAAGATCCATATCAAGATCCCATTAAAGTCAACCACTATTTATTAATATATATATAATATTGTTTTAATTTCAGACATAAAAAATGTCACTATTTAAATAAAAATTATATTAATTAAATTAAAAATAAAGGCAAAAATTGCAAGATATTACACTTTCTTTCTTCTGCCCTTCTCTTTCAATTCCACATTTTATGATATTCATTACATAATTCTGGTCATTGTTTTCTTTGCTGGCAACTGTTTCTTATCATGCTCTATTTTCTATGCATTGTGGGGAGCAGGCTCTGGCTAACTGCAGGAGTGAGGTCTGCAAGGCACTTGGAATTGCAGAGGAGCAGTGTGAGTTGTCAATGGGCATGTCAGGAGACTTTGAGCAAGCGGTAATGAAACTTTAATTGTCTGGAGATTCATGCTGGACCAATCAGAGTTTAAATGCACAAACTTATTCATATGCTAATCACACATAAGCTGATGATGTCTGCATTGCTCTTTACAGATTGACATGGCAGTACAAATGTCAGAATCAGATCTACCATATTTGGGGCAAGGAAGTATCCCAAGAAACCAGTAAGCAAGTGATATTTATGAATGTGTGTTTAGAAATGGTCTCATCTGTACACATGTAATGTAGCTCAAGTATGACCTCTGCCACTCGAAGAGAGAGACACCCTCTGATCAATTGAACTGCCAGAGTCTTTCTCTTATATAGTGGAATCTAGTTAAATACATGTATGAGTATCTCTGTTTGTATTTGATTCATTCTCTCAAAAAGCGGAGAAGACATTGAACAAATTTTAAGAACTGATACATGAATTGCTGCCAGTCTCTCTCTGGTTCTTTTGTGGATACTATTGCAGATTATGTTTGATTCTTCGAGCCACTATATATAAAAAATATAACAAAATGCTTTATCTGAAATGCTTGGAACATATATGCTATGAGAAGGTTTATGACTTGAATACACTGTTTTGCTAGAAATGGTTCAACTCTGTTTAGGGTATTTTTTGATTGGAGAAAAGCATTTCTTTTAGCTTGAAAATACAAAAACATATGATCAAGAATTTGTTTTTTTGAGCAAAGGCCGTTTTCAGGTATCTTTCAGATTGATGGAGAATTTTCTTTTCTTTTCACAAGCAAATGTGATATTATTGTGGAGGTAGATGATATGACACACATAAGTGAATGCTTTTACCTTGATCCAATGGCATGCTTGATTTTGTTACTTGATGGAAATCGTTCTAGAATTTTAAGCCAATGGTTTGTTCTTTAATGCTTTTAATCATTCAAGGATTTAGAGTTGTTCAAGAATTTATACTTAAGATTTTCAGTAGCCCATTTTAAAAGTTCCACTGCCATAGTTGTTGCGCAGTGAAAATATTATCACTGGTGCAGTTTTGTGCCACTGAAAAGCTTTTCACTGGCGCAAACTGTCTGACAGTGAAAATAGTATCACTGGTGCAGTTTTGCACCAGTGAAAACTCTCACTGGCGAATGCAGAATTCACCAGTGAAAGCTTCACCGGTGGAACTTTCACTGGCGCAGCGATTGCGCCAGTAAAGGCTTTTACTGGTGCAAATGCTGTGCCAGTAAAGCCACTTTTTCCTGTAGTGTAATAAGACTGATTACCTTAATCATGTGAAGTTTATCTCATATTCATCGAGTGCAGTTGGTGAATCTATAGTTCAACTTCAAAGTGATATTGTGCAGTATATCTTGAATGGGCTCTCAAATGAGTATGAGAGCTTTGCCACTGCAGTCACTATCACAAAGAAGTTACCCTCCGAAATATATGATATGCTCCTAAATCAGGAGAATAGACTTCAGTTGATACAACAAAAAACAAATCAAGAGTCAACATCCACTACCTTCTTTTCCCAAAGAGGCATGGGGCATGAGAATAGACAGAACAGAGGTCATGGCGGAGGCGGAGGAAGAGGTTATAATGCTGGTCTGCTGGTTGTGGTTTTCAGAGCGACCTTAAAGGAGGTAACAATTCACGTTTTCAAGAAAATTCTTCTCAGCATGTTATTTTTCAGATTTGTGGATGCAAAAACCATACTACTAGGCAGTGCTATGACATTCCCAAAGCTTTTGTTGCTATGTGCATGAGTGCACCTTCCAATGACACGTGGTACCTTGACACGGGAGTTTTGCATCATATGGCCTCTGATGATAAAACCATGGGAAACAAAGTTGAGTGTCAAGATCTAGAAACAGTCATGGTTGACAACGAGGCCAACATATCTATATCGAGCATGGGTAATGTTGCTTTAACTTCAACCTTTGGAATGCTCTTTCATTTGAATGAAGTTCTTCATGTTCCTTAGATTAGGAAGAATTTATTGTCTATAGCCAAGTTTACCAAATATGATAATTGTATTTTTGAGTTTATTGCTGGAGTTTTGTTTAAAGGATCTAAAGAACAAGACAATTCTCTACACAGGGATCACAAAAGGAGGGCTCTATGCTTGGCGTGTTAGGAGCTCAAGAGGACAAACAAATCTTGCTCAAGTCACCTCTAAGGAGAGGTGTCTCTTCGGGTTGGGTCATCCTAATCAGAATATTTTAGCTTTATTGCAAAAGAAAAGTTATGTTAGCTTTGGTAGTGATAAGACATTTAATTTTTGTTCCAATTGTGCTATTGCAAAAATGCACAACACAAGTTACCATTTAAACCATCCAAATTTTGTCAGTAAGTCTTTTAGAACTTATTCATGTTGATTTTTGGGGGTCATCCCCTGTTTGCTCCAGAGAAGGGTATTGGTACTATATGTAGCTCGCAGATGAGTTTTCTCATTTCTCATGGATTTTCCTGTTGGTTAGAAAGTCTGATGCATTACAGTGCTTTAAAAATTTCAACAATATTGTGGAAAAACAGCTAAACTCTGAAGTTGAGATTTTTCACAGTGATGGAGGTTGTGAATTTGTTAATGATGCATTCACTCATTTTCTTCAGTATAAAGACATTACTGGTTGGTTGTTTTGTCTTCAACACCACAACAAAATGGTGTGGTTGAGTGGAAGCATAGGCATGTGGTTCAAATTCGCATGAGTATGCTTCTACATGCCTCAATGCATTCTCGGTTTTGGGTTGATGCCTTTAGAGCTGCCATATATATAATTAATCAGTTGCCAAGCTCTAATCAAGGGTATAAATCATCTTATGAGTTACTACTCAAGGAAGTTCCTTGTTTGGATCATCTTAGAATTTATGGTTGCACGTGCTATCTTCTTATGGTTCCATATAACAAGGGTAAACTCAGAAAAATCAAAAGCTTGCGTGTTTATTGGTTATGGGTGACAACCTGTGTTATGTTTCAATTGCTTGCATAGTATATATTTTTCGTCATGTAATCTTTGATGAATCAAAGTTTTTATATGCTAATACTAGCCAGCCTATCACATAATGAAACCTCATTGTGTCAGTTGGGTTCAATGAATCATCACAGATTTTCACCTCATTGTTCATTCTGAGATTGGGTGATAATATGTTGTTTATATTGATTTATGCTGATGATATTATACTTACTGACAATTCAATGAAGAAAATGCAGAACATGATACAAGGATGCCGACAAGAATTTTTTATTAAAGACTTGGGAAGGCTGCATTATTTATTGGGAATAGAGGCAGTACCCACAACTGACAGGTTAAGACTCTCACAAACGAAATACATATTTGATGTTTTGACCAAGGAAAATGTAATGGGTGCCAAGCCTATAACTACTGCTACAGTGAATGTTATTCTTTCAAAATTTATAGGCGTACCTTTTGAAAATCCTATTCTCTGCGGAAGCATTGTGGCTGCCTTGCAGTATGTCACATTCACAAGACCAGACGTAGCTTTCTTCGTAAATAAAGCTTGCCTATTTATGCATGAGCATTGGGGCCATGCTAAAAGATTCTTCACTACTTGAAGCACACAACTTATAAACTCAAAATTTACAAGTCCTCTGTTTAGCTTGTAGGTACTCTGACACATACTGGGCAAGCTGCCCAGTTGATCACAAGCTCGGTCCTGATTTACTCTCATCAGAAAACCGTCACCAGGTTGAGCACAACAGCAAAATACAAGAGTCTTGTGGGTGCTGCCTAAAAAATCACATGATTTTCTTATTAAAAGAATTGGGTGTTTCACAGAAGGTTCGACCAGTACTTTAGTATGATAATTTAGGTGCCACATATCTCCCAGCCAATCCAGCACGCAAGGACAAACACTAGAAATCAATTTTCATTTTGTTCAGGAGAATGTTCAAAAGAATGAGCTGCAACTAAAATTTATTTCATCAAAGGTTCAATTGTCAGATATTTTAACTGAACTGCTTGCTGCTCAAAGATTCAACTACTTGAGGTCCAATCTCAATCTCAGCGATAGTAAGATAAACTTGTATGTTAAGATAGAAGACTACTCACAAGAGGGTGACTCTTCACGTGAAGAGTCCTTATTAGAGGAAGGCGCAGTAAGGAGTTCAAGATTCCTAATGAAGGTCTTTGTAAGACTCTTAATGATTGTTTACGAATGTATCAAGGCAATTTAATGAATCTGCCAAAACTATATGATGTAACCTCTCTCATGAAAAAACGAGAGAGAGAGAGAGAGAGAGAGAGAGAGAGAGAGAGAATTTCCCTTGGACATAGGTTCAGCATTGAACCGAATCACGTAAAGTTTTTATTCGCATTGGGCTATTGCGTGAGTGCTCTAACACCTTCAAAATCCTTTTGGAAGACAAATGCGTTGTGGAGCAAGCTCCCCAAAATAACTTTCACATAGTGAAAAAAAGAAAGAAAGGGGAGAAAGCAAGGCCTTCCTCTTTCATAATGCGTTACGCCAACCGCGCTTTTCTTACGGAAATCGCTAGCAGTTGGGCACTAACAGAGGTGTGCCAACTGCTCTATTAATTCTATGCTTTTATATTAGTTATTTAAAACTTTGACATCAAATTTCCAAGTGGCTTTATAAAATGAGTTATATAGTGACCTATTTCCTGATTACTATAACTCCCAAGTGTAATCTCTGTCACATTGATAGTGACTTCGAGGACACGCGACGTGTTAGACTCCTAAGTTTGTTTTTTTACGAGAAATATGACATGGAGATACATAATTCTTTAATTTTTTAATCAATAAAAATATTTTTATTGATTTTAATATAAAAATATATATTTTTATTTAAAACAATTGCCGTGCAGCGATGTCCGAATCAGCATGTTCGGACGTGTCACCAGAAAGATGCGGCCAAAGTGGCTTATCTCTTTGACGTATAGGTGGTAATAGCAAGAGATCATGTACCAAAGTCTAAGTCAATAATTTTTATAAAACGTCACAATGGAGTAACTATTCATCAACCAATTTGTGCAACACCAGTTGAAGAGCACAATTACATTGTTAACATCAGCAATGGGATGTATTGCATGTGATGCTACAGTACAATATCCATGAACCATATTAGTCTTGGCAGGTAAGAATTGATTGGTTGTGGTTCGGACCCAACATTTGGCGAATCATGCAAGGAAAAGGTCTAATTTATCTACACCCACAATTTGTTAACTTACACATATGTGCCTCAGATATGGCAATTTTACACGTAGATATTTCAGGTTTAAAATATTTTAAAAAAACACCTAAATTTTGAAGAAATTGCTCCGGTGAATAGATATGCCTAGCTGCTTTCCATTCACTTTAGTTTTTTTTTTTTTCAATGTTTTAAACGGGGAAACAGCAGCTCTGGGTGCGGAGATTTAGTCGCCATCCTTGGGGGCATAAAAAGCCGTGGCTAGGACCCTCACCCCATTCTAAAAAATAACGCTTGTGACTTTTCTTGGGCAAATAGTGTGGTGGTTTTTGAAATAATCAAGATGATGGGTTTATGTCTCGTGGCTGTTTGTACCATCTATGAGACAAAATATGGTGTTTGTTCCTACTCTAACTAATAAGAGAGCTGAAGTTAGGTTTGTCCTAGGAAAGGTGACTGAAAAAATATGAACAAGTCAAGTTTGAAGGGGTCTTTGATAAAGAGCATGGATTGTACAAACTTAAAGTTTCTGATATGAATAAAGTTGCATCTTCTACTTATATTGATAGTGTGTTTAATGTGTGTGGGAATGTATGACACCAAAGATTAAGATATATTAGTTTAAATAAAATGAAGAAACTTGTCAAACTATATTTAATGTTCAATTTTGAAGAAACTTCTTTTCATAGATGTGAATCATGTATTCATAAAAAAATGATAAAAATAATAATTTTCATTTGAAGTAATTAGAGTATCTGAATTATTAGAAATTATTCATTTAGTGATTTGTTGACCTTTTAAGACCAAAACCCACAAAGGAATGCAATACTATATATCCTTCATCGATGAGTAACTAAGATATAGTTATATATCTTATATCAATCAAGTCTGAAGAATTAGAAAAATTTAAAAAGTATCATCAAGAAGTTGAAATTCAACTTAAAAGAAGAATTAAAGACTTAAATGCCAGACCGAGGTGAAGAATATACCTCAAATGAATTTATTGAATATTGTAAGGAGAATAAAATCAAACCGTAAAACACGACACCTAAAACACTTTAAAAAAATGATGTGGCTGAAAGATATAATATGACGTTAAATCCATGTTGGCTCATGCATCATTACCCAAGGTGTTTTGGGGAGAAGCTATATGCACAACTATTATGTCCTTAATAGAGTTTTATGTAAAGTCATAGTGTTTACACCACATGAATTATGTACTGAAAGAAAATTAAATCTAAGCCATCTTCAAAGATGGGGTTCAATAGCTCACATAAAAATTATATATCGGTCAAGAGATAAGCTAGATAATAGATCTATAATACATATTTTTATTAGATATTCTAAAGGATCTAAGGATTATAGATTTTATTATCCTAATAAATGTTTGATTGAAAGTAGAGTCATTGTATTCTTGAAAGAGAAAAACATGTAACCGGTCATTCCCGAAATAAATGAAAATGATTTGTTTGATCCCATCTATGATTTTGATGATTCTCAAGAGCAATTAGATAATGATGAGCCATCAGTTAGTGATTCATCTACCTCATACCCGACACAGGCTGGCGATAAAATGCACGAGCTCATCCTTTATATCTAAATGACTACTATATTTACCTGTCAGAGGAATTATGTTACTTGGCAAACCTTGATGACATGAAAGATAATTTATCATATAATAAGATAATTAATTTACTTGAGTCAACCGATTAGATAAAAGTCATGAACGAGAAAATTGAGTCTATTGAAAAAAACCTAGTCTGAGAATTATCTTATTTACCTGAGGAAAGAAAAGCCATTTGATATAAATAAATATTAATAAAGAAGTTCAAGTCCGATGGTAGTATAGACAAATTTAAAGAAAAATTAGTTGCAAAAGGATTCTCTCTTAGAGAGAAGATTTAGACTATGTTGATACATATTCCCTCATTGCAAAATTTGCCTCTATAAGAATAATCTTGGCTATTGTATCTCATTATAATTTAGATCTACATTAGATGGATGTTAAAACTACATTCCTAAATAATGATTTTAAAGAAACTATCTTTATGAATCATCTTGAAGGATATATTGTTAAAGGCCAAGACAAGTTAAAAAAATCTCTATACAAACTTAAACAATCACCAAAACAATGGTACTTGAGGTTTTATAAGATAATTACTACATTGAGATTCATGAAAAATAGATTTGGCCATTGTGTTTATATTTAGAAAAGCATAAGCAAATTCTCTATACTTGTTTTGTAACGATAATGAAGTGCTTATCAAAATCAAGTCATGGTTAAGTTCTCAATTTAAGATGAAAGACATGGGAGAGGCATCCTATGTCTTTAGAATCAAAATCACTCGAGACAGGAATTCTAAACTTTTAAGATTGAGTCAAGAAAGGTATATTAATCATTTACTCAAAAAAGTTTAGAATGAGTGATTGCAAGCTTATTAGGACAATGGTAAAAAGGATAAAATTGAGTAAAAATGATTGTCCAAGCAAAAGAAAAGAAAGATTGAATGTCTTTTATGCATAAACCATTGGAAGCTTGATGTATACTATGTTATATAGAAAGCCTGATATCAGATTAATTGTTGGCCTTGTTAGACGCTACCATAGTAATCCTAATTGGCCTCATTGAATAATCCCGGTTGGCTTTACTGGCAAGCATTGGAGAAAGTATTTAGATATTTGAAAGAGACTAAAAACTTGCAATTGAGTTTTCAAGTAGATAACTTAAAACTAACTATCTGTTTTGCTAGTAGTAGAGATGATAGTAAATCCATTTATGGATATTTTTTTTTTCCTTAGTGGAGGTGTTGTTTTTTAGTCTTGCAATAAACAAAGATGTGTAGCTCGGTATACCCAAGAAGCTGAGTATGTTGCTTGCAATGCTACTATTACCTTTGTTGTTTAGATAAGCTGGTTGATCAGATAATTGAAGCTGTATATAACCAATAGGCCAATGTATATTTAGTGCGACAACCAAACAACTATCACTCTTACGAAGAATGAAGCAAATAGCTTTAAAAGTAAACACATAATGGCGAAATATCATTATATACATGACATAATTGAGAAGAATAAAATTGTATTCAGCTATTTACCTACCACTGATATGATTGTTGATCCTTGAACCAAAGGCATTTCAAAAGAATTGTTTCAAAACATGTGTCCTCTATGAGATTGATATATATCTAGTTGAGACATCTAGCTGAATACATAAAAGCAAAATACTTGTTGCTAGATCTTTAATGTAAGTGAAAGACTTCAATAGTAGGAGGAGAAATCCTGCATCATGATTCGGTGCACATGACCAAGTGAAAGATGTTGGATTTGGGTAAGCTGATCCAGATGACCATGAATCCTCACACATGGACCTATGTGATAAGCAGAGAGTCTGACCCAATCTCGGCTTTTCTCATAGGGTGTCCTTGCTGGGCAAATCAAAATGCTTTTCAAAATTATGAAACTGTTTTTACATTGATCAAAAGCAACAAATTTTGATCTTTATCTCAATCGGTTGAGGATTTCACAAATGCATGATTACTGTTGGGAACAGCTATACCAGGGGAGGTTTACAAATACCTAGCCCCTGCTATTCGCAGGATATCCAAAATACATGAAAATCCTATCTCCCCCGAGGCAGGCCGTAAATACAAATCTCTCTCTCTGTCTCTCTCTCTCTCTCCAAACACCTATTGGTCCTCCGTTCAATATCTATATTTTGTGGTTGAATAATATGCTATATGAGATGAACTGCCCTGAGGGCAAGGGGTTTTACACTGCCAGGACAACGACCGTAAGTATGGGCAAGCAAAGCCAACATGGCTAGGTCTTTGATCCTGAGGGTGGTTTCTCCTTGAAAATATTAAAAAAAAAAAACATCATGCTCGTCTCAAGAGGAATTGGTGTAGTGGGGTGGGGGCTTGGCGATTAGACAAAGCTTTGATTTTCACGGGTTTCTCCTCTCTAGGCAAGCCAACGCTCACCATAGACCCCAGGAGTGAGGGTCCTAGCCTCGGAGTTTTGTGTCACTGACACGATTACGTGCTGGGTGCAGTTTCTTCGAATTATAAATATAAAAAAAACCCACCAAAAGGAAAGTATGCTGCCCATATATAGGTAAGTTTACTTATAAATAACAAATCCAACTTTGATTTCTCAAATAACAACCCCAACCAACATGTTCAATTTGGCATGTCCCAATTGCTAACTGTGATGTCAAAGCTCAAAAGAGGCTCTGAAAATTTTCAAGAATATTCTACGTGAAAAAAAATTCTCACATACCCCTCCACCCAATTTGCTGCACGAATGCTGACCTTGGAACTGCTCCTTTGGCAAATAACGCCTTAGAACGTGCAAGAGAAACCATGCAGTACAAGAAATCTCCACATGGAGATGGTTGATTGGTCCAAACACATGCAAATTGTTAGGTATGCTCTGACAACAGTTCAGCATCCAGACTGGATTCTGAAAGAGCAGTTGTGGGGCATCTGCTAAAACCGGGGATGGTAAATCTGGTATTGTTAATTAATGGTGGTATTGGGAATCCCCTTGAAATAGTGGGCATCATTTCATTGTCGTGGTACACATCCAATTCACAAGGGTGTAGACTCGACCAAGGAGAGAATCCATGGTGAGGGTGCAGAGACTAAAGTTTCTTGCAGTGCTGGGCTTCTTCTTGGTAGCCCTTGTTTTACCAGCCTTGGGACAACCAAGCGCAGCGCCTGCCATTTCCCCTTCTATTGATGGTAAGTTCTAATCCTAAAAATTACTAGATTGTGATTATTATTCATAGTTTTTTTTTTTTTAAATCAAGATAACATGGTTCATGAGTTCAAAGCCATTTTTCTATTTATTTAATTTGGAGAAATTTCATTTAGCCTCTTTGGAAAACGAACTATTATGTTTTCTTTGTGAAAATGTGATCTATTAATTACCTGTTTTAGTTGTTTGGGCACTGCATGTTAGTGCTTCACAAGGTGCTTGATCACATTATGGAAAAAGTAGTAGCTTCATGTCTTCAATTTCATGATATGTCACTCAAGTTCTCCTAGGGCATTTTCAAAAGAGTAAGACATTTATAGTAAACCTTGCAGGTGATTTAATATCTTTTGGGGAAAGCATTGTGGAATTATAAAATTGAACAGCAGATCAGGTGCAATCACATTGCACACTTTAATGTGCGGCACTCGATCTTTAATGTGCCACATCCTGCAGCTGACAGGTTGTATCCTAGAAATGGAGAGTGGTATAGGTGCGACGGCATGCTCAAAGTGTGCAATGTGATTGTACCTGATCAGCCCTCATCTTTCATCCCTAGTTGATAGGACATCACAAGTTGGAAAGCATCCCTCCCTGCAAGGACAAAGCTGAGTGTACTGTACTCCCCAATGGTCTGGGGGATTTCAAAGGTTTTAACAACTAGAGGTGGGCATTTTTTCCCTAGGCTAACCAAAAAATAAAAGTGCCCTTTATGTTGGCAATAGAATGAAACGTTTTGACCGTATGAAATGCAAATCTTATCATATTAATTTTAGTAGGCCCATTTTACATAAAGGTGTATTAGGCTTTTTCTGTAAAACATCAACTACTCAAAATTTAGAGTATTATCCGTTGGTGTTTTACTTTTTAAACTGAATGATATTTGTGGATTTGGCAGGGACATCAATTGATCAAGGAATAGCATATGTGCTGATGATTGCTGCTTTGGTGCTGACCTATCTAATCCACCCTCTTGATGCTTCCTCCTTCTACAGCAACTTTTTTCCATAGATGGGAGATGTTAATTCCACTTTAGTGTACCATATGTTTTTGGGCTTTCCCTTGCTGTATGCTTTTTAGTTTCTGTTAACCCTTAGAAACCTTTTTTGTATCAATCCCCTAGCAGTTTCTTGTTCTATCATCAATTTCATCAATTTTTCATTCTTAATTTGTCTTTTATATATATATATATAAGACAACTTTGTGCAGAGTAGTTATAGATAATGTTGTCTGAATCGGTTTCAGACAAATTGATTTTAAAAATGTTGATTTAAATTCAAATTCATAGAAATTTTGGAAAAAAAAATTACAAAAACATAAAAAGAAGGGCTGATTCAACCACACTTGAGCTCGAATAGGGCTGCTTGGGAGCAGGGTCCCAGAGAAGTTGGGAGGACATCAAAGACACTTAAATGACGTGCCAGGGTCCAAAAGGATTTGGATTGTGTTTGGAAGAAGGAAGTGGAGGGAGGCGTGAATATCGGCTGGGAATCAGCCAACTCCAAATCCTAAAAACTTCAATTTTCAACGCCTCTCATAAAGAGGTATTTACAACTCCTTGAATTACAAGGATCCCAGTGGGTCCCTAAATTTTGGAAGATTAATTTTTTTTACTCCATTTACCTTAGTAAATCCCTTATTCACCGTCTCCCTCTCACCTTAAACTCAATATACTTAGAAATATGCTTAGCTGCTGCCTACAGCCAAGCATGGTGAGGAATCATGAGGAGTTGAAAGCCTGCTTGGAAACAATAGAGATAATCCAAAACTCATTTTTTAATCCATTTCCCTTGTCCAGTTTTTATATTTTCCCCACTCCTTTCAAATCCCCAAGCACCAGTTCCAAAACAGAGCCTTAGGTTCTGTCAAATCATGGTTGAGTGGGCCGATTTTTTAATATGGATGTGACGCACAAGCTAATCGATTGGGGGCCAATCAGAGATTTGAATGTCAACAATGGTTATCCAGAATGGTTACCTCATGTACAAGTCCATTCTTTTCCTTTTCACTTTTTAAATAGTAGTCGCCACTCTGGTTATATTTACAAATTGAGCTCAGTATTTTCTTACCTATAAAACAAATGAAGAGAACCCATCTAAATGTTTAAGCACACAAACACAACTATTGCAGAAAGCATTCCTGCACATGCATGACAACCATCACATTTTGAGCCCCACATGGCTGTCATCAAAGTTATGCTACATATTGGCCCAGGAAATTTTCACTCAGACTCGGTGCGTGCTATTTACTGAGTCTCCCTTCTTTGGCAACTTGGGAATCAGCTTCAGTTCATCCAGAAATGGAGTCCACAAAAAAAATGCATTTCTCTGTTAACACAGTGGAAGCATTATTCGATTCCCAGACAAGGTGGGGAATGGGCAGAAATTTGCACTCTAGTTTCCAAACACCACAAGACAATTACAACCTTGAAAGTCCCATTCAGATGCAGTAAGTGAAACATTTTCTTGAATATTTTGTGGGTCAAGCCCTAGAGATATGATTGTGGTTGAATGTGACTGTCAATAATGTTGGTGCTGTTCTGCCAACGGACACAACAAATCCAATCGTTTTTGCCAAACTTACCAAAATAGTAATTAAGATAGCCGTTCAAGTAACGAAGGAGGAGACAATTTCCTCCAACGGGACAGCATGTACAAATCCAATTTAAGGGAAATCTCTATAAATAGTGATGACACATTGGAAAGTGTTTGCAAAATTTGGAAATTGCCTATTTTAAAAGGTGAGGAAATACCGTGCAGTCCCATTGGAAATCACCAATCTCACGACATCTCTCTCTGCCCTTCATTTCTTGAAACCACCATAGATATAGATATGGGTCTAACAGTGGTATTAGAGCAGCGGTCATATATCAGATAGTCTGCTGCGCTCTCAATGTTGGGGTTTTCATGTCCAACCTTCTATCCTATTGATCACTCTGCTTCAAGTGCTTGCATATATTGGAAATCACAGCAGCCACCCACTCTGCATCGCAACATATTATTTAGCGATCAGAGCCAAGTCCAGCCTCTTTGAGGCATTTTAACAAACACATAGTGTGCAGCCTTGCTGCAAGCTGTGTTTCTTTGTCTTGGCGCACAAACCGCATATACACGCTGCATATAGATTTCTGTTCTGAGATCTTTATTTGAGACAGTTTAGAAAGCACTTAGTGTGCAACTCTATTGCTACACATCGTGCATTTCCTTTAGAAGTGGTTGAGGAATATACTCAAACACTTGGTCTGCAGATTGTATGTGGCCTCCATCACCTTTTATATTCTATTGTTAAGTTGCTTGGAAATCTCTTCTAGTAGGAGGTCAAGAGGATATCGGATAACCTCTTGGGCACTTCATTATCGAGTACCCCTGGGATTGGGTATTTCTTCACCTAGTGAGCAGCCGGTTTTGGGTATATTCCTCTTGTTTTGCTTGTCTGAAACACTTTGTTGCTTCGTCTTTGTTTCCCCGCTTCTTGCTGGTAGGTGGCTGGACACTAGCCAACCGACAAAGTAAATCGACCGGCCCTAGCAAATCACCAGATTACAGTTCTCTGCCAGCCGTGTGTAGAGAAGGAAGTTGGAACCCTGTAATTTGAGAAGGGTTCAGAGTTCACTATTCCTCTTTTATCAAAAGATAATTTACTGACAATTCTCTGTTAGTGGCTTTGACGTTCTGAAATTGCTAAAAAGCTGTCTAATAATTACTGCAGAGTGCTTAATTGATGAATATTTACAGTTTGAAGACATATATTGGTGATTTTGAGACTTGAAATCTCATTTTAAGTGGTTCGAATTATATTATTGATAAGTACCTAAATTTATGAAATTCAGAAAAGTGGTTGTTGTTTGTCATATATTTTGTTTAGTATTTCTGAATAGTGTCTGAACTTGTTCGAAGTTCAAAAACCTGTTCTTAACAGATTTGCAAAACAGGGTAAAATTTTCTGAAAATTCCAATTCGGTAGTTAAAACACTTGTTTACATAACAAATTTTTTTTTTGTTTAGGTTGGCACGCTGGGGTTAGGCAGACCCAGGGAAGGAGCCAGGAATGGGTGGGCACAAATTCTAAGGCTGGAAACGACATGAACAGGGCCTGGCTCGACTCAGAAATTGAGCATAGCGCTAAGCTCTTAGCTAGCTCATTTAGGTAAATGAGCTGAGCACAAACATGACAAGCTCAATTGGCTTGACTTAGGTCATTTTACATATTATATATTTAATATACTTTTATATTATATATTTATACATATATTATTATATATATATATATTATATACCCAAAATACATATTATATATGTTTTGTACATGGATTAAACATATATTTATATGTATTATACATATATTTTATATATTATCAAGCTTTAAAAATGCTTAAAAAACAATTTTTTGTAGAAGACAAGTCAGCTTGTAATTGGCTCGCAAAGAACAGGGGCATAGCCTTAACGATCCAAGCTCGGCTCGTTTACCAGCCTAGCAAACCCTTTTATTGGCATGATTTTTGGATTGAGAGAGAGATCAGAGGTTTGTGTGTGTGTGTGGACATAAAAGATCAGAGTGGGCTCGTGCCCACCGTGACCTCAATGTGGCTCCACCACTGGGCACACCCCACTAGTTATACAATGCATCACTGGGTTTTGAACAAATTACATAACAATTTTTGGACATAAAAATGCACTATTCTTTGGGAACTTTAAAAGATAGTCAAGGACATAATATTTGTTGCACTTTGTTTATTAATTTTGATACTATTTTCTCAAGGTGCAAATATGGTGAATTGTCAAAATTTGTTAAGTTGAATGGTTCAAACTTCGACATTTGGAGAGCCATAGAATGAAACATGTTTTGATCTTTGAAAAGATCCACTATGTTCTAAAGAAGCAAAACCCATGCTTTCAAATGACGCAACTCTTTAAGAAAAAAATTACGTTAGACAAATATGTTGAAGATGACTTTTATGCAAAAACTACTTTGCCTACTTTTTATGGAGGACAATTTGATAAAGGTCTTCGAAGAATATCCTATTACCAAGAGTATGATAGATGCCATATGCGCAACAAATTTTGAAACTCAGTTATTGAAAAAGTATAATTCTATTCAGTAACTCATATTCAGATACAAATCTATGTGTCCTCTTTGAGAAAAAATCTGATTTTTGTTCCAGAATTGGTCAAGAAAGGCTATGAGGATAAATTTCTTCTAGGAAATGTACCATCAGTATTTATAATCATGTTGTGTGGCAGGTCACTTTGATTTCAAATATTGTTTGTTTTCATTTCAATGTAATTAAAAATATTTTTTATTTTTGTTTTGGATTAACTATTCTTTTAATGTTGATCCTTATTTATGACATACAAGATTGGGACACATAAATATTAACAAAATGAAAAGAATTGTTAAATATGGACTAATACCTGAATTAAATAATTTAGACTTGAGAAAATGTAAACCTTGCATATGGGAAAAAATGACTAGAAAACCATTTACTAAATTTTATCATTAAAACTCTTAGAAGTAATATATTTTGACATATATGGACTATTTACAATGGAAACATATGATACAATATTTTATAACACTTATAGATGATTTTTCAAGATTTGGTTAGGTTTATTTTATAACATATAAATATAAGGCTTTAAAATTTTTTGTTAAATATATAAAAAAAAGTTAAAGCACACTTAAGTAACAAAATTAAAAGACTTTGAATTGACACATTTTATAAGGAACATAACATCACGGAACATAAAACTATGCCCTATACACCACAACAAAATAGACTTGTTGAAAGGTGAAATATCACTCTTTTAGAAATGATGAGATCCATGTTAGCTCATGCAAATCTAGCTAAATTTAAAAAAAAAATGCCGTAACTATTGCTATGCATATACTAAATAGAGTCCTTAAGAAAGCTATAGACAAAATACCTAATGACCTATGAATTTTGGACATATAGAAAACCAAACATTAGTTACCTTAGAAAATAGAGATCAACTACTTATGTATGGATCCCTAACCAACAAAAAGACAAACTTGACTATAGGAATATTAAGTATACCTTTGTAGGTTACCAATTAAATCCAAAGTTTATAGGTTTTGTCACCCTAAAAAAGGATGGATAGAGAGTAGAAATGCAAAATTCTAAAAAGATCAATATATTAAACCTAGTCTAGATATTAGTAAACCATTTAAACTTAAGGAAGACCTAACTTGAGTATCCTATTCAATTAGATGATGACAATTCTATGCCGCCAGATAATAAAAAAGTTGTTACCTTTCGGAGATTTTGATACTTTAGCTCATCTTTTTGTCATAAAAGGCCAAAACTTTACCTTCTGATTTAGATGAATATTATATGTACCTACTGAAGAACGATGTTATTTGTTGATATAGATGAATTAGATGATAGTCTCACTTTTACTGATCCACTTAATTCACCCGAGCCATCTGAATGGATTTAAGCCATACAAGTTGAAATAAACTCTATATAAAAGAATAATATTTGGGAATCAACTGATCTATCAGAAAATCATAAAGCCATTGGATGTAAATGTTTTAAAGAAAAAGTTAAAATAAAATAGAACAATAGATAAATTTAAAGCTTGATTAGATGCTAAAGGCTTCTTACAAAAAGAAGGAATTGATTAAGTGGATACATATTCATCGGTAGCTAAGATGATGTCCGTAAGGATTATTCTTGCCATTGTACCAAATGGATGTAAAAATAATAGTTTTAAATAGGGATTTGAAAGAAATAATATATAGGAAACAACTTGAAGGTTTCATTATTAAAGTTTAAGAAGACAAAATATATGAACTAAAGAAACCTTTATATGAATTAAAAGAATCCCTAGATGATAGTACCTAACATTTTACAATGCTATTAACAAAATGGGTTACCAAACAAATCTTTCATACCATTATGTTTATGTTAGGAAAAGTGGGAGTACTTTGTGATCTTATCTTTAAATGTTGATGGCATACTAATTATTAGTAATGACATATCTATGATAAACAAAACAAAATCATGGTTGAACTTTGGGAATTAAAATTGAAAGATATTAAAACTCAAACTGTTAACTATGTGTCCAGTCATTTCCTACCCTAGTTTAGAAAAACTTGCAAAAGTTGGCTATAATCCATAAAATTTTAGAAAAATCCTATAAAAATACTCAACATAAAATAATTTGTCTGCTATCGAGGATGGCAAGACGACAAAACTTTTTGACATCTGCTATTGAGGATGGCAAAAAGTTTTTACCATTTGGTGTGAGACGACAATAACTTTTTGCCGTTTGGTGTGGGATGGCAAAAAGTTTTTGCCGTTTGATATTGGGGATGGCAAAGAGTTTTTCCGTATGATATTAGGGATGAAAAAAGGTTTTGGACAACAAAATGTTTTTGCCATTCAATATTGAGGATGATAAAAGTTTTTGTTGTTCGCTACCCCAAATGTAGGGATATGCCTTAAGCCTTATTCCTATCCTATCCCAACCCCCATATTCCTTCTTTGGAGATAAGCACAGATCCATTTGTTAGATTTGAATATGAAAACCCCTTGACATGTATTTCATCCTTAACTCCTATAAATAGGTTCTGACCCCTAGAACTTGATCCATCTGAGAATCCTTTGTCTGAATTCTGGCCCTAGAAGGAATGAACTCCATAATTGTGCCCTCACTGTGTCCCTTTTCTCATCTCAAGTTTGGTCTCCTATGTAGAGGTGTTACTGGCCAAGAGGAAGCAACTCTTAGATCATTATATGTGTTGTAGGAGGGGGAAATAGCTGAAAAAAGCCTACCAATCGGTGCCAAAAAGATTAATGGACCTAGAGTCTAAAAAATATAATTTTCAGATCAACTTGGTTGTTTATTATTTTATTTTAGTTTTTGTATTTATTTTATTTTATTATTTATTGTATAAGTGCTTATACATCTTTTTGATCTATTACATATTTCATTTTATGGATAGTTGGGATCCTAGACTTGAATTTTTCTGATAGTGGACTTTAAACTGCTGTTTCTGCTTTACCTTCTTATAAAGAAGGATGGTCGAGGCTTGAAATAAGCTTCTCATGTCTTATAAACGATTTTAAAAAGGTTTTGTAAAACAAGGTGAGTATATTTTCTTTTATCACAAAATTTTTTATTAAAAAAGGATTAAAGTAAAAATGGTTGTCTAAAAGAGGGATATGAAAGACTAAATATTCCCTATATACAAGCCATTGGAAGCTTAATGTATGCTATATTGTGCAATAGGTCATACATAAATTTTGTTGCTGGCCTTGTCAATAGGTATGAAAGTAATACTAGTCTTCCACATTGGTATGCAATAAAAAAAATCTATATATTAAGAGAACTACAAATCTTAAACTATGCTTTCAAGATGTTACTTTGATATTAGTTGGATATTCTAATGTCAACTTTGCTGGGAGCAGAGATGATAGCAATTCACTTCATGACATGTTTTCCTCTTTGAAGAGGGAGTTGTTTCCTGATCATGTAAGATAAAGGGGTGTATTGTACAACACACAGAAGAAGTTGAACCATGTTTGGTGACTGGTTAAATTGATTTATAAAATATCTAAAGCTAAACATAACTGAGACATGAATTTATTATGATAATCAAGCAGCTATTAGCTTGATGAACAATGGACCATACAACTCTAAAAACATGTACATTAAAGCAAAATATCAATATGTGCATGACATGATTAAGAGAAATGAAATAATTGTAAGTTATATTCCCTTCTGTGATATGATTGTGGATCCATTAACAAAGGGAATACATGAAGATTTATTCTCAAACCATGTCAGCTTCATGGGACTCAAGTATGTTTGAGTTTGAGTGTCATGATGAAATAAGTTCTTGGGATCATGAAAACCCTCATGACAAGAATTCCATAGATAGTAGTGAAAAAGCGATGTATGAGTTTGAGTGTCATGATGGAATAAACCGCTAAGAGCGTGAAAACCCTCATGACAAGAGTGCCATGGATAGTGGTGGAAAAGCTTATAATGTTATAATGGATTAAGCCGCGGGGTGTGAGAACCCTCACAATATGAGTTCCATGAATAGTGGTAAAAAAATTAACTACCTCCATAGAGTCATGATAGAATAGCCAGTGGGAGTGAAAAACCTCACGCCAGGAATTACACAGATAGAGAGAGTATTTTGTCTTCATGGGCAGGTAGGAGATGTTTGTAACTTGCCCATGAAGAGCACGTTATGGAAGGAAGTCCTCCTTTCATGATGTGCCTAAGGCCATCTTAATTATAAAGTTTAGAGATTAAAATCAGTTTTCAAAAATCCAATCATTTTTGTAAAGCTTACCAAAATCGTAATTAAGATAGTTGTTTAAGTAATGAAGGAGGAGACTATTTTCTCCAATGGGACTGCATATACAAATCTAGCTCAAGAAAAATCTTTATAAATAGAGATTCTATATATTGAAAAGTGTGCGAAATTTGAAAATTACCTACTGTAAAAGACCCAAAGAAATAAGTGCACTTCATTGCATGAAACCACCATAGATATATGTCTAACAATAAGTTCTTAACAACCGCTAGAAATGATTAGGCCAGTCTTACAATAATATTTTAGAAAACTTCCTTGTGTTCACAATGGACCGTGCTGCTTTCAAGAGTGTCAACTAGTTGGGTAGTGCATTATGGGATCATATTTTTAGGCCAAAAAACATGATCCAAGGTTTAATTTTATTAAACAAACTATGTTGAACCTATGATTTGCAGCTCAATAGTTTCATGCCCTCAATAGCACCAAATATTAAACTTATAATATATATATATATATATATATATATATATATATATATATATATATATATATATATATATATATATGCTACATTTGAAGACACAATCTCTTTCACCTTTTTTGAAATTTTCTTATGGATTTAACCTTATAGATGTGAACTATATATTTTATTTATTAAAAAAGCATTCTAGCTCACATATTTGCAATATGTAGGTGGGTCTTTGAAGTGCTTTAAAAACCAATAACACATAATGTACCAAAATTCTATGAGCCAAAAAAGCATATTTTTACACCAAAAAAATATGATCTGAAGTGTGATTCATAGCAATGCTCAATTCATATATATGTATATATCATATTGGCTACACTCAAGGGTAAGAAACCCCTTAATGAAAAATGTAATAATTTTAATTTTTTTAACTTTTTTTATACATTTGACCCTTCAGGTGTGATCTACATATTAAATTTAGTAAAAACTGACTTATCTTCTCAACACATGAACCCATGCATGAACATGGTCATCCATGGTCATGTATGACAAACATCCCCCACTTGACCATGTGAATAAAATCATGATGCAGGATTTTACGTCCCACTATTGGAGTATTTTACTTGCATCAAGGTTCCTAAAATGAGTTATTTTCTTTGTTACTTATCCAACTCTATGTTTTATTAGATATATCTTAATCCCATATAGGATATATGTTTTGAAAACATTTTCTCTGATATGCCTATTGCTAAGGGATCAACAATCATATCAGATGTAAGAAAGTAACTGAATGTGATTTCATTCCATTCAATCATGTCATAAATATAATAATATTTTATCATTATATGTTTACTTTTAAAATTGTTTGCTCCACTTTTTATAAGAGAGATGACAACTTGGTTATCACAACAAATTTGTACTAATCCGTTAGTTATACCATACTTTAAATCATTAATAAAGCGACTTATCCAAATGACAAATGTGACATTAGCATTGCATGCAATATATTCTACTTCCTGAGTATGCTGAACAATATAACCATGTTTTTTATATGACCAGGAAACTGCTCCTACTCTAAGGAGAAAAAATATCTAGAAATGAATTTACTATCATCTCTGCTGCTAGCAAAGTCAACATCAGAATATCCATTCAGTTCTAAAATATCATCTTGAAAACACAATTTCAAGTTTATAGTCCTTTTTAAATATCGAAATATTTTTTTTACTGCTTGCTAGTGAGGCCAACCATGATTACTTTGGTAGTGACTAACGAGACCCACAACAAAGCTGATATCAAGCCTCGTTCATATAATAACATACATCAAGCTTCCAACAACTTGTATATAAGAGAAATTCAGTCTTTTTTGTCCTTCACATGAACTATCATTTTTGCTTAATTTGACACCTTTTATCACAGGCATTCTAACAGGCTTGTAGTCACTCATTCTAAATTTCTTGGGTATATGATTTATATACCTTTCTTAACTCAAGTTCAAAAGTTTAGAATTTCTATCTTTGATGATTTTAATTCGAAGAACATAGGATGCCTCTCCCATGTCTTTTATCTCGAATTGAAAATTTAACCATGACTTGGTTTTGACAATCATATCATTGTCATTTTCAGTCAAAAGAATGTCATCTACATACAGTGAGAGGATAGCAAATTTGATCTCATTTTTTCAAACATAAACACAGTGGTCAAATTTATTTGTCACAAATCTTAGTGAAGTAATTGCCCATGAAAATGGTTTTGTTAAGCTTACCATTTAGGAATATAATTTTAACATCCATTTAACATAGATCTAGATTGCAATGAGATATAATAGCAAGAATTAAATTTATTAAGACAAATTTTACAACAGGTGAATATGTATCAACATAGTCTAATCATTCTTTTTGAGAAAAACTTTTATCTACCAATCTAGCTTTAAATTTATCAATACTACCATGAGATTTGATTTTTTTTTTATAATCCATTTGCATCCAATGACTTTCTTTTTTTCAAGTAAATCAGTCAATTTCCAAACTTGGTTTTTCTCAATGGACTTAATTTTTTCGTCCATGGCTTTTATCCAGTCTATTGACTCATGTGATTTTATTGCCTTATTATATAACATGTTATCTTCTATGTCATCAAGGTCTACGGTATAACAGAGTTCCTCCGACAAGTATACATAATAGTCATCTAAGTATGATGAGAGAGCTCTAAACCTCTTGTGGTCAATTTGAGTCCGATGAGAAGAAGACAAAGAACTAACAATTGATTCATCATTACTTAACTATTCTTATGAGACATTAAAGTCATAGTATAAATCAAGAGGATTATCTTTATTTATTTAAGGAATAATTGGTTTCATGTTTTGATCTTCCAAGAATACATCTCTACTTTCAACTAAACCCTTATCAGGATAATAAAATCTATAACCTTTGGATCTTTTGAGATACCCAATAAAGATGCACCTTATAGATTTTGTATTGAGTTTGTCTCTTGATCGCTTTATAACCTTTATATGAGCTATTGAACCCCCATCTATGAAGGTGATTTCGGTTAAGTTTTTCTTCAATATGTAACTCATAAGATGTAGAGACAATAGCCTTATAAGGAATCTTATTTAAAACATATGTTGTTGTATGTATCGTTTCTCCCTAAAATACTTTGAGTAACAAAGCATTAGACAATATGCATCTAACCATGTCAATAAGAGCCCTATTGTATCTTTCAACCATACCATTTTGTTGAGGTGTGCCTGGAGTTATAGTTTGAGGTCTAATCATGTTTGCCCTATACATTATTCAAAAATTTTATTTGAGGTATATTCTCCTCTTCAATCGAACCGTAAAACTTTAATCTTTCTATCAAGTTGGGTTTTAACTTCTTGATGATATTTTTTAAAATTTTCTAATGCTTTATAATTATATGTTATAAGATATATACAACTATATCCTACCCTAGGTCATCCTCCCTTTCAAGCTTCGTGGTTGGGGGCATCTCCTTAATGGCAGCAATAAAGAAGAGCAAGGAGATGCTCCTATGACTGCAGCCCTTTATTGAGGAGGAGAGGATGCCGATGGAGGTGGTGATGCACTACCGGTGGCATCGAAAAAATGGCAAAGACGGTCGGATGGTCGGTGTAGGAAGAAGAGTGAAGGGGAGAGGAAGAAGGTTGGCCATTTTAGGGCAAAAAGATGAAAGAGAAGGATATCAATGCCAATCTAATGGGTTAAAAAAAATCCATTATATAATTACTTTATAATGATGACTTAACGTTGCCGTTATTGTCATATTTTTAGCCATAAATTTTTTTTATCACTGTTAAAGAGTCACCGTTAAAAATACTGTTCATTGTAGTAAATTAATGGACATATAATGTCACTGTTATAAACATACCTATAATGGCAATATCTAAAGTCATCATTAAAGATTGTTTATAATAGTGACATATTTAACGACCATATAATGTCATCTTTGATAAACACACCTGTAACAGTGATATATAAAGGTGCTGTTATAGACAAATCTTTGACAACTATATTTGTGTGTGACCAAGGATATATAAAGCCACCATTATTGCTAAGTCAATAGCTGTGACCTTTTTTGTCGCCGTTAAAGAGTCACCGCTATTAACCTTGTTTCTTGTAGTGTGTTGACACCCCCAAAACGAGATATTTGTCTCTCATAAAATCAGCCCACCAAGATTTACTGAAGTAAATATGTAGCACTAATTTTGCAAGATCGGCAATCAATTTTTCTAAGACCTATGCCTCCCTAAGTCTTGGGTTTACACAAAACCTCCCAAGCAACCAAATGTGATCTTTTACCCAAGCCATGATCTTGCCATAAAAAAATTCTTAAATAAAGTTTTCAACTGGGCAATAACTTGTTTTGGAATTTTGAAAGACATCAATTCAACCTTTTTAAATGATTATTTAAATGAAGATGTTTATATCAAGCAACCAAAGAGATTTGTTGCTGAAGAGAAGGAAGAAAATGTGTATAAATTGAAAAGCTCTCTACATGCTTAAGCAAGCCCTTAGAGCATAATAAAGTGAGAATTTAGAAATTTTGTAACCTTCTCCTCTTACGTTGAAAGGGTTATAATTTTCAGTTTGTGGACTATTAAATTCCATGAAGAGTTTAGAAAATTTTAGGTAACTCTCACCCATGTTTAGGAAAATTGTTGTTGAGAGTAAAATGTTTTTTGTTTTGAACTCTTAAATTTCTTTTTTAATAGCTTATGAGAGTATAATATTTTTTATTATTAGTGCAGCCTCCATGTAATTATTTTGGGACTTTTTTTTTGTAAGGTAAAAGTAAAACCGTGGGTGAATGGTACGGCTCAAGAGTCATCCTTGTTTCTTATAAATAGTTTCCTACCATTTTTCTTCTTTCAAATGTATGCTGCATCACGTGTCATCTCCATTAGAAGGTGAGCTGAAGCTTCTCCTAATTAACAAGAGAGTAAACACGGACGTAGTAGGTTGAGAATGAGTGGGGTTTTCTTTGTCATGGGCGTAAGTTGAAGTGTAACCGAACCCTGTAAAGTCGTAAGTTGTTAGCATCTTTTAGTGTTGTGGTTCGATTGTCGTTCCAATTACCATGTAATTTTTACCAACAACAATGGCTTGACACCACTTGGGAGGCCTCTATCGGTATAATTAACTTGCTATAATTGTTCATTTGCGACTTACAATGTACAATTGCGCTTAGAGTCTGTTTTGCTTTTGTTGAGTCTGATGTAAGCTGCCCGGTTCAGGTGAATCAATACCCCGAAGGGGCAGCCCGTATACTTGAACTGTAATAGCCTGCGGGCAAAATTGTGAATGAAGTAAATGCGTTGAGCTTTCTTTTGTTCACCCTCGTTGTGATTGCTTCTTGTGATTGCAATTTCTCTCCCTCTATTCTCTCTTGCTCTCTTGCACTCTGATTACAAGCTTCCGCGATCGGCAAGCGAGCTGACGAGTAGGCTTGCGGCGGTAAGGAAGGACCGTCGTGCCGCACTGGCCCATTGAAGGAAATAGGCCCGTGACAATAATACTCAATTATTTAACTAGTAATAACAATAAAATATTTAAACAACACAAACGTACTTGATGAAGGGCATGACCACACTGATATATTTTTTTTTAAAACAAGTGCAAACCACTTGGGTTCCTTGACCACAGAATACACTTATAGGTGACACGACTTATTTTTTTACTCGGAGAAACCGCTCTAGGCACATAGACCTAACCTAACCGCGCTGGCTCAGCCTGCCGTACTTACGGTCTTTGTCCATGTCAGCCGAGGGATTACACCCCCCCCCCCCCGTCATTACACACGAACTAAAAGGCAAGAATATATTATGGCAACAATTGCAAGTAAAAATCAAAATAACAAAACTACTGACATACACAAGTCAGCATTCACTCCAACATTAAGTGCATGAATTGCAGTCCCTCTACTCTACGTCCTTGCCATAATTCTTCAGCAACCATGCTCCCTGAATCGGATTGGCTGTTGATGAATTTAACTCGAGGGCTGCTAGTTGTTTGATGTTGAAAGGATAGACATCACTTGTCAGGTTTGAGAAAAATGCCTTCAAGGTAATACTTTCGTAGACTGTACTTGTCAAATGTGCTCCATCGAAGTAGACATATTCAGACCTGTTTGAGCAGACCGAGCCTCCTTTCACGCATGCATCAAAATAGGTTTCAGCCGTTATCTCACAGCAAGCCTCATCTGTTTCCTTATATCCTGGTATAACATCACGCATCATTCTCAAACTCACCAGACAAATTATTGCTACTTTTTTTTTATAAGAGAACTCGGGGATAACCTTGTGAGATTTGAACTCAACACCCCTTGGTTATGATGGTGTGACCTAACCTTTCAGCCAGGTCGTTCGATCACAAATTTTTTGTATGATGAAATCTCTGCGGTCTGTGGCCTTTATCACCACTACTCAAATGTGGAAACCATAGTTACCAGGAAATGAAATTAATACGAGAAGCGAAGATGGGAATGGAGTGTTAAAATTAAAGTAGTATATATGAACTGGGAAAATGATAAGAGTTTCGAAGCGATTATGCAAGTGCATGAAAAATGAAGAGACACAAAGAAAGTAATATATGAAAACAAACAAGAAATCGTATAAACACAAATATAGAATGGCATGCGAGCTTGATAAGGAAGTGTCTGAAGTGAAAGGGAAGTGAGCAGAAAGTGCCAAGAAGCAAGAGGGAAACTTTGAAGGAAGAAAAAGGGAATCCATTTGGGAAACAAAGAGGAAGCAAACTTCTCTTTAAAGGAATCAACTTTCTCATATTTTAGAAGCTGGTTTTCCAAAGCTTTTTCTCATTTAGAGGAAGTGAGGAGTTTCTCCCTCCTGAAGCTAGCTTCTGATAAACAAGTTTCTCCATATGTAGCAAAAAGCTTTAGGTAACTATGGTGGAAACAATGAAGCCACCAAAAAAAAATGCTAATGTCATCATTTTTTTTTTCCACAGAGAAAGCTGGGGTTAGGCACACCCCTACCAGTTATACAACCATAACATTTGGGGTTCGAACTTGCGACGTCTGGTAAATCTAAAACACCAAAAATTTGTGTTCTGGCATATCACCTGATCATCCAACCTCCTACCTGGCCCGTCTATCTTAATCACATATGGATGGGAATTAGAGTTATGACTTCAGTAAGCTATATAAAAGTTAACTCCTTCACCAACAGGGGGCTCCGCTTGTCTGGTAGGAGCAGCTAGTGCACGTCACCTTGTGTTGGGACGTTGCATGTTCAAAACCCAATGGTATAGCAGTATAACTGGTAGGGGTCTGCCTAACACCAGCTTGCCTTTCAAGAAAAAAAAAGAAGTTTGCTCCTTGAACTGAGAGGCTTATTGTTAGTGTATGAGGAAGCGTAGGGCATACCGTGAGCAGAAGGATCCTTGAGTATGTCTTCGACAGTTCCATAGGGGTTAGCAAAGACCACAGCGGATCCTGGCATTGCTTGGGTTATATTGTCTATAGAACTCAGCAGGTGAGCGTTGAACAGCCTAGCTGCATGATTGTAGTCTTCAATGCATCCCGCCTTTCCTGTCATCGCTTCAAGGAAAGGGCTGCAGCCTATTACTTGTATACCAAACAGTACAAACTTTCGAGCTCCCAAAAGATAGACCCTCTGGAGAGACATTGTGAACAACAGAGCTGTCCGTTAGCACTTGATGCAATCGTTTATAGGAGAATGTTCTAGTCAGGTACCATTTTTGTTAGGTCCTATCTAAAAACATGGTGGTAGGTGTTTTCCGGTGAATCTCATGAACCCTGTAGATGTGTTCGCAATTGTTTATTTAATGAGAAACATGTTTTAGATTGAATCAATTTACGAAAAAAATTAGAATATTCTATCATCAAAGTTTAGTACAATATGAGCCATTGATTTTTCACCCCTCTAAAAACCAATTTGTGTTTTGTCAAACCACCTGATCCGTCTTCGAATTCATGTGCTACAAAGAAAATGTGTAGGAACCAGGGCGGGGGATATCGACAGAGTGCACAGTCAAAGCCTTTTCAAGGAAAGCACTGAATTCATTGTGGGGCCTGGTGAGAATTCTCAATCCTAGAAAGCTTTTCCTACTACCATCCAAACGTGCCCCTAATGAAACCAATAGGGTTCAGGAAGTTCTTCGTTGTTCACGTAACGCCAAACAGGCCAGCCTGAAGACCCAAGGGGTTTGGCGTAGTGGGATGAGGCCTAGGCCGTTTGATGGGCAGCCTAGGTTCAATTCCCATGAGCATCACCCCTGTTAAGGATACTGCAGATCAGATCCCCTGGATCAGGGCAATCTGGGTCTTTATGAGTTGGATTTGTGCTGGCCTTAACCTCCCATGCGTGAAGCTTCTTGACTCCCTAAGGTCGAGGGCTTACTCTAACAGAACATCGACCGTAAGTACAGCAGGCTGAGCCACTGCAGCTAGGTCTCTGTGCCTGGGACGGTTTCTCCCAGTGAAAAAAACAGGCCAGCCTGAATCTTTATAGTATATAAAAGAGTGTCTGATCTTTCGATGTTGCAACTAATGATAATAATAATAATAATAAGATGGTGAATGAGGCAAAAGATAGACCATTGTATACCTTGAGCTGGCCAATGAACATTCCTATGAGGTAATCAGTAAATGCAGTCAAATTGCATACAACCTCTGAAAAGTTTGCCGTGAAACATGACTGCCCGTAATCATTTTCTCCAGAGTTGAAAAAAAAATATGGATTTGGATAGGTACGAAGAAAGTTCAGTCTCATTCATCTGGGACCTCAGATCCGGCAGTGTCACGTTCTCAAAGAAACTGATCTGTGTGCTCAATGGCAAGCCCATCTGCCAAAAGAAATTAAACTTACTGTTACAACATGCACGTAGCTTGCAATCATTCCCCAGAGGTCTTGAAAATTATGAAATTTGATCTTTTCTGTGTATCGTTCAATAAAATGTATATGGCAGCCTGTCAACAAACTTCAGTTTTTAAAATCACAAATTGTTAAACTAGCTATAAAATCATAGTGAGCTCAATTCTTGCTTTTTACGATGTATCCTGCTCAAGAAATAGTTGTTATGTTCAGGCACGTTTTCTTTTAATATTGCATTTTTGCATTTCTTTCTTTTGTTTTTAATTTATTTTGTATTGATAAGCTCATTCAGATCATCTTGGTATTCTCTAAATATCACACAATGTTTCTCTACTGGCATTTGCTTGACTTTTTGTTTTTTTTTTGCCAATTTATTGTAAACTGGGGCTCAAATCATGATCTAGGTCGAGATTTTTGGACTAATGCGACATTTAATGTTAGAAAAATTTTCAAAAACCCACCTATAGTTTCGAGAGTAACAAAAAACACATCTAAATTTATGCTCCATTAATTAGAAACACATTTCCATCCATTTAACTTGTGTTATCAAGGGGTGCAACTTGGTCGGGTTCGGTTCGGGTCTCATGAGACCTGATTTTGAATCAGGTCCAAAAGAAAGACCCAAACCCGACCCAATCTAATTCATGTTAGGATACAGGTAAAAATTGTGGGCTCATATGGGTTAACACGTTCAGGTATAATCGAGTCAGATATTCAATAAACTCATTTTGATTCAGATTGAGTTCGGGTTTGGGTATGACTGAAAAAAATAGACCCATATGGGTTAACGGGTTCGGGTATGATAGGTTCAGGTTTCAGCTTCTGTCTTAATATATATGATTGGTATTTTAGACCTAATTACCTGCCAATAAAAAATTTGTAAATTGCTACAATTATCTATTTTATTAAGAAGATTAATATATGCTAACAATGGGCCAGATACAACAATGTCAAAAAAAAATTTATGACGAGGAACCCTTGCCGAAGCGAGGAAAAAACCCGAATGGGGACCACGACCACCGTGCCTTACGTGGCCAACCTCTGAAAGCTAGGGACACCCCGTGCTTCAATGGGGTTTGATCTGAGGTCTTCAACTCAACACCTTCACAACCGTCTTGCTGGCCATGCAGGCGACCCCCACAATGGTGGATACACCAATGCCATTAGAATGTGATGATCTAACAGCCTTGAGAAAAACCCACAAAAAGAACCCTTACTGGTTGTGTGACTGCTGCTAAAAGTTCTTTTTGCACGTTTTCAGCGGTTTGCCCATTGTTCGGTCTTAAAGTATTCGTATAGTTATGCCTGACTTATATATATATATATATATATATATATATATATATATATATATATATATATATATATTACTTACAGAGTCTAAAGTTGTGTCAAGGATTAGGGATGGCAGTGGACCGGGGGAAAGCGTCCCCGTTTGGACCGGGGATGAAAGGTATGAAACGGGGATGGAGGCGGGGACGAAGGTTAAAATCCATCCCCGTCCGGGGGTGGAGACGGGGATGGACGTGCACTTTTTCCCGCCCCGACCACTTTACACCGCAATATCCCCGCCCCGCCCAGCCTCATCCCCGTTTGAACCGGGGATGGAGGACATAAAACGAGGATAAAGGCGGGGATGGAGGATAAAATCCATTCCCCGTCGGGGATGGAGGCGGGGGTGGAGGATAAAATCTTGAGGCGGGGCAAGGGTGGAGACCTTCTCCCCCGCCCCGCAAACCCCCCCTCCCTCACTGCCATCCCTATCAAGGATACCCGAAGCAGCAGAGTCGTAGTTAACACCATTGAGAATTGCCTTGCCTGTGGCATTGGGAGCCAAGGAGGGAGGAAGGAAATGAGGGATGCCCAGAAGCTGCACCAGGATATCAGCAACGTTCCTTGCATTGGTAAATCTGCTGTAGGGACCTCCTAAATCTAAACTGTAAGGCCAATAATTGGCTTTCCATAGCGCAGTTTTCAAGTAGATGTTGTTTCCATTATCGACGACAAAGTCCCCAAAAGCGAACATAGCTTCCACTTGCTTCTCTGTTTCATGGGATGCTAGAGAGCAGTAAGGAAGGAGGGGCAAGAGAAAGAGAAGCAAGACAAGGAAAAATTTGGGCATCTTGGAAAGAGAGTATTTTCGGCTCTTTCTTTCGCTATTTCAGTGTGAATGCTGGCGCCAGTCTCTATATAGGCGGACAATGGCAAGGTAAAGAGATGAATTATTAGAATGTAAACTAAGCATCACACTATTACGCAGCAGCAACAGCTAGCACCGGACTTTTAGAGAGGGAGGATCAGGTGCAATGTGATTTCACACTGTAGGCGTAACTAAACACCAACCATAACACTTTTGGTGATCTGCTGCACCTTATCACCCATTCATCTTTGGGATACAGACAGTGGGTGTTCAGGTGCAGTAACATACTTAGCAACTAAATTAAACCTGATCTCAACTCCCTTGAGAGGGTCAAATCCTGCAAAAATTGGATCTAATGATCCCCATGCACCACAAAACAGAAAAATAGAATATGAGGACCCGACATCCAGTTGATTGATTAATGAGTTCTGAATTAATAATTTACTGGTGTCCAACTGATCGCACAATGCCGAAAAAAAACTACTGGTCGTATTAGGCAGGAAGAGCATCCGTCGGTCAGGGCTGCCCGTCTCTCTCTCTCCCTCCCTCCCTCCCTCGGGCCATGGCATATACCCCATTGTCACGTGTAAAGGCATTTAAGAGTGGGAAAAATTGGGCGAATCCCTCTCCATTTTGCCCTTTCATACTTTAAAAAATAAAAAAAACTCATAAAAATGTAACGTTCTCCCTGTTTTCAGGGAATTACATTCAGGAGAGGGGTACTAAGAGAGGAGGAGACGGTATACAGGAGAAGCAATTCCGTCGGTTGCTGCCAGAATACCGGTCGGTTTTTGTCAGAATACCGGCCAGAAGGAAGCCGCGACGTTCACTCCAAAACCACTGAAAGTCTGTCTGTCTCTCTCCCTCAAAACTCTTCTTCTACCAAGTCAGAGCTCTATCTTTCCCTCAAAACCCTCCTTCTCCAAAACAAGAGCTCTCTCTCTCTCTCTCTCTCTCTCTCTCTCTACCCTCTCTTCCCTGTGTGCTCCTCTCCCTGGAATGTATTTCCCTAAAAGCAGGGAGAACATTTTTTTTTTGGGCCTTACAGGTTAACACTTTTTACGAGCCCTTTTTTATGTAAGGGCAAAATGGGGAGGGATTCTCCCCATTTTTCCCACCCTTAAATGCCTTTACACGTTATATGCCATGGCATACCGCTCTCCTCTCTCAATTAATCATGTAATGTAATGCGCAAAAAGAACTACCGGTCTTATTTTGTAAGGAGACCATTTGCCGGTTAAGAGAGAGAGAGAGAGAGACCCTTCCAATTAGGAAAGAGGCCACGATGTCCGCATGAGCAAAAACGCTCATTTTCAGCATGACCTGATCTGCTTCCTGAGCAGGGCTAAGGCTTCAATTAGCCCGATTAAGTTTTTTAACCTCTTTTTTTTTAGTTAAATATTCATTTGTTATTTGTCAGTTCCTTTTTCTCGTGCATATCGAGAGCTTGGTGTATCCCACCACCGACCCTCTCTTTTTTCACAGAAAAAACGCTAAGAAAAGTGATTCTGAAGGAAATTCTCAATCTTGATCACGTTATCCATCACTACTTGGAGAAGAATACTCAGATCTCGTATCAGGAAGGTTCTCATATTTTCTAAAAACAAAGGCAAGCTTTCTAAAGAAAATTCTTTTGTAAAAGTTTTTAAAAATCAAATAAAATTGTTTGTTTGTGGATTTTGCATCTACAATTTATTTGGCAAACCGATATGGGACCTCGCTATCCCATCCATTAAGATTTCTCGAGCTTCAACTTTTCTACTGTTTCATGAGTTTTCAATATCTCTTAACCCTTGCTGAGGCATTGCACGCCACCTAAAGGGTATGGGAAAATATCTTCCAACTTCTAGCAAGTTTTAAACTATGTTCTTGTATGAAAACAATGCCTGAATCATCTATTCTTTTCTCTCTTTATCCTCTCTCTAGGTCTAGAGTTTGTATGTATTTATTTTTAAAATCCCATATGGTACCAAGAGCATTATGAGTTGGAATCCATTTCATATACTAAAAGCATTAACTTGAGTATACAGCAGTCAGTCTCAAAGAGAGCCCATTTACCCTATAGAACCCAGAAAAAGACTTGCAAGAAGCTTAATAACTAGGACATGTAGGTTTTTGAACTTGTGTTAAATGTATGATTGTTTGTAACTTTGTTTGTTGTCCCAAACCATGAGTAGCCATAAAAAGGGTTCGATAGGGGATCTCACCAGTGAGGTTGGATGAGGATGTTAGTGTATGAACCAAGCCTAGGGTAGAGACTAGGTCCCAAAAAGCCTAGAGGATCCAGATCAAAGAATTTGAGTTTAATATGCATGTTATGAAAGAGTGAGAAGTTGACATAATCCTTGACAATTCAGGAGAAGAAGATATTGAGAAAGATAAATACTGTGAGAGTGAGGATTCTTCTAGTGATGAGGAAGAACAAGAGGAAATTTTTGAGAAAAGTAAATTCAAGAAGAGAGGAAAAGAAGAAAAATCAAAGGAAAAAGAAAAAAAATCGAGAAAATTTTCTAAAAAGAAAGAGAAATCATCAAAAGAAGATGATTCTTCCAGTGAGGAAGAAGAAGTTCCTAGGAAAACAAAATTGCAAAAAAAGGAGATAAAGAAAATGAAGGAAAATAAGAAGAATTAAATAAAAATCATAGGAAAAGATATTCATCTAAGGATGAAGAATCATCGACTAATAAGGAGGAGTAAATCAAATATTTCTTAAGGAAATTGATGACTTTAAAAAAAAAGAGGTATCCATATAAGTAAGAAAATAAAATATAACTCTTCCTCTAATGAGATGAGGAAGAAGAGGTATCCATATAAATAAGAAAATAAAATATAACTCTTCCTCTAATGAGATGAGGAAGAAGAGGTATCCATATAAGCAAAAAAATAAAATATAACTCTTCCTTTAATGAGATGAGGAAGAAGAAGAAAGAGTCCCAAAGAAAAAATATCTCATAAGAAAGATGATGAAAAGGATTCAAAGAAGAGGAAATCAAAGAAAACTAGGAAAGATGAGAGTTCATTTTCAAAAGATGAAGAAAAAGAAAAGAAGCAAAAGAAAGTAAAATCCCACAAGAAATCAAGTGAGGATTCATCAAGGGATGAGGAGAAAATTGAAAGAAGAGAAAATGCAGAAAAACTATAATGAAAGTTCCTCGAAAGAAGAAGATCCCATCCCCAAGAAATTGAAATCTCACTCCAAAAGTCACAGGAAATAAAGTGACTCAGATGATGACAAAAGAAAAATTAAATTAAAGGGAAGAAAAGTGATAAAATACGAGGATAGTTCATCCTCGAGTTTATAAGAAGAGGAAACTTAGAAGAAGTCTCATCTAAAATTAAAAAACAAAGATGAAGATTTGGAGGAAACAAAGTTATTATAAAGGATCTTGAGAATTCACTCAAGCAACTAAATTCTCAAGTGAAGGGTCAAGAAGCAAAGGAGACCTTCATTGTTAAAGATTTCCAACTTGAGGGAAACAAAGAAGCAACAAAAAATTTTAACGTCCCTAAAAAATGCAACCTTTTAATTTTTTTTATCAAAACACAAAATTTTGAGAAAATTTAAAATATTTTATTATTATAAAGTTTTGTATGATTCCCAACAATAATATGTTAGCGAGTTCATCTAGGGCCATGTTCCAACCAGTTAAAATATTGGATGACCCATCTGAGCGCAATCATGAGCGTATATTAGCATCTTAGTATCAGATACAATACATAACCATCCCGTAGGCCTAACCTGATTGAGTTTATTACTCTAGGAGAATTCATATATACAAATACAGAAGACAAAATTTATTCAAGGGTAGAGACCTTTAAGGAGTTGCATAAAAATTGAGATTTGCAATCACATTTTAATTTTTGCATGAAAGAAAGAACAACATCCACAAGCTTATCGCATTCCAAAATATTTACAAGTCATCAAAATAGTAATCATCCAGAAGAGAAAGTTTAATGTTTACAAAAAGAAATAAAGTCTGAATCTCCCCCATGGATCATAACAGATAAAAGTACCCCTTCAAGAGCACAACAACCCATCATTCGCTTTATTCCTCCAGGATGATATCTATAATATGGTAGGGTGTTAACAACGTTCTCATAGAAAACCCAAAACCAAACTTGAAAAATATAAATAAAGTTTGTAATAGTACAACCATAGTGTGATTTCAATCATCTATGAAATGAGGGTCAAGAGAATCTATATGATAGCAATCATTAACATTTCATACATTTATTCATTCATTCATTCATTCTCATGACATTCATTTATTCATTCCCATAGCATTCATGGCATTTATTCACATAAATGAATAACCATCAGGCAATTAACATATAATTGCATAAAGTCGGGACATAAGAGTTCTTCTCAAAACATAACATATGCATTTATAAAGTTGTATATGACAAACCTATCAAAATTCTATTCAATCATTCCAGCATTTTCTTAAACGAGTATAAACATGTCCATCTCATGACTATGATATGTATTCTTATATTTATATAAACATTAGGTCTGTTCTTAAGACTATTTATGCACTTTTGCATTTTTATCATATGGAAAATAGGTCATTTCTCTTGACCTATCTCGTGTGTCTCACACAGATTTGCACCTCACGTGCATATCTATCAAGTCCATGACTTAAATTATCAGGTCAATCACATGACCCTATACATGTTTTTTTTCATTCATATGTATGCCCATATGCATGACATATGTAAACATTAGAAATTCTATATGTCTATTTCTACATGCTTATGCACATGATAATTATAATTATACGAATCTAATGCATTGTCTTTCTTAATTATTTTAAACCTATCTGGTACAATAGAAGATATAGCCGCCCAAGAACAATCATAGGAGTATTATTATTCTATGCATTTTATTTTTCTCTCCTATAGCTTAATTGAGTCTATCCTAGGCAGTCAATCCTGCAATACAGTGATTGGGAGATGGGCACAAAGTCTTTGTACCAGCCTATACATGTGTATGCCGCCCAATTTAAAAATAAAGAAAATATCTTCCCTCACTCTGCAGAATTTGTTTTTGCTCTACCTTGTGAATCCTAGGGTAGACATGTGCCCATAATCTCCATGGGATGTGGATGGGGCACACGTAGTCCTCAAACATCATAATACTCTATGAGGTTTGTGTTGTATTTCTCTTTATAAGGAAGACATGAGATCGGGATAGTCTTCGTCATCTTTTTAAGATCGGGATGAACTTAGCCATCTCTAAGAGCTCAGTTTCACTGCCGCCTTATTTGGACCCGTGGTCACAGAGTTATCTTTTATTAAAGTCATAGGTTACATTTAAGTGCCATTATCTCACAGGATAACCCTCTCATGGTCTTATGCATGATTTATGTCATATTTAATTTAGGCCCTTATGTATGATACATGACTCATTCAAATATACTTTGATGCATAATACATGTAATGATTCATACACGCCCCTAGGCATGAATAATTTAAATTACATATATTACATGCTTCACGTGCAAACATTTGCACAACTATTCAATTCAACCATGCATTCATATTAATCACACAACATTCATTTCAATCATGCATATGCTCATATGTACCTACAAAAGCACTCCATATTCCGCTATCTAAAATCATGTCAAGCATGATCTCCGAACTACATTTCATGGTTTGCATGATGTTTTTCCATCACACATACTCACCACAAGTAGTTTACCTGATTTCTTAAATATTGCTTTTATTTTTTTTAATGCGCATTAACTCAATGTCCAATTTGCGATACTTAGCATTAAGTATCATATTTTGGTAGTACCTATATGGTTCCAGCATTTAAGCATTCTATATATATCAAAGATTGAATTAACACGTGCATCTATGCACTAGCAAATATGAACATAAACGATACATGAACACTTGCGCTTTCTCGCATGCATTTTTATGACACATTTGACATAATCGAAATCACGATGTGAGTGTCTAAATTCACTTTAAAACTGATTTGTAAATGCACATGATCAACTTTTAAATTTTGATTTTGAATCTTGTTCAAAACTGCATCTAATTTTGAAACTTTCTCTCTCTTGGGCATTTTACCAAACACTTAGTGTGCGGCACCATTTGCAAGGTAAAACTAAAATTCCAGAATTACTAACTTACAAAATAGATTTGATTATGTTAACTAATCAGTTCTAATTATATACTCATATAGCTAATTAATCAAGAATCCACATAATTCAACAAGTCAAAATCAAACTATGCTACAAGCTCAGACTAACATAACACTAAAAAAATGCTTGATTGTGACAAAACAAACAAGACAACATTTTACAAGTTTAGTTAAGGGATCCTATCCTCATAGATCCGAAATATCTCATTGCGAAATCCAAAAGGCCAAGGGGTTTTACAAAAATTGCAATGAATTGCCACTATGTGCGCATGCAACACCAAGAGTAACAACGAACAAAGTTCAGCTAGAGTACTCTCCCACGAACAAAGAGTGATACAAGGCATCACACAAATCGAGGAGGTGTCAGAGGTGTCAGAAGGTAGATTCACACCCAAATCAACCCCAAAATGGGAAATCGGATAGGGAAATTTTCTCCAAATTGATCCGAACAACTTCAAAAATGATGAAGGGCTAGCTGATTGGTTGTGGCTGAGTATTCTCCTCTGTTTGCATGCAATCCCAAGTGTCCTCAACAACGGTTGCATGCTTTCCAATAAGTGATTCTCAAGATAGAATCAATTTTCTTGGGGAATCGATCCTAAATAGGTGGAAATCGAAGACGAAGTCGGAGAGAACAAAATTCATGTTGATGCTACTAATGGAGATGACGTCAAACTGCAAGGCATGGTTCCCAATGCTGGGAATTGAGCACAAATCCCAAGAAGACCTAATAAGGAAAATCAACTAAGAGGAAAATGCTAAAAAATGAAAGCAATCAATGAAGAAGAAGAAGATGAGGGAGAAGCTGCTCACCTAAGCATCAATGGTGGCTGGAGGTGACAAAAATCTCCCAAAATCACAACACTAATCACAACATTTGATGGTCGGCTAGGGTTTGCACAAATCCCAATGTAAGAAGATAGGGAGAGATCAATCTCTCAAAGAAAATTGACAAGGAAGAATGGGATTTAAGTAGTGAAGAAGGGAGTGGTAGAACTTACCAATGGAGGGTCGTTGGAGGGTTGAAGCGGGCTACAACTGGCATGAATCCATAAGAGTGGTTGACACAAATCCCAAGGTGAAACAAGAAGAGGTGAAGTGAAGAAGGGCTTCATGATTTTGGGGGAAAATGAAAAACACAAGGGGAGAGGTATGTTTTGGCTGAGTGAAGAAGGAAAGAAGAGAGAATAGGGAATGGGTGCCCTAGTGGGTGCCACCTTATTTGACTCTCCCTTATGTCTTGTGCCCAAGTGAGTTGGATCTGAATCGGGTCCAGTTCGATCCCAACCAAAATTGGTTTATAAAAAAAAGATCAAAACTAAGATAATTACCCCATGTTATATTTATACACATATCATTTCAATTTTGAATTAGAAATAAATATAATTTATTAAATTATTTAAAATCCATAAGAACCCTAATTTGGGTCGACCCATTGGGTCTGAACCACTTGGAAAACAAGTTCCTAATTAAAAATACAATTTTATTATTAAAATTTAAAATGTATTTAGAACTTATAAAATCCTTCTTAAATATTTATTTAACAATATTTTGTTAAGCATTGTGATAAAATAAAATAGCTATTTAATTAAAATGACCAAAATGCCCTTAGGTTTAAAAATTAAGGTTTTTAATGACTAAAATAATCGAGTTAGCTTCAAAATTTAATGAGATCACTCCCATACATTACACACCTCATAGAAATATGTTTTGATGATAAATTAATATAATTAATTGTTAACTGCCCAAAATAGTTTTATAAATGTCAATTTTACCCTTGTTAGCAAAAAATGAGCAAATGAACATACAAAATACCAATAAATGAAATTAAAAAACTCAAAACACATTTTTAACTTGAGGATAAGGATGATCTTTTTATTTATTTATAATCCTAAAAAATTATAGGTTTTAGTAAAATACTGTAAAAAAATTCATCAAGTTCAATGGAATAAGAGACCCCTACAATCACATGACAGTGTTCATCATTGATTGTATTGATTACTACAACAATGACAGAGTCATCAAGTGATTGTTTCCCAAAAGTCTGAAGTATTTTCTTGCATGGTTGTTCACTGAATCAAATCTTAGAGCATTTCCAGTATAATATTGAAGCACTTTTAAAATTATTCATATTTATGAGCTTAAGCAGAAAAAGGATGAGACTGATTCAGACTTAATACAATAATGGAGGGCAGTGTATAACAAAATGGTTGAGCTAATATTGGAAAAGAATGCTTTAATAATTATACTAGATAATTTTGCCCAACCACTAAAAAGTTTGATTAGTACAATACAAGCAAGCAGTTTTGAGGAACTCTTATAGAGAGCAAAATGGAATGAAATTAGCATAAAAAAGGGTTTGTATGAGGAAATATTCATTAAGTTGGGAGCAAATAAAGATGGGAGATACAAGAAAAATGATTCTCCCAAAAAACTACATTGTCAGCAAAAATGAAAAGAAAAATTAGAAACCAAAAAATAATAGCAAGAATTTTGGGAATAATCAAGCCCAAAACAAACCGACAATGCAGAAAACTCCTAAGTATAACAAGAGAATTATCACCCTCATTGTAATATGATAATGGATGATAATGCATTCATTCCTAATACATAAATCATGCATTTAAGTGTCTTTTATTAGTTTACATTTCATGCTTATGATGTTTTAGGATTAAAGAAGCCATGGTTCGAATCTTTTAGAATTTGAAGTTAAAACGAGAAAGTTATGACCATTTTACAGTTTTGAAGCGAATTCCAAGATAATTCAGACCTTGATCCAATTCAAATCATTCTAATTGGATCATGAATCTCATTCAAACATGATCAACAAACATCCAAATCTCAATTCAATTCAAAACTTTTCAAGAAACCCCCTTTTGAATTGGTGTCACCCTCTTTTTGTAATTTTCAATTTAGTTAGGTTGTGTTTTGAAAATGAAAATAAATTTGTAAGTCAATTAGTAATTTTTTAACCTAATTTAGGCTATAAATAGAACAACAAGGGTGGCATGAATGGGGTCTTGAACCCCATTTATTCCAGCCCTTTTTCTTCTTTGTTTTCCTTTCTTCCTTCATGCCTACCTCTCTCCTAATCTCATCAACTTCTTCTTCTCCTTCTTCTTCTTTTATTCTCCTCTTTGCATTTGAGATCTATATGGAGATTCATTCAGAAGAGGGATGAATATCCATCAAGTGTTGAAGACTATTCTTCTCTCAATCCAAGCTATCAGATTTGTCGGATCTTCAATTCAGTAATTCTTCTCCATTTCACGCATGGAAATGCACATTTCATTTTATGATTTTCTTTCTTTGATTTGTTGTTCTGTAATTGTAGAATTGTTGTTCTTCATTTAATTGTTGTAGAATTCAAATTAGACATCATTTGCATTCAAAAACATCAATAATCTACCTAGATTGCCTCTTGTGCAAATCAAGGGGCCGATCATTTTTCTTGAGATAGATTAGTATTGTTTTGTTAATTCTAGTATAATTTCTGTTTTTCTTTGTTGTTTAGATCAGATCCAATTGATGGATCTGTGTTTAATCTTAATTTTATTTTAGTTTTGGCCAAAAATATAAAAAAAGATGTGGATCTATGCTCAATTGGCATAAATCTAATTGTAGCATTTGATTAATTCATCTCATAAATATAGATTTGATTTCTTGCATTTAAATTTATGTTTCTTTGCTTATATTTTGTAATTAGATAGTCTAGAAGTTAGTTTTAATTGTTGGAGTTTAGAATGATTCATTCTTTGATCCGATCAATTGGATCAAAGAGTAAAAATCAACAACTCTAAAATTCTGTTTCAATTTTAATTTCTGTCTGAATTTGTTTTTCGTATAACTAGAGTTTTCATAATCCAAATCGAGATCCGTAAATTGGATCTGGTTCTTGCTTGAGTCTATTTCCTCTCGACAAAAATTCAGTAAGTTTGAATTCTGTTTCATGGCCTGCCACAGACTTTTCCAGTGACATATTCTGAAAACTCTATTTTTCTATTATGTTATTTTCTGTATTTTATTTTTATTAGATCTGAAGCTTTCAAAATACAAATCGAGGTCCTTAAAATGGATTAGATTTCTGAACACGTCTTGTTTCTTTTGTGAAATATTTTTTCAGTTTTAATCTATTTTGTTATGATTTCAATGTTGGTTACGAGAAGTTGTCAGATAGTTTGACAATAATTTTCTGCTTTTCGAAGTTGTTGTTCATTTAGTAATAACTAGAGTTTTACATGGAATTTTTTAATTCCATAAATTAAATTCTCTTTCTACATGTGTTGAGATCTGTAAACACCCCAAATTTTCCTCATTCATTCTCAAACAACCCTCCTCCTGCAGTGCCAACCCTGTTAGGTCAGTGTAGGAGTCAAACCCTAAGTCAGTTTCAAAAAATCACCACTTTACCCATTTTCACTAGAAAAATTACCATTTTGCCCCTAGGTCATCCCGGACCTCAGTCAGTCGGAGTCAACCAAGCTCATTGGTCAGTTCAAAACAGTTAAAATATCAGTCATTTCAAGCTCATCTGAGCTCACAATGAACATACCATTTTCATTTCTGACCATTCCTGCCAAAATGGGATCATTTCTTTAGAAATGAGCTCATTTCTCACTCAAATCCAAGCCAATTGTCTCCGAGTCAATCATTCACAGTCAGTCATATTCCCCTTAGTCTAGCCTGAGCTCACCAAGAGTTCAAGTACTCCAGTTTCAGCTCAAAACCATTTCCAAGTGTCTAGGAGCCCATTGTTGCCCATTTCAGCTCATTCAGCTGAAATTGAGCTGAGTTCAGTCAATTGAGCTAGTGTTCGAGCTTCGATTTTAGTTCATGTCAGTATTACTGGCCTTTGTCCTATCTCCAACCCAGCTCAGATTCGTAATTCACTTTGCTCCATTGACCATTCTGTACCATTTCTCTAAAAATGACAGCTTTCCTTGAAAATTTAGTCAGAAAGGTCAGTTGAGTCAGTGTCTGGTCAGTTCATTTGAGTTCTAAAACTCTAAAACCCAGCTCATTTCAGTTCAATTTGGCTCAGACCCTAATTTCCAATGTCACTTTAGCTCGGTAGGGCCTGAAAACCATTTCTTCAACCATTTTGCAAAATTTATCAATTTTAATGCTTTTTAAAATGGTACAGCTGCCAATCGGGGTCTAACATCCAAAATTCTTCATTTAGGGTCTGCATTTCGCATAGCATTTCATGCCATTTCTCATCATTTCTCAACATTTCATAACATTTTATTTCATTTTCGAAGTCCAGAACTCCAATTTTATAAATTTCATTCCAGATCGAGTTTTAAAAGTTTTCAGAAATCAATTTTCTCAGGTTTTTCATTTTTCTGAAAATCCATTTTCCATTTCAAAAATCATTTTCCAATGAACTTCCTGATTTTGTCAGAATTCTTAAATCCATTTTAGAAATCCATTTCCTCAGAAAAGCAATCCAAATCTCAAAATCAAATTTCCCAAAGTCCAAGTTTTCCTGAGAATTCATTTTCCAATTCAATTTCCGATTTCCAATGAAATTCAATGATTTTCCCAAGAATTTCAATTTCAAGCACTTTTCCAAATCATTTTTCAAGCAATTTTCAAAGCATTTTCCAAAGCAAACATCATATTTCTCAAACTTTCATTATTTTCAAAATGCCATAGCACATGCCTGATTCTTTGTGCATTCTAGGAAAATAGAGCATAATTTATATAATTTAACTTAGTCAAAGCACACATTTGATCCTTGGTTCAATTACCTCTGGTAAAGGTGCCAGAAACGGTTGAACCTCGTACCGACAGGAGGATCCCATTCCACAGAATTTTCTCACAAAATTTCAAAACGGAGGCGAGTAATTTTCAAAATCATTTTTTCAAAACTTTGGTCGAGTTTGACTCGCAGAATCATTTTTTCTCACTCTCGTAGAGGGAGAGGGGAAAAATTTTGTGATGATAACAAGATCATATCTAAATATTTTCATAAGGATCTGAATCCAATTGATATCTAGTTTTGCTAAATTACATAAACATGTTTTGATAAAGAATTTTGTAATAATCAATGGTAGAACTGTAATTTTGTGTACTAACACCATTAGCATAGATTTTGCATTTTCGTGTGTTTGTGTTTATTCTTTTGCAGGTGGAGGCCATATTCTAAGTGGAGTGTGTTGAATTGAAGAAGGTTTGGATCTCCATTGAAGGATCAAAGCAGAAAATCTTTGTTTTTATGTTTTTTAGTATTTCCATTTCTGGTTAATTAGGGCATTTTAGCCATATTAAAGCCTTGCAAATAATTTCATTTCAGTTCATTGGGTTGTAATAATCCTTTAATATTTCATTGTTGAAGGCAATAAAAATTGCATTGAGTGGAATATAAAGTTTATCAAACCCGTTTATCAAGTTTGACCCGATTTTCACTACTTGTGAGAGTTGGATTTTTATAATTTGGTGGTAGACTTTCAGAAATTAATTTCATAAAAATATATCTTTAAAAATATATTTCTAAAGTACACACCAAATTTTTGGTACCATTGCAGGGGAATGACGATTGAAAAACAAGTATTCATTTTATTGCCTTCTTGTTTTTTCACGTATTAACTAGGATTATTAGTTTACTTTATACAAATTTTTAGGATTGCTAGTTTAATTTTCTTGCATTTTTTTAGGATTGTTAGCTTGCTTTTTGTTAATTATGGTTAGATTCACGTTGTTTGCTACCCTTAGTGCCAATTTACTTTTCTTGCTCGACCTACCTAGTAGGGTACCCCTCTCATAGGTAACTGTGAATGATTGGTACCGTGCATGCGGTTTTAAGTTTTGCAATTTAATTTGCTTGGGTGCAAGTGTATGTTTTATTATTTGTTTGTTTGCTTTTAATTGTTTTTACTTTGCCTGCTTCATGGTTTGTGTGGTTTGATCACGTATGCACGCTAGACTTAGGTAGAAAATCATTTAGGATGGTTGCCTACACCGATCTCTATCTTGGTGTATGCATGAGAGAAGGTCCAAAGACCCCAAACTTGTTTTGCCTATAGAGGACCCCACGTCCTTAATTAGAAAAGCCAATTGATCTAGCCACATGGCGGAAGATCAAAGACTCACCTGTCCACTCAGAGAATACTTCATTCCCAATGTTTATACTCCTGCCTCTTGCATCACGAGACTTGGTGTGAGAGCAAACCAAATTGAAATTAAGGCCAATGTCATATAAATGCTTTCAGCTTTTTATGGCCTTAGCAATAAGGATCCATATCATCACCTCGATAAATTTTTTGAGATCTGCTCCATTATGTGGATCCATAAATTTGGAGATGACACTTTGAGGTTAACTTTTTTTCCATTCTCCCTTAAGGATAAAGTGAAACACTGGCTTAAATCCTTAGATAAAGTTCGTATTGATACTTAGGACTAAATGCAAAAAAAAATTCTAAAAAAATAATTTCCATTGGCAAAATGAACTAATATCGAAAGGCAATAACTAGTTTTCCTCAAATAGAAGGAGAATAGTTTCATGAAACCTGAGATAGGTTGAAAGACCTACTCAGAAAGTGTCCTCACCACCAAGTGCCTGAGTGGCAGTTAATGCAGTATTTTTATGATGGCCTGACTAACAAAGATATACAAATGGTTGATTCATCATGTGGGGCCACATTTATGTTGAAAAGCGAGGATGAGGCACGGGATTTATTTGAAACATTGAGTAAAAACTCAATGCATCATACCACAACCTCGCGAATTGATAGGATACCTGTAGGACCCAAGAAAGGGGGGATATACGAGGTAGGAACCTCTCTAGAGCTGCACCAGAAAGTGGATACACTGACCTAGAAATTGGATTAGTTACTTTCATGCTCCACCCCAGCACATCAGGTGTGTGCTAGCCTGACACACCATGTCATGGATTGTCCTACTGTGCCACAATATCTTGAATTTGTTTATGAACAAGTTCAATTGGCGCAAGGTTTTGCTAGATCTGGGAACAAACCATTTGCGCAGACTTATAACCCAGGATGGTGAAACCATCTAAACTTTTCATGAAAGAGTCCACAAGGCCCACTCACCTTTCTTTCCTAGACCCAGGGTAGACCAGGTAACTTCTAGTCAAGTTACCTACGTATAAATTTTTTCCAAGCTCTACCTTAATATAGCTAGCCTTCTCCCCAGGAATCCACTTCTAGCCAATCATTTTAGGAGAAGTTTTTAGAAGTCTTTTAAGACATAAAGGCTAACCTCAGTTTCCATACGCAGTTAATAGTCAAGCTAGAGACTCAAATGGGACAACTGGCTGAGGCATTAAAGTGTATGGAGAAAAATTTACCTAGTCAGCCCATCGTCAACTCGAGGGGTAAGGAACCCATGCACCATGGATTAAATTTGAAAAAGGATCATCAAGAGAAAGTCAAGGTTGTGATGACCCTTTGAAGTGGGAAGGAGTTTCACCCACCTAGGATGACGACTAAAGAAACCATTTACCCGGCCATAAAGCAATCAAGTCCTACTATCAGGCCCAAGGAAAGTGGTCAAGGCACACAACCTGATCCATCACCTTCGTACATCCCTAGAGCCTCTTTTCTATAGGCCTTAGAGAAGTTAAAGTCTTTTGACAAGTAGGGAGTAAAAATGAATGAGATGCTCGAATTATTCAAGAAAGTCCACATAAACCTCCCATTGCTTGATGCTATTCAGCAGATTTCTCTGGTCAATACCAAATTCCTCAAAGCGCTTTGCACCCAAAAGAGAAATTCAAGGTCCAATACTCCCAAGCGAGTATATTTGATAGAGCAGGTGAGTTCATTGCTTTTGCACCAAACACCACACAAACTCAAGGACTCAAGGATTCAAGGGCGCCCATCATTTCATATATCATAGGAAACATTACTATTGAGCGTGCATTGCTCGATCTTGAGGCAAGTGTTAATATCTTGCCAGGTTTCTTCTATGATACATTTGGGCTTAAGTATATCAAGCCTACACCTATGACACTACAGTTCACAGATAGATTTGTCAAGGTCCCGTAAGTGATTCTTGAAGATGTATTGGTCAAGGTGGAGGACTTGTTTTTTCCCGTTGACTTCATAATTTTGGATATGGAAGGCATAGCTAACATCCAGTAGACACCCATCATTTTGGGCCGACCCTTCTTAGTTGCAGCTAATGCTTGCATTAATTGTCGCACTGGAGCTATAGATGTATCTTTTGACAACAAGATGTGATTAAACATCTTCAATGCTGCCATAGGACCTGCAGGCAGTGACACTTGTTTCTAGGTAAATGTTGTTAAAGACCCGGTTGAAGTCGAGCCTTTATAGATGCCGAGAGACCATCCTTAGAAGGAGGAGGATGTTTTATGTTTAGAAGATGAGTTGGAAAATCATGATGTAATGGTGGTCTCACCAGGCGAGTGGAGAACAACCTGATCCTTTGAGCCCCTCCTAAATTTGGTTAAGTTACCTGACAAACCCTCTATTGTGTGTCCGCCAATACATGAGTTAAAGCCCTTACTGACTACTCTCAAGTATGCCTTTTTAGGTGATGGGCAAACACTTCCTATCATTATTGCTTCAGACTTGACAAGCGATCAAGGGAATTAGTTGATTCAGGTCCTACAAGAGCATAAAACAACAATAGGGTGGTCAGTCACAGATTTGAAATGGATTGTTCTTTCTGCATGCATATAATTATCATGGATGAGAGTGCTAAACCTTCTAGAGAAATGTAGAGGAGGTTAAATCCAAATATGAGGGAGGTGGTGAAAAAGGAAGTGGTAAAATGGTTGGATGCTGGGATCATATATCCCATTTCTGATAGCCAGTGGGTGAGTCCTACCCAAGTTGTTCCTCAAAAATTAGGACTCACAGTGATCATGAATGAAGAGGCAGAGAGCATCCCCATGCGAACCACTACAGGGTGGTGAGTCTGCATTGATTATAGAAGATTGAATAATGCAACGAGAAAAGATCATTTTTCATTGCCATTCATTGATCAGATTTTAGAGCGACTCGCAGGCTAAAGTAATTTTTGTTTCTTGGATGTATATTCAAGATATAATCAAGTAGTCATTCACCTAGAAGACCAGAAGAAGACCATATTCACATGTCCTTATGACACCTTTGCATTTAGACGAATGTCATTTGGGCTATGTAATGCCCCAACGACTTTTCAAAGGTGTATGATGGCCATCTTCTCAGATATGGTTGATGACATCTTAGAAATTTTTATGAACGATTTCTCTGTCTATGGCTCTTCTTTTGAGGATTGTCTCTAAAAGCTGACAAGAGTACTGAAAAGATGTATGAAGACAAACCTGGTGTTGAGTTGAGAAAAGAGTCATTTCATGGTGAAACAAGGCATAGTGTTGGGCTATACTGTGTCCCAAAAAGGTATTGAGGTAGATAGGGCAAAGGTGGACACAATTGTAAAACTTGCTCCTCCCACCTCAGTCTGCCAGATCTATTCATTTCTAGGGCATGCTAGATTTTATAGAAGATATGCTAAAGATTTTAGTAAGATCTCTCGTCCTTTATGTGCATTACTCTCTAAGGAGACACCCTTTTGTTTCAGCTCCGAGTGCATGTAGGCTTTCCTTAAGCTTAAGGAAGTATTGATTTTAGCTCATATTTTGATATCTCTAGATTGGGCATTTCTTTTTGAGATTATGTGTGACACCTCTGATTTTACGATAGGAATCATTCTCTGTCAAAGAATTGATCGGAAGCCTTATGTGATTTATTATGCTAGTAGAACTCTATATGATGCTCAATTGAATTATACTACCACAAAAAAAGAACTATTAGCCATAGCTTTTGCATTAGAAAAGTTTTGAGCATACTTATTGGGCTCTAAAGTAGTCGTCTACTCAGACCATGCCGCTTTGCAATATTTGATGAGTAAGAAAGACACCAAGCCATGAATTATCTGGTGGATCTTGTTACTACAAGAATTTGATCTCAAGATTTGAGATAAGAGTGAAAGTCAGAATATAGTAGCAGATCATCTGTCGAGACTGACAGTGGAGTTATCCTCTCAGTTGGGGCCAATTAATGACTCCTTTTTGGATGAGCAACTTTTGAGTGTTAGGCATTTTCCTTGGTTTGCCAACATAGTCAATTATCTAATGACAGGAGAATTCCTTATGGATTGGAGTAAAATGGAAAAATATTGTTTTATGGTGTCGGTGAAACATTACTTCTGAGAAGATCCAGAATTTTTTTTATTAGGTGCAGACCAAGTCATCAGAAGGTATGTGCCCGAAGATGAGGTTCATTCTATCTTGACCTTCTATCATTCCTTAGCATGTGGAGGACATTTTTTTAGTAGAAAGACCACAACAAAGGTCTTAAAATATGGATTTTGGTGGCCCACACTGCACAAGAATGCTTATGATTTTTTTTAAAGATGTGTGTGATGCCAGCAAATGGGAAATATATCCAAGAGGGATATGATGCCCTTAATCCCCATTTTGATAGTTCAAATGTTTGATGCATAGGAGATAGATTTTATGGGTCCCTTTCCACCCTCGTTCGGTTTTGTTTACATTCTTGTTGGTGTGGACTATGCATCCAAGTGGGTTGAGGCAGTGTCCACTAGAACCAATGATCACAAGGTAGTACTTAAATTCATTAAGCATAATATCTTTAGCTGGTTCGATATGTCACGTGCCATCATTAGTGACAGAGGCAAGCATTTCAAGAATGTGCAGGTTGCTTCTTTGCTAAAGAAGCATTCTGCACAAGATAGCCACCCCATATCACCAATAAACCAACGGGCAAGTTGAGGTCTCTAACAGGGAGATCAAGAGGATCTTAGAAAAGTCTGTCAGACCAGACCATAAGGACTGGTCTCAACATTTAGATGATGCTCTATGAGCATATATGACCGCTTTCAAGACCCCCATTGGCATGTCACCATATTGATTGGTTTTTCAAAAAGCATGCCACCTTCTCGTTGAGCTGGAACATAGGGCCTATTGGGTCATCAAAGTGTTAAATTTTGAATTATCCGAGGTTGGTAAAGAATGCCGGTTATAGTTGAGTGAACTGGAAGGGCTATGTAATGAAGCATATGATAGTGCCAAAATCTATAAAGCACAAACCAAAGCTTTTCATAACAAGAACAACAATAGAAAGCAATTTATGCATGGACAAAAAGTTTGGATATTCAATGCTAGATTAAAATTCTTTCTAGGGAAACTTAAGTCTAGATGAAATGACTCATTTGTGGTTCACAAAGTTTTTCCTCATGGAGTAGTCACTCTAATGGACCCCAAAATGGGAGGCCATTTTAAAGTAAATGGGCAAAGGTTGAAGTCTTACATTTAGGATCTTGGCGAGGGACAGGACATGGAGTCCATCAACCTCATAAACTGTAAAGACTAAGCACTATATGAAGTTTGGCTGAAGACGTAAAACTTAGCGCTTGTTGGAAGGCAACCCACACTAACGTATATTAGTAGATTTTTTTTTCTGTTTATTTGTTTCTTTTATTTTTGTGAGCATAAAACGACAGATCATGCATACATGTCATGATGAGTTATAGATATAGGACAATCTGGAGCTTCACAACACGAGACATCCTATCAAAGGAGCCCCAATACTTACATCTGGTCGTATATTTTCCTTCTCTCGCTTCCCTATGTTCTTTATGTGCATTCATGCATTCATATAGTTTTATTCAAGTACGGGGATGTGTCACTAAGGACAATGACATTCAAGCATGGTGGAATGTATGATATACCTAAAAATTTTTGTCTATGGATATTTTTTTTGAAAAACTCATAAAATTCAACATTTTTAAAGCAAAAGTTTAACAATATATGATAGTTTTTACATATCTTTGACATTTTGAGATGAATTTTAAGCTTCATGTGGAAATTTTTCCAGAATCAATTTAGATGAAAATGTTACTTATGTGGCATTTAAAGAAAATAGTTGTTTATAACTATTAAAATCTATTATGATTTGCATAAATACAGATGTGCTGAATTTTTCAAAAAAGAGCAATATTAGTAAAGAAAGAAAAGAAAGAGCATACAAATAGTATTTTGATACTTTTATCTATAGTGCATTTAAAAATAAGGTCCAGGCACAAGTTGAAGTGCTTATACTAATGTGATTGAATTCATAATCATTGGGCCCAGACAGGAGTTAAAGTGTTTGTACTCAAGTGAATAGGGCAGCTAGAAATATCAAAACTCTCTATGCAATTATCACATGAGGCCTTTTGGATTCGAGTAACTAAGCCTGAGAGGTGTTCTAGACCTGGTGCCCTAAAGCCATCTGGTTTGGGAGCCATCAGCCCAAAGCTCGCTACAAGGACCCATTAAAAAGCACTATTAGTAGAGACATTGCTAAAGCAGAGAAAAAAACTATATGTAACTATGAAAATTCAAGATATAGTAACTCAAGTGACTAAGTATGAGGGACACTATGTGTCTAGTGCCCTAAGGTCATCTGGCCTGGGAGTCATTGGCCTAAAGCTCGTTACATGGGTCATAAAATCTAAAATTTGACATTGTGCTCAATAGAAAAAGAAAAAGATAAAATAAAAAAGATTAAAGAAAAGAAAAACATTGCTTTGAAAAATTTATAAAACAATGCAAAAGCATTTGTGTAATGATAAATAGAGGATGACATGAGTAAACAATTTTTTTTTCTAAAAATAAAACATAAATAATCTAAGAAGTTTAAAGAGATAGAAAGGAATTTTTCTATTGTGGAAGCATGGATGATTTAATAAATGAAAAAGAATATGAATACCTGCAATATATTTGTTAAAAATAACTTTTACTTACCTGATAAATTTAGAAAAACATAAAATTATGCATGACAAAGATGTTTGTTGGTATCATCACTGGAAACCCTTACAAGACCTTACTCGTCCACTAGGGTAACCCAGGGATTTAAAGATCTTGTTGCATATGCTAAATGCAACCGTGATTCCTACGAAAGTGAGTTAGGCATTTTACTTAGTTTTTGCATTTGTTTTGAATGAAACTTTCATTTTCTTTATAGTCTGGAGTAGCATTTGCTCGAGGACTAGCAAGTAATAAGCATGTGGGAATTTGATATTGCATTTATTCTTAATACATAAATCATACATTTAAGTGTCTTTTATTAGTTTACATTTCATGCTTATGATGTTTCAGAATTAAAGAAGTCATTGTTCGAATCTTGTAGAATTCAGAGTTAAAACGAGAAAGTTATAGCCATTTTATGGTATTGAAGCAAATCCCAAGATAATTTGAACCTTGATTCAGTCCAAATCATGTTAATTGGATCATAGATCCAATTCAAACATGATCAACAAACATCCAAATCCTAATTCAATTCAAAACTTTTCAAAAAAACCCCATTTTGAATTGGCGCCACCCTCTTTTTGCAATTTTCAATTTAGTTAGGTTGTGTTTTGAAAATAAAAAAAAATTATAAGTCAATTAGTAATTTTTTAACCTAATTTAGGCTATAAATAAAATAGCTAGGGGGCGTGAAAGGGGTCTTAAACCCCATTTACGCCAGCCCCTTTTCTTCTCATTTTTCCCTTCTTCCTTCATGCCTCTCTCTCTATCTCTCTTCTTCTTCTTCTCCTTATTTTTTTCTCGTCTTTGCATTTGAGATCGCCCACCAAAACGCAACTCCAATTAGTTTAATAAAATATTCTAACAATTATACAAATCCAAAAAAAACATTTTTGGATTCTAAAAGCATCGATAGGTATCTATTTATGCACCCCTTGAGTAATTAGGAACTCAGTAATCATAGAAAAATCATACCCCGAGCCCTGGTAAGGGTTTGAGAATTATACCTCTAGCGATGCATCATTTGTTCAGGTATTTTCAGAACTTTTCGAATACAACAAGTACTCTGGTGGTGGATCGACAATGCGAGGGGTGTGTGCGACAATGAGGACGAATGTAGTACAGATGATGAGGCAGCACACATGTAGGGCATCACTGGCATGGTTCATAAGGCAGTGGTTGTGACACAGTTGCAATAGCAATAGCAGTGTGGTGCGTGCAAAGTGCCCAGTAGTGGGTTTGTCTTCTCAACGTCAGCGGAGCCCACACAGCCCGATGGGGTGACAATGGTGGCACACCCAAACGCAAAGAGAGAAGGGAGGTGAGTCATACAGGCTCCCCTTTTCTTCCTCTTCCTTTTTCTCTTCTTTCTCTTTTCTTCTTCTTTCTCTTCCTCCTTCACGACTGAACCGTAGAGGGAGGAAGACGAGAGAAAGAGAGGCTATGAGTGAGAGGGAGAGGCGTGGTGATGGAGGCCGGAGGTGGTAGTACGGCGGTGGTCATGTAACACGGCAAGAATGAGAGAGGGAGGGTACGGGTGGTGGGCATCCTTGTGAAAGAGAGAACGCGAGAGAGAGAGAGAGTAAGAGATAAATACAAAAGATAATGAGAGAAATGAGTGAGAAAGAAAGTGATAAGGGAGAGAGAAAGTGATAAGGTGCATGGAAAGGGAGAGGAAAAGAGAGGGAGGGAGGAGCTTCCACATGGCAACTCTCCATGTAGGGAGAGCCCCCCCCATGGGAAAAGCCTAAAAGGCCCCTCTACAACTTCTAATTTTCTTCTTTTTATATTTTTCTTTTTTCAAAATGCTTATATCCTTTTTCTTTCTTTCGTATATGCTCTTTTTGGGCTTGGGTCATTTGGATCTCGATCGAAACCCTTGTGTATCCGACCCACTTTTGATTAAACGAGTTTTTTTAGAATTTCGATTGATCTGAATCTCATACGAATCGATCCTCTAGAGTCCATACCACTCCATCTTCAGTTCAGACCGGATATCTCAAGTCTAGTTCATTCCAACATGCATATAACTCGAACTCGACAGGTATGAGTTGCTCTCAGATCCGAACTTATGTAATCTTACGTAAAAATTCTGAATTTATATATCTAAAATTCTCATATATTACAACAATTGCATTGTGGAGAGAAAGAGAGTAAGGTTTAGGGTATGGGAGGAGGCCGAAAGGGTGGGGGCCATCGGCTCCCTTTGGGTCGAGCTCGAGTGCCTACCCTGTCCCACGTCAAGGTGGTAGCCCACGTATGATGTGGGTCATAGCTCGTAGGGGACTTTGGCTTTGCCCCTGCCCTGAAGGTTATAGTAAGCTCTCTCTCTCTCTCTCTCTCTCTCTCTTTTTTGAAGAGCTACCGGTCTTGAATATCAAAATAAATTACAAGAATATTCAAAGAAAAAACTACCGGTCTTATCATGTTGGAGTCAAATAGAGACTTGTGTGTGTCGATTTTGTTGTTTTGTTTTCCACTTGCTTGTTGTCATGTCATATTCTTGTCTTTTAGTTCGTGTGTCATCATACATGATAAGCCATAAGTGTAAACCGAGTCGTGGCAAAGGAAATTAGGTCGTCATTTGTGGTTCTTTCTTTCTCTGTCTCATAATGTGGTTGGTTAAACCGCATTATATGTTTCGTAATGCGATTATGGGTGTCAATAGATGTTGTCTCTCTCCCTATCATGTGTAAGTCGATGAGTGTATCCAAGTGGTTTGTAATAAATTAGTGCATACCAAAAAAAAAAAAAAACTACCAGTCTTATTATGTATGAAGACCATCCGTCGGACAGGGTTTCCCTTATCTCGCTATCTCCCTCGAGAGAGAGAGACTGGGGGGGGGGGGGGGGGGCAGCCTTGACCGACAGTGTAGACCTGTAGTTTCTTTGGCGCATTGTGCGATCAGTTGGACCCCACTAAAATATTAATTCAGAACGATTATCAATAGATCAACGTAGATGTCCTGTCGGCAACCTGCAATTTTCTGCTTTGTGATGCATGGTGGGAGAAATAAGATGATTAGGGGACAAAACTTTCACAGCTGAAGATCCCATTTTTGCAGAATTTGGCCCTCTCAACGGAATTGAGATAAGGTCTGCAGTACTATCGCGCCTGATCATCCCTCTCTAAAGGTGTGGCGCTGCTGCTAAACGTGGAATAATGGGATGCTTAGTTTATATAATCTAATACTTCACCCTTCACTTTGCCTTTGTCAGCCAATATATATATAGATAGATAGATAGATAGAGATATGCGCCATCCTTCACACTTAAGCAGCATAAGAAAGAGTGAGTTTCATATACTCTGCTTTCCAAAATGCCAAAGTGGTCCTTTGTCTTGCACCTCTTTCTCTTGCCCCTCCTTCCTTACTGCTCTCTAACATCCCATGAAACAGAGAAGCAAGTGAAAGCTATGTTTGTTTTTGGGGACTATGTGGTCGAAAACGGAAACAATCTCTACGTGAAACCTATAAAATGGAGAGCCAATTATTTGCCTTATGGTATAGATTTAGGGGGTCCCAACGGCAGGTTAACCAATGCGAGGATCATTCCGGATATACTGGGGCAGCTTCTTGGCCTCCCTCATTTCCTTCCTCCCTTCTTGGCTCCAAATGCTACAGGCAAGGCAATTCTCAATGGTGTTAACTACGGCTCTTCTGCTTCAGGGATCCTTGACACAACATTATCCAATGTAAGTAACATATAATTAAGTTAGTCATAACCACGAATGCGTTAAGAACAAACTAGTAAAGGCTCTTTTTGTGGTTTTTTTACTCAGGATTGTTAGATCATCGCTTTCTAATGGCATTGCTATGTCTGCCCCTGTGTTTAAAACTAAGGTCTTCCCATTTTTTTATTCTATTATGATGATTAAACAGTCTACCACGCCCAATAAATCTGCAGGGTTATATTTGCAAAAAAAAGGAGTTGGAAATTCCTGGTTCAAACATATTTCAGTATATATATAGTAATGTGAACGGCCAAAACATAGAAAGCATGGTCAAATGCGCTATATTAACGGCAGTCGCCGTTAAAGGTCAGTTTTTCCATTAATGTGCACCCTGCTGATCACGCGTACAATCAGCGGGGCATGCAGATCCAACCATAGTGACAAATATCGCAGGATTTATGAAAATCTCGCGATAATATCATGAGAAATTGCCTGAAAGTTTAAAACGGCAATTCTCACCAGATTTTCAAAATCTCACGAGATTTATGAAAAAACATAAATACCGTGATTTAAAAACAATATTTACATTTTAAACGGCTATTTATCGTGAAAAATGTGTATTTTTTATTTTTAAATAATTTTTATTAATATTTTCTTCAACAACAACAACAACTACGCCTTCATCCCAAAACAATTGGGGTCGGCGATATGAACCAACAAAGAAAATCATTATGGGTCTTCCACATGAATCCTTCTCCTCCATTCATTTCTATCCAATGCCATGTCTTCCTAGGCCTACCCCGACATCATTTCTTATCACCTCCATCCATGTCTTCCTAGGCCTACCCCGACCTCTTTTAACTAATATATTTTCTCATTTCTCCATCCTTCTAACTGGAGCATCATTAGGCCTTCGTCGAATATGTCCAAACCACCGTAAGCGATTCTCTCTTATCTTATTTTCAATGGGTGCAACGCCTACCTTCTTACGTATCTCCTCGTTCCAAATCTTATCTTTTATTGTATTTCCACACATCCATCTCAGCATACGCATCTCAGCTACACTCATTTTTTGAATACGAAGTCTCTTGGCAGCCCAACATTCTGTACTATATAGTAAAGCGGGCCTAATAGTCGTCCTATAAAACTTTCCCTTCAACCGCAATGGCATTCTACGATTGCACAACACTCCAGTTGCACTCTTCCATTTCATCCACCCAACCTTCATCCTATGATTTGACATCCTCGTTCCACCACAATGTATCCTTACCTAGCATTGCACCGCCTTTAGACTCACCCAATACCTCCTTAGCCACCTTTCTCATGCCACCCGCTATCTTATTCCACATAGATTCTGAATCCTTCTTGAGACACGAATCAACTTCCTTAACTACCCTTTCTACAAACATTCCTTGTTTAGCTTCTTTCAGTGCCCACCACTTAATTCTAGGATCTATCATATGTCTATCCCTTTTGCGGTATTGTCTAATTCTAAGATCTAAAATTAAGACTCTATGTTGTGTAGCTACACTTTCTCCCGGTATAACCTTACAATCGATGCAACAACCCCTATCTCTCTTTCTAAGTAGGAAAAAATGTATCTGACTCGTATTAACCCCACTTTTAAATGTTACTAGGTGAGACTCCCTCTTCCTAAACCAAGTGTTTGCTAAGATCATATCATAGGACAAACCAAAATCTAAAATCCTTTATCCACTTTCGTTTCTTTCTCCTATACCATAGCCTCCATAGATACTCTCAAATCCATCCCTACTAATGCCTACATGCCCATTAAGGTCACCGCCGATGAAAAGCCTTTCTCCATAAGATATCCCTTGTACTACTCCATCTAAATCTTCTCAAAATTGACGCATAATGGAATCATCTAAACCTACTTGAGGTGCATAAACACTAATAATATTAATAATATTCATACCTAATACTAATTTAATAAGTAAAATCCTATCACCCTTCCTACGGACCTCAACTACATTATCTATAAACTCACGACTCATAACAATCCCTACTCCATTCCTATTCCTATTTATTTTTCTATACCAAATCTTATATCCCCAAGGTTCTATCACTTTTGCTTTCTCACTTACCCATTTGGTCTCTTGTAGACATAAAATATCAATCTTTCTCCTACACATAACATCTACTAACTCTACCAACTTACCAGTTAAAGATCCTATGTTACAAGTGGCTAACCTAATTTTATGGTCTTGGACTAACTTCTTTACCCCCACCCGTCCAACAAAGTGAGGGAACCCTTGCCTATTTGACACCACACCCGGGCGCCGGTGTGACGCGTTGCTTCCGGGCGATGACCTAGCAACCCTTGCCCATTTATCACTGCCTCCGGACCTATAGAGTACAACGCGTCGCTCAGTAGGGAACGCCCCAACGAAATTCTCATATTGGTTCATATTCATAGGGTATGACTAAGTTTTTATGTTGGTTGTCACAGGCCTACCGCAACCCTCCTCCTTTATCCGGGCTTGGGACCGGCAGTGTATAACTAAACAGTTATACACAGGCGGAGTTATTAATATTTTCTTATAAAAAAATAAATTTTATATTTTTAAATTTATTTTTTTATTGCCGAGTTTTTTTTTCCAAAAAAAATGCGAGATTTATGAAAAATTTTCAATTTCTCATGAGTTTTTGAAAAATAAGAAATTGTTGTTTAAAATGTTTGTCACTATGCATCCAACATGGTTTTCCACAATACACACTTAAGAAATATATAATATGGGTAGTGGTGAGAAATTGCTATTTAAACCATTAAAATAATTTTAAAATTTTATTTTTTATTATTTTCTTATATTTATTAAAAATAGCCAATTCAAGGTTGAAAAATATCAATTTTCTGCCGATATGATGAGTATTGGTCGATACGCACCGATAGGGATACCATTTTTTTTATTGTTATATTTATGTTTTTAATGATATTTTTGTGAAAGACACATGAATTTATTTTTATATATGTCTATTTTGTATTTCTTCATAAATCCAATTTTAATTATTTAAATATATTTATTATCACCAACGTTTTGCCAATAATTTCACAAGAAATATCAATTTCTCAATTTTTGCCTTTCAACAGGTTTTGTCACTATTAATTAAACTATAAATGCATGCATTAAGGATAATTTTGCCATTTCAGGATTAACGGACATAACTGAACATTGAAGAAGTTTTGAAAAGTGTGAGGTACCACTAACTCTCTTAACGCTTGTGTCCTATAAAACATGATATCTTTTATATCTACAAGGCATACCAACGAGAGTGCTGCATTCTTTTAGAGAGAGGGGGGGGGGGGGGGGAGGGGGCGGCAAGATTATCTTTTTCACCTACCAAACATAAAAAAGTTGTTCTCCTTACGTGGTCCCCACACTTGAACTCACATTTCCTCCTCGAGAGAGTGTTGCATGTGCACCCCATGTGCTGTGTGGCGCTCAGTGGGGTGTACGGGGGTGCTGTACACTGTCGTACATCTGCACCCCACTGAGCGCCATGTGGCGCTCAATGAGGACCCCTTAACATGCACTGTAGCTACAATGCGTGTTCCAAGGGGGGGAGGGGGCATATAACCTGCCCGCTCCTCCCATGAACTAAGACGACTACCCGTTTAGTCATTATCAGAAAATTTATTTAGTATTATTAACCATCGTAGTCATTCAAAAAGAGTGAAGTGGTTCATCCCCCACCACAATAGACAATACTCTCTCTCTCTCTACAGCTAATAATCAACCTGAACCAACGGAACAAGGATGTTAGGGCTTGACTCAGTTACCAGTGGATCGAGCTCATGACTCGGGTCGTGTTCATGTTTAGCCTAGTCGAACTCAAACTCAGCTTGTCTTCAAATGAGATGAGATGACTTGTGTAAAACCATTCCATGTTATTTATACATGAAATACATATACTTTTTATATATCTACATCATGTTTTATGTGTATATTTTTTTTATGCAACTTTCCTGTTGTACATGCATTCTATGCATTCTTCTTTATATATATATATATATATGAGCTCTCTCGAGCAGAGCACCTTGTGTTCAAGCTTGACTTATTTAAGTTAAATGAGCTGCTCATGACTCATCTTGCCAGTTACATGAATCAATCACAAACGAGTTTGTGACGAGCCAAACCTAGCAAAGACACAAGTTGTTCAGTTCGTTTACAATCTATCTGTGTGCTTGATTATAGCAATGAAAAATTCAAGTGTGTTCGGATTATTTGGGCAGTCGGGCAGCCCTACAACATTAACAGGATAACATGGTGACAATAGCTAGTACTAAGTGCATAATTTTTTTTTAATGCCTATAGGAGGAAAAATAGTACAAATCCAATGCAAATAAGGTGGAATTTAAAATATTTTTCATATTTTTTGTACTTTATGTTAAAATTTAAGAGAGAATATATATATATATATAGAGAGAGAGAGTAATGGGTTCGTGCTAAACCTATATATTTGGTGCTAAACCACGTGCTAAATGGGTTTTCAGCTTCTCTGGTGCTTTTATATGGTTCCGGCCCTATAAATGTGTTGGTTATGGTCGATTTACAACACACCTGGATCATGTATTTTCGATAAAAAAATCATGTTTGGAGCCTCGAAAATTTACGAAGATTTTGGACCATTAATTTTTCAAACTTTATAAAAAACTGCCTATATGTTGGAATCAAAGGCTTCAAGAGCTGATCCCTATAAAATTAAGTACATAGATTACATGAATTTAAAAATAAAATGAAAAAACACAAAAACTTATTTAGTATGGGATTTAGCACCAAATGGGTTTAGCACCTGTTATATATATATATAACAGGACCGATTATAAGCTATGTGCATCTTGTAACAGTAAGTTTAATTTCCTTTGGCAGATGGGCATGCCATTGAGCACACAGATCAGTTTCTTTGAGAATGTGACGCTGCCGGATCTTAGGTCCCAGATGAGTGAGAGTGAACTTTCTTCATACCTATCCAAATCCATATACTTTTTCAACTCTGGAGCTTTTGATTACGGGCAGACATACTTCATGGGAAACGCTTCAGATATCCCTATGACTGTATTTACTGATTACCTCATAGAAATTTACAGTGGCGAGCTCAAGGTATACAGTGGTCTTTCTTTTTCCTTATTCAGCGTCATAATATCTGTGAACCTTAGGGCATGTTCGGTTGGATCACATGCACTTTATCATTTGAATGAGAAAGTGAATCTCAATTTGTATAAGCAGCCGAACATAAGAAGGTAAGCTGTGAGAAAATAAATCTCATTTGCCTTTGCAAACGAGACACTTTCTAATTTGCTTGAGATTCAAAATCACATGAGACCCCATGTAAATCTGAATCACTTGTGATTCTGAACCATCTTTCCAAGGGAGCAGCCGAACGTACCCTTATTATTAATAGTTTTCCATGAAGGATGGAAAACCACCCTTGAGATCAGACACCTAGTTGTGGTCGCTGTATCGACAGTGTAAACCCATGGCCCCCAAGGAGTCACCCTATTTTGGCTGAGCAAGAGCTTATTTCTTCCCCTCATTAATGCAAGGGGCTTGATACTAGTGAGATTGGGACCCTGACCACCTATCTAGTGGCCAAGGCCCCCATTCACTGCACCAAATCCCTTGGAGCATCTTATTATCAATTTCAAAAAATCTTTTAAAGACAGGCTGTCCAGTTTGGCTTAACTTGAACGATAAACAACTCCTTGAACCTTAGTAGTTTCAGTGGGGCATGAAGAGTTTTCTACGATTGAGAAATCTCACCAGGCCACACAATGAATTCAGATTTACCTTAAAAAGAATGGAACTTGTGATTGTGGTTGCAATTAGGTGTCCAATCTAAAGCATATTGTTTTAAGTGCTAATTAATGGACAGCTCTGTTGTTGGCAATGCCTCTCCAGAGGGTCTATCATTTGGGAGCTCGAAAGTTTGTGCTGTTTGGGATTCTAGTAATGGGATGCGCCCCATACTTGAAAGGGTTGACAGGAATCACGTGATGCTATGAAGAATACAACTATGCGGCTAGGCTGTTCAACGCTCGCCTGCAGAGTTCTATAGACAATATAACCCAAGCGATGCCAGGATCAGCTGTGGTCTTTGCAAACCCCTATGGAATTATCGATGACATACTCAAGAATCTTTCTGCTTACGGTATGCCCTACGCTTCCTCATATACTAATAAGCCACCCAGTTCAAGAAAAAGAACTTTTATAGCTTATCAAAAATAATAATAATTGGTCTGGTGAGTTTGACAATGATGTGTAATGTTACCAGGATATAAGGTAGCAGATCAGGCTTGCTGTGAGACAACGGTTGAAACCTCTTTCGATAGATGCGTGAAAGAAGGCTCAGTCTGCCAAAACAGGTCTGAGTATGTCTACTTCGATGGATTGCGTTTGACAGACAGAGCATACGACAGTATTAGCTTGAAGGCATTTTTCTCAAACTTGACAACTGATGTCTATCCTTTCAACATAGAAAAACTAGCAAACCTCACCATAGATTCATCAGCAGCGGATTTGATTCAGGGATCATGGTCACTGAAGAATTATGGCAAGGACATACAGCAGAGGGAACCCAATTAATTCATGCATAGGTCGACTTACGTATGTCGATTTTGTTATTTTGATAAGCCATGCCAGGAAGTGTAAACCGAGTCCGTGTCGTCATTTGTGGTTCTTTCTTTCTCTGTCTCATAATGTGGTTGCTTAAACCGCATTATATGTTTCGTAATATGATTATGGGTGTCTAGATAGGATGTTGTCTCCTATTATGTAAGTCGATCAGTGTATCCAAGTGGTTTGTAATAAATAAGTGAAGCTTCAGTTCCTTCAGTGTGTGTGTGTGTGTGTGTGTGTGTGTGTGTGTGGTCGTGCCCTTCATCAGGTACGTTTGTGTTATTTGAATATTTTATTGTTATTTACTCAGTTACATATATTGCGGGTATCATCAGATTCTTGTCAGGTCTGATCCAAACAAGCGAGAGAGCGCTGAAGCTCTGCCAGATTTTTGCAGAATGTATATGACACCATATTCAAAAAGTGATATCAGAGCCTAACCTAAATCCAACAGGGAATAAATGACACCTATTAAGTTTTTATATGTTTATGGCCTCGCTCAATTCAATCTTGATGTTGCCATAAATCACTTTCTAAGCGAGCACAAGAACGACTCCCTTATAGCATCCACATGGAGCCATTCAGTATTTCTTCCTGTTTGCTTCCCTTTCCTGCTCAAGACACCTTTCAATTTGCATCTTAGTTTATAATCATAATAAAAGAAGAAAACCCTAGGGACCCAATTTGCAATTAAATTGAGTTTCACAACTAAGATTATGTTGCAATTAAATTGTGTTTTGCTATATCAATGTACGGACGAATCTCAGTTTTGCTGAAAAAAATGGCATTTTACTAGCAGAAGGGTAAAATCATCAACAATGCCCCAAATTCAGGAAAAATCAGGTGGGTGGCATTTTACTAGCAGAAGGCGTAGTTGTTGTTGTATCGCGATATCTTGCATCTATTATGTAAAATAGCATTAGTTTAAATGATAATACGGTCATTTTCTGTTATTTCTTTGACTCTGACTTGTAGTCCTAAAATATTATGACAGTCCACCAATCTTTGTTTAATTGCAAAAGCTGGCATAGCTCATTTACTTTAGTGCCTATATATACTACATAATAGCTATTAGTTGGTCATTGTTTCTTTTGGATATTTTAAATTAGTGGTTCCATAACTAGAACAGTCCTTGTTAGTGCTATATAATTTGAAATAGCATAGTGCCTCGATGTTTCAAGCTGCATATACTTTGACTAAATTTCTTGGTTAAGGCATGATTTAGTAATTTAAAATTTGCAGCATGGTTGCTTAAATTTTATTTAAAATATATATATATATATATATATATATATATATATATATATATATATATATATATATATATATTTGCAGCTCATTTTTGTTAAAACTATAAGATATATATCATTATTTCCTTGTGTTAGATGTTTGTTTATATTAGCATGTGATTTGTATACTTTGACATAAACTTTGAAGCTTAGGCTCACACTAATACAATCATGACTATGAACAAAAATATGGTTGTTGTATTAGTAACAACTGAAAAACTCAGTGGATCAAACTTTGAGATTTTGAGAAAAAATTTGAATATTTTTTTAATTCAAGAAAGAAACATCTATACACTGAAAAATGATAAACCAACTCTTGAAGATAGACTTAATGATGAAAGAAAAAGAAAAGAAAGTTTGAGGATGACTTAATAGATAAAACATCGCTCTTAGCTGTTACGCAAGATGTCTTTATCAACGTATTTGAAAATCATCCTACAACAAAAGAAATGATGAATGCTATAAAAGAAAAATATGATTCTGCATCTAAAACTTATATCCAACTTTTATTAGAAAGATATAACACATAAAAGATGAAATAAACAAACAATGTAATCAATTATGTTAATCAAATGCTTGCAATGGCTAAAACTTAGCTATAGTTGGAAATGTTATACTTGATCCCATGCAAATTTCAACTATGCCAAATAGCCTTCCACCATCTTGGGAGATGGAAGTCATTGCTTAAGACTTTCATCAAATTGTTTGTCATTAATTGAGTTGCCCTTACAACTTGCTTTAGAACAAGAAACACATGAGAAATGACAAGAAGAATGAACTGCTAAATACCATTGATGCTCATAGATCCACCTCATTTCTTAAGAATAAAATCAAGCTTCAAAAAAGAAGAAATTGTGAGAAATTAAGTCATGCCAAAGGCAATATATACCATCAGACAATTTGACAAATGTACACATATACTTCACAAGGAAATCCAAGGGAAATTGCTTCAACTATAGAAAGATGAAACACTTCTATAAGAATTGTCTAAATAAGAGCCAAAATGCATATTTTGGAAAGAAATGTGAAGTACTGTGTGTAATATCAGAAAGCCTGATTGCAGGCTAAGATATTCCTGTTTGGTGGATTGACTCTGGCGCAACACGTCAGATTGCCAAGACCACAGATGGGATGGTGCAAATGAAGGAGCTTGTGTTCGAAGAACATCAAATATTTATGGGAAACAATACATATTGATAAGGAAATATAAGCTAAGGTTATAAGATATTGATGTAACTTTGGTCGATGTGTTGTATGTGCCGTCTATGAGGAACCTCTTCTCGGCCCCTGAAATACTTAAAAAGGGTTTTGAAGTTTGTTTCAAGCCTCGAGAGATAATTATAAGAAAACATAATCATATAACTTTCTCAGGTAGTTTTGCAGCTCATCATAATCTCTTTGTACTAGACGTGCTTAATGAAGGTAATGATGTTTATTATTCTTCCTAGGCTGATCTAACACAACATTAATGTATATACATAGCACCTTAGCTTAGGTTATACAGACATTAACAAAATGAAAAGACTAATAAGCCTTGGCTTATTACCGTCAATTTAAAACTTAGAATTTGGAAAATGTGAACCTTGTATATTAAGTAAAATGACTAGAAAACCCATTCCAAAAGGAGTTAGATCATCGGAATTATTAATCTCAATTTTGGCACTTGGACTTTCACACTTCATATGAACTGTTTGCGCTTGATTCACTTTCAAAAGGATCAGCACCAACTCATCATAACTACTAAGATGATCTGCAACTTCTCTATATGAGCTGAAATGTGGTTTTGTGCTATGCGTCCTTTCATGGACCGCACTTACGCATGATGTCTCCAACTGTACAATGGTTTCCTAATTCACATAAACAGAGCTAGGACACCATGTTACAACCAAGTTTGGCAGTGGTGATGGTTGTTGTTGCAGCTGTTGCTGCAGTTTTTGGATTGCATATATTGTTGTTGTTCCAATTGTTGGCAAGGTAACAATCCCATATGCTGCTGCTGTTGTAGTAGTAGTGGCAACTGGTGCAGGCATTGCAGCTGTTGTGACTATCAAAGTTATGGCACTAGTTGAATCCCAGTTATGATCACTGCTGATGAGAAACCTACTTCTTGCCAGTGAGTGCAAGAGCACAGGGGATGCTGTATACTGGGATCAAGATCCACATTTCACAGACATAATGTAAACCACCCGCTCTGATATCAACCTTTTTATGAACTGTTTGTTGGACATTATCAGTTTTTGGGTTCAACCCACGTATGTGACCCTGTTTGACACCCTACTAGTGGGTCACGTAAGTGGCCAAGTAATGGAGATAGTGGGGGGGAGTTACGTGAATGTGGATAGACCACATTCACGTAACTGCCTAATCTCCCATTATAAATAAGGGGTTAGGGGCTACTGGGATGATGAGAGACTAGTAGCGGTTTCCCTGCCCAAATTCAATTCTGCATTCAGACTTAGCGGAATAGGGTCCTGCTCATCGTCGACCTAAGGCCTGGGCTCATTGTGGGCGTCGACCGGCTGAGGAGAACGCCGAACTTCCTACACGAACTATGGAGAATTCAGATACGCTCCCAGCCATGTTGTGTTTTACAGGGTTTCGCCTACATTGGGTTATGGGCCCACGCTGCCACGCATTTTCGCTGCGTGTGGATGTGTAGGCCGTTTCGGCGATTTGGCGTCGGTGGAGTCGCCGTGGGGTGACAACCACCGGTAAGCTGCTAATCAAATCCTTATAAAAGAAAAAGAAAGGATGATCGGAATATACCTGTGGCCGTCGGGCTCCAGGGTTGATCCGTTATCGCCGGGATCGTCGCCGGAGACGTCGCCTGAAAATGTGGCCGGCAAATGGCGAAAAGGGTTTAAAAAAAAACCTTTCTTCTCTGTTTTCTATTTCAGCCATTGTGCAAGGGGCTTTTGCCGGAAAACTGCAGGTGACAGCGACGGTCATGCCGGCGCCATTGATAGCCTCACCTCATCGCCGAAGTAGCCTGTAAACCGGCAACAAAAAAAAAAACAATTTGTAAACCCTTACCTGTCGCCGGAAGGGGGCTGATTTCGTCGGGGTGGTTTTGTCGTGGGGCGTTTTGCTGGCAAGGGCAGCCATTGGTCGGCGATAGCCTTGCTGGCATCGCCGGGGCTGCCGCCGGACTGGCAGGCAGTGCCGGTCTTCTGCCATTGGAAGGCGAAACTGCGAAGCGTCGCCGTGGGGCGACGTCTTTTGATGGAGGGGGGGCTGTCGCCGGATCGGCGTCACCGTGGGGTGACGCAGGTCGCCGGCAAACGGCGTCAGTTGTCGTTACAGCGACGTGGGTCGTCGTGGAACCGAAAAGGGCGGAACCCCTTTTCGGTTTTCCCTGAATATGCAAACAGAAACCCATCGGGTTTCTGTTTATTTTTTTCAAGGGACCGAATCGGGTCTGCTTTTGGATCGGGTCCGATCCAGACCCATTAAGAGCTGGGTCGTACCCGAGGTCCATTCGGACTGGGTCTAACCCGGTTCAGTTATGGACCGGGTCATACCCGAGATCCGGTTTGGACCGGGTCGTACCTGGGGTCCGGTTTGGATCGGGTCCGACCCGGGTCAGATTTGGATCGGGTACGACCCGAGTCAGTTATGAACCGGGTCTAACCCGGTTTCTGTTAGGGTCGGGTCCGACCCGTATTAAGTATGGGTCGGGTCAGACCCGGATCCCATTTAAACTGGGTCGGATCCATGAATGCAGGATCCAAACACTATTAAGACTGAATCAGATCAGGAACCTGATCCGACCTTTTCCAGAACCGGTTCGGAGCCATTTTTGACCGGTTCTTTCCAGTTTTTCACCGGTTCCGAGATGTTGAGACCCTGTTTTTCATAAATATAAAGAGATACAGAGATTTTGGCATACGGTTATAGGGTTTTATGAGCTTTTGTTCATATTAAGTATTGGTTTATAACGTTCAGAACCGGTTCAGACCCTTAGATGACCGGTTCGGGGCAGTTTCAGACCGGTTCAGAGTGTTTTTAGACCGGTTCCTACTTGAGGACTCTGGGTTTTACCCATATGAGCATGTTTTTGTTATTTTTCATGCTTTATAAAGTATTTATTTTGAATAATGCATGACTTATGCATGTTAATTCATGTATTTTGCGTTGGTTAAGTTGTGCATGATAAATTTAAGCATGAATTGTAACTAAATTCATGACAATTAGTTTATGCATATTTGTTGAAGTATGAACTTGTATTATGTCATGAATATACATGCATTAAAATGTGTGCATGGGCATGCTCCATAATACGAATAAGATTTTTGGTAAAAGATCTTGATTGACAGATTCATGTAATCACCAAAGTGATCTGAGTCGTATTAATTAAGGATTCTTTGGACCGTATTAAGATTTGTAATTATGATTGTGTGTGAATTTATAAAACATCGATTATACCCAAAAGTAGGTCGTTGTGTTCCAAATTTACACAGGGTGTGATAGTAGATGTGTATTCCAGCCCATGAAGCATGTTCGTACCCAAAGGTACAATGCTGAATTGCCTCTGGTTACATGATTTACTAGTTTCACCAACTGAAGTCAAATCCTTGAGAATTGAAGAGACGGAGAAAATATGAGTATTGTCGTTTTCACCAAAGTGAAACGATAATGGCTCAACTATGCTTGTCTCAGAAAAGGTGAAAATAAAGGGTCTCACTTTTACCTTTTCAACACAAGTCTCGTCTAAACAATAATAGTAATGTTTTTCCGTTTTCGTTTCTTGATTTATCAGGTTCCTTTCTTATCAACGGTTCTAGTAATATCCCCATTTTAGACGGATCGAATTTTTTTAATTGGAAAGAAATCGTGTTATTCACTTTGGCTATATGGATTTAGATCTGGCCCTTAGAATTGATGAACCTCCCGCTCTTACAGAGCAGAGCACAGTCGATCAGAAGGCAGACTCTGAGAAGTGGGAGCACTCGAACACACTTATCCTGTTGCTTTTGCAATCTCGAGTGGCTAAGAACATTCGAGGTGCCATTCCTCATTGTAGGACGGTTAAGGAATTTTTGGGAGCCATTGAGGCTCAGTTCGTCACTTCTAATAAGGCAAGGGCCAGTACACTCATGTTCAAATTAGTGTCTATGAAATATGTTGGTGACAGTCATATCCAACAGCACATTTTGGAAATGAGGAATATTGCGACTCAACTGAACGACATGAAGTTCGCCATCTCTGACTCATTCTTAGTCCATTTGATCTTAACCTCGTTACCTATTGAGTATGGACCCTTTAAAATCTCCTACAACACACATAATGATGAGTGGTCTTTTAATGACCTATTGGCTAAGTGTGTTGAGGAAGAGGAGAGATTGAAGGGTGAGAGGGTGTCAAGTGCACATATGGCCTCTCATAAGGATAAACAGAGGTCGAGGCCAAAGAAAAGCTCTTTCAAAAGAAAGAATCAGAAGAGAGCCACTGGGGAGAGTTCAAACTCTCAGGCGAAAGCTAGATCCCAGTTAGGAGGCCCTTCTATAAAGTGTTCCTTCTGCAAAAAGAAAGGGCATAAGAAGATGGAATGTTTGAAGTTCAAGAAGTGGCTCGAAAATAAAGGTAATAAGTCATTTGTTTCTCATGAGTGAAATTTAATTCATGTTCTATTGCATAGTTGGTGGATTGATTCTGGTGACACGGTGTACATTGCCAACTCTTTGCAGGAATTTCTGAACAAAAGGGAACCAACGGAGCATAAAAGAAGCATCTTCTCAGGAAATAAGATGCGTTCGCATGTCAAGAGCGTTGGGACCTGCAGAATTGTGTTGGAGTCAGGATTTATATTGGATTTGGTCGATACTTTTTATGTTCCATCTTATAGTCGGAACCTAATTTCAATTTTAAAACTAGATAAGTTTGACTTTGTATTTAAATTTGAAAAATCTGAACTTATTATTATAAAAAATTCAATGAATATAGGTTCTGCATATATGTGTGATGGTTTGTATCGATTAAGAACCAAACTCCAAATTCAAAAATCTCACTCCATTGAGAACACAATGATTGGCAATAAACGTGGTCTAAAGGATGATCAATCCTATTTGCTTTGGCATCGAACATTAGGACATATCTCGAAAGAGAGAGTCCAAAGACTCGTGAAAGAGGGAATCCTTGGATCCCTTGATTTTACGAATATAGAGCCATGTGTTGACTGCATAAAGGCTAAGCAGTCTAACACATATAAGAAAGATGTCAAACGCAATAATGAAAAGTTAGAAATAGTGCATACGGATGTCTGCGACCCTTTTTCACCATGTTATACGGGTGAAAAATATTTTGTCACCTTTATAGACGATTACTCACGGTATATGTATCTCTACTTATTATCTGAAAAATCAGAAGTCTTTCAGGTTTTTAAGGACTTCAAGAAAAAAGTAGAGAAACAAACCGGTGAAGTTATTAAGGTTGTCAGGTCAGATAGAAGTGGCAAATATTATGGTCGTTTCACTGAGATGGGACAAAAGTAAGGTCCATTAGCGCGGTTTCTAAGCCTGGTAGTGCTTACCAGAATGGTGTAGCTGAAAGGAGAAACCGTACGCTTAAAGAAATGGTTCGAGCGATGTTGAATCACTCAAACCTCCCTTTGACCTTGTGGGCTGAAGCTCTTAGGACAACAGTGCATATTCTGAATAAGGTTCCTACGAAGGTTGTTCAAAAGACTCCTTACGAGTTATGGACAGATAAAAAACTTTCTTTATCATATATGCACATATGGGGATGTCCAGCATAAGCTAAATTGTATAACCCACATATAAAAGCTTTTGATCCTAGGACAACTAGTGGTTTCTTCATTGGTTATCCAGAAAGATCGAAAGGCTTTAGGTTTTATTGTTCATCTCATACACCACAGATAGTGGAAACTGATAAAGCAAGATTTCTTGAAAATGGTTCTATTGGGATAGATGAATCTCAAAATATTGATTTTGAGGAAATGCAGGATTCAGGTTTCACACCTGCTAAGGATAAAGACCCGATTTTCTATATCATTGTTCCTTCGAGTAATGTAAGAGAAAGTTCAGTCAATGAACATCAATCCCAAATAGATCTGGTTGTTCATGAGGATATACAACAACAACAGGATACAGAGGCTCATTTTGAACCACCTGTAACACCTGTATGGAGGTCCACCAGAATTAGGAAATCTGATATCCATCCGGACTATGTGGTGTATTTACAAGTGTCAAATGATTTCATAGACATTGATGAAGATCCCTTCACATTTGCAGAATCCATTGAAAGTGAAAGATCAACACATTGGATCAATGCCATGAAAGAAGAGCTTGACTCTATGGCAAAGAACCAAGTGTGGGATCTTGTACCTCGACCTGATGGAGTTAGACATGTTGGTTGTAAATGGGTTTATAAAACCAAAACAGACTCTAAAGGTCATGTGAAGAGGTACAAGGCTAGGCTTGTTGCAAAAGGTTTCACACAGATAGAGGGCATTGATTATAATAAGATTTTTTCTTCTGTCTCAACTACGGAATCATTGAGGATAATTTTGATTTAGAGCTACATCAGATGGATGTGAAAACTGTCTTCCTGAATGGGGATCTGGATGAGGAGGTATACATGCAACAACCTCCTGGTTTTAGTATAGATGACTCAAATAACATAGTTTGCAAATTGAATAAGTCAATTTATGGACTTAAACGGGCCTCCCGCCAGTGGTATAAAAAGTTCAATCAGGTAATAATGAACTTTGGATTCACTGAAAACATTGTTAATCAGTGTATTTACATTAAGACTAGTGGAAGTAAGTTCATAATTTTGGTTTTATATGTTGACGATATTCTTCTTGCAACTAATGATTTGAGTCTTTTACATGAAACAAAAGACTTTATTTCCTTTCATTTCGATATGAAAGACATGGGTGAGGCCACTTATGTCCTTGGAATCGAGATCTGTCGTAACAGAACTAAGGGTGTCCTTGGCCTATCTCAGAAATCCTATATCCTTAAAGTTCTTAAAAGATATAGGATGGAGAATTGCTCTCCTAGTTCGGCACCTATAGTGAAAGGGGATAAATTGATCTTAAAGGACTGTCCTCAGGATGATATTGCGAAGGCTCAGATGGATGTTGTCTCATATGCTTCAGCAGTTGGGAGTTTACAGTACGCGCAGACCTGCACTCGACCTGATATAGCATTTGTTGTGGGAATGCTTGGTAGATATCAGTCAAATCCAGGCATTGTGCACTGAAAGGCAGCGAAGAAGGTCATGCGCTATTTACAAGGAACGAAAGACTATATGTTGACCTACAGGAAAGCTGACCACCTAGAGGTCGTTGGATACTCTGATGCGGACTTAGGAGGGTGTATTGACAGTAGAAAATCCACTACTGGATACATTTTCCTTCTAGCGGGTGGTGTTGTCTCATGGAGAAGTGGAAAGCAGTCTACCACTGCTGCTCATACCATGGAGGCAGAATTTATTGCTCTATACGAGACTTCGTCACATGCCATTTGGATAAGGAACTTCATTATGGGTCTTGGTATAGTGGACTCTATTGAGAGACCACTAAAGATCTTTTGTGATAATGAAGCAGTCGTGTCCTTTTCAAATAACAACAAGAGCTCAACATCGTGTCGACACATGGAGTTAAAATATTTTGTTGTTAAAGAAAGGACTGAGAATCATCTGGTATGTATTGATACAATTGGGACGAAGGAAATGACTGCGGATCCCCTTACTAAAGGGATAGCACCGGGATTGTATTCCCAACATGTAAAGGGGATGGGTCTTTTTTATTCCTTCTTATGTATGACAATACATTATGTGATCACATTTGTGTTTATGTTTTGATTCTTTAAGGTTTTGTGTTATTGTTGATTTTGCATAAAAAATCTCTCATATGGGTTAGAGAGAATAGCAGAATAACAATATTAAAGGACCAATAGAATAGGTGAGAGACCAACCTATTCATAAAGGTAAATTCTTTACATGCCTAAGCACTGAAGGTGAATTGTAGAGTAGTACAAGGAAATATGACATTTCATAAAGGGGTGTTCATATCCTTGACTCATACGATTCATCCTTGTGATAAAGGGTGGCATGTGAACCCACATAAATAATTAAATCGAGATAACGGTATACACCTCGATTTAGTACACTTTTGGTGTCAATGGGTCAAGTGGGAGAATGTTGGACATTATCAGTTTTTGGGTTCAGCCCACGTATGTGACCCTGTTGACACCCTACTAGTGGGTCATGTAAGTGGCCAAGTAATGGAGATAGTGGGTGGGAGTTACGTGAATGTGGAGAGACCACATTCACGTAACTGCCTAATCTCCCATTATAAATAAGGGGTTAGGGGCTACTGGGATGATGAGAGACTCGTAGTGGTTTCCCTGCCCAAATTCAATTTTGCATTCAGACTTAGCAGAATAGGGTCCTGCTCACCGTCGATCTAAGGTCTGGGCTCATTGTGGGCGTCGACCGGCTGAGGAGAACGCCGAACTTCCTACACGAACTTTGGCGAATTTAGGTACGCTTTCTGCCATGTTGTGTTTTACAGGGTTTCGCCTACACTGTTGCTTAACAATTCCCGCAGCTACTAAAGCAGCAACTTGAACTGTGATGTTCCTTGTTGATTTTTAGCTCCCAAAAGTAGTGATGGGTTTCAGCTTTGTTAAGTTTGAAATGAAACTGACTGGTCAAATTTCATCATTTCTAGTGGTTGTTACTGTAGCTTGCCAAAGAAACTCGAAGCTTGGCCACTTTCCACTGCTTGTTGCTTATTAGAAAACTACATCAACCCTTGCAAACATGCACCCCTTTTGTGCAAGTTAGATTTCTTCACTTGATGAGCTACTTGTGCATTCTCAAGGGGTTGGATTTCAACTAAGGGCATGGGCTCTAGAAGCCTACATATTAGTAGACAGTTGTACAACACCTATACACCTTGTAGTTGCAATACTCTGGCGACCACCTATGTGAATTGCATCACCATGAAGAACATCGATACATGCCACAAGGCATAGTGCATAGCTTTTTTCTTCAGCTAATGCGCCACTCAAAGATACCCATTGAACTCCAACCCTGTTGGAATCGTATATAGAATACTTTCGATAATAACAAATCCAGATGAACCTGGTCTAGTTCTTGCATAACCCTCTCAATTTCCAATTTTATCAGCTTCACTCTGTCTACATATGCATGATTTGCCAATTGGTGTCCTGAAATTTTCCTTGCTTCCATCAATGCATCCTTGTTCTGAACTTGGAACAAAGAGGTATTAATGCAAAAGTTTCGCCAAAGAGAATTTTATAAAATATTTTTTATTAAAACCCGCCTTCATTTTCAAGATGTGATGGGTTATGTCCGCTGGTACGAGATTCGACCGTTCCTTTCCAAGTAAGGAGGTATAACCCGATCAAGGTTGAGATTATACGGCTAGAATGTCTTTTCCCATGGTCTTTTCAAGTTCCCAGGGGCACTTGTGCAGTAAGCTTAACAAGCAATAAAAGATATGTGTGGGTTAGAAATTAAAAGTGTGTGTGAAATCAACATTCTCAGGAAAATGCAAGAAAAATAAAGAAATTAAAAAAAGGGAGAGCGAGGGCACTTACTCAGGCTTCTAGAGAATTTGACATCAGTAGCCTTTAATGGTGATTGTCCTAGTGAAGAAGGGGCTTTCTCATGTAAGAAAATGGTTTCTTGAAAGAAACCTAAGAAAATGTTGAGATTGGTAGGAGTTTAGTGTTTATACCTGCAAGGGCCTTTCACTGATACGAAGGAGAATAGGTTGGCATGATCCAAGCAGGAACACTCCCACGAGATAATAATTTTGGACCCAAAATGGGCTTAGGCAAGAAGGGAATGAGAAAGAGAAGGATCTTAAAACCTTAGAGGAAAATCCCTAAGAAACGTATAGAAAGCTTCAAGAAAACATCAAAACCTCCAGAAGGAAAGAGGAAGAGGGACAAAAGAGGGAGAAGACCCAAAGTAAAAACCTCAAGACAGGGACAAAAAGGAAGAACTCTTTTCTCTAATGCCCTGGAAGTACAAAAACCAAGGATGGAGGTCATGGGGGTAAAAGGGGAGGCTATTTATACCCCCTTCCCCACACTCACCCAAAACGTAAGGGTTGACTAAAAGTCTTGCCACGTGGCAAGTTGAGACTAATTGTTACCTGGTGGCAAGCTCGCAATCTTTTTTTTTAGTCAAGCTGGGGTTAGTCTGACCCCTTACCAGTTATACACTATACCATTGGGTTTTGAACGACTTTCCAACACAAGGCAACGTGCACTAGCGGTTTCTACCTGATAAGAACTTTCCACCACCCTCACTGGAAGAGTTTGGGGTTGGTTTGGTAAAACTGTGATATCTTTATCTGGGAATCAAATCGGTGCACTGTAAGAATGGTAGTGAAGTGAGGCAGATGTGAAGGATAAGGTCTCCACTAGTGTCCCGTCTCAAAATTATGCCCTTCATCTCCTCGCAAGTTTTGATTTTAACCTTCATCCCTAGTCTAAACGATGTGAGGCAAGGTGGAGCTCCATTTTCCCCAACCCACTGCCATCCCTAAAGAAGAATGTCGAACTGTCAAAAGGTATTTTAATTAGATCCCGTCTAGGTGTTCACCTTGGTTGGCAGGTGATAAGTGATCCACAGGAAAAAAGAACACCCACCTCTACGTCGTGAATGATATATCAACATCTATTAATTTCATGCAAATAATATTATATTAAACTATACTGTACAAAATTGAATCATGCAAGAATGTTCACTATCATACAAGAATAATATTAAATCAAATGAACAACAATAACAAGATCATGAATTTAAGATAGCACATAATTATAAAATATAAACAAGAGCCATATACATTTTTGGACTCATTTTTAAAATAGAAAAAAAATACAATGGTAGAAAATAGAGAAATAACACATGCACTTACATTATACTTTCTTTGTGACCTTAGATGCTTTGTCAACTCTTTAATAAGTAAATGTTCAATTACACTTATATTAATTTTTGAGTTTAGTCATGAGTCTTCCAACCAATTAACACTTTCTGGCAACACAGGGTCTTTATTCTCTGCTGGTGATTGAGATATGTTACAGTAACAAAAATGCTTTATAATATCTAAGATAGTTTAAAAAATGTTATCTAAAATCCATATTTTTTTGCTTTTAATGATGCAAATGTATTAATTAAATATTTATAGTCAAGCTTTGCCATTATATCTCTTTTAATAGATTACATAGGTAATCTACTTAATCTTTCTTATGACATAGTTCTTAGATATAACTTAATCAATTTTAATTTTGAATTTTTTTTTTGATAGAAGCAACAATAACAAGTATGATCAAGAGTATTCTATAAGCAATATATGCATTTGAAAAAGAATGTGTCAATTAGATTCTTTACCTATTTTTCTAAAATTTCTCTTAAGGCTTTTAACTTTAAAAACAAATCTGACTTATCTATATCTAAATTTATATCGAATTTTAAAAAACATGAAAGTTTAACACAACAAGCTTTTAAACTTTAATATCTAATGTTCTTAGTTTTTTTAAGTCAAATAAAAAACCAAAATAATATGTGTCTGAGGATGGTAGTGTTGAAAAAAGAAGCCTTTTGATGTGTTTGGAGTTGTTGGTCAAGGTCAATATTTCTGCCATTATTCACTCTGTCACTATCTCACAATACGGTGATATGGTTAAGGTGTCAAATGACTTTCTTAAAGTGACTTTGACATATCACCTGATGTGGCCTTTTGGGATAATCTCAAGCATCCAGACATTCCTAAAAATCCAGATTCATCCTCTCATTTGAGATCAGTGATGATCTGATGCAAGGTTGTTAAATGCGATAAGGCGAAGCGAAGCGTTGAGCCTGTTATGAAGCGAGGCGTAAGCCTCGAGGCGTTGAAGCGTAAGCTTCATAATCAAAATAATAAAATATATAATATTAATAAAATAATGAAAATTTTAAAAAAGAACTAATAAACGATAGTATAAAATAAATACTACTTTCCTATAATTAACTCATATTATTTATTTTCTTAGATGCATGCACATGTAAACCACAATTAAGTTAGACTCATAGTGCAAGATAAAACAAGTTATATCTACAATCATATTGAATACATGTGGGGCCATCTCCAAATCGACATGTTCTAGAAATACCTTCTACGCATAAAATTTGTGTTGTAATAATAGAGTTCAAATGCACAATTAATATAAAATAAGTTAATTCCTCAACTATTGTACAAAACTAGACCATGATAGAAATCAGTATTTGGATCTTGTTATTCCAACATGTACGTAAGTTTTTACAAGGGTTAAAGCAACATCTTATAATGTAACAAAGTTTCAACCCTTATAAAATCATATTTTATTTTGAAAAATCATAATTCAATAGTCAATTAGTTGATTCTTATTATTTTCACCATGCTATGGGTTGGGTATGACCTGATTTGGACCCGCACTGAATTTGATAGGGTCAAGGTTTGGTAACAAAGAAAGGAGTCTGATTAACTATTTGGGTCAGACTCATGAAGTCCAATATGATTTATGAAATTTTATACCAAAATCAGATCCATCCCGAGTTCCATCCACAATTTACAATGTAAAAAATATATTATTTTATCTAGTTTGTTTATGTAATCCTTATCGGGTCCAAGTATGGTCTTTCTGAAGAAATATCAAATCAGATCCAAATTTGAATCTGATATTGACACTTCCTACTCGGATCCGAGTACGGACTCACCTATAGAATGTGCATATTTTAATTATTATATTTGTTGGAAGTAACTTCTGTTGGATCTTATATCTGATTTGGATCTGACCCACTTATACCCCACTTGGGAAAGTGATCGGGCGAGGCGGTGTCACCCAACAGTACAAAGGAAAGCTTAACGGTAATGCGGGAGAGCGCAAGAAAATGAAAGAATGGCTTGCTCTCTCTCTCTCTCTCTCTCTCTCTCTCTCTCTCTCTCTCTCTCTCTCTCTCTCTCTCTCTCTCTTTGGGTCGAAGCCACCATCGTCGGAGAGAGACCTCTGCCAGAGATTGTCCCTTGCCGGAGAGAGAGATCCACTATCGAAGGCTCACGCCAGACTTCCTCCACGGACCACCATTACCGGAGACACCCACCAGAGAGAGAGAAACCTCTTTTTCCCAAGTTCCTCGTTGCACCCTCTCTGCCCACTATTGCTCCTCCATCACCAGACCACTATTACCCTTATCAAACCTAGTTGTCTGCGAACCATCTTTCTCAAATCCCTCTTACCTTCCCCTATATCTACCTGATATTTTTACCACCTTCCTCAAAACCCTTAATCACGGAGAAGGACTACTCCCATACCTGAAGGAAGATCGTCAGGTCATAGGATTCTATAGGTTTTGGCCGCCAGGGGTTTGAGTGATGGAGTTTGATCGACAGGTTTTAATAGTTCTTGATCGCTGGGCAACAAGGTTTTGATCAACAGAAGTTTGAGCGTGTACGCCTTAGAAGTGAAGCGCGCCTCGACACGAGGCGTGCACTTCACCCATGTGAAGCGTGCACTTCGAGCATGCAAATGCCTCCCTACAACGCCTTGGTTCCTTGAGCTTGCGCTTCACCTCTAAGGCGTACGCTTCAGGTACTGAGGCGTTCGCCTCTAACAACATTGATCTAATGTATGAAACATATATAAGAGGAAATGTAAGGGTTTGGCGGGTATATGAGTGATACTCATAGAAAAATAAAAAAATGTTTAAAATGAAAGTTTATCAACTATAAAACTATTAACATTTTTGAAATTTTCATTTTTTTCAAAGGTGTATACATTTTATACATTCATTTAAATAATAAAATCATGATATTTTAAGAAGAGAAAAAATTGGGTATGTTTGTATGTTATGAACACTCTAGTTGAAACTCATAGGAGCGGGTACTTTTGACCAAAATCTGATCCACGGGTTTGTTCAATGTTATCAAAATAGTAGAAATCAACCATTGTTTTTTTATTGGATAATCCAAGAGAAAAAAAAACCCATCCCTTCATCACCTACCGCACATTGGCTGGCCTCTGGTTGACCCTTAAGGTTCCCCCACCCCACCGGGGATATACCCAGCTTCAACATTGCGGCAAGAGATGCCACCCAGGGGTTTCAAACTTGTGATGTCCCTTCTACCATTGGTTTATATTTTTTAACATAAAAATATGAATTTTGAGAATGATACATTTTAGGCCATTAATTTTTCAATCCCTACAAAATCTGACATGTTGGAAAACTATGATCTCAGGGGTGTTTCTAGTGAAACTTGTTAGCCCTCGAAAACCATTGACAATGAAAGGAAGAAAGGAAACCCAAAAATAAAGAAAAAGCAGCGCATGCATGGCTGGAAGAACGTCACCATGAAACCCTAAATAAAAAAAGTAAAAGGGAAAACTGAAACCATGAAAACACTGCATGTTTAAAAATACTAAGATATAGAAAAACAATACTTCAAAAGAAGACACAATGCAACGAAGAAGATGAGTAAAGGAACCAAGATCATCTCTTGTTTTTGTCCTCCTTATTCGACAAGGTTGCAGTGGAGGCTCAGACTCAGATAAAGAAAGGCTGAAGAAGAAAAAGATGAGAGGAGAGACCCAAGAAAGAGAGAGAGAGAGAGAGAGAGAGAGAGAGAGAGAGAGAGAGAGAAAACAGAAGAGCGGTTATCCAACTGTGGTCTTGAGAGCTCGCAAAGAGAAAGAGAGAGAGAAATATAAAAAGTACCATCGAGCTCTTTTTAAATACGACTCTATAACGATGATATAATTGTTGTCATTATAAACTAAAACCTATAACAACACGATCCAAATCTCGTCATTATTGATCTATAACAGTGAGATTATGTCCCCATTAAATATTATCATTGTAGTGTTTTAACGGTAGAGAATATCGTCGTTATACACATCTTTAACGATGATATAACTCTCATCGTTATTTATCTATAATAGCCAGAACTTCTGCCCATTAAATATAGCCATTAAACTGTTTTAACGACCAGATCTATGCAGGGGCAAGGCCTTCAAGGTTGGGTCCAGCTCATCATTATTGATGAAGCAATAACGATTAGATTTATGGTCGTAGTAGAGTAATAATGATACAATATTTATATCGTCGTTATTACCTATTAATTAGCGGAAACAAAACTTTTGCGGTTATTGCTTGATCAATAGAGATAAGTTTTTTTCTTGTTGTTAAAGAATCACCATTTTTTACCCTCATCCTTGTAGTGGTCATATCTTTCTTTTTCACAGGGGTTTGTTCTGATGATAGTTGTGTTTTCTTTTTGTGGTGGTAGATTTAGACAAGGTAGTGGAAGAACTCTCTTGTAAAGATTTTTTTTGTTGGTAACTCTTTCCTGACCAAAGTACATTTTCACTGTCTTCAAGTTTGATTTATGGGCTACCACTAAGAAAATTTTGATGACCGGCTTTTGAGGGTCATTTAGTGGAGAGCCTCTAGGGATCTTTCCGATATCTTGATTCAAGTAAATAACTTTTTCTTGGACTCAAATTCCTTTTAGGGCCTCTTGCTTGGCCTGTATCCGGCTTTAATAACTATTTCTAAAGTGCTTGGATATGACATGGCTTTTGCTTTGGTCTTTCTTTTTGAATTTTATTCCCTTCCGAGTCCGGGAAAAACCTCCGTCTTCTCCAAAGGAAGTTGGTAGGATTCCTTGCAAAGGGGTAATAGAGATGGTTTGTGCCAGATATGTGACCAGACCTAAACTCAATTTTCCCGACCATATATAGTTAACAAAATTTTGTGTAAAAAAAAAAATTTTAAACTGAAAAACAAGTTGAAACTCTGTCTTTTTCAAAACATCTGCAGAAAAATGGCATGCTTTTGAGAGCAATATTTAGAACACAAATATTCATATTTAAAAAAGATATTTTTCAACAAAAACACGAGTATAGATCCAATTCGATCGGATCATAGGTTTGGATCACAATGTTTCTTTAATATATATGTGTAAATTTGTTATTTTTTACTCCGTCTTATAAAATTAAATCCATATGTACTATTTGCCCCTTCTTTTGCAACTCGTTTTTTTTTTTTTGCCGTTTCACCTATTGCTGACTATGTTCCTGATATAGGAATTAAATCAACGAGCTGATTATATTTGGGTAGACCCAAACCCACTCAAGTAATACATGAGTTGGGTCGGTGCTATAATCTTTGTTAGATATCTCGAGCATTTTTTGTATATATTTCAAGTAAAAATATGTAATTTAAAATCTCCTTAAATCTACAAGTTGGGTTTGGGCTTTCATTTTGTGAACCATGACATAACCAAAACCCAAGCCCTAATGTCGGTGCAGCCTGATAGTCGGATACCCGATCCGTACAATCTGCTCACTTCACTACTCGGCGACAATCCGGTCCAAACTGACTGTAGCTCTTGAAACGGGTCATGAGACCAATTAATATTAATGCGTCCAACTTGGTTTGCTCCATGGTAGAGGTGGGCCTGGGAAGCTCTTGAAGCATTTCTAGCCGTTAGCCACTCCTGTGGTCCCCCCACCACCAATTCAAAAAAAATCATTTTCTTTATTTTTTTTTAAACAAAACAACCCTACCAAAGCTAATTAAAAAAAGTGGGCCCTTGATTGGTCGGCGTACGAGAGATAGAGGGAGAGAATCCGACCGTTGGCGTCCTTATTTTGAAACGTTTCGAGTTTCATCTCCGTCGTCGTCGTCCTGGTGTTCTCGGATTCTCTCGGCGAAATCCCTCGATTCTCAACAATGGGTATGGTCGGTCTCGCAGAAACAGACCCCCAGAAGGTAAGACGAATCTCCCCATCTGAGAAATTCTAAAGATTTGAGGGGGTTTCGTGTTCGGGAAACCTAGGTTTTTTGCCTCAGTAGGGTTTCCATCTTTTCTGAAGGATTCGCCCTCGATGGAGGGGTCGGAGAAGAAGGAGAAGAGGTGGACGCTCAACGACTTCGAGATCGGGAAGCCTCTCGGGAGGGGCAAGTTCGGCAACGTCTATTTGGCCAGGGACAAGAAGGTGAGGGAAGGGGTTTTCCTTTTTTCTTTCTTTTTTTTGGGGGGAAATCTTTCTCGCCTTTGACCGATCCCTTTGATTCAAGGGAAAATGTTTTATTTTTTCTCATTTGGGTGTTTTTTTTATTCTGTTCTTTCATTTCGGATTCTTTCTTGTTTCTTTTTCTTCTTGATGTGCCGTGAATCATAATGGGAATGCCCCATTTTGGGTTTAGATGAGCACTAGATTCCAGGATTTTGTTTGGGTCTAAGGAGGGCGGATCGGGTGATAAGCCTTGTCACCATCCACTGGTGATAAGGCCTTACCACCTCGTCTAAAACGCAGAGTGGATCGTGTAGGGAAGAATCACTTGTAAAAACCATTTCCTGTCCCGTTAATCTCCGCGATGGGCGGCAATGGATGGTGGTTATGCCTTTTCACCAGAGGATGGTGATAGCGCGTATCATCTGATCCGCTGGCTGTCTGATAATAAGCTCATTGGAATTTTTAGAAGGGTAATTTGTAACCGTTTTTTTTTTTAAATTTGTTTTGTCAATGGTATTATTTTTACTGACCCATATTTTCTCTTCTTTTTTCTTGGATTGGCACCTTTCTGTTGCAGAGCAAATTTATAGTCGCATTGAAAGTTTTATTCAAAAGCCAATTGAAGCAATCCCAGGTTGAACATCAGCTGCGCAGAGAAGTTGAGATCCAGAGCCATCTAAGACATCCTAACATACTTCGTCTGTATGGTTATTTCTATGATCAGGTTTGAAATCTTCATTTTTTTTTCTTTTCTAAATTTTGTTGATGATCTTAAAGTGGTAAATCTTCTTAGTTGGATGGCTAATGAACTAGGCCTTCACTGAAGAAAATTACTCTTTTTTATGCCAGACACGAGTTTATTTGATATTGGAGTATGCAGCTAAAGGAGAACTGTATAAGGAGCTGCAGAGGTGCAAATACTTCCCAGAAAAGCGAGCTGCCACAGTAAGTTTGATGGTGCTTTTTTGTTTTTCAAAAGTCTACCCTGAAACTTGTTGTTTGGGAAATGAATGCAGATGGTAAAGATATAAAGTGAGGCCTCCAGCCATTTTCTTTATGAAAATAAAAAAAAAATTTGCTACAACAACAACAACGCCTTCATCCCAAACAATTGGGGTCTGCGATATGAACCAAAAAGAAAATCATTTTGGGTCCTCCACATGAATCCTTCTCCTCCAATCATTTCTATCAAATGTCATGTCCTCGGTGAGGTTCAAAGCCTTTATATCCTTTCTTATCTCCATCCAAGTCTTCTTAGGCCTACCCCGACCTCTTTTAGCTAATATATTTTCCCATTTCTCCATCCTTCTAACCGGAGCATCATTAGGCCTTCGTCGAATATGCCCAAACCATCGTAAACGATTCTCACTCATCTTATTTTCAATGGGTGCAACGCCTACCTTCTTACGTATTTCCTCGTTCTGAATCTTATCTTTTAGTGTATTTTCACACATCCATCGAAGCATACGCATCTCAGTTACACCCATTTTTTGAAAATGATGTCTCTTGGCAGCCCAACATTCCGTACCATATAGTAAAGTGGGTCTAATTGTCGTCCTATAAAACTTTTCCTTCAACCGCAATGGCATTCTACAATCGCACAACACTCTAGTTGCACTTTTCCATTTCATCCACCCAACCTTAATCCTATGATTACTCCATTCTTTTGAATGATAGATCCCAAATATTTGAAACAGTCATCCACCGCTATTTCTTGCTCACCAAGCTTCATTACACTCTCATCACTACTGCGTTGCTTACTAAACTGACATTCCATATATTGTCTTACTCTTACTCAACGTAAAACCTCTTGCTTCCAAAGTCTCTCCCCATAATTCTAACTTAGCATTAACCCCAGCTCTTGACTCATCAATCAAAACAATATCATCAGCAAACAACATACACCATGGCACATTTTCTTGAATTGATCTCGTAAGTTCATCTAACACTATAGCAAAAAGAAAATGGCTTAATGCAGATCCTTGATGTAACCCAACCGTTATAGGAAAATTGTTTGTCACCCCTCCACAAGTGCGGACATTGGTTACTACTCCTTCATATATATCTTTAATTATACTAATGTACTTGAGAGAGATACATTTTTTCATCATTGTCTACCAGAGAACATCCCTAGGTACTCTATCATATGCCTTCTCCAAATCAATAAAAACCATATGCAAATCTTTGTTCCCCTCTCTATATCTCTCAATAAGCTGTCTAAGAAGATGTATAGCTTTCATAGTTGATCTTCCAAGCATAAAACCAAATTGATTCTCCGATATCATGGCAACCTTCCTCAACCTATACTCAATCACCCTCTCCCAAAGTTTCATAGTAGGACTCATGAGTTTTATACCACGATAGTTTGTGCAATCTTGTATATCACCCTTATTCTTATAGAGGCACCAAAGTACTCTTCCTCCACTCATTAGGCATTTTATTTGTCCGTCAAATCTTGTTAAAAAGATTTGCCAACCATACTAAACCTTTCTCACCCAAACATTTTCAAGCCTCGATAGGTATATCATCCGGGTCAACTGTCTTTCTGGATTGCATTTTCTTTAAAGCCTCTGCAATTTCTTGCTTTTGAATCTTGCGCATGAAGTCCCGATTCATCTCATGAAAAAGAATGGAGAAGTCTCCAAAATCCTGGCATGCTTTCCATTAAATAGCTTATCAAAATAATCTTTTCATCTCTCCTTAATCTCTTCATCTTTAACTAAAACCCTTTGTGTTTCATCTTTGATACATCTAACCATACCCAGATCCCTTGATTTTATATCTCTCATCTTTGCAAGCCTGTAAATATCATTTTCGCCCTCCTTGGTATCCAACTTGTCATAGACCTCCTTATATACCTTATCCATCGCATTTCAAACTACTTTTTTAGCTTCCTTCTTTGCTACCATATACTTCTCCAAATTCTCATTATCACGACTCTTACTTAGATTTCTATAACACTCTCTTTTAACCTTAATAGCTAGTTTGACATCTTCGTTTCACCATGATGTATCCTTATCTAGCGGTGCACCACCTTTATGGATATTTCAGGGTGAACTAATGATAGCTAATTTGCCATCACAACTCTTACATAAAAATTTTTTGCTGCTTTCTGGATATTTCAGGGATGCTTGGAAGTTTTGCAATCCCTGCATTCTTTAATTGTTCTTCTAAATATCACTGATGGTTTTCTTATTGCTTATAGGCTCTTGGCCGCCACACATCCAGGCTAAACCCATTTATATGACATTCCAATGTTTTGCTGCACCTATTTTTTTGTTCCTAGTGTTAGAAGTTTGACACAAATTTTTTGGTTATATATATCTTGTGTAGTTCTTAGAGATGCTAATTTTTATGTCTTGGCACAGTATATTGCTTCATTGGCACAGGCACTGATTTACTGCCATGAGAAGCATGTAATACACAGAGACATTAAGCCAGAAAACCTGCTAATTGGCGTGCAGGTAGTAATTCTGCAGGCTTGTATTTGTTGATTTTGTTAAAATGATCTGCAAGTTTGCATGCTTAGTGGGTTCCTTTTTCGCAGGGTGAACTAAAGATTGCAGACTTTGGGTGGTCCGTGCACACATTTGATAGAAGACGCACCATGTGTGGAACATTGGACTATCTTCCACCTGAAATGGGTAAGTTGGAGCCAGGTGAACAGGCTATGATTCCTCGTTCAAAACCAATAACTTAGATACTGATAGTTACTTTGTTCCCAAGTTGAACAGTTACTTGGTTGGTGGCTTTGGACGACCTTGATTTCAATTGTGGAAGGCCTTAACCAAGCTTTCAAAAAACAGTTACACTTTGAACTTTTCCTGAGTCCAGATGAATGCTCGAGTTTATTCGTTGAGTTTTATGTAGTCCAGTTTTTGTGCATGTTAAAATCATAACTCAAGCACGTGTTCACTTGCAGTGGAAAGTAGAGAACACGATGCCAATGTTGATATTTGGAGCCTGGGTGTTTTGTGCTATGAATTTCTCTATGGGGTACCTCCCTTTGAGGCAAAGGAGCACTCAGACACATATAGGAGGTACCTAATCTGGTCCCTCTGGGATTCCCTTGTTTAATGCTACTATGTTCTATTGTTCATAAACATTTTGCATTGAAGATGTTACCACTATGTTGCTGGACTGGACTTGTATATTTCTAGTTTTGAGTAGTAAATGTATCTCTTTTTTGTTATTCTGATAAACAAACTAATGAGATCAGATCATATCTAAGGATGAAAATCTTGTGTGTTATTTGTCCCTCATGCTCTTTTTTATTGTATAACGAATAAACCAGTATCTCATTTTCTATTGTCAACATTTTGGATTTGTATCAAAGAGGTTCCAGTCTAAATGTATCTCTTTTTTGTTTTTCTGATAAACAAACTAATGAGATCATATCTAAGGATGAAAGTCTTGTGCATCGGATGTTATTTTTTGTCCCTCATGCTCTTTTTTATTGTATAATGAATAAACCAGTATCTCATTTTCTCTTGTCAGTCAACATTTTGGATTTGTATCAAACAGGTTCCAGTCTAAAATAATCATGTGTCATCCATCTTGCTTAATATTCAGAGCTCAGGAAGCATATGTGGACTATGCATTTTGGATTTGTATCAAATGGCATGTTCTTTTCTACTTTTAGTATGCTTAGGGTCCATAGGACTTGTATATTTGGCACCCTTTTTTTCTAAACTTGGAAGAGTTTTGTCTTGTTAGAAAACCATGGTGGTTTGTATGTGATTAGTCACTGGTTGCTAAAGTCACTTTTAACAGATATTTTAACTATCCTACTAATGCAGGATTGTAAAAGTTGATTTGAAGTTTCCACCTAAACCAGTCACTGGTTGCTAAAGTCACTTTTAGCAGATATTTTAACAGCTTTCCTATCCCCTACTAATGCAGGATTGTAAAAGTTGATTTGAAGTTTCCACTTAAACCAATTGTTTCTGCAGCGGCCAAGGATCTAATCAGTCAAGTCAGTATTCAGCTTTTTTCTCTAAATTTCCCTTTGCATTTGCAATCATTGTGCTCAATATGTTTCAATTTTTTTTAACGCATGCTGCCAACAACAGAAATTCACTATTTTTTGCACATTTGGTATGCAGCTACTTGTTAAAGATTCTTCCCAGCGTCTCCCTCTGCATAAACTTCTAGAACATCCATGGATCATCCAAAATGCAGATTCATCAGGGATATATAGACCTTAATTCTAGAAGCATTTAGGTGGAAAGTTATTCCATTTCATTCTTTCTCAGAGAAAATGTACTGGTTTTCATGTTGTGTGTTGGTGTATGATGTTCTCTTTGGATGTGAACTCTCATATTTTGTTCATGGAATGCAGATCTCTCTCTCTCTCACACACACACACGGGAACAAAAGGAACTGCAAACAATCTATAATTCACACACACGGGAACAAAAGGAACTGCAAACAATCTATAATTCACACACACGGGAACAAAAGGAACTGCAAACAATCTATAATTCCTTGGACCGAGTCGTTATTGTTGCAGATGACATTGGGTTTGGCGTTTTGAGCAGCTACAGACTTCAGTAAAAAGAATCTTTCTTTGAGTTGTATGCAAGTTCTAAAAAGAATCGTTCTTTGAATCTCTCTCTCTCTCTCTCTCTCTCTCTCTCTCTCTCTCTCTCTCTCTCTCTCTCTCACACACACACACACGCACACACACACAGATTTATACATTTAAGACAAAAACGGGAACAAAAGGAACTGCAAACAATCCATAATTCCTTACCAGCTAACACAGGAGGGTCGTTATTGTTGACAGTGGGTTTGGCGTTTTGTGCAGCTACAGACTTCAGTAAAAAGAATCATTCTTTGGCGTTTTGGAGTTATATTTAGGGCTCATATCATCCCAATAAGGTCCATGATAATATAATCCTTTGGATAATGGAACAATCTATCAAAAGGCAACACAGGAGGGTCGTTATTGTTGCAGATGACAGTGGGTTTGGCGTTTTGAGCAGCTACAGACTTCAGTAAAAACAATCATTCTTTGGCGTTTTGGAGTTATATTTAGGGCTCATATCATCCCAATAAGGTCCATGATAATATATAATCCTTTTGGATAATGGAACAATCTATCAAAAGGCAACACTTGGGGCATGCAAATGTCCAAATCAGAGAATGAGTAGTGAGAAGCCAACTCCCATTTCCAAAGGCAAATGGGGGTAGTTTTCTCACTTACATGAGAATCGGAATCACAAGGGGCCTCTTGTGATTCTGATTACTCCAAATTAAGTTTGATTTGGAGTCACATGTAGCCCAGCTAAACCAATGTGCACCATATTGGTTTGAGTAGTGAGAAGCCAACTCCCATTTCCAAAGGCAAATGGGGCTGGTTTTCTCGTTCAAAAGCAACACTTGGGGCATGCAAATGTCCAAATCAGAGAATGAGTAGTGAGAAGCCAACTCCCATTTCCAAAGGCAAATGAGGGTGGTTTTCTCACGGAATCAGAATCACAAGGGGCCTCTTGTGATTCAATTACTCCAAATTAAGTTTGATTTGGAGTCACATGTGGCCCAGCTAAACCAATGTGCATCATATTGGTTTGATAGGAATTCTATTTTAGCTATATTTTTCCAAGTTTGGTTGATCAAGGGATGAAAATGGGGGTGGTTTTCTCACATGAGAATCAGAATCACAAGAGGCACCTTGTAATTCTGATTCTCATGTAAGTGTTAAAACCACTCTGAATTGCACCCCTTGATCAACCAAACTTGGAAAAATATAGCTAAATTTGATAGGAATTCTATTTTAGCTATATTTTCCCAAGTTTGGTTGATCAAGTTGAATGATGCTATTCACGTTGGGAATAGTAATATATTTGTGTTCGTTCAGTATTAATCTTTACTGTAGTATCAAATACAAGCACATCATTGAAGCATTTATAATCTACTCTTGACTTTGAATCTGCCCAAAACATATTCACATCATATCCATCTTCATTCAGTTGCATTGCATTAAAGAAACCAGGGTCATTGCTTGATTTCTTCTGTAAGTAATCAACCAAAGAACATATTTCTCCATTCTTCATGTTATCTGTCATCTTCCTTCTCAAGTGGTTTCTTAGATCCAAAGGAGCCCCCAAACCCTCCTTCTATAAGGGCAAAAACTCTGAATCAAGCTCCACAAATCATCAAGTTGAATGATGTTATTCACGCTGGGAGGAGCCCTCAGACCCCCCTTCTGTAAGGGTAAAAACTCTAAATCAGGCTCCACAACTCTTCAAGTTGAATGATGCTACCCACACTGGGAGGAGCCCCCAGACCCCTCTCCTGTAAGGGTGAAAACTCTGAATCAGGATCCACAACTCATTTACTTGAATAATGCTACTTACGCTGGGAGGAGCCCCCAAACCCTCCCCCTGTAAGGGTAAAAACTCTGAATCAGACTCTACAACAATCAATGTGCAAGTCAGTCGGTGCTTGATAGAGCAATGTAGGATCTTCTGTTGGACGTGCACAGAAGCATAAAGAGAAGGGGGAGAGAGAGTAAGATGGTTGATGTTCATGGCCTCCTCCAGGAAAGATTTCTTTCTCGGATAATCATGGAGTGCAGAATCAGGGTCTTAAATAATCATATTTGGAGCACTTAAGTCTTTACAACCACTCATTTTCTATAATCGTCATTTTTTTTTGCACCAATGGAGGAGAGAGTACTTAAGTCTTTGCAATCGCATCAAACTTCAATGCTAATTAATGCTGATAAACATGAGGATACGAGACACACATTCTTAAATACGTAGTGCTTTTTGAGACCCCCAAGCATGAGATGCCCTCTTAAGGGGGATAACATATAACCTGCTCCGCACAATATATGTATAACTGAGTAAATAACAATAAAATAATCAAATAACACAACGTACGTGATGAAGGGCATGACCACACTTAAATACACTCACACTCACTGAAGGAACTCAGGCTTCACTAATTTTATTACAAACCACTTGGATACACTGATCGACTTACATAACAGGACTTATTGAAAGCATCACATCAGAAGCAAAAAGGTGGAAATACGGCAGTCTGGAACAATAGGAGACATCTATTTAGACACCCTTAATCTTATTAGGTAACATATAATGCGGTTTAAATAACAACCACATTATGAGACAGAAAGAAAGAACCACAAATGACGACGTAATTTCCTTTGCCACGACTCGTTTTACGCTTCCTGACATGGCTTATCATACCATGTTATGATGACACACGAACTAAAAGACAAGAATATGACATGACAACAAGCAAGTGAAAAACAAAATAACAAAATCTCTATTTGACTCCAGCATTACCTAAGTCTCCCTATGCATGAATTGGTTTCCCTCTAATGTATGTCCTTTGCCATAATTCTTCATCGACCATGATCCCTGAATCAAATCCGCTGCTGATGAATTTAAGTTGAGGTTTGCTAGTTTTTCTATGTTGAAAGGATAGACATCAGTTGTCAAGTTTGAGAAAAATGCCTTCAAGCTAATACTTTCGTATGCTCTGTCTGTCAAACTCACTCCATCGAAGTAGACATACTCAGACCTGTTTTGGCAGACTGAGCTTCCTTTCACGCATGCATCGAAATAGGTTTCAACCGTTATCTCACAGCAAGCCTGATCTGCTACCTTATATCCTGGTAACATCACACATCATTGTCAAACTCACCAGACCAATTATTATTATTTTTGATAAGAGAACTAGCAAGGGGATATCACCGTGAGGGTTGAAACCAGAGGACCCTTTAGTTATGATAGTGTGAACTAACCTTTTCAGCTATGTCTTTCCATCACACTTGCCAGACTAATTATCTGGATGCCAATTGTCACCTGGTCCAACCTCAGGTAACATGTCAACACAAAATTTTTTTTTTTGTGTGTGTGTTAGGAAATCACAGCCGTCTGTGGCCTTCATCGCCACCATTCAATGTGAAAACAATGGGGCCAACAAAAAGTGCTGTGATGTCATCATTACACAAAGAAAGGCGGTGCCGAAGGGAGCCAAAGCGTGCGGCTGCACTTGGTGCCCTCCATCTTTGGCTGACAGCTTGTTAGGAGATGAAGGGCAGCTAGGGTGCAGAAGCACGTACACTCAAAGTGTGCCATGTGAAGGCACATGCCAAAGGCCACAAACAATGGTAGATTCAAAACTCCAAAAATTTGTGTTTGGGCATATCACCTGATCCTACCTGGTTAGTCTATCTTATTCAATCACATATGGATGGGGCTTATAGTTATGGCTTCAGTAAGCTATAAAAGTTCTTTTTCTTGAACTGGGAGGCTTATTAGTGTATGAGTAATCATAGGGCATACCGTAAGCAGAAGGATTCTTGACTATGTCATCCATAATTCCATAAGGGTTGGCAAAGACCACAGCTGATCCTGGCATCGCTTGGGTTATATTGTCTATAGAACTCCGCAGGCGAGCGTTGAACAGTCTAGCCGCATAGTTGTATTCTTCATTGCATCCCGAAATTCCTGTCCACCCTTTCAAGTATGGGGTGCATCCCATTACTAGAATCCCAAACAGCACAAACTTTCGAGCTCCCAAATGAAAGACCCTCTGGAGAGGCATTGCCAACAACAGAGCTGTCCATTAATTAGCACTTAAAACAATGCTTTAGATTGGACACCTAATTGCAACCACAATCACAAGTTCCATTCTTTTTAAGGTAAATCTGAATTCATTGTGTGGCCTGGTGAGATTTCTCAATAGAAGAAAACTCTTCATGCTACCATCTAAACGTGGCCCTAGTGAAACTGCTAAGGTTCAAGAAGTTGTTTATCGTTCAAGTTAAGCCAAACTGGCCAGCCTGTCTTTAGTATATAAAAGAGCATCAAATCTTTTGAAATTGATAATAAGATGCTCCAAAGGGGTTTGGTGCAGTGAATGGGGCCTTGTCCACTAGATAAATGGTCAGGGTCCCAATCTCACTAGTATCAAGCCTCTTGCATTAATGAGGGCAAGAAATAAGCTCTTGCTCAGCCAAAACAGGGTGACTCCTTGGGTGCAAGGGGTGTGCCATGGGTTTACACTGTCGAGACAGCGACCACAGCTAGGTCTCTGATCTCGGTGCTTTTCCGTCCTTCATGGAAAACTATTGATAATAAGGGTACGTTCGGCTGCTCCTTTCACAATATGATTCAGAATCAGATGGGGTTTCATGTGATTTTGAATCTCAAGCAAATTAGAAAGTGACTCTCATTTGCAAAGGCAAATTAGATTAATTTTCTCACAGCTTACTTTTTATGTTCGGCTGCTTATACAAATGAGATTCACTTTCTCATTCAAATGATAAGTGCATGTGATCCAACCGAACATGCCCTAAGATTTGCAGATATTATGACGCTGAATAAGGAAAAAGAAAGACCACTGTATACCTTGAGCTCGCCACTGTAAATTTCTATGAGGTAATCGGTAAATACAGTCATGGGGATATCTGAAGCGTTTCCGTTGAAGTATGCCTGCCCGTAATCCAAAGCTCCAGAGTTGAAAAAATATATGGATTTGGATAGGTACGAAGAAAGTTCACTCTCATTCATCTGGGACCTAAGATCCGGCAGCGTCACATTCTCAAAGAAACTGATCTGTGTGCTTAATGGCAAGCCCATCTGCCAAAGGAAATTAAACTTACTGTTACAAGATGCACATAGCTTATAATCGGTCCTCAGAGGTCATATATAGACACGCACATAGCTTGTATAGAGAGAGGGGCGTAATATTGGACGCCCTTCTCGTCCGAAATTGGTCGGATGCACCAGCGCGTCTGATCTTTTTTTTCTGTTATTTTAACCTTTGCGGCAGCCAGGACCACTGCTAAAGGTCTGGGCAAGAAAAACCGCCTTTACCGGCAGTCCAAAAACACTTCTAAAGGGTCGTTTTATAAAAAAAATTGGCGTTTCTTCCGATGATCTTGCTGCGATCAGCAGCAAAAACAAGTCTGAGTGTTTGATGATACACTCTTCTCTCTCTATATATAGAGAGATAAATGGAAACCTACCCACTAAAAAATATGCCAAACCTACCCAATGATTTTTTTTGTTTTTTTCAAAATTTTGACTGTACAGATGTTTTTATCACGATTGATTTACGATATCAATACTTGTATCATGAATTTTGGATAGAAAAAATGGTATTTTGAGGCTCAAAAAATTATGAAAATTGTACTGTTGATTTTTGAAACTTATAAAAACTTATCCATGCATAGGAATCAAATACTCTAAGAACTGATTCCTATAAAACAAGATGACGTCTGTTCGATCAAAATTTTGAAAATAAACATCAGATTTGGTATGTTTTTTAGTGGGTAGGTTTTCATTCTTCTCATATATGTGTATATATATATACGAGAATGGGGATTATCATGCCTCTTTTCTCGTTAGGTCAGATTAGGGTTTTAGGCAAGATCTGAACCCTCAGATTGTTTATTTATTAAGAAAATAAGCTGTCTCAAATTGATATGATTTAAAAATCTGAATACTTTATCATCAAATTTAGTATTATATCAACCATTGATTTTTTTACCTCTTTAAAATACATATCTAATGGAATATACAGTTTCTTAATCAAATGCATATTTTCTATTGAGCAAACAATGATAAACCATTACTTTTAGAATCTGTAATGTAACAAAAAAAAAGGTAAGATAATTTCTCTCTCTCTCTTTCTCTGCATATAAGGAGGATGACCACAGACTAAATGGTCTACCCATTATCCTCCCTTTCAAAATGTATATTACATATGTTTTTTTGGCGAATATGATTGTATGGATGTGATCTTCATGGTTGAAAATATAAGAATAAACATTTAGATTAAACTTTTTTGATGTATAAGTGAGATCTCATAATATAAAAGAAATTTCATAAATTTCAGAACCATTGATTTTTGGACCCTTGCAAAATATTAACTGCACATCAAAAAAGCTTGTTCCAATAATCTATACATATATTTTCAGCCACACAGATCATATCAATATGGCTAGAATTGCTAAAAAAAAAACATGTCTAACACAAATTTTAAAGAGGACAAGCGATGAACCATTTAGTGGTAGGGTTGGACATTGGGTCGGCGGGTACCCAGGCTCTCGAGTACTAAGCCCAATTCAGGTCAGGCTTGAGCCAAAGTTTGAAGAACCTGCCCCCAATAAAGTAGGGCTGCGCCTGAACCAACAACTTTTCCGGTCAAGCACGGGCTTGGGTACCTGCCCGGGTCGAGCCCATGCTATCAATACAAAATAAAAAAATTACAAATACTTCTCAAATTCTAAAAAGTGTGCCCTTTTATGCTGCCTTTTGCTAGGGATGGCAGTGGACCGTCTCAAATTCTGAACCTCCATCCCTGTAAAGGGATGGATTTTAACCTCCACCCCCGCCTCCATTCCCGTTTCATGTCTTCCATTCTCGGTTCAAACAGGGGCAAGGCCCCGTTTCCCCTTGGTATATAGTCATCCCTTGAAGGATTGGGGTGGGGTGGGGCAAGGTAGGGATTGGGATGGGGACGGGGTGGGGCGGGGGAAAGAGTAAGTCCATCCCTGCCTCCATCCCTGCACAGGGATAGATTTTAAACTTCATCCCCGCCTCCATCCCCGTTTTCATGCCCTCATCCTCAAACGGGGCAAGATGGGGCGGGGGAAAGGGTAAGTCCAGCCCTGCCTCCATCCCCACATGGGGATTGATTTTAAGCTTCATCCTCGCCTCCATCCTCGTTTCATGCCCTCATCCCCAGTCCAAACGGAACGAGGTGGGGGGCAGGGGCCCGTTGTCCCTCGGTCCACTGCCATCCCTACTTTTTTTTGCATGGGAAAACTTGAAAAAATAAAAAGATTTTACAACTCCAACTGTTTGCCATAATAGACGAAGAGAAAAGAAAAGAGACGTGTCACATGACAGCAGAGATGGGTTGTCTCTCTCCCTCTCTCGTTCTTTCCTTTCTTGGGAAAGCCCTTCCTTTGAAGTCGTGGAAGCATAACGGATGAAGGTGATCGATGGTTCCTAGCAACTCCCCAGTGGTGGACACCTTCTCTCTCTCTCTAATCTGACCCTATTTGACGGCTCACGCATCAAGGCTAAAAATCTCAACCCGATAATAATGGGCTCAGGCTTTTGGCAACTCGTCCAACTAATTGGGCCATTTATCAGGCCCAACCCGACCTAGTGGCCACCCCTACTGTTGGTTGACCATCCCCTTCTTTCTTTCTCTTTTATATATATAACCATCACTATCCTTTCTTTATATATATTATTTAGATAAATGGTAACTTATCAAATAGAAAACGTACCAACCTCACTAAAAATTTTGTAAGTATTTTTTTGAAATTCTAACCTTACAGATGTGTTCAGTACGATCAATTTACTAGAAATTGACAATGCATTTTGGATGAAAAAACGGTATTTGGAGCCTAAAAGATTTATGAAAATTGAAGTGCATTGATTTATAAACCTTATAAAAACCTATCCATGCATGGGAATCAAATGATCAAATGATCCAAGTGTCAATTTCTACTCAAGCATTCTGAACACATCTATCAGATTAGAATTTCAAAAAAAGACACAAAAAAATTGATAGTCCCACCATTTGGTAGGGATGCAGTCGGGTAGCTTCCCACTACCCATATTATATATAACAAAGTGCGTATTGTAGAAAACCATGTCGGACGTGTGTGCCCGGATGATCGTACACGTGATCAGCAGGGCACACATTAATGAGAAAACCGACCTATAATGGCGGTCAAAGACCGGACTGCCGTTAATATAGGGCATTCTACCATGCTTACTATGTTTTGGCTGTTCACATTACTGTATATATAATTGAATTAGGAATTTCCAACTCTTTTTTTTGCAAATATAACCCTGCAGATTTATTGGGCGTGGTCCATTTGCTAGGAATAGACTGTTAAATCATCAACAAAGGGGTAGACATAGCAATGCCATTAGAAAGCGATGACCTAACAGTCCCGAGTCAAAAACCACAAAGAGCATTCGTGGTTATGCGTAACTGAATTATATGCTACTTACAAAGGATAAAGTTGTGTCGAGGATCCCTGAAGAAGTGCCGTAGTTAACACCATTGAGAATTGCCTTGCCTGTAGCATTAGGAGCCAAGAATGGAGGAATGAAATGAGGGAGGCCTAGAAGCTGCCCCAGTATATCCGGAATGACCCTCCCATTGGTAAACCTGCCGTTGGGACCCCCTAAATCCAAACCATAAGGCAAATAATTGGCTTTTGTAGATTTCAGGTAGAGATTGTTTCCGTTGTCGACCACAAAGTCCCCAAAAGCAAACAGTGCTTTCACTTGTTTCTCTGTTTCATGGGATGCAAGAGAGCAGTAAGGAAGGAGGGGCAAGAGAAAGAGGAGCAAGACAAACGACCACTTAGGCATTTTGTAAGGAGAGTATATGCAACTCTTTGTTATGCTGCTTTAAGTGTGAAGGATGGCGCATGTCTCTATCTGTCTATATATATATATATATATATATATATATATATATATATTGGCTGACAAAGACAAAGTAAAGGGTGAAGTATTAGATTATATAAACTAAGCATCCCATTATTCCAAGTTTAGCAGAAGCGCCACACCTTTAGAGAGGGATGATCAGGCGCGATGTGACTGCCGACTCTATCTCAATTCCGTTGTGAGGGCCAAATCCAGAAGAAATGGGATCTTATTTCTCCCACCATGCATGACAAAGCAGAAAAATTAAAGGTTGCCGACAGGACATCTATGTTGATCTATTGATGATGGTTCTGAATTAGGCATTTTGGAAGGAGAGTATATGCAGCTCTTTCTTAAGGGAAGGGTGAAGTACGATCTATGTTGATCTATTGATGATCGTTCTGAATTAATATTTTAGTGGGGTCCAACTCATCGCACAATGCGCCAAAGGAACTACCGGTCTAGACCGTCGGTCAGGGGCTGCACCCCTTCTCTCGAGGGAGATAGTGAGAGAAGGGATACTGTCCGACGGATGGTCTTTATACATGATGAGACCGGTAGTTTTTTTTGGATATTCTTGTAATTTATTTTGATATTCAAGACCGGTAGTTCTTCAAAAGAGAGAGAGAGAGAGCTTAGCATAACCTTCAGGGTAGGGGCGAAGTCACATTGTGGGGAGGGTGGGCACGTGCCTATAGGCGGAGCTGGGGGGGGGGGGGGCGAAGTCACAGAAGTCCCCTACGAGTTATGGGTCAGGTCGGGCACTGCCCACACTGACCCTCATCATATGTTGGCAGTGACCACCCTGACCCAGGTCAGGGTAGGCACTCAAGCTCGACCCAAAGGGAGACAGATGGCCCCCACCCTTTCGGCCTCGATCCCCCCCCCATAACGTAAACCTAACCCCTCTTTCTTTCTCTCTGCAGCATAATTGTTGTAATATCTGAGAATTTTAAATATATAAATTCAAAAAATTTACGTAAGATTACATAAGTTTGGCTCTAAGAGCCACCCAAACCTGTCCAGTTCGAGTTATATGCATGTTGGAATGAATCAGACCTGAGATATCCGATCTGAACTGAAGATAGAGTGGTACAGACTCCAGAAGATCGATCCGTATGGGATTCACATTGATCGAAAATCCAAAAAACCCATTTAATCAGAAGTGAGTCGGATATACATGCACGGTTTGGATCATGATCCAAACGACCGAAGCCCGAAAATGGCATATACGAAAGAAAGAAAAAGGATAGGAGCATTTCGAAAAAAGAAAAATATATAAGGGAATTAGAAGTTGTGGAGGGGCCTTTTAGGCTTTTCCCATGGAGGGGACCTCTCCCCTTATAGGGAGTTGCCATGTGGCAGCTCCTCCGTCCCTCTCTTTAACTCCCCCTTTCCACGCACCTTCCTTTCTCTCTCTCATGTCACCGACCCTCTCTCCCTTATTACTTTCTTTTTCGCTCATTATCTTTTGTATCTCTCTTACTCTCTCTCTCATTTCCCTCATTATCTTTTGTATCTCTCTTACTCTCTCTCATTTTCCCTTTCACGAGGAGGCCCCAGTACCACCCGTACCATCCCTCTCTCATTCTTGTTGTGTTACATGACCAGTGTTGAACCACTATCTCTTCTCCTTTTCACCCGTAGCCTCTCTCTCCTGTCTCCCTCCCTCTACGATTCAATCGTAAAATAGGAAGATGATGAAGAAGAAAAGAAGAGGAAGAAGAGAAGAAGAAAGAAAGAAGACAAGAAGATGAAGAAGAAAAGGAAAATGAAGAAAAGGTGAGTCTGTACGGTTCACCCCCCCCTGCATTCAGGTGAGTCATCGTCGATGCCCCATCGGGCTGTGTGGACTCTGCCGATGTCGAGAAGCCAAACCCACTGTTGGGCACTTCTCACGTGCCACACCGCCATCGCTATCACAACTGCATCACCACCGCTACCTCAGGAACCATGCCACCGATGCCCTACACGTGTTCTACCTCATGATCCACACTACAGTCACCTTCGATGTCGCACGCCTCCTCGCGTTGTTGATCCACCACTGGAGTACCTATCGTATTCAAGAAGTTCAGAAAATCCCCAAACGACTAACGCATCGCTAGTGGTATAATTCTCAAACCCTTATCAGGGCTTAGGGTATGATTCTCCTACGCTTATCGGGTTCTTAATTATGTAAGGGGTATATAAATAGATACATGTTGATGCTTTTAGAACCCAAAACAATCTTTTTTGAATTCGTATAATTGTTAGAATATTTTATTGAACTAACTAGAGTTGTATTTTGGGGGGCAAGTTATATAATAGTAGAATCAACATTAGAAGTGTGTTGTTTTTCAAATTTAACTATAAACAATAAAAGATAAAACCGACATTAAACTGTTAATTGGTTGCAGGTAATAGTGAACCTTAATAATGTATTATGTGAGCATATAACATACATATAAATATATGTGATATGATTTAGTATGTATGTGATTGCAACATACACATGAGAATTATGTTAGTGTGTGTGTGCCCAGGATATATATCTCCATTGCACTCATTTTCTAAGGTCAAGTTCTTGTTATAGGTAGTTTCCTTTACAAACTATGCCCTAGTGGGCTAATATATACTAGCACATATACAACTGGGGAACGTCAAAACATCCAACAATTAAAAACATATGAGAATATATCATATTTATGCATTATCAGTTATTAATCAATGCATGAGCTTACCAGAATAATTGAAGCACCACTTTTATGCATGTGTAGCTTCTTATCTTTGTTATTATATTTCTTACTTAGATTATGCATGCAATGTCTTTACCTTATCTTTGCCTGGTTTGACTTGACTATGCTTGGCTCTTATACTAAAATTGTAACGCCTCCAATTTATAAACTCAAATTTTATTTTTAATCAATAGCGAAAATGAGAAATCGAGAATGCAACAGACATAATACAAAACACTAACCATTCTAGTAAATTTCAAAAATTTAAAAATCATCATTAATTCACATTGAATTAAATAAAAATATTGATAATGGTCCCCTTCAAAACCAATAATCCAAAACTAGAGTCCATTATCAAACCTCAAGCCCCCATAGCATTCCAATGTAAGTTCCAGCTACAATTCAGTCATCTGAATTACAGAATCAAGCCTCATCACCTAAAAATGTTAAAATTAAAGAGGTCAGACTCATCCAGTTTGAGTAGGAAAAGAATAACAATGCATGTGATTATAATACCAAGTATGCATAAATATACATCTTTCAATACATTTATAATGCAATTCTATATTGTATCATGATGCATTCCACAGGATAATTATAACAATGTAAATCCATGCAACAATAATTCAGAACATGAGCATATCCAGACTAGCACATGTATAATAAAACATCCAACAATTAAAACACAGGCATATATCATATTTATGCATGAATAGTTAATCAATGCTTGAGCTTACCAGAATAATTAGAGCACCACTTTTATGCATGGATAGCTTCTTATCTTTATTATTATATTCCTTACTTAAATGATGCATGCAATGCCTTAACTACATGCACGACCTATAATTGTTTCGATATCACAAACTACTGTCGGTACCAACACAGACCTCACTGGTTCAGAGGCAATGACCCAAGGTATATTTTCAGACTATTTGTGACTTATTAAACCTAGACTTACATATTGTCACATGTCCCGAGGTGTGAGGCGATCTTTATCGAAAGAGTGCATAACCCTCCAACCTGATATATCAGAATTCGTTCAACTGAAGTACATATATAGCACCCCGCAATTGCAGTGGTAGCCTAGTCCTCTCTCTTCGTTGTTGGAGAAAAACAACATTCTGTGTTATAAAAAAAAATCACAAAGCCTAGAGTACCGCTTACCCTCTCCCAGTATACCCAAGAAAATTAATGTATATTTTATATTAATTTTAATTAATTCTCTTGTTATTCATGCCTTAACACAATTAACCACATACAAGATTAATAGACTCCAATTTGGGCACAAGTATAGCCACCATTTTGGGTGTAAACATGCATAAGATAGATTAAGCCTCAACAATAATTAACCCAGTTCCTATCAAGTTCTCATTTCTGCAATACACATGCATTCTAATGTTCAAATAAGCCAAAGCAATAATTTCTTATGCATGCAATAATCCACACATAACATCATCACGTAAGTTACCCCGTGTGCATACATATCAACATCCATAACAACACATTGCATTATGACCAAAATTTAATGACATACAACATATTCAACCATACTTAACCATTCTATCAACATATTAAGATCATGTGCATAACAACATAATGCATATAATCATATGCATAACATATATAACATCTTAGCAAATGCATAACATCATGTCATAAAGCATAGGCATGCAAATCATTTTAAAACGGAAATAAAAAATTATAAGATATCAATCAATACATGATCATGGATAAAAGCACAATCGTATACCTTGATTAAGTCCACACAATATACTCTAATATGAAGTGTGTCCATTTGGTTCTGCTCTGGGACCCATACATGTTTAACTGGTACACTTTTTGAACCATGACATGTATGTGAATAAGAGTTCCAATTCAGAACTGTATGGATAAACTTTATCAGTCAATATAAATCCCGCCATGGTCTGAATATAATGAATTTAAATATGAGATTTTGACAATAGATACACATGTTTTAGCTTTCTACAGGCAAAAACTTAAGTCCAATTTCATTCTAGATTAAGAAAAAATAAACCTTTTACTGAAACTGGTTTTTTGTTCACATAATAGACTTATCTGGTTCAGCTTTACCGAAGAACCATTAGCTAACAAATTTATAGAATAAAATAAATTATGCAATTTTATTATAGTTAGCTAGGTGTGTCTGACACAATTTTTAAAGAAAATTAGGTCTAAACTTCATCCCAGCTGAGAATTAAAATTCATGCACTACAATCTATTCTTATTCTTGGATAGATTGTGTTCGAGAAATTTTAAGTTTTAGAACAAACTTTCATGATTTTTAGTTCCTAAATCATAATAAATTTGTAAACAAGATTTTGATCGTGTATTTTTAATATATAAACTAACACACATAAAAATATTGTCCATAAACATCAAGCAGTTTGGAAGATATAAAATCAAAAAAACATGCATCCTTGAGAGAATTTCTGTCACGACAGGAATTTTATGCTGACTTGCAGTGGTCGTATCTCCCAATCTAGACTCAAACGAACCCAAATTTTTTTAGACTACTTATACATGATTGAAATATCTCTCTAAAATTTATGAATTTTTTGGTTCACTATTTTGGGGAACCATGAATTTCTTTAACACAAGTCAAAATGAAAATAATAGGACACAATGCATTTTCAACAAGCACATAAAAAATTCTTTGTTTTTCATAAAAAAACATCTTAATCATGTATTTTGTGATTTTGATTCAATATAAATATGTCATACACATGCATGTATATATTATAGCATTCTATAATCACAAAGATCAAATTCATAATACAAATCATATGCAAGATCCAATGTATTTTCATAAGAAAACCTGATTTTCTTAAAAGCGACATCCATGCACCAAAATTAATTTTATAATAAAGATTTTAGATTTTAAAGAATTCAAGCACATGTAATAATAAATACAATATGAATCCAAATCCATACATGAATGTCAAACTAAACATTCAATAGTATAAAACATTTTTTTTTAAAGAAGCATCCAAGATCCAAAACCGATTTTTCATATATAGGCTTTTGAAAGATTAATTCAATCTTGCATATCCAATGTCAAATCATGTATGATTTAAATTGAATACATGCAGATCACCTATAAATCTTACACATAATATCAATCTAAACATATATAAAATATTTTCAAGGAAAAATAATTTAGTTTTCTCCAAAATCGATTTGTACCAAAAATCATTTTGGAGCTTCGATCCACCATGATCGATATCATATCAGTCTTATGTAATATATACATGACTGATATGTACCCATGGATAAGGGTATGTGGATATCATATCAGTCTTATGTAATTAAGACTTTTAAATTAAATGATTTTAAAGCTTTAAATATAGGGGACGTCTCACTCATCTAAAAGAGTATACTTAAATTTCCAAGCTGGAATTAAATGTTGAAAAGTCAAACTTTATTATCTCACAAAAGAATAAAATATAAAAAGAAAAAAATAAATAATTAATAATTAAGAGTCTAGAAGCTTATTTTTTCTATAATTATCTTCTCTCTCCCTCCACACATTTTTGGAGAGGGAGAGTCCAGACCTTATTGATTTAGGGTTAGAAAGTGTATAAAAATACATCCCTCCCACACGCCCCCTCACTTTTTTGAGAAATTTCTCTTTTTCTCTTCTTCTTTCTCTCTTTTTCACTTTTCTTCTTGCTCTTGGTTTCTTCTCTCCTCCAAAACATGTAGGAGGCTTAGAGAACCCTTGTGCAGCTATTAGACCTGCACTTAGTCATTGGTGGTGGTAGAATAGGACTCGGATCGTTCATTTCTTTTATTCTAGTCATAAAAATCTATCATTGACAGGTAAGATTTGTGTAGCCAACATTTTTTATATACTTGGAGCATGTATGATTGGATTATTTTAATTTTTAACAACTTTGAATATGTTCTTGATATGTTCTTCACGTTTTTATGGTTGAAGAAGTCGTTTCATCGATCGAAAAACACAAACAATGAGTTTTCCCTAAAAATGATTTTGAGAAACATGCGAAATTAGGGCCTTGTTATTATTTCATATTAGATCTAATCATAATATAATTTTTTATGGTGTTATATATATATATATATATATATATATATATATATATATATATATATATATATATATATATATATATATATATATTTTATTTTGTATTAAGTTAGATAAAATAAAAGGCAATCAGATTCTAAAGGTTTTATAATCTTAAAAGGGATTTTTACAAAATCATTTTCTGAGAAACCTAAAGTTGTGATGTCTGATAAACTTTTCCTGACCAGTTTCAGAAAAAATCAATTACTCTATGAATACTAATCAAAAAAATCTACATAAATTCACTACGATCATTTACACATCTTGATCTTGAATATTTTGTTTCACTCGTTTTGGATCTGTATTGTTGAAGTTATACTTATTTTAACAGAGCCCCAATTTTTTGTCATGTTTACAAAATGATTTTGACCCATCTTTGATAAAAGTTGTAAATGCCTTTGAAAAACAACTCCAAATATTTTATAAAAGTTTTGGGAGAATCTTAATACCTAATATCTGATTGTATAAAAAGGATTTTGTCAAAAATATTATTCATAAATTCCAAGAAATACTTTAATTAGATTAAAATCTTGCATATTACAGATTCTTAAATGAAACTTTATCATAATAGGGTTTCGTAAAATATTTTTAATTATTTTTATATTCATTATTTTTTAGAACGGTTTGTTGGGTTGTATTACAGGTAACCATGATAAAAATACTACAATTTTATCAGCATTCTACTAGTCTTGACAGATTTTATAAAATCGGGTCACCAGATATCTGAATTTGTCCCAGAAACTTATACTCGTTTTTAATTAGCAACATGTTAGAGACTAATGATTCTAATATATTTCTGACATGTATTGCATATTATTAGTGATTTTATATCATATTACATCAAGATTAATGAGTTAGATATATGAAAAGTTCTTATTGTGATGTTTATGTAAATCGTATGTGTAATACATGATTCCCTTCGCATTGTTTTGCAAATATATTATTTCGATTGATTCCAAAGGCATATTCCATTGAGATATGAATTGTTTATAGTTTGAATAGCATGAACTGAGTTTAAGTAATGTGTATTCATCTTGTTTGAGCATGATTACAACTGAATGTGATTAAAATTATGTAAGTCTTTCTGGTTTGGACTTATGGGAGTTTGAATCAGGAAAAAAGACATGTGTTTTTAGTTATGGGCCAGTTATAATGAGTTATTTAATACGTATGTTACCATAGATATTTTAGTTAGGTCTGATATGATTTAAGAACTGAAAGATCAAGATATTAATTAGAGTCATATCGATTTGATCGGTAAGGGTTTATGGGAGCTCTTATCAGGAAAGTCGAGTTTATGGCTTTGATTATGTTTTGATGTTTTCTTTAAACATTTTATAAATTTAGTTTTGAATCATTTTTTATATGATATAAATATTTGTGATAGAGATAATAGTGAGATTGATTGTTCCTACACATGTTTCGATTGAGATTTGTGAACTTGCTAAATTATAGTAGTTTAATTATATGATTTTTATGATAATCTGATTATGAGCATGACTATAAATGCAAAGCATGTGAAAAATAAATATGAGCATGTTGATGTTGTTTCATATTGGCCATATATGCAAATGTAGGATGATGTATATGTGATATTGTTGCATGTTTATTCTAGAATATTGAAAATAATATGATACTACATAAATGAATTGCTAAATATTATGTTAACATGATTCTTAATTTTTAGAATGCATGTTATGCTTTGATATGCGGTATTTGTAAATACATGCAAGAATTGTAAAATCCCACAGGATTTGATGGGCACTTGGTGTGCTTGATTAAATTAAGATATTAATAGTTCCATAAGAGAGAATGATGAGATGGAAGTGCACTAACCTAAATGGTAGTTGCATGTGTTACTTGTGGCCTAATTTAAAGATACCTTGTGATAGTTCTTTCGGATATACCTTGTTTCATCGAGGTATGCTTAACCAGTTGCTTGGCAACGGTCTACCTTAGAGAAGGTAGAAGGTATGAAACTCTCTAAACACGTTGGTTTGAGCTTGAGAGGGGTATTACCTCGTCGGTCCTCTAGCTAGAGAGGTTAGAGGAACCAGGACTGTCACTTTGTCCTAGGTGGGCAGTTTTTGAGTACTTCTGTCAAAATGAGTGATCATGATTAGCGTTGTGGCACGAGCGTCACTCCTCCAAGTAGCATTCTCTTAGAGCATCTATTTTCTCTCACGGTGTGTGGGATCCATCCTTGGAGGTTACGACTCATGGGGCTTCTTAGGAATAATAAAATATATAGCATAATAAACACCTGAGTTGTCAACGTATTTCGGGTTAGTTGATATCATACTCAGGTAATCAAGAAAAAATATAAAATACTTGCTCACATTACTTTATTGTACTTTGCTTTATTTTACTTTATGTTACTGTAAATTATTTTTGTTTCTTGAAAGTTGATAAATTCATGTTCATTGATATATATTGTTATCATCTGGAGTTGATATTGGTATGCTTAAGATTGTTATTCCATACTTGCTTATGAATTTTGAATTCATGAATAGCTTGTAGAAATTTTATATCTCCCTTGTTGATAGTTGATGCAAATTCTAAGATATTTATATCATGCAAGCTTTATTAGCTGTGTGAATGTTACTGAGACTTTCCAAAGTCTCATTCTTTCAAAATAAAATTATTGTCGAAAAATATATGATGCTAGAGCGAGTGCAGGTAACTGGAGGGGGTTGTGCACACTGATATTTTTGATGATCCCAAGGACTTTATATTTTATTTAAAATTTTAATACTTTCTGAATTGCTAAAGGACTATTTAATTGGATATTTGATTATTAGTTTAATTCTGAATTTCAATTACTTTATGCATAGTTAATTTCTATTTGGGTATGTGAGGGTAGTAGTTCTCGTAATGTAATGTATCTGGAGATTTAACTAAGAAACTAGTTTATGAAATTGATTACAAAAATCAATACTTTTTCACTGTGTTTTCTCATATAATAATAACATAAAAATTGTGTCATTTGGATGCCTTAACTTCAAACCCTATTCTACGAAGCTATTAAACGTCGGTGCATGCGCAGGATAACTCTATAGAGGTTGATTCAATTAAGGAGATGCCAATGATGAAAAACTTGAATTAATGATTTCTGTTATGTAATGATTCAATCAGATTCTTTAATGGATGGTTCTATACTGGATCTGTTACTATGAGACTAAGACACGCTCACGCTTGTGCTCAGGCGAGCCATCTAGTACTTGGTACGGTTGGAATGAGTCTGTTGATGAGACCGTTGTGTTATTATATTTTTAGAAAAAAAAAAGAATAGATTCAACCTTATATAAAAAAAAATCTGGTATTTTTGGTTTGAAATCTGTCGTACATTGGCACCCTGTTATAGCTTGTGTGGCAGTCATCTACTCAAGGTGGTGTAATTCTGAATGGTGATGTCCAATGACATTTCTTTTCCAGTTGTTGTCCCCTGGTTGTTGATTGTCGTTGAGAGGCTTGTCTAGGAAGTCCAGTCAGCAAAGGTTTTCAACACTCATCAACTATCCCATCCCTTTTGTTATTTTTTGTGAAAAGATTCTCCATGAGTTCAAGGGTTCTGTTACATTCTCTCACTTCCAAATGTCAAATTGATTTTCTGCTCTATCTAGGTGAAATATTCTGATAGTTGCCATCTGGACATCTGGGTCATCTTTTCTTTTGTGAAGGCCTCTTCACATGTGACCCACCTGAATTTCAGTTTATAGAAACTTTCACCAACCATGAATGATTTGTTAATGAAATCTGTTCATGCTGAAAGGATTCTAAAAGATGTTAAATGGACCCTATGGGTAGGGCTGGTAAGCAAGCGAAACGAACTAACATGAGGTGTTCAAGCTAGGCTCATATTTGTGGAGAATCGAGCCATGCTCGAGCTCTCATGATTAGCCCGAACTAAACGAGCCAAGTTTGAGCTGGCTTATATGGAAAAACAAACAACTGTTTCAAAACTGGATGTTATAGCATTTTAGCTCTCGACTTCTTGAGATGAGAATAAGCTGACTCATTTACAGAAAGAGCATTGTTTCAATGCTGAAAGTGATGGAATTAATTTGAAATCTAGACCTATTGCTTACAAGCCAAACGTTTCAACTATTTATTTAATACTGCATTATGTGATATAAGCTGTAACGTATCTATTATTACTAAATGAGTTTCTATGAGCCTAACACCTATTTTTCATGTTTTGCCTGCCAAACATATTTTATGAGTTTGAACAGGCTTATTACAAGCTGAGCACATGCCAAACCACAAGCAGCTCATCTCGTTCCCGGCCCTACCCATGGGTCTTCACAGGATCTATGTTCCAAGCTCCAACATTGATCCATTTAACCATCTTTTGTTGCTTGACCTGATTGAAGGGGAGCCTGTAAATACGGTATCTATCTTCATGACAGCCATCCAGCTTGTTTATCTCCTGTTGTCTTTAGTGTATTTTGATAGTAATGCATTGTCCAGAGTCCTAGCCTTCTGATTCGAGCTCTATTTTGAAGTTTGGTACAATCACGTAGTAGACTTCGTGATAACTAACATGTACCTCTTCTATGTTAACCCGATGAATTTTGGTGATCTCTGCAGCAGAATCCTACCTGCCAGTATTCTGTTAGGAAAGTTTTAAAATATTAATGACTTTGTTTACTGCCAAAAGTGTTTTGAAAAAGTTTAGTCCCATATCTAAGAGAGAAAAGTTTTTCAAGAGGTTTAAATAGAGAGTTTGGTATTTATTCTTTACTTTGGTAAGCCTTGAGTCTTTAGGTGGATTGTGGATGTTGCTATGCATCGTGCAGCAACGGATGTGTCGTTTGTGCACGCGCGTGCGCAAGGGCGCTTGAGGCGTTTTGATGGCACACTTTGCATTTTCAAGGACCTTTTCGTTTTGGATTTTCGGTTTTGAGATATTTGGCCGTTTGAAAGGTTTTAATAGCATTTATATTGAGTTTATGTTGCATTATGACTGTTGAACGGTTTTGAAGGCCTTTGATTGACAGTCAAAGGTAGGTGACCGTTCAAGGACCTTTTTTGTCCTATTTTAAAACCGTCTGGATTGTAGTCATTAATCTCATTTATCTCAAAATGTTTGGCCTTTCTCACAAGTCTATAAATCTCTTTATTTTTTCGCCTTTTGAATTATCGGAATTTCTGACTCTCCAGTTTTCTCCTTTCTTTCTTCTCGGTTTGGCTTGCAGAGTTCATGTGTGGGAGAGGTCATCTGTTCTTGCGAAACAGTGACTCTCTTGAGGTTCAAGCCTAGTTGTATCCTGGGAACTCAGTCGTAACAAAACCCTTTTTCGCATCTTCGAAATTCCCGAAGTGGGGCGATTGAAGTTCTAAAGATAGTGATCTTAAGAACGTGCCTCTAGGCTTGAAATCTCTTTTCTGAAATCCATTTTTCACAAGGTTGAATAACATGTTCATGTCATGGATTACTCTCTCTCTCTCTCTCTCTCTCTCTCTCTCTCTCTCTCTCTCTCTCTCTCTCATCCTTTCAACTCTAGTTTGGAAGTTTGAAATATTAGATCCTGTAAAATACTATTTCAAGTGCTAAATAGTGCAAGTCAACTTGATACAGCTTCTTGTTTGGCTATTATTATGTATCCGCTTTATTGCGTTGAGACTTTCTGCAAGGAGGTAACTTGCCTTGTTAATTTTTGTTAGATAACGGTTGACTAGCACAACTCTTGCTTAGCTTCATCTTTCTGAGTTGTGGATGTAGATGGATATTGTGCATCATGCTGATAGTTTGGCAGTTTATTGTGCTGGGTTTGAATGGTTCATATTTTGTAGAGTGTACTTGCAAGTCTCTCTTGATTTTTGCAAATGAGACATTCGTACCATTTTGATTAATGCAAAGACTGACTGATCTTCAGGTGGCAACAATGGACAAGCGGCTCAATGAACTCATCAAATTGGGGTTTAAAAATGCGTCATTCCAAAAGCAGCAGAGAAATCCGTTCAAACCATTGACACGAAAGGGATAACCATTGTGAGCTGTAGCACTCCCAAAGAGGTTATCAACAAAGTCTTTCGGACCGACTAGAAATTCCTGCTTCTCCTTTGTATAAAATTGCCTGGATGTTTATATTGTTTGTAAATAAACCTCATGTTGAATTATTGACATTCTGATCTACCACTCAATCTGATTCTCATAGCCTTACTGAATTAACAATGTGGGGCAATGAGGAAAGTTTTCTGCCAGACGCTTAACTTTGATCTTTTGCAGGAGCTCCATCATTTGGTAAATCGGCCAAGCTCAGGCAGAAACTCGACTTGTTAAAAGCTTGATTGCAAACATGATATTTTTGAAATATATATTTTCAGTAATATTAATAATATCTTCACACGCATCCCAACCCATTTAATAGTTCATATAGCTGCCTCTATTATATTTATTTTACCTTTAACTGCCTAAAGTATTAAAAACATCAAAAAAACACTTTTCTTTCATAGAAACACCTCAATGAGGTGCTTCTGTTGTCGCTTTCATTGTGGTCATTGGTTAAACCCATGAATACCTAAATTAGCCTCTTATTTCCTCACGCTTTTCTCATCCCTCCTGTTTGTTAAATAAAGTGCTCTCTCTGACTGTGAGTGGGTGGCCTTCGATTTGAGATACGCTAATGGAAGACGGACCACCAGCATCCTTCTTCTTGTCAAAAAACAAGGTGCCTTCAAGCCGTTAATAGATAATTAGAAGCTTGGACTAATAGCAGAAAAAATGTAAAACCTGAGAAATGAGATCAGATAAAAAAGCGGGGAGTTCTTTTCTTCTGATCAAATCGATGGGTGAAAACAAAAACCCGGTTTGAGTTGAAACAAAAAACGAGGGTTGGATGAAGAATGACTTGTTTGTGTGTCGAGATCTATGGGGAAATGGAGGTTTTGCTTTGAGCAAAAAGAGAACGGAGGTTGGCTTGTTCTCTTTTTCAGTGATTAGCCCTATGAAAGACAGGAAGCTGAGAGAAAATGTGGCTTTGGTTGTATTTTGTGCTCTTGAAGCTGGATGGAATGAATGAAATGGAATAGTTTAATTATTCTTTTGTTGGATTTAAGCTCAACGGTTTAGATGGGTTAACTTAAGGAATTCAAGTTGGAGGAGGCTGTAAGATTGTGCTCAGTTCGGATTTTCAAAACAATACTTGTTGAAAATTCATGATTTTTTTTTTCTTTGCAACAGAATTTAGAAAATGTTTTCAACACGGTAATGATTTGTCGGTTTTAGAAAACACCGAGCAAGTCGCAGGTAGGTGGTCAAACACTCATTGACTACCAAAGTTTTGCATTTATCAAAATGAGTTTTTTATTACAAACATCACTACAAAGTATTCTATGAAACTGGTTTTATAAATAAAATGATTCAACATTGTCTAGAGAAACACTAAAACTCGATGCCACCTTACTCTACATATCGCATTGTAGGTTCAATACATGTATCCTCTATTAAACATGATCAGAACCATCGTTGGTGTGGTAGAAAAGCATTCAAATTCAAATTACGTATAAACTGTAAAAATACAAGGAGTCACTTAGAGCTACAGTTAAGAACAACGTCACTCATGTCTCCATGACTAAGCATATATCGTGAAAGTCTCTTCAAGGCCACGATTGAAACATCAAAGCTCAAGTCTTCAAGACTTGGCATCTCAGTATCCCACGAATCCAAGTGAGAGCTCCTTGAGCTTAACTTAGTCGTGCGAATACAATACTAGTCTTTGCCCTATCAGTCCAGTAGTATACTGATCTCAACACCTTTCATAAGGTTATGCATGAATCATTAAAATAATCACTACAAGAAAATGTGTTGTTAGCGATGGACTTTAGCGACGGCATATTTCTGTCGCTAGTTAGCGACGGATTAACGAGCAAAAACTATTCGTCGCTATAATCAACGAAGCTTACGAAAATAGCGACGGCATATAGTTTGTCGCTAATTAGCGACGGCTTTTGCGACATATTATTTTTTCGTTACGGCCGCACCATTTGGCGACGATGTTTGCGACAAAAGTTAATTCGTTGTTATTTAGCGACAGACTTGGCGACGGACTATATTCCGTCGCTAGTTTCGTAAATTTGATTTACGTTGGATTAGCGACGGAATTAATTCGTCGCTAATTTTCGAATAACCCTAATCCCAGACAGCTTTTCCTTTTCTTCTTTCGCTGCTCCCACCGTTCGTCGCTCCCGTCGTTCGATGGTCCCACTCCCGCCGTCCGCCGCCCGGAGACAGGTAAAAGAGTATGTTGCCTTTCCGGCAGGAGGTCGACCCCCTGCTGTTCCGGCAGGAGGTCGACCCCCTGCTAGAAAGGCAGTGGGTCGACCCCCTGCCGAAAACGCAGGGGGTTAACCCCTTGCCTTTCTGGTAGGCCCTACCTTCCGACAAAGGGTTGACCCCCTGCCGGAACAAGCAGGGGGTCGATCCAGGCAGGCGACCCCCTGCTGTTCCGGTAGGGAGTCGACTCACTTGCGGAAAGGTTGGGGGTTGACCCCCTGCCTAAACAGGGGGTCAGTTAACCCCCTGTGTTCCGTAAGGGGGTTAACTGACCCCCTATGTTCCGTAAGGGGTTGACCCCCTATCGGAACAGCAGTTGAGTCAACCCCTTGCCAGAACAACTTCTTTTTTTTGTGGTGACTGCATTTTAAAATAGCGTATTTTTGTGCAGATTTTTCAACGGAACCAGCTCATGCTCAGCCACCTGTGGTAAGTAAATGACAAAAACAATGCAAATCGGGTAAATACCTGTGGTGAGTAAGTGATGCAAGTGTATCACATGTTATTTAATTTATTAGATGTAACACTTTATTGTTCACACACTCACTTAGTTGTTGATATTTAGGGTTGCTTTGTTGGAGTTCGGAGATCATGCTGAGCATGATTTTAATGTATGAATATGGAAATGTTCTTATTTTTGGAGTACGGAGTCTATGCTAGGCATGGTAGTAATTAGTGAGATATTGAAGTATGTTTGCTGCAGGTATATGTTTGTCATTTGTTTGATATGAATGATTATGATGTATTGCAATGTTTGATGTAATTGTATTCATGCTTGCATGTAGTTACTTTCAATTTGATTATGACTTCCATGTGAAATTGTATAATGAAAGCATGCTTCAAATGATTGTATCGTGTCATTAATAGTTTGCACATGAAAATATTAAGGTATCAATGCATGCATCAAAATTCTTGTTATTGTATGACATCATATATTGCATGATAAATTTGATATTTTCTTCATCGTAGCATTCTGATTGTTCTCTTTTAATTCGTTAGGCTATTATTTGTAACATCATAAGAAAATGACTGCAAATCATGAATGAATGTACCGTAGGATAGTGGACAATGAGTTATCGCATGAATATATGGATGGTGTTAAAAGTTTTATTAAATTTGCAAAGGCAAGTGTCAGTACAGTGGATCCCATAGGTCAGATGAGGTGTCCCTGCAAGATTTATAAGAATAATCGATTTGTACAACCTTATAGCGTTAGACATCACCTATACAAGAAGGGTTTTGTAAGTGACTATCAGAACTGGATGTTTCATGGAGGAGAATTTAAAAACGATTTTGATGCACGGGTGAATGTGGTGCATGATAATCCATATACGGATTTGATATTTGATGCCGCAGGAACAGAACTGGGTTCTCCTATGAGTTCTAGTGATGTAAGAATTGTCGTAGATGAAGAATCATCAAACGATGCAGCTAGTAGATTTTATGATTTACTTAGAGATGCCGATGAGCCACTTTGGAACGGTTGCGAGAGTCACATTATCTTATCTGCAGTTCTTCAACTAATGAATTTGAAGTCCGAGTATAATTTGAGTCAATCATGTTTTGACCGTTTGTGCATGATTATAAAGAGTATGTTGCCCAAAGATGAGAAATTGCCACAAAATTTCTATCGTGCGAAAGTTATGGTCAACGCTCTAGGTATGAGTTACAAAAAGATTGATGCTTGTCCAAATCACTGCATGTTGTATTTCAAGGAGCAGGAAAACAGCATATCATGTCCGTCATGTGGGCATCCTCGGTTCAAGCCAAAGACAAGAGTCAATGGTAGCACGAGATCAAAGAAAGTTTCATACAAGTCGCTCCGCTACTTTCCTATTACTCCTAGATTGCAGCGATTATATATGTCTTCAAGGACAGCTACACAAATGAGATGACATGCAAATAAAGTTCGACACGATGAAAACAAGATCACGCATCTTGTTGACGCTAAAGCTTGAAAGCACTTTGATCGTACTCATCAGAACTTCGCAATGGAAGTGCGAAATGTTAGACTCTGTCTATGTACAGATGAATTTAATCCATTTGGGGGTAGATCAACTTCATACTCATGTTGGCCAGTATTTGTAACTCCATACAACCTTCCACCAAGCTTGTGTATGAAACGTCGAAATCTTTTATTGTCTCTGTTGATCCCTTGTCCGACCTCACCTGGCCAAAATCTTGATGTAAGGTCATTGATTGATAAACTAAAAGTACTGTGGGATGACGGTGTTACCACGTATGATGGCCACAAAAAACAAAAATTCAACATGAAGGTCATTGTTCTATGGACAATCAGTGACCTCCCTACATATGGTATGCTATCTGGTTGGAGCACACATGAAAGGTTGGCATGTCCGTACTGCATGGAGGATTCCAAAGCTTTTAGATTGAGGCATGGAAGGAAGACTTGCTGGTTTGAGTGTCATCGTCGATTTCTACCCAGCGACCATCCGTTTCAACGACAAAAGAATGCGTTTAAAGCAGGCACAACTAAAATGGAAGGTCCATCCTCAAGATTGTCTGGCATAGAGATTCTAAGAAGATTGCGATACTTTCCAGATGTATTAACAGATGCCCGCAGTCCTACACCCTTTCATGGATTTGGGAAGGATTACAATTGGACGAAAAAATCTATTTTTTGGGAACTACCGTATTGGCCGACCCTATTGATACGACATAATTTGGATGTGATGCATGTGGAGAAAAATGTATTTGATAATGTGTTCAATACAATAATGAATGTTAAAGGAAAAATAAAGGATAATCCGAAGGCCTGTATGGATTTAAAATTAATATGTAAAAGACCAGAATTGAAACTCAAATAGTATAATGGCAAAGTACTGAAACCAAAGGCAAAGTACGTGCTCGAACTTGATCAAATAAAACATGTATATAAATGGTTGAGACAATTGAGATTTCCAGATTGATATGTCTTTAACATTGCTTGGGCTGTGAAGATTGATGATGGACAGTTATATAGGTTGAAGAGCCATGATTGTCATATCTTTATGCAACGATTGATACCCCTAGCATTCCATGATATGTTAGACAAACCTATATGGGGGGTATTGTCTGAGTTGAGCGGATTTTTCAGAACATTGTGCGCATCGGAGGTCGTAGTATCAGATGTAAAGAATCTCGAGGACTTTGTCATCACCATTGTTTGTCTGCTAGAAAAGATATTTCCGCCAGCATTTTTCGATGTTATGGAACATTTGATCATACATTTGCCATATGAACTAAGGGTTGGTGGCCCTGTGCAATATCGATGGATGTACCCATTTGAAAGGTATATGTTTTTTTATATTTGTCTCTTTAATGACAAATATTTAAATTTTGAAATGTATATTTTTCTCAGATGCATGTTTGACCTTAAAAAAAAGGTTTGTAATAAAGCAAGAGTAGAAGGCTCTATTTGTGAGGCGTATACTTTAGAAGAGTTTTCAAACTTCTCATATATGTACTTCGAACCTCATATTCCAACACGTTACACATGTTCGCCCCGTAATGATGATGGAGAACAAGCAATTATAGCTGACAAGCTGTCGATATTTCAACCACTTGGGCATGCATTTGGTAGTTGTCGATCAAGGCTATTGATAGATCGAGAGCAAGACGCAGCACACATCTGTATTCTTTTTAATTGCTCAGCGATCGACCCATACATCGAGTAAGTATATGTAGACGCAACACAATTATAAATCCTTTTATGTTCTATATGTGGATACATGGCTCGGTAATATAAGTATTTGTGGTTTGCAAACGATTTGATCTGGAGTTGCAAAGAGAAGTTTCACATCTCACTGATGCAGAAGTACAAAAAGAATACGAAATTAAGTTTGTTGAGTGGTTCAAATAGTTGGTAAAGAAGCTAACATAAATTTTGTACTTATAAACAACACTAAGTTACTTAATTGATCGTGATCACAATCATTGTTTATGTTTGTGCGTAGGTCCGCCATGGTGATGTTAAAGGTCAAGGAATATTTGATTTAGAAAATGGTCCGACCAAAGTTGTGCAATGCTATAATGGGTACATCTTAAATGGTTATCGATTCTATACAAAAGATTACGGTATAAACAAATCAACGATGAATAGTGTTGTGTGTGTCAAGGGTAGCAGTTACGGTGAAAATGAACACGATTACTACAGTGTTATAGAGGAAATAATGGAGTTGACTTACTTAGGCATAAATAACAGGGTAACTTTATTCAAGTGTCATTGGTTTTATCCAACTGCAACAAGACTCGACAAAGCTTCAGGCATTGTGGAGGTGAATCATAAATCCAGGTTTAGAACATATGAACCATTCATATTAGCCTCGCAAGCTCAACAAGTTTATTATACTTCATATCCGAGTATAAAAAAGTCAGATAGAAATGAATGGTGGGCAGTTTGCAAGGTAAAGTCCAAACTATACCCTGAGTATGATCAGTTGCAGGAAAATGAGTTAGCTGAAGACAGCGATTACTATCAATCAGATGATGTCTATGACCTCGCTTATGGTCACAATGTTACGCATGATATGCATATCGTATCTCCATTGGCCGATGAAACATTTATAGAGGAATGTGATCCAAATGATGTACCAAGTGGATGGGTAAACAATGAAAAAGAAGAAGAAAGATAAACAAGTGACGAGGAAGAATTCTCAAGCTAGTAAGCAAAATCTTGTAATACAAACCTTTATTTAAATGCACTGCAATACTTGATGTGAATGATTTGAATTATTTGAATATATTGTAATACTTTATGTAAATGAATGAGTTGTATTGCAATACTTGATGTGAATGATTAAAAATTTTATTTGAATGTATTGTAATACTTGATACGAATTATTCGAATGCATTGCAATACTTGATGTGAATGATTTAAATTATTTGAATGTATTGTAATACTTGATGCGAATGAATGAGTTGTATTGCAATACTTGATGTAAATGATTTGAATTATTTGAATGTATTGTAATACTTGATACGAATGATTCGAATGCATTGCAATACTTGATGTGAATGATTTGAATTATTTGAATGTATTGTAATTTATGCAACGAATGATTTGAATTATTGTAATACTTGATGTGAATGATTTGAATTATTTGAATGCATTGTAATACTTGATGTGAATGATTTGAATACATTGCAATGCTTGATGTGAATGACTTGAATGCATTGTAGTACCTGATATGAATTATTTGAATGCATTGTAATACTTGATGCGAATGATTTGAATGCATTACAATGCTTGATGTGAATGACTTGAATGCATTGCAGTACCTGATATGAATGATTTGAATGTATTGTAATACTTATTGCGAATCATTTGAATGTATTGCAATACTTGATGCGAGTGATTTGAATTATTATAATACTTGATGCAAATGACTTGAATGTATTGTAATACTTGATGTGAATTATTTGAATGTATTGTATGACATATGTTATTTGTTAGAATATGGTTCGTGGAGGTTATAGTGGTCGTTCATCCAGTAGTAGCCAGGCCCATCCTTCATCTTCATGGGCTTCTGTGATAGGTATATCATTTAACTAATTGGATGCTTGATTAGTTCAAATGCGCATTCTGAGAATTTCTAACGTATTTTTTTACAGACGATGTTTCGCCTGTACACGACCCACCTACACCAGTTGATCACACAAGTCATGAGCCAACACAGGAAGCAGGGTCTTCTCAGTCTGGCACAAGAAGACTCATTTGAATAGTGTATATCGATAATCGACCGTAAGTATTTCATTTTCAATTATTGCATATCTTATAAATATTTTATATTGATATTTATTGTGTACCAATTCATGTGCAGCACGAGGTTTGAGCCACAAGAAGTAGTACGGGAGATTAGGAATTCACTTCTTCAACATCTACCAGGACCGGTTGCTCAATGGAAAGAGTACCCAAAGGAGGTGTTAGATAGATTATGGTCCTCATTCACGGTATACAGTTGTTCATCATAGTTAATGTGTTTCATATTTAATTTTTTTAAGTAATGTCTACTAACTTTCTCAAAATATTTGTAGGCTTCAAATCGCTTCGCAACTACGATGGAAGAAAATGATGCAAGGAAGGTGTGGCAGAAGGTGGTTGTCAATCAATTTGCAGACATGTTGCACAATATGAAGACTGCAGCAAAAAAAACATCTGGCGTAATAGATGATCCACTACAGTGGAAGGGTCATTACCCTATTACTATCAGGAGAGATTATTGGGATGAAATATGCGATAAGTGGGCGGAAGATGCATTTCGAAATCGCTCTGCGAAGGCTGCACAAAATCGAGCGAAAATGCCCGAAGCCCATCTACACACAGATGGATCTAAGACATTTGGGAGCCACCTGAAGAAAATGGTAACTCATAAATATATAATATTAATTTTAAAAGTATTGTTGCAAACTTGTGAACTAAATCTTTTGTCCTTTAACTTCGCAGAAAGCAGAAAAAGGAGGCATTGTACCATATGAGGATGTGTTTGTTGAAACACATAAACGGAAGACCACGGGAGTCTTCATATCAGAGAAGGTGAGAACGACAACGGTATGTATTTATTTTATTAATAATCATTGCAATATGCAAGTTATCATAATGTTATCATTAATTATTAATGCATACTTTAAACATTATTTTATAGGAGGCATATGAGCAACAGATGGTAGCGCGATATGGCGATGACGCTACTCAGCATCCATCATTTGATCCTACAGCATGGGTGACTGCAGTAGGTGAACCCAAAAAAGGTCGCGTGTTCGGGTTTGGGAGTAATATGAACATTTCACCAGTTATTGCTTCTTCCAGTTACGGCTCACAGACTTCTTCCGTCGACATAAGCTCTAAGCAGCAGCCTATTCTTTCCGGTGATGATGTACTCCAGATCATTAAGGACACAATGAATGACTACTTCCATGACACTGTGGCCCCCTTTCTCCGAGATGAGATCAACAATCTTGTGTTGAACAGGGGATCTTCGATTGCATGTCCCTCTCAAGTATAATCACATATTCAGTTTTTTGTCTGGCTTAGAACACATATGAGCATAATCGAATCACATATATAACTCTTTGTCTGTCTTAGAGTACATATGAGCATGATAGAATCACATATAAAGTTTTTTGCCTGCCTTAGAGCACATATGAGCATGCTATAATCACATATAAAGTTTTTTGTCTGTCTTAGAGCACATATGAGCATGATAGAATCACATATAAAGTTTTTTTGACTGTCTGAGAACACATATGAGCATGTTATAATCACATATTCAGTTTTTTAACTACCTTAAAACATATAAGAGCATGCCAAAATCACATATAGAGTTTTTTTACTGCCTTAGAACATACATCATTCATGATACAATTACATATAAAGTTTTTTACTTTGCCTGTCTTAGAGCACATATGAGCATGATAGAATCACATATAGAGTTTTTTTGTCTGCCTTAGAACACATATGAGCATGCTATAATCATATATTCAATTTTTTGACTGTTGTAGCACACATACGAGCATGATCGAATGACATATATAGCTTTTTGCCTGCCTTAAAGCACATATGAGCAAGGTAGAATCACATATAGAGTTTTTCTAGCTGCCTTAGAACTCATCTGAGTATGATATAATCGCATATAAAAATTTTTATTGCCTTAAAACACATATAATTCATGATAGAATCACATATAGAGTTTTTTGTCTGCCTTAGAGCACATATGAGCATGATAGAATCACATATAAAGTTTTTTGCTTTGCCTGCCTTAGAGCACATATGAGCATGATAGAATCACATATAGAGTTTTTTTGTCTGCCTTAGAACACATATGAGCATGCTATAATCACATATTCAATTTTTTGACTGTCTTAGCACACATACGAGCATGATCGAATCATATATATAGTTTTTTGCCTGCCTTAAAGCACATATGAGCATGGTAGAATCACATATAGAGTTTTTCTAGCTGCCTTAGAACTCATCTGAGCATAATATAATCGCATATAAAAAAAATTTAGTGCCTTAAAACACATGTAATTCATGATAGAATCACATATAGAGTTTTTTGCCTGCCTTAGAGCACATATGAGCATGATAGAATCACATATAAAGCTTTTTTATTGCCTTAGAACACATAAGAGCACATGATAGAATCACATATAGTGTGTAATTTATTTCATTATATTTTGTTTATCAATACTGACTGTTCTTTTCTTGTGTAGGCTGCTAGCGATAATCAGCGTAGCGGAGCTGAAGGGACAGATAAAGGCAATGAACAAGAAGACGCACAAAATCTTGGCGATGATTAGAGAACTGTGTTGAAGAAGTTCTATTTTTTTTCCTAATTGTAATTGTTGAATTGTAAATAATTAAACTTGTTAATTTTAAGTTGGAACGATTAATTATTGTAGATTCCTTTTATATAGAATTTTTTGTGTAGTTTGTTTTTTATTTACAAGAAATATAAATTGTACAGGAAATATAAATTGTACCGTTCTCGGTATTTAATTGTCAAATAAATTTTTTTATTTTTTTTTCATGTTTGCATCGGATTAGCAACGGAAACATCTGTCGCTATGTATATAAATCTAGCGACTGCTTAGCGACGAATTAACGTCTGTCGCTAAGACGAGGTCGCCGTTTAGTACCAACGGATTGGCGACGGAATACATCGCTCGTTATTCCATTGCAAATAGCGACGGACCTGGCGACGAGTTTATTCCGTCGCCAGTTAGCGTCAAAAAATTTGCGACGTAAGCATACCGTCGCCTCGTCGTCGCTAAGGTTGTTAGCGATGAATTAGCGACGGAATAGCGAGGGAATGTGGTCGTCGCTAATCCACTGCTTTGTTGTGGTGAATGCACATTCATTAATTTATTTATTCATCGTTGAACCTATAACTAATGCATTGTTTTGACATTAACTCGTTCACCCTTTGGTACGCGGAAGAACTTATCTTCGGCGTCAAATGAAACTATCTGTGGTTTATTATATTATGTATTTTATGTACCCTAAATGCCTGAGTGACCCTATCTATAATAGGGTGGCAGTCAAAGTTCGTGCCAGGATAACCCCACCAGGTTGTTTTGGATGCATCATCTACTGCAGTAGTGTGATTCAATCCTTAAATCTTAAGGATAACCCGACCTCCAAACCTTCTGAGTGACAGAAAGGTCCCTTAAAACTCTTTGGTTCTTAATAAATTTGTGTCACTCGCGATTGTATCATCAACGTCTGCCATAGCTAATGTAAGTCTTAAAAGGGTTTGGTGGTTTAACAGTAATTATTTGAATGCCACTTAGGCAAGCCAGTGTGTTCTGCATTAAGGGACATTTGTACCCCAACCTCATTTAGTATTCTGAAGCATGGATTGTCTATGTGGTCCAGGGACTACTATTAAGTTTTATTCATAAACAAGCAAGACCTCTCTCTCGACATCTATGGCGTTCACGAGCGCTTCACCCCTTTTGGGTGGACAACCAACTCCAACATGTTGGCCCTTACGAGTCTTATTGTATAACACTGTTTCACATGAGCATGCATATACAACGATCACCTTGAATCGACTACTCGATGTATGTAACCGCAACGAGCACTAGCCTAGTCAATGTGCAACCACTACTCTGACACACCTGCCCTTACGAGTATGGTGTCCTTACAGGTGAAGGTAAAATAAGCCATTCTGGTAGGATTCCGACAATAGGGCATCATTGTGCCATTCAAACTAGCTCAAGCAAGTATTTTGCCAAACATTTCGGTAACACTTTCTTTGTTTAACGGAGGAAGCATGATGATCCTTTCTACTTATACAAAGTAACTTTTCATAATTTTGGCAACACCTCCTTTGTTTGACAGAAAATGTGATACGCTCTTTCTAAGCTCGGTGAGCTTCTTTCAAAAAATTCGGCAACACATCCTCTCTTTGATAAAGAAAGTGTTGCGTTCTTTTAAGCTCGGTGAGCATTTTTTCATAATATTCGACAGCACTTTCTCTCTTAGATGAAGAAAGCATCATGCTTAAATTGAGGATAGATGCACATTGTTGTGTGTACTTTGCATCTATCATATTTTGTTGGAACCTAGGCCTTAGTTAAGCCATGTGCAAGTGCGGTTTTGCACAAAAAGTGAAACCTTTATAATAGGCGTTTCTTTCATCAATCAAAGTCTTGATCGAGTATGGCATATGGAATTGCATTTGGCAATAGAAATTGATCTTCGTTTGTACGCTTACTTATGTGCAGCTATATGTAGTATAAGTAGGAGCATGTGCACAATATAGCGCGATGGCGTAAGTAAAAGCATATTTAAGGTTTGATTGGTGAAATCAAACTAAATAACTTGAAGAAATCAAATATGTATATATTTGTGAAAAGTAGAAGCCTTGGCATTGTTCGACGCAATGGAAATCTTAAATGCATAAGCAAATACATATATATTATGGAAAGAAAGAGCTTTGGCATCGTTCGACACAACGGTAATCTCAAAAGTATAAGAAAATACATATATATTACGAAAAAAATAAGAACATTGGCATCGTTCAACATGATGGAAATCTCAAAAGCATAAGCAAATACGTATATATCTAGAAGAGTAAAACTTTGGCATTGTTTGGTGTGTAAACCTACCCAAACTATGTGACAGTGCTCCAACAAAGTGGTTGAGGCACTCCTATGTCGTGACTGACACATCCTTTACGTTCAGTATGGTCACAACCAAAAGTGTCTCTTGCAACTTTCAATGAAATTGCAATACGATGAAGTCTAGACCAAAAATAAGATTGGGCCTAACTTAGGTCCAACTAGGTTCGAACATATCTCAACTGGGCTAGGTTAGGTCAGATGGGTTAGACCTAATCAAGAGAATAGTAGAGGAGGTTACGCCATCATGACTAAGGAGTTTTGTCCCAACTCAGATTGGTCTAGGTCAAGTAGGACTAAGCTTACTTTAAGTAGGTTAAGCCTAAGTTAACTAAGTTTGACCTAGGATAACACCAAGACAAGAGAGGAGAGAGAAAAGCTAACCTGGTAAGTCAAGTAGATCTTGACCAACTATATTCAACTTAGGATAGGCTGGTTTAAGGTCAGTGCAAGTGGGCTTCATCTAGGCTAAAACCAAGAGAGAGGAGAGAGGGAAGACGAGCTAGAGAGAAAAAGAGGAGAGAGAGAGAAGGGAGGACAATTTCTAAGAGGGGTCACTTCTAATTTATAGACAATTTTATGGATCTTGGATCCACATGTGGTCTGGATCTGATCTAGTTAACCCACTTGATTCAATATCCAAACTTGGTAGTGAAGTAACAAAAAGTCTTTTATGTCTCTATGGGTCCCACCTCATGATTCCATGAGATATTTATGTGGGGCCCATAGGATATTTTTTGTGAGATATTTTTTAGAGTACACCGGATATTTTTATGGGTCCCACATATTTTCAAAATTTCACTGATATTTTTCGTGAAAAAATGTCAGTACACCATTTTCTTCGTATCAACAAAACTAAGCGAGTTGGCTCATTAAAATCTCCTAATTTTATTCAAGGAGAGAGTTATGGCTCCTTGACTGTTTGTGCATATGTGAGGATATATACGTCATGGTATAATTGGTTTGTTGAAATCTATTTGTTTCGCATTTCAGGTTCATATGATATTTTTACATAAAATACTTCTTAGAGTTATTCATAATTTTTATTGAAAAATTAAGGGTCTTACATAATTACCCCCTTAAAAGAATTTGATCCTCGAAATTCCGTCATGAGTATTATGTGAATAGCTCAGGATATTTCTCCCGGATATTGGATCAATAATGCTATTAGCAAAAAGACTAAGTAGGAGTGATGTTTCTTTCACTAGTATGTCAACGTATCCATCCTAGTCAAATATCGGATAACAATTTTGCAATCATTTGCAAGATTTTTAAGTATGTGTAGTGTGTCATTTACCTAGTTTGTTATCATATTCATTCTAATCATAACCTCATATCACGATCTATGATCGATGAGGGTATGTTTTTATATATGAGTTCAGTATCAAATCACGCTACCACAATGGCAGCTTAGTTAGATCTATAATCTTTCAACTAGATATCAATCATAGTCATTTTGTGTAACTATTTCATACACCTTGATCATTCTGACAATGATTTACCATATTGGAACAAGTCCCCTATTTGATTACTTGGTCTTGGAAACATAACTCTCACATAATCATCCTAGTCAAGCTACTGGTTTTGGATATGTACACTCATACAGGGTCTGTTAGGACTGCCTAGTCGTGCAGTTGTATATCCTCACAGGCTCGTTTTGGCTAGATTATCCGATCTTGGATATGTAAAATCTCACAGGGTTCTCTTCTTGAGAACAGTTCCTTAACGGTTTACGGAATTTATCAAGTGACTTTTAGTGTCCTAATTGTGCAAACTCAGTTACCCACTCATAAGGTCAATAGCCACCAATTTAGGCACAAGCACATATAAATTTGATTTGACAAGTCCAAGATTTTTTATCATTACTTTAGAGAACAAATATATATCAATTCAGATGACCATACAAAAGGTCGTGAGCCACTTGTCTAGGCTCCAGCATTCATTTGATTTTATTTTTTCGACTATTTTTTACCCAACACAACTCCTACCTTACAAGGGTATTTGAGTTCCTCGATAAGGTCATTATCCATGAGTTGTTCGGTTGATATAGCATAAACACGACCCGCCACAGGTTTTTGCTCTGCCATAGGTAGTGGCCGCCGTTAGAATGGAGAAAGTTGTTGTGTTTATTGGGAGGGTCCTCCAGATCGCATATTCCTTTGTTGATGATCTGAGGCCTTCTTGTGACATTCTCTTATATAATGACTTTGTTTTCTGCAATATAAGCAAACTCCTGTATCGCGGGGACATGCCTCTCTGGAGTAATGTGCACTATACCTCGAACAACAAAAATTGGATTGTTGGTAGGGCTGAATGGCTTTCTCTATTTGCTATAGTTGCTCGGCCAGTGGAATAAAGTTCTTTACTCAAAAATCTCTTTTATTGGAAGATAGTTATGATTCCTGCCCACCTGAGAACGTCCTCTTATTGTTCTCAATGCTTGCTTAGACCTCTTCCCTACGACTCCTTTGGATTGCTCCCAGTCGGTGTGAATCTTCGAATTTGCCACCACAACAGCTTGAAATATTTGAGGCATACTTGTCGACCTTCTCCTGGTCAATCTCGGATAACCAAGAGCAATACCGCTCAAGGTTATAAAATTTTATAGTATAGTCAATGAGACTTATATCACCCTGCTCTAATTCTAGAAACTTCATTTTTTTCTTATTACTAGAGTATAATGAGAAGTAATTATCCAAGAATGTTCTCCAAAAGTCACCCCAAGGGATGACCTCCTACTCTTAGAATTGAATAATTTTTGTGGTATCTCATAACTTTTATGTGTTGTCTTTCAGCCTATACGTGCCAAAATTTGTCTTTTTGCCCTCTGGCACTTCCAATACCAGGAACGCACGTTCTGTTTCTTCGATTTAGCTTTCTGCAAGTTCTAGATCAGCTCTACCAGTGAAGACCAGTGGGTCTAGCTTAAAGAATTTTTCATAATTTATTCATTATGTGCTCTCGTTGTGAGGCAGAGCGAGTTCCTGCCTCATCTCACAGATGGCAGTCACCAAATTATTGAGTCTCTAACAGGAACTCTTGTGTGTGGGACTCCTTACTTGACGTGGTTGTCCTCATTATAGGAGACATTTATCTAGTTACACAACGTGGTTCAGTTTCTCGATATATATATAATAAAGTAAAAAAAATTACTTGTATATATACATTGTATCGGAACAAGCATATATCGCCTTTAATTACAAGTGTCGTGCCTCACTGGCAGACATAGGTGGCAAAATCCTCACACATGAGTTTGTTGACTCAAAACATAACTAGTTCCTAAGAACTAGGTTTCTTTTTCAATGTAAATAGCCTCAGATAGGCATGTTAGTTGCCATATTGCCTTGATTTAGGCGCAATTAGAGTTTGCTCGGGTAGTACCTTTGCACTGTCAAGTGAATCTGGTGGGTAGACTGGTGATACCCGTCAATTCTGTGGTATGGCAGCATTATGACTCAGAGAGTCCAAGATCAAAATGGGTGAATAAAAAGAGTTGTATCCCTCATTCGGGTCATTCAGGCTAGGTGTAGGAGTTTTTGGATGATAACTTGGTGAGCGATAGAACTCAATAGTGAAAAGCTAGCCATTGTTCCCTAGACTCGGTGATCCTACCGAGGTCAAAATGGTACTACTACCCACACTAGAGTGATGGGGTCCACTGATGCATGAGATCTCATCTCCAAGACCAAGTGATGCTTGTTGACCCATATCGATGGTGTATTTTCTTTAGCATTCGTTTGCGAAATGCCCCTCTTCCACACAAAATTGACAGTCTTGAACTTCGAATAGATACAGTCATTCGAAATGCATGATTCGGCACCGATAACAGTAGCCTCATGAATCATGGGTTGCCATCTATAGTTTGACAAGGATTTTTCACGATCAGAAACTCGAAAATATACTTACAGTGTGATACTGCAAACATGAAGGATCTTGAATCAAGTTTCTCAAACTTAGGTTCTGATATCAATTTTGTAACGCCTCAAATTTTCAAAACAACACTTGATAAAAAATTCATGGATTTCTTTCTTTTTCTTTTTTTTGCAACAAAATTTAAAAAATATTTTTAACTGCAGAAATAGACGATAATGAGTCATAGATTTTAGAAACCACTGAGCAAGTCATAGGTATGTGGGAAAGCACTCATTGACTACCAAAGTGTTTAATTTATTAAAATGAGTTGTTTATTAGAAACATCACTGATTGGAAAAGCAGTATTCTATGAAACTGGTTTTATAAATGAAACAGTTCAACACTGTCTGGAGAAACCCTGAAACTCGATGTCATCTTACTTTACATATTGTATTGCAAGTTCAATACCTGTATCCCCCATTAAACGAGGTCAGAACCATCGTTGGTCTGGTAGGAAAGCATTCAAATTTAAAGTATGCATAAAGTGTGAAAATACAAGAAGCCATTTTGGGCCATAGTTTGGAACAATGTCGCTCAATTCTCCATGACTTAGCGTATATTGCAAAAGTTTCTTCAGGGCCACGATTGGAATATCAAAGCTCAAGTCTTCAAGACTTGGCATCTTGGTTTCCCACGAATCCAAGCTCGAGCTCCTCGAGCTTAACTGAGTTGTGTGGATACAATATGGGTCTTTGCTCTATCGGTCCAGTAGTATGCTGATCTCAACACATTTCACAAGGTTATGCATGAATCATCAGAACAATGCACATTCATTCATTATTGAACCTAATAACTAATGCATTGTTTCGATATTAACTTGTTCATCCCCCTAGTATGCAGGAGAACTTATCTTTGACATCAAACGAAGTTATATGGAGGTTTATTATGTTATGCATTTTATGTACCCCAGATGCCTAAGTGACCCTGTTTGTAATGAAGCAGCAGTCAAAGCTCATGTCGGGATAACCCCACAAGGTTATTTTGGATGCATCATCTACTGCAATAGTGGGGTTCAATCCTTAGATCTTAAGGATAACTCGACCACCAAACCTTCTGAGTGATGGAGAGGTCATTTGAACTCTTTGATTCATAATAAATTCATGTCACTCACGATAGTACCATCATCGTCTGTCATGGCTAATGTAAGTCTTAAAGGAGTTCGGTCATTTAACATTAATTATTCAAATGCCACTTGAGCAAGTCAGTGTGTTCTGCACTAAGGGACATATGTACCCCAACCCCATTCAGTATTCTGAAGCACGGACTGCCCATGTGGTTTAGAGACTACCGTTAAGTTTTATTCATATGCATGCAAGACCCTGCTCTCGACATCTACGACCTTCAAGAATGCCTCACTCATTTCGAGTGGAAAACTAACTCTGACACGCAGACCCTTATGAGTCTTGTTGTATAACAGTGTTTCACATGAGCATGCATATACAATGATCACCTTGGATCGATTGCTCGACGTATATAACCACAACGAGTAATAACCTAGTCAAGGCGCAACCACTACTCTGACGCACCAGCCCTTACGAGTATTTTGCCCTTACGAGTATTTTGCCCTTACAAGTGGAGGTGAAATGAGCCATTCTGACAGGGTTCCAACAATAAGAGCATCATCGCGCCATTCAAACTAGTTCAAGCAAGTATTTTGCCAGACATTTCGACAACATTTCCTTTGTTTGACAAAGGAAGCGTGATGATTATTTCTACTTATAAAAAGTAACTTGTAAGAATTTTGACAACACCTCCTCTGTTTGATGGAGGACGTGCTACTCCCTTTCTAAGCTCGTTGAGCTTCTTTCAGAAAATTTGGCAATATATTTTCTCTTTGATAGAGAAAGTGTTGTGTTCTTTTAAGTTCGGTGAACATCTTTTCAGAAAATTTGGCAACACTTTCTTTCTTTGACGGAGAAAGCGCTACGCTTAAATCGAAGATAGATGTGCATCATTGTACATACTTTGCATCTATCATGGTTCATTGGAACCTAGGCCTTAGTTAAGCCATATGCAAGTGACTTAGATGTTTTACGAAAAAACAATTTTACATAAAAAGCAAAACCTTTTCAATAAGAGCTTCTTTCATCAATCAAGGTCTTGATCGAGGATGGCATATGAAATCGCATTTGACGATAAGAGTTGAACTTCGTTTGTACGCTTACTTATGCACAACTATATGTAGTATCAGTAGGAGCATGTGCACGATATAGCACGATGACATAAGTGAAAGCATACTTAAGGTTCGACTGGTGAAACTGAACTAAATAACTTCCAAAAATCAAATACGTATATATTTGTAAAAAACAAGAGCCTTGGCATCCTTCTATGCGACAGTAATTTTAAATGTATAAGCATATATATATTATGAAAAGCAAGAGTCTTCGTATCGTTCAACGCGACGATAATCTTATAAATATAAGAAAATACATATATATTGCAAAAAACATGAGCCTTGACATCGTTCAATGTGACAGCAATCTCAAAAGTGTAAGCAAATACATATATATTGTAAAAAGTATGAGCTTTGGCATCATTTGATGTGACGGCAATCTCAAAAGCATAAGAAAATACGTATATATCGAAAAGAGTAGAACTTTGGCACTATTTGATACGCAAACCTAGCCAAGCTACGCGGCAGTGCTCCAATAAAATGGTTGAGGTACTCCTTTACGTCTGGTATGATCACAACCAAGAGTGTCTCTTGCAACTTTCAACGAAACAATGATACGACGAAGAGTAGACCAAAAACCGGATTGGACCTAGCTTAGGTCTAACTAGGTTTGAACCTACCTCAATTGGGCTAGGCTAGGTCAAATGGGTTAGACATATTCAAGAAAATGGTAGAAGAGGTCAAGCCCTCAAGGCTAAAAGGTTTTGTCCCAACTGAGTTCAGTCTAGGTCAAGTGAGTATAAGCTTACCTTAAGTAGGCTAAGTCTAGGTCAAATAAGTTTGACCTAAGCTAAAACCAAGACAAAAGAGAAGAGAGAAAAGTTAACCTGGTAAATCAAGTGGATCTTGACCAACTATGCTCAGCCTAAGCTAGGTAGGTCCAAGGTCACTTCAAGTGGACTTCGTCTAGGCTAGAACCAACAGAGAGAAGAGAATGGAGAGGGGCTAAAGAGAAAAAGGAAATAGAGAAGAGGGGCGAACAATTTCTAAGAAGGGTCGCCCCTTATTTATAGACAATTTTGTAGATCTTAGATCTACATATAGTCTGAATCTGATCCAGTTAACCCACTTGATCCAAGATCCAAAGTTTATGGTGAAATAACAAAAAGACATAATTGTGGGGCTCATTTCATGATTCCATGAGATATTTATGTAAAGCCTATAGGATATTTTTTGTGAAATATTTTTATATGATTCAACAGATATTTTTGTGGGTCCCCCATAGTTTAGGGGTTTCGTCAATAATTTTTACAAAAAAATGTGAATACATCATTTTGTTCGCATCAACGAAACTAAACGAGGTAGCTCATTGAAATCTCTTAATTTTATTCTGGAAGAGGGTTAACTCCCCGACACTTTGAGCATATATCTATGAAAATATATAAATCATAAATATAATTGATTTATTAAAATCTATTCATTTCATATTTCGGATTCATATAATATTTTTACATAAAATACCTCTTAAATTTATTCAAAAATTTCACTGAAATTTTGTGGGTCCATACAACGTGAGTCCCATGACATAAAGTCGAAGCCAATGGAAAACCACACTGATGGAAAAGCTTGTGGATTTTTACACCACGGATACTAAAACATACCATGGTCACAACACGACACCTTTCAACCCATAGCAGACGTCTGAACTATAACAGTGGTTTCTCGCTATCAAAAACAGAAAGGTCCCTTATGAAAGGCATATTGCATGACAACCTCAGTAATGGAATGATGACAATTGAAAAGAGGACAAATTTTGGTGTCCGCTTATGAGAGAAAACGAGCAAAATTGAAAGTGACAGACTTGCGTTGCAGCTCCCTCTCTTCAACAGAGTTTTCTGCTGTCCGATTGGGATCTCACTCTGTTAGGTGATTTCACACTTTTAACAATGGGGATGACGAGTTTAAAGACGACATATATTAGAAAATAAATCAGTGGGAATGACAAAAGACAACAGTAATCCTACTTGAACGCTTCTCATCTCTAAGTAAAACGTACTGATATCTAAAGCACCTCTCTTCCCAAAAGGTCCGACAGTTGCTTGATGTTTTAATGTCGGTCTTCGGCAGTTAATACTTAAAAATACACACTTTAGGCACTAACTAAATTAAAAGAAAAAATCAGTTTGATTTCTTGACATAAATAATGTTATTATAGTGCCAGTTGTATTGATTTAGCATATGCCAAACTTCAACTTCACTTGACCTTCCTTCAGCTCCTTTAAAGCTTTAATATAAATCTTTACAATACGCACTGGAATGAAAGACGCAATATTTGTGTGTGTGTGTGTGTGAACAGCATGGAATTTCCGGATAATGAAAGAAATACAATAAACAATCATGTTATTAAGAACTCTTAATTCACATAATTGAAAACTCAGCGGGTATACGGCAGCCTTTTTGAAATAACAGTGAGCAAAATGGACACAAAACTCTCGAACTCTCGAGTGATCATATCAGGGTTGGGGCAAAGTTACCATCCTCGCTCATCGAGTTGCCATCGTCCAAGTAAGCTTGTAGATCCTGAATGCTTGATTCTCGCCTTCTCTTCGCTTCCTCGATGTCCTCTGCACTCAAGAAGCTGGGTTGATTCGTCGAGGAAAGCAGCCTCGCCCATATACGATCTGTTATGCACACTTGATTTTGCTTCTCCGTCACAAGCTGCAATCGAAGGAAAATCAGGCATTCGGCCCCCACTTGCTAATCAATGCTTTTAAAATCTAAATTGTAAACTAATAACACCAGTTGATGTAATTAGCTTTGTTAGAATCTCCTAGTTATTTAGCAACCAAACAGTCACGGTTCGATGCCTAGGCCCCCCATCCCCTATCACCTTGGAGGTGGAAACCAACAGCACTTGTCAGCAGTTGGACAAGGTCTAATGTTGGTGACAGCTATGAACGAGTCACTAGAATATGAGAACTAGAAACGTGGGCATTGGCATGGTGAATTTGCTAAGGATCAACCGTTGGATTGTGCATTTTCGATGAAAAAATGCAATTTTTGAATGCTTGAATGTTTATGAAGATTAAGAGTCATTGATGATAAAGCTTTAAAAAAAACTAGTTTATGCATCAAAATAGGATGATTCAAGAACGGGTTCTTATATAAAACCAAGCATGTACATCACATCCATACGGGTAGATTCAAGAGAAAAGAACAAAAAACCCATGAAAATCACAGTTCACATTAGTTCTCATATTCTAGTGACTCGGCTATGCGTATAGTTAATGGGAGCAAGTAATTAACTAACATGCTTCATTTGGGTGATGATCATAATTCAAGGTTATGACTGTGACTTACAGGGATGGGTATATAAGCATGCCTGCCATTAACAGGCCCAACAGTGAAGCCTGTGTATCCAGCCATGGCACCATGCAGAGCACTGTGAGCAAGGAGGGTGCAGTACACGTTGTCCGAGGCATTGCTGTGAATGGCACGAATCATGTACGTTGGATCTAAAAAACGAAACAGGTCATTTTAAGTTAGCTTATCTTCAGGCCGAATCAAGCTCACATTACAATAAGGCTATGATTAGGAGCATTGAACCGGAGCTTGTGTTGTGGTTTCCTCCATGCTCTCATACTCTTGCTGTTTGGGACCAGTGGCGTTGCTAAAACAATGCGTTGGGACGCCACCACCACATTTCAACACCTTTCACGAAAAGATTTTTTGGCAACTCCATATCTCAACATCACATGTTGTTTCCATCCCATTGCAAGGCTCCCAAACATAGCCTAAAAGTCGCTTAAAATTCACATACCTATGTATTTGAGGTTCATCACAATCTTTTTCTTTGCAAAGTGTTCCTGAAAAAAGATCAAACAGTAAGGAGTTCGTCATTGATGCAAAAAACATGTACCGAATATACATTTCTGTGAAGCTTGACAATGCTTTATGACCTTGAAAAGTGGCACATGGGGTTGTAATTTAGCATGCAGAAAACGACTAGAACATACCTTGATATTCTGAGATAACCATAGCCCAAAATCAAGGAAAAGCTTGTTTCCTGAAGCATCTTTCTGTTCCATAGCACGCATGCTTTCATCAACAAGATTCTGCCCAGCACCTTCTGCTATGACAATAACCATGTGACCATTCCCTCTGAGTCGGTGCTCCATAAATTCAAAGAGTCCACCTTCCCCTTCCAAATAGAAGGGGGATTCAGGAATTAGGCAACAGTCCTAGGAACCAGAAAAGAGTTTTGTCAACCAATTGAGGTAACATTGGGCAGCAATTGCAGACTAGATATTCAAAATAAAGTCCCATCGGTTTAATAATCTTAAAAGCAAAAACATACCACGTCTCTGCTAGCCAACGTAGCATACATGGCAATAAATCCTGCAGCATCCAATGCATGACCAATTAATCACAAAAGCAACAAAATTCTTAACATATAATTGAAGCCACTTAAAAGATGGGATACGTTCTCATGAACAGAATCCAAAACATCTCAAAGATCAGGATCCAAGTTTCCCAAAGGTAAGACACGATTAAGAAAAAAAGACATCTCATGGAACTAATCAAGTTTCTTGGGCATCTACTAAAGATCAATTCAGGACTTCCATAAGGTTTTGAGTCGCCTATAGTTTCTAGAGACAACTTAACTGGATAAAAATCAAGCCAGTGAAGCTGTCATAGAAGGGAAGACTTCAGAAGATAACATACTTCAAGTTCTCCATTACAAACTTCGAAGTTAGGTGAACCTCTACTGAGTTCCACTTGCATGAATCTGTACCTATCCAACTGGACTTTTGACTCAGATAAACCTAACAACATCACATGAAACCAACCAACAACATACCACTGTTGCGACCCATCAGCTTCACAAGGCCCACGCCATTTTCACCACTTTCAGCTTCAACATGTGCTGCATTGATGGCCCTTTGAGCCTCTTCGACTGCAGTATCAAAACCAAACGATTTGTCGATAACCTGAAATGAGGAATAAAGTGGAAGAAACATTAGAAACAGGATTCACCAGTATAATATTATATTATCCAAGAGACAAAGGAATGATTCATTCTAAATGACAGAAGCAGTTTACCGCAATGTCATTATCAATAGTCTTTGGAATTCCAACAACTGAGACTTTAAGACCACGCCTCTGGATCTCCTGCAAGGTACATGGACAGAGAACCTTCAGATTACTAAAACGGCAAGATCAAATAAAGTGAACACAATGAGACAGGTCTTATGGTACATTAGAATTTTAGGTTGATAAGGACAGAAAAGCAGAATGAATGAAGAAGTAATGAACAATTAGAACTACCTACAGAAAATGAATTTTAACGAAAGCTAGAGGTCCACCCTCTCAATTACATATGAAAGCAAGACTGACTACAAAATAAAAGCATATGTTCCCATTGGATTTTGAGCATGACACCCAGTGCCATACATCACAACAAGGTGGCGACATTGCCACAGATAGGTAGGTGGCACCGACTGAACAGAATCAAGACAGAGGATTGCAGAAACTCATTTTTTTCCGATCTGTAAAGTGGGAGAGTTGATTGGTGATATAAAACAAAAGCATTAGGGTTGCAGTGGACACTGATCACACATTAGATATGGGCACGATGTGGAGAACATATTCTACATCAATTACCAGAGGACTTCCTAGAAATGATCATAACAGGATCTCACAGGTAGTTTGTCGCCCATAAGTCATGGGCTTCTAGAACTGCTACCAATGTGTAAAGAAAGACCTTTTTAGGAGGGACTGAACATTCATTACAAAATCTTAGCTCTTTGATTAAATCCATGTCACTGAACCTAAAAAAACCCGAACTTAAACCTTGAAATCGATGCATCTTAAAAGTACCTCATAAATATCAGCAGCTCCTTTTTGAGTACCATCTCCTCCAATTATATACACCTGGAACAAATGAACCCCGCATTACACCATGTTGTCGCTAAGGCATGCGGTAGAAGCAAAGGTAAAATACCAGAAACGATTTCAAACTTTTCTCAACCTACCTGATTAATACCACGGTCCTGAATGCTGTCAACGATTTTCATGGTGTCTTGTCCACCTCGCGATGTGCCAAGGATGGTCCCACCTCGCTTATGGATATCATTTACTACTTTTGGTGTCAAGGGAATGGTGTTGCGAGCGTAGAAGCCCTTGTATCCTCCCTGGTGATTTGAATCAAGCAAAAGTTAACCACATTAAAGAATTGTGCATACATAAAAACAAATTTGCATAAAACTTTAATTTTCCTATGGATTTTACCTCAATTCCAAGAACCTTGGTAACTCCATACATGTGGAAGAGGCCACACACTAATTCTCTTATCACTGTGTTAAGCCCTGGGCAGAGGCCACCGCATGTTACAATAGATGCGCTTACCTCATCAGATTTGAAATACACCTGAATTTTCCAAAGAGGCTCGTCAGGACCCACTGGGAAATGTTCTGCCAAAAGAAGGAAGCAGGAAAAGAAATAGACATCTTTCATGGTGCTAACACACAAGTAGAAGAAGATGGCGTACCTTTTCTCGGGGCCCTGCTCGTCGAAAATGCGTTCCCCTGAGGCCACCCTTGCGAACAACAACCTGTGATTCAAGAACATCGATCCCTGTCAATACTCTTCACCAAACACCAACATTAAAAACTTGATTGCAAGAAAACAAATTGAGAACCCAATAAGATGCAGCAGCATCGGATAGTTACCCTTTGAGCAACGGTGTCATCAATGTTGACGAAATATTGCCTGCAGAATCAAAGAAAAACACGTCTTAGATGGGGGACTATGAGCATATTCAGTGTATGACATGGAGATGATTGAAGCCATCTTACTTGACAACCGAGTATGCGGGATTGAACTGCAGAGGATTCGTATAAGTCTGCCAAAACACACAATCAAAAAAATTATGACTCGTTCTACTGTAACCGTCAAGTCAATCCAAGGGAGAAAAAATAGGAACAAAAAGATTAATCAACCAAACATATTTACATAAAACGAAAATTACATAAGTTCGACGGATTAAAAGGGTAATTGCGCCTAACCGTCTATTAGTAATGAAAGATCGAAAAAGTAATTTGGCCGATCCCATTGGACATAGAAAAGCTTCATAGATTGAGGCACAAAGATCATATCAATAGAGAGAAAAAAAAAAGGCAAAGAAATCCACTGAACAACCAGATATAAAACTAGGAAGCAAAAAACAAGTTCATAAAACAATGAAAATGAAAGAACACCACTCAAAGAGTCGATTTTACAACAAAAGGAAAAAAAAAGGTATTGAGCAAAAAAAAAGGTTAAGAAGAAACAATACAAATCAGAAGAAAGAAAAGGGGTCGCAAAGAGACTCAAAAATTATAGATTCTATACAAATCAATTGCCTCAAAATCAAAGTATAGCTTAAAAAAAAAAACTTGAAGAGAAGAAAAGGGGAAGGGGGTGAGGATCAAGCGAAAACACCGAACATTTGCCAAAAAAACTCGAGAGAATGTTGCTTCGGGAAGAAAAAGAAAGAAAAACAATGGGTGCACGAGGAAGAAGAAGGGAGGAACGTGGAAGAAGAACTCACGGGAAGGTCAGGGATGTAATCGGTGAGGTGAGGGACGTCCTCGAGGACGTATCCGGCGTCACCGATGAGGATCTTGGGCTTGGATCTCCCCATGCGGCCTCCCTCCTCCTTGGTCGTTCTCAACTCCGACTCGGACCCGACATTCACGATGAACCCACGGTTGCCCTCCTTGATGATGGCCAAGCTGTTGGTGGCCTCTATCAGGGTCTGCGCGTGGGAAGCTGAGGAAGAGAACGAGTCCATTCAACAACAGCAAGAGTCCACGAGTAGTAGCTGTAGTATAGTAGACGATGACGATGATGATGAGGAAGAAGAGGTTGGGATGGAGTATTTATGGGAGAATGGAGGAGGACCGTAATCGTCAGGAAACCAGTCCTAGGGTTTCTATTTGGGAGGAACGTCCAAAACCAGGAGCGCACCAGGTCATGGCGGTGGATCGGATTCGTCACTCCCAAAGAGAGATCTAGAAGATGATGGTGGGGTCAACACAACACGGAAACAAGCAGAGAAGGAGGGGGTTCTTTTTTCGGCTCTCCTTTCGTGTGCGTGTGAGAAGGCTAAAATGGGAAAAAGAGATGGAGAACCGTGCGGCCTCAATCAACTGCCCCTGCTTATCGAAGGTAATTACTAATCACGCCACTCACATCATATTTTTCGGCGGGCTTATTTAGTCCCATTAATTACCACCCCCATCTTACCCATTTTGAAAATTTTAAAAAAGTTTTATAGCAATGTTGTCAGTATCGGAATCCGACATGTATCGTTTGGCCAACGATTCAGGTGAATCGTCCGATACCGATTCTCAAGTGAATCGTTTTAAATCTGGCAAAAAATAATTAAAAAATATTACATGTCAATCAAATCGTGACACGCATTAAATTTATTGAAATTTTAATTTTATGCTATTTTTTTATATTTATTAAAAAATAGCAGATTCATGTCAATATCATATCAATTTTTTGACCATACGATACGTATAGGCCGATTCAGGCTGATATGCACCGACGGGATATAAGGATGTCAATGGGTAGGATTTAGGCATTGCCAAATTGGACTTAATCGGACCTGACCTAATCAGATTCAGAGTCTGATGAAAAAAAGATAAAAGCAAACCTGGATTTAACTAATCTAAAACCTGATTTTTACACTTAACTGGATTCAAATCTTAGTCAGATTCGGATTTGGATTCAGATTTCAATGCAAAATTAATATTATGATACCAATTCAGCTACTAAATCCAACTAAATAGATTTGAATTTAGGTTACATACGACCCGTTGACGTCCCTAACTGGATAGCAGATCGCAGAATAAAATAGTGGGATCAACTTCATTAACAATGGCTAGCTCTACTGCAAAGGAAAACTTGTGAATGTCACCGAACGGTCGCTGATGAGCGGTTTTCCCTTAAAATTATCAAAATTAAAAAAAAAACTTCTTAACAAAGTATTTTCTGCTAAGTGGCATTGCCTGTGATGCTGCCAGGCATTTTGATAGCACGCTCACATACCTACTAATTTTTCGCCCTCTAACGATTTTACAAATTGTCGCTTGATTGCTGAATAAATCAGCCTTTGCAAATCGTTAAAAACAATAATGATGGTTGCATGGCGTCACGTCAATTACAAATCACTAAATGCACTAGTAATTTTTGTGTGGCTTTGCATTTTTACGAAACTTGTAATGGGCGGAAAATAATGGCATTGTATGGGCAATTTTATGTGTTTTTTAAAAAACCTTATCTTCATGTATAAATATCTAAATTTAAAAAGATTTTGGTTAGCCTTCACACGTACTAACTTTTCCTATATATACTAACTAATTATTTCCAAATATGTGACTATTTTTTGTAAAACATTTTTTTTTCTCATATATGTATTTATGATCGGATGTCAAAAACTTGTGTTTTTATAATCGTTGAAAAGCTAAGATGGAGGCATATAACTTTCATGTTTTGAGTTGGAACTGAAAATGTAATACTTAATATTTTTCAAAATTTTAAAAATTTATTTAATTTAATAATAATTTTTAATGTGAATTCATTAAGAATTAATTAATTAAATAGATTAGGATGGCACTTTGGAGTATAGGAGTGGATCCTATAATGGATCTGAGACCATTTAGATAGAGTCTATAGTCTAAATAGGATTCAATAATCTATAATAATTAATAATAAATTTAAATAAAATTAATTTAAAACCCTAAATTAGGATGGAGTTTGAACAATCAACCTTAAGGATATTTAGGTAGGTGTCAAGCCTCTATGAACACTCCTCCCATGATTTTCAGAAAAAGAGAAGAGAGAGAGAAAGGAGTACAGTTTTAGAGAGAATGAGGCTAAAGAAGAAGAAGACCAACCAAAACCCTATCTGAGTTCCATTGTTTTTTCGATGACCAGCCGTTGGAGTCAATCACCTTAGCTTTTCCTTTTTATTTTAAGTGTATATCACCCTTGCTTTTCCTTTTTATTTTAAGTGTATGGTCTGATACATGGTCTGTGTGTTGGTCGTGGACAACATTCACTTGAGTTGTGAGAGAGAGATCTAAGGTCTTTTTTTGGGTTTCTACGGTGTTTTGGGTGTTTTTCGTTGCATTTCGATAATTGTTTGCATGTTCACTGTGTTATTTGATTGCTTACGCATCAAATGTATGAGGTTTCTCATTATTCAACATGTTTAACGTTTAGTATAGGTTGATCAAGCATGAGATCGTATTTCTACAATTAGATTTATGTTATATTGATTTTAAAAGCTCTATTTTGCTTATAATCTAATTATTTTTAAACATATGATTGATTTAAACTGTTTACCGAAAAATGATATAGATTCATGATTAAATGCATGTTGCATGTTATATCTTATGTTTATTGTATGCTAGACCCGGTATCTTTTCAAAAATCATTTTTGTGAAAATTGTATTATCTTATGCAAAAATATTAGATCTTATGTTTGATTCATATTATTAATTAGATTTTTGCATTAACAGTATCTTTGAATGTCTGTATGCATGATTTGGATGTGTTTATGATTAATCAAATTTGTTGTATGCATGTTCTTAAAGGTTTTTATGAAAAAACTAATAAGTGGTTTCTTGAAAACTATATCATGTTCTGTATTTTTTTTCTAACAAGTTTTAAAGAAAATTATGGTTATCCAAAATGGTGAACCCATAAATCTTAAAAATTTAGAGATATATTTCAGACATGTAGGAGCAATCTCAGACAAAAGTTGGGCTCATTTGAGTTCCTAGTTAGGAGATACGACCTCTGCAAGTTGACTCGGAATTTTTGTCTCGACAAAAATTCTGTGTACATTACATGATTTTAAAATGTATTCCTCCCAATATATTTAGGATTTATTATTGAGTTTTTTATGTGTGTTAATTTGTATATTGAAGACTACATGGTAAAAAATTTATTGATTCGTCACGGTTTGAAAATTAAAAATCACGCAATATTGTTCCAGAATTTATAATTTCTGAAAAGCAGTTTGTTAAAGAACAAAAATAGACTGCAGTGTATAATTTAAAATTCTCTGTGGTATAAAATTTAGACTTAATTTTTTTTAAGCTTGTATTAGACACATCAAGCAAATTACATAATTTATTTCATTCTGTAAATTTGTTGGTTAATGTTTCATTGGTAAGGCCAAACCAAATAGTTATGTTCTATGAACAGGAAACAAGTTTCAGTACAAAATTTATTATTCTCTGATCCGGAATGAAGTTGGATCTAGAGTTTCTCAAGTAGATAGTCAACACATGTGCATCTACAGTACAAATCTGAAAATTTATTTCATTTGATGTTATGCATGATGAAATTTTCACTGACAAATAGAAATTCTATTTTTTACAGTTTTGTATGTAAATTGTTTTGGCCTAATTGTATATAATGTGTTGAATTACTTGCATATGAAGGTTCTAAGTATGGACCAGATCTTGTTTATACAACATAATGGTAATATATATCACGATGTCATGTTATATATGTGCTTATGATGATTATGTGTAGCTTGTGATTATGATATGTGGTTTGTAAATATCGCATGATATAAAATGTTTACTTCTGTGTATGAAATGGTTTAAAGAAGGAATCAGATTTTTATTATGGCTTATGGTTGAGCTATGTGTGAGCCTAAGTGAGGCTATGTGTTAGTGCATTGATTTTGTAATAATCTTGTAGATGCTTTATTTATGTTATGTTATGATGCATATGATTAATTGCACTTGTTGGCACACGATGATACACTATTGTGATCGAGCAAGAATTGCCCAATCGGATGTTGCATGATGATGTTCATGTTTGAGCTAATATGGAGATCATGTAGCATGATGATGTGCTATAAAAATTGTGGATCCAGATGTGTTATGGGTGATGAGAATAATGAATATTTAAGAGGCAAAGGATGCATAAACAATGTACTTAATTTCCTCTTGGTTGCCCTATTTTTTTCATGGGACCTGAAAGGGTGTTGTCATGGGGGACAACGTGATACTAAACTTTGTGGTATTGTTTTTTCTAAGAACTCAATATTGATGTTTGTGTTCTCAACCACTGTAGTAGGGAACATAACCATTGTTTTGGACTGAAGACAATGAGGGTTGGCTTCAGTTGTTACCATATTGGTATACCAAGAAAAGTGGCATCAATGGGTATAAATGCCCTTATCGTCCCAACATTCGGGTGTGGATGCCCCGATGTTCTAGCTAGGGTGAGGATGTCTGACATCGATCAAAGTACATATATGGGATCTAGTTAATAAAATACAATTGTATATGGTTAAGATATCTTGGAAACTGCCTTAGACTTTGGGTTTTTGCTGATGACAGTACCTACCGAGGAGTCAAGATGAAACTTAATTTAATTATAAGTGAGATGTTCATGCATTTTAAAGTTAGTGTCAATAATAGAGATAAAAGTTACCTCATGCATTATGCATTGCTTCATGTTGCATGTGTGTAATCGGTTTATGTATTATGTATGCATAGGTGCATATATATGAGGTAAGGTGGCATGCAAATTTGAATTGATATGCATAGGTTTTTGTATCATGTGAGACTACTCTCGTACTGAAATTGTTATGCTTTGGTTCATGCATCTTATACACATTGATTTTGTATTATATGATATTGCAAGTATGTTTGATTTGATTTATGTTACAAACATATCTAAATTGTTGTGTATGTTGTATTGTTTGTATACTTGAATTTGTTTGTGTGCAAGCATATCTGAATTGTTATGCATGTTTTAATGTTTTCTAAAATATATATTTGGTTGATTTATGTTTTGTCCTTTATCGTTGGATAATGTGAGATTTTGTATGAGAATTGTGAGTTCTCACCCATTATATTTAACATTTTTCAGATGATGAGGCTCAGGCTTAGCCAAATGGTGTGATGACAGAACTGACTTGCTGGTAGTGGTGATGTTTATTAATTAGTGGTTGGGTTCTAAACATTTTGGGTGGATTTGAATTTTAAACATGTGAATTTAAATTAAAGTTTATTAAAATTTATTATGGGTTAAAACTATTTTATTTTAATTTATGGTTTTAAATGTATGATTTGTATGGTAGATATAAATCTATAAAGGACTCAAGATCCATAGGATGTTTTCCGCATTGAAAAATAAATTTGTATTTCATTTTGGCACTTTTGACTAAGGGATCTTGTCTTTGGTATCTCCTTTTCTAACTGAGTTCTTGTGGGCTATTAAATGCTCGCGCTTGTATACAAGTTGTCTCCCTATGGCTTAGTCTGTTTGGAGTGGGATCAGAGATTAGTTTTGATGTCATTCACTTTCTTTTATAAAAAAATTATGTATTTTTTGAAGTGAATTTTGGGTCGTTACAGAGATAGTATTAGAGCAGGTTTAGAAACAACAATATGATTCATAAATTCACACTCCAGAAACAATACCCACTTCATCGATAAGAATTATTTTCTTATGCTTGCATTCGTGTGATTGTTGATATGTTATACATAGTATAACCTTTTCATTGATTCGATGAGTATTTGATGATGGGATCAAATCTAAGGAGGTAGGTTAGACCTAAGGGTGTATCGCAATAGATTTTGTCGGGATACAAAATTATTGGTCTTTTTTAAGGGGTGAAGGTGTTCATAAGAAAAGCAAGATCGTAACTGATTTGTAGATGTCTCGTTATGCGACCGAGTGAAAACAAAAGAGGGGCTTCATTATGGATGTCCTTAAAAACATGGCTCAAGCCATGAACACTCATGCTTAAAACCAGAATGACCAACACTTGCCTATAGGTGAGAACCATAATCTGGATGTAGTAACCTATATAAAGTTCTTAAAACTTGATCTGCCAATATTTTTTGGGAAAGCCGACCCTAAAGTTGAGGAAAGATGGATAAAGAAGATTGAGTGAGCCTTTTGAGTATTGCCCATGCCTGAGGAGAAGCAGGCAAATTTTGGCACCTACTGCCTGAAGGGTGAAGTCAAGAAGTGGTGGGATACGGTTTGGGAGGTGAGATTTATCGGGGTTATTCACATACTCTGGAAAGCCTTCCAAGAAGTATTCTTAGAGACGTACTTTCCTCTGTTTTCCCGAGAGAAGAAGTTGCAAGAGTTTCTAGAGTTAGTTTAGGAAAACATGAGTTTGGTGGACTATTCTACCAAGTTTCAGAGCCCTGGACGCTAAAGTTCGAACTTGTTCAACAATGACAAGATGAGGGCGTCTAAGTATGTCTGGAGACTCAAGGATGGGTTGCAGGTTCATGTGATGACTAGTCACCTGATGACCTTCAATGACGTGATCAAGTTGGTGTTCATTTTGAACAAAGAGTGGGAGAAATCTAGGGTGAAAAAATCCAAGATATCGATTGGCAATGTTGGAGGCCACAAGAAATAGAATTTGGGTGGTAAGGTGCAGCAACCACCATTCAAAAGTCAAAAATTTGAGCAATAATGCTACCAATCCCAACCGTAGTAGAGGCAGCGATAGATGTCGAACACCCTTGGATTTGTCCACGGTGTAACTAGTCATCTTAGTGAATCATTCTCTCTTTTTACTGGCAATTGTTTTAAATGTGAGCAATTGGGTTATATTGTTCGGTATTGTCTGACCAACCAAGGAGCCCGAGGCAACCAGCATTAACAACAACAAACTTAGAGGAGGAACAACGGGTGTGTGTATGCTACCACGACCGCAGAGCTGGACAACCAGGGTGAACCTTACGAAGGTGGTTTTTGAGGAGTAGGAAACTCAATTTTATCGTAGGTGATTTTATTTTTGTTAGGGTATCACTCTCTAAGGACGATTTGTGTGAGCGATATTCTCATTCATTTTATACATTCTAATTTTGAGGACAAAATTCTTTTAAGGGGGTAGGAATGCAATACTTAGCACTTTTCAGAAATTTAAAAATATATTTAATTTAATTATAATATAAATTTAGTATTAATTAATTAATTAATAGTATTTAATTAATTAAATAGATGGCACGTTGGAGCATAGGAGTAGATATTATATTGGATCCTAAACCTTTTAGATAGAATCCATAGTCCATCTAGGATTCCATAATCCATAATAATTAATAATAAATTTAAATAAAATTAATTAAAATCTCTAAATTAGGATGGAGTTTGACCAATCAACCTTAGAGTCGAGTCACCTATAGAGAGAAGATAGGGGGATGTCCCTAGCGGATATCTCTCTTACTTGTGTGGGGTGCTACCTTGGACTTGTTGGTTAGAGGCTTAATTAAGAAGAAAACTGATTAGTTAGATGACGTGGATTTAGTTTGACTTTTTGACTTGCATTAGGGATATTTTAGGCATATTTGTAAGTTCAGATTAGAGTCCAATCAGGAAACAAAGTGAAATATTCCTAAAGGGGGAATATCCAATAGGATATTAGGTAGAGTCCTAGTTGGAAAACTCAATCAAAAGGGGGCGGGGGTGAGCTTTTGTAGAGGAGTCCATAGTGGGTTAAGACTAGGTTAACCCACCTCTATTATTTAAGTAGGTGTCCAGCACCTATGAACACCACTCCCATAATTTTTAGAGAAAGTAAAGAGATAAAGATAGAGAAGGGAACACAGTTTTGGACTGGAGGCTAAGTAAGAAGAAGACCGATCAAAACCCTAGATGAGTGTCATATTTTTTTTGTGACCAGTCGTACGAGTCGATCACCCTTGCTTTTCCTTTTTATTTAAAGTGTATGGTCTCATACAAGGTTTGTGTATTGGCTTTAGATAACATTCACTTGAGTTGAGAGAGATCTACAATCTCTTTTCGGGTTCTTACGGTGTTTTCTGTATTTTTTATCATGGTTTGATACACGTTTACATGTTCATTGTGTTATTCATTCGTTTACGCATTAAAGGTACATGGTTTCTCATTAATCAGTATGTTTAGGGTTTAGTATAGGTTGATCAAGCATGAGATCGTATTCTTATAGTTTGATTTATGCTATATTGATTTTAAAAACCCTATTTTGCTTTTGATCTAATCATTTTTAATCATATGATTGATTTAATTTATTTATCGAGGAAAAACAATATAGATTCATGATTAAATGCATGTTTTATGTTATATTTTGTGTTTACAACATGCTATGTGTGTTTATGTATGAATTTAATATGGTTTTGATGGATTAGAAATTTATTTGAAGGATTTTATAAGAACAATATATTTTTCGAAAATCGGTTTTGGGAGAAACATATTATCTTATTTAGAAACATTAGATCCTATGTTTGATTCATGTTATGAATTAGATCTTTGTATTTACAGTATGCTTGGATGTGTGTATGCATGATTTGGATGTATTTTTGATGAATCAAATTCGTTGTATGCATGTTCTTGATGTTTTTGATAAAAAAACTAAAGTTCTTGAAGTGGCTTCTTGAAAATTACATCATGTCCTGTATTTTAATTCAGATTAGTTTTAAAGAAAATTATGGTGCTCCAAAATGGTAAATCCATAAATCTTAAAAATTTAGAGAGATGTTTCAAACATGTATAAGCATTCTCAAAAAATACAAGTAGTCAAGAAAAGCAATAGTTGAGAAAAGCAGAAGAAGTAGTAATTGCAACATAGAAAATCAAAGGAGAAAGTATTGTCAATAACCATCACCTGCAGAAAAAAGATAAATACATTATGGCAACCATGTAGGAGCAATAGGTCAGTGGGGCAGCACATCCAAACAAGAAAGGCATCAAGTGATTCAAGATAGCTTTCCTACAAGATGGTAGGAATACCAAGATGGCACGTCCCACCCATTATGGAAACTGCAATCTCAGAAAAATATAGTAACAAAGATTCAATGCAAATTAGGAAGTTTGTCTTGTAAGAATTCATTTATTGAGCCATGTAGTCTTTTTGTATATTAATGGAGTCACTCCAAAAATATATAAGAGTGATAGAGAAGAAGAAAAGAGAGAAAAGAGAAAAGGAAGAAAATAAAATAGTATTCTTTCCTTTTCATGGATATAGGCATATATTGTCGAACCACTTGCCAAATCACCAAGACCACTTGCTTGATTCACCAAACTACCAGGATCAAGCATTTTTTTCCTTTCCTTCTCATACCCTCTTAAGTCCAACGTGTCCACCATGTATGTCTCATCTTCCTTAACATGATGTATAGGCAAATCTTAGTTTCATGGGTGAAAGTCGAGTTTCACTGGTGAAAGTCGAGTTTCACTGGTGAAAGTCGAGTTTTGTTGAAACTATGAGTTTCGATGAATCGATGACAGCGAAGGTCACTTTCACGTTTTAGCAAAAGGGTAAAATTGCTATAAATGCCTTCAAAATCAGTAGAAAATAGGTAGGTGGGTATGTGAATAATATTGTGATAACTTCTGACTGTTATTTGAAATGTCATTATTCTTAGAGGTAGTACAATCATTTTTCGTTAATCTTTAGAAAGTATAAACAAATTATTTGCAACTTGTTTGTGAAATTGATGACCATGTATGGCAATCATTCGCTCTATGTTTACAAGTATGTGTCAAGGGCTCATCAAGTGCAATGTGTTTGCATAAAAAACATATGTCAATCTATCTTGCTGAATGTCACCTATTGAATTCATACTATGGGCTTCAGTTGCACCTGAATCAAGTGCCATTGCAAGAGAAATGGTGGCATATGCTTTTTGCATAATCACATTATGTGGGTATCTATCTTTGCCTTGGAGTCAAGTCATGTTACAGGGTAAAAGAGTGTTAACTAGTCAACTATTGCTCTTTTAGTTAAGTTGCATGTCAGCAGATCCATAAATGAAAAACCCTAAATCTTATCGTTGATGGAGTTGTATACTTTTGAAGTATCGGTGAAACCATCGAGCTTTTGCACTTTTCTAGAGGTTGTATTGCTACACTATTTGGTTTGCGCCAACTTAACAAGCAGGAGAAATTGCCATAACTAGAAATTGTGAGACTTCACATCCCAATGCAATACACAAAATACAATAAGAAATATGCATTTATGCATAAACTACGTCCCTCTTTGACTAATCAAAATCAAATTAGTACCTCATATCAACAAACATTTGTACCATCAATGCATACAGAATGGTTTCAGTTGGTTCCCTATGATTTCAGACTTAACAACCCTTATTCGCACAAAAGTCCACCATATAAATTACATAACCTACTCAAAAGTCGACTCTCTTGAGTTCATGAGTCAATCCTTAAGCCAAACAGAACTTAAATAACACACATGAGTTGACTCTTGGGTTGCAAGAGTCAACTCTTACACTGCAGAAGTCGACTCCTTGATTAAAAGGGTCAACTCTTTAATTACAAGAGTCAACTATTTTATTACAAGGGTCGACTCTTTGATTACAGGGGTCAACTCTTACATTACAGGAGTAGACTCTTTGATTACAGGACTCAACTCTTATATTACAGAAGTCATCTCTTTGATTACAAGAGTCAACTCTTACATTGCACGAGTCGACTCTTTGTCCTCAAAAACCACAAACAACTAAGAATTGAGAAAGGCGACTCCAAATCTGCAGGAATTGACCTTTAGGGACAAAACAAAGAGCATGACATGAGAGAATCAAGCCTCGACTAAAATTAAACAAAAAATCCAAATTTTGAAATAGCAATATCAATAGAAATCTCATGGATTTTTGTCATAAAACACAAGATAAATAGTTCTAGAATAAAATTCTATGAGAAACAAGTTTAAAATTAGCATTTAAAATTCATACCCACTTAAACACACATGTATGCTTTTAAAAACACCAATTGTTAAATATACAACAGACATGGGCTTGCAAAATTTCTGCAAAACTCAAATCTAAACATGGTTTGTCAACTTCATAAAATTAAGTAGCATACCACGAATTTCTCAGCAGAAAACACTCATGATGCACACATTAAATCACCTCTCAAACATGCTAAAAATTCAAATAAATTAGTATGGTTTCAGACAAAACTTTATCTATATGCTTACATGCCCCTAGAGGTTCATAGAGTAAAAGGATTGCACCTTGATAATCGTAAGAAAATCAAAAAATCAACCAAATTGCGAGCTATAAGCACTCAAATTTGTAGACTCCCAATTAGTTGGTGAATCTTCTGAAAACTCACCAGTTAAGACTACCAAACACGAGTTTTGAAGGATGAAACCTCTCATCTTCAACTAAAACATGAAGAATGTAAGGAAATGAGGTGAAATCAGAGGAAGAGAGAGTGCAGGGTGGGTGAGGGGGATGAGAAGAAGAGTGAGGAGAAGAGAGAGAGATGATATGCATAACAAGAGAATGAGAGAGATTAAATTAGGTTTAATAAAACTATTTAACCCACATCATTACCTTCTTAATACATGTCAAATGAAGCAAATCAGTGGGGGTTGAACTATGCATTTTAATGACAATTGCTCTTACCAAAAATACCAAAGTGTCCTTATTATAAATTAAATTCTCCATCATAACCTTCTTCAACCAATTTTGCCCTTAATTGCTCCTCTAATTATCAAGATGTCATTACTCATAAAAACCAAGATCTTTTAAGTAAATCCCTAACCTATCTCTTGACAAAATAGTCCTTCATATTTTCTAAAAAAAATTAGCACATCCCTTGCCAAAAAAAGTATGGTTTTATCTTTAGATCAAATTGGATCCGATTCAAGCTCGATTTCAATGATTTCAGGGTCAATCTCTCTAGAAATCTAATATTTGATAATATTAAGCATGAATTGCACGTAAAAACTTACATCATTATATTAAAATATGAAAATTATGGTTACAGAATAATGGAATGTTACAAAAATTCACTATCAATGACGTGTCACTGATATTTTCACTGCCAATACTTTTATTGAAAAAAATCATCATCGATGATACTATTGATGCTTTTATCAAAAAAACTCACAGTTGATGAAGTGTTGCCCATGTTTTAACAAAAAAAACTCATTGTCAATGAAGTCTTGCCCATGCTTTCAAGCTTTTCCACCGTCGATGAACCGTTGCGGATGAACTGCCACTGATGAACAATTTTCACAAAAGCCGAAATGTCGTCTGAATGTCGTCAGAATGTCACCGAAAGGATTGTGGACCAAAAAAACCCTAAAATTGCAAAAATAGGACATCTGCATGCAAATAAGGGTTTGAGAAACAAAACGTTATTTATATAGATAGAAATTTTGCAATACTATTGCGATACTCCTTAAAATTTTCATAATAAAGGATTTTCGCAAGTTTTTAGTAATTTTGCAAGGTAAAGGATTTTCGCAATAATTTTTTGAACATCGGAATTGCAATTGTAATTTGTTAACAAGTTTTGTCAGCCTAACAACTTTTAGCATCGTGACCTGCAAAAATCAGAAATTTGCAGTTGTGAAGGGTTGAAGTGCCCCAAAAAAATGGAAACCTGTGAAATTGTCCATTTGGCAGATTTGGTAAATTGTGGGGCATTTTGAGAAACATGTCAAATTTGTCGTACACTACGATCATTTTATGTTTTAATAACATTGCCTTAAAAGAACATTTTATGCCATTTTTTTGAAGAAAATGAGGTGAAAGACATTTTAGTTAAGAAATGTGTAGCTGCCAATTATTTGTCAAAAATAGGAAAACAAGTTGAAAAGCTGGTAGCTTGAACTTTTTGCCTCATATAAAAGTGAGGGCCTATCGAGCCAATGTGATTGCACAACAAAAATTCTGGCCCATCTCATGCAAATGACACGCTAATGAATTCATAAAAAAATTTGATGCTTACCACCTGAATAATTCAGCGACATGGAACCATGCATGCAAATTACCCTATGCAGTAACATAGTACCTCTCAATTATATTTAAAAATGTCTATGAATCAGATTTTGTTTTGTATATCTGATCGAATTTGATTGTGTTCAGTTGCATTCAGGGGCGTAGCTAGGATTCATGTGAGGGGGGGGGGGGGGGGGGTAAACAGGGGTGTAGCAAAAAAAAATTTATTTGTGCAATAGTCGGGGTTTTGGGGGCAGTGCCCCCAATTTTTTTTTTTAGATAAAATAAAAAATGGCTACAAATATTAATAAAAATCTATTTCATATGGACAAATCAAACTATTTGCTGCAGTCAGGGCTGGGCTAGGACTGGGCTTTTAAAAAAAGCAAACAAAAAAAATTAACTGTTTCGGGAGGCAGGACTGGGCTACAGCCCAGTCCTGCCCCCCTAGCTACACCCTTGGTTGCATTTGGTAAGTCAAAACAATGCCTGACTAAAATCGGATGCGGATATAGTTTTGATTATTATCCTACAGATATCTGAAATATGTTTATATGTAAACAAGCGAATATCATGTGAGCTTTTTCACCATCCGAATTCCAATGTGAATTCCAATTCATTTAGCCAACATTAGGGGTGGCAATCGGGTCGGGTTGGCGGGTCAGCATACCTCAACCCAAACCCGACCCGTTTATTAAACGGGTCGGCTGTGGCAAACATGAACCCGACCCGTTTAATAAACGGGTAACCCGACACGACCCGCCAACCCATTTAATAAATGGGTTGGGTCGGGTAAACGGGTTTTCAGGTTGGCGGGTCGGGTTGACGGATCGGGTTGGCAGGTAGTTAGGTTGGCGGGTCGGGTTGACGGGTCGGGTTGGCAGACGGGTTGGCGAGTTGGCGGGTCGGGTTGGCGGGTTGGCAGACGGGTTGGCGGGTCGGGTTGGCGGGTTGGCAGACGGGTTGGCGGGTCGGGTTGGCGGGTTGACCCACCTGCCTAACCCGTTTATTAAACGGGTCAGCCGGGTTGGCTGGTTGGCATACCCCCAACCCGAACCCGACCTGTTTAATAAACGGGTTACGCGGGTCGACCCGTTTATTAAACGGGTTGGATTAAGCCCAACCCGAACCCGCCTAAGAGGCGGGTTGGCGGGTCGTGTCAGAAATTGCCACCCCTAGCCAACATCCTATTAATCGGATATAGTATTTGTCTGCATCCTATCGGAATCCAAACTGTTTACATCCATAACCGGCAACAAGTCACAAAATGCGAGCTTTTCATATCAATCTTACTTGGTGGAAGGATTGGCTTTTGGCTCATGTTTTCTCGATCAAATAACACATTGTTGTGATTGATAAAATTATGGTGAGTTTTGAATCTTTAATTAACATTTTTCATGAAATGTGATTACAAGTCTAAAATACGTGTTTTATTAAATAAACCATGTAGCCAGTAATATATATAAAAAAAAAGTTAAATCGTGATCAACCTAATAATAAATAATTGAGTGTAAACACATGTATATAAGTACCCAAACGGTTGACAAATCTAAACCATACTATTTTCCAGACACTAAGGGGCTCAACACGCGCTCATCCTGGGCAAGTGAGCGCCTCGCTCACGGAGTCCACATTCTTGGAGTGAATTATCTTAGGCTCTTTCCCAATGACAAAACCCTCCTCTACGTCCGATGGCGTTTCTGTAGTTTTCAAGAGATCCGGGCGCAATCTTAACTTACCGTACGGTCAAATGTGGGCTAAAGGAAAGAGGGGGGAGCTGGGCTGCAAGAGAAGGTCGCTTTTGTCCACCAGTCAAAGGGCAGACGACCGCATGACAAAATTACTAAAGGGTATCCAACAACTTCCAAAATCACGTCCCAAAAACTGGGTCATTCAGAAACGGTTTTTCCTTCTGGAACGAATAGCCGCCAAGATTTCTTAGAAGCTTCGGACTCGTGAAATGTTTATAATATGAAGGTTATTTTCGTCAAAGAAAATTACGGTCCTTTTTCGCCTTTTACCAAATCTGAATAGTCTTCAATCGTCAGGCTTTCTTGAAAACAAGGGCTTAATTGTCATCTAACTAAGCTTTTTTTGTATCTTTAACTAGAGATATGATTTGTTTTTTTAAGGAAAAGTTAATTGCATTCATTAGTTCTCACCTGCAAAAAGCGTAAAAGAATAAACGCTACATATTCCGAGTCCAGAAATCTCCAAAAAAAAATGCCCTGGACATAAAGCCCTTTACATTTTACCGTCTGCAAAAAAAGGGCGCAGATCAGGTCATGCTGAACATGAGCGTTTTTGCTTATGCGGACATCGTGGCCGTCTGTTTGCATTTTGGATGAATGCCACGTGGTTCTGTTGACTTTTGATCTTTTTAAAATGCAAATCGGATGGCCACGATGTCAGCATGAGCAAAAACGCTCATGTTCAGCATGACCAGATCCGCTTCCGTAAAAAAATGCTCTATGCCAGTGTTTGGTCACTGACATTTAATAATTACAGCTGAGGCTATTAAATAGTTTCTATGTGATGTCACAATGATTCGTAGATGCGGGATTCGGATTCCACTCGAAAGTTCGGTTTTTTTTTGTTCAAAAATGGGACACGAGGACATGAATTTTTTTTTTATTAAATAAAACTTTTTTAACATTAAAATTACTTTTTCTAAATGAAATTAAAAATATTACAGTAATATCGTAGCTATGTCTGTGCCTGCTCGTGTCAATGAGACACGCAGCTAAAAATTAGCGTGACCCTGTGACATAGATGGGGATATGTTGGCATTAAATATTCCATCATATCTAATGGGAAGCAGAACAGGTCATGCTGAACATGAGCGTTTTTGCTCATGCTGACATCGTGGCCGTCTGTTTGCATTTTGGATGAATGCCACATGAGCAAAAACGCTCATGTTCAGCATGACCTGATGTGCTTCCAAACTAATGGCATGTTTCACTTTCACATTCAACAGGAATTGTTAGCATCTTAATTAACCAACTCAAATACATGCCCTTAAAAGTAAGGGTGGCAATTGGGTCGGGTTGGCGGGGCATGTCGGCAGGTCAGCATACCTCAACACGAATCCGACCTGTTTATTAAACGGGTCGGGTGTGGCAAACACGAACCTGACCCATTTATTAAATGAGTAATCCGACATGACACGGTTAACCCGTTTAATAAACGGGTCGGGTTAGGTAAACGGGTTGATGGGTTAACGGGCAGGTTGATGGGTCGGGTTTGGGTAAATGGGTTGACCCACCCGCCTAACCCGTTTATTAAACGGGTCAAGCGGGTTGGCATACCCCTAACACAAACCTGACCCGTTTAATAAACGGGTTAGGCAGGTCGACCCGTTTACAACATGAACCCGTTTAAGCCAAACCCGAACCCGGCTAAGAAGCGGGTTGGTGGGTCTAGTCAGATTTTGCCACCCCTACTTAAAAGTCAAAGATTGACCTTCCTTGAGTATCTACCAAGGACCCCAACTTGAGCCCATGGGTTTAATATCGCCCCCAAGTTATTGAAGGAATATGGTAAGGAAACATACCATATGGCATATTATACTATTTGGTACATGTACTAAAGTCTAACGGCCTCCCTTAATGGTCAAGCTTGGCAAAACAGCGGCAACTCATTTTGCTGGGCGCTCCTTTGTTTGGGATCATGGCCGTGAAGATTCCAACCTACCACCCAAAAGGGCCTGTTTGGGCTCCGTGACCAATATCATGACGTCCACCTTTTGTATTGCTAGTAAATACTCTAAATTCAAGAACTTGATTGTCTGGTGATGCCAAACTAACGGAGATATTGGATTTCATGAACTTGGTTATACGCTTCATGCGATACCCAAAAGTTGTATGCTATTTGCTACTGTCATTATGAGGTACAAATGTCTCGTTTTTTTTTTTCTATTTTTTCTTTTGTCTTTATTTTTCATGAATCTAGCCCAATGTTGTGGGTATCAGCCCTGTATCGTTTGGCCAATAAAGGGAATACCAAACGTTGCCAGCATCTCCCATCTACTTGAGTCCGGATCAGGTGCAATCACATGCCACAAAATTTGTGCATTAAGCACCTGATTGCCTTCCCTCAGGCGGTGGGCCTCAAAACTGACAGGTCTGTCCCCAAGATGGAGGGTGTAATGCACAAATATTTGTACAATCATATTGCACCTGATCTTTTCACCATCTACTTGGGGAAAAAAGTTTACAGTAATAAAAAAAAAAGAGATAATTAATCTGTTTCTAGCATCTCCTATTTAATTACTCAAAAAGGTTTACTACATGAAAACTCTCTCTCTCTCTCTCTCTTAAACTTGCAAGACAAATAGTAATATGAAGAGGCTATCAATGGGTCCTGTTTCATTTGGAATTTGGGTAGAACCCAAACAGTCCAATTAGCAATGAAGCCGGATATGGTTTGTTAAATTTCATACTAAATTTGGGTTCGACCTATGTTCCAATTAGGATTCACAAATTTTCAATGTAAAAAAAAAAATTGTTTGGGTTGCCTGGTGTGGCTGTAGATTCATGTTGAAAGAGAGTTTTTCTTTTTTTTTTATTGTGGTAAACTTTTATTGTAGTAAAATTTGGAGCCAGATATGGTTTGTTAAATTTCATACCAGATCTGGGTTCGACCTAGGTTCCAATTAGGATTCACAATTTTTTTAATGTAAAAAAATAAAAAATATATATAGGGTTGCCTCTTGTGGCTATAGATTCATATATGTTCTTTTGGATAATCCAAGAAAAATACATTGGCTAGCCTCTAGTTGGTAAAACCCTTGAGGTCCCCCTCCTGACTCCTATCCACCGGAGAGCACACCCAGCTTGGACCTTCCAGCAAGGGATGCCATCCGTGGGTTGTTTTGAACTTGTGACGTCCCATGAACTTGGTGACATTCACAAGTCACAGCTACCAGATGAGCGCAGCCCTTGTGGGCTTATAGATTCATATTGAGGGAGAGAGCAAGTGAGGTTTTTTTTATTTATTTTTACTTTGGTAAACCTTTTTTTGTGTGGCTAAATAGGTTGAAAGAGAGTTTTTTATTATTGTAAAATTTCTTGTGTGGTAAGCTGGCAACAACCATCACTGATAGTCAGACTCAAGAGAAAGAGACCACCTTGGGACTCTCAAGTTGCTCTACGGTAGAGGCCCTCCCAAATGGATAAACTCCATTGGTGGTGGCTATAGCATTTATCTTTTCGGTTCGGTAAATCACTTGATAAAGGAAACTTGCAAGCCATAAGTTGATGCTGAGATGTACATCATATTGCCACGCACATGCAGAAAGAGAGAGGGAGACAGAGATTGAACGATAGATTTTTAAACCATGTCCAAGGGGTTTGGTGAAGTGGAAAGGGTCTTGGCTTTTATCCCTTGCTCAGCCAAAGCTAACTGCATGAGGACAAGGGGTGCGCTATGGGTTTACACTGTCTGGGAAAGTGACCGTAAGTATGACAGGCTGAACCAGTGCGATTAGGTCTTTAATCTGGATAGTGGTTTTCCAGTCCTTCAAGAAAAAAAATTACATTACATAAACAAAATACTGACTGTTTCTTTAAAATAGAGCTTATCTTCTATCACTCAGATTTCTTCCCTTTTATCGAAAAAAAAAAATCAACAAAGAAATGAAACCAAGGTCACCAATCTCTCTCTCACACGCACATGCACACGCAGTCACTCTGACAGAGGCATTATGGTCTAGCTCGACTATGACATTTACCCAACAAGCGGCAAGTAAGCCATCGCTTGATTGCCTCATAGCGATAAGAGTGCCTAGGAACCCATTTAAGCAACCATAAGTGCATTCTGGATAGGAGATGGGATGCCCATTGCACCAAGAGAATCAAGTAATAGGCTACACCTTTTGAGTGTGTCGTATTGGCAGAATCCTGTAACTAGGGCTGCGAAATGAACCGAGCAGCTCATGGCTCGGCTCGTTCCAAACTCGTTTGTGCTCGGATCCTGTGACTATGCCAAGAAAAGCATGTTAGATTAACTGGGTGAACAGTTATGCTTGCTTTTATCAGGTCAAGGGTTCCATTCTCATGATGTACCCTCTGATAAAAAATAGTTTTTTTTATTATGAGAGCCAGCTTGAGATCAGCTCGGGCAGATGCGAGCTGAACTTGGTTCGACTCACACGAGCCATACGAGCCAAGCCCGAACATGTCATAGCTGTAAACGAGCTGAGCCCAAACAGCCCCTGTTTGGTTCGTTCGACTCGTTTACCAGCCCTACCTGTGACCCTTTTCAACTAATCAAATTAATTGTGTGCAATTTAGATGGGAATTCTTGTGAGCCATTCCTTGTATGAAAGCAACATCATGTTGCACGAGGAGGAAGGGATGTAGATTGTAGCCTGTAACTAGGCCATTAACTGGTTGGATTTGGTCAGTTTCCTAATCAACTTGGATCCGAGTTCACTGGTGATGGTATCATAGTCTACAATCTGAATAGAAAACAGGCCAGATTCTGGTGTGCATGAACATCTGCTAGGACATCTCTGCTCAAGTGCATATAATGCTGCTGATGGGATTTGATCCAAGGCCTTGGTTGGGGCAAGAAGAGCTTAACAGTCTATGCTACACTACGTCACAAAGACACGGGGAGGCAGGATGCGAATTCGACTCTCAAGTTCAATTAAAAAAAAACAGGACACGAGGACACGGTTTTTTGTAAAAAAAAAAATAATAATCAATAAAAACTAATGTTTTGATTTTTTTAATATCGATAAATGACTTTTTAACTATTTACAAATATTAAAATATCATCAGTGCGTGTCAGTGTCAGTGTCCACGTGTCCAGACACATCATGGGGAAAACGCCACCAAAATGGCGAATGGCGTGTCGCTGTGACATAGATGCTACCATGTCTTCTACATTTCTTTCTTGATAATGGGGAGAAGCCACCGGTTCGGTTTGGACATTCTGTCACAAGCTGAGAGGTTCCACGTTGACACTGGTCCTATTTGTGGTACCCGTTGGTGTAAGAACTCTGCGATCACTTTCCCAGTCCTACCAAGGACAGTTTTCCATTGGCTTGGGCCATGTCGCAAAGACATGCATTCCGATTTCCGAGTATCAAACTTGTGACGCCCTTCAACTTGAACTTCACAAGCCAACCCACCTAGCCGGGTGCACGGAGCCCTTTGGGCCCATATCTTCTACATTGTATTAAGGCAGGTTGGTTTTCCAGTACAAAGATAGATAATCTGATCTTGCTCTGAATCCAACTTGGTCATCTGGACCATGGTCCCCCTCTACATTGTATTAAGGCAGGTTGGTTTTCCAGTACAAAGATAGATAATCTGATCCTGATCTGAATCCAACTTGGTCATCTGGACCATGGTCCCCCTCAAGGCGAACTCATTGAGAGCCATACTTCAGTTAATTCTGTAAACATCAACTTGTTTAGTTGGCTACACTCTGCAATGTTACTCTTGACCCAAAGAGTGACCCCATTATCTTGTACTCACAGAAATGCTACTCAAATTTCCACAAGTCTAAACTTCACAGGCACAAATAAGCAGAAAGTTGAATATTATCTCATCAGGGAATGATACAAGTTATAGCTGACACATTGTCTCCTTAACATATGCTCCTTCATCCTTCCAAACTGCAAGAATGTCTCTTTTTTAGGGAATAAGACCCTTTTTACTTTCTTTACATTTAGTAATATCTTTGATTTCCGTCATGAGCTCGAAAAGGGAGAGTATGTGCAGGGGTTCTACATTTACAGTTTGTCTGTATACCAATTGCAAAGGGCACTTGCTTCAAAATTTTCAGTTATACCAACCAAGATATTGTATTTTAAATATTAATCAAGTAGGCAAATAATTTTGTGAAGATCTGCCACATTTTGAACAATAAGTGCAGTTTTTTGTTGCCATGAGTGAAAGTTTTACTTTGCTGTCAAGAATATCGTTCATCTATTTTGTAGTAGTGGCAGCACATTGATTCAGGTTTTACTTTTAGGTTGTCAGTATTCCCTTCATTTTTTTGTTTTCATTTTCGTTTATGGATTATTTCTCCCAGAACTTCAAATTCTACGAAGAAAGTAGGACATGATTCTGCATTTTCATGTCTATATTGGTTTTGTCTCCCTAATTTGACATCATATCGAGGTTTTACAGGTTTGAAACATGGGATTGCCATATTATGGGGTGACAACTCGTATATTCAGATAAAGAATGAGGAATGAAATAGGTAGAGATAATCAGAGAGCTAACAGGTAAACATATTCCATTACTTTGTAAGCAAACTACACTTGAATATCCCCAGTACTACTGCCAGCATTGCTAAAATAAACATAAGTAGAAGTACCATCAAATTTTGAGGACAACTGATGGGCCACCAATCCTCTGTAACGGTCTTCAAAGCTTGCAACACAAAGTTCATACACCTTCCCCGACGTGTTCATCTTCATAAAATGGTGGCCCTAGGAACTCATCAAGAGGCATCCACTGCATGTGAAATTACAATTAATAATTAGTAAATCTCTTTGATTAAGGATATGAGTTGTAATACTCAACATTTTTTTGGGCATTTTGCTCAAATATCGAATGAAATTGATGCTTTTAATGACCTATTTTGTCATTTTAGATTGCACAGTTGCAACTGCATCAAAATTTTGAGAACACTAAGTGATTTTGTCAAAAAAACAGAGCTCGTACACTCGCAAAACTTGCCCGACAACCCCAAAGGCAAAATCATATTTTTTAAGGATCTATTTTATAAGTTTTGAACACATTGTTGAATTTGTATCAAATTCTAAAAAAGACGATCTTAATTTCGTTGAAAACGGAGCTCGTATGCTCTCAAAACTCTCTTTGCAAGTTCGAGGATAAAATTGACATTCTATAAATATCACGGGGCATTTATGACCAGTAAGTTCATTTTCATCCATCCCCTAGTTGACAGTCAACCATGTTTTATGAATTAAAGGGGGGCATAAATAAATAAATATATATATAATTTAAACTTATTCAGACTTAGTTACATTAACTAAGTTCTCACTTAGTTAGTGTAACTAAGCAACTAACCAACCAGTTGAGTGTTGGGCCAGCTGGACCTAGGGTTGGATCACCAAGATCCAACCCAAAGCCCCAAGGCCTATTTAAACAAAGGCATGGGGCGTCGACTACTTTCAGTCTCATGGTTTGCATGGGTTTTCACAAGTGTTAACAAGGTGTCAACACTTGTTTGGTGTCTGTGTGTAGTGCAAATCCGATGTGGGCAATGGCCTTGGATGCGGCGGTGAGGTCCCAACCGTGTATGGTGACAAGAGGTCGTGCGTGTGCCTGCACGATGCCAACGAATGAGTCTGTGTGGTGTTGTTCGCTATGGCATGCAATCATGGGTAAAAAAAACTTATCTCTTTGGTGGTGAGGTTATATTGTGGGTATGCCCATAGGGTTGCAATACACTCCATGGCAAGCGAGGCTAAGGCATCCGTACGTACGCGTCGATAATGCTAAGGGATACGCCATGCTCCTCATGACCCGCGTTGGGTGTTGGTTAAGTCGGTAGTGCTGCAAATGTATGTTTCAGCTCATGTGACAGTGTGTACTTGCCTATGGGAGAGGCAAGGCACATTTGGCCCTTCGGTTTGGTTGAAAGTGCTAGCCAGCATGGGATCGCTAGGTACGTAAGTAGCTATCGGATGTGCGACGATCATGATCGAATGAATTCCTTGAAAGAAAAGATAGTTAAGCTGAAGTTTTGTTGTGTAAAAAAATTATGTATAGGAAAACATGTGTTGTGAGGCTGACTAGGTCGCGAGGCCTAGTGCGACACGAGTGTTCCTTGTCTTGCAAGCACGAAAAGTTGGGCCTTAAAATTTAGCTCGTGACAACATAAGGTCCTACCTACCTCCCCTATTTAAAGGGCTCAAGCTGCCCCCCACCCCCCTACTGCGTCATTTGAACCATCTCTCCTCTCCTTCTCACTCCCTCACTCTTTCTTGCCCACCTCACCATTAAGTTCTTCTTTCTTTCCCAAGAATGGTGATTGAACCACCACCACAACCATTTGCCACCACCTTTTGCACCCCTTAGTCTTGCGATTAGTTGAGTGCAGTTGGCTTGCACCCATTTCGAGCTTATCTGTTTGCACCACCCAGCCTTGTGCACCTAGCCCAGCCTAGTCACTATACCTATCTGACTCGATTCATACCATAACTAACTTGATTCCCTCACCGGTTTCCTTCAAAGCAAAATCAATCTGGTTCGATCGCTATCATCACGTTTTGGTTCCACCAAAGCTTGCTTGCTTCATCTTCGCACATCAAAGATTTATTTTGGAGGAAAAATTCCCCCGAGACTTTTGAGAATTTTTTCATCTCTTACCAACACACTTCTAAAGTAAGTTCTATTGCCAAATGCATGCAAATTGCGAAAAGGTAAATATATCTTCGATATGTATATGCTCGCCTTTGATTGAATTATATATATATATATATATATGTATATACATGATTTGTGAATAAAGTAGTAGTTTTTCTTACACATTTCCCAATAAATTAATAGTTTTTTAAAATACCTCTCTAAATAAAATATTAGTTTTTGTAGACCTTTTTCACATAAAATAATAGTTTTTGCATCGAATCAGATTTTGAATAAAATAATAGTTTGGTATACATCATACTTCGAATAAAATATTTTGAAGATGCACGCATTATACTTCAGATAAAATAATACTTTCTGCATACTTGCCTCTTCAAAGATAAAATATTTGAAGCATGCATAAAATAACATGCATCTCTGCTTAGCTCAAGAATAGAGCTCTGGGTTTACAAAACCCTATTGACAATAGAATATTTTGCACCGAATAAAAAGAACATGGTTGTGGCCCAAAAGAGGTCAATATTCTGAGAGACCTTTCTGGTGTCACAAGTACACAGTAGTGCATATGACATACTTACATTCTAGGATTGGCTCGTGTATGAGCTTGAAATAAATTAATGCTCAAAGTGCAAAACAAAACACTATCTGATAAATAAAATATGCCTACACACAAAACTTAAGATACTGATCTACCACATTAGTGAAGTGCTCGTATATAGAGAGCAAGTACTGATTGGGTTGGGTACACATACAATACTCTGGTTATTACCCTAAAAATAGATACTTGGGTTACTGAACCCCATTCAGGCTTACACACTATAAGGCACTTAAAATAATCCCTATAATAAAGATAATCCTTTTGACCCATTCTGTTCTGATCTCTACCTTAGAGAAGGTAGATGGTATAACCTTGAGTGATTCTATTCTATTTTTTTAGAGTGAGGTGTTCCAATGGTCTCCACTTACTCGTAGGTCTTTAAAGGTCGAAGTTATCCACGTATCCTAGGTAATAAATCCTCAACTACTGCAGTAGTTTAAGATACATCCTACTTTCTGTAATGCCTTAGTGGTGATTCACCTTGTTACAGATTGCCCACTTTGGCTATGCTATAATTAAGTACCCAAGTTTTAAATATCAGAGAATAATATACCCCTGGAATATTTTGGTTGTCAGCGATTGTCTTCTCCCATGTACTAGAATTGATGGTTAATTATCAAAACAAAGACCTTTTGAATCACAATTTGAAATAAAAATATGCCCTAATTATGTAAATAGTTTTGTTCTGTATTTTGTATTACTTTTCAATGAAAATGCTTTATCTGAATTGTCTAAATATATTTAATATTCTGAATTACCATAATTGGTATATACTTACCAAACTATTAGAAGTTTGAGCCATTAATGAGTTTTTGTTCAGGTATAGGCCAGTCAATGTAGCGGGGGAGGAGCGACATCGAGGACTAGCACTCTTTGGAGGATCGATGGACTAACTTGAGACTTTTTTGTTCATAATATTTTGTGTTCTCAAGTTTTCAATCTTTTGTATGGATGCTCCTCCAATTTCAACTGCAACCGCCTTCTTGGTGGGGTTGGCTCCTCCAGCATCGGTTTCTTCGACGATGTTGGTAAGTCACGATAAGACAACGACAGAACAAAGGGTGGAGAAGATGAGGGGTTCTTGATTCTTACCCGCGACGGTGTCAATGGCACTTCGTATTCAAAATCACTATAAACTATAGAAATCATGCAGACAAGGTTGATGATACACTAAAAACTAAAAACCACGCAGATGAACAAATGTATTGACCAGACCAGGTTCTAATTCACTATACCTCACATGCATTGTCATTATCAACCTCCTTTTCACCAACTTCATGATCAACGGTTAGACATGATTAAAGCCCAAAAAAAACCAAAATTATATCTTACAAATCGACACTAGAAAACACATAATATCTTATGTTGTTTTGTTTGTTAATAGCGATTTGTAATATATTATGTTGAATTACCGTATATCGATTTGTAAGATATTATGTTGAATTGTCGTATATCGATTTGTAAGATATTATGTGTTTTCTAATATCGATTTATGAGATATTGTAACTTCATAAATCATAAAAATACATGGTTACATGAAACTCACCGAGACAACAAATCATATATTATGTATTTTCTCAGAACACGCAGGTTTGTGAGATATTGTTTTGTTTGTTAATATCGACTTGTAATATATTATATTGAATTGTCATATATCGATTTGTAACATATTATGTGTTTTCTAGTGACGATTTTTGAGATATTGTTTTTGTTGTTAATATCGATTTATAATATAGTATGTTGAATTGTCGTATATCAATTTGTAAGATGTTATGTATTTTCGAGTGTCAATTTGTGAGATATTGTTTTGTTTGTTAATATTGATTTGTAATATATTGTGTTGAATTATCATATATCGACTTGTAAGATATTATGTTGAATTGTCGTATATTGATTTATAAGAAATTATGCATTTTTTAGTATCAATTTATGAGATATTGTAACTTCATAAATCATAAAAATACATGGTTACACGAAACTCACTGAGATAGCAAATCATATATTAAGTATTTTCTCGGAACAAACAAGTTTGTGAGATATTATTTTGTTTGTTAATATCGATTTGTAATATATTAGGTTGAATTGTCGTATATCGATTTGTAACATATTATGTGTTTTCTAGTGACAATTTGTGAGATATTATTTTGGTTGTTAATATCGATTTATAATATATTATGCTGAATTATCGTATATCTATTTATAAGATGTTTTGTATTTTCTAGTATCGATTTGTGAGATATTGTTTTGTTTGTTAATATCGATTTGTAATATATTATGTTGAATTACCGTATATCGATTTGTAAGATATTATGTATTTTTTAGTGTCAATTTGTGAGATATTGTTTTGTTTGTTAATATCGATTTGTAAATTATTATGCGGAATTATCGTATATAGATTTTTAAGATATTATGTGTTTTCTAGTGTCGATTTTTATGAAATATCATTTTATTTGTTAATATCGATTTGTAAGCTATTATGTTGAATTTTCGTATATCGATTTGCAATATATTATGCTTAATTATTGTATATTGATTTATAAGATATTATGTGTTTTCTAGTGTCGAGTTTTATGATGTTTTTTGTATGATTTCTATTATACAATTAAAACAAAGAATTATAACATTATAACAAATAATTATAGATTTACAGTAAAGAATTATAGAATCACAACAAAGAATTATAGAATTAAAACAAATAATTATAGAATGCTAAACATTACAATGGTTTACACTAATGAAAGTTAAATGCTACAACTATTTTGTAGCTGAAGAATCCACATATGATTCTTATATTGTGTTGCTCACTTTTGAATTAAACTGAGCATGTCATTAAACAAAACAATATCAAACACTACATTAAGTTCAACAAGAAATGCAAACATCCTTCCAAAATTGTTACATACCAAAAGACTTGTCAAACTCATGCCATCGTTCCACTCAAATAGGTTGGGAGGAGTTTAGGTTTCAACGTTGTAATACACGTCTATAGGGTATTGCTGCATGTTGGAAATTACATAAGTTAGACATTGATAAGTTGCATGTAATACAATTTACATGAGAAACATTATACTGTATTACATACTTGTTCATGCGAAGGGCTTGGTTGTTTCTTAGACATTTTCTTGCAAACCAATTTCAATGCACCCTTTGTCTTCCTCCGACTGCGATCAGAGACATGTTTCCTTTTGATACCCTTCGCTAGGTGAATATTTTCATCATAATCTACAAGGTTTACTCCAGACTTGTCGAAGATGATGTTGATGCTTCTGCGCAACTTATCATAAGGGTCAGGGGAAGCATGATTTTCACCTATGTTGTTCGATTTTGTTTTCTTAGATTGGTCTTCATGAGTTGCAATAGACTAATGATGAATTAATTGTACTTTTTAAAGTATTTTTCTTGATACTTTTCTTATACATATATAGGCTTCTTTGCTTTTCGATGCCAAATCTGCAATACGCATAAGTGACCTACATAGTTGTTGGTAATGGGAGGTTATGTGGCACTTCTCATTAATACCAGATGGACTGACATTGTTTGTATCCAACAGTTCAATCTTTGCTTGTCTCGTCCATCTTCACATTATATATGACTCAGGTTTTTCTTGTATCTTCTTTTGATTAAGTGCCTTTAATGCATGGCGACATAAAATACCGTTGAATTCAAATATTTTGCACGTACATTCAATTGTTATGTTGTCAATATTGTACGTAACATGTGTTTCTTTCCTTTTTTGTTGCTCTTCGCCCTCCCATACAACATGGTATTTGTGCATATTCTCATATTGCATACGTCATCCTATGTTACAATCCATGATCTGTATAACCTCTTTCTTAGTCCATTCAAATACAGTTACTGTATATAGATCTGCAGGTTGCGTCAATATTTTCAAGCCTAAAATTAGAAGGCAGGTGTTGAAGCATTTCACATCTTGTTCATGCTCATTTTGTCTAAGACCGTCTATAAATAATTCATATTGTTCCATGAATTGAAACATTGTTAAACATGAATACAAGGTTTTTTTCAGTGTGGCATGCATATATTAAACTCTTTGTGTGCTTATCATACCTGCATAAAAGTATTGTCTTTCATATGTCAATGCCCACTTCTCTTTATCCACATATAAATTTTGTAACCACACACAGTCTTTAAGGTCGTACATCTGAATCATTTGCTCCCAATCAGATATAAAATTGACCTCGTCTATGCTCTCAAGTACACACTTTTCAAACTTTTTATCAAACTCTATCTTCTAATAAAAAATGTGTGCTATGTTCTTTGTTGCATTTTGAAAGATATGCCATAAACATAGGCGATGATGTGCATATGGCCATACATGAGACACTGCAGCCGCAATTGCATGATCACCATCTATAAGTACAACTCTAGGGTGCTTCTCATTCATTGCCTGTGTAAACACTCTGAACAACCACTCAAAGGTTTTCTTGGTCTGATCATACAAAAAAATGTCGCATAATATGCAACTCCGTGAGTGATGGTTCACTCAAACAAACTGCACAAATGACCATTGTTCCATATTAATCTTTACCGTCGTATGAAAAACAAGCACATCATTGAAGCATTTATAATCTACTCTTGACTTTGAATCTGCTCAAAACATATTCACAACATACTCATCTTCATCTAGTTGCATTGCACTAAAGAAACCATGGTCATTGCTTGAATTCTTCTGTAGGTAATCAACCAAAGAACATATTCATCCATTCTTCATATTGTCTGACCTCTTCCTTTTCAAATGGGTTTTTAGATCCATAGGTGTGAATAGTACATTCTCGCGACCACCATCTATGTACGCGCATAAATTATATGTCTTTTTTGGTGCAATGACAGCACTATAAACTATTTCAATAATCGCAGCATGCACTTCAGTTACTTTACGATGTGACCTTAATATAAGAGTCATAAATGAATGAGCTAATTCATGGTTATGATCATTGATTAAAGTATAAACTATATATTTCTCATTCAAAAGTCTTCTTAACACCATTCTCGTTGAACAACCACATCTTAAATCTGGCTTGCTTCTTGGTGGATTTCCACTTGACTTCTTCTAACCTTGCTTAGAACAAACATATGTATTTCTCACCACGACACACTGTGCATTTTTTGCCTAAGAATACCTTCTAACACTGAAGCCAAGTATCACCGCATAATCATTGTAAAATTTGTATGCAACTTCCTCATTTGTAAACTGCATTTCCTCTACGGGAAATGAGTCAAGAGTACTATCATGTAGACTTGAGGTACTTGCACCTTTGTCAAGTGCAATGTCATGATCGTCTACCTCATTATCAAATTGTATTTCGTCAGCTGGGATATTCGAGTCAAGAGTGAATCCAATGCCTATACCCTTCTTATCATGTGCATCATTAGTGCACATATTCACTTCTTCAGGTGCATCAATAGTACGAATGTCCATTGCTCCATGACTTTCCAGAGATTGAGATACATCATCTTCACTGCAACTAGTTGATATGCTCGACACTGTCATGAACAAGATATCAATTTGCGTTAGCCGGCGCATACATTTATTACTATTTATTTAAGATGCATATAACAACGACTACCGATTAGTTAAGCAAGTCAAAGAAATGATTGAATGAATCACAATATCAAAGCAACAACATAATAACTTATAAATAGATAATAACAAACAAAACCATATCTCATAAATCAACACTAGAAAATATATAATATCATACAAATTGATATACGACAATCCAACATAATATATTACAAATCGGTATACGACAATTTAGCATAATATCCTACAAATTGATATACGACAATTCAGCATAATCTATTGCAAATTGATATTCACAACCAGTTACCATATCTCACAAATCGACACTAGAAAACACATAATACCTTACAAATCGATATACAACAATTCAACAAAATACATTACAAATCGATATTAATAAACAAAATAATATCGCACAAATCGACACTGAAAAACACATAATATCTTACCAATCGATATACAGAAATCCAACATAATATATTACAAATCGAGTTTATCAACCAAAACAATATCTCATAAATCGATACTAGAAAACACATAATATCTTACAAATTGATATACGACAATTTAACATAATATATTACAAATCGATATTAACAAACAAAACAATATCTCACAAATCGATAATAGAAAACACATAATATATTTAAAATCGATATACGATAATTGAACATAATATATTATAAATCGATATTAACAAACAAAAAATATCACAAAATCGATACTATAAAATACATAATATCTTACAAACTGATATACGATAATTTAGCATAATACATTATAAATTGAATTTAACAAACAAAACAATATCTCACAAATCGACAATTGAAAACACATAATATTTTACAAATCGATATACAACAATTAAACATAATATATTACAAATCGACATTAACAAACAAAACAATATCTCACAAATCGACACTAGAAAACACATAATATCTTACAAGTCGATATACGACAATTCAACATAATTTATTGTAAATCGATATTAATAAACAAAATAATATATCAAAAATCAATATATGTGTTACTACAACCGCGATTTGTGTTATATTTCATATACTGAGTGAATGAATGATACTCGATGGGTTAGAGGCCCTTGCTCGCATCTGTAACAAAGTATTCTTGACAACAGGTCCTAGCGTCTTACAAATATCTTTAAGTTTTCTATCGTCGAAACGATAAAATCTACCTGCAATAACAAAACAACGCCTCAATGACACTCACGACGATATACGTTTTTCAACAATAGCATGATGACATGGAAAGATACTCACCACGCTTTAATGACACTTGTTGAAATGTTTGTGCGTTATTGCTTTTTTTCATACTGCCTAACGAAAATGAAGAAGAAGAGATGACAGTAAAAAGAGATGGCCGTCAAATCCCTCTATGATGCCCACCAATGGTCGAACTAGTCATTCGATTTATAGTTATCTCGACAAGGTAGGAACGAACCCGGGAATATTTTTTATCTAACACTACGCCGGAACAAGAAGGCGGCCATGTGTTGTAACACAAGCTAAAAACAAAGGTGGAACGTGCAAATCTATTTACGAGGAGCGGGATGGCATTTTCGTTCAGTGCATATCTATCTTACAGGAGGACATTTCCGTCAAAAGCATATATACCTTTTTTGTATGTTATTTTATTATAAAGTCATCGTGGGCAATATTGGTATATGAATTATTGCAGGTCACAAGATATTCCTCTATACACACCGGAACACGTGAATTTGTGTTTCAGGGAAAACACACAACACCCTCTCATCCTTAACAGGTTGCCCTCATTCTGATTCCAAATAAGAGTGCGAGTTGAGGGGCCGAACGTCTCTTCCTACCTTTCTCCTTTACTAAAGGACTTTAGTGAAACCAACAAGGGCTCTGCTTGTTTGGTAGGAACTGTTAGTGCACATCACTATTGGGATGCTGCAAGCTCAAAACCCAATGGTATGTTGTATAACTGGTGGGGTCTGCTTAACCTCAGCTTAACTACTAAAAAAAGTAAGGACTTTCATGAAAGTAGAGCTAACACGAGTTTTTAAAAACCCTTGCTTTCATGGGACTAAAACAAACCAATGTTGCCAGAATCGTGTGAGAGTATGAATGGATTTTCAAAATGATTTAGGGAATAGGCGGCTTTCGATTCTGAACTGAATCAAACTAAATCCGTCAATTTTCACAAAAAACACTAAAGTAATATTGGAATCATAAAAAATATTGAAAAATAATTTACACCATTTTTTTAAATCATTTAAAAATAAACAGAAACAGCTTGGCGTCGAATGAATTTTTGACTGATAAGATACGAATTGACTAATTTGCAAGGATACCGATAACATTGAAACAAACGTGCCCAAAAGAAATTGGTGGGGAAAGTTAATTTACATTATTTACGGTTCCTAAAAATCAGAGTGATGAAATGCTGGGTGTAAATGGGCCCATTTACTTTTTTTCGGAGCCAAATTACTAATAACTCTAAATGACATTGGTTGGAGGCATTAGGTTTAGGGGTCGCGTCCGAACAGAATCCGATCCGTTTGTATCTGACCGATTCGGGGACTTGAACGTCTTAAAAAAAAGTGGATATCATCGTAAAGACCGTCCTCCCTGTATAAATATCTTACGACCCTTTTATCTCTCCCTCCCTCCTTTTCCCGCCTCCGTCGCAATTAGAAACCCTCGTTCCCAAACTTGAGAGAGAGAGAGAGAGAGAGAGAGAGAGAGAGAGAGAGAGAGAGATGGCGTTGAAGAAGGACGACGATCCGAGCTTGGAGAAGAAGCGCCGGAGGGTTAATTTCTCGACAATCGGTAACTCTTCTCGTCGCCTTTTTTCCCTCCGCAATTTTGATGAAAATTTCCTAACCTTTCGGTGCGGGGTTTGTGTTTTGGCTCTCTGATACTCGAAAACCTACAATTTCTTTAAATTTACGCGTTTTCGCTATTTTTTATTCTGAAATTACGAAGTTGTTGGGGATCTGTTGCTATGCTGCCTACCCTTTGCTTTGTTGACAGTTTTCGGATTTTAGTTGGATATGTATCTCAGTTTGATAGGGATTTCATGGAAAATGCACAGGCGGATAGTTACACAACGATAGAAGTTTAGGGTTAAGGATTCCATACATGAAGTTTGTCGCGTTTTGTTATCAATAGCTGTATGGGCCCACAGATAGGGATGGTAAATGAGGGCATTGTGGTTAGTGATGATAAAATTGAAAGAATGTATAGTACGCCTGAGATGCCATGCCCATGTGTGTGGGATATGGTTTCATGATGATGATGTATGGTATGTGTGAGAATGAAATGTCTTAACTATAGAGGGGCCTAGTTTGTTACTATTATGTTGTTGTTAGATCCTCTCTTACGAACAATTTCCACCTTGATATCAGTAATTGGTTATATCCGCATCCACACAAAACACTTTTTGTGTTTACAAGTCATACGAAACACCTTTGGATGACTGCAACCTTTACGTCTATCAAGTATAAAGGATCCTTTTAGGACTCATTTGTAAAAGCTTAATGAAAAGTTACACACGTATTAATTTGGGAACCTATTGCCCTTTTCCTTTCACAGAGAGTACAATTTGATGGTTTGAGTCGATTTGTCTTTGTGATGGGGTTTGTTATGTTGGACATGCTCCTAAAGTGAAGCAGTTCCTGCAAAGAAATTGGTGTCCACTAACCTAATGCATTTTATTTGAATGCTTCCAAAGCTGTGGAATGTAAGCTCGTAGTAAGAGCCAAAATGAGTTAGTGACCTCTTGTTGCGTTGTCCTGCTATATTAGTCCTATCCAATAAAGAAAGCTGAGTTACTTTTGGCATTCATAGAGTTTTCCCTTTTTCCAAGCTCAAATTTAGTTTGGCCAATCATCCCCAAACCAACGGGAAAAGTGAGTGGAGACCTTATTGAGATGTACAAACAAGAAAATGAATAGAATCAGTTCAGATTTTGGTAGAAATGATAAAAAAGTACTTCCCCATAATCTCGATCCATAGTAGAACTCCTGTCTTGGTCTATCCAGGTCGCCTGGCCCATCCAAGAGTGTTCTGCCCTGGTCTATCTAGGACTTAGCACTTTTTCATTAGGAGGGGTTCTTTTCAGGTTTGGGCCCTATATCTACAACAGCGAGAGCACTAGTAGGGATAGATGGCAATTGTAAGCTCTATTGTGCTCACTTGTTTAGGGTAAGAGGCTTTTCATTCCCATTACATTCAATCAGTCATCCCAAGAAAAGTCCTATACATAGCTAAACATCGCCCCCCCAAGGAGAGCTTTTTTCTAGGTTGGTCGCTTCGTAAAAGACATTGCTTAGGACCAATGGGTCACACGGCTGATACCCGAAAACACCTTAAAGCCAATTCCAGGTAGTGCACTCTTAAAGATAAAAACACAACTTTGTTAGAGAAAGATTAGCCACTAGTATACCTATACTATTGGTTTTCCATTAGATCTTGGGTCCACACACAAGCTCCTAACATGAAACTTTTAACCTTTGGTTTCAACTTTGAAGACACCCACACCGAAAAGTAACAGGTGCTATCAGCCGATAAAGGTATTCTAATGTTTGTTGATTGTTGGCCAATCATGGTTGGGACTCAAGCTGATTCTTTGATAATGTTGTTTAGAAGAAGGGTTTACAGCCCTTAACCATTCTCCATGGTTTTTGTATATCTAGTTATAGTTTTTATCTATGGCACATGGATGTGGATGCAGGTGTGAGATACGATGCAGATTTGCTTGGTATGAACAACAATTTTCAAAAATTAGGATTTGGGGACACAATCTTACATATATTATATTTATAATATATATATATATATATTATCCATTAAAATAAAAAACATTTATACGCATATTTTATCATGTCAGACACCGTGTCCTACGCGAATCACAACATGTCCTGTGTCCGATTTCGTGTCGTGTCGTATTGACATGAGATTCACCCCCCTAAATGGCATGTCCCTGTGACATAGGATTTTATGGTAAATTAGGAATGCATTTAGTTCTTTGTTTGGAGTGTTTTGGGTGGGGAGACTTTAATTTGAGCCAAATGTTGATTCACAATAATATGTACTTTGTTTTGCTATATCCTGGTCAATGCATTGTTATCGTTGTTGATTTTATTGATGATAATTGAGTTTTGATTTGAAGTCTTGATAAGTTTTTTTTTTACGAAAAAACCCCTTGATATTGACTGATCTATCTATGTTTGTTGTTTTCTTGATCTATTTTTTTGTCAATGCAGTATTGGTTGAGAATAGTTCAATGTCCCTTGGTTGCATAAGGTGCTTGAACCTGTGACATATGTTGAGTGTACATCCACATACAAGAACCATTTTTTGGAATTGCAAGGGAAAATAAATCAGCAAATGAATTTTATGGGAAAAGTGAGTCAACAAGTGGATAATATGGTTTATCTAGCTGCATTTTGGGCGGTGCCAGTCAAATAATGACATCATCATGCTCGTGTGAATACTTTCATAAGGGAACTCATCTTATGTATATCATTTCATAGCTGGTATTCAACAAAATTTACTGATATGTAATGTTCTTGGTGGTATGAATTTATGACACTAGTGACAACTGAGAAGCCATGAGGTAGCCATAAAAAACTGTCTATGAGCATAATGAAGAATGTGTGGTTGAATGAACAATAGAATCACAATGGATGAGGGTTTTCCTTTTCCTTTCTTGTCTATTTATCATAAAGTTAAAGGGCAAGTTTCAAGAAGGATTAATGACTTGAAGATCTTGAAGTTTAAAATTTATTTGTTGGGGAATTTTCCTGGTTATTTGATGGAAATGAAGATACATCATAGATGCAATCCGAGATGGTTATCCATTAGAAGAAACTGTTGATGTCTGAGAATGCGGATTAATGGTTAAAGCTTCAACTTTCAATAAGATGAAGCTTCAATGGGTGTAAATTCTCAGAGTTGAGGATGAGTTTTTTCACTCATGAAGAGTGTGGAGCGTTATGCAGTGTGATTTTGGCATAGTTGGCAAACCCGTGACTCAGACTTGAGTCACCCAACCCTTGATTCACGGGTCAGCGGGTTGACTCGGTAACTCGGACAGGTTAGAACATAAATTTTTTAGTGCTTTTTTAATAATACTTTAAATATTGAATATAACACTGTTTTCTACAATGTGAATTCAAATAATCAAACTCCAAGCAGCAAATTCACTAAATCAAATCATCAAATATTAGAAACTACAAAATATCTGCATAAAAAATAAAATAAGCTTTATTGATTAGCTGCACATACATAAGAACAATAATGAAATAAATAATTAAGCTACACATGTAGAAATAAAACAAGCAAAAATTGATCAAGTAAACTAGTAATCACTACCTTTCTAAGTTCTAATAATTTCTAAGAGCATTGTGCATTAAAAATTGAAACTCATAAAATACAATTAATGCATAACATAACAGAATAAACTAATAAAGAAACATAACTGAAATTTTCAAATTTCAAACATCAACCTGTTTCAAGCATCATTTTGTAATATTTTGGCACTAATAAAAATTATAAAATGGGCAAACAATTAACAATTTATCATCAAACATCAAAATAACTAGTAAATGTTTCACATTTTACAACTTCTTAATTTCAGAAATTTAGAATTTAGATTTTAGTTCAGTTTGATAATCCCATACGTGCCATCATATGCAATCAACCTGTCACAATTTAGAAATAGAAGCACCAAAATGGCACAATGCAGTAATGCACAATGCCAAAAAGTCATAAACCCAAAAAAGAAGCCATCATCTTAATAGTTATAACTCCTAATCAATCCTAGACTTCTAGTCCAAAATGTCAAATTATCAAATGAAGGACTCAAAATCTCAAAAAAAGGACCTATGTCTGAACTTAAGAGTACAAATCATGATAATCATCTTTTCCATCAACTCCACTAGACACCAAATCCATCATCTAAACTGAGTCCTCATTCTCATTGTGATTAATAGCATGCACTTGTGCTAATAAACCAACATCTTCATTATTTTGTTCTTCACACCTTACCAATTCCATGTCTATATTCTCTATTCTCTTGTTGAGAATCATCATCCTACATTTGTAAGAGAAGAAAAACATAAGAAATATTTCAATTTTCAAAGATACTCCTACTCAAATGTTCATTACAGAATCTAAACTAACAAAAGGGTAACATATTAAATTATTAATGTAATAATGTATTATACATTTAAATCCTTAAATTGATAAAAATTAAAATAAACAAATAACAGACATTTCACCAGCCACACCATTTTCTGCATCTTGCGTGATCCAAGAGTCAACTGGATTGTCTAAGAAAATATTGTCAAGTGAGACAGGATTGGTGTTTTCAACACTCAAGACTTGCTTCTCCCTCAGTCTCAAGTTGTACTGAACATAAACTAGATCATTTAATCGTTTTTGCTGCAACCTGTTGCGCCTCTTTGTATTATGCACTTGGTCAAATGTGCTCCAATTATGCTCACATCCATTGGAGGAACAAGTTTGGCTAAGGATGCATATTGCAATTTTTTGTAATTCCGGAGCACATCCCCCATGTTCTTCCCACCATATTGCTAAAAAAATGAATAATTAGGTATAAGTTAATATTTTTATGAAACAATGGAACAACCATCAAGTTACATCTTACATACTTTGTGGAAATTGAAAAATTAATATCAATATAAATTACAAACACAATAGCCATACACCTGGTAGTTTTTTGTTTCTAGTCTTCACTACCGAACGAAGGTTGACCAAAATCTGAGTTAGCACGTGTAAAATCTTTGATCTACAGAAAATTATGAAATAAATAAATAATTTTCATATTCATGTTTTATGAATAATTGAATATATCTGCACGTTACAATATAATAAATACCTTTAACTTTGAAGTTTTACAAAAAAAGTACATGAAGGATTGCAACCACTGCTTTCTTTTGATCAGGTTCTAGGCGCAAAATGCATTGCTTCAACCCATGTCGAATCTCAAGATGCTGAGAAAAACATCAAGTCATCATGTCATCAACATCATATTAATCGAAATAGTAAAATACTAATAAAAAACAAAAACATTTGTTTGATATAGATTTTTATTTTTATCTTTGAGAATTCAGGTGCATATTGAAATGCTGGATTTAAAAAGTATCCTGCAGCATAAAGAGGGTGGTGGAGTTGGTCCTCCCATCTTTTGTCAATCAAGTCCCAATAAACTTTTTACCTCCTTTCATCTCCACCATAAATATCTCTAATTTTCATTTTAGCCCTATCTATTGCCTCATATATGTTCCCCATTTTTGGTTAATCATCACTATACACCAACCCCAAGACTTGAAGTAGAGGTTCTATAGTTTTTACTGGGCCAAATGTTGTCTTCCAAAAGCATGTATCCATGATGATCTCTTTTACTGCCTCTCCTTCAAGTTTTGAGAATCGAGAAATAACCCATGGATCGGATACAAACATTTTATGCAGCTTTATGTTCAAGTAAGCTTTGAAGCAAAATAAAATTTGCTGCAAATCTTGTTTCTCCAGGTCTTAAGATCTCCCTTTTGTTGGTAAAATCATTCCTCATTATGTGTAGCAACAATGTATGGTTGTATATAAATTTTGTTACTCTTATTGCCCTATCTATGCATTTCTTCACCCTTTTCATCTTTCCAAAGCAATGGGTGGTGCAAGGAGTCCAAAATAAATTGTAATCCTTTTCCAACGTTCTTCTAGCTGCAGCAAAATTTGCTGCAAGAAATCAAGAAATTGAAAAATGAAAGCATTAACATATAAAATTAAAATTTTGAAAAAGGATTAAAAGATAACAATTATTATGCAATATATTGAATTGGAGCAGGACAGAGTAAACTGAAAATTGAAAATGCAAACAATTATCAATTAGAAGGTTTGAAAGTTGAAACAATGAAATAATTACCTGCACAACATTCTCCTTTCCGACATGAAGCACCACTTGCTCTAACATCTTAAATAGATTGTTTGCATCTTTAATAATATCAGATGCATCAACAGATTTCAAAAAGCAATAATCCAAGAAATTGATCAATGTTCTGCACCTATTATCCTTCCAACCATCAGCCATGATTGTGCAACCAATTAAGCTCCATGACTCTTTAAACTCTTTTAAAGATTTTTCAATCTTTTTTGTTTCATTATTCAAAAACCTTCCTGCAATTTCCTTTCTGCTTGGAGGTTTCAAACTATGTCCAACTTCACATACAACTCTTTACATCTCATGAAAATAGGGAGAATTGGCTGCATTGAATGGGATTGCGTTTTATGATAAAAAAACCTTGCAATTGTTCTGCACATTCTTTGTCTTGCTTGTTTATCCATTGCAATTTTTAGGTTTAATTGTTTGGGAGGGGTAAACTTACGCATTTTGTCCACTACAAACTTGTCCAATGATTCACCAATATTTAAACCTTTCTGCGTATTCTCTTTTGTGTTTGAATCAAGTCTTAGTGCTCTTGGAGTTGGAGTTTCTACAACAAATTTTCCTTTTTTCAATCTAGACGCATTCAATACATCTATGCTGTCATCTTCACTATCATCCAAATCAAATGAAGCCATTTCTTGCATCCTTCTATTCATGTCTCATTTTGCAGATTTATACTCTGAAAGATTTTCATACATTGCTTCTTTAATTTCCTTTGGGACTTTTTCACATGGAAAAACCTCTTCTTTCACATGTGCAAGGTGTGAGAAGTCATGCACCACTAAGCAACCATTGCAGAAGAGAAAGAAGATTGAGAGAAAGAGGGGCGACAATGAGTGGTACAATTCCCAATGTGAGATCGTGCCCTATATTCAATAATATATACATTACAGGTTGGATTGGGTCTGTGTTACATCAGTCCAGACCCGATAACATCAATCATGTAAAGAATACATAAAAACATTAGGTCTAGATCCAGACCCGTCAAACAATATACATAATAATCAGTATATACATTCTCCCTCCCTCAAGTTGTGCAAGGTCTTGCACCATGGACAACTTTTTCTTCAAGAACCAAAAGCGTATACTGGTAAGGCCCTTAGTGAACAAATTTACCACTTGATTAGCCGTGGGAACATAGGCTGGTTCAACTTCTCTATCTTCTATCTTTTGTCGAATGAAGTGTTGATCATTCTCTATATGCTTTGTGCGACTGTGGTGAATGTAATTGAAGGCAATCTGTATGGTACTCTGATTATCGCATAAGAGAGTGGTAACAGAATAGATTTTTCGACCTCAGTCAAAAGATGTCTCAGCCATGTAGCCTCTGCTGTAGCAGCTGCATTAGATCGATACTCAGCTTCAGTACTAGATCGTGCAACTGCACGTTGTTTCTTGCTACTCCACGCTATCAAGTTCCTATCAAGAAAGACACAATATCGAGAAACCGACCGCCTGTCATTTGGATCTCTAGCCCAATCTGCATCTGTATATACATCCAGTTGATGTCGCTCCCCTTTGGATTTGGACTGATGATGAACTAGATCATCCCCAAGAGTTCCTTTTAAGTATCGAATGATTCTCTTAACAACATTCATATGCTCTGTTTGTGGGTCATGCATGAATTGTGAGACTTGATTCACTGCATACACAATGTCTAGTCTGGTAAAGGTGAGATATTGAAGCATAAGATTGCGATATTGCCTAAGATCTTCATATGCTTCCCCATCTTGGGAGTTGAGCTTATAATTTAGTACATTAGGAGTGGATAGTGGTTTGCAATCATTCATGCCTTCCTTATCCAATAGATCCAAAGTATATTTGTGTTGGATTAATGAAAAAGATCCATCCTGTCGATCCACCTCAACCCCCAAGAAATAATGCAAGATCCCCAAATCTTTCATCTTAAATTGTCGACTAATATCGTCCACATATATAAGAATCAAGGTGTGTACCTGACGATCTCGAAAAATAAACACTGAATGATCGAGGTGAGATCAATTAAATCTATGTCGTTGAACTTCAAGGGAGAAACTATCAAACCATGAACGAGAGGCCTGCTTTAACCCATAGATGGTTTTTCGTAGTTTGGAAACATGTGTGTTGGGGCTATGTTCTGCATAACCAAGGGGCTGCTCCATATATACCTCTTCTTTCAGACTGCCATGCAAAAATGCATTTTTGAAATCAAGCTGGTTGAAAGTCCATCTATACTGAACTGACAAAGACAAAATTAATCGAATATTTCCCATCTTGACCATAGGACTAAATGTCTTGTCATAATCTTGCCCGTATTATTGAGTGAAACCTTTCGCTACTAGCCTCGCCTTGCAGCGTTCAATGGATCCATCAGGTTTATACTTTATTTTATAGACCCATTTAGACCTTACAACATTTTTGTCTAATGGTTTAGGAACAATCTCTCAAGTCCCACACTCATGTAAATCTTCCATTTCCTCGTTCATAGCCTCAACCCATTTGAGTGACATAGATGCTTGTGAGAAATTGATCGGTTCATCCTGCTTTTTAATCTGGGAGATGAACAATTATAAGTCTGTAGAGAAGTTGTCATAAGTGACCCATCTTTCAATAGGATGACGAATCCTCTCAGGCCTCCTGCACTGCACAATAGGTCACTGAGCATTGTCTTTGTTTCGCGGCACATAGATAGCCCCTTGAAACTTTGTAACATCTGAAATGACGGGCATAGTAGTATCATGTGTATTTGGTGACTCTTCCCTTTGTGGGTGTACATCTGTGTTATTTCATTAAGCGGATATTGTATGACGTTAGGGAGCGTCGTGCATCGCCATTTGATCAAACACCTTAGCAGCGAGCCATGGTTAATAACCTTCAACGTCCTTACTGTGTCCCTCTACACTTCCTGAGCCCTCAGTATGAATCTCGTCGAACACAACATTTTGTGAAACTCTAATGCGACTAGTAGTGGGATCATAGCAGCGATAACCTCTGTACTGATCAGCATATCCAACAAACTTACACCTGCATGCTTTGTTTTGAAACTTGTCACGTTGAAAACTGTCAATATGAACATATCACATACAGCCAAACACTCACAATTCATTATAGTCAGGGTAAACCACAAAGAGTGTAAAATAAAGGGATTGATTCGCTAGCAATTTCATCAACAATCGATTTATGACACACAACGGAATGAAAAGCTTTCGTCCACAAGCTCAAAGGGATATGAGTGTCATGTAACATGCTCATGCACTTTTTACAACATGTCGGTGTTTCCTTTCCGCCACACCATTTTGTTATGGTGTCTGTGAACAAGATATTCGACGACTTATTTCATTATCTTGGAGAAAATCAGTAAATTTCTTTGATAAATACTCCCCACCACCGTCACATTGGAAATGTTGAATTTTGTACGAGAATTGATTACAAACTAAAGCACAAAATGAGCGAAAAAGCTTGAACACCTCAGATTTATGTTTTATAAAATAAATCCCAGTATATTTGGAATAACTATCAATAAATGCAACATAATAACGACTGCCTGATAAAGAAGATTGTGGGATCGGTTCCCAAACATCAGAATAGACAATTTCAAAAGGCATATAAGCATTTTGATTTATTGAGTGAAATGGAAGAACATGACTCTTACATAATTGACAACTGGAACAAAGAGAAATATGAGACTCAACACTCAAACTAGATTGTGGAACAAGTTCATTGGATATAAGTTTCTCAATAAATGAACGATTACAATGACCCAGGCGATGATGCCAGATCTCTGGCTTATTATACAAAGATAGACTTAAACAATCTTTGAATGACATTGGTTGAACTGGCTGTGAATTTGTCGAAGCATCACGAACAAAAGGAGACTCCTTGAGGACATACATATTTCCCTATCGTTCTCCTTCAACGAGCGTCTTCTTCGTGAGAAGATCCTTAACACATACAAAAAGAGTAAATTCGACAAAAGAATTAGTATCGTCGGCAAGTTTAGAAACAAAAACAATATTTTTGACAATGCTGGGAGAATGGTAAACATCAGATAAATGTAGTGAGGAATTGGGGAGTGAAAGGGAAATATTTTCAACATGAGAGATAGGATGGAGAGCACCATCTCCAGTTTTAATACTAAATTTACCACGATAAGGAATGAGTTTCAAAATCTTACCAACATCACCTGTTACATGTGCATCAACCTTGGAGTCAAATGTACCAAGTCCCTTGCTCGGTCTGTTTGAAGCTCAACCCTGAAAGAGAAGAAATCAAAAGATTCTTCACATTCTCCTTTTCATCACCTTTAGAGCCTTCCCCTGCTTGTCCTCTAGAAGAAGATCCAGCACCATTAAATTTGCCTTTGTTTTGCCGATTATGCCAGCAATTTGCTTTAATGTGCCCCTTTCTATTACACTGAAAACATGTTGGTATATTTCTAGAGTGTTGGTTTCTTGGGAACGAGTTAGGTGACATGTTGGGCATGAGAAGTAATCCACGATCTCCTTGATTGCCTCTTCCTTGTCCACGTCCACCTCGAAAACCCCCACATCCTCGGCCTGACACCATTCCTGTGACAAGTACCTCATGTATGCTGGAATTCAAAGCCATCTTCTCACCTCTAATGGTGACTTCATACTGCAATAGTTTCACTTGTAGATCTTCAAAACTTGGCAATGAAGGAAGACATAGAAGGGAGGTGACCAGCATGTGGTAGTCAGATCCAAGACCATTTAGTGCCTGTTGAAATTTTTTTTTGTCAGGAATTTTACAACCCACCATGACTAGTTGATCTGTGATACCATTGACTTTGTTCATGTATTCTGTAATTGATAAATTCTCTTTCTTCAAGAGCTGAAATTCTCTTTAAATATAGAATCATCGCCTTTGAATTCTGTGAATAGGTTTGCGCCAATATCTGCCACAACTCCCTAGCCGAACATTCATCTGGAATGGCTACTAATACCTTTTGGGAGAAAGTAGATGTAACATAGTCCACGATCGCCTGATCTTTTCTCCTCCATGTTACAAACTCTGGATTACGAACCAATCTGTTGGAAATCACCCCTTTATCATCCCGCTCTTCCTGCAGGACAAACTCTGGCAGTGCATGAATTGTTTCATCGAGGTGACCAGAGAGATCCAAACTTTTAATAAAAGGCAAAATTAGTCTCTTCCAGGTTGAGTAATTCGTGTTGTTCAATTTCTCAGATATGAGTTGACCAAGAAAAGTGGACGGAATGGAAGGAAAATCCATGAGGAAAGATAAACAGGAGTCGATGAAAGGAAGACAATATGAGGGAACACTCTGTCCAACAGTTTAATGGCCCATCAATACAAATTTGCCCTCCTTTTTTTAAGTGCGGACAACCTTGCTGCAGGCAGTCAGGAATAATCGTCCGTGCTCCCTTATGTTCTTGAGAAACAAAACATGATGACAATCTGAAATTTCGTTGGGTCGCAACCTTGGTTTGATTTTTAGAAGAAACAAACGTGAAAGTAAGAAAGGAGACTTCACGTTGGGATGACGGGTTAGGTCAGATATGAACAAATCAACTTAGAAGCCTTTTTAGGATTTGATTCAAATATGATTCAACGGTAGAGAAACCCAATACTGCACAAGAACTGAGAGAGAGAGAGAGAGAGAGAGAGAGAGAGAGAGAGAGAGAGAGAGAGAGAGAGAGAGAGAGAGAGAGAGAGAGAGAGAGAGAGAGAGAGCAACTGAGAAGGAAAAAATCGTAACACTCATTTAGGGCTAAACACCTCTTGTTTAAATAGAGGTTTAGCCTAATAAACAAATTACAAAGAGGTCTCTCATTATTTGTAAAATTCTAAAGAGTCATCTTTTAAGAATAAATAATAACTTTAAAGATAAAACATTTAAACTAACTAATAGTCGACTAGTCTTAACACTCCCCCTCAAGCTGGAGTATAGATATCGATCATGCTCTGCTTGTTGCAACATTTTGAGAAACTGGGCCTAGCAAGAGGCTTTGTAAACGTATCTGCAACTTGATCCTTTTAGTTCAAATGCTTGGTAGAGATATGTCCAGCTTGAACCATATCTCTTACATAGTGGCAGTCAACTTCAATATGTTTTGTCCTCTCATGAAACACAAGTTTATTTGCTATATACGTAGCTGCCTTGTTATCACACATCATCACCATAGGAGATGGGACCTTCACTTGAAGATCATTTAATACATTTCGAATCCACATCAATTCAGCTGCTGTTTGGGCCATAGCCCTATATTCTGATTCGGCACTCGACCTAGCAACCACGGTTTGTTTCTTACTTCTCCATGAAATTAAATTACCCCCCATAAAACACACAGAATCCAGTGGTAGATTTTCTATCCTTAACAGATCCAACATAATCAACATACTATCTCTAGGGTTCCCCCTTTCTTAAATAATAACCCTTTTCTAGGGGAAGATTTTAAGTACCTGAGAATCATCATTGCAACATTCCAATGTACTTTATTCGGATTTTCCATAAACTGGCTAATCTTGCATACTGCTAAAGCAATATCTGGTCTAGTCACAGTCACATATAGTAGCTTCCCTACTAATGAGCGATAACTTTTGCTATCCACAGGTTTCGACCCTTCTTCCAACAACTTAACTTTGTGATCCATGAGAATATTTGCTGGTTTGGCTCCCAACCTTCCTGTTTCTTTTAATAAATCAAGAACATACTTACGTTGAGACAGAACCAAGCCTTCACTGCTTCTGACAGCTTCTATACCCAGAAAGTATCTAAGAGGACCAAGATCTTTTGTAACAAAATGCTTTTGAAGATGAGCCTTTGTAGTTGCAATATCGTTCATATCATCTCCTGTAAGGATGATGTCATCCACATATACCACCATAACAACTAGACTTGAGTTAGTTTTCTTGATAAATAATGTGTGATCTGACGCTGACCTCTTAAAGCCAAACTTTGACATCACGTCAAACAACTTTTGAAACCATGCACGAGGACTTTGTTTTAGACCATATATCGACTTCTTTAACCTGCACACCTACTGCCACTCCCCCTCAACCTTAAACCCAGGAGGTTGCTGCATGTATACTATTTCTGACAGATCCCATATAGAAATGCATTTTTCACATCTAGTTGACACAGACACCATCCATGGTGAACAACTACAGAGAGAACTAGACGGATGGTACTCATTCGTACGTCAGGAGAGAAAGTTTCAAAGAAATCAACACCATATGTCTGAGTATACCCTTTTGCTACTAATTTGGCCTTGTATCTTTCAATAGAACCATCTGAGTGGTACTTAATGGTATATACCCATTTACATCCAACAATGTCTGCATCCACTGGGGGATTAACCAGGTCCCACGTCTGTTGAGACAATAAGGCATCCATTTCCTCTTGCATTGCCTGCTTCCATCTAAGCTCTACTTGTTGATAGTTCAAAGGAATAGTTTCAGCAGATAAGGCGGAAATAAAAGCTTTCATCTGACTTCCAATTCTGGCATCAGACACAAAATGAGATATAAGATATAGGGTACATTGTCGTGTCCCCTTACGTAGAGCTATTGGTCTGTTATCATCAACAGGAGGATCACTGTCATCAGGAATACTTACCTCAAGAGAAGAAGAAGGAGAAGGCTCAGGATAAGGTGGAGCTCTATGCACATATACCAATGGGGGATTATGAAACCGTGAGGAAGGTAGAGTGGGACCCGGTAATGGAGGTACAAATTCCAAAGGGAAAGGAGGAATAGGAAGGGGAAAAGAGTCATTTAGATAAGCTTGCATCTGAGATCCGGTATGAGAATAATATGGAACGAACTCCAGGAAAGATATATTCGCACTGACATACTCTCGATGAGAAATAGTCATAACATCGATAACCCTTTTGGTTCTTTGGATAACCTATAAAAATACATTTAATTGCTTGAGCTGCTAATTTATCACGGTCAGGTCCAAGTTTATGCGTAAAGCAAATACACCTAAAAACTTTGGGCGAGAAAGAGAAAAGAGGAGCATTGGGCTTCAAGATGTACAAAGGAATTTTGTCGTCCATGGATGATGAAGGCATACGGTTGATCAGATAACAGGCTGTGATAACAACATCACCCCAATAGAAAGCAGAAACATTGGATTGAATCATTAGGGTACGTGCTACATCAAGAAGATGCTTGTGTTTTCGTTCAACCACCCCATTTTGTTGGGAAGTATAAGCACAAGAGGTTTGAGGTTGAATGCCATGGTCTTGATAAAATTGCAACAAGGCTTTTATTTTGAACTCAAGCGCATTATCAGTGCGGATAATCTTAACAACAGATTCAAACTGAGTTTTTATTTCAAGAATCAATGACTTAATAATACTAGGAACTTCAAATTTAAGGAATGACATGACGAAGTTTGACAATGATGGATGACCAAGACGACGATGCCACTGAACAGGACTCGAGGAATAGTCGATTGCAGCAAAACTGTGCCCTATTGGATGATGTAAGTAGTAGACTCCATTTTCTTCAGAGCCTCTACCAATCTTCTTCTCCGTTAGCAAATCCTGAAAATGACAAACAACAAGATCAAATATCACTCTACAATTTAGCTCTTTTGTAAGACAACTCACTGAAAGTAAACTTTGAGGAAATGAAGGAGCATGAAGAACACTTTTCAAATGCAAGTAGGAAGATATAGAAACATTTCCCTGACCAACTACCAGAGAAGAGCTCCCATCTGCTAATGAGACTCCCTGATGAGTAGTTATATCCTTTAGATCTGAAAAATAATGAGAATTTCCACATAGATGTCTGGATGCACTTGAGTCAATAATACACTTACTATCATTGAGATGAAGATGGTTCCCGGTTGCATAGGCCACACCGGCTACAGGGGAGGAGGAGCTTGAAGGACGAAGAGCAACCAATTCTTCATATTCAGCACGACTCATGGAAATGCAGTCACTGGGAGACGAGGCTTCATTTGCATTTGCTACCTCTAGTTTTGTAACATTAGCTTTTGGAGTATTAGGCCTCGATGCAGGAAAGGAAGGCCGTCCATGTTTATCCCAGCAACGGTCTTCTAAGTGCCCGAATTTTCCACAAAATGTGCATTGAAGTTTACCTCTACCTCCCACACCTCTTCCACGACCACGTCCTCTAATGTTCAGAGTATTTCCACGACCATAACCAGAAGGAACAACTAAGGCAGATGTCTGGGATATAGGATGAGATTGTGGGAGAGAAAAAACAAGTCTGCTCAAGCGATTGTATGTATAAGCTAGAGTAGGTACATCAGATCCAGTTAACATTTGGACTTTAACAACCGAGAATTCGGAAGATAGCCCTGTGAGGAACCGAGCAACCATGGTCTGTTCTTGATGATCCTTATACTTTGAACAACACAAAGGCCTGTGAGCATTAAGCCTTTCAAAGGCAGCTTTAACAGATGCATAGTACTTGGCCAATGTTTGATCTCCCTGCTGCAAATTATATATTTGTTGTTCCACTTGCAGAATACGGCTCACATTTATTTCCTGAGAGTAAGTATCTCGAAGATTATCCCACATCTGTTTAGCTCTATTATAATAGATTAGACCGTCTGCAATATGAGGTTCAACACTGTTCATGATCCTTGACATAACAATGTCATTAACTTCATCCCAAGTAACATTTTTCCACTTTATCACTTGGTTCAATTTTCAGCAAAATATGTTTTCTACGATGTCCAGATACCGACATCATAAAGGTTCAAGACCACCTGGCATACTTAGTTTCATTTAATTTCACCGAAGACCCATATGAAAAAGGATTCACAAAAGCCTTATATTCCCCAGTAGATTCAGTCTTAGAATCAGCCTTCTGAGTTTCAGCCATAATGAAGAAAGCTTATGCAGGAAAAGATAACACTGCTGCAATGTACGACAACAAAAAATTAAAAAAAAACTTATAAGATTGAATCTGAATATGTTACGAACCCACAATAAGTTCGACACACTGCATAAGCAACGATACCCCACGATATTTTAAAGAAACACTACATCAGATTTGAGATCAGATCTGAGATCAGATCCAACCTCCTCTACAGGAGCAACCAACAAAAAAAAAACTCCATGCCACACAAAAAAAATCTGTGTATTTAATCACAACTATGTTAGAGGCTCAGTTCCAATGCAGACTGCTCACGATACAGGATTCACGTCAGAAAAAATATTGAACCAAGCGATACCCCATTCACGGCAACACAGTTCCGATGAAGACTGCTCATAGTACAAAAAAAACAGAAGTTGCGATACTCCATTCACGAAAACCCCAGATCGATCGAAGTGTTCCACCATACTAATCAGAAATTTCTTTTCTCATCCAGACCCAGGATTAACATTATAAGATTTGCTTCAGATTCACGACTGAATCTAGGTCCAGCTGATAAAATCAGCTCATGAAGACATCACAGTTGACGATATACAGTCCAGATGACAGCAATGTTGCCGAGCTCTATGGATCTGATTACAAATCTATGTCTTGACTCTTGTCAGACAATAGATCTGTTTTCAGATCTATGCCACCCAAATTAAAGAAGGTAGAGCACGCACCTTTTTTTTTGTCGCAGATCAAACTCTGATTTACGCTCCCATGACCTTCAGCTCTGATACCATGTAGAGAAACTCAATACTGCACACACACACACAGAGAGAGAGAGAGAGAGAGAGAGAGAGAGAGAGAGAGAGAGAGAGAGAGAAAATCGTAACACTCATTTAGGGCTAAACACCTCTTGTTTAAATAGAGGTTTAGCATAATAAAAAAATTACAAAGAGGTTCCTCATTATTTGTAAAATTCTAAAGAGCCATCTTTTAAGAATAAATAATAAATTTAAAGATAAAACATTGAAACTAACTAATAGTCGACTAGTCTTAACATCAACGATATAGACAAAGGAAAGGACGGGATTTGAAAAAAAAGAAGTCAAGATTCAAAGAAATCAATCAAATCTGATTTGATATGACTTGGAATGATAAAATCTGATTTGGAATGATCAGATCCGATGTTAGAGTGTAGAAGAATAATCGAGATTTAAAAGGATGTAAATCTGATCTGATATGATCAAATTTGATTTGACGCTGCTGAAAAAAAATCGATTTGACTTGACCAGATTCAATTTTAAGAAAAATAAGAGATTTTAAGAAAAGAAGGAAGATGACTAAACGATTTTAAGAAAAAAATTTGACCCAATATGATCAAATCAATTTTCAGGAAAGAAAGAGGATGAAATCGAAATCTGATTTAGAATCGAAAGAAGAAAGAAGAACACGACCTGATGATTACGCCTCAACCTGCTCTGATACCATGTGAGAAGTCATGCACCAGTGTTCAACCACTACAGAAGAAAAAGAAGATTAAAAGAAAGAGGGGCGGCAATGAGTCATACAATTCCCAATGTGGGATCGTGTCCTATATTCAATAATATATATGTTACAGGTTGGATCGGGTCTGTGTTACATCAGTCCAGACCCGATAACATCAATCATCTAAAGAATACATAAAGACATTAGGTCCATACCGAGACCCGTCAAACAATATACATAATAAACAATATGTACATTCTCAATACAAGGTGTTGTTTTAACCTATTTATGCCACCAGACATCTCCTTTCCATAATAACAACACCTAACTCTCTTGTTTTGCTTGTCAATGAGTCCATGTACCCAACCAAGATCTTTATCCTTTGTCTTGCGGACCTCTGATGTGTCTCCCATATTTTACATGCCAATTTTTAGAAAAAATCCAAAAAATGTGCAGCATATAATTTAGCAGGATGCAATATGCACACGAAGGCCAAAAAACTTGTGCAAACATCCCCAATTGTTCAAAACTGCACATTGCATACAATGTTATGAAAAGCATTGAGGCATAGCGAGACGTAAGCCTCATATTTTTTAAACTTAAAAAAAAAACTTTAAAAAATATCTAAAAATATAAATAAATAAAAAAGCAACTCCTCTTCACAAATTACTGCCTTCATATAAATGTGTATATAGGGACAAAAAATGCAATCTTATCCAAATAGAAGAGAGTACAAATAATTAGAACACTTCTTGTGTTCGCAAAAACAAAAAAAATAAATGAATGGCTCACATAAAAAAGAATGGAAAGAAAAATTAGAACCAACTCTAGAGATAGAGAGCGACAATCTTCTTCTTCTTCCTTTTGGTAGAGAGACATAGAGGAAGAGAGACAATGAGAGGGAGAGCGACAGACGAGAGAGAGAAATGAGAGAGGGAGAGACAGAGAGAAAGAGAGAAAGAGTGGGAGAGCGAGAGAGACAACGAGATAGGGAGAGCGAGAGGGAGAGGCAGAGAGAGGAGAGCGAGAGGGACTAGAGAAAAAGAGAGGGAAAGGCAAAGAAGAGAGAGACAGTGAGAGCGAGCGACGAGAGGGAAAAGGGTAGAGTGCCATAAGTATCGGGCTCCCCTCGTATTTAGGGTCAAATGGGGGCTTTGCCCCCCAGTTGACTGAGGTGCATGCCTCAGCCCAAGGCACACCTTGGCATGAGGCGTGCTCCTCATAGCCCCCAAGCCGTGCGCCTTGGGGGCTTTACACTTTTTAAGTGCGTCTCAAGGTGAAAGATAACTCGCTTTGAGGCGAGGCACGCTTTTTGCGCCTTGTGGCGTGCTTTGAATAACATTGATACTTAATGATTATAAAGAAAAAAAGGTTAGAAAACCCTAAAACTTATAGGGAAACCCCACACTATTGGGGGGTTTTCACCATTTTCTGTACCATGTTTGTGTGTGTGCTGCGTGGACTGGGATGACAAAATAAACCCCCAATAGTGTGCATCGTGCACACTGTGATATAGGGAAACACCCAATAATGTGGACAAAAAAGAAGAAGAAATCTATGGCCCAACAAAGACGAGTGAGGGCCTCGCTTCAGAGAGAGAGAGAGAGAGAGAGAGAGAGAGAGAGAGAGAGAGAGAGAGAGAGAGAGAGAGAGAGAGAGAGAGAGCCTGGCTGCCGGCAGCAGACGGTGGTCGCCGGCCTCGCTGCTGCTGCTAGGGCTCGTGGACTGGAGAGCAAGAAGCAATTGGAAGGGTCAATCATCGAGACCTTTCTCGAAAAAAAATCCTTAATATGGTTAAAACCGGTTCATATTGAAACAAACCGGTACAAAACCCAATTTGACTCGATGAATCAGGACCGAATCAGCTCATGCCGTCTCAATCCTGAATCGGTGGGTCACCGAGTCAGACGATTCCCAGCCGATTCATGCTCGATCCTGGTCAAAACAGGATTGTCCTGAATAGGTGGCCCAGTTAATGGGTGATCCGATCTGACTCGGGCGATTCCCAAGTCGGGTCTCCAGGTTTGCCAACTATGGCTTTTGGGCTACTTAACTTGGCATTTTAGCTGAAATTTTGTTTATCTGAAATGAACCTTAATATCTGCCATCCCTCTTACAAGGAATTTACCAGCTTACACCTTTTTGGCCTTTGATCTACTTCACTCAAAACTTTCACTGCATCTAAAAAAAATAGTGACTAGTGGTAGTTTTTATAGTAGTAATGCAATAGATTCATCTTTCTACTTATTGCACTGGCTTTTCTGTTTCTGATAATCTCAGATAATGAAAACTGTCTTGTTATCATGTCTGTTGATTACTAATACTTCACCTGTTTGTGTGTGCATAAAGTGATCCATTTCTACTGTGTGGTAAATTCTTTTGTCACTGATAACATGTGATATTGCATTAGTGTTATATCCAGTGACTACTATTGTTTGACCTGATTGTTTGTCTTTTTGGTTACTTATGCTGCTTAGTCTGTCCCTGCTACTTCCCTTCTTGGTCGAGTTATTCCTGAGTATCTCACTTTATGGCATCAGATATTGTCTGTACTGTGTCCTGTTCATGCTCTGTTCTATCACTGCTGACACTAGACCTCTTTTCTGTTGCAAAACTGGATTGTTTTCTGATGTCTTGCTCCTCTTATCAGCTGTTTCTCATGTTATAATGTGCTAGGTCTCTGTCTTGCACTAAATTTTCTCTCTTCTAGGTTATAGCTGAGATCTCAGCTATTTTTTTAAGATTCCTTTGGTTCTTTCTTTTATGTGAATACTCGTAACAATTATTAGATAATATTAAATTAATTAATTAAGTTTTTTTACCATGGTTTTGTCTTGTACTTGTGCATTTTCACCATAGGCTTGTTGGTTATAACTTGTAGCCTCTGTTTTTCCTAAATTTCTAGTGTTTTTCATGCCTTTTGAGTTGGATTTGGGATGATTACAACAAATCCTAAATACAAGTAGCTGCCTATTTGCATGTCTCTTTTCCCTTTTTAGTATGTGAATGCTTTTGCAAAGAGGCTGATCATTTTCTTTGAACTTATTCCATATTTGCTGTCCGCAGATGTTGGAGTTGATGCAAACGACTGTATAAAAGTTTTTCTTGGTATGCTTGAGTCCAATAACTTGTATTCCTATGTTTTATCTTTGCCTTCGCTCTATAATATTTTTTGGAACTATTGCTGGGTTCAGTAGTTGAACATGGTAGTTGGAACCCAAAAGGTCATTTTCACTCAGAATTGCATTGATTGACTTGGCAAACTAGGCAAGTTAGGTCTTAGCTTTTACTTATTTTTTAAAATAAGAAAAGTACTTGAAGAATAATGGGAAAATATATTAAAAATAGAAAATATGATTAATTTAGAAAATATACATTGTGTATGAGAGTGAGGGTGGTTGGGATTTTCTGAATGGGGCCTTGGTCCTAGAGTCAATGTGAGTGTAGCAGAGATGCCTATGTGGTCAAAAGCTTGTGTGGTCCCCAAACATTAAATGCCATGAAATGACACGGATCCCAATGCACTCCATAATGAACTCTAAGAATTGAAACATAATACATTTGGATAAAAAACATAAGTACTAAAATGAAACACAATAGAATGTGAATGAATAACTGCATTAATAAAGAACATTAAAAATACATTTTAATCCTCAGTACACTACACTAAAAAAACACACAAAAAGCCTAAAACTATCCATCACTCTTTCACCTTACAAAACACCTACCCACCCACATTTATAGGGGAAGAGGGGACAAGAGAGGGATTAAAGGAGAGCCAATCTCCAACGCCTAGTTTGACTAGCCATTGGACCTATTCCAACTGCTAGATATCTAGCCGTTGGACTAGTCTCCAATGACTAGATAAAGTCAACTTAGGTTGACTTAAACAATATATATAATATATATATATACATATATATACATACATATATATATATATATATATATATATATATATATATAATATAAAGTAATACAAATAGTACATACATTTTAACACCCCCCTCAAACTTTCAGTTATTCAATGTAAATTTGCAAATACAAACTAAGGACCCATTTCATAAAAGTTTTTCATTTGATTTCATCAAGTTCTTCCAATCGTTCCTTTGTTAAAGGGTGCTTTTGATCTTCAAACATATGCATAATTATACAGAGGATCTTTAGGATCTTCAATATCATCAATTCTTGAGAACCTATACATAGAGTTAACAAAAGATCCCAACCATACACATATATATCATAAGAAGATTTCAAAACATAACTATATTAGTTATATATATTGGAGAGAGGATGACCAAGCACACCAAAAATACAATATATAGAAAATATTTAATAAGACAACTTAACATTTTCCAAAATTATTTAAGGTAGAAAAAATCATTATTTTTTCAAAACACAAGTCATTGAGAGTCACTTCAATAGATAATTTTAAGAAATCATAGTTCTTAATTCACAAGAGAACATAATTGCATATATAAAGGGAAAGAAATACATCCGGCTCATAAATCATTAATTACTTTAAACATTCATGAAAACATGCATTATTCAAAGTCAATACACACATATATTTATCATGAAAAACATATTAATGCATAAAAGGCATGAAATATAGTTTTTTAAAACAACATCAATAAGTAACTCACAAAAGAATTTAACTCATAAAATCCCACAAAGGAGAGTAAATTTCTAATAGATAGATTTCTTTTTAAGACCGAAACATTTTTACACAGTGGAAAATATAATGATTCAAATCATTCAATAAAGATCAAGACAAGACAAATATGACCAACATGAATCAATCAACTATTTCTTTTTAGAAGCAATATTAACCATGCAACTAATGCATAAATAAATGAACCATGCAATAGTTTAGAATTAATGAAAAAGTCACTCTTGGACCACGTACAAGAAAACCTTTCAAAAGAAAACAACGTATGAAAGATAAATATGAGCCAACTAAGGACATACAAAAGCACAATTCAATGTGCACAGTCACAAGTCCATTAGGGACAACACAAAAAGCGGACAAAGGTGTAATGACCCCAACTCATCCCTATGAAAAGTGTTTTTTTTATTTATTTTTAAAACAATTGCGGAAACCAAAACCCAATGATCCCACAAGTGATCTTTACATTGAACCAACTAATCAAATAACTAATTTTATTAATCAATAAATAAATGCCTTAGAACAAAATTAAAATAATGAATATAATTCAGAGCCACACTGTCAAGAAATATCAAAACTAGTCACGTGATCTCGCAGGCTCTTTGTGACAGTCAGTTCCATCACTAAGCTGCAGGTCTTGAGAAAAACATTTGAAATACTAGGTAAGAATCAAAGATTCTTTGTACGAATTCTTCTAAAAATCCAAGTAGAAAAGAATCGTATAAATCAAATTCATGCAAAATATTCAGATGAATATAACAACAACAATCTCATAAACCATTTACTATTCAAGCATTTAAAAGCAAGTATTATGCAATAACAATTTTTTACGTGAAATAGAATAAGTAATAATGCATGAACTAATGCAGAACAATAAAAATGCATGATTCAATGCACATGCATGAATAAATTATTAAGTCATTATGAAAGTTCTCTTTTGCATGCATGTTTTAGTTTGATTTTTCATTAAACCCGTGGATACTCAAAACAGACACAACAATTCTCGAAGTTCAAGATAGGTTCCCAATTGTAGCTTAACACACAATTTATATTTTGTGATTGAGTTTTACACTTATCCTTTGACCAATATCAGGAATCAACACCATCCATCAGAACATTAGAAATCAATATCTAATGTCGGAACATCAGAAAAATCAACATTCACTGATGCCACTTTCTTGGTATATCAATAATAACAGTTGTCACAACACCACCCCAAGGCAAAATAACTGAAAACTCAGTAAAATCGTGGCCGGGAGGCGAACCACCATATCGGGTTCAGGGGCACAAACACAGACGGAGTTTTAGTATCTTCACGGTTTCTCCAAAACCACCATCCAGAATTCTCGTACTATGAAAATGACATCCAGGAATAAAATTAATTATACTGTTTATCTCTTTTATCTTTTTAACAATAAATCAAGTTCTTTACACAAAAGCTATATTGCAAATCAACATGCAAAGCCCAACACGGGACCTGACCCGTTACAATTTTAACAATGCAATTAAATTAAAAAGCTAATAATTTCAAAAGTAAATTTTGCAATGCATAAACACAAATCTTGGAGCAACACATGCTCTTGGCCCACATGGCCTACAATGGTTCACATCTGACCATCGATGCATCTTATGCAAAATCCTCAGTGAACATGCAAACACATAATTATTCAAACATGTCCACAATGCACATTGTTTCACACACAACAAGAATGTACATATAAAACAAATTTCATATGCACACGAACAAATGCTTGCAACATGCATTTTTCATGATCCATCAAATGTATAAACTCTCAAATATGCACATGGACATCTTCATGCCTACATCGAATTACATTTCAGATTTTTCAATATGTATGACCTAACATTCACAACGTACCAATGAAATGTATGCCATGCCCCATCAATATTCAATACATGCATCACCTTGTACCATGTCAAATATGATCGGTTTGCACACAAACAAGGGTTGGCAAATCTGGTTTCGATTTCACATGTGTAACAAGTGGCAAATCTTGTCCAGATTGCACATACGTAATCAGTGTCAAATCTGGTCAAGATTGCACCCATATAACATGTAAATCTGGTCCTTAAACAACTTTAAGGCCATGTACGTCGACATGCTATCATCAGCATGTCGTGGCTACATTATTGGGAACAATAACATCATTGTGTGAACCAGTCCGATCAGCATGTATTCTGATCTGGTCAGCACCGATGCATATATATACCAACTGCAAAATGCAGAAAAATAACATGTTGGAAATACTTTGCTGATGCATATTTATGCAGAGAAATACCATACATGCATATAGTTATTCAGACGTAATTATTTCTGAAATCATTTTTGACAGTCACTAATTTTCTGCACATATATAAACACAACTTGATGACAGTCTTGCAAACATAGTTATTAAAATCAACATCATCGTGTAAACCACTCTGATCAACATGTATTTGGGTCTGGTCAACACCCAATACAACACGTATTTGGGTCTGATCTGTCACCCGAAAACTGCATGTATTTTTGGGTCTGATCAACACCCAATACTACGTGTTTGGGTCTGATCAGTACCCAAAAACTGGGTATTTTCGGGTCTGATCAGCACCAAATACTACATGTGTTTGGGGTCTGATTAGTACCCAAAAACTTGGTATTTTCGGGTCTGATCAGCACCCAATACTACATGTGTTTGGGGTCTGATTAGTACCCAAAAACTGGGTATTTTCGGGTCTGATCAGCACCCAATACTGCATGAACACATAAATAAAGCCCATTCATATTGTGATTGGATATCACAATTGCACATCATTGATGGAAAATTGCTTGTGATGAATAATATCTATTTGGGCTCCCTTCATAAGTTTTGTTTTCGATAAGCAATATGGGGAATGACCTCCATGGGATTTGAACCCAAGTCGCTTCAATGAGGATACTGTCACCTTATATCTAGTTGGGCTCCCTTCATAAGTTTTGTTTTCGATAAGTAATCTGGGGGATGGCCTCCATGGGATTTGAACCCAAGTCACCTCAATTAGGATGGTGTCACTTTACAATCCAGCTATCTCATTTGATCCCTTGTTTCATAAGATTTGGCAGACGCTTCTCATTTATTTTCCCATCATATGCACCAAATATAGCTCCTCTCTAGCCAGATCCTACCCTGCTAGTTTTTCATTTTATGATTTCTGCAACATATCGTTAAAATTGCCCTTTCTGAAATTATGCTTTTTGTTGTTTTTTCATAGAAGGGACAACATTATGAGCTGCAACTGTATTCAAGTAGATTAGTTTGATTTTGATTTTTTTTATTTTAAATATCTTAAATTCTTAATTATAGAGGTTTTGTATTGAACTATGAAACTTTCATTTTTCTGTTTGTGCTTCAGTGAGTAGCCATGAAGAGATAGATCGAAGTGACAGTTCTTGTGTTCAACTTGACATGAATCAGTTTTTCGGGGAAGATGGAAAGATATATGGTTACAAAGGTTTGAAGGTGATTCACTTTTGTTAACTTCTAAGGGAATATGTGCTTTTCCATTCAGGATTGTAATTGGCCTGTTAGCTTGTATTGTACAATATTTATATATTTTTCTTCTTCTTACCATGTTGCACTGTGGTTCATAGAAATGTCTTTTTTGTTTTTAATTGTTTTGGGACACATCCATCAAAGCTAGAAATGTTATACAGTTCTATAACATGCTATGTGATTTTCTTAGAAATGTTTTCTTTGGATGACTTCTTGTGCCAGTATGACATGGTTCTCATGATTTAATATTATTAGTTGTAATCTTCTTTTTTCCCTTTTCCCTTTTTTTCTTATAGCATTGCAGTTATTTTTCTCATATCCTATGCTTGTCCACCAGCTTTTCATCCTTTCTCTTCTACATGTTACTGATACTTTTTTGTTTTTAGCTTCAGTAGGCATTCTGATACTTTTCTAACAACACATCAACTATTAACTGCTTAATCATGTGGATTTTAAAATCATGCATGCAATGCCCAGCTGTTGTCTTTTAGATGATTTACTTCTTGCCAAAATCATCACATAGGTCATAGCTGGGTTTTGAATCATGGAGAAGATGAAGACGTCACAATCTTGATAGTTGTTAACTTGGGCTTGCGTTCATCTACCAGGCCATCAAACACCAGTTATTTGTATTTTTCCTTGAAACCAAAAACGAGTAACATGTCTCTATTAATCATTGTGTTAATATCATCAGACAAAGTTGTTCTTGAATTTTGCATCAGTATCAAAGATGGTTTTAAGTCATGTGGCATGGAATATGAACCCATCAAAATAGTGACATTTTGCTGTGATCTGCATTCATTTTTTAGACCCTTCAGTATCATTTGTATATGTGTAATTTCACTTATTTTTCATAAAAAAAAGAGCAATAATTGGTCATATTTATGTTAAAATACAGTTTGACTGCTGGTGGTAGGACACTGTAATGTCGTGTATTTTTCTATGATTTTTAAATTTGAAAAATTTGACTTTTTTTAACTAAGTATTTAATAAAAATGATAAAATTGTACGAAAATATCTTTAAATATAGGTGACGTCAACTGGGTCTGGGCGTGGCCCGGATCCTGCTAGCAAGACTTTGATGAGCTAATTAAAGTTTGTGAATTTTTTAACCTTTAAATTTAAGCAAAAATCAAGCATAATTCGAGTTAAATTCAGGCAAAATTCGAAGGCAAAAATAAGGTATGAATACCATTAGATGCGCCTTGTATTTCAGAGCATGTTGGTGTCTTGTTTTTCTGAAATTGGGTTACGGTTGGCCCAAAAATTGCGTTTTAAAAAAATTACCCATCTCTATTTTTCCCTTTTTCTGGATTGGATCGGACTGGATTCACTCCGTTTGATCCAAGTTAATATGGATTTGGACCCAGTCCAGGACCCATATTAACTAGGGTCTGGTACATGTAGGATCCATATGAATTTTGGATATAGATATTGAATTTGGATTTGAATCCATATATGGCCAATTTAAAACTTTAAAATCAAATCAAAATTTAAATTGGTTGGGTAGAGTTCTACTTGGAGTAGAACTCTATTATAGGAAGACTTCCAGAGGAGGGCGACACCCTCTGGAATATTCTTAGAATATGATATTTAATAATTAAATATTAAATAAATAATAAAATAAAAATAATTAATTAAAAGGGGGATTATCTAGAAATTTGGTAGAACTCTACTCTCTAATAGAGTTCTTTAGAGGGGACGTCACCTTCTAGAAAGACCTTTTAGATAAGAATAAAAAAAAATAATAAGATAAAAAAATGAATTCCGAAAAGAATATAAAAAGAGGGGTTGGACTCCTCTCTCTCTAGATTCGTGATTCTAGAGAGAGAGGGAGAGAGTTCGAGAGAGAGAACCCAAATTCGTTGGAGAGAGAGAGAGAGAAAAAAAGAAAGGAAGAAAAGAATAGGAAAGAGGAGGAAAATCCAGTTTTTCTTTCCACATCCGTCGATTTTTCAAAAATTTCTATGCTTCGATTTAAGGTACGGGTTTCTCTCTGGGTTCTTACAGGAAGAAATAGTTTTAAATATGGTTCATGTGTAAGTTTAGATGGGAATGCGAAATCTGATTAAAAAATATGTATAAGCATGTGTATTAAGTTACGATTTCATATATTTTTTATTTGATATGAGCATGCTGTTTAAGTATGTGTTAACCTTTGTTGATTTTCGTTATGCATAGATGCATGCTGTTGATTTCTTCTTTTAGTTAAGCATGCTGAATATATATATGTGTGTGTGTGTGGATCGATCTTGATATTTGATGGTTCTTTCTATGTTCTGGAAAGAAATATATAATATTGCTTGGGATCAATATTGGATTTGATTTAGACTTGCCGATTTGCTTAAGTGTCATTTTTGAATCAGATTTAACTATATGGTTATTTTTGTTGACTGTCATGAGATGTAACAATATGTAATTTTATGATTGTTATCATATTCAAAAACATGTAATTTGATGCCTGTTATCAGATTCAAAAATATGTAATGTGATGACTGTTATTAGATTCAAAACTATGTTATCTGATGACTTATTAGATTCAAATATATGTTATTTTGATAATTGTATGCCGATGTGACTATATGTATTTTTTGGTACTCTTATCATATCTGGTTTTATGGTATTTTGTTAGCTGTTATAAAATCTGATTACATGCGAATTCGTTGCCTGCTATCAATTTTTTATTATGTTATTTTGATGACCGTTTGCCGATTTGATTATGTTATCTTTAGATGATTGATATCGAATCTGATTATGTATCATGTTGATGACTGTCATCAGATTTGACGAATATGATTATGTGTCATTTTGATGACTATCATCATAATTGACTATGTTATATTTCTGATGACTGTTATCAAGTCTGATTTTATGTTATCACCTTGACTGTTATCGAATTTGTTTGTGTTCTTTTTGTTGACTGTTATAAAATTTGATTACATGTGATTTTGTTAGCTGTTATCCAATCTGATTACATTTGATTTTGTTAGCTGTTAACAAATTTGTTTGTATGTCATTTTGTTGGTCATATCTGCACATATCCCGTGTGTGCAATCTGATCCGGTCTACCACCTTACACCGTGTGTGCAATCTGATTAGATCTGCACCATATCGTTTTTGTGCAATCTGATCAGATTTGCCACCTTATGGTGTGCGTGCAATCAGATCAGATCTGCACCATATCGCGTGAGTGCAATTTGATCAGATGCACCATGTGACTTGTGTGAAATTCGATGCACCATGTGGCATGTGTGCAATCTGATCAGATCTTCACAGTGTATGCTTATGCAATCTGATCAGATTTTCCAATGATTTGTGTTTACGCAATCTGATCAGGTTTGGCAATGTGTTGTGCATGTGCAATCTGATCTGGCTGCGATATGTTGAGTATGTGTAGTCCGATCAGATAGGTAAATTATGTTGTGTGCTTGTAACCTTGTCAGATTTACTAGTCCGATGTGTTTGCAATGCTACGTAAATCTGAAAAGTTTTGCTATGTTCAGACCCGCATTCATGTTGATTGCAGGATTATGTATCCGATTATATGTTTTGATTTGGTTATGTATGCTTATACATTCAAATACCATGTTTCAAATGTGCATATCATACACATAAATCTGAAGTTTATTTTGATGTTTGCATAGACATGATCATATGCATGTTTGAGTGTTTATGCATGAAATTGATCATGATAATGTGTCTTGCAGGCATCTGTCTGCATGCTTTAACATTTGGCTTTATGTGCATTCATGTTGTGTGTTTGAATATGTATTGTGAACATGTTTTGAAACAATGTGTGTGTTGTATGTGCACTAAAATTTTGCAAAAGATGCATAAATCACTTTTGAGATGCTTTGGTGGTCAGATGTGAACCACTGCGGGCTGAGTAGGCCAGGAGCATGTGTTGCTCTATTATTGTTGATTTTATTTATGCATTGCAAAATTTATTTTTGAAAATTGTTGGTTTTTCAAAATTTAATTATATTGTTAAAATGTAGCGGGCTAAGTCCCAAAATTGGTTTTGCATGTGGATTTGCAAAACGGTTCATGTGTAAAAAACTTAAAATTATTTTAAAAGGTAAAAGTGACTAAACAATGTAATTAATCTCTTCCTTGATGTCCCTTTTACAGTGTGAGAATCTTGGATAACGGTCATGGGGGACCTTGATGATACTAAAACTTCGTGTGCGATTGTGCCTTTTAACTCGATGTGGTGGTTTACCTCCCGGCCACGGTTTTAGGAAGATTTCAACCACTTTGTCTATGGTGTTGTTGTTGACTCAGTTGTAGTTTTGGTATACTAAGAAAGTGACGTCAATGGTTGAGGATTTTTATTGATTTCCCGACATTATGTGATGATTTCTAATGTTCTGATGGATGATGGTGATTCTTGATATCGGTCAAAGAACAAGTGTGAAACTCAGTAATAAAATACAAATTATATATTAAGCTACAATTGAGAACCTAATTTGGACTTCAAGAATTTGTGCCCATGTTGAGTATCTGCAAGTTTATGAAAAAGTGGAAACTAAATTTGTGTGCATTTAATAGAGAAATGCATGCAAAACCAACTCTTATAAATAACTTAATAAGTTATTCATGCATATTTACTGTTCTGCATTAGTTTATGCATTCATGCTTATTCTGTTTCACATGATATTTGTTATTGCAGATACCCGTTTTCAAAAAACTGTTGTAAAGGGCCTGGTGATCAGTGATAGGTTGACTTGTTAGCTGGTGGAGACTGCAAACCTATGACTAATTTTGGGTTCCCTCACAAAGTGACTCATTATGTCCTAAACAATTTTACTGTTTCAGTTTATTTGACATTTATTTATTAATCAATAAAGTTTGATTCTTTCCTCTTTTATTCAATTTGGTATATTAAATCTGTGAAACCCCAAATCCTTGAGCTTGTTTTTGCAATTGTTTTAAAAAATTTCCTACTATTTTTACGAGGATTAGTTGGGGTCGTTACAGACACAGTCACTGATATCACTGGTATTTTGAAAATATCACAATAATATTGGCAAATTGAATGAAACCTAAAGTATTAGGAAAATCTCATGGTATTGTCAAAATATCAGCAAAAAATATATACTGCATTATATAATGGCATAACAACAATGCTCGTTTTTGCCTTTTTATTAAGAAACAAACTGTTTAGTGATTAAAAATTGAAACGGTAAAAAAATTTGAAAAGAAAAGCAGTCCTGTACTCCAAATTTGATTTTATTTGGTTTGAAAACCAAATCAAATACAGATTTTATAAGATTTGGGATTTTTTTCTGAACTTCTTAGTTTTAAAAAAATATCAAAGGTAAAGGATTTTAAAAACTAAGAAAACTATTATTGTGTACTAATCTATTGTTCTCTACTAATCAAAGCAGTATGAAATTCCAAAAATGGACTTTTGTACTGATTTGAGAAAATCCCAAATAGAGCAACAATGGTTTTGATAGGTATTTTCAAAGAGGGTCACCTTCAGTACTTTGTAAAGGTTTAAAACTGTGGGTTTTAAAAAGTTTTAAAGGGTAAAAAAGGAAACTAAAATACTAATGTTAGTATGGGTTTTAATTTTTTAAGGGTAAAATTGGAAAACAAAAACCAATGATTTAATGCTCATAAATGGATTTACGAAGCCCTTTCGCTCGACTGACTGGGTTTCTAAAGAGGTGCAGTCAAATGCAGCGAGAGAGGGAAAGAAGTGGAGAAGGAAGGAAAGAATGGAAGGGAAGGAAAGGAACAGAAGGACGGAGGGAAGATGAGGAGGAAGGAAAAGAAGATAAGAAAAAAAAGGGAAAGAAGAGGACAACGGGAGAGGGAGGGAAGAAAGGGAGAAAAAGGGGAAAAGATGAGAAGGATAGTGGGAGAGAGGGATGGAAGGGAGGAAGGGAAGAAAGGAAGGAAAGATGTGAAGGAAGGGAAGAAAGGAAAAACGAAAGAGAAGAAAAAAAGAAAGAGGAAAGAGGAGAAGGAAAGAAGGAAGAGGAGAAGGAAAGAAAGAAGCGGAAGGAGGCAAAAAAGGAAAAAGTAAAAAGTAAAAAAGAGGGAAGAAGTGAAAAAAAAATCCCAAGATGCCTAGGGAAAAGTTTTTGAAATTATGCACGTGAACTTGATGATGGAAGGTATTTTGCTTATATTATGAAGGAAAATTTTCAAGAGGGTTCACATGTTTTAAATATCATTTAGCTGGTATAGCATGCAAGGATATTGTGTCATGCCCAAAAGTGCCAAATAATGTGAAAGAAACAACACTGAGAGCAACTCGTGAGCTTGAAAGTCAACCTTCTAAGATGTGAAAATCCATGGCTACTTCAACACTTCAAGTGGGCAAGCAAGTGCATCTTCTTTAGGTAGCACTCCTTTTTCTTCTACTAGTTCATTTCAAGGGACAAATGTAAATCAAACAAAGCAATAGATAGTTGGGATTTTTGGAAAGCAAGAAGAGTACATTGATCCTCTTCTTTTTTATTGTATGACAATGAATAATGTGCCCTTTAATTTGCTCCAATTTAAAGAGTTAAAGATTTTTTCTATTGTTGTTTCAAATCATGGTTCATGATATTTTCCACTAGGTAGTGAAGAAAATAGGAGCATATGTTGATGAAGTGAAATCTACATGGTCTCAAACTAGATGTACACTTGTATCCTGTGTCACATGGGTGCGGGTGCGGGGGTGCGGCAAAAAAAAAATATATTATATAATTTTTAAGTTTTATCAGTTAACACCATTAACACTAATGAAATAAAAAACAATTATCACAATATCATCAAATCAATTCATCATGCATGCAATAAATCAAATTAACAATCTACAATTCTATTGGTGTCTCGAGGAGGATTCAGAATCAATGTGGAATAAGATAGCGGGTGGTATGAGAAAAGTAGCTAAGGAGGTATTGGGTGAGTCTAAAGGCGGTGCACCACTAGGTAAGGATACATCATGGTGGAACGAGGATGTCAAATTAGCTATTAAGGTTAAAAGAGAGTGTTATAGAAATCTAAGTAAGAGTCGTGATAATGAGAATTTGGAGAAGTATATGATAGCAAAGAAGGAAGCTAAAAAAGTTGTTCGAAACGCGAGGGCTAAGGTATATAAGGAGGTTTATGACAAGTTGGATACCAAAGAAGGCGAGAAGGATATTTATAGGCTTGCAAAGATGAGAGATAGGAAATCGAAGGATTTGGGTATGGTTAGATGTATCAAAGATGAAACGCAAAGGGTTTTAGTCAAAGATGAGGAGATTAAGGAGACATGGAAAGATTATTTTGATAAGCTATTTAATGATAGTCATGCTCAAGATCTTGGAGACTTCTCCATTCCTTTTCATGAGATAAATCGTGACTTCATGCGCAAGATTCAAAAGAAAGATATTGCAGAGGCTTTGAAGAAAATGAAATCAAGAAGGGCAGTTGGCCCGGATGGTATACCTATCGAGGCTTGGAAATGCTTGGGAGAGAAAGGTTTAGAATGGTTGACAAATCTTTTTAACTTGATTTGGCGAACAAATAAGATGCCTAATGAGTGGAGGAAAAGTACTTTGGTGCCTTTATATAAGAATAAGGGTGATATACAAGATTGCACAAACTATCGTGGTATAAAACTCATGAGTCATACTATGAAACTTTGGGAGAGGGTGATTGAGTCTAGGTTGAGGAAGGTTGTCATGATATCGGGGAATCAATTTGGTTTTATGCCTGGAAGATCAACTATGGAAGCTATACATCTTCTTAGACAACTTATTGAAAGATATAGAGAGAGGAACAAAGATTTGCATATGGTTTTTATTGATTTAGAGAAGGCATACGATAGAGTACCTAGGGACGTTCTCTGGTGGACAATGATGAAGAAAGGTGTTTCTCTCAAGTACATTAGTATAATTAAAGATATGTATGAAGGAGTAGTAACCAATGTCCGCACTTGTGGAGGGGTGACAACCAATTTTCCGATAACGGTTGGGTTACATCAAGGATCTGCTTTAAGCCCTTTCCTATTTGCGATAGTGATAGATGAGCTTACGAGATCAATTCAAGATAATGTACCGTGGTGTATGTTGTTTGCTGATGATATTGTTTTGATTGATGAGTCTAGAGCTGGGGTTAATGCTAAGTTAGAATTATGGAGACAGACATTGGAAGCTAGAGGTTTTAAGTTGAGTAAGAGTAAGACTGAATATATGGAATGTCGGTTTAGTAAGCAACGAAGTAGTGATGGGAGTGTAGTGAAGCTTGGTGAGCAAGATATACCGGTGAATGATTATTTCAAATATTTGGGATCCATCATTCAAAAGTATGGAGAAATTGATGGAGATGTAAATCATAGGATAAAGGTTGGGTGGATGAAATGGAAAAGTGCTACTGGAGTACTGTGCGATCGTAGAATGCCATTGCGGTTGAAGGGAAAGTTTTATAGGACGACTATTAGACCCGCTTTACTATATGGTACGGAATGTTGGGCTGCCAAGCGACATCATATTCAAAAAATGAGTGTAGCTGAGATGCGGATGCTTAGATGGATGTGTGGAAATACAATAAAAGATAAGATTCGGAACGAAGAGATACGTAAGAAGGTAGGTGTTGCACCCATTGAAAATAAGATGCGAGAGAATCGTTTACGGTGGTTTGGACATATTCGGCGAAGGCCTAATGATGCTCCAGTTAGAAGGTTGGAGAAATGGGAAAATATATTAGTTAAAAGAGGTCGGGGTAGGCCTAGAAAGACTTGGATGGAGATGATAGGAAAGGATATGAATGCTTTGAACCTCACCGAGGACATGGCGTTGGATAGAAATGATTGGAGGAAAAGGATTCATGTGAAAGACCCAAAATGAATTTCTTTTTTGGTTCATATCGCTGACCCCAATTGTTTTGGGATGAAGGCGTAGTTGTTGTTGTTGTTTGTTGTTTGTTGTTTGTTGTAACAATCTACAATTTTATTCTGCGAGACTACATCATAAAAATTGCGAAGCGTTTTGATAAATCAATTCATCCGTCGATTCTGACATTGAAAATATCAGTGCAGGAAGGAGAGTTGTTTCGACTCCCCACCTGAGCCAACACATACCGAACATCCGAAAGCCCACATAGCGGCAAGGGAACCAACAACGACATAACGCTGCAGTTTGGCCTGCCAAACCGCATGTCCAAGCCCTTTGGCAAGATGCACAAGGAACCTTACAGTTGAGCCGTTAGCACCGAGTAGGGACATGATTCCGCTGCAGCAAAGGGAAAGCAAACACAAAGACCCAAAAAAGCACAAGCTGTGCGCACAACCATGTGCACGATGGACATGTTGATAAGCCGAGCACCCAAGCACCTCGTGGAAAATTTGCACCTCTCGCAGCCATGACAACGTCGGGCCCCTCCCCGACATTCTAAGAGGGAGAGAGGGAAGACAGAGAGGAGAGGAGGAGAACAAAGGGAGTCAGAGAGGAGAGGAGAGGAGGAAAGCAGAGGGAGTCGGGGCATACTTGAAGAGGTCCGGCGTAGCGGTCCGCGACGACGTCGAGGTCAGCGGAGAGCAGATGGAGTCAGAGAGGAGACGAAGGGAGGATTAGGGCAAAAAAATTTGCCCTAATCCTCCCCTCTACAGCCCATTTCATCGGGCAATTTTTTTTAATCTAAAAACTGGACCAAAATGACCTAGGGTCGGGTTGACTGCACCGGGTGTCGCATCGGCACACGCACCCGTGTCGCGTCGATGCGGGTGCGACACCTGGTTGGCTGAATCCCTGTGACGTAGCTTGTATCCCATATTTGAGAAAATACAACTAAAATTAGACCATATATAAATTTGATAGTGAGATCTCCAAAGAGAAACTATATTTTGGAAAGCAAAACATGTTAAATGTATTAGTATGCGTGCATAACTTATAGTTGAGTTTCTATTATCTGCAATAGAGGTGGTTGGACCTAAAGATATTGTTGAAATTGTAACTAATAACGGAAGCAACTATAGAAAAGTAAAAGTTATTCGTGAAGAATGATATTAAAATATGCTCACTACATCATGTGCTGCTTACTTAGTTGTTAAAGGGATTAGGCGGAGCCTAAGCTATGAACCCCTAAAAGGACTTGTGCCCCTATGCGGGATTAGGCGGACTAGTCGGTACCCCAAATTTAAAAATTAAAAAACCATACAAATTATGTAAGCAAACTGCTAAAATTAATAACAAACATGTATACTATGAGAACGCCTCGGGAATAAGCCTTCCTGAAACAAACAACAAATAAGAAAGAAAGAGAATAAAATAGAAAAGGAAGAAAGAGTTTCCCAATGGAGACGTCACCCATTGTGAGTAGGGGTGGCAAAACCTGACACGACCTGCCAACCCGACCCGCCAACCCGCCTCTTAGGCGGGTTCGGGTTGGGCTTAAGCCAACCCGTTTAATAAACGGGTCGACCCGCGTAACCCGTTTATTAAACAGGTCGGGTTCGGGTTGGGGGTATGCCAACCCGCCAACCCGTTTAATAAACGGGTTAGGCGGGTGGGTCAAACCGCCAATCCGACCCGCCAACCCGTCTGCCAACCCGCCAACCCAACCCGCCAACCTGACCCGCGAACCTTAGAACCCGTTTACCCGACCCAACCCATTTATTAAATGGGTTGGCGGGTCGTGTCGGGTTACCCGTTTATTAAACGGGTCGGGTTCGTGTTTGCCACAACCGACCCGTTTAATAAACGGGTCGGGTTCGGGTTGAGGTATGCTGACCCGCCAATCCGTCGGGTCGACCCGCCAACCCGACACGATTGCCACCCCTAATTGTGAGTGGTGTGATCTTGTATTTATAATATAATACCAGAGATTACAATAATACCCCTCACTCGATTGGGTATTTATGATATACACATTACATGGTGGATAACAATGGACAGTTTGGATTTTAAATCCCTGTATCGATTGACTGAAAGGGCCTTGGTGAATAAATCTGCCACTTGATCTTCTCTGTGAATAAACATAGGATGAATCTGCTTGGATTCAACTTTTTTTTCTGGCGAAATGGTGGTCTATCTCCACATGTTTCATTTTTCCATGTTGAACTGAATTAGTCAAAATAGAAACTACACTACGGTTGTCACAATAGATTAGAGAGTTGGAGATGGATTGGTTCAAGCTACATAAAATATGTTTAATCCAAGTGACTTCAACTGTCACAGTTGCTATGGCCCTATACTCTGCCTCAGTGCTAGACCACACAATTGTTTTCTACTGTCTGCTTGCTCAAGAGACTAGATGAGTACCTAAATAAACACCATCACTTGTGACTGATCTCCTTGTAGTTGGATCATGAGCCCAATCAGCATCTGAGTAATCTATCACTTGGATGGAATGATGCGTGTGCTCATGGGTCGGTCTCATTTAGACAAGTCCGTCAGAAAGAGTGCCTTTGATATACCATAAGATTCGCTTCACCACTTCCATATGTTTTGTCCGAGGCCTATGCATGTACTGAGAGACCTGATTCATAGCAAAAATTAAATCAGGTCTAGTGAAGGTCAAATACTGAAGAGATCCAACTATGCTTCAATATTTTCCGTGATCTTCCAAATAGGTATCATTTGTTGAGTCTATACTCAAAAACATGTGAACAACCATTGAAGTATCCATGGGCTTACATTGTAACATTCTATTTTGTTGTAGAATATAACAAACATGTTTTTGCTGGAAAAGAATAAGACGTTCGGGTTACTAGTCCACTTGCACTCCAAGGAAGAATCGAAGAGGACCCAAGTCTTTTATATATAATGCCTTGTATAACAATGACTTTTAAAACTCTCTCTTAAGTAAGAATAATGACTCTTTTAAGGAGTCCTACTCAACCCTAAAATAAAATTAGGAATTAACATTAATTAATTAATTATTAAATATTAATTAATTAAAAATTATTTAAAAACTTCCAAAAATAGCCAAATTAACCCAGAAGGCTCCCCAACCTTATTAAACTCCAAAATTAAAGCTTTATATTCAATTTAAAACTGGGAAAATCCTAGGGTTTGGATTTGGATCTGGATCCAGATCTAAAAATCCAAACCCATACCCAAAACGAAAATGGATCGAGATCTGGATCAAATCCAAATTTAAGTAGGTCTTAAATAAGATCTAAATCCATAATAATTCGGATCATATGCCTTGGATCCCATCCGATCAAGCTTTAGATCCAGTTCGACAAACTGCTCAATTTTTTAAAAAAATACGATTTCTAGGTCAACCAAAACTTGAATTCAGAAAAGTAAAATATTTTTGCGCTTAGAATTTTGAGATGCATCCAACAACATATTACACAAATATCAATTTCTGAATTTTGCCAAAAAATAACCTGAAATTCGTTTGAATTTAAAGGTAAAAAATAAAACTCTTTATCTTGCTTCGATATTTGGCTCGTTACGACCTTATCAATAGAACCTGGGCCAAGCACATACTCAAAGACATCCGTTTAAAAATTGAACCTCAAACGATTTTTTTCTCAAACTTAGCCAAATTTTTGAAAATCTCATGAAACGTCTATGTACAAAATACGCGATATTACACCCTTTCTATCCACGTATCAAGCGACTTCCTAATTTCATAATACCAAGGATGATCCAATTCATAAATTTTTTCCTTTGGCTTTTTTTGTTGTACACTAACAATAAAAGATGATCCGAGTGTGGACCCCTCTGACATAGTCTTCTCAATTTGCATATTGTATTAAACAAACTAACAATTTCCTATAATATCAAGATAGAGAAATATAGGTAAACAAACGTGCAACAGAGACATAGGCATCGAGCCCTTATTATAGACATCACTCTATAATAGCGACATAACTGTCACCACCCTATGAAGGTGAGATCTGACTCTCACCATTATTGATCTATAAAGGCGATATTCTCTGGCCGATAGATATTGCCGTTAAAGATCAATAATTGTGACATATTTGTCACTTTTATAGGGTTCTTGTTTCTAAGTTCCAAAACTGAAATAGATGCATGCTCTGCAGACTGGAACAGGTGCAACTATGCCTTTTCTCTCTGTTCTATGCTATTTTTTAGCTACATGTGCTGAAAACTGAGAAAAATAAAAAAATTTATAGAGATAGATCGGGACGTTAGCTTTCCAATGCCACCAAGATCACCTTGATCTAATGAGCGGTTGAGAAAAAATGTCCTCCAAAACATAGACTTTTTTGTTGTTTCAGTCTGCTGAGCATGCTTCTATTCTGGTTTTGGAGCTAAAAAATAGAAACTTTAGATAGGTTTTCATCTCTAACTCAAAATAGGAAAGTTATAGGCCAATGTCTCAGCTTTCAAACGACTGTAAAAACACAGATTTTTGACATCAGAGTAGAGATATACAAACCTAAGAACAGATATTGTTCTGTAAAAAATATATATTCAATTTTCACATATATTTTCTACGATTTCCTCTTAAATATATGCGGAGTTCCTCCTGTATATGTGATTTCTTCTAAATATGTGTTTTTTCTCCTAAACATGTGATTTTTTTCTAAATATATGCAATTTTTTCTAGACATGCAGTTTTTATCCTAAATATATGCAAATTTTCTCCATTATATGTGATTTTCTCTCAGATATGTAATTTTTGCACATATTTTTTGCAATTTCCTCTTAAATATATGTGTAATTTCTCCTATATATACTATTTTCCTCCTATATATGTGATTTTCTCTTAGATTTTTTCATATATTTTTTGTAAGTTTCTCTTAAATATATGTAGAGTTCCTCCTATATATGTGCTTTTCTCCTAAATATATGCCCTTTCCTCCTAAATATATGCAAATTTTCTCCTATATATGTAATTTTTGGCGCATAAAAATCATTTATATTTAAGAAGAAAACTACATATTTGGAAGAAAATCGCATATAAAGGAGAAAAATCTTTTTGTGTGTTCTTAGGTGATTCACTAATATCGTGGAGATATAAGAAGTAACAAAAAGTTTCTCTCTCTTTGACTGAAGCTGAATATCGTGCCATGACAACTACCATGGAAATTGTATGGATCCATCAGCTGCTTGAAGACTTGGTGATCACTATTGAAGGGCTCACTAAGCTATGCTGTGATAACAAGAGTGCAATTTATATCGCTAAAAATCATACTTTCCACGAGCGGACTAAGCACATTGAAATGGACTACCATTATGTTCGTGAAGCCTATCTAAAAGGAATCATTGATCTACCTTATGTTCCTTCTGAATATCAGTTGGCAGATTTTTTCACCAAAGCTTTATGTGCACCACGATTCAACTTTCTCCTTGACAAACTTTCGGTCATCATGCCCTAAGTTTGAGGGGGGGGTGTTAAAATATGTATCGATATTTGTAATCTCATATATATATATATATATATATATATATATATATATATATATATATATATATATAGAGAGAGAGAGAGAGAGAGAGAGAGAGAGAGAGAGAGAGAGAGAGAGAGAGAGAGAGAGAGAGATGTACTATTGTGATCATCGCAAAATTTTTCTTCTCTTGTTGTTTCTCTCTCTTCCTTCTCTTTTCCTTTCTAACTTCTATTTTCCTCCTTTCTGAAGGGAGAAAGATAAAAGAGAGAAGAGGAACTCTTTCGCGGGGTCTCACTTGACCTTGATTTGAAAATATTTAGAAAATTACTCGCCTCCGTTTTGAAATATTTGCGGGAAAATTGGGAGACGGGATTCGCTCGTCGGTACGAGGTTTGACCGTTCCTGACGCCTTTACCAGGGGTAATCGAACCAAGGATCGAATTTATGCCTTTTGCTTTGCCTAAATATTTTCTAAGAATTTATTCAAAATCTAAATGCACAAAGAATCATGCTTGTGTGTAATGCAAGGATGTATGCTCTTTTGAAAAAGGTTTTGAAAATTTCCAAGTGTTCTGAGATGATCTTGATAATGGAGTTAAGAAATGATTGGATTTAACTTAGAACTTGAGATAGATTAGAGAAGTTTTGAGTCTTTTGAAATAATCAGAGTTGGGAGAATAAATCTTTGAATTTGGAAAGAATGATTTGAAGCTAAAATGAATGGAGTTTCAAAGTTAGAAATGGACTTTGATTTTTAAACTTGGATTTAGGAAAGGAAATGAATATTTGAAATGGAATTTGAATTTCAATTTTGAAATCAGAATGGACTTGAGAAATCCAAATGGTATTTGAAAATAGAAATGGATTTAGGAAGTTCAGATGAGATCTGAAGATGGAATTAGATTTGAAATCCAAACTTCGGAATGGAATTGGATTCTAGATCTTAACTAGAATTGGATCCAAGATCTAGAATCCAAGATGAAATTAGGTTCTGAATCCTAAGATGGATTTTTTGATTCTCAAAATGGATTTAGGATCCGAAATCTGAGATCCAAGATAGAATTGGATTCTGGATCTTAAAATGAAATTGGATCTGAAGTCTGAGATCCAAAGTGAAATTGGATTCTAGATCCTAAAATGGATTTTGGATCTGAAGTCTGAGATCCAAAATGAAAGTTGAATTCTGGATCCTAAAATGAATTTGGATCTGAAGTCTGAGATCCATGGTGAAGTTGGTCTCTGGATCCTAAGAGGGATTTTGGATCTGAAGTCTAGGATCCAAAGTAGAATTGAGTTCTGGATCCTAAAATGGAGTTGGATCTGAAGTCTAAGATCCAAAGGTATAATTGTATTTAGAAAACTGGATCCAAGTTGATCTAGTTTTGGATTTGAGTTTTGAAAGTCCAAATGGGACTTTTGGATATGGATCTGGGTTTTGGAAACCTAGATTGAATTTAAAATTTAGAAAAGGCCAAGCTTTTTGAGATTCTGGATCAATCTCAAACTTTGATTTTAAATTTGAAGATAAACTTGGTTTTGAGTTTGAAGATGAATCAAAAGTTTCAAAGTTAATTTGAACTTTGAAATTTCATTTGATTTAGAATTTGAATTTTGGATATATAAATGAATTTCAAAGTCAAATTGGACTTCGAATTTAAAGTTAGAATCTAAAAATGATATTTGAATTTACGAGAGTTGAAAATTGATTTGAGAAGTGAAGAAGATATCTGAAGGAAATCACTTGGATTTATGAAAAATAATTTTGAAAATGTGATGTAATTCTATCCTAAATGATGAATAAATTTAAAGAATTTTGAAATTAGATTTTTGAAAATCATATTTCATTCTTTACATGAATTGAAATAAGATTGAAAATATAATACATCCTTGACTATGGTCATTGAATATATTATATAATAATCTATATTTAAATTCAGGTGAATAATAAAACATATTTTTGTGCTTTTATAGAGTTTAAAATGAAATTAACTCTCAATATACCCCGACTATGGCTATTGGTATATATTTTGAGTCATTTTTAAGTTAAACTCAAATAAAAAGAAGGAAATATTTGAAAATATGATGATTTTTGAAGAGGATCCAGTATAGATCCAATGTTATTTCATAAAAGATAAAAATCCTAAGTTTTGTTTACATCCTAACTATGGCCATTGATGTAAATCATCAACTTAGGATTAATTACCTCTTACGAAATGGTGCACGTGCCATTCGTGTTCCCATTTGTGAAGTTTTTGAAATCAAAGAAAAATGATATGAAACAAACAATTCTAGAGGATATACATGCTCATATATTCTAATCTAGGACAGGAAAATATAAATATTCTCGTTGATCATCTAGGTATTACAAATTTTGACTTGAATTGAAATTCAATTTCCTAAATTGAGAAGGAAAATAGTCTAACTCCTGCAAAATTCAAGTTAGCTCAAAAAGATATACATACAAAGAAATATCATATTATATGAAAATGATGGAATGGATGCTGAGATGCTAACTATGTTAATGAGAAAACAAGTTTTTATGAAGCACATGATAACATTTATACTAAATGAGAAAGGTTTATGGGGTGTAAAGCATTAATGCCTATGAAAAACAAATGCATATGTTTAAGGGGAGAGACTCCATGTATGCCTAAAGAACTACAACAATCTTGAGATTTGCTATGAAAGCAAATTAAAGACTGTCATGGATGCATGAGATGGTTTTATAGAGGTTCATAAGGAGATGTGTTGGTAAGTGTTGAGGCTGATACACAAATGCTTATGAGACTGCTGGCCATTGCCGAGTGGGGGCAACTGGAGTATAAGAGAGACTGTAGTTGGTGCAAGGATGTCAGCGGTAGTAAGAAAATGTATTGAATGATAAATGCAACAGTGGCTTGTGCTAGAAGGAAATGTTATGAAATGATGTTATTGAAGATGACTAAGGGTGGTTGTGAAGATGAATTCATCAAACACAGTATGATGATGACCAACAAGGTTTTGGAAAAGTGAGGCTGGGAGTGAAGTTTACTGCTGTAGTGACAAGTGTTGAAGTGCGTTGATAAGGTGTACACCTGCTGCTGCAAATGAGACTGTAGCAGCAGGTGTGAGGATTGGTATACAGTAAAAGATGTAATGGGGTATGGGCAGTAATGAAGGAAAGGAATACCGCTGGAATGGGGCTGTATGTTGTAACAGGGGCTGGAAAATCACAGCAACAGCTGTGGATGTGAGGTGCTGGAAGGAAAAGGTGTTCATGAAAAAGATAATGGCGATGACAGATGAAACATGTAGGTGCTTGTGGTGCTGAAGTATATATTCAGCAAGTGAGTTTGAGAATGAGAGCATAGGTGAATATTGAAGTAGGAAGGCAGCAGATTAGTAGTGGACGGAGTGTTTTGCCGCTGTATTTGAATGATAAACAGATGGTGGGAAATGTAGCAAGAAGGTATTGTTGGCAGTCGAAATTAATAGCAGTACAGGTGTGTTGGAAGTATATGGTAACTGGAAATATTGACAGTAGGAGGTGTTCATTGTAACGCCCCAAAATTTCGACTTATGATTTCGAAAACTTTATCGAAAAACCTTTCAAAGATTTAAAGTTTTAACTTTTAAAAATGATAGCGGACGACATTTAGAAAGGAACACAAGTCAACAATTCTGGGTACGTTAGCTGAAAAACCATCATTCACATGTACAACAACTTTAAGGAATTTAAGAAATAAGGCAATCGATTAAAATATGCAGTTTATTACAAAATGAACATTTTATTCCAAAGTTCAATAAATCTAAGAAAACTCCAAAAAGTCCCAGAGCCAAGCCGCTAGCAGAAAGAAGATGAATCTTGATCCACGTTGCACCACGCCATCGGCCGCCAGTAAAGTCCTACTCCTCACCTGCCCATGAAATGGGTCAGTTTCATAACAAACCAGTAGGTGCACAAACAGATAAGTAGAATGAAAATAAAACAGGACATTCATGAGCTAAGCAGTTATGATATTTAAGCAATTGAAGCAGTTGTAGTCTATTCTAACAAATGTAATAAGTGCAAAGAGTGGTTAGTTGAAGCAGTGTAAGTCTCAGTCATCTACATCTATTCATGAATATATTCTTTAAGTTTTGCTATTAACTGGCCTGTGAGTACGCACAAACGCGAAACGTAGAAACAGCCGAGACCGATCCGGGGGTTTATTATGTCAGGTGTTTTCATTAACCCGGATGGCTGACTGAGTCCGCTCGTAAGGGGACGGTCAATGACCAAGAGAGTAAATCACCAAAGGCATTCGTGGCCCATGGATGCATCCAACTTCTGCAGGAGTGCCTGGGAATTACCACCTAGGATAATTTATGGTAATCTCAATTCCCCTAACTTCGATGACTGGGGAAAACCGAGTATTTTGCTCGTGGGGTGGTTGTTAACAACCTGTCCATCGGAGTCTTTGTACCATCCATCCTCTCCCTTGATGAACCGTGAAAATCGGATGGGTACGACGGGGGTTTCTTAACCGCCGCCCCATCCTACATGCTCTGGTCCATTAGACCCACTCGAGCATCTTGCCTGTGAAGGCGAAATGGTCACTATTTATGTGATCTCAGCAATGTGTTAATTGCACTCATCGAGGTTGCTACAACCTCATCAACCCACCATCGTAACCCACATGGGACGTACTTGTCCAAAAGTACGATCATACCCTCCTAGAGGTACAACTACGATAATGTTTTATGATTTCTTTGGTTCCTACATGACATGTTTTGCTTTTCTGAGCAATTGGCATGTGGAGGCCGATATTATCACATTTAAAATCAATAAAGTGTAAATTTCACACTTCAATACACTCCATGATCTTACGTAAAATTCATACCGTACCTGCCTTAAGGTTCGATTACAATAGCAATTGCAGTGCATTCTGAGTCTATTCACAAAGTCTACCTTAAGTATGCAGTTTCAAAGGAATAAGCATGCAAAATAAACAATTATCAGTTAAGTAATCTTACACGTAAACAGGCATGCCAATTAAACTACTTGATGAGTCTACCCAAAGAATTTACATTATGCAATTTCAAAAGAATCACAAAGAGTAAACTTTGACCAGTCAATATTTCTTCAGATACGCAAGTATGCAAAATAACTATTCTATCTCAGAAGTCTTATTTTATTTTGTTCATACATACTATTCGTGCGACTTTCCCCTACCTCGGGATGTCGTGCAGCTGCGTGCGTCTACACGTGTAGATGATACGAGGCTCGGGCCGCGGAGCCAGAGCGAGGGGTCCGATGCGAGGTCTGCAACAGTGCTACGTTAATTATCATGCGAAAAAAATAGAAGGAACAAGCCTGCCTACATGAAAAGAGAGAGGCAGCAGGGGTGTGCCGCTGCTGGCCGAAATCAGAAAAACGACAAGGGGCGAGCCCTTGCTTGCAGACAGCCGCGGGGTGACAAGGCTGAGCCCTCTGTCGAAAATAATATCGAGGCGGCAGGGGGGTCAGCCCCTGCCAAGAACAATCAAGTGGAGCCCCTGCCAGCAACAGCCAAGTGGCAGGGGCTGAGCCCCTGCCTGCGAAAATGAAAGTGGCAGGGGTTGAGCCCCTGCTAGAACCGATTAAGTGGCAGGGGCTGAGCCCCTGCCGGCAAAATGAAAGTGGCAGGGGCTCAGCCCCTGCCAGTAACAATTATGTGGCAGGGGCTCAGCCCCTGCCACCAAAAGAAGAGTGGCAGGGGGTATTCCCTGCCCTCGCAGAAGCCAGGGGGCGGCAGGGGGTGAGCCCCTGCCAGCCCATCAAAACAAAGGGCGACAGGGGCATTGCCCCTGTCAGCCGAGACAGGAAGGCGGCAGGGGCACTACCCCTGCGCGCCAGAACACAAGAGGCAGCGGGGCGAGCCCCCGCCTGCCGAAAAAAACAAGAAGCGGCAGGGGCATTGCCCCCGCCTATAGGTGGTCGAGAGGTGGCAGGGGAACTGACCCCTGCCGAAAGAGAGACCGCAGTGGGGGTGACAGGGAGGGAAACCGACCTCCCGTCAGTTTCCCTGTCACCCAGAGAGGTGAGGGAGTGCCGCAGGGGCCATTGGTCCCCTGCCGGCACTCCGACGCACCCCCAGCGAGAGAAAGGGGACGACAGGGGCTGCGTAGGCCACCTGTCGGGGCCCCGATGGCACAGGGAGGCGGTGGGAGGCCGCGGCAGCGGCTGTGAGCCGCCTGCCGGCCTCCCGGCGAGGTGACAGGGAGGGGGGTATGGAGGAGAAGAGGGAGGAGAAGAGGGAGTACTAACCTGGGAGGCGGTGGCCGGCGTCGGCGACGTTTGCAGCAGGGAGGAGACCGGCATGGAGGGGGGGCGAGGGCTGCGAGAGGGAGGAGAAGAGAAGAGGGAGGCGTGGCCCCCCCCTCGCCCTCCATCCTCTCTCTTAAAGGCGCAGGGGGCACCCGAATGGGGAAACCCTCGATGGGTTTCCCTATCCAGCCCAGAAACGAAGGGGGAGAAGGGGGGTTGCGGCGCCCGACTGCTCGGGTTTTTTGAAAACCCTAAAATAAAAGGGGGCCCGGGTCGGGTCCGGACCCGACCCGGCCCGGGTCCAAACCGATTTTTTTTTTATTTGGGGTTTTTACATCCTACCCCTCTTAAAAGAATTTCTTCCGCAAAATATTTATTAGCTTGAAGAATAAAAAATACAGGTCAGGATATTTTTCCCTAATATCGTTCTCAGGTTCTTCCCAAGTACATTCGTCAATTCCATGATGTTGCCACCGAACCTTTACAAAGGAAATGGTTTTTGATCTTAGCACTTGGTCACGACGGTCGATGATCTCCACTGGTCTTTCTTCGAATGTCAAGTCCCTTCTAATGTCCACATCATCATAATGAATGATATGCGATGGATCGTGAACATACTTCCTCAACATGGATATGTGAAAAACATTATGGATCTGAGCATACTGCGGAGGTAACGCCACGCGATAAGCTGCTTCTCCAATTCGCTCCAGGATTTTGAACGGTCCGACGTATCTAGGACTTAGCTTTCCCTTCTTCCCGAACCGAAATACGCTCTTCGTCGGAGATACCTTAACAAAAACCATCTCACCAATATCGAATGTACGCTCTCGTCGACGTCTATCTGCATAGCTCTTCTGCCGACTCTAAGCGGTACAGAGTCGTTCCCGAATCATCTGCACTTGTTTAGTATAGTGTTGCAAGATTATAGGTGCCTCCAATTTTCGCTCGCCAACCTCGTCCCAGTAAACAGGTGATCGACATGGCCTCCCATACAAAGCTTCGTATGGGGCCATCCCGATGCTCGCATGATAGTTGTTGTTATACGCGAACTCCGCCAAACTGATGTGGGAATCCCACTCTCCCTTCCAGTCCATCATACAGGCTCGAAGCATGTCTTCCAAGGTTTGAATCGTACGCTCCGACTGCCGGTCCGTCTGAGGGTGAAACGCAGTACTAAACTTTAACTTTGTGCCCAACGCCAACTGAAGTTGTCCCCAAAACCTTGAAGTGAATCTAGGATCACGATCGGAGATAATCGAGACTGGGACACCGTGCAATCTCACAATCTCTCTAAAATAGAGATCAGTGAGACTATCCAATGATTGGTTGAGACAGATAGGTAGGAAGTGAGCCGACTTGGTGAGTCTATCGACGATCACCCAAATCGCGTCATGCTTCCTCCGCGTCCTCGGAAGACCGACTATAAAGTCCATGGTAACATCTTCCCACTTCCATGGAGGGATCTCTATCTGCTGCATGACCCCACCGGGTCTCTAGTGCTCGATCTTGATCTGCTAACACGTTAAACACTTCGAGACATACTCAGCCACGTCTCGCTTCATACCGTTCCACCAATAACTGCGTTGTAGGTCCTTGAACATCTTCGTGCTACCCGGGTGAATGGTGTATCTAGACTTGTGGGCCTCCGCCAAAATTTCATCTCGAAGAATCGGGTCGTCAGGGACCCAAAGGCGCTCCTTCAACCATATACTTCCATCCTCCTTCAGACGAAAAAGTGTATCTGCCAAAATCGCTTGAGCCTTCAACTTCTCGTAGCGCCCATCAGTTTTCTGCCCATTGATGATTCTCGCTAGTAGCTCAGGTTGAGCAACAAGGTGGGATAAACCGATAGAACCATGAGTGATCGCGAAAGGTTCCCATGAGGCTAGGTCTTCGACCAACCTCCATCCAGCAAATAAAGCATTAATCGAAACTTCCGGTGCTTTGCGGCTGAGGGCGTCAGCCACGACGTTCGCCTTTCCTGGGTGGTAGGAGAGGGTGAAGTCGTAATCCTTGAGGAATTCAAGCCAACGCCGTTGTCTCATATTCAATTCCTTCTGCGAAAATAGGTACTTAAGGCTCTTATGATCGATGAATGCTTCAAACTGCTCCCCATACAAGTAATGTCGCCATATCTTCAGTGCGAACACCACCGCAGCTAACTCTAAATCGTGAGTTGGGTAGTTCTTCTCGTGAATTTTAAGTTGTCGAGAAGCGTAAGCGATCACCTTCCCATTCTGCATCAGCACGACCCCTAGGCCTGACTCAGAGGCATCAGTATAAATCACGAATCCGCCCTTACCAGAAGGTAAGGTCAAAATAGGAGCACTGGTAAGTCGCTCCTTCAACAACTTAAAACTCGCCTCGCACTTCTCGTCCCATAAGAATTTAGTCTCTTTCTTCAGCAACTTCGTCAAGGGTAACACAATTTTAGAAAAATCCTGAATGAATCTTCTGTAGTAACCCGCTAGTCCAAGGAAACTTCTGATATCACGTGCGTTCTTTGGTTGCTGCCAACTAAGCAGAGCCTCAACCTTCGCAGGGTCCACGGACACTCCTTCCTTAGAAATAACGTGTCTCAAAAACATAACTTCCTCGAGCCAGAATTCACATTTAGAGAACTTGGCATACAAACGTTCTTTTCGCAAGGTCTCCAACACAACTGTTAGGTGCTCTCGATGTTGCTCTCGACTTTCTGAGTACACCAAGATGTCGTCGATGAACACGATCACGAAGGTGTTCAAAAATGGCTTGAACACCCTATTCATTAAGTCCATAAAAGCTGCGGGGCATTGGTAAGTCCGAATGGCATGACTGTGAACTCGTAATGTCCGTATCTCGTTCGAAAGGCTGTCTTAGGAATATCCTCATTCCTAATTCTGAGCTGATGGTATCCAGACCTAAGATCGATTTTCGAGAAAACCTTGGCCTTCTGCAACTGATCGAACAAGTCTTCGATACGCGGCAATGGGTATTTGTTTTTTATTGTGGCCTGGTTGAGCATTCGATAGTCGATGCACAAAAGCAAAGTCCCGTCCTTCTTCTTTACGAAGAGCACAGGAGCTCCCCAAGGAGAAACGCTGGGGCGAATGAATCCCTGATCCAACAACTCCTGCAACTGCTTCTTCAGCTCCTCATGCTCAGCTGACGCCATTCTGTAGGGTGCTTTGGAGATTGGTGCCGTACATGGTAGTAATTCAATATTGAATTCTACCTCACGAGACGGGGGAAGTCCCGACAGCTCTTTAGGAAAAATGTCGGGATAATCGCGAACAACATCTAGCTTACCGATGGGAATAGGCATTGGATCTGACTGGATAACACTAACCAAAAAGGCAGTGCATCCCTTCCGCAAAAAGTTTTGCGCCTTAAGCGCCGAGATCATCCGGCTTGCTCGAACAGGTCTGGGGATTCTGAATTCTACTCTCGAAGAGCCTGGAGGTGATAAAACGATCTTGCCATCACGGCAAAATATCTTGGCATGTGCAACCAATCCATGCCTAGGATGACGTCAAATTCGATCATTTCCAGCAGGATAGCACAAGCAGGCAAGTGCCGCTCTGCCACTGCTTGGTTGTGCTCGCTGTTGCTGCTGAGGAGGTGGTCGAGGAGGTTGAGCTACGTTGCCGGTTCGCTTGAGGTCATCTGCTGCTTTCTTCCGGCAGTCGCGTATGAAATGACCCATCTTGCCACAGTACAGGCATCCGCCTGTGTCCCACGGACAAGATTGTCCTACATGAGGCCTCTTGCACCTGGGGCAGTTATCACTCGACGGTTGCCTGGGTGGTGGGGGGCCCTGCTGTCGTTGGCACTTTGCTGGAGGAAACTGTTTCTTCCCTCCTTCAGTCTTCACTTGAAAAGGTGGTCGTTGCCCTGGGCCGGCGGAAAATGTCTTCTTCTGCTCACCACCTGACGCGGTTGACTTTTTGGCTTGCACACTTTTTGAACGCTCCCAATCCTCGTTCAGTAGGGTGGCTGCTGCTACTGCCGCAGAAAAAGTCGCGGGCATGCTGGTGAGAACCCTATGCCTGAGTCCTTCCTTCAGTCCGCGAATAAACTTTCCGGCCCGCTCATGATCATCCTCGAATAGGTGAGGACAATAGCGCTCCAACCGTTGAAATTTGGCGATATATTCGTTCAAACTTAAGCTGCCCTGGCACAGCTCCAGAAATTCTACCTTCTTCTTTTCCATCGCATGAGGAGGGAAATAGTTTCCGAGAAAAACCCTTCGGAAGGCCTCCCACGGAATCACCTCAGCACCCGAAAACTGCACCTCCCGCGTAGTGTCCCACCATTCGCGAGCGTCGTCCTTCAAACGAAAGGACCCGAACATTGTCTTCTTATCATCAGGAACAGACAACACTTGGAACACCCGTTCCACCTCTTTAACCCAACTCTCCGCCAAGTCAGGATCGACCTTGCCCGAGAAAGTAGGAGGGTCCAGCTTCAGAAATTTTTCATAGGTGACAGTTGGTACATTCCCAACAAGGGAACCTGGATCCTGATGGGGGCGACCCTGGTTACGAATCGCCTCAGCTAAGGAGTTGAGGGTATCTATCATGAATCCCCTCTGTTCGCGCAACTCATCGGCCATGCTGTGGCTTGAGTTTCCCGCCATCCTTAAAAAGCAACCCAGATTAAAGTAAAAAATGCTGAAGACGTACAAGTAGGCATAAGTATAGGAGCAAAAGCAAAAACATAGATCTTTATTACGAAAGTCAAATCCTTAGAATCCAGCTGTGCTGGTTCATAAGCAAAAGTTCTATTCCGTAATTATAAATGAGTTCACAGACTCCAACAAAATTGGGTATGTGCTACCTCCCCTTAGGGACGGCTAAAGTACTTCCTAAGATATTCCCTTCTATTGCCTGTGCGCCTGAATCTGCGCTTAGGGGTGAAGGGAAGTGGCTCCTCGTAGGAGGGCTCCTGCCCGTAAAGGGGCGTCGCCGGAGTATATTCCGGTGAGCCAAGACTATAATCTGAAGAATCCGTCGCAGGTGTGTATGTGGGTGATACACCGCCCACTGGATCTGCCGGAGGTGGTGGTTGCTCGCCTGCAGTCGAAAATGCGATCTTGTCGTCATGCTCGGCCTTGTGGAGGCAAGCATCCACGGTGTGCCCAGTTTCTCCGCAGAAACCGCACTCCTCTGCTAACTCAGGGGGAACAAAATCTCCCGATGACTCCTGTGGTGTCTGATGGTGCACCCGAATGTGTGAAGGCGCGAAACCACCTTCTCGAGCATGCACTTCAGCCCACGCTGCTGCCAAGGGTATCTGGTAGGCGATTGGTAGTGAGAAGCCTTGCTTATCCGTAAAAATGGGTAGAGGAGAGCGGTTAGCCCAGTAACCAGCCCCAAACATCTCACGTCCGCCCCTCTCCCTTACGGAACGGCCACGTACACTACGCGTGCTCCTACCGCGACTACCATTAGAACCAGTAAACGGATCCATATATCCAACGGTACTACGAATAAAACAAGAATATAATTTAGTCTAAACATGCTATGAAATATCAAAGACTTACTTACAGCGCGATGGGATGCTCAATAGTCAAGATTCACTTCTTTCTGATCTGGCTTTGATACCAAGTTGTAACGCCCCAAAATTTCGACTTGTGATTTCGAAAACTTTATCGAAAAACCTTTCAAAGATTTAAAGTTTTAACTTTTAAAAATGACAGCGGACGACATTTAGAAAGGAACACAAGTCAACAATTCTGGGTACGTTAGCTGAAAAACCATCATTCACATGTACAACAACTTTAAGGAATTTAAGAAATAAGGCAATCGATTAAAATATGCAGTTTATTACAAAATGAACATTTTATTCCAAAGTTCAATAAATCTAAGAAAACTCCAAAAAGTCCCAGAGCCAAGCCGCCAGCAGAAAGAAGATGAATCTTGATCCGCGTTGCACCACGCCATCGGCCACCAGTGAAGTCCTACTCCTCACCTGCCCATGAAATGGGTCAGTTTCATAACAAACCAGTAGGTGCACGAACAGATAAGTAGAATGAAAATAAAACAGGACATTCATGAGATAAACAGTTATGATATTTAAGCAATTGAAGCAGTTGTAGTCTATTCTAACAAATGTAATAAGTGCAAAGAGTGGTTAGTTGAAGCAGTGTAAGTCTCAGTCATCTACATCTATTCATGAATATATTCTTTAAGTTTTGCTATTAACTGGCCTGTGAGTACGCACAGACGCGAAACGTAGAAACAGCCGAGACCGATCCGGGGGTTTATTATGTCAGGTGTTTTCATTAACCCGGATGGCTGACTGAGTCCGCTCCTAAGGGGACGGTCAGTGACCAAGAGAGTAAATCCCCAAAGGCATTCGTGGCCCATGGATGCATCCAACTTCTGTAGGAGTGCCTGAGAATTACCACCTAGGATAATTTATGGTAATCTCAATTCCCCTAACTCCGATGACTTGGGAAAACCGAGTCTTTTGCTCGTGGGGTGGTTGTTAACAACCTGTCCATCAGAGTCTTTGTACCATCCATCCTCTCCCTTGATGAACCGTGAAGATCGGATGGGTACGACGGGGGTTTCTTAACCGCCGCCCCATCCTACATGCTCTGGTCCATTAGACCCACTCGAGCATCTTGCCTGTGAAGGCGAAATGGTCACTATTTATGTGATCTCAGCAATGTGCTAATTGCACTAATCGAGGTTGCTACAACCTCATCAACCCACCATCGTAACCCACATGGGACGTACTTGTCCAAAAGTACGATCATACCCTCCTAGAGGTACAACTACGATAATGTTTTATGATTTCTTTGGTTCCTACATGACATGTTTTGCTTTTCTGAGCAATTGGCATGTGGAGGCCGATATTATCACATTTAAAATCAAAACAAAGGGCGATAGGGGCATTGCCCCTGCCAGCCGAGACAGGAAGGCGGCAGGGGCACTACCCCTGCGCGCCAGAACACAAGAGGCAGCGGGGCGAGCCCCCGCCTGCCGAAAAAAACAAGAAGCGGCAGGGGCATTGCCCCCGCCTATAGGTGGTCGAGAGGTGGCAGGGGAACTGACCCCTGCCGAAAGAGAGACCGCAGTGGGGGTGACAGGGAGGGAAACCGACCTCCCGTCAGTTTCCCTGTCACCCACAGAGGTGAGGGAGTGCCGCAGGGGCCATTGGTCCCCTGCCGGCACTCCGGCGCACCCCCAGCGATAGAAAGGGGACGACAGGGGCTGCGTAGGCCACCTGTCGGGGCGCCGATGGCACAGGGAGGCGGTGGGAGGCGGTGGGAGGCCGCGGCAGCGGCTGTGAGCCGCCTGCCGGCCTCCCGGCGAGGTGACAGGGAGGGGGGTGAGGAGGAGAAGAGGGAGTACTAACCTGGGAGGCGGTGGCCGGCGTCGGCGACGTGCGCAGCAGGGAGGAGACCGGCGTGGAGGGGGGGCGAGGGCTGCGAGAGGGAGGAGAAGAGAAGAGGGAGGCGTGACCCCCCCCTCGCCCTCCATCCTCTCTCTTAAAGGCGCAGGGGGCACCCGAATGGGGAAACCCTCGATGGGTTTCCCTATCCAGCCCAGAAACGAAGGGGGAGAAGGGGGGTTGCGGCGCTCGACTGCTCGGGTTTTTTGAAAACCCTAAAATAAAAGGGGGCCCGGGTCGGGTCCGGACCCGACCCGGCCCGGGTCCAAACCGATTTTTTTTTATTTGGGGTTTTTATATTCATGAAGAGAGGTATATAGGGATATGATAACAGCTGCAATATATTTGAGTGAATGAAATTCGAGCATAGGTTGAAGCAGGAAATACGAAGTTTACTGAAGCACAGGTGATATATAATAGTTGCTGTATCGATGAATAGTAGAGGAGATGTAGGGGGAATGGGTGTTTAGTGCTGGAAAGAATGCAGGGAGTGATGCGACTATCGAGTAATGAAGGTTAAGGCAGTGAGTGTGTGGTGGGCAGAAGTGGTAACGATATGGCTGTAACTTGGCTATGATGGGTTGATTTGTCTTTTCAGAGACAGCCTAATAGCATGCCAAATGACAATACCCAGATCAAACTCTTTGATGGATATGAATAAGGCTGGTGTACACAATACTTAACGATGGGAATAAACTAAAACAAGATAAGGATTTTTTTTTTTTGAACTAATCAAGATGCATGATACAGACAAATAAAGTTTAACCTGCTTGCTAAGATGGTTCCCATAAAACACAAAGGTAAGATTCATGCCAAATCTTCATAAAGTTGCCACTTTTTGAAATCATATGGCAGCATGTAACATATATCTAGAGTACAACGTTCACCAATACCACAGTTTTACAGATTCCAACTTCCTGCATTGGAACTAAAACTTTTGCTGTTTTGGCATTTTCCACCGTTAAGGATTGAAAAGATTCATCACTAGGATGATAGAAGGTTGGCATCATATCATCAAGATGATTTATTGGAGTGAAAAATAACGAAGCATGTGTTTCATGAAAAAGAAATACCCTGTGCATGAAACCCTAGCAGATTTCACAAGAATATGTGCCTGTGCGTCAGTTAAAAAAAACAACCAAAAGAAAAAAAAAACAAAAAAAAAAGTTAAACACGCATTTGGTTTTTGATTACCCTGTTTAAGATTAATAGATATATCCACACATGGTGGGGGTGATCAACTTTCATGATTCAAAGCTCCCTAACAAGAGGTTACCTTCTGAACTCATCCCAAATTTAACACATCAACGGATAATTTCCTCCATGATCTGATCCAAAACTCAACGAAAATATCCTCTTCACCAAAGACAAAATAGGGGAGTTCAATGAATAACTAAAACAACAAGAATCCACCTTAAAGATTCAACAAACATATTAGATTTTGGAAAAGAAAAATAACGATACAAATTCAAAGCACCAAGATAATCTCCTACAGAACTGGATCCAGAAGTTAAGAGCTACTTTAGACACCATCCCCAAAGCATGCAGAGGAGTCGTAGATGATGCCACTGTGACTTAAATTCTGCTGAATGAAGATGGAGCGCAGGGAAGGTCGGAGGCGACATGGGTGGAGAATTAACATGACTGTAAGGTATGGATGCTGCAAAGAAAAACGTGGGGACGAAAATTTTATGGCAACATGACACAGTGCCAATGTAATTAATCTTAATCGTGGCTCTGATCATCCCATCGAGATACCTCTAAATGTCTACTGTGTAACATAAACCAAGCAATTCATCGTTTATAAACACTAGATGATGCAGAACAACGGGAAATGATACAATCATATGATCAGAAAGAATGTCCAGTGGACAAATGACATTAGTGGATGAATTAGCTGGGATATCAAGATGCTGACGCTAATCGACCCTGTACAATGCAGTATATAAAACGAAACAGAGAATCCGAACATGAATTGGAAATTTGAAAGAGCATAATATTCAGAAATGAAAATCATATATAGTAATCAATTAAAATGAAACTGAAGCTAGGCAGGTGTTCAAGAATCTGCAAAATCTTAAAGGGATTAAAAAACAGATAGCAAAAGGAGAGAGAAAGAAGAAAAAAAAATGTTGGAATCCTTGCATTCCATTGATATTGCCAGATATAGACCGATACTGCTACAGGCAGATCGGTGCTATATATAAGGCTTTGCAGCTAAAAAATTTCTAATAAAAAAAAGAAAAAAAAGGGGGAGGAGAGAAGGGTTCTTACCCGGTTGATTGAGGCTTCAGATGATTGAAGTCGACTGAAGCGACTGAACTCCTGTAATTCTGCAAATGTTCTGAAGAATAAGAGGAAACCTTCCCTCTCTTCGTATTGTGGAAGCCCTCTTCGTGGTTTCTAAAGGGATTCAGAGGGAGCTTCCTTCTATTCCCTTTTTTTTAGCTCCTTATCTGATGAAGAAGGAGGGGATCTGAGGAAAAGGGAGGATGAGCCGTGAAAGAGGAAGGATTGAGAAGAAGAATGGTGATGGGATGAAAATGGATCGATTGAGAGGAAAGTGGAGTGGTGAAAGACGGATCCCTCTCCTCTCTGCGTGCTCCTCTGTTAAAGAGTGAAAGGAGGATTCCAGAGAGGGAGGTTGTTGGAGATGGATGGTGGAGGGAGACTCCAGGGGAGTTCGTTTGAAGATCAATGGCAGAGGTAGGAGAAGGCGGGTGCGCGGGAAATCGTCGTTCGCCCTTTCCCTCTTTTCCAAAAAGAGGGTTCCTTTTTTTTAAAGTTTTTGTAAAATGGCTCAAGATGAGGTTTTTGGCAAAAAATCTTCAAAACCCACTTTTTTTTCTCGTAGTTTTTTCGATTTTTTTGGTTTTTTGCATTATTTTTCCATTTTTTTGTATATTTGGAATAAAGATCTAAGATTGTACGAGAAAACAAAGATTAAACACTAATTTTTTTGTATTTTTCTGAGAAATATTTACAAAAGTGTTTTTTCGAGAATTTCAGACCATTTCGGGGAAATTTCTTCCGAAGAATGGGTTTGGACCCAGGTTTTGAGAAAATGTTCGAGTTTTGACACTCGAATCGAGAAATACAACGTGATGGATCCAAACGGATGTCGGATGGACTGTCCGAGCTATTTAAAAACTATTTTTGGTATTTTCTGTAATTTTAATTTAATAGTTGGACAATGAGACTCAGATTTGGATCTGGACAATGGATCTGGATCCGAAATCGAGTCAAACATATAAAACGAATTTAATTTCATTTAAACTTTAGAAATGAACTGGAATTTAGATTTTAAAGTGGCTCAATTGCTAAGAAAATGATATCAGGGGCAAAAAGGGAATATTTAAAAGATTTTGAAAAATTTGGGGTGTTCACAGATGCTCCTCTTTGCTATTAAGCCGGTTGAAAGCCGAGCTTTGTGGCAAAGATAACACTCCAAATTTTGAAAATGCCCCATTTAGCAGATCTGAACTGTGTCTGGAAGAATTTATTTGAAAGACATGGTTTTTCTGGTTTAAAACTTTATCCTTGAATGACTTGAGGGAGACGAAATCCTCGGAAATGATATGACTGAATAATAGAGATGAGGAAATCGTGATGGGACTTTGGGTGAAGATCCCGAAATGATGAAAGATAAGAATTTTGATCAAGTCTCATGGGTGAGACAAGATCAGCTTTTCAGAATGACTCATGTTTAGCCCTTAACCTGGATGAGACGAATATATCTCAAAATAACCTGAATGGGGAAAGGAATATATGATGACCTTGATGAGATATTTTTGCGAAAATGCCTTGCGAGATGAAGCTCAAGTAGAATCCTGTCCTAGATGGATATACAAAGCATGGATTCTTCGATGGGAAGAACCATGATGAGACTGGAAGAAAACACCTCGTCGGAACGAGGGAAACCCGTTGGAACGAGATTCAGGTTTAACCAAAACCTGAAAAAGGAAGATACCTCGATGGGCGAGGTTCAGGATTAACCCTTAACCGGAAGGGGACAACCAAAATGGAATCCTAGAGTGAAGAGACCATGATGGGGCCTTCGGAGTTTGGATAAACAAATCCGATTTTCTGCCGTATAAAATGTTGATCAATCTGAATGTGCTTCGTTCTGCTATGCTGGATAGGATTACATGCAATGTTTATTGCGCTTTGATTGTCACATAGAAGAGATGATCGAATAATTGTCTCTCCAAGATCACTCAATAAGTGTCTAATCCATGTAGCTTCTGCCGTGCCTGCAACCATCGACCTGTATTCAGCCTCTGTACTCGATCGTGCCACTTCCTTTTGTTTTCTGCTGCTCCAGGACACTAAATTGTATCCAATATATACACAATATCCAGAGACATAGCGTCTCTCATCTAGATCCCCTGCCCAATCTGCGTCTGTGTAAGTGATGACTTTATGCCCTCTATGCAAGTTATCGTTCTTGCGATAAACAAGTCTGTCTCCTATAGTTCCTTTTAAATAGCGTAGAATGCGCTTCACAGCTTCCATATGACCTTCCGTTGGAGCATGCATAAACTGGGATACCTGATTGACAGCGTAAACTATATCAGGTCTGGTAAATGTCAAGTACTGTAACATCCCTACGAGGCTTCTATATGTTGTAGGGTTGGCACAAAGATGGTCATCTTCAGAGCTCAGCCTTTGATGTAATACACTAGGAGTGCTGACTGGTTTGCAATTCGTCATCCCGGCTCTTTCCAAAAGATCAAGAGTGTATTTTTGTTGCATGAATGCCAATGTGTCTTGTCTGTCGACTTCCACACCAAGAAAATACCTCAACTCCCCTAAATCTTTCATCTTGAAAGTTTTCATTAAAAACTGCTTCACGTCTTTCACATGATTATCTGAACTCCCAGTGATCGCAATGTCATCAACATATATAAGAAGAAGTATAATAATGTTTGTCTTTTGGTAAATAAAGAGCGAGTGATCCAGAGAGCATCTTATAAAACCATAGCTTTGAATTTGCATAGATAAACTTTCAAACCAAGAATGGGACGCCTGTTTCAACCCATATAGGGATTTCCTTAGTTTGCACACTCAGGCAGTAGGATCCTTCTCGGCATAACCAGGAGGTTGCTCCATATACACTTCCTCCTTTAAAGTTCCATGCAAGAATGCATTTTTAACATACATCTGGCTAAGCCTCCATCCTCGGTCGACTCCTAGGGATATGATGACACGAATTGTACCCATTTTGACTACCGGACTGAAAGTTTCATCGTAGTCTTCACCATATTGTTGTGTGAATCCCCGAGCAACAAGTCACGCCTTATATCTGTCAATACTTCATTCGGGCTTATACTTTGTTTTATAAACCCATTTATACATTGTTTTATAAACCCATTTTGAGCCAACTACATTCTTTCCTTTTGGCCGAGGTACTATTTCTCAAGTCTTGGCACTCATGAAGTGCTTTCATTTCTTCATTCATAGCTTCAGTCCAATGACGAGATTGAAGAGCTTGATTAAAACAAGTGGGTTCATCCTATTTTGTGAGCTGAGACATAAACAACTGAAAATCAAGGGAAGAGGTCTCATAACTCACCCATCGTTGAATAGGATGCCTAATACATGATGGCCTTTGAGCCAGATCATTGGCGTTCCACATTCCTCGGCTCTGTATTTTTGTCTCGTCTAGTGTATATTTGTCCAGAGAAGCGTTCTACTGGGGTTGGCTCAACTGAAGATGATTCGACATGTATCTGTGAGTCATTCAACTGCCTACTCAAGCTGAAGGAAGGATAATTTGCCTGACATGTTTCTCCTGTATTAGCGAAAAGATCTGCGCTCATCCATGGATCATATACCTCTACTTCTCGAGGTGGCAACTTTTCAGATTCATTGACCTGAAAATTTTGTTCATCAAAAACAACATTTCAGGAGGTCCTAATATGTTTGGTAGTAGGGTCATAGCATCGATAGCCTTTGTATTCATCCGCATACCCAACAAATCTACACTTAACGACCTTGTCCTGAAACTTATTTCGCAGAGATGAATCAATATGTACATAACATACACAACAAAAAACACACAGCTCATCATAAGAGGGATGTTGCCCAAATTAAATATAATAGGGAGATTTCCGATCCAGAAGTGCCATAGGAAGACGATTTATGATATGAACAGATGTGTGAAAAACTTCTGTCTAGAGACTAACAGGCACATTACTATCATGTAACATGCTCATCGCACTCTCGACAATATGCTTGTATTTCCTCTCCGCAACCCCATTTTGTTGAGGGGTATGAGGGCAAGAAACCTGTCGACTTATTTTTTTATCCCGAAGAAAAGCAAGAAACTCGTTCGATGAATACTCTCCTCCACCGTCACATTGTAAATGCACAATATCACAAGAAAACTTTGTTTTGACCATCGAATGGAATTCCCGAAATATTTGGAAAACTTCATGCTTATATTTCAAGAAATATATCTAAGTATAACGGGAATAAGAATCAATAAAGATAACATAGTAACGGCTGCCAGAAGGAAAAGTAATAGGTGCAGGTCCCCAAACATCAGAACAAATAATCTCAAATGGATTTGAGGCCCTTTTATTAATAATATGAAACAGAAGAACATGGCTTTTGCAGAGTTCGCATGAATAACATTTAGTATTATTATCAAAAAATGAATATAAACTAGACTCTGGAAGAATACCATTAAATACAAGATTTTCAACGAAACCCCGACTACAATGTCCCAAACGACTATGCCAAATATCTGGCTTATTACAATGAGATGAATTAAAAACTTCCAATGAAGGGAAAAACAAGGACTCTGAAGGCGAAGACACTGAAGAATGCTTGGACGACTTCAACTGGAGGACTGAGACTGATGGCGAAGACACTGAAGGAATCTCCTTGAAGACGTACATGTTTCCTTGTCGCCCCCCTTAACAAACGTCTCCTTCGTTCGTAGATCCTTAATATAAATAGAAGAGAGAGTAAATTCGACGGAAGAATTTATATCGTCAACAAGTTTAGCTACAGAAACAATGTTCTTTTTAATATTAGGAGCAAGAAGGACATTGGACAAGTGAGGACTTTGACATAGGGATATGTGCACTACCAGTATGACTAATGGAGTGATAAGTTTCATCTCTCGTAACTATACTACCTTTTTCAAAATAAGGCAATAAGTGAGATAACTTACCCGCATTACCCGTAACATGGGTGGCAGCACCGGAATCAACATACCACTCGCCTTGTTCATTTTGCTTGATCGTCATTTGTGACAATACTGATAACAAAAGTTGTTGCACATCTGTAGATGACGCTTTCGTGTCCATAGTAATAGCTGACTTATTTTCAATTTTGTTTATTTTTCCTCTATTCTGTAGATTAAACCAATAATCATGTTCTCTTTTGTTACATAAGAAACAAGTGGGCACTCTCCTTTGATTCCTTGTATTAAAAGCACCTGAAATGTTAGGTGTAGGCAAGATACCACGTCTTCTCCGCCCAAAACGTCCGTGGCCTCTGCCTCCTTGATGCCCTCCATTCTCTCGTCCAAAACCTACAGAAGTGTCCATGGCCAAAACTGAATGAGAACGAGTTGATTCATTTCCTTCTGCCCTTTGCTTCATAATCATCTCATGTTGGAGAAGTTTCGCTTGAAGATCGTCAAAGGTGGGCAAGTTAGGAAGGCATGACATTGCTGTGGTAAACATGTCAAAATCAGGACCCAATCCATTGAGGAGTTGTTGAACTTTATCTTTATCTGCAATAACACTTCCAATAATCGCCAATTGGTCAGTAATACTCTTTAAGCGGCCTATGTATTCCATAACTGTCATGGAGCCTTTCTTCAAACTTTGGAACTCATTTTTTAAGTACATAACTCAAGCTTTTGATATCTGAGAGTATGTCTGAGACAACTTACTCCACAGATCCGCCGCAGTACAATCATCTGAAAGAGTAACCAACACTTCTTGAGAGAGTGTTGACGTAATATAAGCAACCAAAGATTGATCCGGCTTCCTCCAAGTTGTATACTCTGGATTTTTAATAGAAATGGTAATTGTGTCACCCTTCTCATCCTTGGTTTCTTGCAAAAATAAGCCGTGGTGGTATAAGAACTAAAGCATCCAGATGTTCATCGAGATCCGGACTCCGTATAAAAGGAAGTATTTGCCTCTTCCTGGTCAAAAAATTGGAATGAGTAAGTTTTTCTTTAATGAGTTGACTCAAGAAATTTTCAGAGGGACCGGATGGCGAGGAGTAATCCATATCAATGGAACAAGGAAATATTGCAAACAAGACGAATGAAAAGAAACAAACAGATTTGAGATTACTTAATCAATTAGTAGAACTTCAATAAGGCATGTACCTGTGCTACCAATATGGTGAAAAGAAACCCCTTTTTTTTTGTAGATTCAGAATCAAGATTGTAAACTGTTATATTCTGCCTATAGGCGTTGCACAAAGAACACTAAAATAACAATAAAAGTAAAACTTCTGGAATAAAAAAGGGAGATTGCAATCAAAGATGAATCAAACCGGCTGCAATCAGAGAGGAACACTTAAAAGTGATGGCTGCAATCAGAGAGGTGTTTTATTAGAAGTGATGACTGCAGTCGTTGATATCGAGGAAAGAAAGACAAACGTTAATGGTGAGATGGCTGCAGTCGTTGATATCGAAGAAAAATGACAGACGTTAATGGTGTAATAGCTGCAACAATCGTTAATGGTGGAGAAGACAGACAAACGATGATGATATTAAGCACTATGAAGTGTGAGGATGAACGAGAATCAAAAGGAACGAGTAACAGAAGTTAAAAAAAGGGAAAGACGGAGAATAAAAGAAGAGATGTAAAACCTGGTTCTTTGAGAATCAGAAAAAGAACGAGTAGCAGGAGTTAAAAAGGGGAAAGATGGAGAATAAAAGAAGGGATGTAAAACCTGGTTCTTAAGATCTCGATGAATAGGCCTCTGATAGGATTCCGCAACCACGAGCTCTGATTCCATATGAGATTTCGTGTGTATGTGGTTCAGCTTTCACAGGAGACAAGAAAAGGGAGAGAGAGAGAGAGGGAGATGCACAATGGCTGGGGCGGCGCACACACACTCGACCTCCAAGCCCTAAGCCTTATAATAAAGAGTAGATATACAATGAGACAATGTTACAGGAGTATTACAAGAATGCCATTAATGAAACAATATATGCATGTGTTTTATTTAACGTGCGTATGGATTTGGATCCAGATCCATACACATACTATATTTTAACACATGCTTGATGAGAAGCTTAGCCTTGTACATAGCTTGGTAGTTTTCATAGATACTACTAGTTATGTCGTCTCATTTTAAAAGTTTTGATACTCTTATGCTTGTGATTACTAGTTCCCATTGTTTGGTGGATCTGTATTTAAAAGTGCTATATTCTTTTACTTCTGTGTCACTTAATTGCTGTCACAAGGATACTCCAATTTAGTCCCACGTCGTGTACCCATGTATTATACTACTGCTAATGGAAAACTACGCAAAAATGTTGTCCCCTATCCTTTTAGGCATGGCCATGTAAACTAGGTTAATTGGTTAGTCTAATGCTTGATATTCTACCTTTGTTGTTGATATTTTTTAGAAAGTGAAACATAGCATTTTTAACCTTTTTTTAATGTGCGAATGCAGATTCACATATGGTTGAGCACCATATCATATCATGCTTATGCGGTTATCACATTTGAGAGCAAATTTGATGTGAGTATGAATATTTTTAAGTATTACTTCCTGTTGCATATTATGTAGAAGCCCGAGTAATCTGTAGGACTTTGACATGTTAAATAAATATGGCTATTAACGATTGCAATCTTCACCATGAAACAAGCCTAGTAGCTTTTAAATGTTTTCACTGGATTCATCATGGTTGCCAGTAAAGTTGGTATTCATTCACATTGTTCCTTGGACTTGAATATTGTGATTCTAATTTTCAGCTTTTCAATTTTGCTTTTTTGGAAAAGGCTGGTTTTATTCGCAGCGTGCTTTATATGACCACAAAACCAAGCTTAGTATGACAGTAAGACTTTGGTTTATTGACCTTTGTGTCTTTTGGTTGATATATGTAAACCTCTGTTAAAGGGCAGCAAAGGGATCACAGATATTGAGCAAGTTCTGCAGGTATTCAATGCTTGATATTGTGGTGTCTTTTAGTCCAATGAATAATCTCCCGTTTCTGTTTTTAATCTTAGTTCTGTTACAGAATATATTTGGTGAGTCTCTGCTTTTGAAAAGGGATGTTTTTGCGCAAACTTTCCCTAGTGAATGTCACTATATCAGGTATTTGATCCTTCCCTTACTTGTTCAGCCTCCCTTTCAAATTGTTGTTAACATAGTTTTTTGATATTCCTTTTAGGGACGTCATCTCAAATGGAGAGGTTGTAAAGAGGTATTCGGCCGAAATATGTACTCTCGCTAGTGGCCATTCTGGGTCCGCAGCTTCTTCTGAAGAGGTGCCATTGAGTTTCTTCTGCACATACATGCTGTTAAATTTGACATATCTGTTCTGTTCGTGATGTTTAAAAAGCATTCTGAGCTTGAGCTTGACCTCACAACTTGCAACCATGCTTGCGGTCTGGAGTTGAATCATATAGTTTATTCTTGAAAGGGAGATCATTGTCTTAACCGCATGCTTGCAACTGAATGTGAAATAAGAATAGGTCAATTATCCGGTGGATAAAAAAATTGCTGGAGGCCCAAGACTGGGCCATTTCCTCCCATCAACTGTTATGTGCCATATGGACTTAGATTTGAGTTATTTTCCAGGATTGGACTTCTTAGTATGAACCTATATGACAAATGCCAGCCCTACTTGATGTCCATTTGAAGTTTTGCATGTCAGCCCACCCACCCCTGTGCAGAGAGAGAGAGAGAGACTAGCCAGGTCGGGCGAGCTTGGCCTGTGTCTATTTTTGGCTGAGCTCAAGCTCAGTTGATCCCAACTAGGTCACGGAAAGGTGGCCATAGGTTGTGCCACAAGGTGGCTCGCAAGCTGCTCAGGTTGATGCCAATCGTTATTATGTGCCAGCATCATGGAACTTTTTTAATAGTTTTATATATAAAGCACACTAAAAAGCATTTGTGCATTTCCAAAGTCTAGCTGATAAATGTGCCTTTTTTCTATAAAATTACCATAGTATTCATGATGTTGACAACTAAACATTAGATAACTTTATCATTTTTAAATTGTGGGGTCACTGGGGTGTATAAATTTATGGTCATTTTATCAACATCCATGAAAGGCCTTGGAAGTCTCTCTCTCTCTCCATTGGTATTTGGGTATTTTTGTAATTTTGTATATGAATCATGTTAAGAAAAATGTTTCTTTCCAAACAACAACAACAACAACAACTACGCCTTCATCCCAAAACAATTGGGGTCGGCGATATGAACCAAAAAGGAAAATCATTATGGGTCTTCCACATGAATCCTTCTCCTCCAATCATTTCTATCCAATGCCATGTCCTTGGTGAGGTTCAAAGCATTCATATCCTTTCCTATCACCTCCATCCATGTCTTCCTAGGCCTACCCCGACCTCTTTTAACTAATATATTTTCCCATTTCTCCATCCTTCTAACTGGAGCATCATTAGGCCTTTGCCGAATATGTCCAAACCACCGTAAACGATTCTCTCTCATCTTATTTTCAATGGGTGCAACGCCTACCTTCTTACGTATCTCCTCGTTCCGAATCTTATCTTTTATTGTATTTCCACACATCCATCTCAGCATACGCATCTCAGCTACACTCATTTTTTGAATATGATATCTCTTGGCAGCCTAACATTCCGTACCATATAGTAAAGCAGGCCTAATAGTCGTCCTATAAAACTTTCTCTTCAACCGCAATTGCATTCTACGATCGCACAACACTCCAGTTGCACTTTTCCATTTCATCCACCCAACCTTTATCCTATGATTTACATCTCCATCAATTTCTCCATACTTTTGAATGATAGATCCCAAATATTTGAAACAATCATTTACCGGTATTTCTTGCTCACCAAGCTTCACTACACTCTCATCATTACTTCGTTGCTTACTAAACCGACATTCCATGTATTCTGTCTTACTCTTACTCAACTTAAAACCTCTTGCTTCCAATGTCTGTCTCCATAATTCTAACTTAGCATTAACCCCAGCTCTAGACTCATCAATCAAAACAATATCATCAACAAACAACATACACCACGGCACATTTTCTTGAATTGATCTCGTAAGCTCATCCATCACTATAGCAAATAGGAAAGGGCTTAAAGCAGATCCTTGATGTAACCCAACCGTTATAGGAAAATTGGTTGTCACCCCTCTCCAAGTGCGGACATTGGTTACTATTCCTTCATACATATCTTTAATTATTTTAATGTACTTGAGAGAAACACCTTTCTTCATCATTGTCCACCAGAGAACGTCCCTAGTTTCTCTATCGTATGCCTTCTCTAAATCAATAAAAACCATATGCAAATCTTTATTCCTCTCTCTATTTCTCTCGATAAGTTGTCTAAGAAGATGTATAGCTTCCATAGAACTAATAAATGTATGCAAATCAATAAAAATGTTTCTTTCCAAAATATAACTAATAAATGTGTTGTTTAAATTTGGGGTGAACTTGTTGACATCTATGAAGGCGGTTGAAGTTTACAACTTCCACACAAACAAACACACAGAGACATGCACTTGCACACCCACAAAAGATACACTAAAGCATATATAGGCACTAGGCAGTTTGTAGCATCCATATTGTATATCAGACACCAAGCTTAGCAGCCAAAACTCAAATCGTTGGTGATTCCTAGGCCCCCCCTAGGTTCTAGGAATCTTTTAGGTGCCTCCTAACTAGGTTTCCTCGGCATCTAGGCGTTCTTTGGTGTTAGGTCAGCAACCTACATTGCCTAGGTGTCTAGGCATAGTTTTGACTACTAAGACCAACTTCAACAAGAACGTGAAAACTGTCTTTTTTAATTGAACAAATCATTGCCCTTATTCCTAATAAAAACCTTATCCTTAACAACAGCCCTTTTATACAATGAAATGCCAAAACTTCCCCTCATTCGGTGACACCCTTTTAATTATTTGAAACTACGGCCATCCCTTTAAGTTGTACCAAAAAATTCTTTTGAGTTGACAATTTGGTCTGATTTTTTATTCTTCTTCACTATTGCTGCTAATCCACCACCAATGTATGTAGTAAGTTCTGTTTGCTTGAAATGTTTAACCAATTTCTCCTAATAAATATGGGACCAGTTTTGCATATGGATGCTTGCTGACCTGTGCATGTACCTGGTATTGTTACAAGCTCCCATGACTGATAGTAGCTGGTGTCATCTACATAGAAGCTGGCTGTTTTGAAGAATAGGATTCCATTTTATGGCTTTTAGCTTCTATTGTGACTGATATCATGTAATGGCAGGATCAAGTTGTTTGCCTACAACTGAACAATCCGCTGGTTGGCCAACTATATAATCGTCTGGTACCTCTTCTGCTTCTCTTAGTTGAGGGTAATGTAACAAACGCTAGTTGCTTGTGGCTGTTAGATTATTATGTTGATGGTATCAAACTTTCTCAGTTAAGAGAGTATATCAGTTTGAACCATTGTTCATGTTTCAGCAAGCAGCCCTGTAGATACAACTGATCCAAGATGGGAGATTTATCTTGCTGTCAAAAAGAAGATCGACCAATCAGGGGATGTTCACTGTATGCTGCTTGGATTTGCTACAGTCTATCACTTTTATCACTACCCAGACAGTAGTCGACTGCGGATTGGCCAGGTTTAGTTTTTGTGCTTGTAGTGGAAATATTGTTGTGGTCATTGAAGCCGTAATGCAGAATATGTTGTTAGATGCATAATGCAGTAAATTGACCGGATAAGACTCCATTTGATGCTCTTGCTGGTTTTCATTTTCAATGGAATGAAACTCAAGAAATCAATTTTTACAGATATTGGTCATGCCTCCTTACCAAGGAAAAGGTCATGGACGTCAGCTTCTGGAGACTTTGAATGGGATTGCAGTGTCTTCACAAGACATATATGATGTCACAATAGAAGAGCCATCTGAGTACCTGCAAGAGATCCGTGATTGCATTGACACAGTGCGCATGTTATCATTTGAACCAATTAAACTAGCCATATCCTCTGTTTCCTTGAAACTGAAGCAGGGAAATTTGACAAAGAAAGACCATAGGGTTCATTTTCGCCCATCCGCAAGCACTGTTGAGGAAGTAAGAAAAGGGCTTAAAATCAACAAGAAGCAGTTTACCCGATGCTGGGATATTCTAGTGTACATGAATTTTGATCCTGAGGATTCTTGCTGCATGGAGAACTTCAAGGCATGTCTCTCCAACCGTTTAAGTTCAGAAGTTTTTGAGAAGGATTCATATATTGGAGCTAAGCGCATAATTGACATCCCCAATGAGTATGGCAATGAGAAGACATTTGTCATGTTTCGCTCGAGAAGCACTGGGGAAGCGAGCACATTGAGCATTGATGTGGCTAACAGTAAGGTGGGTCAGGAAGAACAGCTGAAGCAGCTGGTTGATGAGAGAATGAAAGAGATTGTAAAGGTTGCTGATAGAGTAGCTGCCCATTGTAAGACACTTGGAATTCAACCTTTCCAGTAGTTCCTTGTGATTCTGGGTGTCAGAGTCTGGCCATGCTTCGGTATGTAGGGTTCTGAGGATAGGAATTGGGAAGACTTGGGAGTTTGATCTTTTTTTTTTTTAACTCTATTTTTTCGGGAGGTTTACCTTGTCTCTATGTTGACATGGTTTATGACAATAGCTTGAAATTTGATTTGTTTCAAAATGATGGTATTTATTTACACACAATTTTCAGGCTTAGCATTCTCTTCATCAGTAAAGTTCCTCTTGGTTGCCGCTCTGCATTTCCTAGAGCTTGCCTGCTTATCCGCCCAAAACTAGAGCATAGGGTGTGGATCCCATGGGTATTCTAATAGTAATGCTACTATAAGCCCATAAGTTCTCAAGCATCCCATGGGTGTTCGAGGCCAGTTTACATTTCACTTAAAATCCGACCTTTCTGCAAAAAATGGGGTGTTTTGTGAACCTTGCACTCGCAACACAAACATGGCACCTGCTTTTCTCATGTAAAGTGGGTGCCAAAATCACGGAGCCCATTTCTGTGGTAAGCTTTCGTTTGTGTGCGTGTGTTGGGAGGGTAGGGGGAGGAGTGGGGGAGGGTCTGGTTTTTGTTTACTGTGGAAGCTAGTTATGTGCAGTGCCTGCTTCCGTGTTATACAAACACAACTTGTTTAAAGCTTTGGCCTGACCTCACTTGACTTTCATAGGGCTTGATTTTGTCCAAGATCCTCTTTTCTTTAAATCCCCTCCTTTTGTTAATCCTCTCACAATGATCCGTTGGTTAATTTCCACCCGAATTGGTTACAAAGGAGTCCAAGTCTGGATCCAATGTAGCAGAATTAAAATATGGATTCCAAATTTGTATGCTAATACTGACTTCGGCAAGAGATTGTGGAAAACAATGTTAAAATATAGTTCTAGGCAAAAGCTTGTTGAGGAAAATCTCTTGATAAATTAAATTGTTTTTGTTCTTTGAGAAAATATTGGAATATATATAAATATATAAGATACATATATAGTAAAGAAAACATAAACAAATAAATTATACTAAAAATATTATTTTTATCACATCAATATCAGGGTTAAAATGTGATATTTTCAAAATAAATAATATATTAAAAATATTATTTTAAGGGCTAACACGTAAAGACCCCAACTCATATCCCTTAAAAATGCAGATTTTTTTTAATAAAATCAAATGCAGAAATATTTTCAAAGACCCAGGGCCTTTACAGTTTAACTAACAATTGGATAAACAACCAACCACAGGGGATGTTACATTTATCATCCACACCATAGCAAACCAAAATTTTATTAATTAAGAAATAGTAGTCTCAAGACAATTGCATAAAAAGAATCAAAGTGCATGACCAATTAAATGTAAAGAAAGAGTAAAGAAAAACAGAGTTACGTTGTCCATCTGTGAAACTTCCTAGCAAATATGTGGTACTTGTAGCTCTCCCAAAAGCGAGTCACTTCACTAATCCTATGTGACTGCAAAAACTACAAAAGTAGGGGTGTTAAAAATTTGAGGAATTCTGCGTACAAATTCCTCTAATGAAAGAAATGAACATAACAAATATAGATAAGAATTCATGCAATAACTTAGAGGTAAACAATCATGACAAATTCATAATTTGATTAAGTATTTATGTAATAGAGATAATTAATAAGCATGAGAGAACATTTAATAAATAACATGGATCACAACTTAAGCAATAAAATCATTTAACATGCATTAGGGAACAACATTATGCATTCACTAACATATAACAGTTAAGAAAACAAGTATACATGCATGATCTAATGTATAACACGAATATGCATGACTTTAGTGCAATGTATGAGTAAATTATTATCTCTTATTAGATATTTATTTTCATGTGCATGTCCCTATTAAATTCATACAATTAAAATTTCTCTTTTTTTATTACCGTTGCCCGCGGATACACCAAACAGGTAAAATCTCTGAGGTCAAGTTAGGTTCTCAGGGTAGCTTAGCAAAAAAATTGTATTTTATTACTGGGTTTCAAACTTAGCCTTCGATCGAAACAACCTTCAAAACATTAGACCACTCATCTAATGGGGAGAACACCAAGGACCACCCATCTACAATTGTCACTTTTCTTGGTAGACCAAAACAATAATTGTGTTTACACACCACCCCCAGGCAAAGTGATTGACTCTCACTAAAATCGTGGTCAGGAGAAGAATCAAAATATCAGGTTTAGGGGCAAGAACAATACACAAAGTTTTTTTATCCTTTCAGTTTTTTTAAAACTGCAACTCCAAGAGTTTCATACTCTCAATGAGACATTTTAGAAAGTACAATACACTAAATTTTTTTTATATTATTATTAATAGTTGTTTTATTAATTTGCAATTTAGGATGTTGTTATCATTACAAAATTTTACTTCTACAAGTCAAACTGACCTTTAAATTTTTTTTTTAAATAACTCACATCCATTTTAAAATGCGAGAAAATTTTGAAGAATGGGACTCGCCTGTCGGTACGAGGTTCAATCCTTCTTGGCACCATAACCAAAGGTAATCAAACCAAGGATCAATCATGTGCTTTGCTATACTCTTCTATCTAAATCGATGTTTTATTCCTAAATGCATAAAGAATCAGGATGTGCGATAAATTTCAGAAAATGCATATTGAAAACATGATGTTTGTTTAGAATAATTGAAAAATACTTGGAAGAAGGAGATACTTTGAAAATCATGAATTGCATTTGAGAAATATTTCTAAAGAAAAGGAAAATCAATTTCTGAAGAAACATTGGAGATTTTTGAGAAAATTGATTTTTCTGAGATTTGAACTCTTGAATTGATAAAAAGGATGGGCGTGTAACCCTGTGAAAACCATTCATGATGCAATCTAACCTAGATGATGTATGAATGCAATTTGAAAAAATATTTCTTAAATAATTTGAGAAAAATCTTTGATAAAAGAATTTTTTTGCCTTATAGAACTTAGATAAAATAAACCTAGCACATATTCCTCACTATGACTACGAATATGCATTGAATATAGTTCATTTGATTCTAAAAAGAGAAAATACTTAAAAAAGTTTGGAAAATATGTTATGATTTCTCAAAATACCTAAGAGTGTAGGCCATTTGTGGCTTAGAAAAAGATGATAAATCTGGGTTTTGTTCGTATTTTGACTATGACTACAAATACGAAACCCATAGAGTTTATCAACTCCTTGGAAGCTAGTGCACATGCCATTCGTGTAGACCATGGTGAGTTCGAATATTCATGAATCATCATTCATCACACATTGACATTTATATAAAAATAAACTATATGCAATGCAACCTAACCTAAGCAGAAAATTAAATTCTTATTCTAATTCTTTTATAATTTACATCAATAATAAATTAAAATAAAGAATAAAGGAAAATGAAGAAAATACAGTCTTGAATGTTCCTACAAAACTAGCAAACTTGTTAGTGAAGATATGTCGACTTTTCTGGATTTATCTAGCAATATCTAGAAATTGCTGGATTTATCCGGATATAAGCCTTTTCCCATATTTTCTTGAGATAAACATAATAAAAGATGATATAAAATTTAATAAATAATAAAGATAAATAACTTTAAAATTCATAATTTTGGAAAAAGTGATCAAAATTCCCTTAAAAACAAGACTATGACTTTGAAATCAGGGTTTTCAGAAAAGATTTTTGTAAAACTTTTAATTTAAGGATCAAAAAGATTCAAATCAACACCAAATCTGGTATAAAGCACCCTAGCATGATTATAAATATGATCAAACCCTAAAAATATAAACTTTTTCTAAAAAATCAAATTATCATGAAAATAACAATTTTTGCCCGTATTTCAGTTGAATCGGGACTCCGCGGGCATCCTGTTTTTGTGATTTAACTAAATAACCTAGCAAATAAATTCAAAATCTGTAAAAATTAACATGGATACTTTTAATAACCCTAAAGTTAAAATATAATTGAAAAATAAAAATTTTGACATTATTTTGATATGAAAATTAAATACAAAACATGAAATACATAATTTTGCCCGCGGACACGTCCCTATCACAGTGTCAGACCTAAATCAGGTATCAAACCACCATAGAAATTTATAAAACTTTTTAGAGAGATACTAGACAGATAAACAAAAAAATTTCTTTTTATAGATCAGAAAAATCATGTTCAGTTAGGGAGATAACATTTTGACAATATATGCTTGATTCCAGCTTATATGTAACGAGTTAAAATAAATACATCTGGTTTCAGGTATTGGGAAATATATCAAACTGTGTTAAAAAATTAAACACACTCATGAAGATACTCTTTTTAACGGATCATCGATCAGATCTTTGGTGAGGGAAATACGATCTACACAAGTCGATCTAAGGTTTAAACAATGCATAACGGGCTCTATAAAACCAATTCTGATTTCTGACAGAGAAAAAATAGCAAACAAATATATAAAAATCTGGAAATTTTGCAGAGTATAGTAGACATGATAACAAACACATTGCAACTTACAAATTGTCGATCGGATCTCCGATGAGGGAGATATCATTTTGACAAGCCGCTCCTGATTCCACGTAATGTTTTCACGGTTCAAAAAGCATGGTTTGGTTTCTGATTTTTTTAACAGGGTTACAAAACCCAAAGTAATTCGATTTGTTTATAGAAAATCACTGACAAATGCATGGATCAACCCTAAAAAATTATATTTTTTGACAGAAAAGCGAACATAAAATAACGTGGTTCCCGTGTACCCGGGATCGAGATGCACAATTTATCGTTAAAGCATTAATAACTTAATCTAAACATGAAAAATAATAAAGAAAAAACAACAAATAACCTAATGAATTTAGATTTGATGCTTAAATGAATAAAACTGATATCAAAATAATGAAATAATAAAAAAAATCAAGAAAAAGCATGTTGAAATTTGATTTAGCTTCTAAAAGAGGGATTCGTCCCATTAAACAAGTGAATCTCTTCTTTTGTTTCACATAAATATAAAGAATGATAGTCTAAACGATTTAACGGATTAGAAAAGTGAAAATCAACCTCACACAACATTAGATCACTTCCTTGAATTGATTTCATGGTTCTTGAATGAAAGCAATGCTTGAATCTCTTCCAAGGGGCGACAAAGGTGAAACTACCAAATAGAATAATAAAACTAAAAAAATTTGAAAAGAGTTGGAAGTTTTACCTTGAGGCTGCTGCAACAATCGAGGAACTTGAGAGAGGGATTGTTGTAGGAGAGAGAAGGAGCAAGAAAGAGGAGAGAGAGAGAGAGCATGGGTCGACCTCGCCTGGGAAGCCTCTCTCTCTATATTTTCTATATATTTTTTCAAGTATTAATTAGAAGAGTTCTAGTTTGTTTAAAATTTCCTTAATTAAGTTAATTAAGGGAGGGGGGGACAATTTTGGTTTGACTTTTCAACTCTCCTAATTATACTTAATTGAGTCCTAATTGTTTAAAACAAATCTCAAATGTGGCGGCAGCCCCTGTGGGCCCACATTTGGTTTATAAAACCCTACATTTTAAAAGTTTAAAAACCTAAGTTAAAATCTAAAGTGAAAATGGAGTTTTAAAATCAAATATTTGACTCTTATAAACTCCTAACCTAATTAGAACACTGACTAATCCAAAGCTAAATCCTAACTCTTTCAAATGTGGTAACACCCAAAGTGGGCCCCACTTGTTTTTCAGAAAACAATTTTAGAACTTTGAGAATAAAGGGGTTAAGAACAATTTTTTTCATAAACTTCAAAAGGGAAACTAACTAATATATATATATAATTGTATTTTTTTGGAATATGAAGGTTGTAAATTGAAATAAAAATTAAAAATTAAGGTTTTACACCCCTGCAGAGTGGGCCCCTCTTGAAGAAAGTTGAAACTGATTTGAAAATCAAGTTTTTGAAATAAAGGGTTTTAAAAAGAGAATTTTTAAAAGAAAGTTTAATAATAAAATTGAGGTTCTAAATCAACCAGAGTCCTAAATGGATTGAAACTCTTCCAGATGCGGCACTAACTGTGTGGGCCCCACATCAGGGTTTTAAAAAAGTTAAAATATTGATTGAAAAGGGCTTTGAAACAGAGTTGAAATCACCAGATGAGAATCAAAAGTTTTAAAAATAGAGTCATAAACTAACTGAAACTCTGGAAAATATTTGTGAATTTTTAAAACTCTTAAATTTGGGTTTTTGAAAGACAAACGAAGAGATTTTGAAAGATCTTCTTAAAGATTAGTGAAAATGAATAAAATACTAGACCAAGGTCAGAGTCCTAATCGACTGAGACTGTAGGATAGAGTCCCAAAATTTTGAAACTCTTGGAACTGAATTTGTTTTTGGAAAATAAGTAGAATAAAAATAAAAAGGTAAAATTAGTGTAGAGTTCTCGACCGATCAAAATTCTGGGGTAGAGTCCTAAAATTTTGAAACTCTACAATAAAGTCCTGAAATTTGAAATTTGATTGTTTGAAAGATAAATAAAGAAGTTTTTGAAAGATTTTCTAAAAAAAATGAAGTCAGGGTTAGAATTCTGATCCAACTGAAACTCTAGAACAAAGTCCTGATATGACTGAAACTCTAAAGTTTTTACAGATTTTGAAAGATTTTCATGAAAATATGTAAAAATGACAATGAAAGATAGAGTCCTGATTAGACTGAAACTCTGAAATAGAGTCCTAGTCCAACTGAAACTCTAGAATTTTAACCAAAATGAAAGATTTTGACAGGTTTTGTTGAAAACAAGTAAAAATAGAGATGAAAGACAAAGTCATAGTCCGACTGAAACTCTTTGATAGAGTCTTAGTTCGACCGAAACTCTAAGATTTTAGCTCTTTTGAAAGTCAGGTGAGAAGGTTTTTGAAAACAAGTAAAAAACTTGAATAAAGGATGAAATCGAGATAGAGTCCTAATCTCACTAAAACTCTGTGACAGAGTCCTGATCCGACTAAAAGTCTAAAATTTTGGGCCAAAATAAAAGATTTTGAAAGTTTTTCTTAAAAATAGATAAAAATAAAAATACGAGATACAGTCCTAGTCTGACTGAAACTCTGTGATAGAGTCTTATTCTGACTGAAACTTTGGGATTTTGGTCAAAATGAAATAAATTGATGAGGGATGGGACTACCTCTGATTTAAAACCAAAATGGAATTTTGAAAATGTCCAAAATGTAAAAAGACAGTGTCCTGATTCAATTTAAGAAATTTGGATGAAAGAAGGGATCCAGAAGCGACAACACCAAGATGGGTCTCATATGAGAATTAAGATCAATTAAAATTTGAGTTTAAAATGAATCTAGATCGCTTTCTAAAGAAAATATTTTGAAATAAAGATCCCACGGGTTGGCAAATGGCAGAATGTTGATTCAAAACCTAAGTATTTGAAATTGATTTTGAAAAAAACTTTTAAAATCGATTCTGGATATGAAGATTTAAAAAAACCAGAGTGCTGGATCTCAAAAATGCCATGCAATGCAACGATATACAATGTTATGAACTGATTGCAAAAGGCAAACTCTGGATAAGGGATTTGAAGTCCCGGACCCCTGGCAGAGATAAAGATTTAAACATTTTTGTTCGAAAGCAAAAATTGATGATTGAATATGATCCAAAATAGAGATTGAATCTTGATTGCAAGATGAAATTTTGGATTTTGATGTAAAACTTGGGCTACGAATAGCCCTAGTTTAGATGTCAAACAATTGGTCTTCTGAAGACTTCAGAAAGTGGGTCCCAGTGGTAGGAGGCAGGTGCTTGTGAATGACAGTGAAAATTTGGGGTGTTTACAGATGCCCTCTTTGTTACTAAGACGGTCGAAAGCCGAGCTTAGTGGCAAAGAAAAACACACCAAATTTGGGCTATAAAATCCCTCAGTTAGAAGAATCTGACTAGGTGTGAAAGAACTAGCTCTAGTGATAATGGTAGATATGAAATGGAGAATGAAAAAGAAAATTCATCTCATCGGAATGAGGCTTAGGCTTAGCCTTTAACCTTGATGAGATGAAAAATACTTTATGGAAGAACGAGGTTCATGCTTGACCCTTGACCTGAACGAGGAAAATAGATAAAAAAAGAAAATTCACCTCATCAAAATGAGGCTCAGGCTTAGCCCTTAACCTGAATGGGACCAAAAATACCTAATGGAAGAACGAGGTTCATGCTTGACCCTTAACGTGAAGGAGAAAATAGAATGGAGAAGAAAATTCACCTCATCGAAATGAGGTTCAGACTTGACCCTTGACCTGAACGAGGAAAATAGAACGGAGAAGAAAATTCATTTCATTAAAATGAGGCTCAGGCTTGACCCTTAACCTGGATAGGACAAAAAATACCTCATGGAAGAACGAGGTTCAGGCTTAACCCTTGACCTAAACGAGAAACAAAATTTTTAAAAGGAGAAACTATTATAGAACGTTTAGATTTTGCACAATAAATTTGAGAGGGGTTTGCAAAAGGATGAAAATGGGGATCCCTAAAGCTTGAAAAGAGTGATCTTAGGTATCTCATTACTGGGACTGAATGACTTTTAAAACAAAACAATTCAGGTTTAACCCTTACCCTGAACAAGAAAAATGAAACGGAATCCTCGAAAGAAGAAACCATGATGGAACCTTCAGATTTTGCATAATAAATCCAAGAGGGGTTTGCAAAAAGAAGAAAACGAGGTTCCTTAAAGCTTGAAAAGGGAGCGTCTCATTGCTGAGACAATGATTTTTAAAACAATAACCTTTTGCAAAAACAATTCAGGTTTAACCCTTATCCTGAACGGGAAACTGTCTATGGTGGGACAGTGGGGAACACAGGGAAGTGTACGAATCTGAGAGCCCAGACGCTCAGATCAAAACAATAAGGAAAGGATCTTGAAAACTCCTATTATCAAGTCCTAAAGAGGGATAATAATAACGCTAGGATATAACAAAATGGACATCAAGCTCTCACTTCATGTCGGAATAACTCAAAAATATTGTCAATAAGATAAAAATTGTAGTTGATTTAAGATAATTGAAATGTAAACACATTTGTTTAAAAGATATTCCCTCTTCTACCAAGATTATTACCTCCAACTGGGCTAACTTCGTAGAATCTAGAATCAAAATCAAATTTATTGTTGTTGAGTTTCTTCAAGAAAGCTATCCATTTCCTGGATATGAAAAGAAAGAAATTTCTTCTCAGTATCATAAAAGCAATGGATAGAAAGACATTGATAAAAGAATGTCACATAAGTAAAGAAGATTTTTGGCAGATCTGACAATGTGATATCTGGGACTTACCCATGATGATATTTTTGCACTCTTTTTTGACATAGACAATGTGTTTTCTTGAGATTTGGTGAGAATTTCATCACATTAGCCTTTAACTCGGCTATGTTCTGATTTTTCCTAGAAGGACATGTCACATGCTCCTTCAACTAAGAGATGATTTGAATCTTCTTTAGTCTAAAAAATTATATTAATGATGTTGTCTCTTTGATTGAAGTCTCTTGATAATCTTGTGCTTTCTTTTAAGATATGAAGAGTAAGTTCTCTTGAGATTTAACAAGAATTTCATCACATCAGCCTTCATCTTGGCGATGTTCTGATTTTCCCTAGAAGGGCACATCACATACTCTTTCAACTCAGAGATGATTCGAGTCTTCTTTAGTCCCAAGGATTATATTGATAGAATTGTCTTTTTGTAAATCTCTTGGTGATAACAGTGATCAAATATCTTTTAGGGATTGTCAGGAGGTTCATCGCTTCAACCTTCAACTTGACGATGATTCGAACTTTCCCTGGAAGGACACGTCACATACTCCTTCAACTTGGAGATGATTTGAGTCTCCTTTGGCCCCAAGAGTCTAACTCATCCATCAGTCTTCAACTTGACGATGATTGAGAGATCCCTTTTGCAGATAGTTGATTGTAGCTTGATTGATTAGAGAGAGATTGAAATTGAGATTGAGCGAATTCTTTTTTATCACTCAGGATATTTTCATTGCTTTATAGCTAGAAGAATAATATTTAGAAATGTGCCATAGCTATGATCAATATCAGTTCACTTATGGCTTTTCAACATCGTTGAATTTTTTCTTTACCGGTCATATTGAGGATTTTCCTTCATCCTTTTGGTTGACTGTTCGCGAAACATGAGTCCCTTCAAGCTCTCCCTAAAAAGGAGTTCAGCGAACCAACAATAATTGCATGTGAAAAGAATGATTTCCCTTAAACTCTCTCTATAAGAAAGGGTCTCTCGTAAGAAAAATGATTGATAATTGATTTGGGCCAATTTGGAAACGAGTTTGACACAAAGGTTGAATCTTGGATGACCATGATTGGCGGATGCAACCTGAAGGTTAGAAAATAATGACTTTAATAGAATTGATAACCTGAAGGTTTTCTTGATAAAAAATGATGGCTCGAAGATCTATTTGATAAAATGGGAGTCCCAAAGATGTGATTGATAAAAATTGATTGACTCAAAGGTCTAAAAATGATTGATTTTGATAAAATTTGTGACTAGAGGTCTGACTAACAAAATTGGTGACCTGAAGGTCAGTTTGATAGACTTGAGTGACCCAAAGGTCTGATAAAGATTGATTGACTCGCAGGTGTGAAGATTGGCATTGAGCCTGAACCCTAATGCAAGACTTGTGTTTAAGCTGGATTTTGGAAGAGCGACCAATATAAAAATCGGATTTTGAAGAAGCGCCAACACAAACACTTGGTTTTAAAAAAGTACTAGTACGACCACTGAATTTTGAAAAAGTACCTGAATAAACACTGAAATTTGAAAAAGTATCAGCACGAACACTGGATTTTGAAAAAAAGGCACAAACACTAGATTTTGAAAAAGTACCCATACGAACACTGGATTTTGAAAAGGTACTAGCACGAACATTGGATTTTGGAAAAGGTACCAGTACGAACACTGAATTTTGAAGAAGTATCACCACGAACACTGGAATTTGAAAAAGTACTAGCATGAACACTGGATTTAGAAGGAAGGTTCGATTCGAAACTCGAGTCTTTAAAAGAAAACTACACAAATTGGATTTATAAGAAGATTTCAGTCGGAACTCGGATCTTCTAGACCAATTCTTGAATTTAAAAGAAGGTTTGAGTAGAAACTCAAATTTTCAAAGGAAAACTAGACGAATTGGATTGGGAAGAAAGTTTGAGTCAGAACTCAGATTTTCTAGACCAATTCTTAAATTTGAAGATTGACATGAAAGCTAAATTTTGAAAGCTCGATCAGTGCGAAGTCTGAATTTTGGGATAGTTGGACCAGTGCAAACTGGATTTAGAGAATAGGGTTAACCTGCAGGTTGATTGCGAAAATGGTTTTGATAAGATACTCAACCCGAAGGTTGAATTTGAAAAAGACTGGTGTTTTAAAAGCGCTTGATGATTGTGAGGAAAGATTTTCAATCTTTGCCCTCATGATGACTTGAAAAACTAGCTGGGGTCTCAGGAAAATCCCTTATCCTGAATGAGTATAAATTTGATGCAAATGCAAATGGATGCAAACTGTAATTTTTGCGATGCATAAAAACAAGTAAATGAGTGATTCAAACTCAAGGTTCACACAAACGACAATGATCCATTAGTCGGTCATTGATGCATCCCATGCAAAAGTCATAACATCAGGCCATTTATGCAATGATTTCACATGCTTTTTCAAATGCGCATTCACATATGCAATCTTAAAGATGTGCATGAATCAAGACATTCATATGCATGTGTTCACCCCATCATGCCGGATACATGCTTTCATTCACCAATCTAGCATGAGAACACTCTATCATATAAGCACATATTTTAAACACACAACATTACAAGTTTATGTATGCATATGATAGTCAATCTCATTAAAAACCAAAGCAAGCATGATATATCAAGCATGTAGAAAAATCTCATTCATTTGAATGCAAGTTTAACTATGTGCATGTAACAATAATATTCATAAGCATGCTCATGAGTTCATATAATCATGTTAAATGCATGGCTTCATCTAATGCACATGTTTATATCAAATGTATTCTTTAATTTAATACACATATTCAAGTCAAATGCATGCTTTTATTCATGAATCATTCTCATTAAACATGTGAGCATGCATGCAAAACATGTCTATCACCTATATGCACATACAGTTGAATCAAACTTTGCAATTACACCTAGAATTAAGCATGGCATACTCAAGTCCAACGGGTAAAAACTTCATGCTTAGCCCGCATAACAACAATGTTATTATCTTATGCAAAACTAATGCGAATAACAAATCTGGAAACTAAGTTACATAACTGAACACATTCTTTTTATATGTGCACACGCGCTAGGAAAAAACTTAAAACAACTTATTGTGTATGCATGTCATATTAAGACAAGGCATATGAAATTTTTTGATCTTAACATGTATTAAAATACATTCACATAACAAATTTTGAAAATTGTAACATGCATGTTTATATTAAAGTTCCATATTTCAACAAGCCTCAAGTGCTGAAAATATATCCCCTTAAAGTAGGCCTATTGACCATAGCCGACCCCGTCGGCAAGGGGTTCAAACCCAGCCCAGCTGAACCCAAACAGCTGGGTGTGATAGGCCACCCCCCTGTCACAACTAGAAGAAATTTTATAAAACTTTCTACTTTTATTCTTATCCCCTTTCCTTAAGAGCACCAACCGACCCAGTCGGTTGGGCTTGGCTCCAGCCCACTTGAGCTCAGCCGACTGGGGTTGGCAGCCAACATACACACAGCCACCGACTGGCAGTCAGCCGAGCACTCTTGGCTGGCTGCCAGTCAGGCCCAAAAGTGAAAAAAATATTGTTTTATACCTTTTTTTTTTAAAACCTACTCAGTCGAGCCCACTCGGCTGGGCCGAGTAGGCTCGGCAGGCCCGACAGGTCAGCGTGTCAGCCTGCGGCCAGGTCTGGCCGGGCCTGGCGAGCCGAGAAGATCGGCTGGTCAACCGACCAGACCAACCCAAAAACTCTGTTTTATATGTATCTATATACATAAAAATATATGTATAGATTTAAAAGAAAAAACAACATATGTATGCAACATGCAAAACACACATATAAAGTTTTTTCAGTAACATATGCTACTATATGCCTTTTTACATTCTCATAAGCATAAACTTTCAATTACCTTTATCATGCATATGAAATAACACAATGTAAAAACATGAACATGCTTTCAACACCAAACTATTCAGATTTACATATGTTTATAAGATAATCAACGATGGAAATCGATAACATCATAACGCCAACACATAACATGCCATTTTAGCATGAAATAAATTCTATTTTACCCTAAAAGAAGCATGCACATAATTTATTGTTTTGAAAAGGTTGACAAAATCAAAACAAAACCATGGAAATCAAAGATCACCAAGAGAATCATCTAAATAAGTATATCTACTTTCAATGAACATTCTGTTTTAACATATACAGAATTTTTATTGCATAAAAGAGTGGAAGTAATTAAGAACACAACCATGAAGGAAGATCTACGCATCCTCCTCCATGTGTTTTCTTTTTTTTTTACAAAAACATAGATTTAAACACTCTTTTCATGGATTTTCATCAAATTATTGCATGAAAATCTAATCTATATCAAATTTTCACATGATTTAAGTGAGAAAACCCATGCCATGACTAAAAAAATTTGAAGAAAAATTATGGTGGAAGTTGAAAAACATGGGTAGAGATGGTTGGAGAAACTCAAACTCCTCCTCTTCTTCCTCATTTCTTTCTTTTCCTCTCATTCTCTCCTCTTTCATTTTTCCTTTCTCTTTCTCTTTCATCTCACTTTTTTTTATCTATTTATAGGGCTCTAGGTGGGCTGGAGAAGAGAGTTCAGTCCTAGCTGAAACTCTCTTCTCTCTTACCCACTTTCTCAAATTTTTTGAAACTCTTTAAGTATTGACTTTTCAAAGTTAAGTGTTTTTAAAAGTCTTTCTTAAAGCTTCTAAGGAATGAACAAGGGCTCTATAAAGAGTCTTAAACATTCTAAAAATAAATCTTGAAATTAATTAATTAATGAATTAAGATCAATTAATTAATTTCAATTAATTATTAATAAAGAAATACCTAGAGGCTTTTAAAAGTTATTTTATTGAACTAAGACACTTTTTAAGTGATTTTACATGGGTTTAAGGGCTCTACTTAAAAAAAAGTATCAAAATAATTTTTTGGAATTATATTAAATTAATTAATTAATTAATTAGTTAAGGTTAAATATTAAATAAAATTTTGAAAGCTTTTAGAATTTACCAAATTAACTTGAAAGGCTTCTTAACATTAATAAGCTCTGATTTAATGGTTTTTGATCAATTTAAAGTTGGAAAAATCATTGGGCATGAATTTGGATCAGCATCCAGATCCAAATCCATCTTAAAATTTCAAACGGGTCATGAGCTAGATCAATACCAGATTAATATGTGGCTTGGATAGAGTCTAAATCCATATAAATTTGCATCAAATCCACCAGATCCGGTCTAATCTAAATCTGGATATGAACTGATAAACTACTCAATTTTTGAAAAAAATATAATTTTTGGGCCAAACGTAGCCCGAAACACAGAAAATAAAATATCATTGCGCTCAAAATTTTGAGATGCATCTAATGGACATATTACACGAATATCAAATTCTAAATTTTGCCTAAAAATAACCTAAATTTTGCTTAAATTTAAAGGTCAAAATAAAACTTTTTCTCGCGTTTTAAGTGGCTCATTTAGGCCTTAACAATGAGACTTGGGCCAAGCCCAGACATCAAAGCATCGGCTTAAAATCAAGAATCAAACGATTTTTATTCTATACTTAGCCAAATTTTTGGAAATCTCAAATTTAACCAAGTTTAAAAAAACGTGATATTACATTCTTGCCCCCTTCAAAGAATTTTGTGCACGAAATTAGAACGTACTGAGTGATACCCTCATTGGTCCAACCCTCTTGGGATTGATCCCGTACATATACAATAAGTACAATTATACAAGCACATCAAAATTTCTTAATTCATATCGCAAAAATTAAAATTTAAACTATGAACACATAATAAATTCACATACTTTCTTAAAAATATTTAATAGCCTTATCGATGAAGGAGACTGCTTTAAAGCATGTGACACAACTTATTGACATTTTTGGACAAAGCTCAATTACCAACATAGACTTTTAGTATAAAAAGATGATAGAATATAAGATTTTGTGGTGGACTCTGATACCAAACCTATAATGACCTCAACTCATACCCCTTAAAAATATATATTTTTTTTATAAAATCAATTACGAAAATATTCTCAGAGACCCGAGACCTTTACAGTTCCACTCACAATTGGATAACCAACCAACTACAAGGGATCTTACATTTATCATCCACACCATAGCAAACCAAAATTTTATTAATTAAGAAATAGTAGTCTCGAGACAATTGCATACAAAAAATCAGAGTGTATGACTAATTAAATGTGAAAAAGAGTAAAGAAAAGTAGAGCCACGATATCCATCTGTGAAGTTGCCTAGTAAATATGTGGTACTTGTAGCTCTCTCAGAAGCGAGTCACTTCACTAATCCCGTGCGACTATGAAAACTACAAAAGTAGGGGTGTCAAAAATCTGAGAAATTCTGCGTACAAATCCCTCTAATAAAAGAAATGGACATAACGAATATAGATAAGAATTCATGCAATAACTTAGAGGTAAACAATTATGACAAATTCAAAATTTGATTAAGTATTCATGTAATAAAGATAATTAATAAGCATGAGAGAACATTTAATAAATAACATGAATCACAACTTAAGCAATAAAATCATTTAATATGCATTAGAGAACAACATTATGCATTCACTAACATGTAACAGTTAAGGAAACATGTAAACATGCATGATCTAATGCATAGCACGAATATGCATAGCTTTAGTGCAATATATAAGTAAATTATTGTCTCTTATTAGATATTTCTTTTCATGTGCATGACCCTATTACATGCACACAATTTAAGTTTTTTTTATTACCGTTGCCCGCGGATACACCAAACGGGTAAAATCTCTGATGTCAAGTTAGGTTCCCAAGATTGCTTAGCATACAATTATATTTGATTACTGGGTTTCAAACATAGCCCTCGACCGAAACAACTTTCAGAACATTATATCACCCATCTAATATCGGGGACATCAGGGACCACTCATTCACAAGTGTCACTTTTCTTGGTATACCAAAACAACAACTGTGTTTACACATCACCCCTAGGCAAAGTGGTGGGCTCTCTCTAAAACCGTGTCCAGGAGAAGAACCTCAATATCGGATTAAGTGGCAATAACAATGCACACAGAGTTTTTGTATCCTTTCGGTTTCCCCAAAATCGCAACTCCAAGAGTCCCGTACTCTCGATGAGACATCTTAGAAAGTATATTACACTGTTCTTTTTCTTTATGTCATTATTAATAATTGTTTCATTAATTTATAATTTAACATGCCAAATTAATATCACAATTTCGTATATCTAAATGTGAGTCTCATCACAGAGCTCTAACTCGTGAAAAATGCAGAATAATGCAATATAGAGAAAAATGTCAATCTGTGGTTTTTGCGATACATAAAAACAAGTAAAAGAGCGATCCAAGCTCAAGGCTCATACAACCCACAATGATCCATTAGTCGATCATTGATGCATCCCGTGCAAAAATCATAACATCATACCATTTATGCAATGATTTCACGTGCTTTTTCAAATGCACATTCACATGTGCAATCTTAGAGATGTGCATGAATCAAGACATTCATATGCATGTGTTCACCCCATCATGCCACTTACATGCCTTCATTCACCAAGCAAGCATGATAATACTCTATCATACAAACACATATTGTAAACGCACAACATTATAAGTTTATGTATGCATATGACAATCAATCTCATTGAAAACCAAAGCAAGCATGATATATCAAGCATGTGAAAAAATCTCATTCATTTGAATGCAAGTTTAACTATATGCATGTAACAATAATATTCATAAGCATGCTCATGAGTTCATATAATCATATTAAATGCATGTCTTCATCTAATGCACATGTTCATATCAAATGCATGATTTAATTTAATACACATATTCATGTCAAATGCATGCTTTTATCCATGAATCATTCTCATTAAATATGTGAGCATGAAAGCAAATCGTGTCTATTAACTATATGTACATGCAGTTGAATCGAACTTTGCAACTACACCTGGAATTAAGCATGGCATACTGAAGTCCAATGAGTAAAAATTTCATGCTTAGCCCGCATGACAACAATGTTATTATCTTATGCAAAACTAATGCGAATAACAAATCTGAAAACTAAGTTACATAACTGAACACATTCTTTTTATATGTGCACACGCACTGGGAAAAAACTTAAAATAACTTATTGCGTATACATGTCCTATTAAGACAATGCATATGAAAAATTCCGATCTTAACATGTATCAAAAAACATTCACATAACAAATTCTGAAAATTGTAACAAGCATGTTTAGATTAAAGTTCCAGATTTCAACAAGCCCAAGTGCTAAAAATATATCCCCTTGAAGTAGGCCTATTGAGCCTAGTCGACCGTGTCAGCAGGGGGTTCAAACCTAGCACAACTGAACCCAAACAGTTGGGTGTGACAGGCCACCCGCCTGTCATAACTAGAAGAATTTTATAAAACTTTTTATTTTTATTCTTTTATATATATATATATATATATATATATTTTTTTTTTAAATCCCTTTCCTTAAGGGCACCAGCCGACCCAGTCGGCTAGGCTTGGCTCCAGCCCAATCGAGCTCATTCGGGTGGGTCTGGCAGCCAACACACACACAACCATCCACTGACAGTCAGTCCAGCACCCTGGGCTGGCTGCCAATCAGCCCCAAAAGTGAAAAAAACTAATTTGTTTTATACCCATTTTTTTTCAAAACCTACCCAACCGAGCCCACTCGGTTGGGCCCAACAGGCTTGATTGGCTCGACAGAACAGCCTTTCAACCTACGACCAGGTCTGGCTGGGCCTGGTCAGCTGAGCCAAGCTCGGCTGGTCAGCCGACCATACCAGCCCAAAAACTTTGTTTTATATGTATCTATATACATCAATATATATATATATATATATATATATATATATATATATATATATATATAGATAGATAGATATAGATATAGATTAAAAAAAAACAACGTATGTATGCAACATGCAAAACACACATATATAGATTTTCGAGTAACACATGTTACTATATGCCTTTTTACATTCTCATAAGCATAAACTTTCAATTACCTGCATCATGCATATGAAATAACACAATGTAAAAATATAAACATGCTTTTAACACCAAACCATTTAGATTTACATACATTTATAAGATAATCAATGATGAAAATCGATAACATCATAACGCCAACACATAACAAACCATTTTAGCATGAAATAAATTATATTTTACCCTAAAAGAAGCATGCACAAAATTTATTATTTTGAAAAGGTGGACACAATCAAAACAAATCCATGGAAATCAAAGATCACCAAGAGAATCATCTAAATAAGTATATCTACTTCCAATAAACTTTCTGTTTTAACATCTACAAAATTTTTATTGCATAAAAGAGTGAAAGTAATTAACAACACAACCATGGAGGAAGATCTACACATCAACCTCCACGTGTTTTTTGTTTCTTTTCTCAAAAACATAAATTTAAACACTCTTTTCATGAATTTTCATCAAATTATTGTATGAAAATCCAATATATATCAATTTCTCTCTTTATTTAAGAGAGAAAACCCATACCATGACTAAACAAATTGAAGAAAAATGATAGTGAAAGTTGAAAAACGTCTTTAGATGGTTGGAGGAGCCCAAACTCCTCCTATTCTTCATCCTTCTTCCTTTCTTTTCATCTCATTCTCTCTCCTCTTTCTTTTTCTCTTTCTCTCTCTCTTTCCTCTCACTTTTTTTTTATCCATTTATAGGTCTCTTGGTGGGCGGGAAAAGCGAGTGCAGCCCCAGTTGAAACTTTCTTCTCTCTCACCCACTTTCTTAATTTTTTTGAAAATCTTCAAGTGTTGACTTGTCAAAGTCAAGTGTTTGTAAAAGTCTTTCTTAAACCTTCTATGGCATGAACAAGATCTCTATAAAGAGTCCTAAACATTCTAAAAATAAATCTCATAATTTATTAAAATTAATTAATTCTTATTTATTAATAAATACATACCTAGAAGCTTACACAGTTATTTTATTGAACTAGGACACTTCTTAAGTGATTTTACATGGGTTTAAGGGCTCTACTTAGAGTCCTAAACAAGTATCAAAATAAGTTTTCAGAATTACATTAAATTATTTATTTATTTATTTAAGGTTAAATATTAAATAAATTTATGGAAGCTTTAAAAAATTACCAGATTTACTTGGGAGGCTTCTTAATATTAATAAACCCCGATTTAAAGGTTTTTGATGAATTTAAAATTAAAAAAATCGTTGGGCATAGATTTGGATATAGATTCAGATCTAAGATCCAAATCCATCTAAAAAATCCAAATGGGTCTTGAGCTAGATCAATACCAAATTAATACATGTCTTAGATAGAGTCCAAATCCATATAAATTTGGATCAAATCCATCAGATCTGGTTCGATCCAAATCTGGATCTGAACCTACAAACTACTTAATTTTTAAAAAAATGCAATTTTCGGGACAACCATAGCCCGAATCAAGAAAAATAAAATATTGCTGGCTCAGAATTCTGAGACACATCCAAAGACATATTACACGAATATCAAATTCTGAATTTTGCCCAAAAATAACTTGAATTTTGCTCGAATTTAAAGGTAACAAATAAAACTTTTTCTCACATTTTAAGTGGCTCATTTAGGCTTTGATATTGAAATCTGGGCCAAGCCCAGACTCCAAAGCACCAACTTAAAATCGAGAATCAAACAATTTTTGTTCTATACTTAGCCAAATTTTCAAAAATCTCAAATTTAACCAAGTTTAAAAATATGCGATATTACATAACAAACCCATTTTTTTCTTAATAATTCAAATTCATGCCTAAAAACTTTATAATTCAGAATCAAACTTAGTTTTTTCTTTAGCTATCCAAATTCATATCCATGGTAACCATCCTCCTTTTTAGTTACATTTAGTATCTAAAAAGTTTTCAACCATACCACTTTTGCTCTTATTAAAGTTTATTCTCTCTCTACAAAAATAAATTGCATAATTTTTTAAGCATCAATGTGAATTATAAAAGATTGTTGTGCTTGATTTTGTAAATAACCATTTCTAATCATATACCAACTTTTGAAAATATCGTGATAAAATATGATATTTTACAAACTATCGGCAATGTTTACAACCTAGGTTGGAAACCAGAGTTTTGTGTGCAAAAATAACATATTAGATCATAGTCATAAATATTGTCGACTCTTTGAAAATGTAATTATGATAAAATCACAATATTTTCAAAAGGTGAGAGCATACTGAGGAAAACATGATCTTTTCAAAATATCACTACACTTTTTTTGTATTTTTCATATATATATATATATATATAAGTAATGGGTAGGTGAGAAATGATACTTGATAATTGAGTTTTTCAGAGTTTTCCACTTTATTTTTAAATTCTAATCGTACAAATGTGATCTATGCACTTGATTTTATGGGGATGAGCTCTTGAAGTGTTCGATTTCAATACATGGGTGGATTTTTACAAGGTTCGAAAAATCAACGGTCCAAAATCTTTATAAATTTTCAAAGCTTCGAATATCATTTTTTTCATCAAAAACACATGATCCAGATGTGGATTCCTCGTAAATCGACCATGCCCACATTTATGGGGTCAGAACTGCAAAAAAAACATAGAAATGCCAAAAAAAACCATTTAGCACGTATCAATTTAGCACCTACCCATTTCTCTTGGTCTCTCTTTTTATATATAGGAATGAAACCCATAAATGTGTAGGTGCAGCTAGTGCACATCTCGTAAAATGAAAAAAGCCCAAAAAACCTATTTAGCATGCAATTTAGTACCATATAGGAGTTTTCTACCCTTTCGGTGTTTTTTCATAGTTCTGACCCCATAAATGTGTTGGGTATGGTGAGGAATCCACACCTGGATCATGTGTTTTCAATGAAAAAAATGATATTTGGAGCCTCAAAAATTTACAAAGATCTAGGACCATTGATATTTTGAACCTTCTAAAAACCCACTCATGTGTGAGAATCGAACACTTCAAGAGCTGATCGCTATAAAATCTAGTACATAGATCACATATGTATGGTTAGAATTTAAAAATAAAACAAAAAACCCATGAAAAACTCATTTAGCATATATCATTTAACACTTATCATTTGCTCCTGCCCATTACTCATATATATATATATATATATATATATATATATATATATATATATATATATATATATATATATATATATATATATATATATATATATATATATATGGTGCTAAACCCATATGGCACTAAACCGCGTGCTAAATAGGTTTTTTAGACTTTTTTCATTTAATTTTTAAGTTCTGACCATAAAGATGTGATCCATGTAATTGATTTTATAAGGCTCATCTCTTGAAGCATTTCATTCCAACACGAGTGGGTTTTTATAAAGTTTGAAAAACCAATGGTCCAAAATCTTTGAAAATTTTTGAAGCTCCAAACATAATTTTTTCATCAAAAACACATGATCCTGGTGTGGATTCTTAGTAAATCGACCATGCCCAATACATTTATAGGGTCAGAACCACATAAAAACACCGAAAAAGCTGAAAAACCCATTTAGCACGCCTTTTAACACTAAATGGGTTTAGCACGAACCCATTATATATATAGAGGGAAATGAAAACCTCTCTTATGGAAAACCCTCTCAAACCTCTCCAATAGACGTTTTATTGGATTTTTGTTGTTTTTTTCAAGAGTATGACAGTCCTGATTTATATGCTTGTTTTTATAGGTATCATTTCTTAGACCATTTGATTCCGATGTATGATTAAATTTTTACAAGTTTCAAAATCAATGACCTACAATTTTCATAAAATTTTGAGGCTCTAAATGCCATTTTTTATGTTCAAAATTCATGATCCAAGTGTCAATTTATAGTAAATCAATTATGCTGAATACATCTGTATGGTCAAAATTTTGAAAAACCACAAAAGAAAAAATCTTTGAAAAAGTTTGGGAGGGTTTTTATTGAATAGGTTTTCATTCCCCCCCCCTCTCTCTCTCTCTCTCTCTATATATATATATATATATATATATATATATATATAGAGAGAGAGAGAGAGAGAGAGAGAGAGAGAGAGGTAGGTGCAAAATTGATACGTGCTAGATGAGTTTTTGTTGCTCATACAGTACAGTTTTGACCACATAAATGTGTTGGGCATGGTCAATTTATGAGGAATCCACACCTGGATCATGTGTTTTTGATAAAAAAATGATATTTGGAGCTTAAAAAATTTACAAAGATTTTGGACCATTGCTTTTTCAATTTTTATAAAAACCCACCCGAAATCGAACACTTCAATAGGTGATCCCTATAAAATCAAGTACATTGATCACATTTGTATGATTGAAATTTAAAAATAAAACACCCCCCCTAATTTAGCACCTACCCATTACTCTCTCTCTAAATATAGAGCAATAGGTAAGTGTTAAATAAAATATGTTAAATGATACATGCTAAATGGTTTTTATGCTATTTTGGTGTTTTTTCTGTTATTTTAGTGTTTTTTTGCAATTTTGACCGCATAAATGTGTCGGGCATGGTCGATTTATGAGGAATCCACACTTAGATCATGTGTTTTCAATGAAAAAATGATATTTGGAGACTTTGAAAATTTACAAAGATTTTGGACCATTGATTTTTCAAACCTTATAAAAACCCACCTCCGTGTCGGAATCGAACACTTGAAGAGCCGATCCCTATAAAATCAAGTACATAGATCACATCTTTACGTTCAAAATTTAAAAATAAAAGGAAAAAACCTACTTAGCATGTATCATTTAACACCTATCCATTATATACAAAGGGTAGGTGCCTGACGTTTTTTTGTGCCTACTGCATTCCTACCCAGCTTTGGAAAGATTTTCACTTTTGGATTCTGATTCCAACACCAAGTTAAGTTTTTATAAAATTCAAAAATCAACGGTCTATAATTTAAAAAAATATTCAATGCTTAAAAAATCATTTTTCTGAAAAATACATGATTCAAGTTTTATTTCCTAGTAAATGGATGATGCAGAACACATCCGTAGGTCAGATTTTTTAAAAGCAACTTGAAAACCCGTATCCAAGCTCAGTAGGTACAAAGGCGTCAGATACTTACCCTTTTCTCTCTCTCTCTCTCTCTATATATATATATTTATATATATATGTGGTGGTTTGATACCATTATACCTTACAGTGGTACATATCTTGTTTGAGTAGATCTATAATATATTAACCAATATTTTCTTCGGATTCTCTCGAGAAAAACATGCATTTAGAAATATCACGGTATTTTCCTTAGGACATTTTCCCGTGACGGGATTTATGACTCTGAATTGGACTAGATCAGGGTATGAACATCGGTAGGACAGAAAACAGTCGATCCAACCCTGAAAACCCGATCACACAAGTCTAAACCCAAAAATTTAAGAGTTAAAGAGTCACATCCGGATCTTGTTTTGTAGGACCCATATCCGAGAATAATTCTTCGGATTTCAGATAAAGATCCGACTTATACTGATCCATTTGCGCCCCCTAACTGATTCCCTTCCACTCCACTCTCCTCATTCCTCCCATCGAGGGACGCACACAGTGGAAGCAGAGAGAGAGAGAGAGAGAGAGAGAGAGAGAGAGAGAGAGAGAGAGGCGTCCGTACGGCCACTAGCGTTTTCTCTTCTCTGCTCGTCGTCTCCGTTTCGACCATGTACAGGGGCGCGGCCTCTCGGCTCGGGGCTATGAAGGTGAGAGCGAGATGTTATTCTACCCCTACGAACCTTTGTTTTCCTTCTCGTTCTCCTTCCGATTATTTCACGTCTCTTCTCTTCATCCATCCGAAAGACGATTCTATTCCAAACAAGAATCGTTCCGGTCCATGTCGTTCGGGCTTTCGCATTTTGACATGCGATTGCCGGGGAGTTCAGGGCCTTCGGTTCACTCTGTTGAAGTGTTTTCTGTTCATTCGACCTAAATCTGCAATTCTTTCTTCCTCTTCATCATTTTATTTTTCTCAAGTCGTTGTTGTTTATGGATTCTATGTGGTTTTGATCGGATTTGGTTTCTTCTTTTCATTCTTTTCGTTCCATAGGTATCGATTTTATGAAAATTTTCTGGTTCTTTATGGCTCGTACGATTGTTTGGTTTATGATCCTACGCGATTGATAATTATGGTGATTCGATTGGTTCGTTTCTGTCAGGAATATATCGTTTATCTGTCTTGTTTTTGTAACCATAGTCTGATCTGAGGAATAACGTTGACAAATTTAACCCTTCTACAAGGGCGGCATCTTTGTGATCTGATGCTGGCAAGAAAATCGTTGCTTTTTTGGCCTGTACCATTAGGTACAACCTGTGACCGATTAACCTATGGAAACTGGGGATAGGTGATCCTTTATTTTTATTTTTATTAATGTGTCCTCTAGCTGCTTCTCCCAGATCTGGGGGTTTTCTGAAGATGTTATGCAGAAGTGTATTATTTACAAAGACTTGTCTTTTTGGATTTGGCAGAAATCCAGTTGTTGTATAGGCGATTGGACATTTTCTTGTTTCAGCAAACCTCTTGCATTGTTTAGCTCCAACACTTTTGATGAAGAGAAGTAATAGTACAATTCATTGAGAGAAAATTAGAAAATCTGAACCTCGAAAGGGGTAGGGGAAAATTTAATATGTAAGGGTGGAAGAAAGAGTATAAAACCTTCTGTTAGGACGAGAGAAATTCTTTTTGAAAAAAATGAAAACTCTACTAGTACAAGAAAGAGTAAGTGGTAAGTATTTGATTCATCTTGAGCTGGATACTTTCATAACCTGTTTTATTGGGGCCTTTTGACCCTTGATGACCCCTTTGCAATCTTGCTCCTCTCTGAAACAGTTCATTGATTGAGTCATCCACCGGATTCTTGTCATCAATTGCCATTTTATGCTCTTGCAATCATGGAAACATTGTCAGTTTCAAGCTGTATTATTATTGGTCTCTAAATGTGCCGCCTGTTCTTTATCATCAAGCTTTGCCCATGAAAAGTCTAATAGCCAGTTGACCTTTATGGTAAAACTTGTCCTTTTACATTTGCGCCTGGGTCCAGTGCCTGTTGATTTTTCCACTAGTTTTTGATCGCTTGTGACTGTTTTCCTGTGACCTTGGTCACTTACATTCTATTGTTTTTGCTATCTTCAAAGGCTAACATTATTTACAAACAAAGTTTGTTGCTGGGAACTTTCTTCCCACTCTTCTGGTTTCCTTTCAGGCTATGTCACATGGATACTGCTGTGGATACAAGGATATGACCGCTTTTATGAAATTTTCAGTACGACTATTCACTAGTATATAAGGGGACAAGATACACGAGCCAAAATGGACTATCTGTGTGACATAGCTTTCAGGTCCTAAACAGCTGTGTGAAACATTACAGTCATGCTTTCAACAAGAATATAATCTATAATTTTCCAAAAGTTCCAATTACAGATTGGTTGATCTATATTTTCATATTATGCTTCAAAGTGCTTTACACCAGTTTCTTTGACAGATTACCCAATGATATTTAGATGTATTGGTTCCATAGTTTGTTAGATGATATACATCATATAACATAAAGAACCAGAGGATGATACATATCAGAGATTTTATTAGTCTGCAGTTGGGAACATGTAGGGTGGGTAGCAAGGAAAGAGTTTTGTGGAAAGGAGGCTGTTCAGCTGGTTACAAATGGCCAATTCTTGTTCCATTTTAAGGGATGAAGGGGGGAAAATGATAGGGATTGAAAAACTCCAGCAGCTTACCAAGTGACAACAATACACTGTAACTATGATAGGTTGCCAGTAAAATATCTTTTATGGTTTGTGGACAGGTCTTTGCCAGATGCTGAAGAGGCAATTTCTTTTTAGGTTCTATTCTCTGGCTTTCTGTTAGAGATGAATCTTGGTATCAGGATTTCTCAGCAAGGGAAAATGTCATGATGATTTGCAATTTCTCTTGGAAATTATGGGGAAAATCATGTCATATTTGAAACTAAAAGACCAGAAATTATATATGAAAACTTTAAAGTCATTACAATTGGCATAAAATCATGATTTATTAAAAAGGCAGTTTTTTGAATCTATCATGATAAATTCTAACTATCATTGATACAATGGGTAAAAGGTGCAGAATTGAGCCATCTTCTACTTCCTCGATTCCTTGACACCCTCTGACATGCATGTTACCACATGCAACCTTGATGTTTTCAAGGTTGATTTTACTCATTTGACACTCCATATGTCCACTTGTCCAGCGTGCTCATTTAGTTTGTTATTTTCTTCTAAATTACCATTAGTATTGATAGTCTCCTCATTCCAAGTGGATATTTCTAAAATGCTTGAAATTCTGTTCAACTTTGACAACTTGCATACAACATCGCTTTCCCTAGATGCAGGATGATACGATGCCCTCTTACCTTTAAATATACAGATACAACACTGTCTTACATTTATTTCTACAGACTTGCACTATAAGACCTTTACAAGATGGCATTATCTTCCGCTCTCTCACTTCTAAATATCTTTGGAGTACTTCATCTTGAAAGTTGGAGCACGGTGCTCTCTTGGAGTTTGGGATGCCATACCTTTCATTGGTTAGGTAGAGCTTGTAACCTATGTAATCAAAAGCCCCGACTAGGCACCGACTAGTCCGCCTAGTCGGTGTAGGCGTAAGTAAAATGCCTAGGCTTTGCAATTCCAACTTGTGCCGACTAGGTGCCTAGTCGGCGACTAAGCTGCCTCCGCCTAGGCACGGGGGCAGTTTAACCATTTATTATTCTTATATATATTGTTATTTTTTTGTATATATATATATAATTATATATATGTATGTGTGTTTGTGTGATTTGTTCTGTGAAATCATGAAAACATGCTTAGTTATTATATTTATATGTGTGTGTGTGTGTGTGTGTGTGTGCTACTTTGCTTTTGGGATTTTTCTATAAAACATTGAAAGCATGCACAATTAATTTTAATTGATTATGTTTTCTTTATGTGTGTTACTTTGTTTCTGATGAATTTTTCAATAAAAGCCTGACAACATGTTTAGTATTATGAATTATATAATATGTTATTTATATATGTATGTGTTATTGTGCTTCTGTGAAAAGTTGAAAGCATATTTTTGTTGATTATACTGAATATGTCATGAATATATATATATATATATATGTATGTATGTATATTTGTGCATGTGTACAATTAGATTTATCTATATTCTGGTTATGTATATTAATATATTTTGTGAAAGCATGTGTAATTTTGTACTTGTGTAATGAAAACTTCTTATTAGTAAAAGAATTAAATATTTTTTTATGTAAATTTTGTGTACTTTTTTATATTTTAATTGGGGTGCCGGCTAGTTCCGCCTAGTCCTCGACCAGTCTTTTTAGGGTTCTACTGACTAGGCACTGCTAGTACTTTTGACTATATAACTTGTAACCTGGCCTGCCAAAGTTCTCTAGAACATGTGGCACCTCTTTTAATTTTCCAAAACAATTTTCACTTTTTTTTCTGCATATTTTTTGTTTTTTTTTTCAGCTGATTCTCATTTGCTATAATTATCTTTCTTTCCAATTGTTTTCCTAATTTCCCCTCAAAATTTTGGTATTTCAGTTTTTCTTTTCTTGTTCTCCATTCGTCTACTTTGAAAATTTCCCACAAGATTTACATGTCCTCTGAAGCCAATATCTCAGCTCATGAGGGCTTGTGATTAGGGGCACAACGAGCCGAGCCAGCTCGAGCTTGGCTTGGGCTTGACTCATTTAAACTCGACTCAGGCTCGTTCGAGTAATTAAATGAGCCGAGCTTGATCAGGAGTTCGAGCTTGATTAATCTCGAGTAGCCCGATTAAGCTCTGCTAATAGAGATATATGGGGACCTATGTCACATGGGTGTGGGTGCGGGTGCGGGGGTGCGGAAAAAATATAAAAAATTATATATATAAAGTCCAAAAGTTGGACATAAATAACCCTGGGTGCATTGACTGCACCCAGGGTCAGGTTGACCGCACCGGGTGCCGCACCCACACGCGCATCTGCGTCGCGTCGACGCGGGTGCGACACCTAGTTGGCCGAGTCCCTGTGACATAGATGGGGACTACTTTTAGGATATGTATAATTTTTGTTGGCTAATATTCGTAAAATGTGCTTTTAGCTAAGTGGGTAACGTGTTTGCCGTGTACGTGTGTGGTCTTGAGTTCAAATCCCGCTCCCTACATAACTATTTTTTTTTTTTTAAATAAGTTAGTGCGGCGCGAGCTGAGCTGTGCCAGGCTCGAGCTTGAACTCGAGCGGAGTTTGTACACATTCTTTCAAGCTCGGCTAGATTCGAGCCGAGTTTTTTGAGCCTGAGCTCCACTTGAGCCCGGATCGTGTGCACCCCTACTTGTGATCATCTGCTCAGTGCTTTCAACAACTTTGTATAACGAGTATCACCGCTCTTGTGTTACTGCTTTAATTTTGCATCTTGAACATCATTAATGTGATTGACATCAGTTTTTGGTCATTTCCAGAGCTGTGCTGGTGGTCCAGGGGCTCGTGGTGCAACTGTAGCGCGATATGCTAGTACCAGCATAGCAAGGAAGTCCTCATCTGGAGGAGGTCTTTTTAGCTGGCTTACTGGGGAATGGTCAAATCCTCTTCCTCCCCTGAATGTTCCTCTTCCTGGTGTTACACTTCCCTCTCCTTTGCCAGATTATGTAGAACCAGGAAAGACAAAAATAACCACTCTCTCAAATGGTGTCAAGATTACTTCGGAGACATCCACAGTATGGTTGTTGCAAAATTGATTAATTCCTTCTTTTTTCTACGAATTGGGCTTATTTTTTTCTTGCATTGGTTTTTGTTTGGTGGTTTATCAAGCAGAGTCCTACAGCCTCCATTGGCCTCTATGTTGATTGTGGTTCTGTTTATGAAACACCCATTTCATTTGGGGCTACACACCTCCTAGAAAGGATGGCTTTCAAGAGCACAACCAACCGCAGCCATCTACGCACTGTTCGGGAGGTTGAGTCGATAGGGGGCAATGTTACAGCTTCAGCTTCTCGAGAGCAGATGGGATATTCTTATGATGCCCTGAAAACTTATGTACCTGAGATGGTTGAATTGCTAATAGATAGTGTCAGAAATCCAGTGTTCCTTGATTGGGAGGTTGATGAGCAGGTACATCTTGGAGTATTTGTGGAACCCTGTTCTTAGGTATTATAGTCCAATGAGTTATTGTGGTATTGTGTTTCATGCTGCAGTTGCAGAAGGTGAAGGCAGAGATTGCAGAAATTTCTAACAACCCGCAGGGTTTGCTATTGGAGGCAATTCATTCAGCTGGGTATTCTGGTGCTTTGGCAAATCCTCTATTGGCTTCTGAATCTGCAATAAACAGATTGAATAGTTCAATTTTGGAGGATTTTGTTTATGTAAGATTGTTTCCTTGATAAATTTGCTTCCTTTATGCCTGAATCGTGGAATCATCAGTTTATACTGAACATGTAGGAAAATTATACTGCTCCACGGATGGTGTTGGCAGCATCTGGTGTGGACCATGAGGAATTGCTAGCAGTTGCAGAACCTCTTTTGTCTGATATGCCAAAGGTTCCTCCACCTGAGGCTCCAAAGTCTGTGTATGTTGGAGGTGATTTTCGGTGTCAAGCAGATTCACTGGTGTGTATCATTTATTTGGATATCTATTGTTTGCAAACTGTTTCATCCGTTCTTAATTTTGCTTCAATTATACTCATTTTGTATTGCATGTTTGGAAGCAGAACACCCATGTTGCTCTTGCTTTTGAAGTTCCTGGTGGATGGCATAGGGAGAAGGAAGCCATCACATTAACAGTGCTTCAGGTGCTGCAGCCTGCGCTTGTCCTTCCAGGATGTTTCTTCATTTTCGGCTTCTACGATGATCATTCTGCTTCCTTTTGTTTACTTGCACTTTCATCATTTATGAGGATTAGAGTTAATGATGTCTACAAGTTTGATCTTCTTCTTTCAGATGCTTATGGGAGGAGGGGGTTCTTTCTCTGCTGGCGGACCTGGGAAAGGGATGCATTCTCGGCTCTGTAAGTTGCATACTTTACATCTTAAAATTTTCATGTCTGGCTCTCATCCATATCTTTTGTGCAAGTTGTGGAATCACAAGATTAATGTTCTAACTTTTCTATTTATTTAATTCTCTTACCTGCACCTTTCCCATTTTTTATGTATTGTATATCTGTCTAGAATCTAGATGAATTGATTCTTTTACTTTATGTGCTGTACAGATCTCCGGATCTTAAATCAGTTCCAGCAAATTCAGTCATTTTCTGCCTTCAACAGTATTTACAATAATACTGGCATTTTTGGTATTCATGCAACCACGGTATGTGACTTCCTATGACATGATGGTATTGGATAGATAAACTCTTGATACTTCCTGAACTTGTTGTATTGCTTCTATATCTTAGGATTTTACTTTGATGAGAAAGTGAAGGTTTTTTGCTTGAACTTTTCATCTCTCTCTCTCTCTATATATATATAAATATATAGTTTCTTCCTTTTTTTTCTAGTTTTCTTAATGGATGGTGAATGCTTTGTGCTTCCAAGAATTTTAATTGCTGATTTATTGGAAATGTGCCTCATCTATGTCTTTGGCCATGTAATATGCATACTTCTGGAAAGGTGCGTATCTGTGTCAACTGGCAGACACTGGTACTTGTACTTGGATACAGGTCAGACCGGTTTCAGATCTGGTGTTATCCACAGACCTGACCCATCGCCTGTTATGTTGGATCATTTTTGTCCATCTTTGAGGTGCATAAAAGATTGTCTTTACCTATGTCACATGGGTGCGGGTGCGACACGGGTGCGGCGCAATTCCAAAAAATTTGGACACGGGGACTCGGCTATATATATATATTAAAAGATATATATATTTTTAATATATATAATTATATATATAACAATAAATTAACACAAAGATTGTAAATTTTAAAGCAAAAATAAAAAAGCAATTCTTAACAACACAAACTTACCAAAATATAACACATAAAGAAGCTTGTGAGTGTGATAAACAATAAAACTTATCATAAATCTGCTTCATCGTCTGAATTAGAGAGAAGAACAGGATCGAGGTAGTCCATATTGAGAGTATGTAAATTATGTTCTCCCTCCAAGTCAAAATCTTCTGGATTTACATTCCAATTCTTGGATGGTCCACAACTGCATCAAAAAATGACTATATTAGTATCTAACTTAAAACTTTGAATATAAATATTTAAATACTAATTTTGAATACAAAGAAAAAAAAGTGCCTATACTCTTCTTTGGTGCGGCGAGAAATTAATCGTAGATTTGAGTGAATATAAACCAAATCCTCTGCTCTTTTACTAGTGAGTTTGTTTCTTTTAATGTTGTGAATTTGAGCATATGAACTCCAATTTCTTTCACAACAAGATGATGTAGCAGGTTGGGATAACAACTTCATTGCAAGACGTTGCAGATTTGGTGTCTATGATCCATATGTTGCCCACCAATTAAGGGGATCTTCCTCATCCCTTGCCACATGTGCTGCTAAAGAATCAAATCTCCTAGTAGAAAACTTGCCAAACTCACTATTTACAACCTTAAACATGTGAGGATCATTAAAAAGTCTTCCCAAATATATCATTCTATTTCTTGATATCTCAAGATCTTCATTTGGAGAAACACGACCAACACATGCTGTCAACCATTTTTTTTGCATAGTATTTTGGATTGAGAGAGTGTGCCATGCAATGCAAAGGTGTATTGCTTTTATCCCATCTTCTCACTAAAACTGAATGTACATGATTGTACAATTCTGAATCATCAAGTGCAATATCTTTCTTCTCATGTTTAAAAATGATACTTTGAACTTTTTCAATCATATTGTCCCACATTTCATAAATTCTATGAAGCATGGGTACATCTCTGTCAACTTCTCTCAACATTTTCCAAGTAGTCTCTGTAAATTCAACAAAATATGTAATTTTATCCCACAAAAAATCATCACAGATGCATTTTTTGATAGCTTGAGCCTTGACATCATCTTCAATACGATAAAAATCCCAATCTTGATCAACCACCATCATCATCAATGCATTCTTGAGTTGTTTAATTCTTTTTATCATAACAATGAGAGAAGCAAAACGAGTTTCAGCAACTTTCAGTAACTTGAGATCAGAATGCCTATTAAATATAGAAAGGGCATGATGATGGTTTACAACAAAATTTCTAATATTTCGAACATCATGCTTTATTTCCTCAATCCATAAGCACATTTCATGTGCATGTGCATCATCTTTTGATGGATTGCATATACTCTTAAGTGCCAAATTTAAACTGTGTGCTGCATAAGGAGTCCAAAAAATATGTGAATATGTATCTTCACTTGCCAAATTCATTCCTGCACGACTGCAAACTTGAGCATTGTCAGTAATGATTTGCACCACACTTTCTTCACCCACTTCTTTTATCACTTCGACAAATAATCTCTTTAAATATTCAGCATCTTTATACTCTCCAGATGCATCAACAGTCTTCAAAAAGATTGCCCATTAAGTGAGTAAGCAATGAAGTTTATCAATGGTCGCCTTTGTATATCAATCCACCCATCAGAAACAATCGACATAGAATGCAAATTTTTGAGTCTCTAACAAGTCTTCAATTCTATTTTTTTTCTCTGCAAGAATGACTGTTCTTAGTTTTTCTGAACTAGGAGTTTTTCTGAACTTGGAACATAGGGTCTTTAACTGGTAAGTTGGTAGAGTTAGTAGATGTTATGTGTAGGAGAAAGATTGATATTTTATGTCTACAAGAGACCAAATGGGTAGGTGATAAAGCAAAAGTGATAGAACCTTGGGGATATAAGATTTGGTATACAGGAATAAATAGGAATAGGAATGAAGTAAGGATTGTTATGAGTCGTGAGTTTATAGATAATGTAGTTGAGGTCCGTAGGAAGGGTGATAGGATTTTACTTATTAAATTAGTATTAGGTACAGATATTATTAATATTATTAGTGTTTATGCACCTCAAGTTGGTTTAGATGATTCCACTAAGCGTCAATTTTGGGAAGATTTAGATGGAGTAGTACAAGGGATATCTTATGGAGAAAGGCTTTTCATCGGCGGTGACCTTAATGGGCATGTAGGCATTAGTAGGGATGGATTTGAGAGTATCCATGAAGGCTATGGTATAGGAGAAAGAAACGATAGTGGAGAAAGGATTTTAGATTTTGGTTTGTCCTGTGATATGATCTTAGCAAACACTTGGTTTAGGAAGAGGGAGTCTCACCTAGTAACATTTAAAAGTGGGGTTAATACGAGTCAGATAGATTTTTTCCTATTTAGAAAGAGAGATAGGGGTTGTTGCATCGATTGTAAGGTTATACCGGGAGAAAGTGTAGCTACACAACATAGAGTCTTAATTTTAGATCTTAGAGTTAGACAATGCCGCAAAAGGGATAGACATAGGATAGATCCTAGAATTAAGTGGTGGGCACTAAAAGGAGCTAAACAAGGAATGTTTGTAGAGCGGGTAGTTAAGGAAGTTGATTGGTGTCTCGAGGAGGATTCAGAATCTATGTGGAATAAGATAGCGGGTGGCATGAGAAAGGTGGCTAAGGAGGTATTGGGTGAGTCTAAAGGCGGTGCACCGCTAGGTAAGGATACTCCTATGGAGGCAACACTCCTTTCATCCCTTATTCTTTTGAGACAAAAAGGTTTGATATGCTTCGATTCGTTGCAAAAATGGATGAAACAATTAAGTAAAGAAGGCCACCAAAAGTGATGTAGAACAAAGAGGAAGCACTGCGACCACCTTTAAACATGATATCTTGCGGTACAAACTGGTATGAAGCGGATCACAAACACTTAGCCAACTCCAAGGATTAAGAGCCAATGAATATGATACCATTTAATGAAATGCTCTTCAAAAGGAGCAATAGCTCAACACCACCAAAGAGGTAAGTACACAAGAGCCACTAAAGGGAAAAAACACAATCACAAGCCACTAAGGGCACTCACAAACACAATTAAAATAATTAATTTTATTGATAATAAAATACACAAATTATGCATGCTAAAGGGACTTTCTATATATATATACACAAGAGTGGGAGATAGGGAGAGCCCAACAGCTAGTTGGTCGAAATGACCAAACAACCCCTATACTAAAATAAAAAATAAAAAATAAAAAATACAAAAAAACATTTTACAATGTACAAAAATATCCTAAATACATTCTACATAATGTATATATATTTATATTTATATTTATATACAATATACTATCTTTGAAAACACTTTGACCATCTTTAGCTCATCGAACAAATCCTCAATTCTCAGCAACGGGTACTTATTCTTAATCGTCACTTGATTGAGCATCCTATAGTCCATGCACAATCGTAGTGATCCATCATTCTTCTTGACAAAAAGAACAGTAGTACTCAATGATGAAACACTCAATCGGATGAAACCTTGCTCCAAAAGCTCTTTTAATTGCTTCTTCAACTCTGCTAGCTCGGCAGACGCCATACTGTATGGTGCTTTAGATATGAGAGTTGTATCAAACACTAGATCTATCGAGAACTCCATGTCTCTCGATGGCAGTAAACCAGGCAAATCCTCAACATACGCCATGCTGTATGGTGCTTTAGATATGAGAGTTGTATCGGACACCAGATCTATCGAGAACTCTACGTCTCTCGATGGCAGTAAACCCGAAAAATCCTCGGGGAAGACGTCCATGAACTCTCGAACAACTTCTATGTCGTGCATCAATGCTTTCTCGTGGTTCAATGCAACCACACTAGTGAGGAACGTCTGACCTCCGCAACACACGAACATCGAAGCTTTCAATGAAGAGATCACCCTACTCTCGTTGGAGGGGCCAAAACGCACAAAACTCGACTAGGGGCTGACCAGGTCTCTCCAACAAGATTTTGTGCCCGCGACACTCCAAACTAGCAAAGTACTCACAAAGCTAATTCGTCTTGAGAATGACATCGAAGCCCATCATTTTGAGAAGGATGAGGTTCGCAGGGAACACCAGACCCTCGATCGACACCGCAATTCTGGGGATATGCAACGCACAATACATCTTTGCTCCTAAGGGTGTGGCTATCGCCACACAACAATCCATCTCGACTGCTGAAATGTCCAGCAATTAAGTAAAAGACTTCAACACAAAAGAATGTACCATACCAGAATCAAACAATACTCGACCTGAAAAGTTAGTGATGTCCAAAGTACCTTTAATGACCTGATGGCTTGAGCCTGCCTTGTCTGCTGTAGTTGGTGCGATTGCGACAATTACTCAAAGACTTGGGGTTTTTTATATATGCACCCTCAAGATTATGTTGTGATAACAAGAGCAATGTCTATATCGTGAGAAACAATACATTTCATAAGCGAACGGAGCACATCGAAATTAATTGCCATTGTGTCCGCAAAGAGTTCCTGAAGAAAACGATCACTCTACCATATGAACCATCTGAGTATCAATTGACAGAGTTTTTCACTAAGGTGCTACCATCTCCCAGATTTCACTTTCTTGTCAAACTCTCGGTTGACATTTTGTGAGTTTGATGCAGAGTTTCCAGAAACGCCTAGCCAAGTGGGGAAGCGCGCTTCCCCGAAGCGCATTTTGGAAGAATGAAACTTCGTGCTTCCAAAACGCATTGGGAAGCGCCCTCCCCCTTGCTTCTCCTCTTTTTTTCATTTTTTTTGTATTTTTATTTTTCATTTTTTCCTTTTTTTTTTTGCTTCTCCCTTGCTTCCTAGGTCATTTTCGTTTCGCTTCCTTGGTCGCTTTCGAGACGATTCTTGATTCACTTCTAAGTCGTCCCATGCTTCCTGCTTCCTAAAATTTTGAATTTGAAAGTGCCTCGCTTTCCGCTTCCACTTCCGCTTCTCGTATCACTTCCCGCTCTCGCTTCCTCGACTGACAACTTTGGTTTTAGGGGGGTGTTAAAATATGGGTTTTATATATATATATATATATATATATATGGTTGTAATATGTATTACCCTTTAGAGGTATTTTAGTCTTTTAAACCATTGTACTTTTCTGTAATAGGTGTCTCCCATTAGGGGCTGTTTTGTTTTTATTTGTAAAATATTATATTGTCAAGGGCATTTCTGTTCTTGACAATATAACAGGAATATAGCTGTTGGAGCTCCCAAAAGCTAGATTTCTAGCGGTTGGAGAGCCCCAACAGCTATATTTTGGGGAGCCTGTCACTCCCCTTTTAGCTTATAAATATGGGGGTTCAACCTCTTGTAATGCTATGCATTTTGTGTGCATTGTGTATGAAATAAAGATTATATTTTTTAAGTGTTGTGTGTTTCTCTAAGCCCCTAAGTGGCTATTGTGTTTTTTCCCTTTGTGTGGGCTGTGTTGGCCTCTTGTTTGAGGTGTGTGGGGAACACTTGGTTTCATTACATATGCATGGTATTCCCTGGCTGTCATTATGTCTATGGCAATTATAGCTGTTACTCGGTATTTACAAAAATCATTTTGCAAAGTTTTCTTCTTCCTGAACGTCAGTACATGATTTTAGTTTCTTGAAATTTGTCATAATTCAGGTTTTGAACTCTTCTTTTCTCTCATACAGAGTTCAGGTTTTGTATCCAAGGCTGTTGATTTAGCTGCAAGAGAGTTGTTAGCAATAGCAACTCCTGGAGAAGGTATGTGAAACTTCACAAAGAATTGTTCCTTGGGGACCTAGTAATTGCATGTTTATACTACTATTTGATTTTTCTTTTGACAGTTGATCAGGTGCAGCTTGATCGTGCCAAAACCTCCACAAAGTCTGCAGTTTTGATGAACCTGGAATCAAGGGTATGTGTTCTACTAATCACACCTCCTTTTCCCTTGCCAATTTACAAATGTACTTATACTCCCTTCTTTAATAGATGATAGTTGCTGAAGATATTGGTCGCCAGATCTTGACATACGGAGAAAGGTGAGATCATTGTTTGATTTCTTGTGTCTTTACTTCCACATATTTAGTGTCTTCAATACTTTCTTGAACTCATGATCCTTTTGCTTTATGCTTTTTGTAATACTGCTTTATGAGTTTATTGTCATTTATTAACAGGTTCAAGAAATGCAATTCTAATTACTTCCAGAAAATTTTGATTTCGTTTGGCTTATTTTGGGCAGAAGTTGGGGGAAAATATTTGCATCTATTCATCATTATTTTTATGCTTTTCCATTTTGTAGATTTGAAAGATAAATAGGGTTGCAAATGGATCTGATACATGCCAGATACTGCCTGATCCAAATCTGAGTCTGTTTTGTATGGTACATCATAATACAAGTCCAGATCAAGATCCAATGATTGAAACTTGAATCCAGATCCGAATTAGGTGATACTAGATGCCGTAAAAGAAGATTGAATCAATGTTTTACATGTAAAATGTGCAAACAAATTGGTTGAATCCTAGCACAGATCCAACCTACAACGTTTATCTGAATCCAATCTGAATCTGTAAAGTCCAAATACTCTTTTGGATTTTATGTTAAGAATCTGTATCCAGAAATAAAATGTCAGATTTGGATAGGCCGTCTGACCAAAACCTGATCCGCTTGCACCCTTAGAGAGAATAGTACATTAGAAGTTTTTTCAATGTATTGAGTGTTTACAGATGATGACCAATTTCATACTGATTGTAGTGTATTCTCTGACAATTTAGTTTTTGTGCTTTTCTTATAGATGTTGGCAATCATGCATCACAATGGGTTGTCACAGATAATCACCCGTCTTGTATGCAGTGTTGGGCTCCCTTAAGGATTAAGGATACTGCTTTTCTTTTTGTTTCTCTTTTTGGTGATAGCTGCACACTTCATATATATATATTTTTCTATTTGTGAGAGCACAATTTAGTCGTGCAATCACCTGTTGAGTAGTCTGCTCAATGTGTGCTTAATGCCTTTGACATAGTTATTCTAGAAATCTTGCCGCTTCACATCTATAAGTTGTCTCTATGCTAATGCTTTTGGTTCTGCCTTGTTATTGATATCTTAGTAGATAATAAGAATCATGTTTTCCTCTTTCAAATTGTACTCATCATTTCATGGTATTAGAGCTAGAGGATGGGATCAATGTGCTTCCGGTTTAACATGAACCCAGCTCTCACTGGCTGGATAAATAAAACATAACCTTATGAGAATATAACAGAGCTTTCAGAGTTTGTATTAGACATCTTCGGCATGTTTGCTTTGGTCAGAGGTGAGAAGGTAGATGCTGTGATTGTTGGTGACAAAGTCAACCTTGTGATCAACTTTCACAAGATTCACGGCAAAAACAGGTGAAAACAATCACAGCAGGCAATCACAATCACAACTTGTATTTTTTCATGTTTCACTAACCTTGAGAAAGTATGGTGATTGTGATTTACAATCACAGGATCCAAGAATCACATTCACAGGGCATTGCAGACATGCCCCATATGTATGTGTGTGAAAATTGTCATGGCCTTGCAACAACCTCGGAATTATCATTTGTATCCCAAAATTGAGTTTTTTTTTTATGTTCAATCTAGTGAAAATCCTATATTATGCTTGTGCTTTTAACTGATTCAAAAGAAACAACTGAAGTTTTGTAGTCAGGTCTGGACTGTGGAAACACATGCATGCACACACACATCCATGAGTGTGCTCTTGCTTGCTCACTTATTTGAGTCAAAGTCATCTCAATTACATGTGTTATCAGCAGCTTGGGTCATGGCTGCCTATGCGCTTGGTTTGATGGTTCAACTGTTAATTTATGGAAATTACACTTAATAAACAAGAACTTCATGACTTCATTGCAGGAAGCCCGTAGAGCATTTTCTTAAGGCTGTTGATGCAATTAGCTTGAAAGATATCTCCATCCTTGCTGAAAAGATCGTCTCATCGCCTCTGACAATGGCCTCATGGGGAGATGGTAATTACTGAACTGAACATTTATCTGCTCTTCTATACATTTATGCTTGTTCATTATTTTTTCTGATTCTGTAAAATCATTTTGCAGTCATCAATGTCCCCAGTTACGATGCTCTGAGTAGCAAGTTCCGGGCTTAGCAAGATTAGGAGTTGATGAATTCGGAAGAAATCCTTTTTGTGCAATTTTGGGAGAGTTGTATTTTTGGTACCTCTGTTGATGGCCTTGGCTGCTAAAGAAATAAATTATCACATTATTGGTAGCAATTTTAAATTGGTGATTCTTGGCCAAACTTTCTATAGAGTTGCAACATTGGTCTGAATCTTTTATTGCTCGCTCCATCTTTAGTCCACTGCTTGGATCGTGCTACGACGGATATGGCAGAAAATAATAATAGAAAAAGTGCTCCAGTAGACAGATCTTCGTTGGTACGCAAGCAGATTGTGTACCACCACTGAGAAAAAAGACCGGAATAAGCAATATTCACTGGCCGAGAGAGCACCCCCTCCAGTAAAAGCTTATACAGCTGGTTGACCAAAATGAGGATTCCAAATAGGTTGAGTAATGGGTCTTACATGGGGGGTTATGTACCCATGACTCCATACTTCCTTGCCGCCAAGCCACGTGAAAAAGATTGTGGAAAGTCCACAAAGATTATTGCTAACTGCCCGAAGTGGCAATAATAAGCAATAATGTTCTGAGAGACATCATGACTCTCTTTGTCATGTGCAGTAGCAATACCAAACTAAATATGACGAGTAGTTGGGTCTTGAGCTAAGCCTTGGAAAGATTAATGCCATGATGCCTTTAAAATCTTCTTATCCATTATCCTCTACCACAACACCTCCATGTACAATGTTCAAGGCTAACAGTGAGTAGCAAAAAACAACTTTTTATTTGTTATGAGCTTAGACAATGGATTCAATGAGTGATTGCCAATAACCACGATCTTTAAATAAAAAGGCAAAACAGAAGGATCACACAAAATGAGCACTTAAGAAAAAAAAAGACCATGTGGATAATAAAGAGCCATAAGACTTTGATTATTTGAGAGGATTGTGCCCCCTACTAATAAGAGAATCTCGTAGCCACCTATCTTTTTTTAAGGTAATGGAACTCTGGCCAAAGTTTCTCTTCATGAGCGGAGTTACTACTCCTTGATAACTTATACTACTTTTATTTGATTGCATTTTTTAGTAGAAATGAAATATTACTATAGAAAGAGCATTGTACATCCATAATAGACCTAGGAAGACATGATCCCAGGCTAACTTTGACTTGTTCTCCCTCTTTTGGGTTTGTCACAAGGAAAACCAAAACCAATATTTGCTTGAAAAGGTATCAAACGAGAACTGCTGGCAAGCAAATATGACACCTTTTCGTAATATCAACACAGTCACATGAATCTTAAATGCATGAATGTGATGTACCATACATTAGTCTGCAGTTCTCAATAGAATAGGTAACAAAGCTACTTTGTTGCCTACTGCTACTAAATCACCACCCCCCAAGTCAAGCTAGTGCCTATTGTTGCACAGGAGCTATTGCGCCAGGTGCTAAAGCGTTAGTGTTTTGTATCCATGAAGCAAAGATAGGTTATAATTGTATAGTATTATCTGAAAACAACTATTGGGGATGCCCCAAAGTGCTCATAGTATCATTATGAATATATAAGCCAAATTTGTGAAAGCCTAAAAATATACACGCCCCCAATTGAGATGTCTAAGAACATGATCTAATAAATTGTTGTATCGAGTAGTTGGATCATAGCTTCTTACCATAAAAATGGCTGCATGTGCAGCAACACCAACTATGAGAAATCCAGCACATGTGATGTGTGAACAACAAAAGTTGTGTATCATAATCAATAGCTTATGGTACTCATAGAGGCCCTTATGACCCTCACCTGTAAACGGACCTACCTCTCAAATCTCTTTCAAGTTATGACCAATGATGCTGAATATGCATAAAAAAGCTACCAAAAAAAGGCAAGGTGCACCCTGGCAGACGAATTGCATTTTTCCAGATATATTATTGATAAAGAAAAATTCTCCATTGGAAATCAAGCACATACGCGGGAAGGCAGCCCCACTACTTTTTCATTCGGTGGGGCATGACTTATCACTGGGTGAGAGGTGCACCTAACCCACCTACCATGTTCTTTTCAGCTTTCTATTAAGCACTAGGGTTTTGTCATTCTGAAGAAAGGAAGACCGGATTCAAAATGTGGATACTTTCGTGCATTATCATTTTCTCCGACCAGCTTTGTGGCACAAGTTTGATTGGGATGTTGCGATGTTATGAAACGTTAGATGTTAGATGCAGTCATGATTCTAATAGTAAGTTTAGTCACAAGCATTTGTTGTTGATTTAGATGCTCTGACACTGGTTTTGAGAATCAATGTAGATGCAAACAAATTTGCAAAAGCCATTGAGCCATTCCTCCTTGCTGTAAAAAGAAAAACTACCGAGTCATTCTCTCCCACAACTGGGGCTGGTAAACAAACCGAGCAGCTTATGACTTGGCTCGTCAAGAACTCCTTAGTGATCAGTTCGTATAGTTGGCGAGCCAAGCCATGTGCAGCTCGTGTAGCTTAAACAAGTCAAGCCCGAACACGGTATATGGCGTTGTTTAGGGGGAGATCGAATAGACAAAATATATATATATATATATTTTTAGTATAAAATATAAGAAAGTATGCATAAAATATACATATGCATAAAATATATATACAAAGCCATGTCACAGGGTTATCCAAATTTACTCCCGTGTCACGTCACGTCCATGTATTGTTTTTAGTGGAAAACTGCAGGATGTCTCATGTCCTTCCAGCATGTCTATGTGTCATATAAAAAGAGTGATGCAGGAAAAAATATACATAAATGACGGTACTGTCAATGATACGGTTTCTGAAATGCTCTATAATTTGCAAAATTTGTGCAATGTCTACAATCGTGGATGCCCAACTTTTTTAGAACATTTTTATGCTTCTCACTATACGTAGGTGCGCTAAGGAAAGTACACAACCTCACTGAAAAATAGAAACACGATAATTTCACGAATCTATGCAAGTGCGCTAAGGAAAGTGCACAACCTCACTAAAAAATAGAAACACGATAATTTCACGAATCTCACAAATTTTGCATAACCAAATTTGTGAACCTAGCTGGTTTTCATCCTAAGTAGATTCACAAATTTCTGACGACATTCACATATATAGTACGACCATGCAAAGGTATTTTAAATAGTTGATCCTCAATTAGGTCCGCAAATGTGGTGGCATTCACATATATAATACGACATTCACAGGAAACTATGCAAATCTTCTTCATTAAGGAGGTCCACAAATGTGTGGTGATCTCAAGCTTGAGTAATTATAACAAATCCGGAGTTGTCCTCTCCCTTGTGGGCGTCCCAATAGCAAAACCACAAGAACAACAAAAAATCAGAAAAAAGACATATCTACTCGAAAAATAACCAAGAAGAGGAAGTGGAAGGGGCCGACCTACCCGGGGACATGCATGAGCTGCCATGCGGAGCTCCTTTAAGTAACTGATCATCAAGGAGGTCTGAAAATGTGGCGACATTTGCATATACATGTTGTAAATGTTCTCGTCATCCACACTCTGATATGACTTTAGAAAATACGGTACTACTTCCACAAATAAAGTGCGACCATCGAGGGCAGATGCCATTCTGACCTTCACATTTGTCTTCGTGAATATGCTTTGTACATTCGAAACTTCTAACTCATTTGCAGATGCCTATACGAGCATTAAATGCAACTCTTTATTTTTTTAAAAGTAGTGCTTCATATTTCAAAGTTATTTTCATATAAACTAGGTTTTTTTATGGTCCCTAACCAATGGTCTCCAACGTTCTTCCCTCAAAAAAAATTTTTGGTGACTCTTTTCGATGATTCATCAGTAACAAAATTTTTTATTTCTAATATATAATAATGCAACGGCTTTACCAATAGATATGCTTCAACAATACCAAGCACTAGACCACCTTCGCCTGAGTGCAAGCACGAGCATGTCTTAGCCTTTTAGTACCATATCCAGTATAAAACCACCATTATCAAATCGATTGAACACATTACATAAAAGAATCATTAACTAAAATGACTCATCAATGACATTGCCTTAACTGAATTAAGCTCTAAAGAGTCAGCCTTGCACACGCATTGGTGTTTAATAGCTTCTAAAAAATAAAGTTTAAAAAAAGGGAATCCAATTAACAAAAATATATTTTAATTATGTTAAAAAACACAACAAAAATTCTAAATTTGAAATCAATTAAACATTTTGGATTTTTGGTTAAACATCTCGGGCGGGTTATAATCACGAAACACATTGCATTTAACCATCAATTAATCTAAATGTTAAATGGTTCTACATAAAATATCATCGAACATGGATTTCAACAAAATAATGTGGGTTATCAGGGTTTTTCCGAAAATAATTTTTGTAAAAATCATTTCAAGGCCTTACAAAAACCTCAAACCATATATTATCAGTTCTAACATAGTTTAGGGGTTGATTGAAAACCCAAATAATATTTGAAATCATAATAAATGCATTTAGTATAAATTTCTTTCAAAACAGGTTTTATTTGAGGTTTTCTCAAAAATGATTTTTCTAAAACCCCCTTTTAAAGTTTTATAAATCTCAAAACATTATGATATCTGTTTCAGAATAGTTTAGAGGCTGATTTCAAAAAGTAAAACATACAAGAACTATCCCTAAATAGATCCAACGTGTTTTCCCCAAATAAAACCAGTTTTATGAGGTTTTCTTCAAAACTGATTTTTGTAAAAAACCTAAAAAGGATTTATAAAAAATTTAGACCATATGATATCAATCCCAGATGATTTAGGGCTAACTCAAATGTGAATATACAAATAAAATATATCCTATCATGTATATGCATGCTTGGTGCATGCATAATGCAAAAGCCCACGTAAATCTTACCTTGAAAATCGGGTAGATGAACACTATTGAAAAATTGCTAGATGTTGGATGTGTAACTTCCTTCACTATTACGAAACCTTTCTTTCTTTTACTGCAGATTTAATGACGATCACACTAGATATAGACCTCTAAGCTCCTTTAATGAAGGTTTGAACCTATGAGAACTTGAGGTAGAAAAAGGAAAAAGAGGGAGATTGCCAAATTCATATGGCGGGAGGGTTCTCCTCCTTTCTATTTAATATTTTTAAACGAATCCCTTTCCATATAAGTATCCTTCCTCATCCCAAACTTTATCCTTTCAGCCTTATAGGTTTTTTAATTAGATATGTTGGAATTTTTATAATTAAATATTTAATTAATAAAATAAAAAGAAAAGTGCCACTTGGAATCCACACATGAAATTCTATATGGGGTTTGGTGATAGGGTGACCTTTCGAGAGACCTACAGACATGAAGACTCAACCAAATTAGACATTTAAATAGTTAATTTGATAGCCCTTAAAATGTAGATCATTATGGTGATCTTAGATTTAATTATATGTGTAAGGATCAACCAAAAAATTTAATCGCCACCAAAAAATTAATTTTTATATTATAATTTGGCATAAACTTTGATTGATGATAAAATGCTTAAATCAACACCAAATTGGGCATGTAGATAGTCAATTTCGATAATTTCGATGCCCTCAAAATAAGGAATGTCAAGGTCAACTCTGATTTAATCACTGAGCTACTAATCTGCCAAAATATTCACTAAAAAGATAATGACAATGTTCAGAGCATCCCACACTTGGGTCCCCATTGGGTCCAAAAACCACATTAGACCCAATTAAGTTTCACAAATGAAAATTTAAATGTAAATTAAAATCAAATACCAACTTAAATACATAATATAATTTCAAACCATCATCAGAACTAAATTCTATTTTTATTTATTTAAAAATTATAAAAAAATTATAGAATTTTTTTGGGTATTGTATGTTTTTACACAAGTTTTCACAGAATAAATATGATCAAGTTTAAGGCTTATGTTGATCTTTTTACCCTTTTGCGGGTACTCGTAGTATAATCGTCAAATCAGAGGAGACCACTTGCATGTTTGTTATGCCATGCATTTTAATTCCTTGAGTAACTTACTAAAACAGATTCATTGAGGGTAGTTCATGTTTAAGAGAAAACCCACCAATAGTCAAGATTCCTATAATGCATCCTAAACTTCTGTAAAAGACATGAACCTATCACCTAAAACACATTGGTAGTCAGCTCCCCTAACTCCGAGGATCGGGGATCAAGTGAGACATTGTTTCTCTTCATAAAACACATGATGATATAACATATTTTATACCACTTATCATCTCCAAGGTAAGCCCGAGTCTGAATAGGTTATTAAGTATTTTTATTAAAGCAAGGTTCCATGCATTTTTATTATATGTGCCCATATAACACTCTATGACTCAATAGCACAAGTGCCCCTCTAGGGTCACTTTTCATATTGCCCTTCAAGCATGAACATCATTCTACCTATTCATGGTAGTTACACAATTTTATTTTGCTCAGTCATATGATAACTCATTCAGTATGCTCTAGTGCTTTTAAACCAGTTGATCATCTTGCATGCGAAGGCGATTCCTAAATTATTGTGTGTGCATGTATTCATTTATTTTCATAACTTGGTATACTTTTAACACCCTATGGGTTTTCATCAACCCCTTGATTATTCACTGTGTGCATCATGCTTTCCACGCCTTACAATAAAATATCATTACGTGTCACACATACTTGTGTACTTATGGTACCACATTGGTTTCTTGATCCGCAAGTTCATTCAACATGCATGCATGTCTTTTCATATCTTATCATAACATAATCATGTACAACATATCAAATTTATGCACTCATGACACTATATTGATTCCTTGAACTATAAGCTTATTTATGAGCATTCACATGTGCATGCATGCATTTTATTTTTTATAGTACATTCTAATAACATACAACACCATGTTACATATCATAATATCATGCAAGCATATTATCATAAAATGCAATCAATTTTAGCATTATAACATAAAATTATAGCATATGAATCAACATATGTTCATAAGTGAACGCACAACCATATAGCCTCATTAAGCCCACACACTATACTCTAACAAGTTGTGTGTCCATCTGGGCCAACTCTAGAACCAAATCATGTCCAACTGGTTCACTTTCAGAATCATGAAATGCATGAAAGCACAAGTTCTAAATTTGAAACTATATGGACATAATTTATCAGTCAATAAAAATTCTGTCATAACCTATATAGGATGAATTTAAATTTATAATTTTTACTATAGATGCACATATATGTTAGCTATCTACAGGAGAAAACCTATACCCAAACTCATTTTGGATCAGAAAATAAAATTCTGCAAGTGCAACTAGTTTTCTTTTCACAGAACAATTCTATCTGGTTCAGTCTTTCAGAAGAAACATCAACCAACAATTATACAAAATAAAATAAATTTTGAAATATTTTTTGTAGTTAGCTTGGTGTGTTTGACACAAGTTAGAGAAAAACTAGAACTAAATTCCTTCTCAGAAGAGAATTAAAAATCAAGTAATACAGTCTATTTTTGTTGTTTAACAAATTATATTTCAAAAATTTTAGGTTCTATACTAAACTTCAAGATTTTTAATTTTCAATCTGTAATGAATCAGTACACAAGATTTTTATCGTGTGTTATTCAATATACCAACAAACACACATAAAAAATCTCAGTCATACATCTTTAATGTTTTAGGAGCCATGAATTTTACAAGAATATGCAGCCTTCACAGATTTTTTGTCTAGATAGAAATTCTGTGTCGACTTGAAGATGTCGTATCTCCCAACCATTGACTCAATTGGATCCAATTTTTTATGATTTCTTACATATGTCTCAATTATCTCTCTATTTTTTAAGATTTATCTATTCAACATTTTGGAGAACCAATTTTTTCTTTAAGGTTGGTCAGAATAAAATAATATGACAACATACAGTTTTCAAGAAACACATAAAAAAACATCAATAACAAGTTTTTCATAAAGAAACACAAAAAACATGCATCTACCGATTTTAGATTCTTCATAAACACATCATATACATGCATATACACATCTAAGCATGCTAAAACACATAGATAAAGTTCATAACATAAATCAAACACAAGATCCAACATATTTATATAAGAAAACATGTTTTTCTTAAAAACCGATTTTCAAAAAAGATTTTGGGTTTATATAAATCTTTCTATGTAACATAATATCAGATCTAGCCTAATATGCATATGAGAATCACCATAGTGCATGTACATGTAGTCTATATGAGTTTTCAGCGATGGACTAGACCCAAGTCTCCAGGAAGGAGGCGTTGGAGAGGGTGAGAGCTCCATCATGTTTGAACCTTGTCACACCACGAGGCTCTGTCAATGAGTCGGGTTGTTTGGAATGCAACCCTAATCGGGCGATAAATTTCGTCCAAGGCTAAATACAGGCGGGAGATCGATAGAGAACACGTACTGTGAGAGAAATATGAAAATGACTTTGAAAAGAGAGTCAAAGAGTGCTTGAAATTGCTGGGAGGGAAGTGGATGGGGGCCAGTGATGCGCCTCGATAGTATGCAGAATGACTCTCAGCCGGTCTGCCAGTCAGCTCATGGTGTGGATCAGTGTGGGTTTCTATGGTGGCTGAAGCCCGGGCGATTGTTACACTCATAGACCATCATCGTTGTGACTGAGGATGCACGACATGCGCCCTTATGGCAGGCTATTTGCAACACCTACGTGCCTGTGGCACCAACCTGCGGGCTCCCCATCCAAACCATCTTGAAACACGAGCCAAGGAGTCTGACATGTGTGTGAGTCAATGGGTGTGGAAACCAGGAAGGTGAAAGGAAGCTGAGTGGCAGGATCCCTTTCGGGGGTGCACCGACCAACCTTGATCTTCTGAGAAGGGTTCGAGTGGGAGCATGCCTGTCGGGACCCGAAAGATGGTGAGCTATGCCTGAGCTTGGTGAAGTCAGAGGAAATTCTGGTGGAGGCCTGCAATGATACTGACGTGAAGATCGTTCGTCTGACTTGGGTATAAGAGCGAAAGACTAATCAAGCTGTCTATTAGCTAGTTTCCTTCGAAGTTTCTCTTAGGGTAGCTGGAGCTCACGAGAGTTCTATCAAGTCAAGCCAATGATTAGAGGCATCGGGTTGCACCGCCCTTGACCTATTCTCAAACTTTAAATAGGTAGGGCGACATGACTGCGTTGTTGAGCCACGCCACAAAATCAAGAGCTCCAAGTGGGACATTTTTGGTAAGTAGAACTGACGATGCAGGATGAATCAGAAGTCGGGTTATGGTGCTGTCTAACTACGCGCTAACCTAGATCCCACAAAGGGTGTTGGTCGATTAAAACAGCAAGACAATGGTCATGAAAGTTGAAATCAGCTAAGGAGTGTGTAACAACTCACCTGCTGAATCAACTAGCCCTGAAAATAGATGGCGCTTAAGCGTGTGACACACACCTGACCGTTGATATGATTGCCAGGCCTCGATGAGTAGGAGGGCGTGACCGTTGTTGCAAAACCCAGGCCATGAGGCTGGGCAGAACGACTGTAGTCTGGGATAAAATTTCAGAAAGTATACCCAGGTGCATGTATTAATCGGACCTTCGGGTCCAGACCCAGGTCTTAATTGTGATTTCTTATTTGATACCTGGACCCTAGGGTTTGGTTCGTTGACACCCCCGAACAGTTTACTACGGTTTATGATGGCCATGTCACCTTCAAAGGCTAAAATTACCAAGTCTCAATGTGTGACAAGGCACCAACCAACTTGGTATCTCTCACCTTCACCACCAGTGTCTGCCTAAAGCTTTGCCATGTTGACAGTAACACATTAATAATCATGTGATTTTCAAATGACATCGATCATTTAGTTTGTTATAGGAATGTTATTTACAACTCTTTTTCTTCCTGAGAGAAAGTTATTAACATCATTATAAGCAATTAATATGCAAAAAAGGGGTTTGAAAACAAGCTCATTATCAGATCAGATAGATTTAATCTGGTTCTCTTATCTTTTTTAATATCTTGTGCGTGCATGAATGCCTTTTCTTTTCTCTATTAGCACGTCGGACACGCGATGACAAAAGCTTTGACACAAAAGCACATTGTTTTAAAACTATTTCCTATTATTTTAATAAAAAACATATTTATTAATATAAAAATATAAAAACTAGTTTTATTTTTACGTGTCACTGTATCCTTGTTTTCAAAGGGCAAGCTCAAAGAGTTTTATGTTGACATGATCATAAATACGTCAGGCAGAGCCAGAGCGGTTAGTTCTATGATCTTAAGGGGCAGTTTCTCCATGTAAATATCAAAAAAAAAAAAATTCCAACTAGCATGTCGGATCATACCCATGTCTTTGTGATGTAGCTTTTGATTGAGACATTCAACCTAGTTTGTTCAAGACATGAGAGTTTTTTTTTGAAAGGCAAGCTGGGGTTAGTCGGACCCCTACCAGAAGCTCCATGTGGCAGAGGGATTCGACCTTGGGCCTTCAGCTTGACACAGGACCCCGCTTACCGCATGTGATACCACCTCGGTGCAAGACATACGACTTGTTTATGCTAAATGAGCTGCTCGTAGCTTGGCTCGCAAAAGCCCTTGCGAACCGAGCTGAACCTAACAGAACCAAAAGCAACACCGTTCTTTTCCCAACTCTAAAAGTTTGTGCCCTGACTTGTTTGTCCTTGTCCAAACCAAACACCCGACTTCCGCGTGACATTTGATGCATGTGGTTCACCCGAAGTTTAATTTTTAAACACGCGCACAATTTAAAAGGAAAAGATAAATGTTTTTTTTTTTTACCCACACAATGATACTGTAGTGATGCCTTGATTGCCGTCCATCTCGCCTATCGCTTTCTTTGGATTGTTCTTAGTAGCGTGAGATGGACGACTGTTGTGTCATCTCTGCAAAAACATGTACCTGTACGAAAGAATTTCTTGATGAATGTTTTGATCTCTCTCTCTCAAGCTTTTCTCATGGATGTCAATATGGCCGGGTCTGGTTGGATCTGATTAGCTCATTACTGATTATCCACATCCAGTGAAGCCTTCCAATATCATGCTTGTATCGTACCTCAAAAATTCAAATAATCTAGGGATCCAAATTCGTTTATAAATGAATATGAAAACCAAATAGAGCAAGAGACCGCAAGGCTTCTCCTCTTCTGGCAGGGGTGACAAGTTGACAGACGTTACAGGGGGCATCCTTTGCCTTAAGGTCGAAGCTGGCTCTACTTCATGATGTCCCAGGGATCAGGACCTCAAGGGTTTTACCAACCAGAGGCCAGCCAATGTGATGGACCATAGGCCAAATTCTTGGACATTCCCTTTAGTGCATCAGTCTGCACATTAACTGAACTGTTGAACAAGGATGATACAGTGGTAGGTTCCTGAAAGGCCCACACCCCTCACTCATGTTTTTGTCTGATGGACTCAATGATGAATCCAAGTGGGGATCCGTAATACATGTGAATGAATGTACATCACATGCATTATTGATTGACCAATTTTATCTTTAAAGGACATGATTGATTGGGTGAAATTTGGAACCTATAGCTCCACAGAAATTGTGGTTCTTAATCACTACAGTGGGGGTACAATCTTTTGAGCTTTTGTGAGAGCAATGTCAGTAAAGTTTTGAAGTGAATTTCAAGCATTTTGCTTAAATTTTATGTCATTTTATTTATAGTTTTCACTGTGTAGGACAATCTGAAATCAAAAGAAATCTAAGAAGATTTTTAATTCCAGATTAGGGTAAAATTTTGTGAATGACAAGGGGCCCTAGAGATACCAGCATCATTAGCACTAAAACACTTGACAGGACAAAAGGGTTGGACTTTCTTAAAATATTTTATATTAATTACAACTTTTGCCTTCATTAAATTAAATAACTTATAGAATGATCTGGGGGTGAATAAGATAGCTAGACCAGTTGGAGCTGCACTATATTAACTATGAGATCTCGGGTTCAAATCCCACTGGAACCAACCCTTAGCCTGAGTATAAAAAAAAATTATTTTAAAAAAAGCGCATAAACTATTGAGAATAATAAATAAACGACCTAAGTTTCTGGAATTGTTGAAAACACACACAATAATTAAGATAACATTTTTGTCATCTTCACTTAGGTTAACCAAGCTGAATTTTGAAGACAAGATAAATATTTTTGCTTTCAAAATTTCTTTGTTAGGCTTCTTTTTTAGGGTGAATTGGTAATTTCACCAGAATTCTAACGATAACTTTGATGGAAGTAAACTTTAGAATCTTTTTAATTAACCATAAAAAAGATTAGACACATTTTTAACAATTTCCAAATTCTAGGTGAGTTATTCATTATCGAATAGGTTAGGTCCATTTCTTTTTTAATTTTTCCAAAAAAAAGAAAAAGAAAGAAAGAAAGAAAGAAAGAAAGAAAGAGTGCAACAAGAGATAAAAGCTTGACACCTTTTTATTTGGATCTAGGTATATGATGTGTGAATTTTCAAGTATGGTGTTCCATATGGAGGGAGTCATATTGAGCTAGTGAATGAGCCTAGACAAGCTCGGATCCACCAGAAGCTCGGTTTCTTCATGAGCCCGACTTCATTACCTTTGTGTAGAGTTTCATTATATGTCACATTTCAATCAACAACTGATCGCCATTAAGTTATAATGAATTGAAAAATGTAAAATTTTACTAAAAGGCTTTTGGGCCATGCAATTATGATGTGCAAGGTTTTACCAACGGCTTAAAAAACCAAATGTCTGCAATGTAAAAAAAAATTGCAGCTCAAAAAAACATATTTCTTTAGCAAATAAGCCATCTGAATGCATCTGTGAGGTCAGATTGGATGAATTGGACGGGTATTCATGGTCTCTAGCTAGATTTAATGGTCACATCCATACTAGAGAGAGATGAAAACCTACAAAATGGTAATGGTACTAAATGAAATATGCTATTGAATTTCTGGTGTGTTTTTTCGAAATTCTGACTATATGTATGTGATCTATATGCTTATTTTTATAGGAATCACTTCATGGAGCATTCGAGTATGCATAGATAGATTTTTATAAGGTTTCAAAAATCAATAACCTAAAATTTTCATAAATTTTCTAGGCTCAAAATACCAAATTTTTAAAAATCCAAAATGCATAATCCTAGCTGAACACATTTATGGGCTTGAAATTTCTGAAAAAAAAACACTGAAAATCCAATAGCATACTCTCTCTCTCTCTCTCTCTCTCTATATATATATATATATATATATATATATATATATAGGATTCATATTTGCTATAATCGAGTTGGAATCTCATGATGCAAATTGTTTTGACACAATCTAACCTCATAGATGTGTTCATCATACTCAAGTTAGTGAGAATCGACTCTTAGATCATGTTTTCGAAAAAAAAACATGTTTTTGTGAGTTGAAAAAATCAATGCATTCATAGCCATTGATTTTTGGATTGCCGAAAAAAACTGTGTACATGTTGGATTCCGGCAATTCAAAAGCTACTTCCCACTAATTAAACTTGTAGATTACATATGTGGTGTTAGATGTGAAAAAAAAAACAAAAAGGGGTTTCAGCCCATTTGTTAGGTTGATTGTATTTACAATTGATTATATATATATATATATATATATATATATATGTCTACTTTCTCGTTTTGAACCCTCAAAAACCATCATTTTTTATATTTTTCTCACATCTAACACCATAGATGTGATCTATAGGTTTGCTTAGTGGGAATCCGCTTTTGGATCACCAGAATTCGACTTGTATTTTCCGGTGATCCAAAATCAATGGCCATGAAGATATTCATTTTTTTGGGCTTATAAAAACATGTTTTTTCGTCGAAAAAACATAATCCAAGAGACGATTCTCACTAAATCGAGCATGCTAAACACATCTAACAGTTCAGTTCTGTCATAAAACACTTTCAAACTATAGGACAGAGCAAGGCAGAACGAGAAATGAGACATAATATGTTCAGTTCTCTCTCTCTCTCTCTCTCTCTCTCTCTCTCTATATATATATATATATATATATATATATATATATATATATAGTAATGCGGTCCTTTTGCCCACTTTCTTGTTTTGCTCATTTCTGCCCCCCCTAAAATATTACAGTTTTTTGTATTTTTCTCACATCTAAGACCATAGATGTGATCTATAGTTTTTGTTTAGTGGAAACGGGCTTTTGGATCAGTGGAATTTGACTTGTATATAGGTTTTTCTGGTGATCCAAAATCAATGGCTACGAAGGTATCACTTTTTCCTGGCTCATAAAAATATATTTTTTTGTTAAAAAAACATGATCCAAGAGTCGATTCTCACTAAATTGAGTGTGCTAAACACATCTAACAGTTCAGATCTATCATTAAACAGTTCAAATGAGGCAGAATGGGACATAACTAGAAATGGGTCATAATATGTTTAGTTCTCATTATATTTATATATATAAGAAAATGCGTAGGTGCACGACCAGTTTCAAACATGACCAAAACAAACTTACGGTGAGCGCGTACATCACCCACGCGATGGATGCTCAGTGCAAGTTTGTATCAAAATACACCTTTAACGGTAACAAAAGTCATTGTTAATTAAAGGTCTCCATTGAGACATTTAGGGGCGACAAAAGTGGCTGCTAAAGCAACGAATTTTGTCACCTAAAAGTCTTTTTGAGGAAACAATGGCTCTGAGCATCCATTACGTATGCGATGGATGCTCATCGCAAGTTTGTTTTGGTCATGTATGCACCTACACATTATTCTCTCTCTCTCTCTATCTATCTATCTATCTATCTATCTATATATATATATATATATATATATATATATATATATATATATATATATATATATATATATATATATATATATATATATATAACAAGCTTATCTGCCTAAGCACTCCCTGTTTGCAGTTGGTTCTTTGTAATTAGGGAATAAACAGTTTGGATTTGAGTCAGCCGTGGCTAATACTGTGTCTAACTAGTCAGATATTGGCTAATTGGAGTCTGAGTCAGATTCAGATTTAGATGGAGAAAAATCTCATGCTGTAATTGAACATAGATATCCATCAAATCGAGATATCCATTACATTCGGTAGTAAAGTCAAAAATTGGATCTGAATTTAGTTATAATTGAACGAAAAATGATAATAATGTATAACAAATATGACACATTTTTTAAAATACCCCATAATTTCCGCTATTCTCCCCATATCCAAAATTGCAAATATCTAGTTTTAAAAAAAAAACTTTTTACCCTTCACACATGTGATTTCCTAAATACATGAAATTTTTCTCTTAAAATATGTGACTATTTTTTTCATCTCTATTCTTAGATCTGTATCTCTCTGATCCGACGTAAAAAAAACTTTCATTTTTATAGTCGTTGGAAAGCTGAGACATAGGTTTGTAACTTTTCTCTTTTGAGTAAGAACCGAAAACCCTTCTAGGGTTTCACTTTATGCATTCCAAGACCGGAATAAGAGCATACTCTGCATTTTCTGTCTATTTTATGTTTTTCTTAGCTAAATACGCTAAAAATTGAGAAAAATAAAAAAGGATAGAGATGTATTAGAACGTCATCTTTTCATTGCTACCAAGATCACCTTGATCTGATGATCGGTTGGGGATAAATGTTCTTTGGAAGATAGACAATTCGATCATTTCAATCTGTAGATCATGCCTTTGTCTAAACTTTCCAATGACTATAAAAATGCAGATTTTCAAAGTCAGAGCGGAGAGATACAAACATGAGAACATAGATTGTTCTGCAGAAAATATATATGCGATTTTTGCATTTATTTTCTCTTAAATATATGCGAAGTTTTCTCCTATATATGTGATTTTCTCCTAAATATATGTGGTTTCTTCTTATATATACGATTTTTCTCCTAAACATGTGATTTTTACATATATTTTATGTGATTTTATATTAAATATATGCAAAGTTTCTCTTATATATGAGTTTTTTTCCAAAATATATACGATTTTCTCTTAAATATATGCAAAGTTTATCTTATATATACTATTTTTTGTTCATAAAATATATATATATATATATATATAAGAAGAAAATCACATATTTAGAGAAAAAATCACATATAAAAGAAAAAAATCTTATATATTTAAGAGAAAAATCACATATATGAGAGAAAAATCACATGTTTATGAGAAGAATCACATATATAGGAGGAAATCACATATATTTAGGAGAAAATCACATATAAAGAAGAAAAATCGCACATATTTAAGAGAAAAATCACATATATAGGAAAAAAATTGCCTATATTTAGAAAAAAATTACATGTTTAAGAAAAACTCATATATATAAGAGGAAATCATATATATTTATGAGAGAATCACATATATAGGAAGAACTTTGCATATATTTAAGAGAAATTTACAAAATATATATATAAAAATCATATTTATATTTTCTACATAGCAATCTATGTTCTTAAGTCTGCTTTGACGTTGAAACCTGCTCTTTTATAGTCATTGTAAAGCTGAGACATAGGTCTATAACTTTTCTGTTTTGAGTGAGATACGAAAACCCCTCCAGGGCTTTCATTTTTTTAGCTTCAAAATCGTAATAAAAGCATACTTTGCAGATTGAAATAACCAAACAGTCTATCTTTCAGAAGATGCTTTTCATCGACTACTCATGAGATCAAGTTGATCTTGGTAGGATTGAAAAGTTAACGTACTGATCTGTTTTTTTTCTTTATTTTTCTCAATTTTTAACACATATGGCTGAAAAATAGCATAGAACAGACAAAAAGGTGCATCTGCCCCTGTTCCAATCTGTATAACATGCTTTTATTTTGGTTTTAGAATGCAGAAGTGAAAATCCTATAGGGGTTTTCAGTTCTAACTCAAAACAGAAAAGTTAAAGGCTTGTGTCTCATCTTCTCAATGACTATCAAAGCATAACTTTTTTATTTTGGATAAGAGAGATACAAATTTGATAACAGAGACTGTTTTGCAAAAATAGTGACATATTTGAGAGAAAATTCATGTATATTAAGAAATCACATGTACAAAGGGTAAAAAAGTCTTTTTAAAACCAAATATTTATGGTTTTGGACATGAAAAGAATAACAAAAATTGTAGGGCATTTCAAAAAATGCATCATATTTGGTGTACAAATCATTTTCTAATAATCAAATATGGTTTTGGTTTACAAATCCGACTAAACTGGACCAGGTTCAGTTAGATATTGGATAAAATGTGATCCGTTGACATCTCTATGTGTGATGCATACAAGCTGAGCTGTGTTTGGCTTATGGGGTTAGTTTTATGAGCTTGAACTGGTTTCTTGGGAGCCAAAACTAGCCAAGCCACAAGCTGCTGGATTCAAACCCACATGGGTAGCACAATCATGTAATCACTTTTTTATACACAGTTGATACACTACTATAATAAACGGAACACATGTAGCTCGTACACTAATCCATGGATTGGACCGGGCCCGTGTTATTGCAAAATGACATTCAAGACTGGGCACGGGCTGGGTACCGGAAGGGCTTTCGAGTACTTGACTTGAAATGGGCGGAGTTTGGGCTGCCATGGTTCAACCTGGCCCACTACTAAATATAAGGTCAGGCTTCGATGGGGCTAGAATACGATTAATTGAGATGGAGCCCACCCCAGCTGATCAGTTGTAGACTGGTCGGTCTTAGAGGGCTCGACCCAACCCACCCAGATACAGCCTGAACCCAACAAGATTTATGCTGCTTTGGGTTTCGGTCAGGCCATAACGGGTGCTGGGTCGGGCCAGGCAAGTCCGACTGCTGCCCACTATAACTTATGGTCCATTACTAAGAAATATTATAAGTTGTAAACAACCTTGATTTTGAATAATGTTTTAAAAGTGTTTCTATTGTGACACTGCACCACTATAACTTATGGTCTTAAAACTCTTGGTTTACATATATCTTATCTTCAAAGTAAAAAATTAACCTTTGAATCATATTTGGTAATTTGATTTACTCTTTTTTGTGTATTAAGGTCGAATCCCAGTGTCGCATTTTAGGTCATTTTGAAACCATTTTTAACTTCACTGATTCATTTTTCACCATCTTAAAAAATTGAATCTTATGATATATTGGCTGCATTAAACCTACTGACATAGTAAATAAAATGCATTAAGCATATATATACATATATATATGGTTAGATCTTACATTTTATCAATTGATCATGCCAACAGGGTAATAGATTTTCTCATGCTCCAACTATTTTAAGAGATTTGAATAAAAATATTGAGCGATTTATATATAAGAACATAAAGTATGGCAAATTTACTTATAAATGCCTTACTTTTCAAATATTTAAGAAAGAACCCCTAGTTTTTAAGAAATTGCTCAAATATGCACTTACATTTTACATCACCTAACTTTTCAAAATAACACAATTAACCTTTTTCTTTCTTTAGATTATCAATGCCACTTCATAGCTCTTCATTTTTGTACCACCGAGTAACGGAAAATAAATAATTGCAAATGGTAAAGCAACTTTCCAAAAAGTGCAACCATTTGTCCTAAATATTTATTAAAAAAATGAGGTGGTTAAATGTAAATTTCCATATCTACATAAATCACTGAAATGACCAAAGTACCGCTGGTGAAAGGGGGAGAAGGGGTGGGCATTGGGCAGGCCCGGTCCTACGGCCCGGCTCATTTACTAATAGGCCGGGTTTTAACCCAGTTCTTAATGGTCTCGGGTTTGAAGATTATCCCATGACCCGGCTGGGCCAATGTGAAGCAGGCTGGGCCAGTCCCGGCTCGGGCGCAAACCTGTTATTTTTTAATTAACAAGTTTCATGTACCCAACTAATTATCTTTTTAGTTTTCATAAAATTAATACAATTAATTAGGTAAATAATAATAATAAGTATCAAGTTACTATGCAATTAATCAATTTTTTAAATTTTATATTATTTAAAACATTAATAAATAGGTCAGGCCCGTAGCGCCCGCCTGGTACCCCACGGCCTGACCCAAACCTGGCCCGCATATATAACAATTCAGGTTTTGGCCCTGTAACTAACGAGCTCAGGCCTAAAACCTTGACCCAAACCCGGCCATGGCAAGCCCAGTTGGCTTGGCCCAACTGGCAGCCTGGCCCCATCGCCCACCCCTAAGGTGAGGTGGGGAAATGCCTTGAGAGTGACAGGAACAAGGGGATACGTTAGTTGGAGTTAATCACCCGGCCGTTGTCCACAAGAAACAAAAGGGTTAGGAGAGAAAAAATGGTGCATTCCTTTACTCACACGCAATGCCGTAATGCAACCACCAAAAGTCTCAACCCCCAAACGCGGCTTTCTTTGAACTTCTTTTTTTTTTTGAAGAAGAAGAAAGTTCAGGTTTTGCCCCTCACCTGTAACTCTTCTTTGAAAAGCTCCTAGGCTCGGTCTTGGTGGTTAGTGGTAGCTTGTTAGGGATGCAAACAGCTCGGATCCCGATTGGGTCGAAACAGCCAAGATTCATAAGAAGTCCATACTGGATCCAATCCGTTTGCATCCTTACTTGTTGGCATGGGTGAGCTAATAGTGACAAATAACGTAATATTTTTAAAATAAAATCATAGAAAATGTCATGCTTCCGCAGAAGCTAATTACATTGAAATATAATGGTATATTGAAATAATCGCAATTTTAATGTTAAACAAATGCAAAAAACGTGATATTCATGTATTCACGGGTAATTTCTTAGGAACATCAATTTGATTTTTGTTTGTTTCTATAATTTTAGGTTACTTAGATATAATTTTTTTATTTGTTCAATGTGATAGGGGACCTCTACATAAATTGTAGAATCAGATAGGCTTGGAAACCAGCGCTGGCCCAGACCCTACTAATGTACCGTGTAGTCTGCTGCATGGAAAATTCACATAACTGGGGGTGTGAATGTGCCGGGTTTATCCGGACCAGACCCAGACCAAACCCTATAGGGTCCGGGTATGATGATAAATAAGAAGACCCAATTATGACCCGGGACTGGACTCGAAGGTTCGATTGATAAATGGATCCAGGTATATTTTGTAAAATTTTATACCAGACAGACCCGACCCGAGTTCCGATTAAGGCTCACAAATTTTCAATGTAAAAATGATAACAAATATTATTTTACCGGGAATGATCCGAGTCTAGTTCATGTAGTTATTATCGGGTCTTAGTATGGTTTCTCTTATAGTGGACCCGAGGTTCTAGACCCAATTACCATAATAAAAAATTGGATCCAGGTCTTGTTCCACAATTGTCCGAACCAAACCCGACCCGTTGACACCCCTACTTGTGTCCCCTATATTATTCTTTTTTTTTTCTTTTTCACTGGTAGTCAAATTGGGAAATAGTCTCTACAGATTTGAACCTAAAACCCCTCAGCTATGATAGTGCAACCTAACCAAAGCCGATGCCTAGCACATGCCCTGGGTACAAGGTTTTTGTTTCAGACAGAGAAAGCTGGGGTTAGGCAGACCGCTACCAGTTAATACAATCATATACCATTGAGATTCGAACTTTCAATGTCCCAACACAAGGTGATGTGCACTAACTGCTCCTGCCATACAAGCGGAGCCCCATTGTCCCTGGGTACAAGGTTCCTAGCCTCAGGGTTTTGTGCTTTTGGGACGCTGATCATGGGCATGACAAGATGAGCCAGCGCAATCAGGCCGCGTCTTCGATCCTATAATAATAATAATAATAATAATAATAATAATAATAATAATAATAATAATCATTCATCTATCACATTTCATGTGTGTGTAAGCAAACTGGGGTTAAGCAAACCACTACCAGAGTACATATTGGGTTAGTTACAAAATTGAACATATTAGATTTGTGTGATGCTGTATTGAACCGCCCACACTAAGATGTATACACCAAGTTCCTGCTGTCTGCAGCAGCACTGCATAAAAAAGAAGGGGCCTAAAAGAGAAGTGTTATTGGGTGTTAATAGGGTGGGTATCCGATCGGACATCAAATGGGCCTTCAGATACTACACACTATATAGACCAGGCTCAATCACAAAGTTGAGGCCTGAGCTAGATCCAGCTAAGCTTGATCCGACATAGAAGCCGGTCTGGATTTTGGTCGCGATGAAATCTTATCTCAGGTTTAAGCTAGGTTTCACCTCTAATTAAGATTTTAACCCAAAATCCCTAGGTTAAGATAGTGCGACTCTAACTGGCACAATGGGCCCAGCTATCTTATTCAACCCACGTTCTTCTGTTGGTTTACCTATCAACAGTATGAAGTATGAAAAGAAAATCCCACAAAGGCTCCACTTATCTAGTAGGGCCAACTTGTGAACGCCACCAAGTTGATAGTTTGAAACTCATGGGTGGCGTCCCTTGCTGTAAGTTGAAGCTAGGTGTACCCTCCTGTGAGTAGGGAACCTCAAGGCTAATAAGAGGGTCTTTCCCTTAGACTATCCAAAAAAAAAAAAAGTATGAAAGGAAACTGCTGCACCATGGAAGTTCTATGTAACTGAGCTGCATAGGTTCTGAACTTAAAATCCTTTTGTTAAAAAAAAGAAGCTCCTTTCTACCATTCAATAAAGATAAAGGTAAATTTTACGCCAATCAATTAATCAAGTAGTGACTACATTTACTGCCAATTTATGGTGAAAAACTGACGATAAGAATGAAGTGACCCCTTAAATTAAGTTGGGATTTATTTTTTACATCATCTTTGGAATTTAACATTCTCACCTTGTCATTAATAGTACATGCCCGTCAATAATGATACATCATTTATGGACAGGGTTGTAAAGTGGGTCTGACCTGAACCAGGTATTAAGCTTACCTAACAAGAATCCAAACTTCTAAAACACATCATGGTCGTCATCAAACCTTATCTCAGCTACATACATAGGGTTCACTATAAACATAAAACACCGCCCTAAGAATTATTTGAGACAGGTTTGAGTTATGATCTTTACTAGAGATCCGACCTGATCCGACTCTATTTAAGTACTTCTATACATTATCTCAAGTAAAAAGGCATATTTTGAGCACCCTTTAAATCATAAGAATTATCTTTGGACTCAAATTTTCTCGTTCCCGCATAGCCCAAACCCGACTGCGTCGGGCGAATCCGAGTGCACTCCAATGGATCGGGCATCCTACTCGTTACCTGCTGAGGTTGAGGTCAGATCAAGTGATATGTCAAAACACAACTTTTTTCTGGACCATTGTTTATACAATGAATGGTAGTGATGAAGGGCATTGGGCGGTGGTGATTCCAAAACACACAAGATTTATGTTTTGATATCTCACCTGATCTGACCTCCGACCTGCTTGCATAGTTGCATTCCTGTGGGATGCTCACAAAAAACAATGATAAGAAAAGTATGTATCATGCATGGCAATGATCCAGTGGACCCATTTTCTGGACCTGGTAGGGAAAATGAGCCAAATCTGGATTCCACATATGGATTCAGGTTTGAACGAATTGTTCTGGCTCCTGCACTGTGTTCATGTACGTTGGATCTAAGTCTCATGACTCTCATCCATCTTTGTCAAGTATTGAAAGAAGCCACATGTAGGTGTAAACGAGCCGAACATGACATGTTCGGGCTTGGCTCGTTTACCAGTAGATTGAGCTCGTGGCTCGGATCGTGTTCATTTTTAGTTGAGTCAAGCTTGAGCTCGACTCATCCTTGAATTATAGGATCTGGCTTGCGTAAAAACTTTTCATGTTATTTATACATGTAATATATAAAAACATATATTTCACTTAAAAATAGATATTAAACTAAATAGTTCATATTCTATACATATTTCATTCATTATTTTATTTTTTATATATTTTATGTATTATTCTTTTTATATATTATACATAAATATATAAATTTTGTATCTATATGAGCCCTCATGAGCGGAACACCGGCCCGGGCTCGACTCGTTGAAGATAAACAAGCGCCTTGTAGCGCGGCTTGCCAGTTATACAAACCGATCATGAACGAGTTCGTGATGAGCTGAACGAAGCCGTCATGAGCTGCTCGGTTCGTTTACCTGATAGCTATGTAGGGCTGGATATGATTACCTGATAGCTAAAAAAAGTCTGATTTGGATCTGGATAACAGGAGCCCAGTCAGTTGGATCCCCAGATAATTAATGGATCAAGAATTTGGATTTCGATCCAAACTCATTAAAAATCCAAATCATACTTGGGGATATACACGTGTGCACGGCGAATGACGTGAAATGAATAAACAATAATTATATGCTTGGGATGCTATATAACTAATTGAGTGTTCAATACCACAAGTTATGTGATAGAAACGGACCGATGTGAATGTTAAGTGTCAAAACGTGTCTGATAAATGTAAAAAATTAGGCATATTTTATAAGTAGATTCAAATCAAATGCATGAACGAAAAGCACGAGTCCTTGTTGCTATGGCAACAAATTTTATGAAAAAATAATCTCTCGTTTTTTAAATAGACATTATATTTTTTTAAATAGACAATATTTTTTTTTATGATAAAAAACCCTTGTCCAAGCGAAGGAAAACCCCAGGTGGGGCCCACGATCACCCTACCTTAAGTGGCCCACCTCTTAAAGCTATGGATACATGTATGTCAGTGGGGTTTGATCTAGGGTCTTCAACTCAACACCTTCACAACCACCCCGCTGGCCATGAATGAGACCCGCGGTGGTTAAATAGACACAATATTAATTATTATACTTTAATGTTTATCTAAAATATTATTATACTTTAAGATATGATAATTTTGTTTAAATTAAAATAATCTCGATATTTACCTTTTAACAGCAAAGTGTCTGACAATAATTATTTTTTTCTATTGTTAAGTTTTACTTTATCTATTTTGTCGATATTTTTCCGATAAGTGTAAAAAATAATCGAGATAACCAGGAAAAAAACGCCTTGCCCACTGAGTTCATTAGCATAAAATGCCAGGTCTCTCTTATCAACTAGTGCATGTATAGTGTTATGTATGTCTTATTTTTTTGGCAAATATTGCTAACAATATTGTGCATCCACACTTCTAAGCCTGAATCTGATCATTTTGCCAGAAGCCTCACTTTCTACAATTTTTAGGTAGTATTTGTTTTAGGCTTCTTTTTTTCACAATCGTCCCTCATATAAGGCAAATCCAAAAACATCCTTCCCTTATTCTGTTTTAAGATCCGAGTTTGGAACCGAAGGTCCGATTAATACATGGACCTGCGTATAGTTTGTAACATTTTATACCAGACCCAGACCCAGTGCCGATTAAGACCCACAAATTTTCAATGTAAAAATGATAAAAAACTATGGTTTTTACCGAGTATGGTTTGGGTCTGGTTCATGTAGTTTTTATTAGGTCCGGGTATGGTTTTTCTTATAGTGGACCCAATTAGACTTGGGTCCAGACCCGATATCATACCCAAAAATCGGGTGGAAGTCTGGTTCCATCAGGGTCCGAAACCAAACCTGACCCGTTGATACCCCTAGTAAGGAGATTGTTGAAAATGCAAGGATGATTCTGGAACATCAAATAAGGTAGGATTGTGTTTGGGTATTGTCCATAAGGGAGGGACGATTACGAAAAAACTCATGGTTTAGCGACTGAGATTAATGTTATGAAGGAGAGAACGCAATTCATCCATCCATCAACCTGATGGACGGTCCTGAGATTCATGCATGGCAGCTCTACTCAACCTCTTCCCTTAAACTGCTGATCATATTTACCATTTTGCCCCTAGGCATCAACTATGAGAACGACCTAAGGAAATTAAAACTTGCACAACCATGCATTTCTAAAACGCTAGCTGATCGATTTACTTGGTTCGAACCAAGTTTGAAGTCTTGACCAAACTGCGAGTTGTCTCTTTTTCATCTTAGTGCGCTCGAGAAAGCCACTCAAACCTTGGACAACTCCATACCTAAGCTTTGGTGAATCTTGAGGCCATTTTTGAGACCTCCAGATTCATGGTCTACTCCATACATGGACCAAAGTTTGGGTCCCGGGGTTCAAACTTTTGTGTGCTAACATTGAGTCAAAAGGCTTGATCATACTTAACTTTATTCCAACCAAAAGAATTTTCCAGCTGAACAAGCCAGGAGCCTAGCCGAGCCGAATAACTAGAAAGTCAAGCCAAAAGATATATAAAACTAGAGGAATGGAGTAAGCGAGAAGGCAACCTCCCCATATTAGATACTTAGGTTATGAATAGTGGGACTAATTGAACCTAACTTTATCCTCCTCCCCCATAGCAGTCATACCCAACTCTCTAAACAACCCAAGTTAGCCTATAACACACTCTTCCTTCTAAGCATGGGGGCCCCACCATGTATTATTCCTCATATAATAGGAATAATTACCTTTTTTCACTCTTCCCTTTTAGGCTTTCTTTACCAAAACATATACAATGACATAAATTTTCAAGAATTAATTGTATTTGACCCATTTTTTTAGAAAAAGGCCAAACACAGAGAACAAAGCAAGAAAAACATGCCAAGATACATGGCCATTCATGGATTTAAATAATTACCATTTATTCCATATAATTACTAAGGGTGAACACATACATGAATCTGGTTTAAACATTGGATTTGAAAACAAAGCACGTAGTGTGTACACTTATAAATGCATGCTTTTATGAATGCGCAGTAATTAGCATTTACAATCACAAGCTCAAAGAAGAAATATTGGCTATTAAAAAAAAGGCATATACTATTTGTTTTTCTATATAGGATTTTAACATCTCTCTCTCTCACTATATATATAATGAAAATAGGCAAGCAAAAAAGTGCTTTTAATATATTGAAAAATTGTTTAATTACTTGGAATTGTATATTAGATGGTGCTTGTGGGAAAAGCTTAGCATTTCCTCATATTATACTATATAATATTTTTCAATGGGTCCATCAAGTGTGCTGCACACTTGCCTTGCATTTCAAGCAACCTTCAGGTTCACCCTCTTCTGCAAACCCCTCATGCCAAAAGGAATGATGATTTCCGCAAGTTGAGATCTCACAGACCGAAAGATCAAAAACCATGTGAGTCTTCTTCCTTTCATTTTCTCTTTTCTTGTTAACTTGTTTTTTTATACTTTTTTTCTATTACAAACTGAGAATTACAGTACCACTAGTGCTTCTGTTGTAGAATTCTTACTGTCATCCATGGGATATGGTACTTTCTACTTTCTTCTATTATAGTGAATTACAGTTTGTGGGTGCTTGTTAAAATTTCAAAACAAATTGTGAAGGGCAGTTTTTTTCTCTCCCTTTTTTGCTTTAGCAGCTAAGGCCTAAAAATAAAACCATTAAAAAAACAATTAGGGTTTCACTGCTATGCAGACTACGTGCATCCTGCTTAATTTTAGCATAAAGGTGAACGCTTGCCGCACCTTTTTCTTTTTCATTTGGCTTCAGTTAAAGTAGAGCGCATTCCCTTCTTCACCTTCTTCCTCTTCTTCTTCCCTTTCACATAGAAGTCTCTCTCTCTCTCTCTCTCTCTCTAACCAAAAACTCGTGCTGGGGTGTTCTTCGATCGATTCTCATTCAAATTCCTCATGTTTGTTCCGGAATCTTTTTCTTTGTCTTCTTCTTTGGTACTTTCAGTTGAAATGAGAAATTCATGTTTGGAAACTAAATTTCTTGATTGTTTATTTCTTTTCTACAGTTCATTTTTCCATTAAAATAGTGCAGAAAAGCGTGAAATTGGACGGTTACACCTGAATTTCGAAGGTGGGTGGTCTCAATTTTTTCTTTTAGTGACCAGTTAGGAATGAACTGGAATTTGGAAGCGCTTTGCAGCAGCTGATGACGGATTTCGCCTGAACTGGAAGCCGGAGAATTTTCCCGGTGAGTTGATTAAGAGAGAACAAGGAATTATGATATGGTGGTTGTGATTAGTTTGGTTAATTTGTCAAAGTATGGACAAGAGCCACCTTCCTGCAGTCAGTAATGCCGATCTGATTGATGCAAAGCTTGAAGAGCATCAGCTGTGTGGATCCAAGCACTGCCCAGGATGTGGGCATAGGCTGCAATGCAAACCAGTATACTCTCTCTCCCTCTCTCTCTCTCTCATGAGCACTCATTTTGATGAGGATGGGGGTCTTAAATTGGGTAGTGAAGATGATGACCGAGTGGTTTGTGGGCTTCTTTCAGGATTGGGTGGGACTTCCTGCAGGTGTGAAATTTGACCCAACTGACCAAGAGCTGATAGAACACCTTGAAGCAAAAGTCCAGTGCGAGCAGTCAAAGGCTCACCCATTGATTGACGAATTCATCCCTACAATTGAAGGAGAAGATGGGATTTGTTACACCCACCCGGAAAAACTCCCCGGTCTCTCTCTCTCTCTCTCTCTCTCTCTCTCTCTAAAACACACACAAGCACTATTATGTTTAACATTGTTTGGGACAAACTGATCCAGGTGTGACAAGGGATGGACTGATCCGGCATTTCTTCCACAGGCCTTCAAAGGCATACACCACAGGAACAAGAAAAAGAAGGAAGATCCAGACAGAATGTGACCTACAAGGAGGGGAAACAAGGTGGCACAAGACAGGCAAGACAAGGCCCGTGATGGTGAATGGGAAACAGAAGGGATGCAAGAAGATCTTGGTACTCTACACAAACTTCGGAAAGCACAGGAAGCCTGAAAAGACCAACTGGGTCATGCACCAGTACCACCTGGGCCAGCATGAGGAGGAGAAGGAAGGGGAGCTTGTGGTCTCCAAGATCTTTTACCAGACCCAGCCCAGGCAATCCAATTTGTCGGAGAGGGCCACTATCAGTGGGGAAAACACCTCATCTGAGAGGCACAAGGCAAACTCACAGTCAAGCACTGAGCATGCTGATCACAGGATCAATGAGGGTGGGAATGGGAGTTCTTCCTCCAAAGAAGCCACACAAAGAGATGAATTCTCAAGGGCTACAATCTCAAGTTACACCTCCTTGGATGTCCAGCAGATGAAAACTGATAGCTTAAACTTTGCACCATTCAGAAAGAGCTTTGATGAGGTACTCAAATCCGCATCTCATAGCCACCACCAAAGTTTTTAGTTTTATGAAGCATTCAATGAATGGAATTTTCCCGGAAGAATTTTAAAATCCCCTTCCCATGTTCTCACTGAGAAAGATAGGAAAGATAATACATATGGTAAGAAAAAAAAAAGGAACCAAGAGAGCGAAAGAAGAAAGATTTTGAATTGCCCATATATGTATAGATTTTCATGATTTTGAAGCAAAGAACATCGAATCTCTTGGACGTTGAATATTTTGACAACATGGCGCACCATACATGTGAAACAGTAAGTCTAACGACCTATTAAAGATTCATCAAGTCCCAACAAAGAATTTCATAAAGAATGAGTTGTTCTTCACATCATGATTTTGATGATAATAATAATGGGAGGTAGCTTGTTTATTTCCATTTTGTAGAGTGCTGAAGTTGCAGATACCTCAACGCATTGCACTCCACGCACGCGTGAAGAGAGTGAGGAGCATGAGAAGAGGGCACTTTGTATGAGTCATGATCAGCATCAGGTGGCAACAACTGCTTACCATATCAGCAGGCCATCTAACCCCATCTCCACCATACTGCCGCCTCCAATGCACCAAACTTCCCTTGTCATGGAGGATTCCTTTCACATGTCGAGATTGTTCCTCCAAAGTGAAAAATTTCAGGTACCCATGTTATTCTTTTCCATAAATAATTATGATGTCCCAAAAATGAAGATGCTCATGTGATTCTCTTATCTGACACCAAGTTGTGTTCATGTCCACATAACAAAATCAGCAGCAGCAGCCAAAGTTGGCAGACAGGCCTGCTTCTACTTCATATAAACTGCCACTGGACGAAATGTTCGACTGCACCCACCAGGATATTAAAGTAAGTAAGACATAAGTAACTTATATTCATCTTCCTAGAAGCAAATGAAAGAAAAATAATTAGGTGCAATTGAATTGCCATTGATTTCTGCCCTCTAATGAGAGAAAAGGAAAAACAAGAGAAACAGTCGCCTATATAATTGTTAAGAATCTGAGGTCTTGAAAGAATAATGAGAAAACCTATAGGAACTCTTGTGGGTGGATCAAACTTCAAAGCATGTCGGTTTCTGAACCATGGGGCTGGTGTTTGAGGAAACAAAATTAGATTTCTGATTGAATGAAATGTTCGAGAGAGAGAGAGAGAGTATCATAATTTACTTAGATTTCTCAAAGAAACAATATCCATACCTGGAAAGGAAACTCCTCGGGGTCTCAAGTAAAAAAGAAAAAACAAAAGGAGCAAAAAGAAAGAGGAGGAACCCCAAGGGTTGCATCAAAAGACACAAGCTTCTGATTGCATGCACTTTGATAAAAGAACTCCCTTTCTGATTTCTGGTCTAACATTGAACGCAGAATCATGGACTATTTCACAGTTTCTTTCTTTTTCCAAACTTGTTTCCCAGAGAAGAAAAAAAAAACTTGTACAGTTTTTTTTTAAGAAGCACACCAGTTCTCTCACACATGTTTCTTTGCGATGGATTCTTGCAGGAATCAACAATAACCAATGGCCAACAAGCAGAGTGGCTAAAGTACTACTGGCAGGACCCTAACCATCCGGATCATCATGGGTAGGATAAAAATCCCGTAAGAAACGGAAACAGAATCATCACTGGAACAGTTGCAACCCCCTGCGACTCCTTTCCTTTCCAAAGAAAAGAGGGTTCTGTCTTACCTTGATTTTTGTTCCATCCAATGCACCCACTAACTGCAAATATGTACAATAATAGTCTATTGTTGAAGTTGAATGAACAAATAGTGGACATATATATATATATATAAGAAGACCAAGAAGAACAAAGCCACTAAAGAAAAGGAAAAAAGCTGCTGCTGTCGCAAGTTAACACCATCAATCTCGTGCCCAGATATCATCATCATTACTTTTTATGCATTTTCTCCTCCATGCTCTCTCCACTTCCCCAAAACACCCTCCGTATGATGTACATGCCAAGAACGAAAAGGAGGCCAAAGTCTCAGTTGTCTTTCTCATATGTGGAAGATGGGTCAAGTTTCTCTCTCTAGAACGGAAGATGGGTGAAGCTTCTGTCTCTAGAATCTTTGTGATATGTCTATTACTCTTGTTTTGTTTGTATGGACATGAATTTATATAAATTTTTTATAATAACTGAAACCACATTCTTTGCCACACACATTCTTTGATGTCCGTTACTGTGGAAAGAGAACCCATCTTTATTGCTTTATTCTAGATGGAGCCTTTTGCAGTATAAGTGGGCCATTGCATTTTCCAAGAGTCTTCTATGTATTTGCGTATATTTATATGTGAATGTGTTAAGACTAACGTGCATGGTTTCTTTCATTGGCTCTTTTTTGTTTTCCTTTTTTTCCCTCTATTCAAGAAGATGATAAAACTTGACGTGCATGAAAGGAAGCTAGTGCGACAGCCTCTAGGCAGCTTCAGTGTAGTTTCTTAGGGAATAAAGAGAAAAAAAAGCTGAGCAAGCAAATCGTCCCTAACATTTTTGCAAATGACTTGCTTTATAGTCAATTAATGTGTTGGCATCACTCTAGGCTCAATTGGTAGCCTAGAAAATGAGAAGATCATTTAGCCAAGGGATGGAATCTAGCTAAGTAACCATGCAAAAGTTAAGCACATGATCTCTTCTTATTTTGTGCGTTGTGCATATATATATATATATATATATATATATATATATATATATATATATATATATATATATATATATATATATATATATATATATATATATATATATATGGACTGTATGATATCATAAAAAAAATGAGCACCCACTTGAGCTTGAAAGGTCAATTGTTTTCTTTCCATTACATGATTAAGGAATTGTTCTTGGATGTTTCTGATGAACAATACAGTGTCCATATTAAAGTTCTACAACATATTGTGCACATTTGTGATTTTGTGGTTGATGTTCTCTTTTAATTTTTATTATTATAGAAGTGGAACGAACGAGTGACATGGCTGAACCTGTAAATAGAGGAGAATGATGATGGTTGAAATGGTGGCAGAGGACATACATGATGTATGGTGGTGCTCGTGTATCTACTTGCACATGATGATTATGGTGGTGGTAATGCCGTACGTCATTATCAATGGTGTTAGAATGTCTAGTTGTGGTGATGATATATAATGGCCATAAAATGATGACGAGGTTTGATGGTAATGGTGAGCTTGGTGTTTGTAGTTTGTACATGAAGATATTGAAGATGGTATGCATGACTCCATGATGGAGGTCGAGGTTGATATGCTAATGATATTCATGGTCTACAGCGATTTTTGTATTATGATAAATGATGATGATCATGGTAACAATAAGGTGTAGTAAAGAACTACATAAGAATATATGGGAAAATATTGGCTACCCTCAAGTGTGCACTCTTCGTAGAAACCACCCTTCACACTTATTTTCTTGATTTTGTTTATAGATCAAACCCTACGTACATATATGATCTATATAATATATTTAGAAAAAAACATGTTTTAGATCATCCGCTCATGTTGTATAACCTGATTTTGTAAAGGCTACAAAATTCAAACGTCGCCAATGTGTCAAAATTTCACTTAAGAAGATCATACTTTACATTAAAATTACATGATCCAAAGTGCATTTCTTAATAAACGGACCATGCTGAATGTATTCATGGGGTCAAGTTAATTGAATAAAGCCTTCACCTATGAGATTCAGCTAGAGAGTACCATCCGTACAATAGTGGTACAACTAGAAATCCAAATTAGGGTGGGTACAAGTGTGAGTATGTGGCACAAAGAGAGAGAGAGAGAGAGAGAGAGAGAGAGAGAGAGAGAGAGAGAGAGAGAGAGAGAGGTGTGGGTGGGCACTTCCTACCTTAACCCAAACCCTTTTATTGGGGATTTTCGGTCGGGGTGGGCACTGGGCTCATATGTAGCTCCACTCCTGCTCTAAAATGTAGCCAATATATAAGTTCCAATTTGCCCTTGGACAGGGAAGAGGTTGCTCCCAAATTGAAATGATATATATATAGCAAATATAGTGCGACCATTTCTTATCCTAGTGTTATTTTGCCTGAAACAAAAATAATAAACAGTATTTCAAACAACCGAAAGTCCAAAATTCAGCTTTAGATGGAGACTATGAATACATATCAATTTTTGGATAGGCTTGAAGACATATCAATGTTCCAAGAACACTAAAATTTGGCTACTTCCAAAACACAAACCACCTAATTGGAAACTCGGCTCCTGCAGTGGGGTTGCCTAGTTGGTTAGGGCAAGCATCAGAACGTTTGGAGGCTCCAGACATCATGAGTTTGATTCTCCTTGAGATCAAACCAGCCATAGGTATGAGTAGCATTATGGGGATGGGATTTATCACCATATATAGGGTGAGGATAATTAGGGCAAAAAAAAAAAAGCAGGCAGGAACTCATGATAGGAAAGAAAAAAAAGAGGAAAGGATGTTTGGAGTTTCATGAAAGCCGAAGGAAGATATCATGGCATTACTTAAGCATTGGTCATCAGTGAGATTACCTTAAAAAGATTTCAGTCACAGTTGGGTTTTTTCGTTCCAACAGGTGATCAGATTTATATGGGAAAAGCTTGTAACGAGGTCATATTTTAGGAGGACGTGGTACGAGTTAACACCCTGGTGGCTTGGATTTTGAGTCGGATTCGTGAACACATTCTGCCTATGATGCATGGGTCCTCACATCCTATTTTGCTGGGATGGATTTATGCTAATAGGTGGCAACGTCCTCCGGCTGGTTGGGTGAAGTTATCGATTCATAGCAAATTCAAGCAAGGGTGGACCATGGGCAAATCATTACAGAATGAAGAAGGTGTCTTCCTTAAGCTGGGATAGATGAATCGATAGGCAGGGATTACCGTTAGAGAATGGCATTGGTGGAGGGAGTTGCTGGAGGAGCTACAACAGACTAATGTCATGATAGAAATCTCTACAAGAGATGTGACCAAAGTGATGAAAAATAGGTTGGAAGAGAGAATTAATAAAAATCTGATAGACCTTAATATCTTGGAGTTCTTTAGTTTTGAGAGTCAAGTGTGCATGGACCTCAAAGGAGCGCATCTATATAGTGGTGCATGTCTGCAATCTTGGGGTCCAGGGTAATGATAGATGTGAGCTAGGATCAGGTGCCATCACATGGCACACTTTGAGTGCGCCTCTGCACCTGGCTGCCCTCCATCTGAGGGCCCCTCCACTGACAGACAGTAAGCTAAAGACAAACCCCAGGATTGGTTTCCGGGGTGTGTACTGCATAACTGACATATTTGATGTAATGGGTAGGGGTCTACCAACCCCAGCTTGTCAATCCACACACACACACCAAAAAAAAAAGAAAAAGCAAAAAGGAGAGAGAGGATGAGAAAAGGAAAATAAAATATAAAATCAGCAGGATAACAATAAACGGAGACATTTGGGACAAGTTTAAACATCAGTATGATAAGGTTGTTGCACAAGAGGAGCGACATTTGGTGGAATGGTTTCCATCCAGTAGCTCACATATCCAATCTGCGAATCCTCACGTTTAGTGCAGAAAAACGGACGTTGAAAGATGGGAACACAATAATTGGAGCAGTATTCAACAATTTATACCAACGTGGGCTCAGCTTGACTGACAGGAGCAGCTAGTGCACGGCACCTTGTTTTGGGACGTTGCAAATTCGAATCCCAATGGTATCGTTGTATAACTGGCAGGGACCTGCCTAACCCCAGTTTGCCTTAAAAAAAATAAAGTGTTCAACAATTTATTCATAATAGTTATACCTTTTTCATACTATCAGTACAGTATCAAACGTGCTACTCTGTCATCAATATATGCACACAAACTCATTACATCGTGGATACCCAATTCGTTTCTCATTTTACAGTAAGCCAAATTGATCGAATGAATCCAAATGTGCATGCTTCTCAAGAATTTAGGGGGACAAGAAATATGAATACTTTAGGGGTAGCTGACCTATTTCAAACCAATGGATATCTGATAGTAGTGCCGATATATAACACAAATATGACCGATATTTGGAAAACATTATGATTTTATCATTATATTTCAAATGCACACATAGGCGAAGAATTATGTGATATTTGCACAATTATTGGCTCCTTTGAAAATATCAATTTAATGCAATTAATAATGTTATAAGAAAATAAATTATATTAATTTTTACATTTTTATGTTTTTTTTTATATCTTTATATGTTTCGATACTCTTGACATTTTCTTGTAAAAAACCATTTTTTTAAAAAAACATGGAAAGTTTTTTTTTTTTCCCTTGGTGAGATTTTCCAGATTTGTGACATTGAGTAGGGGATGGACCACCCAATCAGTTTAGTTCCCTACTTCCAGAAAATCTTTCATAGTTTTTTTAAATTGCAGCATCTTTATGGAAAGTTATCAACACGAGAAGAATGTTGGTCATTTTATATGCTTTTTGGGGATTATTTTGCTCACATGCACTAACATGACAATTTCGTGTCATATCAGAATAGTTGGTTCCCCGGATGATTTATTCTCCTAGGAGAAATCCTTCCAATATTGTCACCAAGGCAATGGAGGATTTTCTCTTTTCACATGCAGCAGGAAAAGAGTGGTGTGTCTTATTCAATAGAAAAAGTTGTTATTCATTTCTTTCACTTTACAATAGATCGGCTGTCGACCAAACTCTAGATGTGGTGGGGGTGGCTAACCAACCCCAAAGGGCCTTGTGCAGACATTGGTCCCATAAAGACATTGCAAGAGGAATTGGGTAGTGGAAGAGAATAAGATAACGTGGCCCTCTTTATGGATTCTGTCTTTGTGGGGTTGCCTTTAAAAACTTGTGGCACTTGCACCAATTTCCAATAGAAGGTGGCCTGACACCATTTTGGGTTGAGTTTGTATCACTAGGGCCTTTAGAGATCAATGACCAACATTATAGTGTGAACAAGCACATTTGTAGGTAAGACCCCACAATTCAAGAGCTTTTGAATTGGCATCAAATATGGGTCACATGGAAACCTACACCCTTTTTATTTTTAGATGACATAGAGGAAGCACTGCTATATATGGTTCAGACATTCTATTATGGGCTTGGAGATGACACGCTTATCGAGCCCCAATTTTGATGTTTGTGGTGTAAAACTTTATGAGTATTCTCTTCCTGCCCTATGGGGATAGTTTCCTGATGGATTCGACCTTGCGGCAAGTGATGCACCCTCTAGGTATTGAACTTGCAACGTTCTTCACTCAAAAGACTTAAGCTAACCTACCTACCCAGGTGTACAGAATCCTTGTGGGTGAAAAACTAGACCCGTAACATTAAGGGGCATGTTTGGTAACCGCTCATGAAATTTGGAATCTCATTCAAATGGGAGAACAAATCTCAAATCTCATATGCACAACAAACCAAACATCAACAAACCAAACATTAGAAAATGAAAATGAGAAACAGAATGTGATTTGAAATCACATTTGGAATGAATCACATTGTGTGATTTTGAGATCACTGACTTCAAACCACATGAGATGCTACAAAACATGCCCCAAGTGTTTGTGAACAAGCTTTGTGATATTATAACCATTCCTATTTATTGTTTGTTTGTAATACCCTCAAAATTTTAACCCAAAAACTATAGATTTTTTTTTCTAATACATAATAATGAAACAATTTTACTAACGGATAAGTTTCAACCATACCAAGTACTAGACGGTTCGTTTGAGCGCAAGCGCGAGTGTGTCTTAGCTTCTTAGTACCAGATCCAGTACAAAACCACCACTATCAAACCGATTGAATACATTACATAAAAGAAACATTAACTTAAATGACTCATCAATGGCATTGCCTTAACCAAATTAAGCTCTAAATAGTCATCTTATGCATGCACCAACTTTTAATAGTTCCTTAAAACAAAGTTTGAGAAAAGCACATCCAATTGACAAAAACCTATTTTTAATTATATTGAAAAATATAATAAAAAATATTAATTTAAAATCAGTTTAACATTCTGTATTTTTGGTTAAACATCTTGGACAAGTTACAATTACGAAATACAACACATTCAACCACCAATATAAAATTAATCTAAATATTAAATAGTTCCACATAAAATATAAAAATTCACATATTCTGTCTTAAACTTAATAATTTAAGTAATTAATTAAAATGTTTAACTAAAAGTCTAAACAGATGTCCCTGGGACCCAAACTATTGGTTTCACACAACACCCCCCCCCCTCGCAGCATTCGACATTCGCTCCAACTTGATCATTCATTACCTAGATTTTTTTTATTTTGAAAACAAGTGTGAGACTTTAAAGAGTCTCAGTAAAATTCACACAAGCATTGCATATATACAAAACACTAAGCCTACATAATCATGCATTAATCGCATTAAACAAGGTATATCACTAAACATTCAACCTATATAATTACACAGTTAAATTCAGAAATACATATCATCAGAATATTTTCCAATCAACCATATATCAACCTAGGCATGCATCAGAAACAATTATGAATAGATAAATGAATGCATAAAAGGAAAGTGAAGTAATTATTTTATTGTTTCTCTTTTTACCAAACTCTATCAGGTATACGTAGGGTATCACAAAATAGACTATATTACTCGGGTGTTTATTATGCTATGTGCTTTGATTTTTTGAGAGATTGATTGAGTCACACCTACAAGAAGCGGTTGCGGACCGAGAGAAAGCGCTCCTGGTGGCTTCGCTACATGCCAAACATGATCGATCCTAACTTCTGCAGAAGACATGGACATACTTCCTAGGACTAAAGTTGGTAGTTCGACCACCTAATTCCTCTAGACTTGTGGACCAACTAAGCTATTGCCACTCAAAGCATTTCTTATACTTTAACGGTTCAGAGAGTTTATAACGCCTACCCTCTTCAAGGTAGACATGGGTCATTCTAGTTAAGCACACATTGGTAAGGCATATCCAGAACCCCACAATCAAATTATCTTTATTAGGCCATGGGTCAATGCATCTACTACATAGAAATAACTCATTGTAATAATCAGATCGTGGTTCTCTTTTGAAACCCCAAATTAACATGCAAATTTTTTAGCACCCATGTGCATGCAACCCTTTGGGTATCTATTACCCTGTAAGCATTTCATACTCACATACTACATGACATAGCACTATATGCATTCATCATAACACATGCTATTCATAAATTAAACATGCAGTATAACATAAAAGCATGCTGAATACAATACATCAAAGCAAGCATAATCATCACACACATATAATTCACCTATGCAAAGTTTTCTAAAATTGTTTCCTTTAAAACCTTAAATTCTAGAATTTTCAAGCCAATAATGAGGCATCCATGAACCATGGCAATCCAATACAGGTCTGGAAATTTTTATACTCACATGTATATGTCTGAAATTATGTCACAAAATTTAAAAATTTTAAGAAACACGGTTTAGGAGAAAAGATTAAATTTTTTGGGTCATGCAACTAAAATAGCCCAAAACTGCATCAAGTTTCGCAAACAAGCCAATATGCTTATCAAATGAAATCTCAGATTCACAATCATATCAAAGACAATATTAGAAAATATCTAATATCAGTTTAAATATCAATTATAATCAATTCATATTGTTATAATTGGATTCAACAATAAAAATAAATCTTGTATCGCGTAAGAGATTATTTCCTAAAAATTGAGCTTTCGTGCACCTAATTCATAGATCACAAGATAGGATTTACTTTTTATTTTATCTCAATCATATATATTTACATCAGGTATGATATGAAATATAAGCTAAGTTTATAAAAATTTAAAAGAAAACCTAAAACCCAAATGGAGGTCATGTAAACTAATTTTCCTGAAAAAAAGACTCCTATAAACCCTAATCATGCTAATCCACACAAATCAACTTATGTATTGGGTTCTAGCCATGTAAAATCACCTCAAACCTGATATAAATATTAATGAACTCAAGCTGAAAAAACAAGAAAAAATTTCAAACAACACATAAATAAAAGCACATAGGACGTTTTCCAAAAAAAGTTCCCATAAACCTTAATCAGTTGACCTATATAAATTTATTTATGTTTTCAGTTTCAACCATGCTTATACAGGGAGTCCATGTTTTACGTGAACCTCAAAAATAATACATAACTGCATATGCATCATAAATTTAATTTTCCAAAAAGAGACTCCAAAACCCTAAATTAGTTTTTGGGAAATTAGGGTTTTATTTTCTTTTGGATAAACCATTTGATTTTAGCCTCATATAACACAATATTCACATGCTTAACATGTACAACATGCTGATAATAACCATCACATAATTCAATTAAATTTATTGAATATGAAAATATGAATTTATACAAGAAAATAATATAATTTATGGTATTTTTCCAAAAGAGACCTCAAAAACTCTAAAAATGATTTGCATAATTTAGGGCATATTTTTATAATCACTCATATGCCTTAGTTAAATTATTTAAACATGCATATTAGACTGATTAACCTTCATAATTTTAATAAATAAAATATTAACAATCAATATGAACATAATCTACACGATTTTCAGATTTTTCCTGCATAGAATGCCAAAAACCTTAAAAAATATTTTACAAATCTGAAGTTTACCTTTCTCACTCAGTTAGGTAATTAATTAACATGATTACAATCCATAACATGCTATTCATAAACATTTTAAAACAACAAACATAGCATTAAAATCATCCAATATGAATTTCAAGATAAAAACAAGGTTTATAGGGTTTTTTCCCAATTTTTTTTGTAAAAACCCTTCTAAGGCTTTACAAAAATATCAGACCATATATTACCAGTTCTAACATGGATTAGGAGTAACACCCAAGTAACATTTATAATCACAATAAATACATTTAGCATGATTTACTTTCATAACATGTTTTTATTTAAGATTTTCTCAAAAATATTTTTTGTAAAAATCCCTTTTTTGTCTTTAGAAAAAATCTCATACCATATGAGATAAGTCCCAACATGATTTAGGGGTAATTTATATGTAAATATATATCTAAAAATATTTCAGCATGCATATGCATACTTGGTGTATACATAATGCCAAAAACTCACGTAAATCTTACCCGAGAAAATCGGCTAAGAAGAAACTCGGCAAAGACTCGATGTAGAATGGATTTACCAACAACAATCCACCTTCCTCACACATGCATCAGAAATGGCAGCCACCATAGTAAGCTCTTTCTTAAAAGGGGCATGAATTGGGGAGGAAGAACAACAAAAACAAAAATGAAATCTAAAAGAGAAAGAGAGATTATGCGAGTTTAGAGAGAGATAGGAGAGGAGTGGTGTGGGAGGCCACTTATAGGCTCTCACACCCTTCTCTCCTAATAGAAGTTGGACTCTATCTCTCTCCCAAAATCGTATGGTTTGGGAGAGTCTAATAAATTTGAAACTCTTGGTTTTTAACTCCTTCCGGCCACTATTTATTTAAGACTCTTGGTTATTTTAAGATTTCACAAATTTTGACTTTTTCACTAATCAATTAACAATTAAATAATTTAATTAAGGATTTGAGAGGTGGGGGGTGTCCCACCCTTTTTGAGTTGTTTATTAACTAATTAATTAATTAAATACTTTAATTACCACTTAATTAATTAGTTTCAAGTAGGGCCCACATAGACTATCTCATATGAGGGTCCAATTCAATAAGATTGGATCCAATTAACCTTCTCAAATTTGATCCAACTCTTTCTTAATTTGGATCTCCATGAATCCACTCAAATGTCCATATCCAATATTTTATTAATTGGACATCTAAAAGTATTTAGTAAGATATTTGAATTCATTTCATCATAATCGGATCCCTTATTGCATTAAATAGGGTTCATATTAGGTCCATTTTAAAATTATTCAAGACCCAAATTAACTACATATTTAATTGCACATCATCAAATAAATTATTATTTGCTTTGCCATTATTTTATAAATAATGTATACTTTATTTTCACACTAAAATGCATAAATTTATTTAAATGAGAACCAAGCTTAAAGAAATAAGACATGCATGCCCAAACATCTAATTTCTTATTTAGTCTATAATTTTGAATTTTATAATTATTCAAATAATGTTATTCATACATTGAAACTAAATTCCACACTAATTCAAAAATCAAGAAAATCAAGAATTTCAAGAATTGCACTCAAGTCATAGATGCACATAAAATTCATCTTTATTTGTTATAATTTCAGAAAAAATCTCAGGTTTTACTTCCTACCCCTTAAAAAAATTTCATCATCGGAATTTAATACAAGCACTACTCAAACAAATGGGGGTACTTATCCCGCATGCTAGCTTTTGGTTCTTAGGTACACTCCTCAATACCATGGTGTTGCCAACACATCTTGACAAGAGGAATGGTCTTCGTCCTCAATACTTGCTCATTTCGATTTATAATCTCTACCGGGCTCTCCTCTATGGTCAAGTCTTCTCTAATATCCACATCCTCATATTGAATCACATGTGATGAATCCGGAATATACTTTCTCAGCATGGACACATGAAAGACATTATATATCTGTGAATACTGAGGAGGTAGAGCCACCTGATATGCGGCCTCGCATATTCTGTAAAACTCGTTAATTCTCAATATTCTATGAGAAATAAAAGTGAATCTTAAAATATTATTTAAAATTAAGATGAGATTTAAGTTGTAATTCAATCTTTAATTTGGATTTAGAATAAATTTCAAATTTGGAATTTATTCTGAATCGAGGTTTTTGTCTTTTAATCAGATTTAATCTAAATTCAGATCATATTCGAATTTAATTTAAATTTAATAAATATGTTTTGAATATTATAATTGGATTTGGGTTTGGTTCAAATCTATATTAAGATTTAATTGAATGTCAATTCAAGTTTGAATCATACAATAATTTGAATCTTTGTCAAAATTAAACTTAGAATTTAAATTGAATTTGAATATAATACCTATAATTTTTTGTAATTAATAAATAAATTAAAATATGAATTTATATTTAAATTAGGTGAAAAGTTAGGAATTTAATTAAATCTAACTTAAGATTTAATTTATATGTTAAAAGAAATCAATATGTAATTAAGGTTTGAAATTTAATTTAAATTATAATTTAATTTAATTTAAGCAAATTTATATTTAGAATTTAATTAAATTTAAGGTAAATTTGGATCTTATTTGGATACGGATTGTAATGGAGTTTTACTGAATTAGAACTGGACCTTGGTTGGATTTGAAATTCAAAATAAAAAATCATTTAGAATTTTAAAATTAGAAATTAACATGGAATGAAAATACAAAATAAATTACAATATATAATGTTGTAGGAGTCTAATGTGCTGGATATCCCCTATGTGGGCCCAACCTAGTGGACATCGTACATTGCCAATAGTGAAAAAAAAATCTGGAAATTTTAATTGTAAAACTTCATAAACCTAAAGTTAAAGAGGATTAGGAAGTTTCCTAAAATGAAATAATCTAGTTAGCAATAAGTGCTAAGTTAGGTATTGTTTTTCTAAAGTTCATTTTTTAGTAATAAGCATCTCTAGGGTGGGACGTCCCACCCTCCCCTTAAAAGGCCCTTTAAGCCCTCAGAAAGGCCCTTAATCAAACACATACAAAAGTGAACAAAGGGGACCAGAAGCCTCGAAGCACTGAAGATCCTTTCTTTTATTTCTAGCTTAGGTTTTCTTTTATTTCAATTAATTTAGGTCTGTAATAAGGCTGCTTAATTATTGTTTAAAGTCCTTCGCAGAGGGCTGCACTCTCTTCTTATTTACTCAATTAATTGATTTTTCTTTTTGACAATAAAGCGTAGTTTCATTGAGTGCTTGAATACTGTTTTCATTGCAAAATTTTACTTTTGCAAGTCAAACTAACCTTTGAAAAAGTTTTAAAAATAACTCGCCTCCATTTTGAAAAATTTGCGGGAAAGGAACTCACGTGTCAGTACGAGGTTCAACCGTTCTTGGTGCCATAACCAGAGGTAATCGAACCTCATGTGCTTTGCTTTACTCAATTGTCTAAACTGTTGTTCTATTTCCTAAATACACAAAAAATGAGGCATGTGCTATGAACTTTGGAAAATTTTGACTGAAAATATGATGTATGCTTGGAATATTTTGAAAATTCTTGAAAAAGGGATGATTGAAAATCATGTTTTAAACTTGAAGAATACTTTTAAAGAAAAGGAAAACCTGCAAAATTGTGAACTGGACTTAGGAAAGACTTGGAAAAAAGGAAAAACCTTGAAAATCAATTTTTGAAGAAAAAAAATCCCGATGCTTTAAGGAAATTGATTTTTCTGAGATGGATTTCTAAGATAGATCAAAAGGGATGGGTGTGTGGCCCTATGAACTCATTTCATGATGTAATCTAAACCTAGATGATGTATGGATGCAGTTTGTGAAAATAATTTCTGATAAATTTGAGAAAAGTATCTGTAAAAAAAGATTTTTGTGCCTTATAGAATTTAAATAAGATAGATCTGCCACATATCCTTGACTATGGCCACAAATATATATTGAATGAATCTCATTTGATTCTAAAAGGAAAAATACTTGAAAAAACTTTGAAAATATGCAATAATTTCTGAAGATAGCCTAAGAGTGTAGGTTGTTGTAACTTGAAAGAAGATAAATCTAGGTATATACCGTTCGTATTTTGACTATGACCGCAAATATGAAATCCATTCATGTTGACCATTGTAGATTTGAAATATGTGCATGAATGATCAAACATAATAGTTAATATTATGAAATAAACTAATTGGAAATGCAGCCTAAGCTAAGAAGGAAGTAAATTCTTATTCCAATATTATAATTTACACCAATAATAAACTGAAGAAAAGAAAAGAAAAGAGAAATAAAGAAAAATACAATCTTGAGCTTCCCTGCAAAGTTAATAAATTTTTTAGTAGACAAATGTTGGCTTTTTGGGATTTATCTAACAATATATGGAAATTAAGGGATTTATCCAGATATATGCCTTTTTCATGCTTTTGTAAAATAAAAATCATTAAATAACATAATGGATGATGTATACTTGAATCAATAATAAAAATAAAAACCTTAAAAATTCAGAATTTAGAAAAAATAACCAAATACCCTTGAAAATTGACATTTATTACAAAATAGGGTTAAAAATAGGGTTTTTTTTAATTTTTTTTTGTAATACGCTTAATTCAGGAATCAAACGGATTCAAAACAATGCAAAATCAGGTGGAGAGCACCCTGATATAATTATGAACATGATCAAACCTTAAAGTCAAGAAAACAATGGATGAAAATAATGAATTATGCAAAAAATATGAAATTTGCCCTTGTTCCGGTTAAATCGGAACTCTACGGGCATCCTGTTTTTATGAAATAACTAAATAACCTATCAAATAAATTATAAAAATTATAAAAATTGACATAGACACTTTTAATAACCCTAAAAATAAGATGCAATCGAAAAATATATTTTTAGGATTATTTTGATATAAATATTAAATAAAAAAGGGGGAAAACATGTTATTTTACCTGCAGTTCTGTATCTATCATAGTGTCAGACTAGAATTAGATATCAAAGAGCAATAAAAATTTATGAAATATAACAAGAAGAAACTAAACAAATTAATGAAACTAACCCTTTTTATAGATCTGAAATACAATCTTCGGTTAGGGAGGAATCATTCCGACAAGTTGAACTAGATCCTGGTTAACATATAACGGTTCAAGAAAAACTAGTTCTGATTTTGTGTTAGAGAAACATAGTAAACATACTTAAAAAATCATAAAAATCATACTGGAGAAACTAGATATGCTGACAAATACGACACTTTTTACAGATCATCGATACATTCTTTGGTTAGAGAGAAATCGCTCGCGCAAGTTGGCTATGACTCTAGGTAATGACTGACAGTGGCAAAAACACAGACCCCAATTTTTACCTAAAATAAAATAGAAATATACCATTGAAATTTATAAAAATTTCACAGAATAAACTAGAGATTCACACAAAAACAACTCTTTTTACAGATCAGAGAGATGATCTCTGGTTAGGGAGAGATCGCTCTGGCAAGATGGCCTAGAGTTTACACATGCTTACTGGTTCCAAAGAAACATGTTTTGGTTTTGATTTAGAGAAAAATAGAAATCAACTATAGAGATTTATGAAATATTTACAAGTTAGATGTATCAAAGATGAAACACAAAGGGTTTTAGTAAAAGATGAGGAGATTAAGGAGAGATGGAAAGATTATTTTGATAAGCTATTTAATGAAAGTCATGCTCAAGATCTTGGAGACTTTTCCATTCCTTTTCATGAGATGAATCGTGACTTCATGCGCAAGATTTGGCGGACAAATAAGATGCCTAATGAGTGGAGGAAGAGTACTTTGGTGCCTCTATATAAGAATAAGGGTGATATACAAGATTGCACAAACTATCGTGGTATAAAACTCAAGAGTCATACTATGAAACTTTGGGAGAGGGTGATTGAGTCTAGGTTGAGGAAGGTTGTCATGATATCGGAGAATCAATTTGGTTTTATGCCTGAAAGATCTACTATGGAAGCTATACATCTTCTTAGACAACTTATTGAGAGAAATAGAGAGAGAAACAAAGATTTGCATATGGTTTTTATTGATTTGGAGAAGGCTTACGATAGAGTACCTAGGGACGTTCTCTGGTGGACAATGATGAAGAAAGGTGTTTCTCTCAAGTACATTAGTATAATTAAAGATATGTATGAAGGAGTAGTAACCAATGTCCGCACTTGTGGAGGGGGTGACAACCAATTTTCCTATAACGGTTGGGTTACATCAAGGATCTGCTTTAAGCCCTTTCCTATTTGCTATAGTGATGGATGAGCTTACGAGATCAATTCAAGAAAATGTGCCGTGGTGTATGTTGTTTGCTGATGATATTGTTTTGATTGATGAGTCTAGAGCTGGGGTTAATGCTAAGTTAGAATTATGGAGACAGACATTGGAAGCAAGAGGTTTTAAGTTGAGTAAGAGTAAGACAGAATACATGGAATATCGATTTAGTAAGCAACGAAATAGAGATGGGAGTGTAGTGAAGCTTGGTGAGAAAGAAATACTGGTGGATGATTCTTTCAAATATTTAGGATCTATCATTCAAAAGTATGGAGAAATTGATGGAGATGTAAATCATAGGATAAAGGTTGGGTGGATGAAATGGAAGAGTGCAACTGGAGTGTTGTGCGATCGTAGAATGCCATTGCGGTTGAAGGAAAAGTTTTATAGGACGACTATTAGCCCCGCTTTACTATATGGTACAGAATGTTGGGCTGCCAAGAGACATCATATTCAAAAAATGAGTGTAGCTGAGATGCGTATGCTGAGATGGATGTGTGGAAATACAATAAAAGATAAGATTCAGAACGAGGAGATACGTAAGAAGGTAGACGTTGCACCCATTGAAAATAAGATGAGAGAGAATCGTTTACGGTGGTTTGGACATATTCGATGAAGGCCTAATGATGCTCCAGTTAGAAGGATGGAGAAATGGGAAAATATATTAGTTAAAAGAGGTCGGGGTAGGCGTAGGAAGACATGGATGGAGGTGATAGGAAAGGATATGAATGCTTTGAACCTCACCGAGGACATGGCATTGGATAGAAATGAATAGAGGAAAAGGATTCATGTGGAAGACCCAAAATGATTTTCTTTGTTGGTTCATATCGCCGACCCCAATTGTTTTAAGATGAAGGCGTAGTTGTTGTTGTTGTTGTTACAAGTTAAACTAGATATGTTGACGAGTATGTTGCCGTTTACGGATCGGAAAAGCGATCTACGATGAGGGTGATATGCCTCCGACGAGATGACCCTGAATTTACACAGCATTTTCTCAGTTCAAAAACAGGTTTCGGTTGGGATTTTTGAAAACAGGGTTGCAGATCTCAAAAAAATCTGATTTTTTTCCTTAAAAATCGTAGGCATATGCATGATTTTACCATAAAAATTTCAAATTTAAATAATAAATATAAACCGGAAAAACATCATTATTAGATGGCCATAATTGCATATCTCAAAAATAAAACCCTAATCATGATATATTCTGATTTATGCATGTAAAAATCATAAAAATATGAGATTAAGGGATCTTGATCATGCTTGTACATATAGATGATGAAAACAACATAAACACAGGATGAAGAAATTAAAAAAAATACTGGAGCATGAATTTGCATTGATCTAGCCATTAAAAGAGGAATTTGACCTATAGAAAGGTCGAATCTCAATCTTTTTCGGGCATTTAGCAAAATAAATGAAATACGAGTATGATTGATGAATTAAAAACATGTAAGAAATCTTAGATAATCAGTAGATCATTTTCTTGGCACATGAAGACATATTCTTAAATTAAAAGAATAAGAAAAAAAAGATGAATCACAAGGGGCGACAATGGTGTAAAGCATAAAAAAAATCGATAAAACTAAAAAAAAAGAGGATCTCACCTTGGGCTGCAACAATGGAGGCTGCTGGAATTGAGGAGCTTGAAGGAGAAGAAGCGCTAATTGAGAGGGAGAGAACACATGTGTGGGTCAAAATCTAGGGTGTACTATTTATAGATTTTTCAAAACTCTTAATTAAGAGTTGGATTAGTTTGAAGAGTTTCAAAAAAATAAAAACTAAGGGGGGCGATTTTCCTTGGGAGTTTTAACCTAACAAAATTCTAATTAATTAAACCTAATTGACTCCTAATTAAAACTCTAAAAATTCTCAAATGTGGCACCACCTATGTGGGCCCACATTTGATTTTTAAAACTTTAAATAAAGGTTTAAAAAAAGATTAAAACTTTAAAATAAAATAGAATTTTAAAATCAGTTAGAATTTGACTTTTCAAACTTCTAACTTAAGTAAAACACTAACTAAATCTAAACTAACCTAAACACTCTTAAATGTGGCGCCACCTAGTGTGGGCCCTATTTGATTTTTCAAAAATGATTTTAAAAAGACGGAAAATAAAGGGGTTAAAAACAAGATTTTCTAAAAGCTTTAAAAAGACACCTACATTTATGATTTTTTTTTGTATTTTTGAAATAAGTAAAATATAAAAATGAAATTGAATAAAGATGAAAAAATTAGGGTTTGGTGCCATTTGCAGGGTGGGCCCCACTTGAAGAAATTGATAAAAATTTAAAATTGATTAAAAATCAAGTTTAAAATGAAAACAGACCATTTTTCTAAGGAAAATACTTTTGAAATAAAGGAATATAAAGCTCTGGGGGCTGGCCAAATGGAAAATGTTGATTTAAAACCTAGGTTTTTGAAATTAATTTTGAAAGAAAAGTTTTTAAACTCGAATCTGGGTTTGAGATTTTGAAAATGAGAGTGTTGGGTCTCGAAAATGACATGCAATGACATGCAATGCGATGAAATGATACGAAATGATATGCCAAATGTAGACCCGGGATGAGGCATTTGAAGTCCCAGACACCTGGCAGGGACAAAGGATTGAAAATTCTTGTCCAAGGATGAAAATTGGGTATTGAATATCAGATCCGATATTGGATCCAATCCAAATGTGAATTGGGTCTCGAATACAGCTAAAATTTTCAGGAAAGGAATTGATCCGAGCCCAGACTGATGTTTGTACCAGCTTGAAAGAATGATAGAACTGAATTTTTAGACAAAATGACCGAGAAATGATTTTGCCCCTGCAGGGCAGAGAGTGACATTGAAAAATGAAGTTTTAACTGGATTGAAGTGTGTTCTAGGGTTTCTAAACTCAAAGGAACTAAAAAGATATTGTCTCAACTAAACTCCTAGACTGGATAATCAAGAGATGACCTAATTCTCAGAGAAATGGTAAGAAATGAACACTGGAGTGAAGTGGGTAACGAGACCGCACTGTGTTTGAGCTGGAATGAAGGTCAGTCATATTGAGGTGAACTAAATCTAGAGCGTAAACACTTGTTGGGTTGACTGGACTTAGCTCAATTTCAGCTGAAATGAGCTGAACTGAGCTAAAATGGGCTAAAGTGAACTCTCAGAGTATGAGAAATAAATTTGAACCGGAACCAGGCCAATTGAACTTTTAGTGAACTCAAGTTAAACTCAGAGGGACAGGATTAACTAGAATTGACAAACTTGAGAACAATTGACTGAAATTCGAGCTAGAAATGAGCTCATTTCTCAAGAAATGAACCAGATTCAACTGAAATGGTCAGAAATGAACAAGATTTACTCATTGTGAGTACAGGGGAGCTAGAAATGACTAACATTCTAACTTTTTTGAACTTAAAAGGAGCTTGACTGGGTCTAACTGACAGGGGTCTAAGGTGACCTAGGGGTAAAATGGGATTTTTGCTGACAAAAGGGCGATCTGACACCTAAACTAGGACAGACTTAAGGTTAGACTCCTAAGGGGATTGGCATCTGCTGAAAGGGGGGTGTCTGAAAATGAATGAGAAAAATTTAGGGTGATTACGAATACAAAGTATTTTACGTTCCCTGAGATCGACCCAGACTCCACCACTCATGTGAGCCAGTTTTATTATTTGGTGTCAGGCTTTTACACTTATTTTCCTTAAAAATATTGCTTTAAAAAATCTGATTCATAAACGCTGGTGCACTAGTGAGCCCAAGTGGAATCACTACGAACTCATACAACCCATATCTCGTTCGAAATGTCATCTTCTAGATATCTTCCTCCTTGATCCAGAGTTGATGATAACCCGATCTGAAGTCGATCTTCACTCTCTGCAACTAATCAAAGAGATCTTCAATTCTCGGTAGCATATATTTATTCTTGATTGTTGTTTGGTTGAGCATTTTGTAGTCGATGTACAACCTCATAGATCCATCTTTCTTCTTCACGAACAAAATCGGTGCACCTCATGGGGATGCACTAGGTCTGATGAAACCTTTCTTCATCAACTCTTCCAACTGTTGCTTTAGTTCTTCAAGTTCTGTTGAAGCCATACGATACAATGCCTTGGAAATTGGGGTAGGTCCAGGCAATAACTCGATGCAAAATTTGATCTCGCGCTTCGGAGGTAATTCAGGTAGTTCCTTAGGAAACACATCAGGAAACTCCCAAACTACATCTAAGTTTTCGATTGGAATTATCTCTGGTTCGATTGGGGTGATACTAACCAAGAATGCAGTACCCCCATTTCGCAGATACTTTTGAGCTTTGAAGGATGAAATCAAATGGTTGTCTCGAATAGGTCGAGAGAGTTTGATTTCCAAAACTGGACGATCAGGCTGATATAAGACCACCTTGCCTTCTCTACAAAGAACTTCAGCGTGATACTCGAATAACCAATCCATGCCTAGAATGACATCAAACTCAGTCATGTCTAGCAAGATTATGTCAACTGGAAAATTCTGACCTGCCACTGACACCTCAAATGCTCGGAATATAGTTAACACACAAGGACTGATCATCGGTCAGAGTACGAACCTCCAACGGGTAATTCAATGGTTTCATGGATATAGGCAATGTTCTAGCAAATCTAACAGAAATAAACGAATGGGAAGCACCGCAATCAAATAAGGTAAAAGTTGCTTGTCCAGCGACTAAGATAGTACATTGGACCAACTCTCCTTTGGTCACTTGCTCGACAGTGGCCACATATGCTCGTCCTGTCACCATTTTCTGACTGCCTGGCTTCTGTTGATGAGATTGTTACTGTTGAGGCGGTCGTTGATATGTCGGATGCGATGTTCCAAGTGTGTTTCTCTTCATGTCATATGACTGCTTGTTCTGACAGTCTTTGATATAGTGGCCCATCTTGCCACAATACAGACACCCTTTAGTGTCGTGAGGACACAGACGACCAGGATGATCAACGAGATATTTTGGGCAACCTGGTGTTGCCGCTAACTGCTTCTGTTGCTGCTGATGATGCAGGTGCTGATGATTCTTATAATGATTATTGTTGTTGCCCTAAGGGCGATATTTCTTCGTTGGTGGATGAAACTTCTTCCCACCAGGGTTCTTCTGGAATTGTCTCTTCTTAGGTCAACTCTTTTGGCCTTGATGTTGGGTTCCTTTGAACGGTTGCTTCTTTTGCGATTTGGACCAATCCTGCTCTAGGAGAGTAGCCGTCTCCAAAGCCTGATCTAGTATCGTAGGGGCATGAGTATAAACTTTTATGCAAAAAGTAGACTTCAAACTGCGAGCAAACTTTATTGCTTGGTCCTTCTTGATAACATAAACGTTAGGACAGTAGCGTTTCAGACTTCTCAACTTTGTAACATATTCTGCCAGTGTAGAGCTCCCTTATTGAAGGTCTAGGAACTCTTGCATCTTTCAACTTCGTGTGTGCATTGGAAAGTACGCGACATAGAAAACCTTGACGAATTGCTCTCACGTGACTACTTCATTCATGAATTTGACTTCTAAGGTAGTCGCCCACCACCTTTTTACATCTTTATAAAGTTTGTACATTCTAATGTCTACTTTTCGATCGTCGTTGACTTGTAGTACACAGAAGATTCGCTCGATCTCTCAGACCCAATCTTTTGCTGCTTCGGGAGTCAAATTTTCATCGAATGACAGAGGGTTCATACTCATGAACTGCTTATATAGTATTGTCGTAGTTGAAGTCTGAGCAGGTGTCTTGCATCCCTGGGTGGTTTGCTGAAGATTATCGCCCATTATACGCATACTCTCTGCCTGACGACTGACAACCTCGATAAGGTTGTTGAGAGACTTCATTAGGTCATCACATCGACCTCACCATGCCATCTTGAACAAGAAAAAACTTGTATAAGTGAAAGTACAACTTCTAAAAAGCACAAATTCTATTCATAAGCAAATGATTCATGCCTTTTGCAATATATTCAAGCCCAAAAATATTCTTTCGCTAAGACAAGGTTACAAAACATATCCAACTACGTTGGAAAACAAAAATGAAACACTGGCTCAGTGTTTCCACAAAATGTTCATAATCAAACAACTATCTTCATTTCTGATTGGTGTGACAATCTCGATAATCTTTTCGGTTCCCGCACTGTCTCCACTTAGGATGAGGAGGAGATGCTAGTGTGTACTGAGAGAAATTCGGTGGAGTGCGCCAAGCTATCTCAGAGCCTACGTCAGGAACTTCATTCCGCACTGGAGATAGAGGAGGAGCTGGCATGTATTTAGGGAAAATTGAGTAAGAGTAGGATGTTGGCGAGTACTAGGGAGAATTTGGCGAAGTGCACAAATCTCCCATAGGGTCAACTCCTAGCAGTGCCGGACCGGTCTCAGAAGCTATGTCTTCTATGGTCTCAACATTACCTTTCCAGACTTTGTCTCCCAATTTACGCTGACACACAATCTCAATATGCCCTCTAAGACCATAGTAAGGGCAATCACTCAATTCACGTGGACAAATTTGTCCCACGTGTTTCATCGGATATCTGGCACAAGGAGGTGCCTAATTCGCAATCACTTAGGCACTTCATACTATCTACTAAACTGCCTGATCAAGGGCTTCTACGCCTCAAACCAAGTCATGCAGGGCTTCAAGAATCCTTTCATGACTCGTTCCCAACGACATCTAACAAACATATATCTAACTATGCATAAAGTCTTAAACAAAGCAGTAATCAAGCGGAAAATACTAAAACTTCTAAGTGAAGCATACTTATAGTGCGATGGATGATGCATGCTGAAGTCTTGGACCATACTTAGAACACGACTCTGATGCCAACAACTGTAACGCCCAAACCCCAACCAAGGGAAAACCTTAGGATTTTTTTAGAGTTAATTTTTTTTTAAAAGGTTTTAAATGAGCAACGAAAAACAAGAGGAAACTATGGTTGCAAGTTTGGACAAGTTACAAATAATAACAATTACCAAAAGTCACTATATAAAAGTTCTTTACAAAATGAGACTATGAATACATCATAATACAAAGTCTCCCAAAAAGTCGAAGAAAATCCCCTCAAAACCAAAAGCCAAGACCGCGAGTCCAAGTGTGGGTCCCAAGCCTCCCACCGTGCAGCCGTCATATCACAACTAGTCTAGTCATCACCTGCATCCCCATGAAACGGGGTTAGTACTCTTGCGAGTTGGTGAGATAATATCCATAACATCCATTTATGTAAAACACAAGCATTCATATTATGATATGCAATACTTAACATGGTTGAAGAGGATAATAGCACAAGTAGATCTAATATGCTGGAACAGTTAGAAACAATTACAATAATACACAAGTGTATCTAAGTAAAGAACAGTAAGCAAGATATAAGTTGAGCAATGAGTATCACATTAAGTAATGAAAATGCTTCAGACAGTGAAATTAAATAATTAAGCAAGTAAGGAAAATTAAACAACTAAGTTAATAATCTACAACATCAACATCAACTCATAAGTCAGTAGTTAGCGAGTTAGTTTAACTGTTTTGTCTTGATTACTCCTTCGGGTATGCAAAGGAACCTCACATTCTGTGAAAAATATCGTCTATGTTTATTATTCTATGTTATGTGATAACCGAGGTACCTACAGACTGAGTAAAACCTCATGCAGGCAGCCCATAACTAAGGGAAAACCTCACATAGGTGACGAATTGCAATCCACACTACTGCAATAGCTGAGGCACCTCAATAGGTCATCTCGACCTCCCTAACTCTGAGTGACTGGAGGCCAAATGATACTTTTGCTCCTGAAAACATGTTGTAAAATCGATCGATCACTCAGGGCTGTACCATCCACCCTCTTCAAGGTGAACCATTTTGTGAATGGGAGACTGAGCATTTTATCTTTTTAGGGCTACAGTTAGTACACATTCCCTCATTTCGAAGTACTTAGGCCCATCTGGCCTGGTGTTCATTGCGGGGCAACACGAACAACACACCAGGGTCTAGCCCACCCATTCACGCGCTCAAGCCTCACACGGCCTCAAAGAGCACTTCGTCCGTGAAGGCAACATCACATATTCATTAATTAGGGGTTTATGACACAACTAGTACAAGTGAGCTCTACTCACGAAATGGGCACATCACCCAACACAACTTGCCATGGAGTTTCAAAGTGCACACAGAGATACACAACAAGTGTAATAACCCTACTTGTGATGTTCATGTCTCCTTGTTATTTGGGATGAGTCAAGTGTCAAGTGTTCATCATGTGTTAAATATAAACACACATAAAGTCACTAAACATTCATTGCATGATAAGAACATCGCTAAGAATAAGACACTTGATGTATAAACATGCTTAACTCAACATATTTTAGTTCCGTGACAAGATGTGCCAAAGTGCACGTGAAACTATCAATAAGCATGTTGTCATTTTCTATAATTCATAAGACATGATATGAAAACTTACGAAACTTGAATCATCATGCTTATAATATAAAATTTGTAACTATGACATGTAAGGCACTTTATTAAGCATAATTCAAAAACATCACGATGTTTGAATATCATGCATATGATAGAAATCTCACAGTCGTGTCAAGTAGTGCACGTGATATGGCATAATCGCGTGTATTGCAAAAAAAGTATTAGTTTCATTTACACCATTCATGAACCAAGTGCTTGTGTAAGTGTATCGATTTCATTGACATGCTTTTGACAATCTCTTAAACATATTCAACGAATTGTACCAACTAAGCACGCATACGTGTTTCGCATCAAGATCATGCCAAAATGTGAAACGTAACTTAGCAACCAACCCGTTGCACAAACAACCACAAAATTTCTTTGCATAGGATCTTTGCCACACACCATAAAGCCCATTTCACGTGCTAAAGTGAGAGGTCAAGATATGGAGCACACAGGGTGCTACCATGGTGGTTGGAAGGAAGGTCAACCGAATCCTTAGCCTACGTAGCTCGCAATGGGACAGTTTGGTGCCACATAACCTAGTGGTTGCAGCAAGGAGGGGCAGACCTCCGTTCGATATAACCAACTGGTCTGAGCTCACCTGCTCAACCAATAAAATAAAAACACCATGAATCCAAAGCTACAAATCAGTTTGCATGCAAACAGATTTGCCTAAGCCTACCCGATTTTTCCCCTTTCCATTTTAATTTTGCATTTCATATCTTTTTTCTTTTTTTTTTAAACACCCGCTTGCAGCCTACTCCCACTGGCAGGCCTCCGGACTGAGCACGTCTCCTAGGTGCTGGGCTGCCCGAGGGATAGCATGCTGGTACACCCAACTCAGCCCAGCCAAGTGGTGCACTTGCCATGTGGCAACTGCCCCAACCAATTCAACCATGCACCCTGGTCTGAACCGAATGGGTTCAGATCAGGGTTTTGCTGGTCCAACGAACTGACCAGGTCTGAAACACATGGTTCAAACCCTGGTCTGAGTCTCCCAAATGAGACTCAAGGTCTGGGAATGCAAGAAAAATGACACCCCGAAATGCATGTCTATTTTTTTCTGAAGAAAGTTGAACGATATACGCTGATTCATATCTGTATGTTCTCTTTTTCTTCTTTTTTGCAGGTAACTTCGTAGCTGAGCAGACCCCAGAGTGATGGGCAGCTAGGGGTCCCAGCTGGGCTGCACCCAACTTGGCCCAGCCAAGTGGGTGCACCCTCTATGCGACAGCCGCTCGACGGCAGAGTGAGATGCGACTGAGCAAAACCATCACCCATGTCTGATCTGAATGGACCAGACCATGGGTTTACTGGTCTGGGCACTAGGTCCAGGTCTGAACCTGGTTAGGGTCTTCTAACAGTTGAAACCCAAAACAAAAAAAAAAGAAGAAGAAGGAAGGATAGGCGCCACAAGCACTTTGTATCATTTGTTTATTTATTTTTAATGTTGGGTGCCGGAATGACACCCCTTGCATTTATGGCTGAAGAAGGTGCGGTCCAGCCGCCACACTGTCAAGCTACCTAGGCTTGGGGTCCACATGACCATGAAGAGGTCATGGGTCACCCAGCCAAAGTGTGCCAAACTACAAAAGTGCAAAAATGAAATATAACATCATGTGGTGTGTGTGTGGCAAGCTTGGTGTAGCATCCAAAGAAAACTCAAAACAAAGTTTCATGTACATTTTAATCCACCAAAATCCATCATTCATTTCAGAACAATGCATTGTTGGAATCGGTTTCATGCGTGGAAAGAGAAAATGAACATGCTTTATTCGAAAACAAGAATGGAGATGTTAGATACATTCTCACCTTAATGTTGAAGCGGAGTAAGAAGGAGATGAAGACCTTCAAAGGCTTGCAGTGTAGAGGAGAGTCCCACGGGCACGATACCCTCCACTATACACCCAAGCACAAGGAAGAAGGTGTAAATGGAGGTATGGTTGGCGCACAAGGTAGGGACCCTCTAGGATCCACGGTTTGGAGAGAGAGAAGAGAGTAGAGAGAGAGGGAAGAGAAAATCTCCCTTTTTCGATTATCTTTCTCTTTCTTCTCAAATGTTCTTAAATGATAGGGTTTTAACATGAATGGTTGAGATTATATCTTAGAAAAATGAATGGCTAGGGGTTGTTTCACGCCCATCTAGGCCATGTCAAAGTTGTTATTTATCACACCTCCCACGCCCCCAATGAGCTTCCTCCATTTGAATTTCTTCAAAACTTTTCAAAAATGCCATTGTCCAAAGTCTTAAATGCCCTCTTGGTTTTAGAAAAAATTCAAAAGATGTTACTGGGCTGCTGCCCCTAGGGACCAATAGGCATTCAACCTACTTTTAAGTTTTAAAATTATTCCAAAAGTGCCATGGGGCTGCCACCCCCATGGCCAATAAGCTTCAAGCTCCTTTTATAAACTTTAAAGAAATTATAGCTGGGCCACCGCCCAGCTAGTCAAACACACCCAGTTGGGGTCTGGTTCGGCCCTCCAAGTCGAACCCAACAGCCTACCAAAACCGATTTTTGGTTTCATACAAAATTACACTTTAAAATTAATATATCTATACATACATTTTTTTTTGAAGTGCTTAAATTTCAATTTTGATAAAACCCATATTCTTTTAAAAACACATTCATTGCCAAAATTATATGAAATGAAAGGGGTACTAAATCGTTTAAGCTCTTTGATTTGCAATTCCATTGATCTTATGCAATTTGAATAAACTTAGGGTTTCGATGAAAAAATGCACTGCACTATGCATACATATGCATTTGTTTCAACACACACACACACACACACACATATATATGTATATATATATATATATGCAAAGATCCTCGTAGATAAACAAAAGCAATTTTCTAAAAATTCTTATTATGCATTGATTTTTTTCAGAAAATTCGCGGGCTCCTATTTTTTCTTCCATAGTACATTGCCACTTCAGTTCTTGTCTAGCTTGGTTGAAACCATAAGGTTTATTTTCTTCTTGTAACACTTCATTCAAGAGGCCAAGATTGATAGGATATTTCATTGCAGTAAAGAGTCTTGGTTTCAATGCACTATCTTGGGATCTGGTTAACATATGATGTTTGCAGACATGACCTTGATTATTAACTACATGATTTTCTTTAAGGGGTTCAGGATTAGGCACAGTCGCAGGTTTACTTTGAGAACCAGAAAAAGCTGGGGAATAAGGACTTGCAGTTTCTTTGTTTTCACCCTGGTTGATTGGATCTTGTGGTACCACATGATTGAAATTTGGAAATATGACCCTAGGAAGTTCAATTCTAATGGGTGTTTCGGGTATGGCTCTGATAGGTTTTGTTTGAGGTAACTGGATTTTGTGTTGTTCCTAGGTCTATGACATGACATCTTTGTCTAATACAGGATCTTTTGTTCAAACATATAAAAATTTTGACTCATCAAATAAAACATGTCTAGAGACAAAAACTTGATTGGTTACATGATTATAACACATATATCCTTTATAGTTTGTTCTATATCCTATGAAAACTTTGACTTTAGATCTGGGCATTAATTTTGAGTAGACATATGGTCTCAAATATGGGTACCACGTGCACCCAAAGACAGTTTAGAAGTTCATATGAAGACTTTTGGTTTATGACAAGGCTAGAGAGATGATTAATTAGGTAAACCGCAGTGCGAAAAACATCAACCCAAAATTTGTAACTTAAATAAACATATACCAGAATACTCATACATGTCTCTCGAATGTGTCTGTGTTTTTTTCCCTACCCTGCCATTATGATGAGGTGTATGAGGACAGAACAACCACCCTTTTAGTCCATATTTATTCAAAAAATTAGAAAATTCACCACTAACAAACTCATTGCCCCCACCACTATTAAATTTTTTATCTTCTTCCCAATTCGATTTTCAATAATAGTTTTGAAATTTTCAAAACATGACAAGGCATTCGATTTTTTGTATAAAGGAAAAATATATGAAAATCTGGAAAAATTATCAATAAGCATCAGGTAATACACATCCGTTCCCCACAGGTCAGCATGAATCACTTTCAATGGTGAGTATGTAGAGAAATCAACATTTTCAAATGATAATTTATGAATTTTATTCACAGCACAACTAGAACATAATCGATCATCATAAGCATTAACACCATCACATGCAATCATTTTATTTTGTTTAAGCAAATTTAAAGTTCCAGAATTAACATGTCCCAAACAATAGTGCCAAACATCCTTAGAAAATTTGTGTGAAACTTTAGCAAAACTCGATCCACCTTGAATGACTTTTTGATTCATCTGTTCACCTGAGATTTGGGATGGTCAGGGGTATAATCATATTCTATTTAGTCATCTTAGGAGAGTAGTCCTACTCTTCCTATCATTAATAGAAAAAACATCAATATTGTACTCGAAAACACAATTATTATCTAAAAAAACTTTAGCAACTGATAATAAAATTTGTATCATAGTGAGAACATGTAACACATCCAAAAGATCAATCCATTTTTTGTTAGTGGGCAAATAAACAATACCTATGCTTGTTATTGATAAGTTTGCACCATTGCCAACTATGACTCTTTCTGTGTCAAGATATTCTGTCTTGTTTAACATATTCTGATCATCTGTAATCATGTGATGGGTAGCACCTGTGTCTAGATACCAAAAAATGTCTTTCATACTATTCAAAGCCATGTCTATGAATGCTTTGGGAATATCATAGCACATATGAGTTGTATGATTCTTACAGCCACAAAACTGACATGTGACCTGACCATCCTTTTGGCCAACCTCACATTGAGGTGCCCTTGACCGTCCCTATTTATCTCTTGCACCAAAATTTTGAAAACTTTGAAAGAAGGGGTTAAACCAACCAACCCATCTTCTATGCCCACGATAGCCACTGTCACCTCGACCACACCCCCTTTGAGAAAATAAGGTGGTGGCAGACATTTTGTCTACTGAGGGGATTTGGCATTAAACATTTGAAGTCACTTTTCTTGATTGAGCAATAGATCAGAGATTTCAGAGAATCTAAGGAGCTTGTTGAAAGAAGTGATTATTGTTGTAATAAAGCTCTCATAATCATGGGTTAACCCGTTCAGGGTGTATTGGACCAGATCCCCACAGAGACAGGTTCATCAACTGCACATAATGAGTATGCAAGAAACTTAACATGATTTAAATATTCTACCATGGTCTTTCATTTCTTTTTCACATTTTAGCTAGATGATCTTCACACTTGAATGAGGCACATAGGTCTGCTCTAATGCAATTCATGCCTCTTTAACAGATAGAACACAAATAATTTATCCCAATACGACCTTTGTAATAGTGGTCATGATCCAACTAAAAGCAAGTTGGTTAGCATGCTTCTATGTAATGAAATCAGGATTTGGTTTTAGCTGCTCACCTTCTCGAACAAATGAAGTAGGCACATGATGGCAACCATCTACGTACTTTATGAGGTCCTGACTGTACATGAAAGATTATATCTAAGAGCGCCACAACAAGTAATTGTCCCTGCTGAATTTCACCGGCGGAAAATATATTCCACTGAACTGTTGAATTGGGCGATAGGGAGGACAAGCTTGACGCCATTGCAGAAGAGGGACAATAATAAACTGGACCAGCTACACAAACCTATAGGAGTCTGTAGCTTTGATACCATGTAAAAGATTAGACGAGGCTGTGATGTTTTTCAAATAGGATCACACACACAGAAAAACACAGAATTTTATAGTGGTTCAGTCAATGTGGCCTACGGCCACTATTGGGTCTCTCTCTCTCTCTGACTTAGATGATAGAGAGGATGATGCACCCTCCCTTTTTATATATATTTTCAAGATTATAGTGTAGGACTCTTTAAATGCAAGAAGTTCAGATTAAGGTTGGACTCCTTATTACAAACTTGCTCTAATATATGACTTAACAAGTTTGGTATCTTTATAAGACTGATTCTCTTGTAAGGGACGACCACCAGAATGAGGACACTCCTCTCCAACGTGTGGGGCTTCCTCAGGAGAGTCTTTCTCAATGTTGAGACCAACTGGACAATGGATTCTTGCTTTGTTTGGACCTGGATGTGCACTTGTTGGATTTGGACTTATCTTCACACATTCATGTAGCCGTGCAACTTGAAAAACTTGGGGTCTTGGACTTGATTGATGTTGGAAGGACAAACCAATAGATTGATTTCCCTTATCATGTAATCTGATTTTTATTTTTTATTGTTTATTTTTATCTATTCTTTTACTGGTAAGGGTTTGCCTAACTCCAACTTGCTAATCCAAAAAAAAAAACTCTAATTAAACTCCTAGATACCCCAGCTACTTATAGAAACAAGTTTCTTAACCCTAAAGAAACAAAAATATCTATTTTGATAACTTTCTCAAAAGACAAATTCCATCCTATATCATTCTCACCCAGTTGGAAAAGACTTTCCCTCAAGTTCGGATTCTACTTGCATTTCTTCCAATTTCATTCTACCTTATCAGTTATGGGCCTACATTATGAATCTCAGTCTTTGTGTTGTTTTATGAACTAAACAAACTAAGCCGGATCCACCCAAACATGCATATTAAAACCAGAAACATTCTTTACAAATCAACTAAGGTCACGTAATATGCCTTTAAAGTGAAACAAGTTAAATGAATTTGGAAGGTGGCAGGATTGTTCCTTGATCTAACTGAGGTTAAGACCATGCTCTAATATCAACTGATGCAAATCGGTTGTCTGATTCGAAAAAATCTACCAAACTACAAAAAATTATTTAAAAAAAGCAAAGAAATACTGAAAATTACATTACAAGAAAAATGTTAATTAGCGATGAAAATTTGTCGGATTTTTTTCGTCGCAAATTTGCGATGAATTAGCTAGAGAAAACTAGTTGTCACCAAAATTAAAATTCGCGATGGAATTAACGCTAGCATTTTTTTGTCGCAAAAATCGTGATTGATTCACGCATCAATATTTCATCCCAAAAACTATCGCATAATAGGTATAGATTAGCGACAAAAATTGGCAGTCGCTAATCCGTCGCTAGTTTGTGATATAGTTTAGGGCACGATCTCTCCCTCTTCCCTCCTCACCCTCCTTTCTCCTCGCAACCTCCACTCATGGACGGACGTCTCTCTCTCTCTCTCTCTCTCTCTCTCTCTCTCTCTCTCTCTCTCTCTCTCTCTCTCTGTGTGTGTGTGTGTGTGTGTGTGTACAAGGGCTCCGCTGGAGCGGCGGATGGTGGCACCACCGCCTCCGACACCAAGAGGCGGCGTCGCTTTGACAACACAACGGGTGGCTCTTCCTCCTCGTCTGCCACGGGCCACGGCGACTTTGTCGCCCCATCGACGCCCCTCGGCCCCTCCCTCCACGTCCAGAGCTCCTTTGCAGGGGCACTTCAATGCCTTTCAGCTCCGTGTCCCCCCTTCCTTTGGGGTGCAGACCCTCCTCCATTCTCTCTACTCCTTCTGGGTTTTCGTTAGGGTAGAGTACATTGCTCCTCCCCTTCAGCTTCTCGCTCTCTTCCACCTCAGCCTGGTACGGTGAACATCAAAGATGGTAAGTCGGTATTAATTACCTTGGAAGAGTTTTCCAATTGAATTCTTTGATGCGATTTGCCTTCTTCTTTTTTGGTTCAAGGATTAGGGTAAGGTTTCACGAAGAATCGGGGATTAAGAGGCTAGGGTGTGTTTTTCTTGAATGTGTTGCCATATGTGTGGGATGAGTGGGATTGCAGGGAATTAGGGTTGGGAAACATTGGGGATCCTTGGGTTTGTTGATTAAGATTTTCGCGGATCGGATAGCGGAGGGATAGCAGATCCTTGTGACCTGATGTTGCTTTTTGTCCATCTTTTGCTATTTGTTGATGGCCAGCCTGAGTGAGTCAGTAAGCATTTTATCTAAACCATTTTCTCCATAGCCTCTGTAGCATATGAATTATATCACCTACTGTTGTATCTTTTAAATGTTGTACCAGATATGTGCATGATCTATGAAAATTGGTGCTTCAAGATGTCATGATATTATTGAAGATAGGCGAGGGTGGTTCTGCAACTGTATACAGGGGTCTGCTGCAAGATGGTCGTGTTGTGGCTGTTAAACGGGCAAGGCAGGTAGTTGTTTTTTGTGGCTGTTACCTACAAAAATATAACTGGTTTTATATTTTAAAGAGTATTGTGAAAATAAGATTTACCATTATTAATTGTGACTGCTTAAAATATGTCACTTTTGTTTTAATTTCTATGTTCTTTAAAAAAATCGTGTGCTAATAAATTAGGTAATTTTAACTGCATGTCGTGAAGAAAGAGGTAACAAACTTGTACTTGGGGGGGATTGCAATATCCTGTGTCCTTTACAAAGTAATGACCATGTCAGAATTGTGTATTTTTATTCTTTTGCAAATGACCATTTTGAAGCCACTAAGGAGGGCGGAGAGAGAGAGTATAGTGGGGGGATATCTGAGATAGCAGAAAGTTGATGTTCCAATATTTCCCTGGTTCTGGATTACCATAGACAGCAGACATGAGCCATCTAATATGCTAGGGAAAACTGACTCATGGGTCATGGGTCAGTCTATAATAGAGAACCTGGTCACTCTAGGCTGAGCATCCCATCTTTACGTTACAGTCTTTGCGGTACACTGCTATTGTGTTTCGACCCCTTTGAATAACTGTATTATACATGTAGAAATGACAAAGAAAAGAATAATATATGCAGAGTGTCACGGTAATGATGCAGATAGATAATAACATCTTTGCCTGGCCCCACCACCTGCATCAACTTGATGTTGAAAGAGATTAATGGTTTAGAGTTTATAAGCTAAGGATGTCGAATGTGAGAGCTTTAAGAGATGCACCACATAAGTTTGGTGCTAACAAACCTGGGTTCTATTTCTGGATACTCAACTTTCCCCTGTACATAATGTCAATCTGTATAAATATGTTGGCTGTTATCCTGTTGAACAGTATCAAGTGATGAAGCTATAACATTTTGAATGTGTAACAGAGGAGTGATCTTGATATTGCAATTTATATATCAGTGTGTATCTGATAGATCCTAGAGATCTCTAAGACATATTCCAGGCTTCATAATCAGCTTGTGCTGGACCAAGCTACCATTTCTTTTTATAGCTGCTCCTTGGTATTAGACGATATCCCAGAAAAGCACAACCTCATTTTGGGTGCCATGTGTCCAGACTACATCTATACGTTCAGCAATGAGCATAGTGCTCATTTAAATGTATGTTCAGAATGGAAATAAATCTTTCCATTTATGATAGTTATTTGATGTATTGGGTATCAAGTTTGATTAACTTTTTAAGCCACACGTGACCTATTAAAAACTATAGCAATGAGGAGTTATGTCTAATTGCACCATTGTTCAGAAGTACAGCAGGCAGGCAGATTATATATATTTGTATCAAGCTGAAGTGTATCTGCAGACAGTGGCATCCATAATGTTTTGGTAGCTTGTCATGTCTGTGCATTGTAGTGTTCCAAGGGTACAACTGTACTTGTTCTGTTACGGAAACCTTAGGGTAGATGCTTTTGCTCTTGTTTCTTGAGAAGGCATTTCTTCTTAAGGTCACATTCTGTCTTGGTATTAGTTCTATGTGTAATTAGTTGGAAAAAATCTCTGAGATAGCCATTATTCACGATCACTTTTTTATCTCTGGTTCAACAATTTCACCGTTTACATCTTGTTTCATTTCCAGCCAAGGAGTTGTCCTTAAATAAGTTTTGAAGCCTGGGAGATGTCAAGAGAACCAATGCAATGGTTTCTTTACCATGATTAATTGACAAACATTTTTGTTAGTAATGGACTGGATTAAAATATGCTCAAAACTCACATGGTTTATGTTAGAGATTCATCGATTATAACTAACAGAACATTGTGTCTTGTCACAATTTCAGATTTCGTCAATAGAACACCATGTCTTCTAACACACAATTTCGGGGGTAGTTTTGTCTTCCTATCCCACCACTTTGTAATCGTGGTATTTATATCCTTCTGCAAAGCCTTCTCTCAAGCAACTTATTATAAAAATACTTGTTCAAGTCGAAAGTCCCACGCAATTGGCACAACCAAATTAAAGTATGTTAAAAACCCACATGCATTATGCAGTTTGAGTTTCACTGATTATAACTAACAAAACATTGTCTTGTTACACACAATTTCATATTCCGTTAATAGAACATCGTGTCATGTAACACATAATTTCACATTCTGTCTTGTTGAAGATGATATCATGAATACTGTATCATTGTTTTCTAACGTAGGTTTAGGTTTGTCTTTCTACCCCGCATTCGTGTAGCCACTTTATTTCTCTCATTTCGCCCGGTCAATCACTAACACGAACCATCAACAAAATACTTGTTCTCGAACATCATCTCCTATAATTCACACTTTTACACTTTATATTGTTGAATATGCCGTCATGTAAACATCAACATCGTTTTTTCGTTTGGGGGAAGTTTTGTATTTTTACACCACCGGTGTATAGACTTGTTGTTTATCACTTTTCGCATGTTTTTTCGCATGCTAGTCAACAATAAGACTACTTGTTGGAAACAATCGCATCAGAATTAAAGTACGATGAATACCCACGTGTTATATTGTTAAAGTTTCAAGTTATAAGTAACTTAACATGGTACCTTGTCAATGACACTTCTATATTTCATCTAGTCGCACATGGCATTATGAATGCCTTTCTTATTGTTTTGTCATACAGGGATTGGTTTGTGTTTTTACCCTGGCACCATGTACCATTCTAATTTCGCTCAATTGATTCGGTCAAACTCTAACAATATCCATCACCAACGTACGTGTTGGTCAACATCATAGCGTGCCATCCATATTTTCAAACTTTTTCTTGTTGACCACAACACCTTGTATACCTCAACATAGATATCTACTTCAAGGGTAATTTTCGCTTTTTATCCTCACTATCATGAAGTCCTTGTAGGAGACAATAGACCTGCTTAGTTCGCTAATGATAATTAAAGTTGGTGAAAACCCACTGTGAACACTCCAAATTTTTCAAAGATTTACAAAATGACCTTTTTGCCCCTAACTCTATTTTCGGAGAAGATCAAAGTGATTTCAAAGCTAAATTTCAGTCTTTCTTCAGATTTCTGGATTAAATTCCACATTGATATATTTAATTTCAACTCCGAGTCTGGACTAGGTATTTTAAATCCAAATCTGAACCCCGTTGTCCGATTTCCAAAATAAAATCGCAAAAATACCAAAAAAATGATTTTGAAAGGCTCGGGCGGCTCATTCGGCACTCTGTTGGATCGCCGGCCCTATATTTCTCAGTTCGAGGCTGTAAACCTCGAATATGTCTCAAAAATTCGGACATAAACCCGTTTTTTGAAGAAATTTTCTCAAAATAACTCAGAAAAAATCCCCTTTGTAAATATTCTACAAAAACACAAAAAATTAGTTTTAAATCTTTGATTTCTCGTAAAGCTCTAGGATTTTATTCTAAAAATACAAAAAAATAGAAAAATAACATAAAAACCCAAAAATTGAGAAAAAGCTACAAGAAAAACGAAGGATTTCCAAGCTTCTTGAAGCCCCTTTTTCCAAAAACCTCATTTCTTAACCATTTTTCAAAAAAAAAAATCCTAAAAAGGGGTCCTCTTTCTGGAAAACTTAAAAATATGTAACGACCCCTCTCCCGCACGTTCTTCCCTTCTCTCACCACCGTCCGATTGGCAACAAACCCATCTTCTCCACACCGTTGATCTTCAACCAATTCTTCTTCCCGAACCCTCCATTTCCCTTTAAGAATGAGCCTCCATCGCTTCGGTAGAGGATCGATCTTTTTTTTGCAATCCATCCACGTCGCCCATCATCAGCATCTTCGTTGCTGAGAGCTACTCTGCAAGACCCCATCCCCTTTTCTTCACACATCACCCATCGTTCGCTTCATTCCATCCATTGCCTCTTCCCTTCTTTAAAATTGCTGCAAGCAAAGGGATCTCAATCCTGAAGGATCCCCTCACACTTCTCCACTGCCATCGGTTTCCTACCTCTCCAGAAGCATCCATTAGCGCCATCCAGCGTTCGTAATCCACCATTGGCTTTCCGATTGCACTCCTCCCTCATCCTTCAGCCAAAACGCAAAGAAATTGGTAAGAGTCTTATTCTTTTTTTTTTATCTTTAACTCCTTAGATTCCTCTGTTTTACCCCATTAATGCATTATCGAGGGTGTTGGGTTGCTTAGAGCAATCCCAACCCCCCCTTCTGTGCTACAGCAAACGGAACTATCGTTCCAACATATTTCTCGTCGGTTTTACTTCATTTCATTTTTTTTTAATCGGAATCTTATTTCGACCCGATGAAGCAATATAGATTTTGAATTTTTTTTTTTATTGATATTGAATTCGTTATTCTCATTTCTGTATGCTTGATGGCTCAAAATGCCACCTCCTTTATAATCTCTGCGTCCTATTGATACTTCCAGTTTCTTTCTTTCTTTTTTTTATTTACTTAGCATGTTTAATTTCTACTTGTGGCATGATCGATTTAGCGTGACACCCTTGTATTTTACATCTGATGGTTTAGTTGAATACCATTCTGCTCATCCATTTCTGGATGCTTCAAAGTTTTGTGTAATTATCGATGGGATTCACGATTCAGCTGCCAAGTTTATCCCTCTTTTCTTTTTTTTTTATTTATAATCAGTGAAATCTTCTCTTAGATCATTCCCATATTGCTTGTTATTCTGCATTTCGGGTTTTTTTTTTTTTAGTTCATCATGCTGACAGATGACGTGATCATAAGGTTATTTGATTGCATTGCTGTGTGAATGGTTCAGAGATTTGTGGGTTATACAGATTGTATGACTGATTTGTGTTTTAGTAAAGATGGAAAATGGCTTTCTTACCTGCCAGTATGGATGGAAGTCTCAGATTATGGGATGTTATCCTGGCCAGACAGGTAGATGCGATGCACGTTGATGTGTCTATTGCTGCATTGTCATTGTCTCCTAACATGGATATTTTGGCAACCTCTCATGTTGATCAAAATGGTATCTATCTCTGGTGAGTTAGGTAGCATGAGCCATCTTGTGAATTCCTGTATTTTGCTCCAAGGCTTGCTTTGGTAACAATCCAAATACTTTTATTTGGATTTGGGAGATCGTTATTGCTTATTGATGATCAGTAAGTACCCTATAAATCTGTGTATTCCAATAATTAAATTCATTCATGAAAATTCACAGTTTAATGTGCTTCCTCTCTGAGAAGTTGAGCTGACCATAAGTCTCTGTTAAATGTGTTTGCAATTTGCATCTTCTATTCTGCTATCTATTCTGTCTTCTGATATGAGCTTGGTCCTGAAACATATTTTTAGATACCCTGCACCCCACTTCAGATATGCTTAACCGTCTGTAGCTTCCTCCTTGGGTTATCAGCTAATACATGGAAACCACATCGAGGAGAAGAGTCATTTTTTTCCTTCTCTCTTAATCAACTGGGTTACCTACATAAATGTCATAACGATGGTAACTTCCATGTTTGGTACAGCTGGGAGCATGAAGCGAGTTTACTGTACAGAAAATTTTGAGCTCATTATTAAGGTTGTAGCAAAGCTGGCTTCTGCAGCTGTCGCCATAACAACCACTATTCCAGCTGCAAGAGCAACGACTGCAGTAGCTAAGGCTGCTTCGGATGATTGAAAAGATTAATAAAATTCTGGAAGGGTTCCTCACCTCCCTTCTTTAGTGTGTTTCTGTAGCTTTTTGCCAACATATTTTTTTTTCTTTTTGCAAATTTTGTACATAGTATGCTTCGTAGCTCTTTACATGGAATAGCTTATTAGGTTTTCTGTAAAATGTTGTATAAAATTCTGTGAGGTGTCACCACAGGAAGCCACAACAGATGGCATTCTAATCTATGGTTGGTCTCCAACAGCATCCACTCCAATTCCACTCATACCCAGCCACATAGTTCTCTATGAGCTGTTCAAATTCGGGTACATGTATGGTACCCCCATCTTACATTATCTTTTATACCTGTCATGAACATATCAATAAACCATTTGTACATAACCTGTTATATATACTTTACCTGTCAAAATGTATAATATCCATATCTTCTTTTGATGAGTAAACTCCATGGGTGCCAACAAACACCCAATATGGTGTATTGTTACCCTAATCATCTACAATCACTTATGTCCCTGGCACTTAAGTACACATCATCCTGTCTTTACATCATTAGGTATAGGTGCATCTTTTCCTACACTTGCACAGTTGTCTTCTCTCAACAGCCCTCTGATTTGCCATCAACAATACCTCATCCTGCCCTACTGCCATCCATAACCCCTTCTGTATACCAATAAGAGGCTACCTTTAGTCCTCACATCATAATTTAGCTTATGTAGCTCCAATATAGTGTGCGCACCTGCTTAGTCCCACCCTGAGTATATCTTTTCCCTTGAAATGCAACAACTCTGTCATCAGCTACATTCAGCTCCTATCAGCCATAGGTCATTTCAGCCAATACGACTGTGTTGCGTTAGGTGCATATCAGTTAGGTCATTTTCAACAGCAATATTTTCGATATCTGCTGTCCATGTATCCATTCTTCCCGCCCCAACCCATCTACTCTATATTCATTCCATATATATATATATATATATATATATATATATATATATATATATATATATATATACATGTATAAATTCATTAGGGGTTATCCTTTCATACCTAGATTATCAAGGTTATTTCATCAAACATTAAGTATAAAGTAGGTATATGAATGTCTTATTCCTTATAGTTTTGAAATCAATGTGATTTCTCTATTGATCAAGTGTTTTGCAGGATATATGTGGGAAGCATCCTCATTGGGAGTTGTAAATTCCATCTTGTGTATATTGTAATAGCTAGATATAAATGAAGAATTTACATTTCTTGCTTTAGGTAGAATGAATGAGCATCATAGAATACCATGAATTGTTTATTCCATGCATTTTTTTCTTTATTTCTCAAATTCTCACAATGGTGAAACACAAATGGCACGTGCACCATTCATAAAAGGTAAGTTAATTCTAAGTTGATGATTTACACCAACGGCCATAGTCGGGGTGTAAACAAGACTTAGTATTCTTATCTTTTATGAAATAATACTGGATCCACACTGGATCCTCTTTCAAAAATCATCATATTCTTCAAATATTTTACCTTTTATTAGAGTTTAACTTAGAATTAATTCAATATATATACCAATGGCCATAGTCAGGGTATATTGAGAGTTAATTCCATTCTAAACTCTATAAAAGCACCAAAATGTATTACATTCTTCACTTGAATTTAAATGTGGTTATTATATAATATATCCAATGACCATAGTCAGGGATATATTATATCTTCAATCTCATTCTTAATTCATTTAAAGAATGAAATAGCTTTTCAAAATCCAATTTCAAACTTATTCAAATTCATTTCATCATTTAGGATAGAATTGCATCATATTTTTCAAAATTCTTTTTCAAAAACCCAAGTGATTTTGAACATCTTTTCTATTTCAAATTCCAAACCTATCTCAATTCCAAAGTCCAAATTTGACTTTGAAATTTCAAAATCATTTCATATTCAAACTTCAAATTTCCAAACACAATTCAAAATTCAATTTCAAAGTTCAAATTAACTTTGAAGTTTCTAAATTCATCTTCTGATTCAAAATCCAGTTTTTCTTCAAAGTTTTAAATCAAAGTTGAGATTGACTTTGAATCTCAAAAACCCAAACCTTCTCAAGTTCAAATCTGGATCTTCAAAAACCCAGATCATCTTTAAAAGTCCTATTTGGACTTCTCAAAACCCAAATCCAAAATCAAATCCTAGTCTCAACTTGGATCCAGATTTCCAAGTATAAAACTCCATTCCACTTTGGATCTCCAATTACAGATCCAAATTCCATTTAGGATCCAAATCCTTATTCCATTTTGGATCTCCAGTCACAGATCCAAACTCCATTTAGGATCTAGATCCTCATTCCATTTTTGGATCTCCAAATCCAAAATCCATTTAGGATCCAGATCCCATTCTACCATTGGATCTCAGATTCAGATCCAAGTTTCAATTCTTAGGATCCAGAATCCAACTCTACTTTGGATCTCAGACTTCAGATCCAAAATCCATTCTGTAGGATCCAAAATCCAATTCCACTTTGGATCTCAGACTTCAGATCCAATTCCATCTTAGGATCCAGAGTCCAACCCTATCTCGGATCTCAGATTTCAGATCCAAATACCATCTTGGATTCCAAATCTTGAATCCAATTCCATTCAAAATTCCAAGTCCAAATTCCACTTTAAATTCCAATTCTCAAAGCCAGTCCCATTTTCATTCAAACCAAAGTTCCTATTTCAGATCCTAAATCCAAAAATCAACTCAAAACTCTATTCAAAATCCAGAATTTGGATTCGGATTTCATCTTGAAATTCCAACTGTTCCAAATCCCATCCCTCAAATTCCTTTAGATCCCCCACATTTCCTTCTAACTTCAAAACTTCAAAGTTAGAATTCAATTCCATTCCAAATATTCATCCAAGTTCAAAATTCCAAATTCAAAGTCCATTTATGACTTTGAAATTTTCTTTCTTTCAGCTTCAAGATCATTTCTATCAAAGATCCAAAATTCATTTTCCTAAGCTCTGATTATTCTAAAAACTTAGAACTTCAAATCTTAAGTTCTAAGTTAAAAACATCTCTTCACTTTATCAATTTCACTTGAAAATTCTTCAAAACATTTTCAAAAAGAGCATACATCTTTGCATTTGCACAAGCATGATTCATTGTGCATTTAGACATCTGATAAAAACTTAGATAAATTCTTTGCAAAACAAAAGGCATAGATTCGACCCTTGGTTCGATTACCCCTGGTAAAGGTGTCAGGAACGGTCGAACCTCGTACCGACGAGCGGATCCCGTCTCCCAGTTTTCCCGCAAATATTTCAAAAACGGAGGCGAGTTATTTCAAAAATTTTCAAAAATTAAGGTCAAGTGAGACCCCGCAAAAGAATTCCTCTTCTCTCCTCTTCTCTTCTTTTTCTCTTTGTCTCTTTTCTTTCCATCTTTTATCTTTCTCCCATCAAAAAGGAGGAAAATAAAAGGTTGGAAAGGAAAAGAGAAGGAAGAGAGAAAACATTATGAGAGGAAAAATTTTGCGATGATCACAAGTTTGGCGACCGAGATGGGACTCATCTTCGTTCGATCGAATTTAATGCCTTTTCTTTTGCTTTGACATTATCTAAGTCTTTATTCTTCAAAATGTCAGCTACATTTTCATGCAAACCTTAGGAGCCTAGATTTTGTCCTAAGTTGACATCATTGCATATAGGATTTAAGTATGGCTTGGTAGGACTATATTGAGGAGATTATTCATGTTCACATTAGACTTAGGTCTTAAATTCAACTCTCCTCAATTTTAGGGATTGAATGCAAAACAATGTATGCAAGTGTATGCTTCTCTTTATTTTAAATCTATCTCTTTAGGATTTGCATTAGAGCCATCTGATTTCTTGCATGAGCATATTTTGAAAACCTCCTTACCTATATTGTCCCGGTCTTTCCATCTTTTATCTTTCTCCCATCAAAAAGGAGGAAAATAAAAGGTTGGAAAGGAAAAGAGAAGGAAGAGAGAAAACATTATGAGAGGAAAAATTTTGCGATGATCACACCCACAAACATCGTATAGTTAGAGTTACAACGATAATAAGTAATTGAACATCGTATCTTGTCACACACACTTTCATATTCCATCTGGTTGAAGATGGCACTATGAATGGCTTTATGTTGATTTCTCATATAAGGATAGGTTTGTCAATGTCCTGTTGCTTAAAAACATATTGTGTCATCAACATTTTCACAATTGTTCTTGTTGCCGACAATTTTGGTCGTGCTGAAGATGACATCATGAATACCCTATCATCGTTTTCTCACACAGGGGTACGTTTGTATTTCTACCCCACCTTCGTGTAGCCAACTTATTTCTCTTATTTCGCCGGGTCAATCACTAACTACAACGATAACCAAAAGATTTGTTCCCGAACATCATCCCCTATCATGTAGATTTCCAATTTCTCTTACTGAATATTGTCACTCACAGTTTCAAATTCCATCTTGTTGAAGAAGGTATTATGGATGTCTTGTTGTTTTCTCACGTAAGGGTAGGTTCATCTTTCTACCCCGCCATCGTGTTGCTCTCCTATTTTTTTATTTCATATGGTCAAGCTCTTGTTGTAGCCATCACCAGAATACTAGCTGTTGAACATCTTTTCTTGTGATTCACACTTCCACACGATCTTGTTGAACACGACACCATATATGCATCAACATACATATTTATTTCAGGGGAAGATTTGTCTTCCTACACCTCCACTATGTAGTCATGGTATTTATATATTTTCGCAGACCCTTTTCTCATGCAACTTATTATAAAAGTACTTGTAAGAATCAAATGTCACACACAATTCGCATTACCAAATTAAAGTATGCTCAAAACCCACATGGTTTATGGTGTTAGAGTTTCATTGATTATAACTAATAGAACATTGTGTCTTGTCACACAATTTCAGATTTCATCCATAAAACATTATGTCGTGTCACACACAATTTCACATTCTGTCGTGTTGAAGATGACATCATGAATACCCTATTGTTGTTTTCCCACACAAGGGTACGTTTGTCCTTCTAGACTACCTTCGTGTACCTACCTTATTTCTCTCGCTTCGTCCGGTTAATCACTAACAGCAGCCATCACCAAAATACTTGTTTTCGAACATCATCTCCTATCATTCACACTTTTACGATTTATCATGTTGAACATGACGTCACCCAATACTTGTAGCCTTGTTATTACGTTGTCATACCGGGATAGGTTCGTCTTCTTACCCAGCAAACATGTAGCTTTCCAATTTCTCTAATTTCATAGGGTCAATCTATAACAATATCCAACAACCACATAATTGTTGTTTAACATTATATCGTGTCATCCACATTTTCAAAATGGTTCTTACTGAACACAATCACAATAAAAATCTACTTTTGGGGTTGTTTTGACTTTTTGCCCAAACTACCATGTAGTCCTTGTTAGAGACGAGAGACCCTGGAGGTTCGCTAATGATAATTAAAGTTTGGTGAAAACCCACAAACATTATATAGTTAATGTGTTAAGGATAATAACTAATTGAACATCCTATCTTGAGACTCACAGCTTCATATTCCATCTTTTTGAAGATAGAATTATGATTGTTTTATTGTTCTTTTCTCATGTAAGGGTAGGTTTGTTTTTATACCCCGCCATCGTGTAGATATCTTACCTTTCTTATTTCATATGGTCATCATCTTATTCTAGTCATCATGAAAGTTACAATTATTGAACATCGTACCTTGTGATTCATATTTCCACATGATCTTGTTGAACACGACACCATGTATAGATCAACATATATATCTATTTCAAGGGTAGTTTTGTCTTTCTACCCCTCCACTTTGTAGCCATAGTATTTATATCTTTTTGCAGACCGTTTACTCATGAAACTTATTATAAAAGTACTTGTTGAAGTCGAAAGTCTCACTCAATTCGAAGTACAAGATTAAAATATGTTCAAAACCCACATAGGTTATGTTGTAAGAGTTTCATTGATTATAACTAACAGAACATTGTTTCTTGTCACACACAATTTCACACTCCGTCTTATTGAAGATGATATCATCAATACCCTATCATTGTTTTCTCAGATAAGAGTATGTTTGTCTTTCTACATCGCAGTGGTGTAGCCACCTTATTTCTCTCATTTCGCCCGATTAATCACTAACAGCAGCCATCACCATAATACTTGTTCTTGAACATCATCTCCTACCATTCACACTTTTACGCCTTATCTTGTTGAACATGGTGTCATATAAACATGAGCATCATTTTTCAGCTCGGAGCAGTTTTGTATCTTGTTGAACCGGTATGTAGACTTGCTGTTTATCACATTTTGCATATTAGCCATCAATAAAAGTACTCGTTGGAAATGATAGCATCAAAATTGAAGTATCATGAATACCCACATGCGTTATATTGCTAAAGTTTCAAGTTATAGGTAATTGAACATCGTACCTTGTCAATGACACTTCCACATTTCATCTTGTTGTACATGAGATTATGAATGCCTACCTTAATGTTTTGTCATACAAGGATAGGTTTGTCTTTTGACCCTGCCATCATGTACTTTTTCAGTTTCTCTGATTTCATGTGATCAATCTCTAACAATATTCATCACCAACATATGTGTTGCTTAACATCGTATCGTGTAATCCACATTTTCAAACTTGTTCTTGTTGACAACAATGCCTTGTATACATCGAAATAGATATCTACTTGAGGGATAGTTTTGTCTTTTTACACTCACTATAATGAAGTCCTTGTTGGAGACGATAGACCCGCCTAGTTCGCTAATGACAATTAAAATTTGGTGAAAACCCACAAACATCGTTCAGTTTCTCGGTTCGTTTTTCTACCCCGCCATCGTGTTGCTCTCCTATTTTACTTATTTCATATGGACAAATTTTTATTGTAGCCATCACGAGAGTACTACCTATTGAACATCTTATCTTCTGATTCACACTTCCACATCATCTTGTTGAACACGACACCATCTATGCATCAACATACATATTTATTTCATGGGTAGTTTTGTCTTCCTAGCCCAAAACTCGGTAGTCGTGGTATTGTAAACTTTATTAGAGACGAGAGACCCACTAAGTTTGGTAATGATGTGAAAACTCGCAAACATCATATAGATAGAGTTTCAAGGATAACAAGTAACTTAACATCAAAACCTGTCATTGACACTTTTATATTTCATATTGTTGAAGATGACATTACGAGTGGCTTGTTGTTTTCTTATGTAAGGGTAGGTTTGTCATTCTACACCACCACCGTATAGCTCTCCAAATTTTTTAATTATAAATGGTCACATAATTGTCAATGGCATTTGCATTTCATATTGTGTAAGGGTTGGTCAAAATCTTATTGAAGATGGCATTATGAATGGCTTGTTGTTTTATCACATAAGGGTAGGTTTGTCTTTCTAACCAGCCATCGTATAACTTTCCTATTTTTTTTATTTCATATGATCAACCTCTTATTGTAGCCATCACCAGAGTAATGGTCGTTGAACATCGTATCTTGTGATTCACACTTCCACACGATCTTGTTGAACACGACACAATGTATGCATCAACATATATATTTACTTTTGGGATTGTTTTGTCTTCCTATACCTCAACTCTGTAGTCGTGGTATTTATACATTTTCGCAGACCCTTTTCTCATGCAACTTATTATAAAAGTACTTGGAGTCGAAAGTCACACTCAATTCGCATTACCAGATTAAAATATGCTCAAAACCCACATGGTTTATATTGTTAGTTTCATTGATTATAACTAACAGAACATTGTGTCTTGTCACACAATTTCAGATTTCGTCAACAGAACATCGTGTCTTGTAACACACAATTTCAGGGGCAGTTTTGTCTTCCTATCCCACCACTCTGTAATCGTGGTATTTATACCTTTCTGCAAACCCTTCTCTCATGCAACTTATTCGAGTACTTGTTCGAGTCCAAAGTCCCACGCAATTGGTAATACCAAATTAAAGCATCTTAAAAACCCACATGCGTTATGTAGTTCGAGTTTCACAGAATATAACTAACCGAACATTGTGTCTTGTCACACAATTTCAGATTTCATCCACAGAACATCGTGTCTTGTCACACAATTTCACATTCCGTCGTGTTGAAGATGACACCATGAATACACCTTTATTGTTTTGTCCTTCTAGCCTACCTTCCTATAGCCACCTTATTTCTCTCATTTCGCCTAGTTAATCACTAACAACAGCCATCACCAAAATACTTGTTTTCGAACATCATCTCCTATCATTCACACTTTTAAGATTTATCTTGTTGAACATAACGTCACCCAATACTTGTAGCCTTGTTATTACGTTGTCATACCGGGATAGGTTCGTCTTCTTACCCAACTAACATGTAGCTTTCCAATTTCTCTAATTTCATCGGGTCAATCTATAACAATATCCAACAACCACGTAATTCTTGTTTAACATTATATCGTGTCATCCACATTTTCAAACTGGTTCTTACTGACCACAACACCATGTATACATCAAAATAGAAATCTACTTTTGGGGTAGTTTTGTCTTTTTGCCCAAATCATCGTGTAGTCCTTGTTAGAGACGACAGACCCAGGAGGTTCGCTAATGATAATTAAAGTTTGGTAAAAACCCAAAAACATTATATAGTTAATGTTTCAAGGATAATAACTAATTGAACATCCTATTTTGAGAGTCACGACTCCATATTACATCTTGTTGAAGATAGAATTATGAATGTTTTATTCTTGTTTTCTCATGTAAGGGTTGGTTTGTTTTTATACCCCACCATCGTGTAGATCTCTTATTTTTCTTATTTCATATGGTCATAATCTTATTGTAGTCCTCATGAGAGTACTAGTTGTTGAACATCATACCTTGTGATTCAGATTTTCACATGATCTTGTTGAACACGACACCATGTATACATCAACATATATAACTATTTCAAGGGTAGTTTTGTTTTCCTACCCCTCCACTTTATAGTCATGGTATTTATATCTTTCGGCGGACCGTTTACTCATAAAACTTATTATAAAAGTACTTGTTGTAGTCGAAAGTCTCACTCAATTCGCACTACCAGATTAAAGTATGTTCAAAACCCACATGGGTTATGTTGTTAGAGTTTTTTTTATTATAACTCACAGAACATTGTTTTGTGACACATACAATTTCACATTATGTCAATAGAACATCGTGTCTTGTCACACACAATTGCATAATCTGTCTTGTTGAAGATCATATCATCAATACCCTATCATTGTTTTCTCACATAAGGGTATGTTTGTCTTTCTACACCGCATTCGTGCAGCCACCTTATTTCTCTCATTTCGCCTGGTCAGTCGCTAACAGCCATCACCAAAATACTTGTTCTTGAACTTCATCTCCAATCATTCACACTTTTACGCTTTATCTTGTTGAACATGGCATCATATAAACATCAACATCCTTTTTTAATTTGGGTGTATTGTATTTTTACCCCACCAGTTTATAGACTTGCTATTTATCACTTTTTGCATACTAGCCATCAATAAAAGTACTCGTTGGAAATTATCGCATCAAAATTAAAGTATCATGAATACCCACATGCATTATATTGTTAAAGTGTCAAGTTATAGGTAATTGAACATCGTACCTTGTCAATGACACTTCCACATTTCATCTTGTTGTACATGGGATTATGAATGCCTTCCTTAATGTTTTGTCATACACGGATAGGTTTGTCTTCTTACCCTGCCATCATGTACTTTTCCAATTTCTCTGATTTCATGTGATCAATCTCTAACAATATTCATCACCAACATATGTGTTGCTTAACATCATATCGTGTAATCCACATTTTCAAACTTGTCCTTGTTGACAACAATGCCTTGTATACATCGAAATAGATATCCACTTGAGGGATAGATTGGTAGTTTTATACTCACTATCGTGAAGTCCTTGTTGAAGACGATAGAAACGCCTAGTTCACTAATGATAATTAAAATTTGGTGACAACCCACAAACATCGTTTAGTTAAAGTCACTAGGATAATAGGTAATTGGTCATCGTATCTTGTCACACATTTTCATATTCCATCTGGTTGGAGAGCACTACGAATGACTCGTTATTTTCTCATGTAATGATAGGTTTGTCTTTTTACACCACCACCATAAGGGTAGGTTTGTCTTCCTACGCCACCAATGTTCTTGTTGGTTAATATCATATTGTGTCATCCACATTTTCAAACTTGTTCTTGTTGATCACAACACCGTGTATACATCGACACAGAAATCAAATTCAGGGGTAGTTTTATCTTTTTACCCTGACCATCGTATAGCCCTTGTTGGAGACGAGAGACCCGCTAGCTTCCCTAATGATATAAAGTTTAGTTAAAACCCACAAACATTATATAGTTAAAGAATTAAGGACAATAACTAAATGAACATCGTATCTTGTCACTCACAGTTTCATATTCCATCTTGTTGAAGATGGCATTATGAATGTCTTGTTTTCTCACGTTAGGGTAGCGTTGTCTTTCTACGCCGTCATCGTGTTGCTCTCCTATTTTTCTTATTTCATATGGACAAGCTCTTATTTTAGCCATCACAAGTACTAATTGTTGAACATCTTATCTTTTCATTCACACTTCCACACCATCGTCTTCAACACGACACCATCTATGCATCAAAACAAATATTTATTTCACGGGTAGTTTTGTCTAACTACCCCCAAAACACTGCATGCGTGGTATTTATATCTTTTCGCAGACCCTTTTCTCATGCAACTTATAATAAAAGTACTTGTTGGAGTCTAAAGTCCCACTCAATTCGGATTACCAAATTAAAATATGGCCAAAACCCACAAGTGTTATGTAGTTAGAGTTTCATTAATTACAACTAACAGAACAATGTGTCTTGTCACACACAATCTCACATTTTGACAACAGAACATCGTATCTTGTCATATACAATTTCACATTACGTCTTGTTCAATATCACGTCATGAATACCCTATCATTGTTTTCTCAGAAAGGGGTATGTTTGTCTGTCTACCCCGCCTTCGTGCAACCACCTTATTTTTCTCATTTCACCTGGTCAATCACCAACATCACCAAAATACTTGTTCACGAACATCATCACCTATCATTCACACTTTTACGCCTTATATTGTTGAACATGGCATCATGTAAACATCAACATCCTTTTTCAGTTCGGGGCTGGTTCTGTGTTTCTACCCCACCGATGTGTAGGCTTGTTATTTATTATTTTCCGCATGTTTTTTCGCGTATTAGCCATAAACAAAAGTACTCGTTGAAAACGATCACAACAAAATTAAAGTATGGAGAATACCCAAATGCATTGTATTATTCGAGTTTCAAGTTATAGTATCTGAACATCGTACCTTGTCAATGACGCTTTCACATTTCATCTTGTTGTACATGGGATTATGAATGCCCTTCTTATTGTTTTGTCATAGAGGGATAGGTTTGTCTTTTTACCCTCCCACTGTGTACTTTTCTAGTTTCTCTCATTTAATCTGAGCAATCTCTATCAATATTCATCACCAACGTACGTGTTGCTTAACAACATATCGTGTCATGGACATTTTCAAACTTTTTGTTGTTAAAGTTACAATGATTATAACTATCATACACAATTTCATATTTCGGCAACAAAACATTGTCTGATCACACACAATTTCAAATTTTGTCTTCTTGAAAATGACATCATAAATGCCCTACCATTGTTTTTTAACATAGGGCTACGGTTGTCTTTCTACCCCGCCTTTCAGATAGATACCTTGTTTCTCTCGTTTCGGCTGGTCAATCACTAACAACACCCATCACCAAAATACTTGTTCTCGAACATCAACTCATATCATTTACACTTTTACGCTTTATCTTGTTGAACATGGCATCACCCAATAATTGTTAACTAGTTATTGTCTTGTTATATCGGGATAGGTTTGTCTTCTTACCCTACCAACGTATAGCTTTTCAATTTCTCTCATTTCATCTAGTCGATCTCTAACAATATCCATCAACCACAAAATTGTTGCTTATCATTATATCGTGTCATCCACACTCTCAAACTTGTTCTTATTGACCACAACAATATGTATACATCGAAATGAAATCGACTTCAGGGGTAGTTTTGTCATTTTACCCCAACTATTGTTTAGTCCTTGTTTGAGACGAAAGACCCTCGAGGTTTCACTAATAATAATTAAAGTTTGGTGAAAACCCACAAACATTATGTAGTTAAAGTGTTAAGGACAACAGCTAATTGAACATCCTATCTTGACACTCAGAGTTTCATATTCCATCTTGTTGAATATTAGAATTAGGAATGTCTTGTTGTTGTTTTCTCACGTAGGGGTAAATTTGTCTTTCTACTCTGCCATCGTGTAGCTCTCTTATTTTTTTTATTTCATATGGTCAAGATCTTATTGTAGACAAGACAACAGAAATAGTCGTTGAACATCCTATTGAGTGATTCACACTTTCTCACAATCTTGTTCAATACGACACCAAGTATACATCAACACACATGTATTTCACGGGTTGTTTTGTCTTCCCACCCCTCCACTGTGTAGTCGTGGTATTTATATCTTTTCGCATACCCTTTTCTCGTGCAACTTATTATAAAAGTACTTTTGGAGTCGAAAGCCCCACTCAATTCGCACTACAAGATTAAAAAATATTCAAAACCCACATGGGTTATGTTGTTAGAGTTTCATTGATTATAACAAACAGAACATCGTGCATTGTCATACACATTTTCAAATTCCGTCATCAGAACATCTTGACTTGTCACACAATTTTATATTCCGTCTTGTTGAAGATGACATCATGAACACCCTATCATTGTTTTCTCACAAAGGGGTATGTTTGTCTTTCTACTCCCCCTTAGTGTAGCCACCTTATTTCTCTCTTTTCGGCCGGTCAACCAACAACAACAACCATCAAACATCATCTCCTATCCATTCACACATGTACGTTTTATCTAGTTGAATATGGCGTCAAATAAACAGCAACATCCTTTTTCAGTTCGGGGGTAGTTTTGTGTTTCTACCCCACCGATGTGTAGACTTGCTATTTATTATTTTTTGCATGTTTTTTCGCATACTAGCCATCAATAAAAGTACCGGTTGGAAACTATCACATCAAAATTAAAGTGTGGTGAATACCCACATGGGTTGTGTTGTTAAAGTTTCATTTATTATAACTAACAGAACATTGTGTCTTGTTGAAGATGACATCATGAATAGCCTATCATTGCTTTCCCACATAAGGGCATGTTTGTCTTTTTGCCCCACATTCGTGTAGCCACCTTATTTCTCTCATTTCGCTGAATCAATCACCAATAGCCATCACCAAAATACATGTTCTCGAACATCATCTGCCATCACCACTTTATATTGTAAGAGTTTCAAGTTATAAGTAACTTAATATCATACCTTGTCAATGATACTTCCACATTTCATCTTGTCATAAATGGCATTATGAATGCCTTTCTTATTGTTTTGTCATACAGGGATAGGTTTATCTTTTTACCCTGCCACCATGTACCTTTCCAATTTCTCTCATTTCATCCGGTCAATCTCTAACAATATCCATCACCATATGTATGTCTTGCTTAACATCATGTCGTGTTATACACATTTTCAAACTTGTTCTTGGTGACCACAATACCTTGTATACATCGACATAGATATCTACTTCAGGGGTGGTATTTTCTTTTAAACCCCACCATCGTGAAGTCCTTAATGGAGAAGATAGACCTGCTTAGTTCGCTAATAATAATTAAAGTTCGGTAAAAACACCCAAACATTATATAGTTAGAGTAATAAGTAACTAAACATCGTATCTTGTCACTCACACTTTCATATTTCATCTGATTGAAGATGGCAATATGAATGGCTTCATGTTTTCTCATGTAAGGATAGGTTTGTCTTTTTACAACATCACCATCAGGGTAGTTTGTCAATGTTCTTGTTGCTTCATATCATATTGTGTTATCAATATTCTCACACTTGTTCTTGTTGACCACAACAATGTGTATACGTCGACATAGATATCTAGTTCAAAGGTATTTTGTTTTTTTACCCCTAACATCTTGTAGTCTTTATTGGACACGAGAGACCCGCTAAGTTTGCTAATGATGTGAAAACTCACAAACATCATATAGATAGAGTTTCAAGTAATATAAGTAACTTAACATCATATCTTATCATTCACACTTTTATATTTCATATTGTTGAAGAGGGCATTATGAGTAGCTTGTTGTTTTCTTACGTAAGGGTAGGTTTGACATTTTGCCCCACCACCGTATAGTACTCCTATTTTTCTTATTTTATATGGTCACATAATTATCAAAGACATTTTCATTTCATCTTATCGTAAACTGCATTATTAATGCACGTTATTGTTTTTTTATACAGGGACAGGATTGTCATTTTACCCAGATGTCGTGTAGCACTCGCATTTCTCTCATTTCATTTATTTAATCTCTAACAAAATCCACAACCAATGTACTTCTTGCTCAACAATATATAGTATCATCCACATTTTCACACTTGTTCTTGTTAATCACAACAACATGCATATATCGACATAGATATCTCTTCCAGGGGTAGTTTTACCATTTTACCCCAACCATCATGTAGTGCTCGTTGGAGATGAGAGACAGACTAAATTCATTAATAAAAATTAAAGCTTGGTGAAAATCCCCAAACATATTATATAGTTAGAGTTTAAAAGATAATAAATAACTTATCGTATCTTGTCACTCACACTTTCATATTTCTTCTTGTTGGTTCAAAGATGGCATTATGAATGTGTTGTTTTCAAACATAATGATTGGTTAGTCATTTTACCCCGCCATCGTGTAGCTTACCTATTTTTCTTATTTCATATGATCAACCTCTTATTGTAGTTATCACGAGAGTACTAGTCGTTGAACATCATACCTTGTGATTCACACTTCCACATGATCATGTTGAACACGACTCCAATGAATACAGCAACATACATATCTAATTTCAAGGGGAGTTTTGTCTTCCAATCCCACAACACTATACTCATGGTATTTATATCTTTCTGCAAACCCATCTCTCATGCAACTTATTATAAAAGTACTTGTTCAAGGCGAAAGTCCCACGCAATTGGCAGCACCAAATTAAAGTATGTTAAAAACCCACATGCGTTAGGTAGTTTGAGTTTCACTGATTATAATTAACAGAACATTGTGTCTTGTCATACATAATTTCAAATTCCGTCAATAGAACATCGTGTCTTTTAACAGACAATTTCACATTCTGTCTTGTTGAAGGTGATATCATGAATACCCTATCATTGTTTTCTCACATAAGGTTAGGTTTGTCAATCTACCAAGCATTAGTGTAGCCACCTTATTTCTCTCATTTCGCTCAGTCAATCACTAACACCAACCATCAACAAAATACTTGTTCTCGAACATCATCTCCTATCATTCACACTTTTATGCTTTATCTTGTTGAACATGGCGTCATGTAAACATCAACATCGTTTTACAGTTCGGGGGTAGTTTTGTATTTTTACCCCACCGGTGTATAGACTTGTTTATCACTTTTTGCATGTTTTTTTTGCATACTAGTCATCAATAAGAGTACTCCTTGGAAACGATCGCATCAAAATTAAGGTATGGTGAATACCCACACGCGTTATATTGTTAAAGTTTCAGGTTATAAGTAACTTAACATGGTACCTTGTCAATGACACTTCCATATTTCATCTTCTTGCTGGTTAATATCATATTGTGTCGTCCACATTTTCAAACATGTTGTTGACCATAACACCATGTATACATCGACATAGAAATCAAATTCAAAGGTAGTGTTGTCTTTTTACCCCGACAATCGTATAGTCCTTATTGGAGACGAGAGACCCACTAGGTTCGCTAATAATAATTAAAGTTTAGTGAAAGTCCACAAATATTATATAGTTAAAGTTTTTAGGACAATAACTAAATGAACATCGTAGCTAGCCACTCAGTTTCATATTTCATCTTGTTGAAGATGGCATTATGAATGTCTTGTTGTTTTCTCACGAAAGGGTATGTTTGTCTTTCTACCCAACCATCGTGTAGCTATCTTATTTTTCTTATTTCATATGTACAAGCTCTTATTATAGCTATCACGAGAGTACTAGTTGTTAAACATCTTATCTTGTGATTTACACTTCCACACCATCTTGTTGAACACGACACCATCTATGCATCAAAATACATATTTATTTCACGGGTAGTTTTGTCTTCCAACCCCAAAACTCTGTAGTCATTGTATTTATATTTTTTTGCAGACCCTTTTCAATGACATTTGCATTTCATCTTGTCGTAAACTGCATTATGAAAGCACGTTATTATTTTTTCATACAGGGATAGGTTTGTCATTTTACTGTGCCGCCGTGTAGCTCTCCCATTTCTCACACTTCATTTGTTTAATCTCTAACAAAATCCACAACCAATGTACTTCTTGCTCAACAATATATGGTATCATCCACATTTTCACACTGGTTCTTGTTGACCAAGACATGTATACATCAACATAGATATCTCTTTCAGGGGTAGTTTTGTCTTTTTGCCCCTACCATCATATAGTCTTTGTTGGAGACGAGAGACAGACAAAATTCGCTAATGACAATTAAAGGTTGGTGAAAACCTAAAGACATCATATATAGTTAGAGTTTCAAAGATAATAAATAACTGACTATCGTATCTTGTCACTAACTTTCATATTTCATCGTGTTGAAGATGGTATTATCAATGTCTTTTTGTTTTCGCACGTAACGGTTGGTTTGTCATTTTAATCCGCCATCGTGTAGCTCTCATATTTTTCTTATTTCATATGGAAAACCTCCTATTGTAGTTATCACCAGAGTACTAGTCGTTAAACATCATACCTTGTGATTCACACTTCCGCATGATCCTGTTGAACGCGACATCATGCATACATCAACATACATATCTAACTTCAAGGATAGTTTTGTCTTCCTACCCCACCACTCTGTAGTCGTGATATTTATATATTTCTGCATGTTTTTTCGCATGCTAGCCATCAGTAAAGGTACTCGTTGGAAACGATCGCATCAAAATTAAAGTATGGTAAATACCCACGAGTTATATTGTTAGAGTTTCAAGTTATAAGTAACTGACCATCGTACCTTATCAATGACACTTCCACATTTCAGGGATAGGTTTGTCTTTTTACCCTGTCACTGTGTACCTTTATAATTTCATTCAAATCATCCGCTCAATCTCTAACAATATCCATCACCAAACATATGTGTTGCTTAACATCATATTGTGTCATCCACATTTTCAAACTTGTTCTTGTTGACCACAATGCCATGTATACATCGACCTAGATATCATCTTAAGGGGTAGTTTTGTGTTTTTACCCACACCATCATTAAGTCCGAATTGGAGACGATAGAACTGCTTAGTGCGCTAATGATCATTAAAGTTTGGTAAAAAGCCACAAACATCGTATAGTTAGAGTTACAAGGATAATACGTAACTGAACATCGTATCTTGTGACTCACACTTTCATATTCCTTCTGGTTGAAGATGGTACTATGAATGGCTTGTTGTTGTTTTCTTATGTAAGGATAGGTTTGTCTTTTTACACTAACACCATAAGGGTAGGCTCTTCAATGTTCTTGTTACTTAATACCATATTGTGTCAACAACATTTTCACACTTGTTCTTGTTGACCACAACTTCGGTCTTGTTGAAGATGACATCATGAATACCCTATCGTTGTTTTCTCTCACACGGTTACATTTTTCTTTTTGCCCCGCCTTAGTGTAGCCGACTTATTTCTCTTATTTCGCCTGGTCAATCACTAACCGCAGCCATCACCAAAAGATTTGTTTCCGAACATCTTATATCATATTGTTTTCCAATTTCTCTAACTGAGCATTGTCACTCAGAGTTTCATATTCCATCTTATTGAAGATGGCATTATGAATGTCTTGTTGTTTTATCACATAAGGGTAGGTTTGTCGTTCTACCCCGCCATTGTGTAACTTTCCTATTTTTTTTATTTCATATGATAAACCTCTTATTGTAGCGATCACCAGAGTATTGGCCGTTGAACATCATATCTTGTTATTTACACTTCCACACAATCTTGTTGAACACGATGAAATGAAATGGGGATCTTCGAAACACGAGCTTTGATTAACAAGAGCAAGTGTCAAGAATGACACTAAAGCATAACCCTTAAAAAGGGTATAACTGGAAACAAAATAAAAATAAAAATGTATTCTTTATTGATATGAAAAACCAATTGCTTAAGAAGCATTGGAGTAAAATACAAGAGGGGCTGCACCCCTTTATATACACAGCTGAAAGAGGACTCAATAGAGCTGTTGGGCACAGTCCAACAGCTCTATTTAGAGCTGTTGGAATGTGTCAGTCCAACAGCTCTATTAAGAGCTGTTGGACTGTGTCAGTCCAACAGCTCTATTGCTAGTCAAGTCTGGACAGGACTTGACTAGCAACAGTCATTCTAGTTCAAACTGAACTAGATGACATAAAAACAAAAAATAAAAATAAAGGAAAAAAATACAGAAAAGAAAGAAATTAAAAATGTATTTATATATATATATATATATATAATAATATAATATTATTATATATAGATATATGTACAGTTTTACATTTTAACACTCCCCCTCAAACTTACGGTACAATGAGCGAAAGTTTGTCTAAGAGAAAATGAAATCGGGGAGCAGCGAGAGGCTTTGTAAAGAAGTCTGCTAACTGATATTCTGAAGTGACATATGGCAGATCAATTATCCCGTGTAGATATTCCTCTCTGACGTAGTGACAATCCATTTCGATGTGTTTGGTGCGTTCGTGGAATGTTCTGTTACTGGCAATGTAGATCGCACTTTTGTTGTCACAACACATTTGTGAAGCCTTTGTTGCTTCAACTCCCATGTCAGCAAGCAGTCGTCGGAGCCAAACTACTTCCATGGTCGTGGTTGCCATGGCTCTGTATTCAGCTTCGGTGGATGAGAGAGATACCTTCTGCTGCTTTTTACACCTCCACGAGATTAATGATTCCCCTAAAAAGACACAAAAGCCAGTGGTTGAGTGTCTGTTATTGGGATCACCTCCCCAATCAGCATCAATATATGCAATTAAATCAAGAGAAGAGGAGGAAGATAAGAAAAGTCCTCGTGAAAGAGAGGACTTGATGTATCTGATAATACGCATGACTGCTCCCATATGAACAGAAGTAGGAGCATGTTGAAATTGACTTGCTGTATGAACAGCATGTGCTATATCTGGTCTGGTAATGGATAGATAGGAAAGTGCCCCGACAAGCTGTCTGTAAGGAGTAGGGTCTGCAAGAAGTTCTCCATCATCAATCTTCATTTTAACATTAACAACTTCTGGAGTGTCAACTTTCTTATCATCAGTAATACCAGACCTGAAAACAATATCAAAAGCAAATTTAGTCTGAGATAATAAATATCCTCTAGGAGAATAAGCAACTTCAATGCCTAAAAAATATCTCAACAAGCCCAAATCAGTCATTTCAAAATGAGATTTAAGAAGTGTTTTGATTGTTGCAACTCCCTGTTTATCGCTTTCGGTGATGATCATATCATCCACATAGAGAAGAAGCACAATGATCCCTGCATCAGAATTCTTAATAAACAAAGCAGTGTCAGTTAAACAGAATTGAAAACCAATATCAATCATAACACGACTAAACCTATCATACCAAGCTTTTGGTGCTTGTTTAAGTCCATAAAGAGCTTTTTCTAAGCGAAGGACTTTACCCTTAGGAATACTTAGACCAGGAGGGGGTTCCATATATACTTCTTCAACTAGCTTTCCATTTAAAAAAGCATTTTTGACATCCATTTGAAAAATAGACCATTTTTTGATAGAAGCTAAGGCAATTAAGGTTCGGACAGTAGTCATACGAGCCACCGGAGCAAAGGTTTCTTCATAATCAATCCCATATTCTTGGGCATAACCTTTGGCTACTAAACGGGCTTTATATCTTTCAAGAGTACCATCACTCTTGGTTTTAATTTTATAAACCCATCGACATCCTATAGTTTTCTTCCCTGGAGGAAGATCTTGAATATTCCATGTAGAAGCCTTTTCAAGTGCATCTAATTCAGCTTTCATGGCTTCTATCCATTTGATATCATTTTTTGCTTGAAAATATGTGGATGGTTCTTCATATGAGTGAATTAATGCAATAACTGCCCTATATGTGGGTGAGAAAGACTCGTATGATACAAACTTTTCTGGAGGCCTCGAGATTCGGGATGATTGTCTAGTTGGAATGTTAGAATATTTCTCAAGTGCACATGGAGTATTAGACTCTTGTCGCCTGGAATATTGAATACTAGTATCTCTATGAACTTCTTCATTTTCAACATTAAGATCAATAATTCTGTGATCATCATCAAAGTTACAATCAAGGTCATATTCATCAGATGTTGATGTTAGATCTAGCAAAAAAGGAGTACTCAGTGACGTCTTTTAATTTTCTAAAATCAAAGAAGCTCTCCTTTTCAAGAAAGGAAACATTTCTAGACACATATAGTTTATTATTTTTGAAGTCAAAACATCTATAACCTTTCTGGTTTTCAGCATATCCTAAAAAGGCACAGGGAATCGCACGAGGGGAAAGTTTATCATTTTTGTCAGTAAATATGAAACATTTGCACCCAAATATTCTTAATCTAGAGTAGTCTGGAGAAATGTTCATAAGTTTTTCAATGGGAGTGATATTTTGTAACGAAGAAGATGGCATCCTATTAATGAGATAGGTGGCAGTTAAGGCAGCTTCTGCCCAAAAGTCTTTAGGGACTTGATTTGCTATTAATAAAGTTCTAGTGGTTTCTATAATATGGCGATGTTTTCGTTCTGCCAGTCCATTTTGTTGAGGTGTATAAGGACAAGATCTTTGATGTGTGATGCCATGCAATTTAAGATAATTTTGAAAATCTGTGGATAAAAACTCTCCCCCTGAATCTGTGCGAAAAATAGTAATATCATTTTGAAACTTGTTTTTAACCATATTATGAAAAGTTTGAAAGTATGAAAATACTTCAGACTTATGTTTGAGAAAGTACATCCACGTATGTCGGGAGAAATCATCGACAAAAATAACATAGTAAACAAATCCTCCTTTAGAAATTACTGGTGCAGGACCCCAAACATCCGAGTGTATTAATTCAAGTGGTCTTGAAGAGAAAAAGGTTCTGTTCTGAAATGGTAATTTTTTCATTTTGCCGAGAATACAATCTTTACAATCAAATGATTCAGAGTTACAAAATTTCCCTAGATTTGGAAAATGTTGGATTTTGGCTATATGTGGGTGACCAAGTCTCTTATGCCACAGTTCCAACTCTATTTTTTGAATATTATAACAAAAAGCTTTCTTCGGCATTTCCAAAAAATCCATGTAATAGAGCCCTCCTTCTCTATGGCCTTCCCCAATCAGCTTGCCTGACTGGCGATCCTGTACCCAACAACCATGAGAAGAAAAAGAAATATTACACCCATAATCAGAAATTTGAGATACAGATAAAAGATTTAAATTTAATTTGGGAACATGTCTAATTTCTGGAATAAAAAAATTTTTTGTTTTATAAATTTTTTCAAAATTTCCTATTCCTTCTATTTCAAGAGAAGTCCCATCAGCAGTAAAGACCTTTGACACACTTGTTTTATTTTTAACACATTTGGATAGACTTTGATTATTTGGGGTCATATGAAAAGATGCACCAGAGTCAAGAAGCCAAGAAATTTTACCTAAATCAGAAAAAGATGAGGCTGCTGCGCCGGTTGAAGCTTCAGATGAGGAAGAGGCACCTTTGATGAGAGGCTGAAGAATCTCCATTAGTTGGGCCAGGGAAACTGGTGCATCCTGATCTTTAGGCTCCGATCCAGCAATTGCAGCTCTTTTTTCTCTCAATTCCTTAAGTTTGGGACATTGTGGCCTGTAGTGTCCCGATTCATGACAGTGATGACAAATAACTTTCTTCTTATCATAGTCACCATTTTGTCGGTTAAAGTGAGGAGGCCTATATGATCGAACATGATTCTCTGGTCTAGACACGGCTAAAACGGAATCATCTTCAATTTTTAAAGAACCTTTCCGGAGACGATTTTCTTCCATTGTTAACTCTTCAATAGTTTCAACAATAGAAGGAATTTTTCCCCGGTGAAGTAGGGCCGATTTAGTGGTTTCAAATTCCGGCCTTAATCCAGTGATAAACTGGTAAAAATGTTCAGCATCGAGTTGTTTCTGACGAAGCTCGATGTCTTCGGCACAATGCCACTTTGGTTCTAAAAGGGAAAGTTCTTCCCAAAGTTCGGACAACCCATTGTAATATTCACGAATAGTTTTGTCTCCTTGTGTCATCATTCGAACTTTTTCTTGGAGGTTGCACACGTGTGCAATATCTTTAAGGGAATACATATTCTTAAGGTATTCCCATGCCTTATCGGCATGATCAAATTTGGCAAGACTTGAGCATTTTTTAATGTCAACGCTATTGATAAGCCATGACATTATCTTCGCATGAGATATTCTCCATTCTTTCCATTTCTTCTCGTATGAGGCAATAGCCTTGATTTTCTCTTCTTCCGATAGAGGGACCTCTTTATCTCCCTCCTTTTTAGTAAGAGATAGCTTAGGTTCCGAATCGGAACCATCCACAATCCCCCATAAGCCTTTTCCCCATATATGGTGCTTCATGATTGAAGCCCATGTTACATAGTTCGTATCGCTTAGTTTCATAGGCATGATGGTGACTTTATCATTGTCATCCATCGATTACAAGGAGAGAAAGAATAGGGATAGAAGAGAAACAAGAAGAAAAATGAGAAAGAAAGAAAAAAAAAAAAAAACAATACAACAAGATGTGAAATCTTCTCCAATGAAGTGATAAAACACTTCTCTTCAAGTGGCGAACACTTTTGCAAACGGGCACGGAAACCGAGGCAGCTTTTCCTCAAGATTTAGTACTTCCGCGGCTCTAATACCATGAAATGAAATGGGGATCTTCGAAACACGAGCTTTGATTAACAAGAGCAAGTGTCAAGAATGACACTAAAGCATAACCCTTAAAAAGGGTATAACTGGAAACAAAATAAAAATAAAAATGTATTCTTTATTGATATGAAAAACCAATTGCTTAAGAAGCATTGGAGTAAAATACAAGAGGGGCTGCACCCCTTTATATACACAGCTGAAAGAGGACTCAATAGAGCTGTTGGGCACAGTCCAACAGCTCTATTTAGAGCTGTTGGAATGTGTCAGTCCAACAGCTCTATTGCTAGTCAAGTCTGGACAGGACTTGACTAGCAACAGTCATTCTAGTTCAAACTGAACTAGATGACATAAAAACAAAAAATAAAAATAAAGGAAAAAAATACAGAAAAGAAAGAAATTAAAAATGTATTTATATATATATATATAATAATATAATATTATTATATATACATATATGTACAGTTTTACATTTTAACACACGACACCACGTATGCATCAACATATATGTTTATTTTGGGGGTTGTTTTGTCTTCCTATACCTCAACTCCGTAGTCGTGGTATTTACACATTTTTGCATACCCTTTTCTAATGCAACTTATTATAAAAGTACTTGTTGGAGCCAAAAGTCACACTCAATTCGCATTACCGGATTAAAATACGCTCAAAACTCACATGGTTTATGTTAGAGATTCATCGATTATAACTAACAGAACATTGTGTCTTGTCACAATTTCAGATTTCGTCAATAGAACATCATGTCTTCTAACACAATTTCGGGGGTAGTTTTGTCTTCCTATCCCACCACTCTGTAATCGTAGTATTTATATCCTTCTGCAAACCCTTCTCTCAAGCAACTTATTACAAAAATACTTGTTTGAGTCGAAAGTCCCACGCAATTGGCACAACCAAACTAAAGTATGTTAAAAACCCACATGCATTATGGAGTTTGAGTTTCACTGATTATAACTAACAAAACATTGTGTCTTGTCACACACAATTTCATATTCCGTTAATAGAACGTTGTGTCATGTAACACACAATTTCACATTCTGTCTTGTTGAAGATGATATCATGAATACCGTATCATTGTTTTCTAGCGTAGGTTTAGGTTTGTCTTTCTACCCCGCATTAGTGTAGCCACTTTATTTCTCTCTTTTCGCCCAGTCAATCACTAACACGAACCATCAACAAAATACTTGTTCTCAAACATCATCTCCTATAATTCACACTTTTACACTTTATATTGTTGAATATGTCGTCATGTAAACATCAACATCGTTTTTTCGTTTGGGAAAAGTTTTGTATTTTTACACCATCGGTGTATAGACTTGTTATCACTTTTCGCATGTTTTTTCGCATGCTAGTCAACAATAAGAGTACTCGTTGGAAACGATCACATCAAAATTAAAGTACGATGAATACCCACATGTGTTATATTGTTAAAGTTTCAAGTTATAAGTAACTTAACATGGTACCTTGTCAATGACACTTCCATATTTCATCTAGTCGCACATGGCATTATGAATGCCTTTCTTATTGTTTTGTCATACAGGGATTGGTTTGTGTATTTACCCTGGCACCATGTACCATTCTAATTTCACTCAATTGATTCGGTCAAACTCTAACAATATCCATCACCAACGTACGTGTTGGTCAACATCATATCGTGCCATCCATATTTTCAAACTTTTTCTTGTTGACCACAACGCCTTGTATACCTCGACATAGATATCTACTTCAAGGGTAATTTTCGCTTTTTATCCTCACTATCGTGAAGTCCTTGTAGGAGACAATAGACCTGCTTAGTTCGCTAATGATAATTAAAGTTGGTGAAAACCCACAAACAACGTATAGTTAGAGTTACAACGATAATAAGTAGTTGAACATCGTATCTTGTCACACACACTTTCATATTCCATCTGGTTGAAGATGGCACTATGAATGGCTTTATGTTGATTTCTCATATAAGGATAGGTTCGTCTTTTTACACTACCACCATAAGGTTAGGTTTGTCAATGTCATGTTGCTTAAAATCATATTGTGTCATCAACATTTTCACAATTGTTCTTGTTGCCGACAATTTTGGTCGTGGTGAAGATGACATCATGAATACCCTATCACCGTTTTCTCACACAGGGGTACGTTTGTATTTCTATCCCACCTTCGTGTAGCCAACTTATTTCTCTTATTTCGCCTGGTCAATCACTAACTACAGCGATCATTATATAGTTAATGTATTATCCTTAACAAACATTATATAGTTAATGTGTTAAGGATAATAACTAATTGAACATCCTATCTTGAGACTCACAGCTTCATATTCCATCTTTTTGAAGATAGAATTATGAATGTTTTATTGTTCTTTTCTAATATAAGGGTAGGTTTTTTTTATACCCCGCCATCGTGTAGATATCTTACCTTTCTTATTTCATATGGTCATCATCTTATTTTAGTCATCATGAAAGTTATAGTTATTGAACATCATACCTTGTGATTCATATTTCCACATGATCTTGTTGAACACGACACCATGTATAGATCAACATATATATCTATTTCAAGGGTAGTTTTGTCTTTCTACCCCTCCACTTTGTAGCCATAGTATTTATATCTTTTTGCAGACCGTTTACTCATGAAACTTATTATAAAAGTACTTGTTGAAGTCGAAAGTCTCACTCAATTCGAACTACGAGATTAAAATATGTTCAAAACCCACATAGGTTATGTTGTAAGAGTTTCATTGATTATAACTAACAGAACATTGTTTCTTGTCACACACAATTTCACACTCTGTCTTATTGAAGATGATATCATCAATACCCTATCATTGTTTTCTCATATAAGATTACGTTTGTCTTTCTACATCGCATTGGTGTAGCCACCTTATTTCTCTCATTTCGCCCCAATTAATCACTAACAGCAGCCATCACCATAATACTTGTTCTTGAACATCATCTCCTACCATTCACACTTTTACGCTTTATCTTTTTGAACATGGCGTCATATAAACATGAGCATCATTTTTCAGCTCGGGGCAATTTTGTATTTTTACCCCACCGGTATGTAGACTTGCTATTTATCACTTTTTGCATACTAGCCATCAATAAAAGTACTCGTTGGAAAGGATAGCATCAAAATTAAAGTATCGTGAATACCCATATGAGTTATATTGCTAAAGTTTCAAGTTATAGGTAATTGAACATCGTACCTTGTCAATGACACTTCCACATTTCATCTTGTTGTACATGAGATTATGAATGCCTACGTTAATGTTTTGTCATACAAGGATAGGTTTGTCTTTTTACTGTGCCATCATGTACTTTTTCAGTTTCTCTGATTTCATGTGATCAATCTCTAACAATATTCATCACCAACGTACGTGTTGCTTAACATCATATCGTGTAATCCACATTTTCAAACTTATTCTTGTTGACAACAATGCCTTGTATACATCGAAATAGATATCTACTTGAGGGATAGTTTTGTCTTTTTACACTCACTATAATGAAGTCCTTGTTGGAGACGATAGACCCGCCTAGTTCGCTAATGACAATTAAAATTTGGTGAAAACCCACAAACATCGTTTAGTTAGAGTTATAAGGATAATAAGTAATTGAACATCGTATCTTGTCACACAGTTTCAAATTTCATCTTGTTGAAGAAGATATTATGGATGTCTTGTTGTTTTCTCACGTAAGGGTAGGTTCGTCTTTCTACCCCGCCATCGTGTTGCTCTCCTATTTTACTTATTTCATATGGACAAATTTTTATTGTAGCCATCACGAGAGTACTACCTATTGAACATCTTATCTTCTGATTCACACTTCCACAGCATCTTGTTGAACACGACACCATCTATGCATCAACATACATATTTATTTCATGGGTAGTTTTGTCTTCTTACCGCAAAACTCGGTAGTCGTGGTATTGTAAACTTTATTGGAGACGAGAGACCCACTAAGTTTGGTAATGATGTGAAAACTCACAAACATCATATAGATAGAGTTTCAAGGATAAGTAACTTAACATCAAAACCTGTCATTCACACTTTTATATTTCATATACTTGTAGATGACATTACAAGTGGCTTGTTGTTTTCTTACATAAGGGTAGGTTTGACATTTTACACCACCACCGTATAGCTCTCCAGTTTTTTTTATTTTATATGGTCACATAATTGTCAATGACATTTGCATTTTATATTGTGTAAGGGTTGGTCAAAATCTTATTGAAGATGGCATTATGAATGTCTTGTTGTTTTATCACATAAGGGTAGGCTTGTCTTTCTACCCCGCCATCGTATAACTTTCCTATTTTTTTTATTTCATATGATCAACCTCTTATTGTAGCCATCACCAGAGTAATGGTCGTTGAACATCGTATCTTGTGATTCACACTTCCACACGATCTTGTTGAACAAGACACCATGTATGCATCAACATATATATTTATTTTGGGGGTTGTTTTGTCTTCCTATACCTCAACTTTGTAGTCGTGGTATTTATACATTTTCGCAGACCCTTTTCTCATGCAACTTATTATAAAAGTACTTGTTGGAGTCGAAAGTCACACTCAATTCACATTACCAGATTAAAATATGCTCAAAACCCACATGGTTTATATTGTTAGTTTCATTGATTATAACTAACAGAACATTGTGTCTTGTCACACAATTTCAGATTTCGTCAACAGAACATCGTGTCTTGTAACACAATTTCAGGGGCAGTTTTGTCTTCCTATCCCACCACTCTGTAATCGTGGTATTTATACCTTTCTGCAAACCCTTCCCTCATGCAACTTATTATAAAAGTAATTGTTCGAGTCCAAAGTCCCACGCAATTGGCACTACCAAATTAAAGCATGTAAAAAACCCACATGCATTATGTAGTTTGAGTTTCACTGATTATAACTAACAGAACATTGTGTCTTGTCACACAATTTCATATTTCATCGACAGAACATCGTGTCTTGTCACACACAATTTCACATTCCGTCTTGTTGAAGATGACACCATGAATACACTATTACTGTTTTTTCACACAGGGGTACGTTTGTCTTTCTAGCCAACCTTCCTATAGCCACCTTATTTCTCTCGTTTCGCCCAGTTAATCACTAACAGCAGCCATCACCAAAATACTTGTTTTCGAACATCATCTCCTATCATTCACACTTTTACGCTTTATCTTGTTGAACATGACGTCACCCAATACTTGTAGCCTTGTTATTACATTGTCATACAGGGATAGGTTTGTCTTCTTACCCTGCTAACATGTAGCTTTCCAATTTCTCTAATTTCATCGGGTCAATCTATAACAATATCAAACAACCACGTAACTGTTGTTTAACATTATATCGTGTCTTCCACATTTTCAAACTGGTTCTTACTGACCACAACACCATGTATACGTCAAAATAAAAATCTACTTTCGGGGTAGTTTTGTCTTTTTGCCCAAACAATCGTGTAGTCTTTATTAGAGATGAGAGACCCTGGAGGTTCGCTAATGATAATTAAAGTTTGGTGAAAACCCACAAAGATTATATAGTTAATGTTTTAAGGATAATAACTAATTGAACATCCTATTTTGAGAGTCACAGCTTCATATTCCATCTCGTTGAAGATAGAATTATGAATGTTTTATTGTTGTATTCTGATGTAAGGGTAGGTTTGTTTTTATACCCCACCATCGTGTAGATCTATTATTTTTCTTATTTCTTATGGTCATCATCTAATTGTAGTCCTCATGAGAGTACTAGTTGTTGAACATCATACCATGTGATTCAGATTTTCACATGATCTTGTTGAAAAAGACACCATGTATACATCAACATATACATCTATTTCAAGGGTAGTTTTGTCTTCCTACCCCTCCACTTTATAGTCGTGGTATTTATATCTTTCTGCGGACCGTTTACTCATAAAACTTATTACAAAAGTACTTGTTGTAGTCGAAAGTCTCACTCAATTCGCACTACCAGATTAAAGTATGTTCAAAATCCACATGGGTCACATAATTATTAAAGACATTTGCATTTCATCTTATCGTAAACTGCATTATTAATGCACGTTATTGTTTTTTCATACAGGGATAGGATTGTCATTTAACTCGGATGTCGTGTAGCACTCGCATTTCTCTCATTTCATTTATTTAATCTCTAACAAAATCCACAACCAATGTACTTCTTGCTCAACAATATAGAGTATCATCCACATTTTCACACTTGTTCCTGTTGACCACAACAACATGCATATATCGACATAGATATCTCTTCCAGGGGTAGTTTTGCCATTTTACCCCTACCATCATGTAGTGCTCGTTGAAGATGAGAGACAGACAAAATTCGTTAATGAAAATTAAAGCTTGGTGAAAATCCACAAACATATTATATAGTTAGAGTTTAAAAGATAATAAATAACTTATAGTATCTTGTTACTCACACTTTCATATTTCATCTTGTTGGTTCAAAGATGGCATTATGAATGTGTTGTTTTCAAACATAACGATCGGTTAGTCATTTTATCGTGCCATCGTGTAGCTCTCCTATTTTTCTTATTTCATATGATGAACCTCTTATTGTAGTTATCACGAGAGTACTAGTCATTGAACAACATACCTTGTGATTCACACTTCCACATGATCATGTTGAACACGACTCCAATGAAAATAGCAACATACATATCTAATTTCAAGGATAGTTTTGTCTTCCTATCCCACCACTCTTTACTCATGGTATTTATATCTTTCTGCAAACCCTTCTCTCATGCAACTTATTATAAAAGTATTTGTTCGAGTCAAAAGTCCCACGCAATTGGCAGCACCAAATTAAAGTATGTTAAAACCCACATGCGTTAGGTAGTTTGAGTTTCACTGACTATAATTAACAGAACATTGTGTCTTGTCATACACAATTTCAAATTCCGTCAATAGAATATTGTGTCTTGTCACACAATTTCACATTCCGTCTTGTTGAAAATGACATCATGAATACTCTATTCTTGTTTTCTTACAGATGGATACCTTTTTTTTTCTATCACGCCTTCGAGTATCCACCTTATTTCTCTCATTTCGCCTGATCAATCACTAACAGCAGCCATCACCATAATACTTGTTTTCGAACACCATCTCTTATTATTCACACTTTTACGCTTTATCTTGTTGAAAATGATGACACACAATACATGTTGACTTGTTATTGTGTTGTCACATCGGGATATGTTTGTCTTCTTACCAAACCAACATGTAGCTTTCCAATTTCTCTAATTTCAAGTGGTCAATCTCTAACAATATCAAACAACCACGTAATTGTTGTTTAACATTATATCGTGCCATCAACATTTTCAAACTGGTTCTTACTGACCACAACACCATGTATACGTCAAAATAGAAATCTACTTTTGGGGTAGTTTTGTCTTTTTGCCCCAACAATTGTGTAGTCTTTATTAGAGAAGACAGACCCTGGAGGTTCGCAAATGATAATTAAAGTTTGGCGAAAACCCACAAACATTATATAGTTAATGTTTTAAGGATAACAACTAATTGAACATCCTATTTTGAGAGTCACAGTTTCATAATCCATCTTGTTGAAGATAGAATGATGAATGTTTTATTGTTGTTTTCTCATGTAAGGGTAGGCTTGTTTTTATACCCCCACCATCATGTAGATCTCTTATTTCTCTTATTTCATACGGTCATCATTTCATTGTAGTTCTCATGAGAGTACTAGCTGTTGAACATCCTACCTTGTGATTCAGATTTTCACATGAGGTAATTGAACATCGTACCTTGTCAATGACACTTCCACATTTCATCTTGTTGTACATGGGATTATGAATGCCTTCCTTAATGTTTTGTCATACACGGATAGGTTTGTCTTCTTACCCTGCCATCATGTACTTTTCCAATTTCTCTGATTTCATGTGATCAATCTCTAACAATATTCATCACCAACATATGTGTTGCTTAACATCATATCGTGTAATCCACATTTTCAAACTTGTCCTTGTTGACAACAATGCCTTGTATACATCGAAATAGATATCCACTTGAGGGATAGATTGGTAGTTTTATACTCACTATCGTGAAGTCCTTGTTGAAGACGATAGAAACGCCTAGTTCACTAATGATAATTAAAATTTGGTGACAACCCACAAACATCGTTTAGTTAAAGTCACTAGGATAATAAGTAATTGGTCATCGTATCTTGTCACACATTTTCATATTCCATCTGGTTGGAGAGCACTACGAATGACTCGTTATTTTCTCATGTAATGATAGGTTTGTCTTTTTACACCACCACCATAAGGGTAGGTTTGTCTTCCTACACCACCAATGTTCTTGTTGGTTAATATCATATTGTGTCATCCACATTTCCAAACTTGTTCTTGTTGATCACAACACCGTGTATACATCGACACAGAAATCAAATTCAGGGGTAGTTTTATCTTTTTACCCTGACCATCGTATAGCCCTTGTTGGAGACGAGAGACCCGCTAGCTTCCCTAATGATATAAAGTTTAGTTAAAACCCACAAACATTATATAGTTAAAGAATTAAGGACAATAACTAAATGAACATCGTATCTTGTCACTCACAGTTTCATATTCCATCTTGTTGAAGATGGCATTATGAATGTCTTGTTTTCTCACGTTAGGGTAGCGTTGTCTTTCTACGCCGTCATCGTGTTGCTCTCCTATTTTTCTTATTTCATATGGACAAGCTCTTATTTTAGCCATCACAAGTACTAATTGTTGAACATCTTATCTTTTCATTCACACTTCCACACCATCGTCTTCAACACGACACCATCTATGCATCAAAACAAATATTTATTTCACGGGTAGTTTTGTCTTCCTACCCCCTTTACCCTGCCACCATGTACCTTTCCAATTTCTCTCATTTCATCCGGTCAATCTCTAACAATATCCATCACCATACGTACGTCTTACTTAACATCATGTCGTGTTATACACATTTTCAAACTTGTTCTTGGTGACCACAATACCCTGTATACATCGACATAGATATCTACTTCAGGGGTGGTATTTTCTTTTAAACCCCACCATCGTGAAGTCCTTAATGGAGAAGATAGACCTGCTTAGTTCGCTAATAATAATTAAAGTTCGGTAAAAACACCCAAACATTATATAGTTAGAGTAATAAGTAACTAAACATCGTATCTTGTCACTCACACTTTCATATTTCATCTGATTGAAGATGGCAATATGAATGGCTTCATGTTTTCTCATGTAAGGATAGGTTTGTCTTTTTACAACATCACCATCAGGGTAGTTTGTCAATGTTCTTGTTGCTTCATATCATATTGTGTTATCAATATTCTCACACTTGTTCTTGTTGACCACAACAATGTGTATACGTCGACATAGATATCTAGTTCAAAGGTATTTTGTTTTTTTACCCCTAACATCTTGTAGTCTTTATTGGACACGAGAGACCCGCTAAGTTTGCTAATGATGTGAAAACTCACAAACATCATATAGATAGAGTTTCAAGTAATATAAGTAACTTAACATCATATCTTATCATTCACACTTTTATATTTCATATTGTTGAAGAGGGCATTATGAGTAGCTTGTTGTTTTCTTACGTAAGGGTAGGTTTGACATTTTGCCCCACCACCGTATAGTACTCCTATTTTTCTTATTTTATATGGTCACATAATTATCAAAGACATTTTCATTTCATCTTATCGTAAACTGCATTATTAATGCACGTTATTGTTTTTTTATACAGGGACAGGATTGTCATTTTACCCAGATGTCGTGTAGCACTCGCATTTCTCTCATTTCATTTATTTAATCTCTAACAAAATCCACAATCAATGTACTTCTTGCTCAACAATATATAGTATCATCCACATTTTCACACTTGTTCTTGTTAACCACAACAACATGCATATATCGACATAGATATCTCTTCCAGGGGTAGTTTTACCATTTTACCCCAACCATCATGTAGTGCTCGTTGGAGATGAGAGACAGACTAAATTCATTAATAAAAATTAAAGCTTGGTGAAAATCCCCAAACATATTATATAGTTAGAGTTTAAAAGATAATAAATAACTTATCGTATCTTGTCACTCACACTTTCATATTTCTTCTTGTTGGTTCAAAGATGGCATTATGAATGTGTTGTTTTCAAACATAATGATTGGTTAGTCATTTTACCCCGCCATCGTGTAGCTTACCTATTTTTCTTATTTCATATGATCAACCTCTTATTGTAGTTATCACGAGAGTACTAGTCGTTGAACATCATACCTTGTGATTCACACTTCCACATGATCATGTTGAACACGACTCCAATGAATACAGCAACATACATATCTAATTTCAAGGGGAGTTTTGTCTTCCAATCCCACAACACTATACTCATGGTATTTATATCTTTCTGCAAACCCATCTCTCATGCAACTTATTATAAAAGTACTTGTTCAAGGCGAAAGTCCCACGCAATTGGCAGCACCAAATTAAAGTATGTTAAAAACCCACATGCGTTAGGTAGTTTGAGTTTCACTGATTATAATTAACAGAACATTGTGTCTTGTCATACATAATTTCAAATTCCGTCAATAGAACATCGTGTCTTTTAACAAACAATTTCACATTCTGTCTTGTTGAAGGTGATATCATGAATACCCTATCATTGTTTTCTCACATAAGGTTAGGTTTGTCATTCTACCAAGCATTAGTGTAGCCACCTTATTTCTCTTATTTCGCTCAGTCAATCACTAACACCAACCATCAACAAAATACTTGTTCTTGGACATCATCTCCTATCATTCACACTTTTATGCTTTATCTTGTTGAACATGGCGTCATGTAAACATCAACATCGTTTTACAGTTCGGGGGTAGTTTTGTATTTTTACCCCACCGGTGTATAGACTTGTTTATCACTTTTTGCATGTTTTTTTTGCATACTAGTCATCAATAAGAGTACTCCTTGGAAACGATCGCATCAAAATTAAGGTATGGTGAATACCCACACGCGTTATATTGTTAAAGTTTCAGGTTATAAGTAACTTAACATGGTACCTTGTCAATGACACTTCCATATTTCATCTTGTGGTACATGGCATTATGAATGCCTTATTGTTTTGCATACAAGGATAGGTTTCTGTTTTTACCCTGCCACCGTGTACATTTCTAATTTCCCTCAATTCATTTGGTCAATCTCTAACAATATCAATCACAAACGTAAGTGTTGGTTAACATCATATCGTGAAATCCACATTTTCAAACTTTTTCTTGTTGACCACAACGCCTTTTATACCTCGACATAGATATCTACTTCAAGGAAAGTTTTCGCTTTTTATCCCCACCATCGTGAAGTCCTTGTTGGAGACAATAGACCTGCTTGGTTCGCTAATGATAATTAAAGTTTGCTGAAAACCCACAAACATCGTATAGTTAGAGTTACAACGATAATAAGCAACTGAACATCGTATCTTGTCACTCACACTTTCATATTCCACCTAGTTGAATATGCAATTATAAATGGCTTTATGTTGATTTCTCATATAAGGATAGATTCGTCTTTTTACACTACCACCATAAGGTTGGGTTTGTCGATGTCTTGTTGCTTAAATAATAGTGTCATCAACATTTTCACAATTGTTCTTGTTGACGACAATTTTGGTGTTTGTGAAATTGACATCATGAATACCTTATCATTGTTTTCTCACACAGGGGTATGTTTGTCTTTCTACCCCACCTCTGTGTAGCCAACTTATTTTTCTCATTTCACCTAGTCAATCACTAACTAGAGCGATCACCAAAAGATTTGTTCTCGAGCATCATCCCCTACCATGTAGGTTTCCGATTTCTCGTACTGAACATTGTCACTCACAGTTTCATATTTCATCTTGTTGAAGATGGCATTATGAATGTCTTGTCGTTTTCTCACATAAGGGTAGGTTTGTCATTCTACCCTGCCATCGTTTAGCTCACCTGTTTTTTTATTTCATAAGGCCAAGCTCTTATTGTAGCCATGACCAGAGTACTAGTTGTTGAACATCTTATCTTGTGATTCACGCTTCTACACGATCTTGCTGAACACGAAAACATGTATGCATCAACAGACACATCTATTTCAAGGGTAGTTTTATCTTCTTATACCTCCACTCTGTAGTTGTGGTATTTATATCTTTTCGCAGACCCTTTTCGCTTGCAACTTATTATAAGAGTACTTGTTGGAGTCGAAAGTCATACTCAATTCGCATTACCAAATTAAAGTATGCTCAAAATCCACATGGTTTATGTTGTTAGTGTTTCATTGATTACAACTAACAGAACATTGTGTCTTGTCACAAACTTTCAGATTTTGTCAACAGAATATCGTGTCTTGTCACACAATTTCACATTCCGTCTTGTTGAAGATGACATCATAAATACCCTATTATTGTTTTCTCACACATGGATACCTTTGCTATTCTATCACGCCTTCGAGTATCCACCTTATTTCTCTCGTTTCGCCTGATCAATCACCAACAACAGCCATCACCATAATGCTTCTTTTCGAACACCATCTCTTATCACTCACACTTTTACGCTTTATCTTGTTGAAAATGATGACACGCAATACATGTTGCCTTGTTATTGTGTTGTCACATCGGGATATGTTTGTCTTCTTACCAAACCAACATGTAGCTTTCCAATTTCTCTAATTTCATCGGATCAATCTCTAACAATATCCAACAACCATGTAATTGTTGTTTAACATTATATCGTGTCATCAACATTTTCAAGCTGGTTTTTACTGACCACAACACCATGTATACATCGAAATAAAAAACTACTTTTGGGGTAGTATTGTCTTTTTATGCAGACCATCGTGTAGTCCTTGTTGGAGATGAGAGACCCTAGAGGTTCGCTAATGATAATTAAAATTCGGTGAAAACCCACAAACATTATATAGTTAATGTGTTTGGCAATAATAACTAATTGAACATCCTATCTTGACACTCACAACTTCATATTCCATCATGTTAAGATAGAATTATGAAAGTCTTATTGTTGTTTTCTCACGTAAGGATAGGTTTGTCTTTATACCCCGCCATCGTGTCAATCTTTTATTTTTCATATGGTCATCCTCTTATTGTAGTCATCACGAGAGTACTAAGTGTTGAACATCATACCATGTGATTCATACTTCAATATGATCTTGTTGAATACAACACCATGTATACATCAGCATAGATATCTATTTTAAGGGTAGCTTTGTCTTCCTACCCCTCCACTTTGTAGTCGTCGTATTTATATCTTTCTGCAGACCCTTTTCTCATGAAACGTATTACAAAAGTACTTGTTGAAGTCGAAAGTCCAACTCAATTCGCACTACCAAATTAAAGTATGCTCAAAACCCATATGGGTTATTTTGATAGAGTTGCATTGATTATAACAAACAGAACATTGTTTCTTGTTACACACAATTTCATGTTCCATTAAAAGAACATCGTGTCTGGTCACACACAATTTAATATTTTGTCTTGTTAAAGATAACATCATGAATACCCTATCATTGTTTTCTCACCTAAGAGTCGGTTTGTCTTTCAACCCCGCCTTCATGTAGCCACCTTATTTCTCTCATTTCACCCGATTAATCACTAACAGCAGCCATCACCATAATATGTGGTCTTGAACATCTCCTACAATTCACACTTTTACGTTTTATCTTGTTAAACATGGCATCATATAAACATGAGCATCCTTTTTCAGTTCGGTGTAGTTTTATGTTTTTACCCCACCAGTGTGTAGACTTGCTATTTATCACTTTTTGCATACTAGCCATCAATAAAAGTACTCATAAAAAATTATCGCATCAAAATTAAAGTATAGTGAATACCCACATGGGTTATATTGCTAAAGTTTCAAGTAATAGGTAAGCGTACCTTGTCAATGACACTTCTATATTTCAACTTGTTTTACATGGGATTATGAATGCCTTTGTTATTGTTTTGTCATATAGGGATTGGTTTGTCTTTTTACCCTACCACCAGGTACTTTTCCAATTTCTCTCATTTCATCTTATAAATTTATAACAATATTCATCACCAACGTACATGTTGCCTAACATCATATCGTGTCACCCAAATTTTAAAACTTGTTCTTGTTGACCACAATGCCTTGTATACATCGAAATAGATATCTACTTGAGGGGTAGTTTTATCCTTTTTACCCTCACTATTGTGAAGTCCTTGTTGGAGACGATAGACCCGCTTAGTTCACTATGATAATTAAAATTTGGTAAAAACCCACAAACAAGGTTTGGTTAGAGTTAGAAGGATAATAAGTAATTGAACATCGTATCTTATCACACAATTTCATATTTCATCTGGTTGAAGATGGCACAATGAATGACTTGTTATTTTTTCAAGTGGGGATAGGTTTGTCTTTTACACCACCACCATAAGTGTAGGATTGTCTTTCTATACCACCAATGTTCTTGTTGGTTAATATTATATGGTGTCATCAACATTTTCAAACTTGTTCTTGTCATCACGAAAATACTTGTTCTCGAACATCATCTCCTATCATTCACACTTTAATGCTTTATCTTGTTAAACATGGCATCATATAAATATCAACATCCTTTTTGAGTTTGGGTGTAGTTTTGTGTTTTTACCCCACCGGTGTGTACACTTGCTATATATCACTTTTGCACACTAGCCATCAATAAAAGTACTTTGTGGAAACGATCACATCAAAATTAAAGTATGGTGAATACCCACATGCGTTATATTGTTAAAGCTTCAAGTTATAGGTAACTGAACGTCGTACCTTGTCAATGACACTTCCACATTTCATCTTGTTGTAGATGAGATTATGAATGCCTTTCTTATTGTTTTGTCATACATGGATAGGTTTGCCTTTTTACCCTGCCATCGTGTACTTTTCCAATTTCTCTCATTTCATCTGATCAATCTCTAACAATATTCATCACCAACGTACGTGTTGCTTAATATTATATCGTGTCATCCACATTTTCAAACATCTTGTTGACCGCAATGCCTGGTATACATCAAAATAAATATCTACTTGAGGGGTAGTTTTGTCTTTTTACCCTCACTATTATGAAGTCCTTGTTGGAGACGATAGATTCGCTTAGTTCCCTAATGATAATTAAAATTTGGAGAAAACCCACAAACATCGTTTAGTTAGATTTATAAGGATAGTAAGTAATTGAACATCGTATCTTGTCACACATTTTCATATTCCATCTGGTTGAAGATGACACTATGAATGACTTGTTATTTTTTCAAGTGATGATAGGTTTGTCTTTTACACCACCACCATAAGGGTAGGCTTGTCTTTCTACACGACCAATGTTCTTGTTGATTAATATTATATTGTGTCATCAACATTTGCAAACTTGTTCTTGTTGACCACAATAGCATGTACACATCGTCATAGAAATCATATTTAGGGGTAGTTTTGTCTTTTTACCCAGACCATCGTATAGTCCTTGTCGAAGACGAGACATCGGCTAGGTTCGCTAATGATAATTAAAGTTTAGTTAAAACTTACAAACATTATATCGTTAAAGTTTCAAGGACAATACCTAAATGAACAGCGTATCTTGTCACTCACAATTTGATAATCCATCTTGTTGAAGATGGCATTATGAATGTCTTGTTGTTTTCTCACGCATGGTTTTAAAACTCGCCAAGTCAACTCGGTGACTCGGTTGACTCGGCTCGGCCCTCCAGCGAGTCAACCCTACAGGGTAAACTCGGCTTGCCTTGACTCAGCCTTGACTCGGTTTGACTCGGCCGTGTTCTGGGATATTTGAAAATTGATTTTTTGGGTATTTCAAAATAACAGTTTAATAATAAATAATAAATTACAAGACAAACCAGTTCAAAGATACAATAACCTATCAATCTTTATGTGTTGATTAAACATATTGGCAAAAAAAATGATTCAAAGATCTAACAAAAAAAGTGAAGCATACACGTATCGGTGCTTGTACTTCATGTTCTGGTGTTGGGTGCCTTTGAGTGTTGTTTTATGAACACATATCATATCCTTCATTGTATATAAAAATACATTTTTGTACAAAGTCTGTATCACACCTGTGCATAACAATCTGTACCCTGTCATCCTTATTTTTTGACAGAAACACCCATATCATACCAGTTGTGCTGATCTTGTACAGTATGCCTGTACATGTATCCATGTGACAGCATTTCCCTTGGTCATAATTGGAATTTCTTCTGGTGATTCATTCTCTTATTGTTGTTTTACCTTGTTGCAACTAATTCAATCTGGCTTTTTATGCAAGATGATGTGTTGTTGTTCTCAATGAGGTGAGATCACTAGAAAGGAAAGCTAACAAAAGCTAGGGTGTCTTCTGGAGAAGTTTAGCTGAAATTCCTAAACCATTCTATTTAGAAACTTGAGTTTAAGTATGTTTCTAGACTCAGTTACAAGGGACCTTCATTGAATACCAAAGACATGCTTGTCATGAAGAAGTTTCTTCATGTAACTTGATCTTTCCATGTGACCTTGTTATGAAGAAGTTTGTACTTTTTCTACTCTGAACTTGCAATTTTTTATTGTCAACTCTTTAGACTATATGTTTACTGAAAAACATGGTTTGAGACAAATTATATATTGTTTTTCTTTTAAAATCAAAAGTTAATAAAACCCGGTCCGAGTTACCGAGTTGACCCGCCGAGTCACGGGTTTTAAAACCTTGTTCTCACGTAAAGGTTACGCTTGTCTTTCTACCCCGCCATCATGTAGCCACCTTATTTCTCTCATTCTGCCCGATCAATCACCATCAGCAGTCATCACTGAAATGCTTATTCTCGAATATCATCTTCTATCATTCACACTTTTAAGCTTTACCTTGTTGAACATGGTGTCATGTAAACCAGCATCATTTTTCTGTTTTGGGTTAGTTTTCTGTTTTAATCACACCGATGTGTGGACTTGCCATTTATTACTTTTTGCATGTTTTTCACATACTAGACATCAATAAAAGTACTGGTTGGAAACGATCACATCAAAATTAAAGTATGGTGAATACCACATGGGTTATCTTGTTAGCATTTCATTGATTATAACAAAAAAAACATTGTGTCTCGTCACACAATTTCACATTCAATCAACAGAACATGGTGTCTTATCACACACTTTCACATTCCGTCTTGCTAAAATGACATCAAGAATACCCTACAATTGTTTTCTCACATAGGGGTATGTTTGTCTTTCTACCCCGCATTCGTGTAGCCACCTTATTTTTCTCATTACAACTGGTCAATCACCAACAACAGCAATCACCAAAATACTTGTTCTCGAACAAGATCTCCTATCATTCACAATTTTACGCTTTATATTGTTGAACATGGCGTCATGTAAACATCAATATCCTTTATAGGTTCGAGGGTGGTTTTGGGTTTTTACCTCACCGATATGTAAACTTGTTACTTATTACTTTTCGCATGTTTTTTCGCAAACTAACCATCAACAAAAGTACTGGTTGGAAACGATCGCATCAAAATTAAAGTATGGTGAATACCCACATGTGTTATATTGTTAAAGTTTCAAGTTATTGGTAATTGAACATCGTACCTGGTCAATGACACTTCCACATTTCATCTTGTTGTACATGGAATTATGAATAACTTTCTTATTGTTATGTCATACAGGGATAGGTTTGTCTTTTTACCCTGCCACCGTATGCTTTTCCAATTTCTCTTATTTCATCTAATCAATCTCTAACAATATTCATCACCAACATACGTCTTGCTTAACATCACATCGTGTCATCCAAATTTTTAAACTTGTTCTTGTTGACCATAATGTGTTATATACATCCAAATAAATATCTACTTGAGGGATACTTTTTGTCTTTTTACCTTCACTATCGTGAAGTCCTTGTTGGAGACAATAGACCCGCTTAGTTCGCTAATGATAATTAAAATTTGGTGAAAACCCACAAACATTGTTTAGTTGGAGTTACAAGGATAATAAGTAATTGAACATCGTATCTTGCCACACATTTTCATATTTCATCTCATTGAAGACGACACTAAGAAGGACTTGTTGTTTTTTCAAGTAACGACGGGTTAGTCTTTTTACACCACGACCATAAGGGTAGGTTTGTCTTTCTACACCACCAATGTTCTTGCTGGTTAATATCATATTGTGTCGTCCACATTTTCAAACATGTTGTTGACCATAACACCATGTATACATCGACATAGATGGGTTTTTTTCCCATTTTGTACGATAAATCTTTAAAAATGGCTATCACCAACATAGTTGTTGTTGAACATCATATAGTGTCATTCACACTTTTGCGCATGTTCTAATTGAACACAACAGGGGCAAAGAAAACACAATTAGTATTCTTAGAAATTCTAAACAATGACTAAACATCAGTCAAAATCAAATTGCAGCCCTTTTAGATTCAGTGCAATAAAGTGTATTGCTAACATTTCCAATAATCTTCTTTAGAAAACTAAGAATTGCAGTTTAACCATCTGCCTGGCCTCCACTTCTGACCCATAACAATCATTAACCGTAATGATATGATATTCTTCTACTCCAAATTGTCTTTATATCGGGCTAGAAAATATTTGATCAATAGATACCTATAGTTAAAAACAACTACATAATATTCTTCTACTCCAAGTAGTCCTTATATAGGACTTGAAAATATCCAATCTACAGAAATCCCTGCCTTTGACAAACAAAAACTTGCTACATCATGCACATGCTTTACTAGAATTGGAATTGGGGTATTGTAAACTTTATTGGAGACGAGAGACCCACTAAGTTTGGTAATGATGTGAAAACTCACAAACATCATATAGATAGAGTTTCAAGGATAACAAGTAACTTGACATCAAAACTTGTCATTCACACTTTTATATTTCGTATTGTTGAAGATGACTTTACGAGTGGCTTGTTGTTTTCTTACGCAAGCGTAGCTTTGTCATTTTACACCACTACCGTATAGCTCTCCTATTTTTCTTATTTTATATGGTCACATAATTGTCAATGACATTTGCATTTCATCTTGTCGTAAACTGCATTATGAAAGCACGCTATTATTTTTTCATACAAGGATAGGTTTGTCATTTTACTGTGCCGCCGTGTAGCTCTCCCATTTCTCCCACTTCATTTGTTTAATCTCTAACAAAATCCACAACCAATGTACTTCTTGCTCAACAATATATGGTATCATCCACATTTTCACACTGGTTCTTGTTGACCAAGACATGTATACATCAACATAGATATCTCTTTCAGGGGTAGTTTTGTCTTTTTGCCCCTACCATCATATAGTCTTTGTTGGAGACGAGAGACAGACAAAATTCGCTAATGACAATTAAAGGTTGGTGAAAACCTAAAGACATCATATATAGTTAGAGTTTCAAAGATAATAAATAACTGACTATCGTATCTTGTCACTAACTTTCATATTTCATCGTGTTGAAGATGGTATTATCAATGTCGTTTTGTTTTCGCACGTAACGGTTGGTTTGTCATTTTAATCCGCCATCGTGTAGCTCTCATATTTTTCTTATTTCATATGGAAAACCTCCTATTGTAGTTATCACCAGAGTACTAGTCGTTAAACATCATACCTTGTGATTCACACTTCCGCATGATCCTGTTGAACGCGACATCATGCATACATCAACATACATATCTAACTTCAAGGATAGTTTTGTCTTCCTACCCCGCCACTCTGTAGTAGTGATATTTATATATTTCTGCATGTTTTTTCGCATGCTAGCCATCAGTAAAGGTACTCGTTGGAAACGATCGCATCAAAATTAAAGTATGGTAAATACCCACGAGTTATATTGTTAGAGTTTCAAGTTATAAGTAACTGACCATCGTACCTTATCAATGACACTTCCACATTTCAGGGATAGGTTTGTCTTTTTACCCTGTCACTGTATACCTTTATAATTTCATTCAAATCATCCGCTCAATCTCTAACAATATCCATCACCAAACATATGTGTTGCTTAACATCATATTGTGTCATCCACATTTTCAAACTTGTTCTTGTTGACCACAATGCCATGTATACATCGACCTAGATATCATCTTAAGGGGTAGTTTTGTGTTTTTACCCACACCATCATTAAGTCCGAATTGGAGACGATAGAAATGCTTAGTGCGCTAATGATCATTAAAGTTTGATAAAAAGCCACAAACATCGTATAGTTAGAGTTACAAGGATAATACGTAACTGAACATCGTATCTTGTGACTCACACTTTCATATTCCTTCTGGTTGAAGATGGTACTATGAATGGCTTGTTGTTGTTTTCTTATGTAAGGATAGGTTTGTCTTTTTACACTAACACCATAAGGGTAGGCTCTTCAATGTTCTTGTTACTTAATACCATTTTGTGTCAACAACATTTTCACACTTGTTCTTGTTGACCACAACTTCGGTCTTGTTGAAGATGACATCATGAATACCCTATCGTTGTTTTCTCTCACACGGTTACATTTTTCTTTTTGCCCCACCTTAGTGTAGCCGACTTATTTCTCTTATTTCGCCTGGTCAATCACTAACCGCAGCCATCACCAAAAGATTTGTTTCCGAACATCTTATATCATATTGTTTTCCAATTTCTCTTACTGAGCATTGTCACTCAGAGTTTGATATTCCATCTTATTGAAGATGGCATTATGAATGTCTTGTTGTTTTATCACATAAGGGTAGGTTTGTCGTTCTACCCCGCCATTGTGTAACTTTCCTATTTTTTTTATTTCATATGATCAACCTCTTATTGTAGCGATCACCAGAGTATTGGCCGTTGAACATCATATCTAGTTATTTACACTTCCACACAATCTTGTTGAACACGACACCACGTATGCATCAACATATATGCTTATTTTGGGGGTTGTTTTGTCTTCCTATACCTCAACTCCGTAGTCGTGGTATTTACATATTTTTGCATACACTTTTCTAATGCAACTTCTTATAAAAGTACTTGTTGGAGCCAAAAGTCACACTCAATTCGCATTACCGGATTAAAATACGCTCAAAACTCACATGGTTTATGTTAGAGATTCATCGATTATAACTAACAGAACATTGTGTCTCGTCACAATTTCAGATTTCGTCAATAGAACATCATGTCTTCTAACACAATTTCGGGGGTAGTTTTGTCTTCCTATCCCACCACTCTGTAATCGTAGTATTTATATCCTTCTGCAAACCCTTCTTTCAAGCAGCTTATTACAAAAATACTTGTTTGAGTCGAAAGTCCCACGCAATTGGCACAACCAAACTAAAGTACGTTAAAAACCCACATGCATTATGCAGTTTGAGTTTCACTGATTATAACTAACGAAACATTGTGTCTTGTCACACACAAATTCATATTCCGTTAATAGAACGTTGTGTCATGTAACACACAATTTCACATTCTGTCTTGTTGAAGATGATATCATGAATACCGTATCATTGTTTTCTAGCGTAGGTTTAGGTTTGTCTTTCTACCCCGCATTCGTGTAGCCACTTTATTTCACTCTTTTCGCCTAGTCAATCACTAGCACGAACCATCAACAAAATACTTGTTATCAAACATCATCTCCTATAATTCACACTTTTACACTTCATATTGTTGAATATGTCGTCATGTAAACATCAACATCGTTTTTTCGTTTGGGAAAAGTTTTGTATTTTTACACCATCGGTGTATAGACTTGTTGTTATCACTTTTCGCATGTTTTTTCGCATGCTAGTCAACAATAAGAGTACTCATTGGAAACGATCACATCAGAATTAAAGTACGATGAATACCCACATGTGTTATATTGTTAAAGTTTCAAGCTATAAGTAACTTAACATGGTACCTTGTCAATGACACTTCCATATTTCATCTAGTCGCACATGGCATTATGAATGCCTTTCTTATTGTTTTGTCATACAGGGATTGGTTTGTGTTTTTACCCTGGCACCATGTACCATTCTAATTTCGCTCAATTGATTCGGTCAAACTCTAACAATATCCATCACCAACGTACGTGTTGGTCAACATCATATCGTGCCATCCATATTTTCAAACTTTTTCTTGTTGACCACAACACCTTGTATACCTCAACATAGATATCTACTTCAAGGGTAATTTTCGCTTTTTATCCTCACTATCGTGAAGTCCTTGTAGGAGACAATAGACCTGCTTAGTTCGCTAATGATAATTAAAGTTGGTGAAAACCCACAAACATCGTATAGTTAGAGTTACAACGATAATAAGTAATTGAACATCGTATCTTGTCACACACACTTTCATATTCCATCTGGTTGAAGATGGCACTATGAATGGCTTTATGTTGATTTCTCATATAAGGATAGGTTCGTCTTTTTACACTACCACCATAAGGTTAGGTTTGTCAATGTCATGTTGCTTAAAATCATATTGTGTCATCAACATTTTCACAATTGTTCTTGTTGCCGACAATTTTGGTCGTGCTGAAGATGACATCATGAATACCCTATCACCGTTTTCTCACACAGGGGTACGTTTGTATTTCTACCCCCACCTTCGTGTAGCCAACTTATTTCTCTTATTTCGTCTGGTCAATCACTAACTACAGCGATCACCAAAAGATTTGTTCTCGAACATCATCCCCTATCATGTAGGTTTCCAATTTCTCTTACTGAATATTGTCACTCACAGTTTCAAATTCCATCTTGTTGAAGAAGGTATTATGGATGTCTTGTTGTTTTCTCACGTAAGGGTAGGTTCATCTTTCTACCCCGCCATCGTGTTGCTCTCCTATTTTTTTTATTTCATATGGTCAAGCTCTTGTTGTAGCCATCACCAGAGTACTGGCCGTTGAACATCTTTTCTTGAGATTCACACTTACAATAAACATCTTATCTTGTGATTCACACTTCCACACGATCTTGTTGAACACGACACCATATATGCATCAACATACATATTTATTTCAGGGGTAGTTTTGTCTTCCTACACATCCACTCCGTAGTCATGGTATTTATATATTTTAGCAGACCCTTTACTCATGCAACTTATTATAAAAGTACTTGTAAGAATCGAATGTCACACACAATTCGCATTACCAAATTAAAGTATGCTCAAAACCCACATGGTTTATGTTGTTAGAGTTTCATTGATTATAACTAATAGAACATTGTGTCTTGTCACACAATTTCAGAATTCATCCATAAAACATTATGTCGTGTCACACACAATTTCACATTCTGTCGTGTTGAAGATGACATCATGAATACCCTATTGTTGTTTTCCCACACAGGGTTATGTTTGTCTTTCTATTCTACCTTCGTGTACCTACCTTATTTCTCTCGCTTCGTCCGGTTAATCACTAACAGCAGCCATCACCAAAATACTTGTTTTCGAACAGCATCTCCTATCATCCACACTTTTACGCTTTATCTTGTTGAACATGACGTCACCCAATACTTGTTGCCTTGTTATTGTGTTGTCATACCGAGATAGGTTTGTCTTCCTACCCAGCTAACATGTAGCTTTCCAATTTCTCTAATTTCATCGGGTCAATCTATAACAATATCCAACAACCACATAATTGTCGTTTAACATTATATCGTGTCATCCACATTTTCAAAATGGTTCTTATTGACCAAAATCAAAATAGAAATCTACTTTTGGGGTTGTTTTGTCTTTTTGCCCAAACTATCGTGTAGTCCTTGTTAGAGACGAGAGACCCTGGAGGTTCGCTAATGATAATTAAAGTTTGGTGAAAACCCACAAACATTATATAGTTAATGTGTTAAGGATAATAACTAATTGAACATCCTATCTTGAGACTCACAGCTTCATATTCCATCTTTTTGAAGATAGAATTATGAATGTTTTATTGTTCTTTTCTCATGTAAGGGTAGGTTTTTTTTATACCCCGCCATCGTGTAGATATCTTACCTTTCTTATTTCATATGGTCATCATCTTATTCTAGTCATCATGAAAGTTATAGTTATTGAACATCATACCTTGTGATTCATATTTCCACATGATCTTGTTGAACACGACACCATGTATAGATCAACATATATATCTATTTCAAGGGTAGTATTGTCTTTCTACCCCTCCACTTTGTAGCCATAGTATTTATATCTTTTTGCAGACCGTTTACTCATGAAACTTATTATAAAAGTACTTGTTGAAGTCGAAAGTCTCACTCAATTCGAAGTACAAGATTAAAATATGTTCAAAACCCACATAGGTTATGTTGTAAGAGTTTCATTGATTATAACTAACAGAACATTATTTCTTGTCACACACAATTTCACACTCCGTCTTATTGAAGATGATATCATCAATACCCTATCATTGTTTTCTCAGATAAGAGTATGTTTGTCTTTCTACATCGCAGTGGTGTAGCCACCTTATTTCTCTCATTTCGCCCGATTAATCACTAACAGCAGCCATCACCATAATACTTGTTCTTGAACATCATCTCCTACCATTCACACTTTTACGCCTTATCTTGTTGAACATGGTGTCATATAAACATGAGCATCATTTTTCAGCTCGGAGCAGTTTTGTATTTTTAGCCCACAGGTATGTAGACTTGATGTTTATCACTTTTTGCATACTAGCCATCAATAAAAGTACTCGTTGGAAAGGATAGCATCAAAATTAAAGTAGTCCGTGTATACGTCAAAATAGAAATCTACTTTTGGGGTAGTTTTGTCTTTTTGCCCAAACCATCGTGTAGTCCGTGTTAGAGACGACAGACCCTGGAGGTTCGCTAATGATAATTAAAGTTTGGTGAAAACCCAAAAACATTATATAGTTAATGATTTAAAGATAATAACTAATTGAACATCCTATTTTGAGAGTCACAGCTTCATATTCCACCTTTTTGAAAATAGAATTATGAATGTTTTATTGTTGTTTTCTCATTTAAGGGTAGGTTTGTTTTTATACCCCACCATCGTTTAGATCTCTTATTTTTCTTATTTCATATGGTCATCATCTTATTGTAGTCCTCATGAGAGTACTAGTTGTTGAACATCATACCTTGTGATTCAGATTTTCACATGATCTTGTTGAACATGACACCATGTATACATCAACATATATATCAATTTCAAGGGTAGTTTTGTCTTCCTACCCCTCCACTTTATAGTCATGGTATTTATATCTTTCGGCGGACCGTTTACTCATAAAACTTATTATAAAAGTACTTGTTGTAGTCGAAAGTCTCACTCAATTCGCACTACCAGAATAAAGTATGTTCAAAACCCACATGGGTTATGTTGTTAGAGTTTTTTTTATTATAACTCACAGAACATTGTTTTGTGACACATACAATTTCAAATTCTGTCAATAGCACATCGTGTCTTGTCACACACAATTTCATATTTTGTCTTATTGAAGATCATATCATCAATACCCTATCATTGTTTTCTCACATAAGGGTACGTTTGTCTTTCTGTACCGCATTCGTGTAGCCACCTTATTTCTCTCATTTCGACTGGTCAATCGCTAACAACAGCCATGACCAAAATACTTATTCTCGAACTTCATCTTCAATCATTCACACTTTTACGCTTTATCTTGTTGAACATGGCATCATATAAACATCAACATCCTTTTTGAATTTGGGTGTAGTTTTGTATTTTTACCCCACCAATTTATAGACTTGCTATTTATCACTTTTTGCATACTAGCCGTCAATAAAAGTACTGGTTGGAAATGATCACTTCAAAATTAAAGTAGCTTGCATACCCACATGCATTATATTGTTAAATTGTCAAGTTAAAGGTAACTGAATATCGTACCTTGTCAATGACACTTCCACATTTCATCTTGTTGTACATGGGATTATGAATGCCTTCCTTAATGTTTTGTCATACACTGATAGGTTTGTCTTTTTACCCTGCCATCGTGTACTTTTCCAATTTCTCTGATTTCATGTGATCAATCTCTAACAATATTCATCCCCAACATACGTGTTGCTTAACATCATATCGTGTAATCCACATTTTCAAACTTGTTCTTGTTGACAACAACGCCTTATATACATCGAAATAGATATCCACTTGAGGGATAGTTTGGTCTTTTTACACTCACTATCGTGAAGTCCTTGTTGAAGACGATCGACACACCTAGTTCGCTAATGATAATTAAAATTTGGTGAAAACCCACAAACATCGTTTAGTCAAAGTCACAAGGATAATAAGTAATTGATCATCGTATCTTGTCACATTTTCATATTCCATCTGGTTGGAGACAGCACTACGAATGACTTGTTATTTTTTTATGTAACGATAGGTTTGTCTTTTTACACCACCACCATAAGGGTAGGTTTGTCTTCCTACACCACCAATGTTCTTGTTGGTTAATATCATATTGTGTCATCCACATTTTCAAACTTGTTCTTGTTGATCACAACACCGTGTATACATCGACATAGATTTCAAATTCAAGGGTAGTTTTGTCTTTTTACCGCATCCATCGTATAGCCCTTGTTGGAGACGAGAGACTCGCTAGGTTCACTAATGATAATTAAAGTTTAGTGAAAACTCACAAACATTATATAGTTAAAGAATTAAGGACAATAACTAAATGAACATCGTATCTTGTCACTCACAGTTTCATATTCCATCTTGTTGAAGATGGCATTATGAATGTCTTGTTCTTTTCTCACGTTAGGGTAGGTTTGTCTTTCTACGCCGTCATCGTGTTGCTCTCCTATTTTTCTTATTTTATATGGACAAGCTCTTATTTTAGCCATCACGAGAGTACTAATTGTTGAACATCTTATCTTTTCATTCACACTTCCACACCATCGTGTTCAACACGACACCATCTATACATCAAAACAAATATTTATTTCACGGGTAGTTTTGCCTTCCTACCCCAAAACACTGTAGTTGTGGTATTTATAACTTTTCGCAAACCCTTTTCTCATGCAACTTTTAATAAAAGTACTTGTTGGAGTCTAGAGTCCCACTCAAATCGGATTACCAAATTAAAATATGGTCAAAACCCACAAGTGTTGTGTAGTTAGAGTTTCATTAATTACAACTAACAGAACAATGTGTCTTGTCACACACAATCTCACATTTTGTCAATAGAACATCGTATCTTGTCATATACAATTTCACATTATGTCTTGTTCAAGATCACATCATGAATATCCTATCATTGTTTTCTCACAAAGGGGTACGTTTGTCTGTCTACTCCGCCTTCGTGCAACCACCTTATTTTTCTCATTTCACATGGTCAATCACCAACATCACCAAAATACTTGTTCACGAACATCATCACCTATCATTCACACTTTTACGCCTTATATTGTTGAACATGGCATCATGTAAACATCAACATCCTTTTTCAGTCTGGATAGGTTTGTCTTTTTACCCTCCCACCGTGTACTTTTCTAATTTCTCTAATTTCATTTGATCAATGTCTAACAATATTCATCACCAACGTACGTGTAGCTTTGTGTCATAGACATTTTCAAACTTTTTTGTTAAAGTTTCAATTATTATAACTATCAGAACAATGTCGTATCATACACAATTTCATATTCCATCAACAAAAGATTGTCGTATTAAACACAATTTCACATTTTTTCTTCTTGAAAATGACATCATGAATGCCCTACCATTGTTTTCTAACACAAGGCTACGGTTGTCTTTCTACCCCGCCTTTCAGATAGATACCTTGTTTCTCTCGTTTCGACTGGTCAATCACTAACAGCACCCATCACCAAAATACTTGTTCTCGAACATCAACTCATATCATTTACACTTTTCCGCTTTATCGTGTTGAACATGGCGTCACAGAATAATTGTTAACTAGTTATTGTCTTGTCATACCGGGATAGGTTTGTCTTCTTACCCTACCAACGTATAGCTTTTCAATTTCTCTCATTTCATCTAGTCGATCTCTAACAATATCCATCAACCACAAAATTGTTGTCGATCATTATATCGTGTCATCCAAATTCTCAAACTTGTTCTTATTGACCACAACACCATGTATACATCGAAATAGAAATCTACTTCAAAGGTAGTTTTGTCATTTTACCCCGACTATCGTTTAGTCCTTGTTTGAGACGAGAGACCCTCGAGGTTTCACTAATAATAATTAAAGTTTGGTGAAAACCCACAAACATTATATAGTTAAAGTGTTAAGGACAATAGCTAATTGAACATCCTATCTTGACACTCAGAGTTTCATATTCCATCTTGTTGAACATTAGAATTAGGAATGTCTTGTTGTTTTCTCGCGTAAGGGCAAATTTGTCTTTCTACCCCCGCCATCGTGCAACTCTCTTGTTTTTTTTATTTCATATGGTCAAGATCTTATTGTAGACAAGACCAGAGAAATAGTTGTTGAACATCCTATCGAGGGATTCACACTTCCTCACAATCTTGTTCAAGACGACACCAAGTGTACATCAATACACATGTATTTCACGGGTAGTTTTGTCTTCCCACCCCTCCATTGAGTAGTCGTGGTATTTATATCTTTTTGCAGATCCTTTTCTCGTGCAACTTATTATAAAAGTACTTTTGGAGTCGAAAGCCCCACTCAATTCGCACTACCAGATTAAAGTATACTCAAAACCCACATGGGTTATGTTGTTAGAGTTTCATTGATTATAACTAACGGAACATTATGCCTTGTCATACACAACTTTAAATTCCGTCATCAGAACATCCTGACTTGTCACACACAATTTTACATTCCGGCTTGTTGAAGATAACATCATGAATACCCATCATTGTTTTCTCACAAAGGGGTATGTTTGTCTTCCTACTTCCCCTTAGTGTAGCCACCTTATTTCTCTCTTTTCGGCCGATCAACCACCAACAACAACCATCAAACATCATCTCCTATCATTCACACTTGTACGTTTTATCTTGTTGAATATGGCGTCGAATAAACAGCATCATCCTTTTTCAGTTTGGGGGTAGTTTTGTGTTTCTACCCCACCGATGTGTAGACTTGCTATTTATTATTTTTCTCATATTTTTTCGCATACTAGCCATCAATAAAAGTATTGGTTGGAAACTATCACATCAAAATTAAAGTGTTGTGAATACCCACATGGGTTGTGTTGTTAGAGTTCCATTTATTATAACTAACAGAACATTGTGTCTTGCTGAAGATGACATCATGAATAGCCTATCATTGCTTTCTCACAAAAGGGCATGTTTGTATTTTTACCCACACCTTCGTGTAGCCACCTTATTTCTCTCATTTCGCCGAAACAATCGCCAACAAAAGCCATCACCAAAATACATGTTCTCGAACATCATCTCCCATCACCACTTTATATTGTAAGAGTTTCAAGTTATAAGTAACTTAATATCATACCTTGTCAATGATACTTCCACATTTCATCTTGTCATAAATGGCATTATGAATGCCTTTCTTATTGTTTTGTCATACAGGGATAGGTTTGTCTTTTTACCCTGCCACCATGTACCTTTCCAATTTCTCTCATTTCATCCGGTCAATCTCTAACAATATCCATCACCAAACGTACGTCTTGCTTAACATCATGTCGTGTTATACACATTTTCAAACTTGTTCTTGTTATCCACAACACCATGTATACATCGACAAAGATATCTACTTCAGGGGTGAAACTTTCTTTTAAACCATCGTGAAGTCCTTAATGGAGAAGATAGACTTGCTTAGTTCGCTAATAATAATTAAAGTTCGGTAAAAACACGCAAACATTATATAGTTAGAGTAATAAGTAACTGAACATCGTATCTTGTCACTCACACTTTCATATTCCATCTGATTGAAGATGGCAACATGAATGGCTTCTTGTTGTTTTCTCATGTAAGGATAGGTATGCCTTTTTACACCACCACCATAAGGGTAGTTTGTCAATGTTCTTGTTGCTTCATATCATATTGTGTTATCAATATTCTCACACTTGTTCTTGTTGACCACAACACCGTGTATACATCGACATAGATATCTACTTCAAAGGTATTTTATTTTTTTTCCCCTAACATCATGTAGTCTTTACAGGACACGAGAGACCCGCTAAGTTTGCTAATGATGTGAAAACTCACAAACATCATATAGATAGAGTTTCAAGCATAATAAGTAACTTAACATCATATCTTATCATTCACACTTTTATATATCATATTGTTGAGGATGGCAAATTTGTCTTTCTACCCCCGCCATCGTGCAACTCTCTTGTTTTTTTTATTTCATATGGTCAAGATCTTATTGTAGACAAGACCAGAGAAATAGTTGTTGAACATCCTATCGAGGGATTCACACTTCCTCACAATCTTGTTCAAGACGACACCAAGTGTACATCAATACACATGTATTTCACGGGTAGTTTTGTCTTCCCACCCCTCCATTGAGTAGTCGTGGTATTTATATCTTTTTGCAGATCCTTTTCTCGTGCAACTTATTATAAAAGTACTTTTGGAGTCGAAAGCCCCACTCAATTCGCACTACCAGATTAAAGTATACTCAAAACCCACATGGGTTATGTTGTTAGAGTTTCATTGATTATAACTAACGGAACATTATGCCTTGTCATACACAACTTTAAATTCCGTCATCAGAACATCCTGACTTGTCACACACAATTTTACATTCCGGCTTGTTGAAGATAACATCATGAATACCCATCATTGTTTTCTCACAAAGGGGTATGTTTGTCTTCCTACTTCCCCTTAGTGTAGCCACCTTATTTCTCTCTTTTCGGCCGATCAACCACCAACAACAACCATCAAACATCATCTCCTATCATTCACACTTGTACGTTTTATCTTGTTGAATATGGCGTCGAATAAACAGCATCATCCTTTTTCAGTTTGGGGGTAGTTTTGTGTTTCTACCCCACCGATGTGTAGACTTGCTATTTATTATTTTTCTCATATTTTTTCGCATACTAGCCATCAATAAAAGTATTGGTTGGAAACTATCACATCAAAATTAAAGTGTTGTGAATACCCACATGGGTTGTGTTGTTAGAGTTCCATTTATTATAACTAACAGAACATTGTGTCTTGCTGAAGATGACATCATGAATAGCCTATCATTGCTTTCTCACAAAAGGGCATGTTTGTATTTTTACCCACACCTTCGTGTAGCCACCTTATTTCTCTCATTTCGCCGAAACAATCGCCAACAAAAGCCATCACCAAAATACATGTTCTCGAACATCATCTCCCATCACCACTTTATATTGTAAGAGTTTCAAGTTATAAGTAACTTAATATCATACCTTGTCAATGATACTTCCACATTTCATCTTGTCATAAATGGCATTATGAATGCCTTTCTTATTGTTTTGTCATACAGGGATAGGTTTGTCTTTTTACCCTGCCACCATGTACCTTTCCAATTTCTCTCATTTCATCCGGTCAATCTCTAACAATATCCATCACCAAACGTACGTCTTGCTTAACATCATGTCGTGTTATACACATTTTCAAACTTGTTCTTGTTATCCACAACACCATGTATACATCGACAAAGATATCTACTTCAGGGGTGAAACTTTCTTTTAAACCATCGTGAAGTCCTTAATGGAGAAGATAGACTTGCTTAGTTCGCTAATAATAATTAAAGTTCGGTAAAAACACGCAAACATTATATAGTTAGAGTAATAAGTAACTGAACATCGTATCTTGTCACTCACACTTTCATATTCCATCTGATTGAAGATGGCAACATGAATGGCTTCTTGTTGTTTTCTCATGTAAGGATAGGTATGCCTTTTTACACCACCACCATAAGGGTAGTTTGTCAATGTTCTTGTTGCTTCATATCATATTGTGTTATCAATATTCTCACACTTGTTCTTGTTGACCACAACACCGTGTATACATCGACATAGATATCTACTTCAAAGGTATTTTATTTTTTTTCCCCTAACATCATGTAGTCTTTACAGGACACGAGAGACCCGCTAAGTTTGCTAATGATGTGAAAACTCACAAACATCATATAGATAGAGTTTCAAGCATAATAAGTAACTTAACATCATATCTTATCATTCACACTTTTATATATCATATTGTTGAGGATGGCATTATGAGTAGCTTCTTGTTTTCTTACATAAGGGTAGGTTTGTCAGTTTACCCCACCACCGTATAGTTCACCTATTTTTCTTATTTTATATGGTCACATAGTTATCAAAGACATTTTCATTTCATCTTATCGTAAACTGCATTATTAATGCACGTTATTGTTTTTTCATACAGGGATAGGATTGTCATTTTACCCGAATGCCGTGTAGCGCTCGCATTTCTCTCATTTCATTTATTTAATCTCTAACAAAATCCACAACCAATGTACTTCTTGCTCAACAATATAGAGTATCATCCACATTTTCACACTTGTTCCTGTTGACCACAACAACATGCATATATCGACAAAGATATCTCTTCTGGGGGTAGTTTTGCCATTTTACCCCTACCATCATGTAGTGCTCGTTGGAGATGAGAGACAGACAAAATTCATTAATGAAAATTAAAGCTTGGTGAAAATCCACAAACATATTATATACTTAGAGTTTAAAAGATAATAAATAACTTATAGTATCTTGTCACTCACACTTTCATATTTCATCTTGTTGGTTCAAAGATGGCATTATGAATGTGTTGTTTTCAAACATAACGATTGGTTAGTCATTTTACCCCGCCATGGTGTAGCTCTCCTATTTTTCTTATTTCATATGATCAACCTCTTATTGTAGTTATCATGAGAGTACTAGTCATTGAACATCATACCTTGTGATTCACACTTCCACATGATCATGTTGAACAAGACTCAAATGAATATAGTAACAGACATATCTAATTTCAAGGGTAGTTTTGTCTTCCTATCCCAACACTCTTTACTCATGGTATTTATATCTTTCTGCAAACCCTTCTCTCATGCAACTTATTATAAAAGTATTTGTTCGAGTCGAAAGTCCCACGCAATTGGCAGCACCAAATTAAAGTATGTTAAAAACCCACATGTGTTAGGTAGTTTGAGTTTCATTGACTATAATTAACAGAACAATGTGTCTTGTCATACACAATTTCAAATTTCGTCAATAGAACATCGTGTCTTTTAACAGACAATTTCACATTCTGTCTTGTTGAAGAGGATATCATGAATACCCTATCATTGTTTTCTCACATAAGGTTAGGTTTTGTCTTTCGAGCAAGCATTAGTGTAGCCACCTTATTTCTCTCATTTCGCCTGGTCAATCACTAACACCACCCATCAACAAAATACTTGTTCTCGGACATCATCTCTTATTATTCACACTTTTATGCTTTATCTTGTTGAACTTGGCGTCATGTAAACATCGGCATCGTTTTACAGTTCGTGGGTAGTTTTGTATTTTTACCCCACCGGTGTATAGACTTGTTGTTTATCACTTTTTGCATGTTTTTTCGCATACTAGTCATCAATAAGAGTACTCGTTGGAAACGATCGCATCAAAATTAAGGTATGGTGAATACCCACACACGTTATATTGTTAAAGTTTCAGGTTATAAGTAACTTAACATGGTACCTTGTCAATGACACTTCCATATTTCATCTTGTGGTACATGGCATTATGAATGCCTTATTGTTTTGTCATACAAGGATAGGTTTGTGTTTTCACCTTGCCACCGTGTACATTTCTAATTTCCCTCAATTCATTTGGTCAATCTCTAACAATATCAATCACAAACGTAAGTGTTGGTTAACATCATATCGTGAAATCCACATTTTCAAACTTTTTCTTGTTGACCACAACGCCTTTTATACCTCGACATAGATATCTACTTCAAGGAAAGTTTTCGCTTTTTATCCCCACCATCGTGAAGTCCTTGTTGGAGACAATAGACCTGCTTGGTTCGCTAATGATAATTAAAGTTTGCTGAAAACCCACAAACATCGTATAGTTAGAGTTACAACGATAATAAGCAACTGAACATCGTATCTTGTCACTCACACTTTCATATTCCACCTAGTTGAATATGCAATTATAAATGGCTTTATGTTGATTTCTCATATAAGGATAGATTCGTCTTTTTACACTACCACCATAAGGTTGGGTTTGTCGATGTCTTGTTGCTTAAATAATAGTGTCATCAACATTTTCACAATTGTTCTTGTTGACGACAATTTTGGTGTTTGTGAAATTGACATCATGAATACCTTATCATTGTTTTCTCACACAGGGGTATGTTTGTCTTTCTACCCCACCTCTGTGTAGCCAACTTATTTTTCTCATTTCACCTAGTCAATCACTAACTAGAGCGATCACCAAAAGATTTGTTCTCGAGCATCATCCCCTACCATGTAGGTTTCCGATTTCTCGTACTGAACATTGTCACTCACAGTTTCATATTTCATCTTGTTGAAGATGGCATTATGAATGTCTTGTCGTTTTCTCACATAAGGGTAGGTTTGTCATTCTACCCTGCCATCGTTTAGCTCACCTGTTTTTTTATTTCATAAGGCCAAGCTCTTATTGTAGCCATGACCAAAGTACTAGTCGTTGAACATCTTATCTTGTGATTCACGCTTCTACACGATCTTGCTGAACACGAAAACATGTATGCATCAACAGACATATCTATTTCAAGGGTGGTTTTATCTTCTTATACCTCCACTCTGTAGTCGTGGTATTTATATCTTTTCGCAGACCCTTTTGTCTTGCAACTTATTATAAGAGTACTTGTTGGAGTCGAAAGTCACACTCAATTCGCATTACCAAATTAAAGTATGCTCAAAACCCACATGGTTTATGTTGTTAGTGTTTCATTGATTAAAACTAACAGAACATTGTGTCTTGTCACAAACTTTCAGATTTTGTCAACAGAATATCGTGTCTTGTCACACAATTTCACATTCCGTCTTGTTGAAGATGACATCATGAATACCCTATTATTGTTTTCTCACACATGGATACCTTTGTTATTCTATCACGCCTTCGAGTATCCACCTTATTTCTCTCGTTTCGCCTGATCAATCACCAACAACAGCCATCACCATAATGATTGTTTTCGAACACCATCTCTTATCACTCACACTTTTACGCTTTATCTTGTTGAAAATGATGACACGCAATACATGTTGCCTTGTTATTGTGTTGTCACATCGGGATATGTTTGTCTTCTTACCAAACCAACATGTAGCTTTCCAATTTCTCTAATTTCATCGGGTCAATCTCTAACAATATCCAACAACCATGTAATTGTTGTTTAACATTATATTGTGTCATCAACATTTTCAAACTGGTTCTTACTGACCACAACACCATGTATACATCGAAATAAAAATCTACTTTTGGGGTAGTTTTGTCTTTTTACGCAAACCATCATGTAGTCCTTGTTGGAGACGAGAGACCCTAGAGGTTCGCTAATGATAATTAAAATTCGGTGAAAACCCACAAACATTATATAGTTAATGTGTTTGGCAATAATAACTAATTGAACGTCCTATCTTGACACTCACAACTTCATATTCCAACATGTTAAGATAGAATTATGAAAGTCTTATTGTTGTTTTCTCACGTAAGGATAGGTTTGTCTTTATACCCTGCCATCGTGTCGATCTTTTATTTTTCATATGGCCATCCTCTTATTGTAGTCATCACGAGAGTACTAAGTGTTGAACATCATACCATGTGATTCATACTTCAATATGATCTTGTTGAATACAACACCATGTATACATCAGCATAGATATCTATTTTAAAGGTAGCTTTGTCTTCCTACCCCTCCACTTTGTAGTCGTCGTATTTATATCTTTCTGCAGACCCTTTTCTCATGAAACGTATTACAAAAGTACTTGTTGAAATCGAAAGTCCAACTCAATTCGCACTACCCGAATAAAGTATGCTCAAAACTCATGGTTATTTTGATAGAGTTGCATTGATTATAACAAACAGAACATTATTTCTTGTTACACACAATTTCACATTCCATTAACAGAACATCGTGTCTGGTCACACACAATTTAATATTTTGTCTTGTTAAAGATAACATCATGAATACCCTATCATTGTTTTCTCACAAAAGAGTAGGTTTGTCTTTCAACCCCGCCTTCGTGTAGCCACCTTATTTCTCTCATTTCGCCTGATTAATCACTAACAGCAGCCATCACCATAATACGTGTTCTTGAACATCATCTCCTACCATTCACACTTTTACGCTTTATCTTGTTAAACATGGCGCCATATAAACAAGAGCATCCTTTTTCAGTTCGGGGTAGTTTTATGTTTTTACCCCACCGGTGTGTAGACTTGCTATTTATCACTTTTTGCATAATAGCCATCAATAAAAGTACTCATAAAAAATGATCGCATCAAAATTAAAGTATAGTGAATACACACATGGGTTATATTGCTAAAGTTTCAAGTAATAGGTAATCGTACCTTGTCAATGACACTTCTATATTTCATCTTGCTTTACATGGGATTATGAATGCCTTTCTTATTGTTTTGTCATACAAGGACAGATTTGTCTTTTTACCCTACCACCAGGTACTTTTCCAATTTCTATCATTTCATCTGATAAATTTATAACAGTATTCATCACCAACGTACGTGTTGCTTAACATCATATTGTGTCATCCAAATTTTAAAACTTGTTCTTGTTGACCACAATGTCGTGTATACATCGAAATAGATATCTACTTGGGGGTAGTTTTGTCTTTTTTACCCTCACTATTGTGAAGTCCTTGTTGGAGATGATAGACCCGCTTAGTTCGCTAATGATAATTAAAATTTGGTGAAAACCCACAAACAAGGTTTGGTTAGAGTTAGAAGGATACTAAGTAATTGAACATCGTATCTTATCACACAATTTCATATTCCATCTGGTTGAAGATGGCACTATGAATGACTTGTTATTTTTTCAAGTGGTGATAGGTTTGTCGTTTACACCACCACCATAAGAGTAGGATTGTCTTTCTACACCACCAATGTTCTTTTTGGTTAATATTATATTGTGTCATCAACATTTTCAAACTTGTTCTTGTCATCACGAAAATACTTGTTCTTGAACATCATCTCCTATCATTCACACTTTTACGCTTTATCTTGTTAAACATTGCGTCATATAAACATCGACATCCTTTTTGAGTTTGGATGTAGTTTTATGTTTTTACCCCATCGGTGTGTACACTTGCTATATATCGCTTTTGCATACTAGCCATCAATAAAAGTACTCCGTGGAAACGATCACATCAAAATTAAAATATGGTGAATACCCACATGCGTTATATTGTTAAAGTTTCAAGTTATAGTTAACTGAACGTCGTACCTTGTCAATCACACTTCCACATTTCATCTTGTTGTAGATGAGATTATGAATGCCTTTCTTATTGTTTTGTCATACATGGATAGGTTTGTCTTTTTACCCTGCCATCGTGTACTTTTCCAATTTCTCTTATTTCATCTGATCAATCTCTAACAATATTCATCACCAACGTATGTGTTGCTTAACATCATATTGTGTCATCCACATTTTCAAACATCTTGTTGACCGCAATGCCTGGTATACATCAAAATAAATATCTACTTGAGGGGTAGTTTTGTCTTTTTACCCTCACTATTGTGAAGTCCTTGTTGGAGACGATAGACTCGCTTAGTTCCCTAATGATAATTAAAAATTGGAGAAAACCCACAAACATCGTTTAGTTAGATTTACAAGGATAATAAGTAATTGAACATCGTATCTTGTCACACATTTTCATATTCCATCTGGTTGAAGATGGCACTATAAATGCCTTGTTATTTTTTCAAGTGAAGATAGGTTTGTCTTTTACACCACCACCATAAGGATAGGATTGTCTTTCTACACGACCAATGTTCTTGTTGGTTAATATTATATTGTGCCATCAACATTTTCAAACTTGTTCTTGTTGACCACAACAACATGTAAACATCGTCATAGAAATCATATTCAGGTGTAGTTTTGTCTTTTTACCCAGACCATCATATAGTCCTTGTCGACGACTAGACATCGGCTAGGTTCGCTAATGATAATTAAAGTTTAGTTAAAACTTACAAACATTATATAGTTAAAGTTTCAAGGACAATAACTAAATGAACATCGTAGCTTGTCACACACAGTTTTATAATCCATCTTGTTGAAGATGGCATTATGAATGTCTTGTTGTTTTCTCACGTAAAGGTTATGCTTGTCTTTCTACCCTGCAATCGTGTAGCCACCTTATTTCTCTCATTCTGCCCGATCAATCACCATCAACAGCCATCACCAAAATGCTTATTCTCGAATATCATCTTCTATCATTCACACTTTTAAGCTTTACCTTATTGAACATGGCGTCATGTAAACCAGCATCAGTTTTCTGTTCTGGGTTAATTTTCCGTTTTAATCACACCAATGTGTGGACTTGCTATTTATTACTTTTCGCATGTTTTTCGCATACTAGACGTCAATAAAAGTAGTCGTTGGAAACGATCGCATCAAAATTAAAGTATGGTGAATACCCACATGGGTTATGTTGTTAGCATTTCATTGATTATAACTAAAAGAACATTGTGTCTCGTCACACAATTTTACATTCAATCAACAGAACATCGTGTCTTATCACACACTCTTTCATATTCCGTCTTGCTGAAATGACATCATGAATACCCTACAATTGTTTTCTCACATAGAGGTACGTTTGTCTTTCTATCCGCCTTCGTGTAGCCACCTTATTTTTTAATTACAACTGGTCAATCACCAACAGCAGCAAGCACCAAAATACTTGTTCTCGAACATCATCTCCTATCGTTCACACTTTTATGTTTTATATTGTTGAACATGGCGTCATATAAACATCAATATCCCTTTTAGGTTCAGGGATGGTTTTGTGTTTTTACCTCACCGATACGTAGATTTGTTACTTATTACTTTTCGTATGTTTTTTTCACAAACTAACCATCAACAAAAGTACTGGTTGGAAACGATTGCAAAAAAAATTAAAGTATGGCGAATACCCACATGTGTTATATTGTTAGAGTTTCAAGTTATTGGTAACTGAACATCGTACCTGGTCAATGACACTTCCACATTTCTTCTTGTTGTACATAGAATTATGAATAACTTTCTTATTGTTATGTCATACAGGGATAGGTTTGTCTTTTCACCCTACCACCGTATGCTTTTCCAATTTCTCTCATTTTATTTGATCAATCTCTAACAATATTCATCACCAACATACGTCTTGCTTAACATCACATCGTGTCATCCACATTTTCAAACTTGTTCTTGTTGACCATAATATGTTATATACATCGAAATAGATATCTACTTGAGGGGTACTTTTGTCTTTTTACCTTCACTATCATGAAGTCCTTGTTGGAGACAATAGACCCGCTTAGTTCGCTAATGATAATTAAAATTTGGTGAAAACCCACAAACATCATTTAGTTGGAGTTACAAGGATAATAAGTAATTGAACATCGTATCTTGCCACACATTTTCATATTTCATCTCATTGAAGACGGCACTAAGAAGGACTTGTTATTTTTTCATGTAACGATGGGTTAGTCTTTTTACACCACGACCATAAGGGTAGGTTTGTCTTTCTACACCACCAATCTTCTTGCTGGTTAATATCATATTGTGTCGTCCACATTTTCAAACATGTTGTTGACCATAACACCATGTATACATCGACATAGAAATCAAATTCAGGGGTAGTGTTGTCTTTTTACTCCGACAATCGTATAGTCCTTATTGGAGACGAGAGACCCACTAGGTTCGCTAATAATAATTAAAGTTTAGTGAAAGTCCACAAATATTATATAGTTAAAGTTTTTAGGACAATAACTAAATGAACATCGTAGCTAGCCACTCAGTTTCATATTTCATCTTGTTGAAGATGGCATTATGAATGTCTTGTTGTTTTCTCACGAAAGGGTATGTTTGTCTTTCTACCTAGCCATCGTGTAGCTATCTTATTTTTCTTATTTCATATGTACAAACTCTTATTGCAGCTATCACGAGAGTACTAGTTGTTAAACATCTTATCTTGTGATTTACACTTCCACACGATCTTGTTGAACCCGACACCATCTATGCATCAAAATACATATTTATTTCACGGGTAGTTTTGTCTTCCTGCCCCAAAACTTTGTAGTCATTGTATTTATATTTTTTGGCAGACCCTTTTCTCATGCAACTTATAATAAAAGTACTTGTTGGAGTCGAAAATCAAAACTCAATATGCATTACCAAATTAAAATATCCTCAAAACCCACATATTATGTTGTTAGAGTTTCATTAATTATAACTACCAGAACATTGTCTTGTCATACACAATTTCACATTCCGTCAACAGAACATTGTGTTTTCTCACACAATTTCACATTTTGTCTTGTTGAAGATGACATCATGAATACCCTATCATTGTTTTCTGACACAGGGCTACAGTTGTCTTACTACCCCGCCTTCATGTAGATGCCTTATTTCTCTCATTCCGCCTAGTCAATCACGAACAACAACCATCACCAAAATATTTGTTCTCGAACATCAATTCCCATCATTCACACTTTTACGCTTTATCTTGTTGAACATGGCGTCACCCAATAATTGTTGTCTTGTTAAAAGTACTTGTCATACCGGGATAGGTTTGTCTTCTTACCCTGCCAACGTGTAGCTTTCCAATTTCTCTCATTTCATCATGTCGATCTCTAACAATATCCATCAACCACGGAATTGTAGCTTAACATTATATCATGTCATCCACATTTCAAACTTGTTCTTATTGACCACAACACCGTGTATACATCAACATATAAATCAAATTCAGGAGTACTTTTGTCTTTTTACTGCAACCATCGTATAGTCCGTGTTGGAGACAAGAGACCCGCTAAGTTCGCTAATGATAATTAAAGTTTAGTGAAAACCCACAAACATTATATAGATAAAGTGTTAAGGACAATAACTACTTGAGCATCAAATAAACATCAGCATCATTTTTCAGTTCGGGGGTAGTTTTGTGTTTTTACCCCACCGATGTGTAGACTTGCTATTTATTACTTTTCGCATGTTTTTTCGCATACTAGCCATCAATAAGAGTACTCGTTGAAAACGATCGCATCAAAATTAAGGTATGGTTAATACCCACATGGGATATTTTTCTCATTTTGTACGATAAATCTTTAAAAATGGCTATCACCAACATAGTTGTTGTTGAACATCATATTGTGTCATTCACACCTTCGCGCATGTTCTAATTGAACACAACACAGTGTACACACCGACATAGTTTTGTATCTCATGGGTAGTTTTCTTTTTTTACCCCATAATTGTATAGTTGTACTACTTATAAAAGTACTTGTTGGATGAGGGGCAAAGAAAACACAATTAGTATTCTTAGAAATACTAAACAATGACTAAACATCAGTCAAAATCAAATTGCAGCCCTTTTAGATTCAGTGTAATAAATTGTATTGTTAACATTTCCAATAATCTTCTTTAGGAAACAAAGAATTGCAGTTTAACCATCCGCCTTGCCTCCATCACTTCTGACCCATAACAATCATTAACCGTAATGATATGATATTCTTCTACTCCAAATTGTCTTTATATCGGGCTAGAAAATATTTGATCAATAGATACCTATTGTTAAAAACAACTACATAATATTCTTCTACTCCAAGTAGTCCTTATATGGGGCTTGAAAATATCCAATCTACACAAATCCCTGCCTCAGACTAACAAAAACTTCCTACATCATGCACATGCTTTACTAGAATTGGAATTGGGGTACTGTGCAGATAGTCAAGGGCAACTAAAGATGACCTGCATGACCCTGGAGTATGAGTTGTAGCTGGCGTACGTGCATGGTATGTGGTGTTATGTATGTTTTGCTCTGTGCATAAGATCAACTTGCATTATATTTGAAATTTGATACTTTGGCAGCAACCAATCCTTGATAAAATGCACAACATATAAATCAGGAAAAAGCACCTTCTTTTTAACAAAGAAGTAAGCTTAACTGTCATGAGCTGCGTATTTTACACGCTCATACAACTTCAGTTTCTTGGAAATGCCCAAGCATGTGTATTCTCATAGCAGGCAGAAAAATATTCTGTGCACATAATGACCGGGCATCTCAGACATAATCAGCCAACTCAGCAACCACTAACCATGCAATCAAAATGATAACGTATAACCTGGTTTAGAGCAGGTCAAGCACAGAGCCAATTCAGACTGATCAAGCCTTAAGGCTACACACTCTTGCACGTAAAGCTACCAGATAAAAGGTACTTTGATTTGCTTTCTCAAACAGGCTTGCCAAATGGACATGCACCAGACACTATTATAACAGATAATACCATGAGAATGGTAAAGACTAACATGATTTATTTGTGATGTTGGGTGCAAATCACAAGTGTACCACTTTTTTAATGCAAACCGTGCCCCTTTTTTTTCTTTTGATGGCCAAGCTGGACCCTTCAGCTGATAGCAGTTTTACTGACCATGATATCACATTCAATCCAATAAATATCATTCTTAGTATAGATAAATAGAACATTTGATAAAGGCACTCATAATAGTGTAATAAAATGAAGTTAGACAATGATGTGTTAAACACTAGGTAGAGAATTTGATCTCCAATGACCAAAATTTTCAGAAAAAAAACCTGATAAGCTTTCCTGTTTAAGAAAATCAAGCTTAAGAGGCAAGGGTAAACTATAAACAACCCAATAAAATCATGTTAAACATAGATTGAATGAAAAGATTCCAATAGCATGCATGTGAATAAGCAATTCTGCAGAACCCAGAAAATTATAATTCAAAAAGGAAACTAATTTTGAGTTTCACTGACATACCAACTGGTGCTAATAAGGAATAGTGTGAAACTTACGACCATTTCGGCATGCATTTCACAACCTAGTTGTCATATTGTATGACTGCATAAAGATCGCTTGTTCCTGGAAATTTTGTATCAGTAAGTGGCATTATTTTCAAAATGGAACATTACTGGAACTGCCAATGAGTGTAAAAAATGCATTTGTTAGAAACTATTTTCACATGATAGCTTTTTCTTGAGAAAAAACATTATATAGCCCAGAGCCACCCAGAATTTCCATATAAATTGGTCAAAAAGACTGTGACCAAAAAGCCTCACCCAAACAGTGTTAATGGCTTATTCTTCTCTAATGATCAAGAGATGAACCAGAATTTACAAACCCATATTTCAATCTCACATGGCTAAAATGCCTAGGGTTAGCTAACCACACCAAACAAGGATTCAGACAAAAATACAAAAAAGATAATAAAGATAATGGCACATACATACATACGTGGATACATACATGCATACATACACATATATACATATATATACAAACTCCACATGAGGCCATGATAAAAAGAAACGAGCATCTCATCTTCATGACCATGCAAAGGTGTCTGAGTGCCTTACTGAAGTTACCCTAGATGGCAAAGATTCCTTTTCATCTTCTATCACTCCATCCAAAGTGATTTTCTATGTCCAAAGACCGAGTAGGTGTTAATGTGCATTGTGGTAGATAATTCTATTTGTTTGGGATATCAAAATGCAGATGTTGACCCAGGTTAACTAGAAGGGACCACTGTCTAGTTTGTCAGGATCATCGGGTTTCACAACAGTTTTAACACTTCTCATCCAATATTCACTCAAATTACTAACGCAATCATATTGGTCAACTCAAAATCAGTTTCAACATAAAAGAAAGATGGAAAACGTTTTAGACCAGTCTACATTCTCCAAATCCATTAGGCAGCAAACTCAGATTCAACAAAATGAATCAATAAAGATAAAAGAGAAAAGGAACCGACCTAAGGATCCATGGCAGGCAAATCCACACCCTTCTTCAAATTGATAAATAGCTGCCCATCATAAACGTCACGAAAGAACTGCCTGGTCAGATAAATATTTTGAAGGGTTAGAATCGACAAACAAGAAAGCATCCAAGACTATCTTAACAACTAAATGAATTTACAAAAGCGTGTCAACTTCACAGACAACACATACATCACTTAACCCAGAACTTCTTTGAAGAGAACATGCAAAATCTAAAACACAAAGAACCCTACAATTCACCAATGGAAACAACCTCGCTTGAGTACAAATCATTCCAAAAGAAGATGACACAATAGATCATGAATTTCCTACACGAATTTGACTACAATCAAGAAAGGCGTTTGGGGGTGCGTATGCTAAAAACAAATGGATCGGGAAAAAAGAAAATAGCAAACGATCAAACCGTCTTACTCGGAGAGATACACCGTCTGGCACTCCGCTACGGCACTCCGCTGCACCAATCTCACGCGTCCCCGCGTTCTCCTGCCTCAACTTGGCACCAATCTCATGCGTCCCCGTGTCCTCCTGCCTCAACGAGCAAGAAACCACGCTGAGATCAAAACCATCGCACACTAGATCCACAAAAACCAAAACCGGAGTAAGAAAAAATGAAAATCGAAATAAAAAGGCAGGCAAACGCAGCTAAACTCATAAGCGGGCTCGTGTACGCTCAGAAGGCGAACCCAGAGAGAACGACGAAGATGTTGAGATCAAACGGGACGCGATCGACCTCCCTCTCTGCACATTCCCAGGAATCCTCCGTCCGATCGGGTTCCTTTCGCAAGAAGAAACACACCACGCATCTCCGCAGCCTAGAACTCGCGTACAACGAAGGAGATCTCGAGACGAATCGCCTCGATTCGACGATCATCGCCGAGCTCTGAGCGTGGAGAGGGGAGCGGAAGGGAAGCAGAAGCCTCGCGGGAACGGCGACGAGAGTCGGCAGACGACGAAGGACGCAGACGGCGAGATTAGGGCTTCGAATGGACCGAGAAACTCAGATCGTCTCTGGTTCTCAAGGGGAAAGGGGGAGGACGACGATGCGCTCAGCGGGAGCTTCCAGAGACGCCGATGTTCTGGTTCTTGTTCTTGGATTAGAGAGTGAAAGAGGTAACGTAACGAGTTTTAAATCTGGCTTGCGGATGGCGGGAGTACTTGCTTAATAAAGGCTTTTAATTGGGCGGAATTTATAATTTTGTCATTATCAAGAAAACCCGTAGGCGGTGCGTAATTGCGTATCGAATACGCTTTAGGTGTAAACTCTGGTGCGGGTATGGATCGAATGAAATCGGTACTAATGTCGGTTGAAGAAAGCCTTTTTTAGGCCTGTCTCAGACGGATCCAATCAGATTTGGATCGGATCAGGACAGAAAATAATGGTGCTGAGCATAGTGACTAAACGTTTTTTTGGGTAAATATCGGCAGCCACTTTCTCGTGATAAAAATCAACTTTTCTTCCTTACATTTTTTGAAAAAAAATGGTAATTTTTTTTACTTAAAAATTAAAAGCCAGTTTTTTTATTGCAAAGAATACGATATATGACAATTTTAGTTTATGGAGTTTTGATCATAAAATATTAGTCAGCCTCACAAATTTTTTATTGCATAATTAGTAATTTAGTTTTTTTCAAGTCATTTCGTACTGTACAATTCTTTGGTCGTGCGATCATTTACCTGCGGCAATCAGAAATGACACATGTTAAAGCTATTAAAATAATATTAAAAACTAATTTTAAGCATTCTTTTTATATTTATTTAAAATAGCCGATTCAGGCGTCAAGCATATCAATTTTATGCCGATAAGAATAAGCACTAGTATTGAACTCTTTACCCGTCCTGACCAATTGCTATTGAGCAACTACAATAAAATATTTTACCGTTAGAATAACAAAACAACCATCATGCTGAGCTCATTAGAAAAAAGTACTGGTTGAAGTTGATCGCATCAAAATTAAAGTACGGTGAATACCCACATACCTTATATTGTTAAAGTTACAAGTTGTAGGTATACCTTGTCAATGACACTTTCACATTTCATCTTGTTTTACATGGAATTATTAATGACTTTCTTATTCTTTTGTCGTACACGGATAGGTTTGTCTTTTTACCCTGCCACTGTGTACTTTTCAATTTCTCTCATTTTATCTAATCAATCTCAAACAATATTCATCACCAACATACATATTGCTTAACATCATTTAGTTAGAATTACAAGGATAATAAGTAATTGGACATCGTATCTTGTCACACATTTTCATATTTCATCTGGTTGAAAATGGCAGTCTGAACGACTTTTTATTTTTTCAAGTAATGATAGGTTTGTCTTTTACACCACCACCATATGGGTAGGATTGTCTTTCTACACTGTCAATGTTCTTGTTGGTTAATATTATATTGTGTCTTCCACATTTTCAAACTTGTTCTTGTTGACCACAACACCATTTATACATCGACTTAGAAATCATATTCAGGTATCGTCTTGTCTTTTTACCTAGACCATCATATAGTTCTTGTTGGAGAAGAGAGACCCGCTAGGTTTGCTAATGATAATTAAAGCTTAGTTAAAACCCACAAACATTATATAGTAAAAGTTTTAAGGACAATAACTAAATGAACATCGTATCTTGTCGCTCACGGTTTCATATTCCATCTTTTTGAAGATGGCATTATGAATGTCTTGTTGTTTTTTCATGTAAGGGTAGGTTTGTCTTTCTACACCAACATCGTGCAACCTCAAATTTTTCTTCTTTTATATAGACAAGTTGTTATTGTAGCCATCGCGAGAGTACTAACTGTTCAACATCTTATCTTGTGATTCATACTTCCACACCATTTTGTTGAACACGACACCATCTATGCATCAACATACATATTTTTTCATGGATAGTTTTGTCTTCCTACCCTAAAAATCTGTAGTTGTGCTATTTATATCTTTTTACACAACCATTTATCATGCAACTTATAATAAAAGTACTTGTTGGAGTCGAACGTCACTCAAATCGCATTACCAAATTAAATGTACTCAAATCCCACATGGGTTATGTTGTTAGAGTTTCATTAATTATAACTAACAGAACACTATGTCTTGTCACACACAATTTCACATTCCGTCAATAGAACATCATATCGTGTCACACACAATTTCAAATTTCGTTTTGTTCAAGATCACATCATGAATATCCTATCATTGTTTTCTCACATAGGGTTATGTTAGTCTTTCTACCCCGCCTTCGTCTAGCTACCTCATTTCTCTCTTTTCGCTCGGTCAATCACCAACCGCAGCTACCATCAAAATACATGTTCTCAAACATCATCTCATATCATTCACACTTTTACAATTTCTATTATTGAACATGGTGTCTTGTAAACCAGCATTCTTTTTCAGTTTCGGGATAGTTTTGTGTTTTTACCCCACCGATGTGTAGACTTGGTATTTATTGTTTTTCGCATATTAGACATCAATGAAACTACGCATTAGAAACGATCGCATCAAAATTAAAGTATGGTGAATACCCATGTGAGTTGTGTTATTAGAATTTCCTTAATTATAACTAACGAAACATTGTGCCTTGTCACGCACAATTTCACATTCTGTCAACAGAACATCATATCTTGTCACACACAATTTCACTTTCTATCTTGCTAAAGATGACATCATCAATACCCTATCATTGTTTTCTCACATAGGGGTATGTTTGCCTTTCTACCCCGCCTTCGTGTAACCACCTTATTTTTCTCATTTCACCTAGTCAAAAACCAACAAGATCCATCACCAAAATACTTGTTCTCGAACATCATCTCCTATCATTCACACTTTCACGCTTTATCTTGTTGAACATAGTGTCACGTAACATCAACATCCTTTTTTCGTTCGGGGGTGGTTTTGTGTTTTTACCCCACTTATGTGTACACTTGTTATTTATCACTTTTTGCATGTATTTTCACATACTTGCCATCAATAAAAGTACTCATTGGAAACGATCACATCAAAATTAAAGTATGGTGAATAAACACATGCATTATATTGTTAGAGTTTTAAGTTATATGTAACTGAACATCATACCTTGTCAATGACACTTCCACAATTCATCTTGTTGTACATGGGATTATGAATGTCTTTCCTAATGTTTTGTCATACAAGGATAAGTTTGCCTTTTTACACTGCCATCATATACTTTTCCAATTTCTCTCATTTAATCTAAGCAATCTCTAACAATATTCATCACCAACGTATATGTTGCTTAACATCATATCGTGTCATCCATATTTTTAAACTTGTTCTTGTTGACCACAATGCCTTATATACATTGAAATAGATATCTACTTGAGTGGTAGTTTTGTCTTTTTACCCTCACCATCATGAAGTCCTTGTTGGAGATGATAGACCTGCTTAGTTCGCTAATGACAATTAAAATTTGGTGAAAACCCACAAACATTGTTTGGTTAGAATTACAAGGATAATAAGTAATTGAACATCATCTCTTGTTCCACATTTTCATATTCCACGTGGTTGATAAAAGTGTTGTAAGATCGAGGCAACGAGCACTAGAGGGGGGTGAATAGTGCTTTTAAATAACGTCTTTAGAATTTTGAAGGATTTTGAGATTCGCAAAGCAATTACACAAAGAACACAAGAATTTATCCTGGTTCGGTCTTCCAGACCTACATCAAGTCTCAAAGCAAAACTCACTTGAGATTTTCACTATTAACCTTGTGTAATCACAAGAACAAACAGACAAAATTCGGTCTCACTTTCAGTAACAACCCTATTGAAAGCAAATAACTTCTTTAAACCAAGGAGTCCTTTCCTTTTACAGAAAAATATAAGTAAGCAAATTTACAATCAACTTACGAGTCTTTCTTATAAATGCAGATGAAATACAGTTGGCTTATGAGGTTGTTGAAATACGCACCTCACGAATTTGCTATCTCTCAAAGTAATTTGAGTGAAAAACTGGAGTGAAAATATCAAGTTTGTGAGAAAATGGATACTTGAATAAATAGGAGTGAAAAATAAAGAATTTGATCTTTGTAATTCAATATAATTCGATATGATTCCATGGTTTTTAATGTAGAATGCACTCATATTTATAGTTGAAAGATTTCATATGTTGAGGGTATGAATGGGTGTTAAAACAGTCACTTTTGAACGATCAATTCGTTTGAAAAATGAAAAGACATGCCTTTTAAAAGTTTCAGGAAAAACAACAAAATTAGTCGATTGGAATAGTAGCTAGTCGACTGAAATAAAAAATTAGCAGACTAACAGTTATCGTCAGTCGACTAATGTGTTTAACAGAGCCATTTGTAAATCTGAAGTTTGAAACTTAGTCGAGTAAAGAAAAAGTTAGTCGATTGATAATATCATCAATATACTGAAAAACCTTTCAGTCGACTGCTGCTAATTTTTTTTCTGAAAACAAACATTTTGTTCTTTCGACTGATAAAACCTTCAGTCGACTGAGACTAAATTTTCTAGAAAACAGACATTATGTCTGGTCGACTAAGAGTCAATTAGTCGACTAATTCAAAAAGTTGATGTTTTAGCTTAGAAAAATTTGACGCGAAAAAGTTGGTCGACTGGTGAGTCTGTTGGTCGACTAATAAACATAAAAAAATAAGTAAAGAGTTTCTAAAATGATTTTCATGAAGGGTTCTTTTAGAAAAAGTTTTTCTAAAGACTTTTTAGGTCAAATGCAATCGAAATATGCACTCTAGGTAAGGCTCTTACAAGATTCTAAGACATTTAATCAATTTTACATTTCCACACTAGTCTTCAAAGATTCTTTATTGAATTCTTCAATTATTGTCATCTTTCTTTATTGCTTTAGCTGAAATACAGTTGATTCACTTGTTCATCATCAAAACCTTTTACTTGAAGTATCATGTACGGCTTCATTGTCGTAACAATCACCCCCTTTTTTATGATGACAAACTAGTCAAATATGGAGCATTTAGATGTATAGATGAAGAATTTACTACCCCTATCAATATGATGCAAAACATAAGAAATCAGTACAATCAAAGTATATATATATCACATATTGATTGTTTTGCATTTCCATCATTACTTCATGCATTTCTATTTCTTTTTCATGAAATTGGTATCAAGTTCTTATGCAATTTTCAATGCTTTCTCATGCAATTTTCATGTTTGTCTTTTTCTCCCCCTTTATCATAATCAAAAGGAATAAGTGCAATCATAGCATAAGCAAAATGCAAACTCAAGTTCAAAATATTACAACCCATAAATTATCAAAGTTCATGAAAAGTAATGTTGTTTTATCAAAGCAAAAACATTAAACAAAGTTCAAGAAAAATGTTTGTCTTAAAAGTTTTCAAGTAAAACAAAATTTTCAAAAAAAAATTATGAGTCTAATAATGAGCAAATGCTTAGTTCTTCAGACATGACCAAAAGCCAAAATTCATCATCACAAGCCTCATTGATATTCTTTGGTTCTATTTTAGATATGAAAGCAATATTTGCAATATAATTTTTCAATTGCCTTCTAATTTGGACACCACTTTTCATTTCTCCAATAATCTGCTCATGTGGATGATTGAAAACTTCTTTTCAAACTGATGGAAGCGGAATATTTTCTTGAGAAGTGCTCTCTATCAAAGATTCTCCTTGAAGTATGACTTTTTCTTCTTCACTTAGAGGTACAACTTGCTCACAATTCTCATCAAATGCAATATGTAAAGATTATTCAATGCAAAATGTTCTTTTATTAAACACACGATATGCTTTGCTTCTAAAAGAATATCCAAGAAATATTGCTTCATCTGATTTTGAATCATTCTTATCAAGATTATCTTTGGTATTTAACAAGAAGCATTTACTACCAAAATTTTTGAAATATGAGATCTTTGGTATACGATTTATGTTTTATGTAAGAATAGTCAAATGAGAACACAGTTTAGAACATAACATGCTGTATTTACTGCTTCAGCCCAAAAGTATTTTGGTAAATTTTTATCTTGAAGCATGGTTCTAGCACATTCTTGCAAAGTTCTATTCTTTCTTTCAACAATTCCATTTTGTAGAGTTGCTCTAGGAAAAGCAAAGTTATGAGATATACCATGTAAATCACAAAACTTTAGAAAAGATTTATTTTCAAATTCACCACCATGATCACTACGAATTGTAATAATAGATGTAGATTTTTCATTTGCAATTCTTCTACAAAGTTTAGAAAATTCAGAAAAAATATCATTTTTGCTTTTTAGAAAAAATACCCAAGTAAATCGAGAATAATCATTGACTATTACAAAAACATACTTACTGCCATTCAAACTTTGAATTCTAGATGGTTCAAATAGATCTAAATGTAAAAGTTCAAGATGACGTTTTGTTGAAATTATATATTTTGCTTTGAAAGAACTCTTGATTTGTTTACCCATTTGGCAAGCAGCACATAAGTGGTCCTTTTTATATGGTATTCTAGGTAGGCCTCTAACAATATCATTCTTGGATAACTTAGAAATTAATTTAAAGTTAATGTGTCCAAGTCTCTTATGCCATAACCATTGAATTTCATTTAAAGCGATAAAACATTTTTCATTAAAAGTGGGTAACTCATATAGATAAAGTTTATATACATTATTCCTTCTTTTACCTTTAAAAATGATATTTTTAGATTGAAAATCAGAAATTAAGCATAAATCATGTTCAAAAGAAATGAGAAAACCTTGATCATATAATTGACTAATGGATAATAAATTATGCATTAAACCATCTACTAAAAGAACATTTTCTATCAAAGGAAATTTTGGATTACCAATGTTACAAATACCGATTACTTTTCCCTTGTTATTGTCACCAAAGGTGACGGTTCCTCCATCCTTACTTTGGAGGGTAAAAAATAAATGCGGCCTTCCAGTTATATGTTTGGAACAACTGCTATCCAAGATCCACTTTCTCCTTATTTTGTGTACCAACAACAAAACTGGAAGACAAAGCTTTTGACCCTTTTTTATTTTTGGGTCTATGAGCGTTAGTCTTAGGAACCCATATCCATTTGGATTTTTGTTTCCATTGAGAGTAAATATTCTTTTTATAAAATATTTAGCATTTATAAAGTAATCATGTCTAGGCTTATAAGTTTTATAAGTACCATGATTAGATGTATTTCTATTATGACTAGAAAATTGAGTTCTTTGAATCAATGATTGAGAATTTTGTCATTGATTCTTCACCATATAGTTTGGTCTATTTTGAGTATCAAAGAAGCTATATCCCAATCCGGTTTTGTTAACCGAGCATCTTTGAGAACCAAGAATTCTTGCTAGATTTTCTTGTCCATTAGTGAACTTGGTCACTATAGAAAGAAGTTCATTTGATTTTTCTTTTAGACTTGATATTTCTTTTTTTAAGACATTGGTTTTAATTCCAATTTCTTTTATCTCAGATGCTTGACAAGAGTTTTCCTTCTTGAGATCTTCTATCTCTTGAAGTAACACTTTGTTTTGAGATTTAAGAGTTGAATTTTTAGTTTTTAACTCTTTATTTTTAGAACTTAGACTCTTAAATTTAGCATATAAATCATTAAATGCTTCTAACAAATCATTATACTCAAATTGACTTACCGAGTTTTCTTGTACTACAAAGCACATGTTGGTGACTTTTTCATTTGATTCTTCATCTGAAGATGAGTCACTATCATCCCAACTTGCTTGAAATGCCTTTTTCTTCTTGAATTGATTTTTGAACTTGATTTTGAGAAGAAGACAATCTTTCTTGACGTGTCCTGCCTTTTTGCAGTTAAAGCACTTGACTTCATTAGGATTAGAAGAATCAGTTTTCTTTACCTTCCTTTGAAATATTTCATTTTTGATGAATCTTTTGAATTGCCTAGTGATGAGGGCAATATCTTCATCTTCTTTTGAATCTTCAGAGTCAGAAATATCCTTGAAAGCAAGAGATTTCTTCTTGAGTTCTTCTTCTTGTCTATCATGGAGTTGAACTTCATATGCCATTAAGTTACCAACCAAATCTTCAAGAGAAAGGGTATTTAATTCATTTGCTTTCTCTATTGGTGTGGTTTTTCTCTCCCATTTGGGAGTTAAACACCTTAAGATTTTTCTAACTAAATCTACTTGCGAATATTCTTTTCTAAGGGATTTTAGAGTGTTAGTAATATTAATCATTCTTGTTACCATGTCCGATATAGACTCATTTTGCTTCATTTTAAACAATTCAAATTTATGAACTAAAGAAGCAATCTTAGATTCATTTACCTTTGACGTATCTTCATGAGTAACGAGAACAGTATGCCAAATTTTATTTGCTGCAGAACATTAAGAGATGCAATTGAACTCTACCTTGTCCACTGCACAATACAATGCATTCATAGCTTTGGCATTGAGTGAAGCAGTGTTCTTTTCTTTATCGGTCCAAAGGCTGAAATCAGTTGATAGTGTTTGGTATTTTTCTGAAATAACTATCCAAATTTTGAGATCCATGAATTGTAGGAATATTGTCATTCTTACTTTCCAATATTCGCAGTTTGTTACGTCGAAGAGAAGAGGACGAACAAAGGAGCATCATTCTTTGTGCTGAGATGATGTTGTTGCCATGCTAGATGATTGTAAGATCAAAATATAGCAAACTTGCTCTGATACCAAATGAAAGTGTTGTAAGATTGAGGCAACGAGCACTAGAGGGGGGTGAATAGTGTATTTAAATAACGTCTTTAAAATTTTGAAGGATTTTGAGATTCGCAAAGCAATCACACAAAAACACAAGAATTTATCCTGGTTCGGTCTTCTAGACCAATATCCAGTCCCCAAGCAAAACCCGCTTGAGATTTCCACTATCAACCTTGTGTAATCACAAGAACATACAGATCAAATTCGGTCTCACTTTCAGTAACAACCATACTGAAAGCAAACAACTCCTTTAAACCAAGGAGCCATTTCCTTTTACAGAAAAATATAAGCAAACTTACAATCAACCTATGAGCCTTTCTTATAAAATGCAATTGGCTTCGGAGGTTGTTGAAATACTCAACTCATGAATTCACTATCTCTCAAATGAATTTGAGTGAAAAACTGGAGTAAAAATATCAAGTGAGTGAGAAAATGAATACTTAAATGAATAGGAATGAAAAGCAAAGAATTCAATCTTTGTAATTCAATGTAATTCGATATGATTCAATGCTTTTGAGTGTAGAATATACTCATATTTATAGTTGAAAGATTTTATACGTTGAGGGTATGAAGGGGTGTCAAAACAATCACTTTTGAATGATCAATTCGTTTGAAAAATGAAAAGACATGTCTTTTAAAAGTTTCAGGAAAAACAACAAAATTAGTCGACTGAAATAAAAAATTAGCAGACTGACAGTTATCGTTAGTCAACTAATGTGTTTAACGGAGCCATTTGAAAATCTGAAGTTTGAAACTTAGTCCACTAAAGAAAAGTTAGTCGACTGATAATAACATCAGTAGACTGAAAAACCTTTCAGTCGACTGCTGCTAAATTTTTTTTCTGAAAACAAACATTCTATCTGGTTGTTTTACCATGTAAGGGTAGGTTTGTCTTTCTACCCCACCATCGTATAACTCTCTTATTTTACTTATTTCATATGGACAAGCTCTTATTGTAGCCATCACGAGAGTATTAGTTGTTGAACGTCTTATCTTCTAATTCACACTTCCACACCATGTTATTGAACACAACACCATCTATGCATCAACATATATATTTATTTTAAGGGTAGTTTTGTCTTCCTACCCAAAATTCTGTAGTCGTGGTATTTATATCTTTTCTCAGACCCTTTCCTTATGCAACTTATAATAAAAGTACTTCATCGGGTCGAAAACCACACTCAATTTGCATTACCAAATTAAAATATTCTCAAAACCCACGTGTTATGTTGTTAGAGTTCAAGTAATAACAAATACAGAAAAATGTCTTGTCATACATAATTTCACATTCCATCAACAAAACACTGTCTTGTCACACACAAATTTCACATTTCGTCTTGTTGAAGATGATATCATGAATACCCTATCATTGTTTTCTCACACAAGACTACGTTTGTCTTTCGATCCCACCTTCGTGTAGATATCTTATTTCTCTTATTTCGCTCGGTTAATCACTAACAACAGCCATCACCAAAATACTTGTTCTCGAACATCAACTCCTATCATTCACACTTTTACGCTTTATCTTGTTGAACATGGAGTCACCCAATAATTGTTGCCTTGCTATTGTTTTGTCATACCGGGATAGGTTTGTCTTCTTACCCTACCAACAAGTAGCTTTTCAATTTCTCTCATTCATTAAGTCAATCTTTAACAATATCTAACAACCACGGAATTGTTGCTAAACATTATATCATGTCATCCACATTTTCAAACTTGTTCTTATTGACCACTACACCATGTATACATCGACATATAAATCAAATTCAGGGGTACTTTTATCTTTTATCCCGACCATTGTATAGTCCTAGTTGGAGACGGGAGACCCGCTAGATTTGCGAATGATAATTAAAGTTTAGTAAGAACCCACAAACATTATATAGTTAAAGTGTTAATGATAATAACTAATTGAACATCTTATCTTGACACTCACAGTTTCATAATCCATATGGTTGAAGGTAGAATTAGATATGTTTTGTTGTTTTCTCACGTAAGCGTAGGTTTGTCTTTCTACCCCGCCATCGTGTAGCTCTCTTATTTTTTTTATTTCATATGGTCAAGGTCTTATTGTAGACATGACCAATGAAATAGTTGTTGAACATCCTATCGAGTGATTCACACTTCCTGACAATCTTGTTGAACACGACACCAATTATACATCAACAAAAACATATGTATTTCAGAGGTAGTTTTGTCTTTCCATCCTTCCATTGTGTCATCGTGGTATTTATATCTTTTAGCAGACCCTTTTATCATGCAACTTATTATAAAAGTACTTTTGGAGTCAAAAGCCCCACTCAATTCGCACTACCAGATTAAAGTATACTCAAAACACACATGAGTTACGTTGTTAGAGTTTCATTGACTATAACAAACAAAACATTGTGTCTTGTCATACACAATTTTACATTCTGTCAATGGAACATCCTGACTAGTCACACACAATTTTACATTTTGTCTTGTTGAAGATGACATCATGAATACCCTATCATTATTTTCTCACAAAGGGGTATGTTTGTTTTTCTACTCTGCCTTCGTATAACCAACTTATTTCTCTCATTTCGGCTGATCAACCATCAACATCATTCATCAAACATCATCTTCTACTATTCACACTTGTACGTTTTATCTTGTTGAACATGATGTCAAATAAACATCAACAACCTTTTTCAGTTTGAAGGTAGTTTTGTGTTTTTACCCCACCGATTCGTAGACTTGATATTTATTACTATTCGTCCGGTTAGTTACCTGCGGATACACCAAACGGGTAACATCCCTGAGGTCAAGTTTGGTTCACAAGGTAGATTAGCACAATTTGTATTTTATTACTGGATTTAAAACTTAGCCCTCGACCGAAACAACTTTCAAAACATTAGACCCCCCATCTAATGTCGGGGACACCAGAGACCACTCATCCACAAATATCACTTTTCTTGGTATACCAAAACAACAGTTGTATCTACACATCGCCTCCAGACAAAGTGATAGACTCTTCCTAAAACCGTGGACAAGAGAAAGAACCTCAATATCGGGTTCAAGAGCAACAACAATGCCCACTGAGTTTTTTGTATCCTCGTCGTTTCCCCAAAACCGCAACTCCAAGAGTCCTGTACTTCGAACGAGACATGTTAGAAAGTACATTACAAAATTTCAGGGCATAATTTTTGACTTTGTACCATCCACTTAATTATATTGGGAATCCAGAGATAGTGACAATTTCTAGTTTGGCTACTATCACGGTGATGTACTACTTTGGTGAATCTTAGGTTATGATACATAACTTTCTTTGTATTATCGAAAAGAAATTTGATGAGAGAAAACCATGGGTCAAACCCGAACTCTACTTTTTCTCCCCCTCAAAATTTCCATCTCACCTAATCAATGATGTTGCTGTCGTTGTGAAGAGAGACCCAATTTGATACAGAGTTTAGATATTTGGGTTGGATAAGTTGGACTCATGTTACGGATTCCCAAGCCTCCTCATTCATGTGGCTTGCAGACTTTTTCCCAACACTCATAAAAATTGAATCTTGACTGCCTGTCTAGCGGGTAAGGCCTCACCCCATTACAACTCCCCTAGGGGTCTCTCTCTGTTTTATCTTTTGGCAGTATCTTCAAAATATCATCAAAATTTGCCACCATGATATGAATATGACCCAACTTTTAAACTTGTACTTGATCATATATACCAACTTAGGTTGTGTTAAATTGAATCAACCAATTGGGTTCATGAGTCAGGTTGGTTTTCTAACTGCCCTCCTCGTGAACATCAATAGAAGTAGCTGGATTGAATATGAAAGCAAAATATCAAGCAACAATTTCTCTCTACCATTTGCACCAAATTCGGGTTTGTTTTGGAATACCAAAAATGAAAGCTTTTATAAAAAAGGTTCCCACAACAAGGAGACCCACTGATAGCTCCTGCCAACCACGCGGAGCTGACAACTCCTACAAACCACGCGGAGCGCCCGTTGGTCCATATTGACAACTTAACACATGTTAGCAATCAAAAACCTATATTTTTTAACATAGATATTTGCCTTTTGTTTGTCTATTTGTGTTTCCTTTTTTTGCATGGTGGTGGCAATTGGGCATCATGCATGAGGGATTCTTGCACTCATTGGTAGTTAACGAACAAGACCAAGAGTGTTTAATATTTAAAACCCTAATCAACATAAGGGTATTTTTTACTTTAGCTAAGCCGCCTCATCAAGTAACTTGAGATAATTTGTTTTTAAAAGTTGGGCAAAGCAGAGAGAAATTATCCTTTTATTAAGAAAAAAAAGTTGCAATCTCCGAGACCCGACCTTTTATCCATTTTTTTCCCACGCATTTAACAGGTTTTAATATTTAAAACATATGGGTATTTTTTTGTTTTAGTTAAGCCGCCTCATCAAGTAACTTGAGATAATTTCTATTTAAAAGTAGGGCAAATCCGAGAGAAATTATCCTCTTAGTAAGAAAAAAAGGTTGGAATCTCCAAGATCCGACCTTTTATCCATTTTCTCCCCACGCATTAAACAGGTCTTCTCGAGATTCTTCCGATGAAAGAGCATTTTTTCAAAATCTCAAGATATTTTCTCTCGTCAACATTTTCCCGAGAACCAGGTTTGTGACTTTGCACATACATATGGCAAGTAAAGCTGGAATTTCTCATAGTTTTATTGGACTACTGGTTAAGTTTTGATCTGGGTAGACCAGGTTCTCACACAATTGAGGATTCTTTAAGCTAAAGATAAAAAACCAGTGGAATACAAACCTATTGGCTTTGCGACGTGCTCTTTTCTATTCTAGCTAAATTACGAGCTATTTGATTTCAACTATAGTTAAATTTTTGTACATCAAATTTTTTGCAACTATACAAAAAAAATTTCTCATACCTAGAGGAATGTCAAGGCCTTGGCTTCTTCCAGGTTGGAATCATTTTTTTTTCTTTTGAAAATCTGAGTTCCAACTCAGGTCTTCTTTAATTTATTTTCTTTTAAAGATCTGGGTTCCGACTCGGACTTCTTTTTGGATCCAATGCCTGTATTGGACCAATCGTTGCTTTGGAGATTCAAGTTCCAAAACTGGGGTTTTTCTTGTATCTTTTCTTTTAAAGATCCGAGTTCTGACTCGGGTCTCCTTTTTATCTTCGATTTTTGAAGCTCCGAGTTTCGACTCAAACTTTCTTTTGGATCCAATGCTTGTATTGTACCAATCGTTGCTTTTGAAATTCGAGTTCCAAAACTTGGGTTTTCCTTCTATCTTTTCTTTTAAAGATCCGAGTTCCGACTCAGGTCTCCTTCTATCTTCTATTTTTGAAGCTCTGAGTTCCGACTCGAACTTCCTTTTGGATTCAATGCTAGTGTTGGACCAATCGTTTCTTTGAAAATTCGAGTTCTGAACTTGAGTTTTCCTTTTTTATCTTTTCGTTTGAAATTTCGGGTTCCGACTCAGACTTCTTTTTGGATCTGATGCTCATGTTGGACCAATCGTTTCTTTGAGAATTCGAGTTCTAAACTCGGGTTTTCCTTTTTATCTTTTCGTTTGAAGTTTCGAGTTTCAACTCGAACTTCCTTTTGGATCCAATGCTCGTGTTGGACCAATCATTTCTTTGGAAACTCGAGTTTCGAACTTAGGTTTTCCTTTCAAATTTCTTATGTTGGAGTTTCGAGTTTCGAGTCTGACTACGCCATTAGATCCAATGCTCAAGTTGGACTAATTTTTCTTTTGAAGATCAAGGTTTTGACTCGGGCTTTTCATTCTCTCTCAGGTTAAGGGATAAACCTGAACCTCATCCTTTGAGGTATTTCTTACCCCCTTTAGGATAAAGGATAATCCTGATACCCCGACAATCATGTCCCACCATTGTTTTTTCTGAAACGACTGCATTCTGCATAAATGTGGCTAAATGAGCCTTTTGATTGCCTGTTCCGTCAAATTTGATGTTCAATTTTTTTTTGTTTTCCTTTTTCTCTTTCCTTTCTAGCCTCTTTTCCCTTTTTGAAGGAAAAATAGAAGATAGAAAAGAAGAGTGAAGAGAAAAGAAAGAACGAAGAGAGAAACTCTTTTGCAAGGTCTCACCTGACCTTTATTTGAAAATATTTTGAAATTAACTCGCCTCCATTTTGAAATATTTGCAGAAAAATGATACTGAGACGGGATTCACTCGTCGGTATGAGGTTCAATCATTCTTGGCGCCTTTACCAGGGGTAATTGAACCAAGGATCGAATAAATGCCTTTTCTTTGCCTAAATATTGTCTAAAAAATTATTCTAAGTCTAAAATGCACATTGAATCATGCATGTGCAATGCGAATGCAAAGATGTATACTTTTGGGAAAGAAATTTTTGGGTTTCCAAGTGATTCTTGAAATAAGTTTGAAAAAACTTTGGAAGAAATGGTTCAAAAAGTTTGAATTTGATATGGAAAACTGGAGTTTGAGTCTAAACTTAGAACTTGAAGTGAAATAGAGATCGAAAATGAGAGTTTGAAATTCTGAAGTTGAAATCATAACTGGAATAGATTAAAGATTAGAAATAGATTAAAACTTGAATTGGAGAAGGAAGATTTGAAATTGAAAGTGAATTTGGAAGTTGAAAATGAATTTAGACTTTAAATTTGAAAATCAGAATTGAATTTGGGAATTGAAGTTGAATTTTGAAATAAGATAGAATTGAGAATAAAAGATGAAATTAAATTTGTAAATAAGAGTTGAAAATGACTTTTGAAATGAAAAATATAATTGAAATTTTATCTCAGAGCTCACTTGGAATTTGGAAAATAAATCATTCCACGCATAGAATTCATTTCCTGCACAGTACTTCACTTTCCTCTGCACATTTCCTGCAACCGCATTCACATTGCATCACACCTCACTAATAACACTCACACAGTAACACATGCATACTTCACACTTGCTCCCAGCACTTCACGCCTCCTTCATTAGCACCTGTATACACCCAATTTAGTCCTCATTCAATACACATATATCATGATATCATTTAAGCATTACATATGCATTGCAACATGTGTCTCCTTATTAAGGTAGTGCATTATATATACATCTTAGAATTTACTTTCTTATTAGTTTAGGATATGACATATGCATCTAACATCTATTTTATCATTTAGTTTAATGCATTAAACCTATTCCAACATATATTTTCTCATCAAGCATGATGCATTGAGTTTTCATTAGCATAAAGTAGATATATGAACATTCCATCATTTGCATCCTAAGTTCAATATGACATTTTTTTCTATATACATCTTTTACCTTGTGCTAACTTAGTTTTTGCAGGAAATAGGTGAAAAATGCCATTTTACTTTCTAGATTAGGATTTTAATTTCAATTTCAATTTCATTTCAAAGTTGTAATAATTAGATATTAATGAGAATTTTTATTTTCCTGTATTAGATTAGAATGTATGAGCATGCAAATCTCATAAATTACTTGTTTCATCTCATTTTTTCTTTTATTTAAAAAAAACCCACAAGTGGTGAAACACGAATAGCACGTGCATCTTTCTAATAAGAGGTAATTAATCCTAAGTAAATGATTCACATTTATGGCCATAGTAAAAATGTGAACAATACTTAGGATTTTCATCTTTTATGGAATAACATTTGACCCCCACTTGGGTCTCTTTTGAAAATCATCATATTTCTTTGAAATTTTCTTCCAGGTTGGAATCATTTTTTTTGCAATTCTCATCAATTTCTATTCAACTTTCTCTTCAGGATAAGGGATAATCCTAAAACCATCGTAAACAATTCAAATCTTTGACCATCTTGTGCCAAGAATTTTGAATGAATATCTCATCTTCTTCATGATCGTCGGAGTCAATTCATAACTTTTTGTCGATCCCTCCAAAATCCGACTTCCAAGTTGGAATTATCTTTTTTTCCTCATCTGAGTTCCGACTCAGGTTTTTGTTTTTCCTTTTATCTTTTCTTTTAAAGATCCGAGTTTTGACTCAGGTCTCCTTTTTTCTATTTTTGAAGCTTTGAGTTTCAACTCGGGCTTTCTTTTTTATCCAATGCCCGTATTGAACCAATTGTTGCTTTGAAAATTTGAGTTCCAAAACTCGGGTTTTCCTTTTATCTTTTCTTTTAAAGATCTGAGTTACGACTCGGGTCATCTTTTTATCTTCTATTTTTGAAGCTCCGAGTTCCTACTCAGACTTCATTTTCTATCCAATGCTCGTATTGGACCAATCGTTGCATTGAAAATTCGAGTTCCAAAACTCAGACTTTTCTTGTATCTTTTCTTTTAAAGATATCTTTTCTTTTAAAGATCTGAGTTTTGACTTGGGTCTCATTTTTATCTTCTATTTTTGAAGCTCCGAGTTCTGACTCAGACTTCCTTTTTTATCCAATGCCCGTATTGGACCAATCGTTGATTTGAAAATTCGAGTTCCAAAACTCGGGTTTTCCTTTTATCTTTTCTATTAAAGATCTGAGTTTTGACTCGGGTCCCCTTTTTATCTTATATTTTTGAAGCTCCGAGTTCTAACTCGAACTTCCTTTTGGATCCAATGCCCGTATTGGACCAATCGTTACTTTGGAAATTCGAGTTCCAAAACTCGGATTTTCCTTGTATCTTTTCTTTTAAAGATCTAAGTTCCGACTCAGTCTCCTTTTTATCTTTTATTTTTAAAGCTCCAAGTTTCGACTTAGACTTCCTTTTGGATCCAATGCCTGTATTGGACCGATCGTTGCTTTGGAGATTCGAGTTCCAAAACTCGGGTTTTCCTTGTATCTTTTCTTTTAAAGGTCCGAGTTCTGACTCAGGTCTCTTTTTTTTTATCTTCTATTTTTGAAGCTCCGGGTTGCGACTCAGACTTCCTTTTGGATCCAATGCCCATATTGGACCAATCGTTGCTTTGGAGATTCGAGTTCCAAAACTCGGGTCTTCCTTTTATCTTTTCTTTTAAAGATCTGAGTTCCGACTCGAGTCTCCTTTTTATCTTCAATTTTTAAAGCTTTGAGTTCTGACTCAGACTTTCCTTTGGATCCAATGCCCGTATTGGACCAATCATTGATTTGGAAATTTGAGTTCCAAAACTCAGGTTTTCCTTGTATCTTTTCTTTTAAAGATCCGAGTCCCGACTCGGGTCTTTTTTTTATCTTTGATTTTTGAAGCTTCGAGTTCCGACTCGGACTTCCTTTTGAAACTAATGCTTGTATTGGACCAATCGTTGCTTTGGAAATTCGAGCTCCAAAACTCGGGTTTTTCTTGTATCTTTTCTTTTAAAGATCCGAGTTCCGACTCAAGTCTCCTTTTTTTATCTTCTATTTTTTAATCTCTGAGTTTCAACTCAGACTTTCTTTTGGATCCAATGCCCGTATTGAACCAATCGTTGCTTTGAAGATTCGAGTTCCAAAACTTGGGTTTTCCTTGTATCTTTTCTTTTAATGATCCGAGTTTCGACTCGGGTCTCCATTTTTTATCTTTTATTTTTAAAGCTTCGAGTTTCAACTCGGACTTCCTTTTGGATCCAATGCCCGTATTAGACCAATCGTTGCTTTGAAGATTCGAGTTTCAAAACTCAGGTTTTCCTTGTATCTTTTCTTTTAAAGATCTGAGTTCCGACTCGGGTCTCCTTTTTTCATCTTCTATTTTTGAAGCTCTGAGTTTTGACTCAAACTTCCTTTTGGATCCAATGCTCGTATTGGACCAATCTCGAAACAAAAATCAAAGATGATTTTCTCGATAAAAACATCATAAATTTAGAAGAAACCAATGACATATAGGAATTATATTCTAATGGATCAAGAAATGTCAATAGATTAGGAATTGGAATTGTGATCCTAACCCCTAGAAAAGAAAGAATCCATATTTATTAAAATTAGAATTTTTTAGTATACATAATTATGCATAGTATGAAGTTTTAATCCAAAGATTATAGATTTTGATCGAATTGTGACTGACGAAAGTGAATATATGTGGAAATTTGATGTTAATCATCAAACAAGTCACTAGGGAATGGATGACAAAGCATGCGATACTGATTCTATATAATGAAATTGTTAAAGATCTCATCCAAAATTTCTCCTACATTACAAGAGCAAATAATCAATTTGTAGATGGTCTAGCCAACCTTACATCGATTGTGAAAATGGAGAAAGATCAAAAGTATTAATCATTTAAAATTAGAAAGACCATCCTTGGAAGGAAAAAAAGAGCAAGCTAAAAAAGAGAATATCAAGAAAGTTAATTCAACCAAACAAAATGATGAGCAATAATGGTTCTACAACATAAAGAATTTCTCCCAAGGCTAAGATCAGCCAAAGAACTTGCAAAATCAATCAAAGGGAAAAGAAAATGATGTATTGTGACAAATATGCAATAAGCTCATAGTGTGCTTAATTGTTGGCACAAATTCAATCATGCCTACTAAGTTGATGATGTTTCACATGCAAGATAAGGTAATCTCGAAACTCTTAGATAGTCAAGATCAAGCCTAGTTCCCTAATACCAATGCAACATCTCATATTACTGCTAACTAAGGTAATCTTGAAACTCTCACAAAATATCATGGCTCAAAAAAGATTATGGTGGGAAATGATGCTAAGTTGGATATTATGCATGTGGAAACCACTAAACTTGATGTTGATAATAGTAACTCCTAAACTTCATAATGTGTTGGTTTTTCCTGAAATTAAGAAGAACCACATTTTTGTTAGTCAACTAGTTTCAGACATGCCATGTATCTTTAATTATCATCCATTGGCTTTGTGATTAAGGACAAGAGAATGAGCAAGGAAATGGCAACTACGAGTAGAGTTGGAGATCTCAGTGGGCTTAGTTCAACATCAAATAAAGAGGTGGGAGCCTACAAAGTCTTCTTCTCGGCAAGGTTAAAAAATGACTGGTTGGAATACTTGGCATCAGAGGCTTGGACACTTCCATAAGTAGGTAGTCGGTTTTCTTGATAAGAACAATCATATTTCAATAAGTTCAAAGTCCAACAAATTATCTATTTGTCCTAGTTGTCAACTTGGAAAGATATGTTGTCTTCCTTTCCTCCCTATCAAAGAACATTACAAAGTTATGAACAGGTTTATTGCGATATTTGGGGTACTACACAAATTATTTCACATAAAAAATTTAGATTTTATGTTGTATTTATGGATGAATTTTCTCGTTATATGTGGATATATATCCTTTGAGGCACAAATCCAAATTATTTTTCAAGTTTGTTGAATTTTACAAACCCATTCAAAATCAATTTGACAAGAAGATCAAAATCTTTCATACCGATAAAGGGAGAGAATTTTGTAGTAATGATCTCATCTCTTATTTTAAAATTAATGTCATACAACATTACAAAGTCTGCCAAAAACTCCCAAGCAAAATGTAATAGCCGAGCGACATCACTAAATTAGGCTTGATCAATATGTTTCATGCTCAAGTTCCTATTCGCTTTTAGGTTGAAGCCTTCTGAACTGCAACATAGTTTATTAATATGCTGCCTACAACCAATTTGGTTATGATGTCCCTGTTTGAAATTTTATTTTCTAAGAAATGAGACTACACCGGTTTGAGTCTTTGGATATAGGTGTTACTTGTATCTTTCAAACTATGCCAAAATTAAATGTAAACCAGAAACTCTCTTCATGTGTGTTCCTTGGTTACAGTCACCAGCAAAAAGGTTATAAATGTATTCTCCCACCAACTGGACATGTCTATGTATCAAGACGTGGTCTTCGATGAAGCCTCATTGCCATATTCCAAACTCGGGAATCACTTTTTTATTCCAAGTAATGATAAAGAGCTCACTAGTTATAGTGAATGGGATGATGGAGACTAGCAAGGTGATAGTGCCCATCAAACGAGTGAGGACATCCATGACCTTTCTCGAATGATTGGTGAATCTGAAAATCAATGTTTAGCCTTGAGAAAAGTGAAGAATTATCACATGGAACTAATGACAGCCTAATCTCTAAGAGGTCATCCAAAATTGTCATCATAGGGTAACATGTCTGGAAGATGTGATAATAAAACTTAATCTCAAATATTTTGTTACTTTGGCTATACCTGTAAAACTTGATCCTTGAAGGTTGCCTTAGAGAACAAGGGCTGGAAAAATGCTACATGGGAGTTAGTCCCTCATGATATGCATGTCATCAAAAGCAAGTGGGTGTTTATAGCAAGATTGAAAAACACTACAAGAAAAACTCTAATTAGCGACGGAAATTTGTGATGGATTTTTTTCATCGCAAATTTACGTCAGATTAGCTAGAGAAAACTATTTGTCGTTAACATTCGAATTATTTACAGAATTAGCGACGGACCAAATTCCATCGCGCATCCTTCACGACTTAGAGACAGATTCGCAACAAAAACATTCTATCTCACACTTCGTCGCAACTTTGCGATGGATCATCAGCATAAATTTTCTGTCGTTACTCCATTGCACATTTGCGATAGATGCGTGACGGGATTTTGCCATCGCTAAATTTCTCGTAAATCCCTAATGCGAAACACTTTTCTCTTTTTGTTTCATTTGTCGCCTGCCCACCGCCCGTCGACCTCTCGTCGCCCGTCGACCTCCCATTGATCACCCGTCTGCCGCCCATCGCCCGTCGACCTCCCGTCTGCCGCCCATCGACCTCCCGTTGCCCGCCTGCCTCATGTCGCCCGCTCGACTGCCGCCCATCAACCTCCCGTCTCTCGTCTGTTGCCCATCTACTTCCCGTCGCTCGCTCGCTGCCCATCAACCTCCTGTAGACGCCCGTCGACCTCCCATCGCCCGCTTGACCGTCGCTCGTCGACTTTTCGTCACCCACCTATCGGTCGACGACCTCCCCTATTGATGGCCTCTCATTCCCTCTCCCGTTGCTGGAGAGCCGACGACCCCAGCTTGCTGGCAGGTAACCCTCCCCCTTTCCCCTATGTTGGACCCCCCCCCTATGGTTGTCGGAGGACCAGCAGAGGCCCGACAACCTCTGTCGAGCCCTCCCCACCCGTTTGTAGTCGACGGAGGCTGACAGAGGCTCTGATTGCCTCTGCTAGGCCCTCCGCTTGCCCTGATCTTCGACAGAACAGGGGGCTTCGTCCCTATCCTTTCGAATGCCGACAAGAAGGCCCCTGTCCTCTTGACTTCTCCTGCAGTGGGGCTCTACCCCGCTGCCGAAGAATGATCAGCAGGGGGAGAGCTCCCCTACCCTTTGTTTTCCCTGGCAGGGGGTGGCTTTGCCCCCTCTGTCCTCGATAATTTCGACAGGGGGAGAAGCACCAAAGCCCATTATTTGTTTTCCCGGCAGGGGGCAGATCCTCTTGCCGAAAAATTTTGCCTTGGTAGGGGCCAACGCCCCTGCCTATCTTGCTTTCAGCAGAGGGCTGTGTCTCCCTGTCCGGACTCATTTTCGACACGGGGCATCACCCTCTTTGTCATCCGGTAAATAACAATCATTTTAACACAGTGTCGCCTGCAGATTTCGAAACAGATCCCGCTTGTACCTTGCGACCTGTGGTAAATTAGTGACAAAATCAATGCAAATCGGGTAAATACCCGTGGTGAGTAAGTGATGCATATGCATCACAGGTTATTTAATTTCTTAGATGCAACACATTTCTGTTCACACACTGACTTAGTTGTGGATATCTAGGATTGCTTTGATGGAGTTTGGAGATCATGCTGAGCATGATTTTAATGTATGAAAATAAAAGTGTTCTTATTTTTGGAGTTCGGATTTCATGCTAGTCGTGACATTAGTTAGCAGGATATTGGAGTGTGTTTGTTGCAAGTACATGTTTGTCATTATTTTGATATTAATGATTTGAATGTATTGTAATGTTTGATGTGATTGTATCCATGCATGAATGAAGTTACTTTCAATTTGATTATGACTTTCATGTAAAATTGTATCATGAAAACATGCTTCAAATGAATGTATCGTATTATGAATGATTTTGCACATGAAAATGAATGATAAGTTATCAATGCTTCAAATGAATGGTTTTGCACATGAAAATATTAAGTTATCAATGCATGCATCATTGTTCTTGTGATTGAATGACATCATATATATATATATATATATATATATATATATATATATATATATATATATATGTGTGTGTGTGTGTGTGTGTGCGTGCGCGTGCGCGTGCGTGTGATATATCAAATCATTACATCTACTACGAATGCATGATAAATTTGATATTTTCTTCATCATAGCATTCTGATGATTGTCTTTTAATTGGTTAGGATAATATCTGTAACATCATATGATAAAATGTCTGCAAACTGTGAATGAATATAGAATAGGATAGTTGATAATGAGGTATCACTTAAATATATGGATGGTGTTGATAGTTTTATTGAATTTGCAACGACAAGTGTCAGTATAGTAGATCCCAAAAGTCAAATTAGGTGCCCCTGCATGATGTGTAAGAATAATTGATTTGTAGAATCTCATGACGTTAGACATCACCTATACAAGAAGGGTTTTGTGAGCGATTATCAGAATTGGACGTTTCATGGTGAAGAATTTAGGAACAATTTTGACATACGGGTGAATCTGGTGCACGATAATCTATATATGAATTTGATATTGATACCGCAGGACTAGAACTAGGTTTTGCTATGGGTCCTAGTGATGTACCAACTGGAGTAGAGGAAGAAGCACCAAACGATGCAGCTAGTAGATTTTATGATTTACTCAGAGATGCTGATGAGCCACTTTGGAATAGTTACGAGAGACACTATCTTGTATGCAGTTTTTCAACTACTGAATTTGAAGTTCAAGTATAATTTGAGTCAATCATGTTTTGACCATCTATGCTCTATTGTGAAGAGTATGTTGCCCACAGATGAGAAATTGCCACAAAATTTCTATCATGCGAAGGTAATGGTCAACGCTCTAGGTATGGGGTATCAAAAAATAGATGCTTGTCCAAATCACTGCATGTATTTCAAAGATCAAGAAAATATCTGATTATGTCCGTCATGTGGGCATCTTCGATTCAAGCCAAAGACAAGAGGCAATGGTAGCACGAGGTCAAAAGAAGTGTTATACAAGTCGCTCGGCTACTTCCCTCTCACCCCTAGATTGCAATGATTGTATATGTCTTCGAGGACAGCTAAACACATGAGATGACATACAAATAAAGTTTGACATGATGAAAACAAGATCACGCATCTTGTTGACGCAGAAGCTTAGAAGCACTTTGATCGTACTCATCAGACCTTCACAATGGAAGTGAGAAATGTTAGACTCAATTTATGTACAGATGAAATTAATCCATTTGGGGGTAAATCAACTTTATACTCGTGTTGGCCAGTATTTATCACCCCATACAACCTTCATCAAAGCTTGTGTATGAAGCATCAAAATCTTTTATTGTCTCTATTGATCCCTGGTCCGACCTCTCCGGGCCAAAATCTTGATGTATATTTAAGACCATTGATTAATGAACTGAAAATACTGTGGGATGACGGTGTTCTCATGTACGATGCCCACAAAAAATAAAACTTCAGTAGGAAGGCTGTTGTTCTATGGATAATCTGTGACTTCCCTGCATATGGTATGTTATCTAGTTGGAGCACACATGCGAGGTTGACATGTCTGTACTGCATGAAGGATACAAAATCATTTAGATTAAAGCATGGAAGGAAGTCGTGCTGGTTTGATTGTCACCGTCGATTTCTATGCAGCGACCATCCGTTCTAATGACAAAAGAATGTGTTTCAAGCAGGCACAACTGAAATGAAAGGTCCACCTACAAGGTTGTCTGGCATGGAGAATTTAAGAAGATTGTGATACTTTTCATATAGACTGACAGATGCTCGTATCTCGATGCCCTTCCTTGGATTTGGGAAGGATCACAATTGAACAAAGAAATCTATATTTTGGGAACTACCATATTGGCCAACCTTATTGATATGACATAATTTAGATATGATGCATGTGGAAAAAAATGTGTTTGATAATGTGTTCAATACGGTAATGAACGTGAAAGGAAAAATGAAGGATAATCCGAAGGCCCGTATGAATTTAAAAGTAATTTATAAAAGACCAAAATTGGAACTCAAAGAGTATAATGGCAAAATACTGAAACCAAAGACAAGGTACATGCTTGAACCAGATCAAATAAAGCAGGTATGTCAATGGTTGAGACAGCTGAGATTTCCAGATGAATATGTCTCTAACATTGCTCGGACTGTGAAGATAGAAAAGAGACAATTATATGGGTTGAAGAGTCATGATTGTCATGTCATTATGCAACAGTTAATACCCCTATCATTCCATGATATGTTAGACAAACGTATATAGGGGGTATTAGCCAAATTGAGTAGATTTTTTAAAACATTATGCGCATCGAAAGTCATAGTATCCGAGGTAAAGAATCTTGAGGAATCTGTCATCACTACTATTTGTCAGGTAGACAAGATATTTTTGCCAGCATTTTTTGATGTTATGGAACATTTGATCATAGATTTTCCATATGAACTAAGGGTTGGTGATCCTATGCAATATCGGTGGATGTACCCATTTGAAAGGTATATATTTTTTTTAATATTTTTCTCTTTAATGCTATTGAGAAATTTATTGTAATCTGAGATGTATATTGTTGACATATGCATGTTTGACCTAAAAAAAAGGTTCGGAATAAAGCAAGAGTAGAGGGCTCTATTTATGATACGTACACTTTAAAAGAGATTTTAAATTTCGCATCTATGTACTTTGAACCTCACATTCTAACACGTTACACGTGCCCACATCGTAATGATGATGGAGAACAATTTATTGTAGCTGACAAACTGTCAATACTTCAACCACTTAGGAATGCCTTTGACAGTTGCTGGTCAAGACTCTTGGAAGATCGAGACAAAGGCGTAGGACAAATCTATATCTTTTTTAATTGCTCAGTGATCGACCCATACATCGAGTAAGTATACTTAATTCGTAACAATAAGTTCTATACGTGCATACATGGTTTGGTAATATAAATATTTTGTTAGATGCAGACAATTTGATCTGGAGTTGCAAAGAGAACTTCCACATCTCACTGATGCAGAAGTACAAAAAGAACGTGAAAATAAGTTTGTGGCATGGTTGAAAGAGTTGGTAAGGACGATGACATACATTCTTTCTGTATAAACAACAATAAGTTACTTAATTGGTCGTGATCACAGTCATTGTTTATGCTTGTAGGTCCTCCATGGTGATGTTAAAGATCAATGAATATGTGATTTACAAAATGGTCCGACCAAAGTTGTGCAATGTTACAATGGGTACATCATAAATGGTTATCGATTCTATACAAAAGACTATAGTGTAAACAAGTCAATGATGAATGGTGACGTGTGTATCAAGGGTAACAGCTACGATAAAAATGAACATAACTACTACGGTGTTATAGAAGAAATAATAGAGTTGACTTACTTAGGCATAAATAATAGGATAACTTTATTTAAGTGTCATTGGTTTGATCCCATAACAACAAGAGTCGACAAAGCCTCAAGCATTGTGGAGGTGAATCATAAATCAAGGTTTGTAATATATGAACCATTCGTATTAGCCTCGTAAGCTCATCAAGTTTATTATACTTCATATCCGAGTACAAGGAAGTTAAACAAAAATGAATGGTGGGCAGTTTGCAAGGTGAAGTCTAAACTATACCCCGAGTATGATCAGTTACAAGAAGACAAGTTAACTAAAGAGAGTGATTACTATCAATCAGATGATATGTATGACTTCTCTTATGGTCACGATGTCGCGTATTGTATGCATGTCATATCTCCATTCGTCGATGATACATGCATGGAAGAATGTGATCCAAATGATATACCAAGTGGATGGACACCCAATGAAGAAGAAATAGAAGATGACGAAAAGGAGGAGGAGAAAAAAGAAGAATATGAAAGTCAAACAAGTGATGAGGAAGAATTCTCGAGCTAGTGAAATACATCTTGTAATACATACATCTATTTGATGTGAATGATTTGAACGTATTGAAATATATTGCAATGACTTGAATGATTTAAATGTATTGCAATGTTTAAATGTATTGCATGAAGTTATTTTTTATTTGATTATATATCTTTGATAGGTATAGAGTTATGATTTGAATATATTGAAATGTATTGCAATGACTTGAATGATTTGAATGTATTGCAATATTTGAATGTATTGCATAAAGTTATTTTTGATTTGATTATGTATATTCGTTACATATAGAGTTATAATTTGAATATATTGAAATGTATTATAATGACTTGAATGATTTGAATGCATTGCAATGTTTGAATGTATTGCATAAAGTTATTTTCAATTTGATTATGTATCTTCGATATGTATAGAGTTATGATTTAAATGTATTAAAATATATTGCAATGACTTGAATGATTTGAATGCATTGCAATGTTTGAATGTATTGCATGATGTTATTTTCAATTTGATTATGTATCTTCGATAGGTTTAGAGTTATGATTTGAATGTATTGAAATATATTGCAATGACTTGAATGTATTACAATGTTTGAATGTATTGCATGAAGTTATTTTCGATTTTATTATGTATCTTCGATAGGTATAGAGATATGATTTAAATGTATTACAGTGATTTGAATGATTTGAATGTATTGCAATATTTGAATGTCTTGCATGAAGTTATTTTTTATTTGATTATGTATACATGAAGATATAAAGTTGTGCAACTGATCCAATTGTATTGCAAGTTAAGGATAAGTTATCCATGATTAGCAAGTGATGTCATATCTTATATTTTAATGTATTGCAATATTTGATGTGAATAATTTGAATGTATTAAAGTGTATTACAAGGATTTGAATGATTTGAAGGTATTGCAATGTTTGAATGTATTGCATGACATTTTTTATTTGTTAGAATATGGTTCGTGAATGTTACAGTGATGGAACACTCAGTAGTAGTCAGTCTCAACCTTCATCTTCACGAGTTGCTTCGATAAGTATATCATTTAACTAATTGTATACTTGATTAGTTTAAATGCGCATTGTATGAATTTCTAACTCATTTTTCTATAGATGATGTTTCGCCTGCACGTGACCCACCTATACCAGTTGTTCATACAAGTTACGAGACAAGGCTGGATGCAGGGTCTTCTCAGGCTGACACACGATGACTCATTCAAATAGTGTATATCGATAATCGATCATAAGTATTTCATTTTCACTTATCCTATACTTATCCTATAAATATTGTATATTGATAGTTAATGTGTATCAATTCATGTGAAGCACAATGTTTGAGCCACAAAAAGTAATACGAGAGATTAGGCATTCACTAGTTTAACATCTACCTGGATCAGTAGCTCAATGAAAAAAGTATCTGAATGAGGTGTTTGACAGATTATGGTCCTCATTCATGGTATATAATCGTTTTTTATAGTTAATGTATTTCATATTTAATTTTTTGTTATAGTCATGTATACTGACTTTTTGAAATTATTTGTACGCTTCAAATTATTTTGCGACTACGATGAAGGAGTAGGATGCGAGGAAAGTGTGGCAGAAGGTGGCTGCCAATCGATTTGCAAACATGTTGCACAATATAAAGTCTACAGCAAGAAAAGCATCTGGCAAGATAGATGATCCACTGCAGTGGAAGGGCCATGACCCTCCTACTATCAATTCAGATGTTTAGGATGCAATGTGCGATAAGTGGGGGAGACATGAATTTTAAAATTGCTCAGCGAAGGCTGCACAGAACCGAGCGAAGATGCCCGATGCCCATCTACACACAGGTGGATCTAGGATTTTTGGGAGTCACCTGAAGAAAATGGTAACTCATCAATATATATATTGTCAATTTTATAAGTATTGTTGCATATCTGTTAAATAAAATTTTTATTATTTAACTTCACAGAAAGTAAAAAAAGGAGGCATTGTGCCATACAAGGATGTGTTTGTTCAAACACATAAGCATAAAACCACAGGAGAGTTCATATCAGAGAAGGCGAGAACAATAACAATATGTATTTATTGTATTAATAAATATTGTAATATATAAGTTATCATAAACATTATAATTCTTAATTATTAATCTATATTATAATCATTATTTTGTATGAGTCATACGAGCAACAGATGGTAGAGCGATATGGTGATGACTCCATGTTATCATCGCAAAATTTTTACTTTTGCGAGTCAAACTGACCTTTGAAAAAGTTTTTGAAAATAACTTGCCTCTGTTTTAAAATGCGGGATAATTCCGAAGAAAGGGACTCGTCTGTCGGTACGAGGTTCAACCGTTCCTGGCGCCTTTACCAGAGGTAATTGAACCAAGGATCAAGAGTGTGCTTAGCTTTGCTCAACTTGTCTAAATTGTGTTCTATTTCCTAAATGCACAAAGAATCAGGCATGTGCTATGGATTTTCTAAAAATGCAGATTTGAAAACATGATATTTGCTTTGAGATTTGAAATACTTAGAGAATTCTTGGAAAAGATGTCATTTGAAACATCGTGAGCTTTGTGAGAGAATGTTTTTGGGGAAAATGAAAATCGATTTTTGAGGAAATCTTGAAGTTCTGTGAAAATCGATTTTGGGAAAACTTGGATTATTCTGAGAAAAGTTTGAATTTTAAACTTTGGAAAAACTTGATTTTTCTGAATTCAAACTTTGAAATTGAAAAGATAACTTGAAAAATCAGGATTTTGAACTTGGGAAATCCTTGAAATATCATTGGAAAATCTCAGAGATTTGAGAAAAATCAATTTTTGAATAAGACTTAGAACATTTTGAGAAAACTGACTTCTCTAAATTGAAATTGGAATTTGTAAATGAATAAAATGAATGAATATGGATTTGAAAGTCTTGATTTTGAGGAATTGAGAAAGTCCTTTTGTATTTTTGAGAAATGCAGTGCATTTTGAAGTTAGCCTAAGAGTGTAGGCTAAATGTGGGTATTACGAAGATCATAAATCTGGGTCTCATTCGTATTCTGACTATGGCCAAAAATACAAATTTCTCCGAGTTTGTCAACTCCATAAGAGCTAATGCACGTGCCATTCGTGTAGACCACGGTGAATTTGTAATATGTGCATGAATAATGCATTCATAGCAGTTATATATCAAAGTTTAAAACTATATGCAATGCAAATCCTATTCTAAGCAGAAATTGAAATTCTTATTCTAAATTTATTTATAATTTACATCACTCATTGAATTTAAATGACTGAAAATAAAGTCTTCAATGTCTCTGCAAAACTAGAAAACTGGTTAGTGAAAATATGTTGGCTTTTCTAGATTTATCCAGTAATATCTAGAAATTACTGGATTTTGCTAGATATAAGTCATTTTCCATATGATTCTCTTATATAAACTTAACAAAATATGAAATAAGATGGAATAAATATGAAAATGGAATTTGAAATTTCGAAATTGGGGTCAAAATAACCAAAATACCCCTGATAGCAAGACTATGGCCTTGAAATCAGTTTTTTTAGAAAAATATTTTGTAAAAATACAAGTTTTGAAATTCAAATAAGGATGAATTAAACCAAATATAATATGACATGATTAAAAATAGGAAATTTAGGGTTGAAAATTTCAAAATTTAGGTCAAATGACCAAAATGCCCCTGATAGCAAGACTATGGCCTCAAAATCAGGGTTTTTTGAAATAGATTTTGGTAAAAACTTGGGATTTATGATTGAAATAAGCACAAAATCAAACATGAAACATCCTAACATGATTCTAAACATGAACAAACCCTAAAAACATGAACTTATACATGAAAATCAAGAAATATCACAAATATCACGATTTTGGCAGTGTTTCGGAATCTTTCAGGTACCCTGTTTTGCAATTTGATCTATTCAAGCATCAAATGAATTGAAAATTTGATAAAACTCGACACATGTACTTATTATAACTCTAAAATCATATTGGAATCATAAAAATATATTTTTGACATTATTTTAATTCAAAAATGGCATTAAAACTCCAAAATAAGCTATTTTCACCCATGTTCACAGACCAGTTCCAATGTTAGACCCGAATCAGGGATAAAATCACCATGAAAATTTCTGATATTTTACAGAGGTAAACTAGACAGAAAAACAGAAAATATCTTTTTTACAGATCGAAAAAAACATCTCTGATGAGGGAGAAACGCTTCCGGCAATCCGGACTAAAATATAACGAATCTAACATGGGTTAAAAGAGATACTTCGAGTTTAAAATACAGAAATAAAAAGCAAACTTAATAAAAAAATTTTGAAATTTCAGCAGTGAACAGTAGACAAAAAAATAATGAACTTCTTTTTTTACATATTCTAAATCGAATCTATGGTTTGAGATCTATGATCAGTACAAGTCAGATTAAAGTTTTGGTAAACCCTAACGAGTTTTAAATTTTAAATCTGATTCTCTGACAGAGGAAAAATATCAAACAGAAGCAAAAAATTATCAAAATTTCACAGTAAATGGTTCACATCAACATGAAGCCACTGCACTTTACGAATCTTAAATCGGATATTGGATGAGAGAAATAACACATCTGCAAGTTAGGCTTGAAATTAAACAACGATTTTAATCAACAAAAATCCTGATTTGACTTTATATTTTATTAACAAAGTTTCCGAATCCCAAAACATCTGAAATTTTCACATTAGTTCGCTGACATATTTGTGTATCACATATAATAAAATCAGAAATTTACAGTGAGTACTTAAATACGAACTAACATGCTCTTTACTGATCTAAGATTAAAATACACAGAAATTTAATAAAACTCAATAAAACATGCTTTAATCAATAAAAACAATAAAAAAATACTTAAACAATAAAACAAAATTAATTTCTATGCTGAAATACATGTAATAAACATGAATAAGTAAAAAAATAAATAAAATACAGGGAATCCATGGTTAGATTTTGATTTACCCATTAAAAGATAGATTCGACCCATTAAACGAGTGAATCGTAATCTTTTTCAGGCGTTTAGCATAATAAATAAAAAAATAAAACATTTTTAATGGATCAAAATGTGTAAGAAACCATCAAACATCAGCTTAACATCATCTTGAGGTCCTCACATGATTTTTTTGAAATAAAAGAAAATAAAAAGCATGCTAAAAGAGGGGATAATGGTTATTTTAATGAAATAAAGTAATAAAAATGATAAAAATAATTAAATAAAACCTTACCTTGGGGCTTCAACAATGGAGGAAGGAGAGGAGATAGAGAGAGGAGGGAGACCACAAAAATTTGAGAGAAAAAAAGCCCTTTTTGACCTCTTGAAGTCCCCCTTTTATAGGTTTTCAAAACCTCCTTAATTAGGGTTAATTAAGGAGTTTTATTTTTTTAGAACTCTTTCTAATAAATCCAATAAAGGGGGCAATGATTTTTTGAAGAATTATAGCCTAGGTGGGACTCTAATTAATCTCTAATTAACACCTAATTAAACCCTAGAAAGTCCAAATGTGGCATCACCTAGTATGGACCCACATTTGGTTTTTAAAACTTGAATTTAAAACCTTTAAAAACCAATGGTTTAAAACTTAAATAAAATGGATTTTCAAAATTGCTTTTGACTCCTCTAAACCCCTAACCTAACTAGGACATTGACTAACCCTAGTCTAACCTTGACTTCTTCAAATGTGGTGCCACCTCGAGTGGGCCCCACTTGAATTTTCAAAAAACGATTTTAAAACTTGAAAATGAGAGGTTTTTCAAAAGAGATTCAAAAGCAGACTTTGAGATTGAAAGTTTTGAAATGGTACAGAGTCTTAAATGAGTCAGAACTTCTCTGGATATGGCGCCAACTGAGTGGACCCCACATCGAAGTTTTGAAAAATTTGAAATAAAGACTAAAAATAACTTTAAAAAGGGGTTAAAATCAATAAATGAGATTCAAAGACTTGGAAATAGAGTCATAATCGAACTGGAACTCCGGGCTAGAGTTCTGAATTTTTAGGACTCTAAGATTTTAGGATTTTAAAAGCCAAATGAATAAGTTTTTGAAAGATTTTATCAGAAATGGTAAAATAAGTCAGAAAATGCAGTCAAGGTTAGAGTCCTAATTTAACCGAAACTCTAAAATAGAGTTTTGAATAAACTGGGATTCTACAAAATGACCTAATTTTTTAAAACAAATTGAAATGAATGAAAATAGAAGTGAAAACAAACTTCAAGATAGAGTCCTAACTGGATTAGGACTCTGGGACAGAGTCCTGATCGGATTAAAACTCTAGATTTTTTTGGTATTTTCTGAAAAACAGATGAAAAAACTTGTAAAAACAGTGAAAATAATGTCAAATATTGAAATAAAATAGAGTTCTGATTCAACTCAGACTCTAGGGAGAGAGTCTTAATTGAACTAGGACTCTCAGATTTTTGGATTTTCTGAGAAAACAAATGAGAGAATTTTGAAAAACAGTTAAAAATAGGATAAAACTGAAGTTTTGGTTCAGAGTCTTGATCTAATTAGGACTCTGAGAAAGAGTCCTGATTCGATCAGAACTCTAAGAATTTTTGGTTTTCTGATAAGCAAACGATGAAATTTAAACATAAATTTTGAAAATCAATGAAAATGGAGTGAGAAAACAAACTTTGGATAGAGTCCTGATTTGATCAAGACTCTGGGGTAAAGTCCTGATTCTATCAGGACTCTAGGATAAAATCCGAGAATTTTGAAATTCTTTGATAAAAGTGTAATAGTTTTGATAGATGGAAAGATTTTTGAAAGATTTTCTCAAAATTGAAATCAGGATCAAAGTCCTGATCCAACTAGGACTCTCTGAACAGAGTCCTGTTTTGACTGAAACTCTGAGTTTTGACTCATTTTGAAAGATTTAGTTGAAAACAGGTAAAAATGGTGACAAAAGACAGAGTCCTAGTCTGACTGAAACTCTGAAAAAGAGTCCTAATCCGACTGGACTCTTGAAGAAGAGTCCTAATCCGACTAGGACTCTGGGATTTCGGCCAAAACGGAAGATTTTGAAAGGTTTTCTCCAAAAACAGGTAGAAAAGGTAGTAAAAAGTAGAGTTCTGATCCGACTGAGACTCTGGAAAAAGAGTCCTGATCCAACTAGGACTTTAAGATTTTAGCCAAAATGGAGGAAACTGACAAGGGATATAACCATAACTGGTTTAAAATCAGAATGGAGTTTTGAAAATGTTTTTAAAAGATAAAAAAAAGAGTCCTAATCCAACTAGGCCGACCCCATGGGGTTTAAACCTTTCCATATTCCAAGTTTTCAAACTTTCTTGCTTTGACTAGTCAAAAAATTTATTTTCTTTTTTCTTTTTCTTTATTTCCTTTTCCCATTGTCACATTCCTTCCTTCTTATTTAGTCCAGTCTTCCCATCTTAAAAGGCTCTAGTTTGGGATGCCCCCCCTCTCTTGGGAGGCTTCCTTATGGAAATGATAAGTTTTGACTTTAGGTTTCTCACTTTGATATTTCGTAAGTTTTACAATCCTTATGATTTTAAAATTTTAATTCCAATTTCACATTTTAAAGTTGAAAAAGAGGTGTCACGTAGGATGGGATGACCCACCTATAGACTCTTATAACTTTATTCAATCTAATTGAATTGTATTTTTCATTCCATTTATATATTTCTTAATTAATTAAATTTGGTATTTTGGGTTTCAATTCTTTCAAAACTAGAATTTAGATTTAAGTGGAATGACTCTAAATGCAACTCAAATTAGCTTCAAATGTAGGTGAATGTCTCAAAACCAAAATTTCGGCGATATTGATTATATTTTTTTTAACCAAAATTCCAAGTCTTCAAAAATAAATTTTGAAAGAAAATTTTCACTTTGGTATCGTATTGACCTAATTTTTAGCTTATTTGAAAGTTAAGATCTTTTAGTTTATTTTTTTTATCAAAAAATATTGAAGGAATCCATTTTAGAGGCCAGAAAAGAAAAGATATGAAAGTTACCTTATTTTAAAATAATGCAAAAATACGAGATCTTTGATATATGAAATGACTCCTTCAAAATTAGGATGTTTACACCAACTTACCTTGAGACAAACACAATACCATAAATTGGCCCCACAGTTCTGTGGGCCAGACCCCATCTTGGGGCGCATTGGCAAGGTAGCTTGCAATCTACAACTTCCTCTGCCATGTGAAGCAACATCTCGTATTCCACATTTTTAGGCTCATGCCTTACGTAAGCTCTCCTCCATCTGAACCTATCAACTTCCTGAACTTGAGAGAGATAGCCCAACCGGCTTCTCACCCGGTGCTTGATAAAAGAAAGAGATGTATCGATGGACACCTAATGTCTCAAGTATGAGGAAAAAATGATACCCACAATGTTATTTGGGTTGACCCAAACACGACCCAAGTGACATGTGGGTCAAGGATGGTGGAGGCCACCCACCATCATCTTTTTGTCCATCTCCATTGTATCCTTCAGATTCAATCTCCATCGCCAGAGAAGCCGAAGGCAACCCTTTGGGGGAAGGGCAATTACCCTAAATGTACTCTTTTGAATTATGTTGGTCATCCCTTAAATTCGAATTTCGGACTCCACCCAAAACTGGGTGGTTGTTTCTTGGATGGATTTGGATGCACCATGATGAGTCCCATGCCTGAGTCGTTGACAACCTGTGTATCTTTCGCATGACCAACCAATGGGTCCATTAGGTCAGTTCGGGTTGGGTCAGGTTTACCCGGCCAAATTTTATTTTTTATGGGTTATACTTCGTTCCTTTTTTTTTTTTTACATTAATTTTGTCATTATGGAGAGAGAGAGAGAGAGAAGCAGATCAAGTCACTAATTAGCAGCTGTCAATAGCGACAGTCAAGAGCCGTCGCTGCTTTCACGTTTTCTTGTAGCGCATACAATCCATTGAGATACTAGTCTAATAGAGCGAGTCTAGACCAAATTAAGCTACTTGGGAGATTGAGGACCATCTCTTGGAGAGGTTTTTGGAGTTCTGGACTTGAGGACAATGCTGATTTGTAGGAGGCAGGATTTGATTAGCATACCATTTTTTTTACGGGTTTTCTTTTTGGATCTTCTCTCACTTGTAGGAGGAAGTTTGTCTAATTAAGTCATTAGGCAGTCGAAACAATTTGAACTCATACAACATATTGTTTTGATTTTGTGAGACTCTTACTAGCAGTGTCTTCCTTCCTTGTCCCTTCATCTCTAACCTCATTCAAAACAAGGAGCATGTAGATCTTACTATGAGGCTATGCCACAAGGACACACCAATTTTGGCGCTGTGTCTAGTGAGAAAAAACGCTTGTAACATATATAACTGGTATTGATCATTTTATATATTAAAATCTCAAAAAAAACAAATATTTAAACAATTAAATAATAAAAAAGTCTGTGTCCTCGTGTTCATTTTTTGAGAAATTTTGTCAACTAGCATCTTGGCCTCATATCGAGTCAGGTCTGTGTGGCATAGCTTGGAGGAAATACTTGCAATGCACATTGCAAGTACTTCATACTATGAAGAGAATTCCTAAACCAGGTGCAGTACATCCGAAATGGGTTTAAAGTTGAAAAGATGCTCTCCGGATCTTGAGCGTCTTGAACTCAAAGGGCTACTTGTATATGGCTAGGACCCCATAGGTTTTCTTATTGCTTTTTGTTTTTCTTATCCCTATCTTTCCTTTTTTGTTTTATGTGAAAGGCTAAGTGAGTGCACTCAATTCCATGTCCGTGACTCTTGTGAAAAGGTACTAATTACTCTCTAAGGCATAAGTTTAAGCTAACATGCATCAGCAACTTTTAAACATACCATTCCATCTAATTATTGCTAATTCTTCATCTTTCTAATATATATTTTTTTGCTTTTCCCCTAAAAAAAACATATATTCTTTATACCGTAGGGTATGCATCATAGTGGGTGCATACCCTCGAGTGCACTAGTGGTAGACATCATTTGCCAGTCATTTGAGTTTATGGATGTGTATTGCAAAGTCTATTTGCTAGGAACTGAGTCTCTTACACATCGTCCAAAAGGATATATATATATGAAAAAATATTTGCTACTGATGAAGGTATGGAACTAATGAGCCACAAATCATAGGTACAAGTTGTATCGACTCAATTCAATCAACAGGATGCGTTCAACGTGGTTTGTTTGCTAAGGATCAACCTTGGATCATGCTTTTCTGATGTAAAATGTGATCTTTTGAGTAATGAAATTCTGACACATTGTTAGCCATTGATTTTTAGACCCCTTTAAAAACCTAATTGCTTATCATAATCACATTATTCAAAACAAGTTTTCTACTAAACAAACCATATAAATCACATCCCTAACATGAGATCTACAAATAATTGGATTTTTTTTTTAGAAAAGAGCCATTTTTATACGGAAAGTGATTTTCTGTATGATAAATTTAATGTTTTCCCCAAAAAAACTCACAATTTTCCAAAATCTGCTCGATGACCAATTTCATAGGTTTTCAACTTTTTTAGGACCTTTTTACCCTTAGCATTCATGAAACTCCCTGATTTTTGCATGTTACTTTGCAACGATCTACCGATCTCACTAAAAACAAAATTGGCACGATATTTGTGTAGAAATCACTTATTTCGCATAAATAGTATGAAAATTGGGATACTTCTTGTGAATATCGTAAAGAGTTTTGTGTTGGTGGTTGCAAAAGTTTGCCCATCGATGCAAAATTCATCTTTTGCGCATGGACTTTCACATGAGAAATTTTGTTTTACAATGCAAATTTTGTTAAGAGTTTTGTGTTGGTTGTTGTAAAAGTCTACTTTTGATGTAAAATTTATGGACTTTCGCATGCTGTTAATGTTAAGCAATGCGAGATATTGTTTTAACGTGCGAATTTACGTGTATATATATAGGTGTTTGTGTTCATTGTTTTCTTTTTTTCACATTTGTATATGAAAAGAGCAGTAACACTTTTTCCTCTAGAACCATAATCCTTTTCATGTACCCTTACGATAATTTCTATGAAAGCTTTTTCGCTATATTATGATGTCCATCAACTTCCCTAGTTAGTCTGTTCTCTCAATTCCAGTGATTACTGTTGTTTTCAAACTTTTTTCTTTTTCTGTAGATATGAACAGTTAATAGTCTTGCAATGTTTTTGTTTGATTGTTGTTATGGTGTATTATGTATGTTGTCTTGTTGTGGATGTTTTATTTATGTAACCTTATCTTTTATTTAATATTTGGCACCAAATTTATGATTTAGGGTTTACTATATTTATGATTATATATATATATATATATATATATATATATATATATATATAGAGAGAGAGAGAGAGAGAGAGAGAGAGAGAGAGACTTATATCTTCAAACACATAAAGTGTTTGAAGATATATTGGACGAAGTATCATTGTTGATCTGTGCGACTAAATGATGATGATTTATCATTTTTTTTATTGTTGTCCTAAATGTCATGTTTAAAAAAAAAAAGGAATGTGTGGCATTACACCGCACATTTAAACATGTTTGATGAAAAACATGTTTGAAGATACAAGTTTTCCTATATATATAGTAGAGCATAGATGCTTGATGAATAGGTACTTGAGCCCATAAATGTGTTGGTCAAAGAGGGTTTTAGACTTGAAGATTAAATCTATCATGAGTACTAAAAAAAAGTTAAAGTCAAAGCAAAACTGAACCGAAGGCCAAATCCAAATCTCAGTTTAAACTCAATGTCAAACGTCGAAATTCAAGAGTCGAGGTCAATATCAAGGTCAAGATCAAGATTCAAGATCTAAGATCAAGATTCAAGATTCAAGATTCAAGATCCAAGATCCAAGATCCAAGATCGAAGGTCAAAGAATAAAGTGATGCACAAGCCCAAGATCTAATGCTCTTGAGGGCCTTGCCCTTTAAGGCACCACCTCACTATAAATGAACATGAGATTTTTTAAAATCCTTTAATGTGGAACTAAACTTTTGCAGGCAACCCAATACCCACAAACTTAAGAAAAAATAGAAAATTAAAGGAAAAACATAGGGGTAGTTTTGAGCCAAAATATAACAATCCCACATATGGATCAAAATTATAGAAGAAGACTCAAAAGGTTGTTCGCGAAGATTCAATGCATAAGTGAAGGTACATTTTAGGTTTGAACTCTCATGTTAGTATTATTTAGTCATACTCTAGAATTTCAATAGCGTTAGCTTTGAATTGAGAATCCTAATTGACCTTTCAGACACTGTAGCACACACTTTCACTTCAGGCAGTCATAGTGTGTCTACCAATATATATGTCACATATTAAGGGTCCTATGCTATATCTCAATTTCATGAGTACTCTAAAGACAAAGTCTCAGTCCTATAGAAGGTGACCCTCACCTTCACACTCATATAGGTAAGTTCATCCAGAGTGTAAACCTGTTTAAAACACCCCAGCCATAAGGCCTATAGATCTTATTAAAAGTTTAATTCAAACTCATCTTCTTTATATAGATTTTGAGCACTCTGCATCAGGAATGAAAAAAAATATTAAGTGCTCAATTAAATAACTCAGAGATGTGTTCTTCGCATTGAACCACTCGACATGGTTTGACTCTCATCATGTGGTTGGGTTTCTGTCAATGGTGATTTTTTTTATAGGCTTTAATCTCATTCCCCTCGATGTCTTAAAGGTGATATCTTGAAAATTTTCTTTTGCCAACAAATCTGCTAAGTTTTGACAAGTTTTTATATATTCAATTGAAATTGGTCATTGTTTGAGTACAATATTGAGATAATTATGCTTTATATTGATATATCAAGATTTTCTACCATAAATATTACTTCTCGCTTTGTGTATAGCTGCTTGACTATCGTAATACATAGCTATCGAGGGTATTGACTTATCTCCTAATGATATTTTCAGTAAGAGATAATTTAGCCACTCAACTTCTATACTAGTTGATGCTAATGCTATCAATTTTGTTTTTAATGTAGAATGAGTTATCACAGTTTGCTTCTTGGAACCTCAAACAATTACTCTCTATTTACGGGTAAATATCTAACCACTTATGAAAAATAACTCATTGGAATCAAAATTCTAGTTTGTATCATTGTACTCTTCAAGTATAAAAAGTTCTCTTTCATAAAATATTTCATACTTTGGAGTTTCTCTCAAGTACTTTAGGACTCAATATATTGCATATCAATATTCTTATTCTGGATTACTAGTATATTGGTTCAACTTGCTCATAGTGAAAGCTATGTCTAGTCTAATTTCATTCATAGATTACATGAGACTGTCAATAATACTTACATACTTCAATTATGATATACTTCTTCTAGCATTAATCGATAGCTTAACACTAGGATTAATTGGAGTAGCAAGATGTTTACAATTATAATGATTATATTTTCTCCATATTTTCTTAATGTAGTGGGATTGAGTTAATAAATAATCGTTCTCATGTTTAATCAATTTAATATCAAGTATGACATCAGCTAAACTCATGTTTTTCATGTTAAATTTAGATAAAAGAATACTTTTGGTATTATTTATGCATTCTACATTATTACTAATGATTAACATATCATCCGCATAGAGACAAATAATTATAACATGACTATCTTCTATTTTTCTATATATACATTTATCAAAGTCATGATTTTCAAAACCATATGAAATGATTACTTTATCAAATTTCTTATGCCATTGTTTAAGTGATTATTTTAAACTATATAATGACTTTAACAGTTTGAATGTTTTTTTTTTATATGGTGCTATGTAACCTTACGGTTATTCCATATAAATTTTTTCTTCTAAGACACCAATAAAAAAAAAGTTATAACATCCATTTGATGAATTTAAAAATTGTAAATTGATGTCAAAGCAAATATAGTTCTAATAAGTACAATTCTACTTACAAGAGCTTAGGTGTCAAAATAATCAAGTCCAGGTTTTTATTTGAAACCTTTAGCTACAAGTCTAGCTTTAAATTTTTCAATAAAGCCATCAGTTCAAAGTTTTTTTTTTTTTTAAATTCATTTGCTCATAAGGCTTTAAAACCAACCAAAATTCAGGTTTTATTTTGTATGATAGAAACTAATTTTCTTTGTATAGCCACTTTGCAAGAAGGAGCATAAGGAGAGGCCATAGCTTTCGAAAAAGAAACAAGGTCTCTATCTATTCTATAAAGATAAAAATTAGGACAAAAAATATTTTAGTTTTTTGATCTTTTACTTTTTCAAATTTCAAGATTTTCAAGTTCACAAATTCTTTTCCTTAAAATATTTTCAATAATCTATGTTACCAAGTCAACCTCGCTGAGGATTTCCCTCTTTGTTTTGAAAATTTAGTGTGAGACCTCTATATAAATAGGTATAGAGGGTGGTTTCAATAGGTGAATTTTAAGAGAAGTTCTTTGAAAGTTATTGTTCATAAGTGTGAAGGGGTGCTTGTTGAGATTGCAACATTTCAGTTTTGACTTGTAGGGTCAAGGTAATCTGTATTGGTTGCATATTAGAGTATTTCTTCTTGTTCTTGAAATCCCCATAACATCGCATACTGTGATAGGTACCACCCATGCCACACCTGCAAAGAAGATCTGACCCTTTCCACTATCAGAGTCCACACATTTGGGCACAAAGCTGATGTCTGCGGAGGTAGGCCTAAGTATGATGAAGGCATCATACCACATGGTTAGCCAAAAAATAATCATGGATGTGTTTGATATGAATGGGTAATACACTTATAATCTCAAAAAATCAAAGCTGAATTGTCCTTCCTTGAATTTGGCAACTTTCCAAGGAGTTGTAACCTTACTAAAATGAGAGGAGACTCAACTGTACCATGTGATAGAGTGTGAGAGGAAGAAGATTCATAGCAGATGTAAGTCTTGTTGACCGAACCACTCTAAACCTTGTGTTCATTTTGTTGTTACTGTTTCCTTGGAGTTTTTACATGTATGTTTTTCATTGCATAGTAGCATAACAAGATTAAACTATGCCCCCATTAGTTTATTTTGTTCCGTTAGATACTATTTCCCTCCAGCAACATAAAACTTTAAGGGCATCCTCTTTGACCTCTAAGATGCCTCTCTTGAATTATGTTATGTAACTATATATTATATTATGTTTTATATCTTGGTTAATTTAGTTTTCTTGTTTATGTGTTACATAACACATGCCATTCAATTGTTTATGGCCACGATTTTTGCTCAAAATTGTCTCTATGTTTTCCCTTTAATTTTTCATTTGTCTCTAAAGTTTGTGGGTAATGGGTTCTCTACAAAAGTTTAGTTTCATTTTAAAGAATTTTAGAAAAGCTCTTTATAACACCCCAAAATTTTTGACTTAGAATATGTGAAAATTTGATCCAATTTTTTTTTTGAAATATGAGTTTTAGAAATAGCAACAGATAAAGTTGAGATTAAAAGTTGGACAATTTTAGTGGGTTAGATCTGGTTCAAACTTGGGTGTGTCCCAACCCGGTTCCGGACTTGGGCTCAAATAGGCACACCATAAGAATAACCATACCCGGGTTCATAAGGATTATATGAACCAGAACCGGTTCATACCTAGTAAAATAATATTTTTTTATATTAAAAAATTCTGAACGAAACTTCAGTTAGACTCGGGTCTGGCATGAAATTTTCACAAACTATATGTTGTATATTAATTGAACTCTTTGAGCCCTAACTGTATTCAAACCCTAATCCTGTTTTGGCTCTGGTCCAGGCCAAACCCAATCCATTAGAACCTGGAGATATGGAAGCCACTAATCCACAACAGTGAATCAAAATTGTGACCAACCAAGTTCTTGACAAGATTGGCAACCCAATTTTGAATGGCAATAATTGTAAAATAATAGAATAGATCTTATCAGGGATATCAATGTGTCGGTTTTGACCCAGGCCAGATCTGTACCAAACCTTGTAGAGTCAGAGTTTGTTGATATAAAAAAGGAGGTCCGATTAGAAACCGTATTTGACCCAAAGGATCTGATTAGTATATGGAGTAGGGTATGGTATATGAAATTTCATACCAGACCCGGTTAGGATTTGAGTTTCAATTAAGACCCGTAACTTTTCAATATAAAAAAAGATAAAAATAATACTTTTATCGATCGGGTATGAACCAATTCTGTTTCCTGTAATCTTTATAGGATCAGGGTATGGTTTTTCATATAGCAGACATGATAAGACCCTTGTCTGAACCCGGTACCAGCACCTACAAATATGATAATGTCTCAATGACAGTCTATCAATTATGAGAGGGTTGTGTATGTTCGCCCCCGATGATTCACTGAATCCCACTTCTGTGTTCGGGGCTTTGAATGAGCACCACGTATACAAGCACATGGGGCTCGTATTCCCGTGTATGTTGACATAACTTTGCATCAGACTCTGGTGTTGTTGCAAAGACTTAAGTACCCTTTCTTGCTATTCTTCTCATAAAGTGATGGTTTGAGAAAATGACAAAAATGCCTTTCATTCAAAAAAGAAAAAACAAACAGTTCAAAAAAAGGACAAACATGTCCTCCATCCAGAAAGTCGAGGATGATGTTGACTCTTCAAAGTCTTCTTCTTTTTCTATTCAAAAAAAGGACAAACATGTCTTCTTCTTTCTCCGTAAGACACTGTAAAACCCTCTCTCTCTCTCTAGAGAAGAAATTGATGTCTTTTTGCAATCGTTGTAAATTTTGAAAAGATTTTTATATGAAAAGCATGTGAAAACCAGACATCAAATAATAAAAACCGGTTGTCACTAGTGGATGAGACCGGGTCGAACTCAGGGAACGGGAATATTTTGTATTCAAGCACACAATTCTAAACTAATCTTTATTGCTGAATTATGGAAATGTAAAATGTTCAGAAAAATAAAAACAACTAGCTATTACAACAAATGAATACCCTTCGCAGAGGGCGTAAAGTGCAATATTTACAAACCCAATTAAATTCCTAAATTCTAAAATAAGAGAAAAACATCTTCTATTCTTGCACTTCCCATGTTATGCAATCGCTTCAACTCCACTCCTTCGTTATCCTGCACAAATTCAATGAACACGAGCAGTACCAGAGTTCGAAATAGAAATCTATATTGAATTAACTACTTCTTAAAAACACTGAAGAATATTAACAAAAGACTTCAATGACAACTAAAACTACATTAACTAACACAATTAACTAAATTTCAATTCACTAACACTCCACTTTATGAAACCTAATTATTTCAATTAACTAATAATGAAGACAATTAATCACTAATACTTCATTAACAAACTATGAACATACACTATTGAAAAACACAATATTAACAAACATTGAAAGCAGTAAAATCAAAAATTGTAAAAATCAAGAAATGATTAATGAAGGATCAAAAATTCAGGTATTTGAAAACAATAGGAAAAACATGTAAAACAAGCTAACAGAATGGCAAAGGAAAACTAATTTTGTAAAAAAAAATTATTGAATGAGGCAAAACGAGAAGAGTATTTATTTTTTTATCAAACATAGGAAATATGGAATTCAAAATGTGAACTAACCGCTAAGAATTAATATTCATCTAACGAAAACATCAATTACAAAGTTAATCAGTAAACTAAAATATCAATCTTAGAATTGATCAGCAGAGAAAAAGATTTCAGTACAACAGATTGATCTCTGCTGAGCTGTTGCAGAGTAGTTCACGGCAAAGCAAGAAATTCCGGCGAATGAAGAAAAATTCCGGCAGCTTCTCAATATATGATTCTTTTGATTTGTTTTAAATCCAACCGGAGAACAGAATGGATTCCAGTAGTGCCAGAAAAGTGACCGTGAATCAGATGTAATCCGTTAGCTTATTACAGACTTCCGAAAAAATTCACCAGAAATTTTTATCGATCCAGGTAATCAATCCCTTCTTCTTAAAAAAAACAGAATTCTATCGATTCAGATAATCGATATACAAAGCTTTATCCAGCAAATCCAGACCAATGTTTTGATTAAAAATTTATGCAGGTATTTATCAAAACTATTGATAAAAAAAATATTCAAGCCGATCCTTGTCGATCGCCGGATTCTTCATAGAATTTTCTTCTTTTTATGTTTTCTTTTTATAATTTTTTTTTTCATTTTCCAAATTGAGATTTAGCAGATTATCTTTCAAAAAGATTTAAAACGAAGAAGAATAAAAACTAATTAGAAGAAGAAGAAGAAGAAGAAGAAGAAGAAGAAGAAGAAGAAGAAGAAGACTTACCGGTGAAGGAGGAGGTGGCTTCCACTTCAGGCGCCGCAATCGACTGGAAATTTCCTTGCCACCGGATGAGGATGATCGGCTGTTGCTGCTGCAGGAAAAAGAAGAAGAAGAAGAAGAAGAAGAAGAAGGAAATGAGGGAATCCGACAATTAGGAAAAACAGAAATCAGAGGGGAAAATCAGAGGGGGAAAAGCAAATTTCTGGCGCACAAAACTGGAGCCCCCTCCGATCTGTTGTACGCCCCTTTTTAAAAGGGTTTACACCGATTGGAACCGGTTTGAAACAACCCTTTTTTATTTTTAAAACTTCCAAACCGGTTCCAACCGGTTTGGTTTTTACTTGCTACTTATTATATATATATATATATATATATATATATATATATATTTAAATACAAACCGGTTCCACCCGGTTTGGTTTCTTATTTATTTATTTATTTATTTTTTATTTTTTTATTTTTATATTTTTTTCTTTTCACAAGTAAAGAAAACTGTGAAACTTTTCAAAAACAAAACTATTTATTAAAGAACTTCAAAACTAATCTACTATATTTTTTTCTTTTCTTTTCTAAAAAAAAAACTTAAATTGAATAAAACTATTTTTCTAATTTTTTTCTTTTTAATAAAAACTAAAACCAACTAAAACTAAAATAGGTATAAGAATATAAAATAAAACTATTTTTTATTCATTTTCTAATTTTAAATCATTTTAGCACATTTACTCAAAAACTAACATAAAATTGGGTTTTTGAAACATTATTTCATAAAATCATGCATATTTAAATGTTAATAAACTCTAAATTATATGCATGATCAAATACCCCCATGCTTATGTTTTGCTAGTCCTCGAGCAAACTAGAAAAATGCAAGAAATCAAACTATCACCTAACTCACTTTCGTAGGAATCACGGTTGCATTTAGCTCATGCAACAAGCCCTTTCAACCCTTGGGTTACCCCAGTGGGCGAGTAAGGTCTCGTGAGGGTTTGCAGTGATGCTACCCACAAACATCTCTGTCATGTATGCATAATATTACACATCCTCACAAGCAGTAGGTAATTAAAGACTTTGTTTTCACAAATATTTCCTATTATTTCAAAATCACAATATAATTAGAGTTTTTTTTTATGTACCACCACAGAAAAAGAATTTCTTTCACTTTTCTAAATATCACAATTATTTATGTTTTATTCTTAGAAAATCCAATAAAAACATATTATTATTTACTTATCCTCACTCATATGTTTTCTGCACAGGTTTTCTCAATCACACTTCTAAGCACTGAACTTTTCTTTCTTTTTAAGCTCTTTTCTCTATTTTTTTTTTCTTTTCACGCTTTTTCTTTTTGCGCACTTATTTTTCTCATATAGCTTGCGTGTGGTCTGCTTTTATGCCTTGTGCAATGTCAATATCTTCTATACTTTTTCATACCAAAAGATATCAACTAAGACATAAAAGTGACTTCCTTCATTCACCCTTATAACATGAGAGTCAAACATTTCAACTTGTATCTGTTCTCAGCTACTTAGGATCACGAAGTTTTCCACTCTCCTTTTCGAAATGGAATTAAAAGTTTCAACTTACATCTAAGTTCCATCTACTAAGGATTGTGAAATTATCCAAACAACCTAACGCATGCTTTTTCTCACTTTTTGAGCTCATTTTTATGCTTTTGTTCATTTGCTTAGTTTTTCAAAATAAAACTGTGCATATTCATATTTATGATTCAAAATAAACTCTAACATGTATCTATCATCATTTCCTCGAAATCCACATAAACAACCATAATTTTTAGATCTATGTCAGAAAAAAAAAATCGTGGGGCTTAAAAATCCTCTAAAAACATCAGATTTGAAATAACATTCATATAAGTTCAAACTCTTTCTTTAAAAATCTACTTTTTATGAGAGATGTGTAAACATGTGCAAGAACGTAGACAAAAATATTCTGGTGAGCTACTACACCCTCCCCCATGCTTGAATTACACTGTCCCAGTGGCATTCCCCCATGCTTATGTGAAACTAAGTGAATGCACATGAGATAAAATCAATGAAGGAAAGAAAGTAAACTCAATGAAATCTAAAATGTGAAAATATGCCTACCATGATTATGGTTTATGAATTATGCACATGAACTATATGAAAGTACTCTTAAAAAAATTGTTTTTCTATGAATATTTACAAAATTTTTAAAATATATACAAACATGTGTGAGTCCTAAACTTCTAAAAGATCAACATCCTCAATGTCTTGTCCTGTCACAATATCTGAGATATAAGGCTTCAGCCGTTGCCCATTTACTTTAAAAATAGCACCCGTACGAGGGTCAAAAAGATCTATCGCTCCATATGGAAACACCCTATGCACAACAAATGGACCATTCCATCTTGACTTCAACTTACCTGGAAAAAGATGAAGACATGAATGATAAAGCCATACCTTTTGCCCAGGCTCGAACTGTTTCCTAACAATATATCGATCATGAAAATGCTTAGTTCGAGCTTTGTAAATCTTTGCACTCTCATAGGCTTCATTACGCAATTCCTCTAGCTCACTCAACTGTAATTTTCTCTCGACTCCAGCTTGGGTCATGTTGAAATTGAATTTTTTTATAGCCCAATATGCTCGATGTTCTAACTCAACAGGAAGATGGCAAGGTTTTCCGAAAACTAATCGAAATGGTGACATACCAATCGGGGTCTTGAAAGCAGTCCTATAAGCCCACAAGGCATCATCAAGGCGCTGAGACCAATCCTTGCGGTCTGGTCTGACTGTCTTTTCAAGAATCCTCTTTATCTCCCTGTTAGATACTTCAACTTGGCCACTGGTTTGTGGGTGGTAAGGTGTAGCAATCCGATGATGCACAAAATATTTCCTAAGTAAGGAAGCTACCTGCACATTACGAAAATGCGTCCCACCATCACTGATGATCGCTCTAGGAACTCCGAACCGACTAAAAATGTTGTGCTTGATAAACCGAAGCACCTCTTTATGATCGTTGGTCCGGGTGGCCACAGCCTCGACCCATTTTGAAACATAATCAACCGCCACTAAAATATATGTAAATCCAAATGATGGCGGAAAAGGACCCATGAAATCAATGCCCCAAACATCAAAAATTTCCACAATCAGAATAGGTAAAAGAGGCATCATGTCGCGCTTGGTAATGCGACCTGTTTGCTGACATCGCAAACACTTCCTACAGAATTCGTGAGCATCTCTATGAAGTGTGGGCCACCAAAATCCAGACTGAAGGACCTTTGCAGCGGTTTTCTGACTAGAAAAATGACCTCCACAAGCTAAAGAATGACAAAATGATAAAATGGAATGATACTCTTCTTCAGGCACACATCTCCGAATCATCTGGTCCGGGCATGATCTAAATAATTCTGGTTCCTCCCAAAAATAATGTTTCACCTGCGCAAAAAATCTATCTTTTTCATTCCGGTTTCAGTGCGCAGGATACTCTCTAGTAACCAGAAAATTTACAATATCCGCGAACCAAGGTAAACGCTTGACATGAAATAACTGCTCATCCGGAAAAGAATCAACAATCTGTCCTTGATCAATAGATGAATCTATAGTCAGTCTAGACAGATGATCTGCTACAAGATTCTTACATCCACTCTTATCTCGAATCTCAATATCAAATTCTTGTAACAGAAGAATCCAACGAATGAGACGCGGTTTAGCATCCTTTTTACTCATCAAATATCTTAATGCGGCATGATCTGAGTAAATGATAACTTTGGAGCCTAACAAATATGATTGAAACTTCTCAAGTGCAAATACAACGGCTAGTAACTCCTTCTCAGTGGTAGTATAATGCATTTGTGTGTCGGAAAGAGTCCTACTAGCATAATGAATAACATGAGATCGTTTCTCAATTTTCTGTCCTAAAATAGCTGCAACCGCATAATCTGAAGCGTCACACATAATCTCAAAAGGCACTGACCACTCAGGAGATCTGAGAATAGGAGCAGTGGTCAATGCTTCCTTTAGGGCTAAAAATGCCTTCAGACAGGCATCATCAAACACAAACGACTGATCTTTCGACAACAGGTTACACAACGGTCTAGAAATCTGACTAAAATCCTTAATGAACCGTCTATAGAAACCTGCATGCCTTAAAAATGAACGCACTTGCCTCACAGAGGTCGGTGGAGCTAATTTGACAATGGTCTCCACTTTGGCCTTATCGACCTCAATACCTTTCTCAGACACAATATGTCCAAGAACAATCCCCTGCTGTACCATGAAATGACTCTTTTCCCAACTCAACACTAGATTTGTCTCCCTACAACGCTGAAGTACACGAGATAATTTTTTGAGACAATCATCAAAAGAAGAGCCATAAACCGAGAAATCGTCCATGAAAATCTCAAGGACATCATCCATCATGTCAGAGAAAATCGCCATCATACATCTCTGAAATGTAGCCGGGGCATTACAAAGCCCAAACGGCATCCTCCTATATGCAAATGTACCATAGGGACAGGTAAATGTCGTCTTATCCTGATCCTCGGGATGAACGGCCACCTGGTTATATCCGGAATATCCATCTAAAAAGCAATAATATTGCTGGCCTGCAAGTCTTTCTAAAATTTGGTCGATGAACGGTAACGGGAAATGATCTTTCCTAGTTGCACTGTTCAACTTCCTATAGTCAATACATACTCGCCATCCCGTAGTAATCCTCATGGGAATGCTCTCTCCTTTCTCATTCTTTTCCACAGTGAGCCCAGACTTTTTGGGAACAACCTGGGTAGGACTCACCCACTGACTATCGGAGATAGGATAAATAATCCCAGCATCTAACAATTTAACTACTTCCTTTTTCACCACTTCTTTCATGTGAGGATTTAATCTCCTTTGTGATTCTCTTGAGGGTTTAGCTCCCTCATCCATAATGATCCGATGCATACAAAAGGAGGGGTCAATCCCCTTTAAATCCGCCACAGACCATCCAATAGCTTCCTTGTGCTCATGCAAAACCTGTAACAACTGATGCTCCTGTGAATCTGTTAGGTTTGCAGAAATAATAACTGGGAGAGTCTGCTCTTTTCCTAAAAAGACATACTTGAGTGAAGCTGGTAAAGGCTTCAACTCCAACTCTGGGGGACTCTCTATCGATGGCTTTGCGGGCTTCTCAGCTAACTCTGGAAGTGGTTCAGGATGCCAAATCCCACTGACATTATCTGCCTCACTATCTATCATATCAAGGCGATCCTCTTTGAATGATTCATCAATCTCCTCTTGAGGTGGATCACTCAACAACCAATCATGTTCAGCTTCTATAATATCTTGAATGATATCAACCTCAAAAGAAGCTTCTTCAGTATCAGACTCCATCGATGCACAAAAAATGTTCATCCTCATTTTCCTATTTCCAAATGAAACATCCATTTCACCAGTGCGGCAATTGATGCACGCATTGGCGGTAGCTAGGAAAGGGCGACCAAGAATAATAGGAGTCTGTCTGATGCTATCAACTCCCTCCATATCTAACATCACGAAGTCGACAGAGAAATAACAATCCTCCACCTTGACTAACACATCTTCAAGTATCCCTCTTGGGACCTTAATCGATCTATCCGCTAATTGAAGCGTCATAGGTGTGGATTTCATCTCTTTCAATCCAAATTTGTCATAGAAGAAACCCGGCAAAATGTTAACACTTGCCCCAAGGTCAAGCAAAGCACACTTAACAGTAATGTTTCCTATGACACATGAGATGATAGGGGTCCCTGGGTCCTTAAGTTTGGGCGGAGTCTGGTGTTGCAATACTGCACTGATCTGCTATGTCAAATATATTTTCTTCTGCGCATGGGACCTCAACTTCCTTTTCTGCGTACAAAGCTCTTTGAGGAACTTTGCATATGCAGGGACTTGCTGGATGGCATCTAGTAAGGGAAGGTTTATATGGACGTGCTTGAATATCTCAAGCATCTCTTGCATGTTTACTCCCGACTTACCTAATGCTCTCGGTTTCTCTAACGCCTCAGGAAAGGGGGCTTTAGGAATATGGGTTGTGGAAGGCCCAAATGGAAGAACCTTCTCGCTTTCCTGAGGTAAAACATTAGGGACAGGCTGCTTCTTACTTATCTTCTCTCTTTCTTCTGCAGCCTCCCTCGAATGGTACTGCTTCCCACTTCTAAGGGTTACTATTGCCTGAGCTTGCTCTTGATGTGTATCTGTCATATGCAAACTCTGCAGAGGTTCTTTACCCCTAGGGTTAACTATAGGCTGACTAGGCAATGCTCCCTCACTTCTCCTGCTAAGTGCTTCAGCGAGCTGCCCCATTTGAGTTTCTAACTTTGAAATTGAATGGGTATGTGAGCTCAAATTTGCCTTAATATCTGAAAATGCTTGTAGCATTTTGTCCTCGAAGGACTGACTATGTGAAGGCTCCTGAAAATGGATTTGATTATACGCAGGTTGGGCTGAAGGATCATTGGATCTGTGAAATCCAGGTGTATAACCACCTTGCCTGGATTGATTCTGGGAAGGGTTAGGAGCTTGGGCTTGTGAGTTACGCCATGAGAAATTTGGATGGTTTCGCCAGCCCGGGTTGTAAGTATTGGCAAATGGATTGGGTGCGGGCCTAGCGAAGTTCTGAGCCATCTGAGCCTGCTCTTGGACAAACTCAGGATACTGTGACGCAGCTGGACACTGGAGAACATGGTGTGCAGGACTCGCACACACCTGCATGGCAGGAGAGGGACCCAACAACAATTGATCTAATTTCTGGGACAATTGGTCTACCTTGTTGCTCAACTCAAGGTTCATCCCTATTTCGAAAATACCTGCCTTCTTAGCACTATCCTGTACAGGTGTAACTCTATCAGACCGTGAAGCTGTCGCGTGGTGCATCGAATTCTCACTTAATGTCTCAAAGAGCAACCACGCTTCATCCTCACTCTTGAGCATGAAAGTGCCCCCACATGCGGCCATTTGACGATTCTTCTCAATAAGACCGTCATAGAAATATTGCACCAGTTGCCATCAAGGCACCTGGTGGTGGGGACACTTGCGGAGAAGATCCTTCATCCTCTCCCAAGTCTCATGAAACAGTTCCCCCTCTATTTGCGTAAAACTGGTGATGGCTTTTCGATACTGATTCGTCTTACCGATTGGGAAATATTTCTTTAAAAATTCTCTTTGCATATGTTCCCACGTGGTAATTCTAACTGTATCTAATGCCTTCAGCCAGTGTTTGGCTTTATCCTTCAGAGAGAAGGGAAACAGGGTCAACCTCATAGCATCATCTCCAAAGTTGTTTATTCTCACTGTAGAACAAATCTCTAAGAATTCGTCGAGATGACGATATGGATCTTCATTGCTAAGGCCATAAAATGAGGGTAACATTTGGATTACACTGGCCTTAATCTCAAACTGATTTGCTCCTACATCAGGTCTTGTGATGCAGGAGGCGGGAGTATAGGTGTTAGGCATGAAGTACTCCCCAAGGGGACGAGTAATCTGCTGATTCTCAGCCATGGTTGCAGATCTCTGGGCTCTCCTAATAAGGGACTCGGGGTCCTCAATCGGCTCTACCAGCTCAGGGTCAAGTGAGCGTCGCCCTTGCATACACCTTAGAGTAGATCGGTGTAGCTCACGTCCTAACTTTGGGTTTTCTACCTAACTAACGCACTAAGCGGCCAAACCACGCAAACCACAAAGCGAGTAAACTAAAAACAACAAAAACTAAACAAACACCACGCAGTTACACATAACAGAGATTATGCAAAGAAATATAAAATCTATGTGTACGGTACCAATCGTACACAGTCACCTCTAAGGGAATCCTAATAGGTGGGCTGTGCAGAAAAGTAAGCTCTTCTCTAAGATATGCACATACGTGGTTCTAAACCTAAATGCAAAGCAAACACTAGGCAATAAAGTGAATACTAATATTACGCTGTTCCCCGACAACGGTGCCAAAAATTTGATGTCTTTTTGCAATCGTTGTAAATTTTGAAAAGATTTTTATATGAAAAGCATGTGAAAACCAGACATCAAATAATAAAAACCGGTTGTCACTAGTGGATGAGACCGGGTCGAACTCAGGGAACGGGAATATTTTGTATTCAAGCACACAGTTCTAAACTAATCTTTATTGCTGAATTATGGAAATGTAAAATGTTCAGAAAAGTAAAAACAACTAGCTATTACAACAAATGAATACCCTTCGCAGAGGGCGTAAAGTGCAATATTTACAAACCCAATTAAATTCCTAAATTCTAAAATAAGAGAAAAACATCTTCTATTCTTGCACTTCCCATGTTATGCAATCGCTTCAACTCCACTCCTTCGTTATCCTGCACAAATTCAATGAACACGAGCAGTACCAGAGTTCGAAATAGAAATCTATATTGAATTAACTACTTCTTAAAAACACTGAAGAATATTAACAAAAGACCTCAATGACAACTAAAACTACATTAACTAACACAATTAACTAAATTTCAATTCACTAACACTCCACTTTATGAAACCTAATTATTTCAATTAACTAATAATGAAGACAATTAATCACTAATACTTCATTAACAAACTATGAACATACACTATTGAAAAACACAATATTAACAAACATTGAAAGCAGTAAAATCAAAAATTGTAAAAATCAAGAAATGATTAATGAAGGATCAAAAATTCAGGTATTTGAAAACAATAGGAAAAACATGTAAAACAAGCTAACAGAATGGCAAAGGAAAACTAATTTTGTAAAAAAAAATTATTGAATGAGGCAAAACGAGAAGAGTATTTATTTTTTTTTTCAAACATAGGAAATATGGAATTCAAAATGTGAACTAACCGCTAAGAATTAATATTCATCTAACAAAAACATCAATTACAAAGTTAATCAGTAAACTAAAATATCAAACTTAGAATTGATCAGCAGAGAAAAAGATTTCAGTACAGCAGATTGATCTCTGCTGAGTTGTTGCAGAGTAGTTCACGACAAAGCTAGAAATTTCGGCGAATGAAGAAAAATTCCGGCAGCTTCTCAATATATGATTCTTTTGATTTGTTTTAAATCCAACCGGAGAACAGAATGGATTCCAGTAGTGCCAGAAAAGTGACCGTGAATCAGATGTAATCCGTTAGCTTATTACAGACTTCCGAAAAAATTCACCAGAAATTTTTATCGATCCAGGTAATCAATCCCTTCTTCTTAAAAAAAACAGAATTCTATCGATTCAGATAATCGATATACAAAGCTTAATCCAGCAAATCCAGATCAATGTTTTGATTAAAAATTTATGCAGGTATTTATCAAAACTATTGATAAAAAAAATATTCAAGCCGATCCTTGTCGATCGCCGGATTCTTCATAGAATTTTCTTCTTTTTATGTTTTCTTTTTATAATTTTTTTTTCATTTTCCAAATTGAGATTTAGCAGATTATCTTTCAAAAAGATTTAAAACGAAGAAGAATAAAAACTAATTAGAAGAAGAAGAAGAAGAAGAAGAAGAAGAAGAAGAAGAAGAAGAAGAAGAAGAAGAAGAAGACTTACCGGTGAAGGAGGAGGTAGCTTCCACTTCATGCGCCGCAATCGACTGGAAATTTCCTTGCCACCGGATGAGGATGATCGGCTGTTGCTGCTGCAGGAAAAAGAAGAAGAAGAAGAAGAAGAAGAAGAAGGAAATGAGGGAATCCGGCAATTAGGAAAAACAGAAAGAAGAGGGGAAAATCAGAGGGGGAAAAGCAAATTTCTGGCGCACAAAACTGGAGCCCCCTCCGATCTGTTGTACGCCCATTTTTAAAAGGGTTTACACCAGTTGGAACCGGTTTGAAACAACCCCTTTTTATTTTCAAAACTTCCAAACCGGTTCCAACCGGTTTGGTTTTTACTTGCTACTTATTATATATATATATATATTTTAAATACAAACCGGTTCCACCCAGTTTGGTTTCTTATTTATTTATTTTTTTATTTTTATTTTTTTATTTTTATATTTTTTTTCTTTTTACAAGTAAAGAAAACTGTGAAACTTTTCAAAAAAAAAACTATTTATTAAAGAACTTCAAAACTAATCTACTATATTTTTTTCTTTTCTTTTCTAAAAAAAAAACTTAAATTGAATAAAACTATTTTTCTAATTTTTTTCTTTTTAATAAAAACTAAAACCAACTAAAACTAAAATAGGTATAAGAATATAAAATAAAACTATTTTTTATTCATTTTCTAATTTTAAATCATTTTAGCACATTTACTCAAAAACTAACATAAAATTGGGTTTTCGAAACATTATTTCATAAAATCATGCATATTTAAATGTTAATAAACTCTAAATTATATGCATGATCAGAAATCAAGGGAAACAAAGAGTTCTTCCTGGAGAAGGCCATGAACATCAACCCTCTCACTCTCTCTCCCTTCTCTCTCTACTTCTGTGCACATCCAACAGACGATCCTACATTGCTCCATCGTCATCTTCTTCTTCTTCCTTCTTCGTAAAACACTGTAAAACCCTCTCTTTCTCTAGAGAAGAAATCAATGGAGGTAAAGGGTTCCTCCTGGAGAAAGCCATGAACACCAACCCTCTCACACTCTCTCTCTTCTCTCTTTACTTATGTGTCTGATTTAGAGTTTTTGCCCTTACAGGAGGGGGGTCCGGGGGCTCCCCCCCGGCGCGGATCCCGGGTCTCCAACGAAACGCTATAGTGATTTGCAGAAGACACTATAAATCGCTATAGCGATTTGCGGAAGACACTACAAATCGCAAATCGCTATAGCGATTTGTAGTGTCTTCCGTGAATCGCTATAGCGATTTGTAGATTCTTTCGCAAATCGCTATAGCGATTTGTAGTGTCTTCCGTGAATCGCTATAGCGATTTGTAGATTCTTTCGCAAATCGCTATAGCGATTTGTAGTGTTTCCGCAAATCGCTATAACGATTTGTAATGTTATTCAGTAAGCAAATCGTTGTAAATCGCTACCCGAATTAGGACCAACTTGTCAGGGCCATATCTCCCTAACCAGAGGTCATGTTCCAAATCTGTAAAAAGTGGGGTCTTCGTTATTGAGTCTAGTTTATTTCTGTAAATTTTCAGCAAATTTTATTGTCATTTCATTCCCCATTTTAACTTCAATGATACATTACAACCACAATCATCAAAAGAAAGATTGCCCAAGCTAAGAGTCACCGTTCTCGCTCTCCTCCTCGACAGCAACCCAGTCAGTGCAGTCGCGCTGAGGATGGCCAGCAGAAGCTCCACCACGTCGTCTTCCTCTCCCTAACGAGGAGGTCTCAGCGGAGCCGTCGTTCAGGTGACGGGTGTTCATCTCGTTCCGGTGACGGGTGTTCTACGAAATGTAAATCCCCCCTCCTGTAAGGGCAAAAGGCCATGAACACGCTGGGAGGAGCCCTCAGACCCCCCTTCTGTAAGGGTAAAAGCTCTGAATTAGACTCCATAACTCTTCAAGTTGAATGATGCTACCCACACTGGTGATGCTACCCACGCTGGGAGGAGGCCCCAGACCCTCTTCCTGTGCAGGTCAGTCGGTGCTTGATGGAGCAATGTATGATCTTCTAATGGATGTGCACAGAAGCAGAAATAGAAGGGAGAGAGAGAGAGTAAGAGGGTTGATGTTCATGGCCTCCTCCAGGGGAGATTTCTTTCTCGAATAATCCTGCAGTGCAGAGACTGAGTCTTAAATAATCATCTTCGGGGCACTTAAGTCTTTACAACCACTCCTTTTCAAGAACCGTCATTTTTTTTTTGCACCAATGGAGGAGAGGGTACTTAAGTCTTTGCAATCGCATCAAACTCCAACGCTAATTAATGCTGACAAACATGGGGATACGAGACGCACATGCTTACATACGTGGTGCTCTTTGGGACCCCCGATCATGAGATGTAGCTAACTGCCCTGTTCGGGGGGGGACATATAACCTGCTTTGATCAATTATGATAATGTCTCAATGAATTCAAATTGTTCTTGAGTGGTTTGGTTGAAGTTAGTTTCTGAAAAAGAAAAACACACACACACGCGCGCGCAAAGCCACCCAACTTATCAGCTATTCATAGAAGCTTCCCAATGTTTTAGTATTACATTTAACTACCCATCACATTTTTGTGTTACCCTTTATCTTGAGTTAAATAGTACTCATTTAACAATTGTTTTATGCAATTTCCTTTGAATTTATGGTAAATTTGGGTTACATTGTCATTAATTATTTGTATTTAAAAAACATATCATCATCATCATCAAGCCTTATTCTAGGCCAGATCCATATAAATCGGATCAAGTAAATGCCCACATTGGACCCCCCAAACTACCTTGTTTAAGTGTCTATCCATAATTTATATCTGTCTCTCAGATGGATCCTGCTCAATTTCATCAAGAACCGATATGGATGTGGGTCAGCTGCGCAACTCATATCCAACGCCATTTTCAGCATTTTTTAGGGTTGAAAATGGGTAGGATATTGGTCCAGTCTTGGATGACTTCTGTATCTATCTTTTGGTGAATTAAATCCTGTTTCAATGTGGGGGTGCTTCTACGCTGGGGATGCAAATGGATCGGATATGGGCCGGATCATCGCTTGTCTGAAGTCAAATTTTAGGTTGCAGTTTCAAGAATCCCGTTTATATAAAAAAATAAATTTTCAAAAAGGGAACTCAGTTTTGGGCATTAATAAAAAAGGTACCCAACGTTTAATTTTTTTTATAATATACCTAAAAAATAATTAATTAAAAAACTCACTAAATGTGATACGAAATTACCATTTTTACCCTCAACATCATATTTTCGAAAATGCATTTTGAAAAAAGAGTGACTTTGATCGGTGAATTAGTAAATTAACTCGTAACTCATCTTGGGTTAATCATAAGCACGGTTAAATTGATGAAACTTTGTTTTTAATTTATGGTGCAAAACTTTAGATGCCTTTTAAAAAAATTCAAAACTTAAGAGCGTTTTTTATTAATGCCCAAACTTTAGGTGAGTTTTTGAAAATTTCCCTATAAAAAAAAACAACTTACAAGCGGATTTGTGTTTAATTCGGATATGGATATAGACCCAACAAAAATATTGTCAGGTCCCAATCTGAAAATGTCCGACTACATATTTCTAAATCTGTTCAGCTTAAGATCCGTACACGAGATAATTAATTTGGATCTGGATCTTAGATCCGTCAATCTAGCCACTGATCTGGTAGGATGAAGCAGGCCCAATCGGAACATGAGTTGTGCTATATCCAAAATCCGGTTCCAAATGGGACCTTCCGAATAAAATATTTCTTTTTTCTGGTTTATGTTCATTATCTCTAGATTTTTCTCAGTCGTTGAATCCTATGTCCTGGACTGACAAACAGCTCGACCGACAAACCGACGAATAAATAAGAAGACAATTATAAGTGGACGATCTTCACCGGGAAGGAGCACTCTTCATCCCGAAAACTCTAGGGTTTCCCCGGCCATGGCTCCTCCGCCGCTCCTCCTCCTCCTCCTCGTCGTCGGAATCAGCGGCGGCTCCACCGCCAGGACGAATCGTCATGTGGTGCCGGAGATTCCTCGTTCGGCCGATCGCCGGGACGCTTCCTACAAGGGCGTGTTCTGCAACAGCTGGCGCTTCGCCGTCGAGACGAACGACGTGGGGCTGTGGAAGACGGTTCCCGAGAGGTGCGCCGCGTACGTGGAGCAGTACATGACGGGGGACCGGTACGCGTCCGATACGGCTGTAGCGACGTCCGAGGCTGCCCGATTCGGCCGGTCCGTCGAGCTCGCCGGAGACGGGAAGGACGCTTGGGTCTTCGACATTGACGAGACCCTCCTTTCCAACCTGCCCTACTACGCTGCTAATGGTTTCGGGTGAGGCCCTCTCTCTCTCTCTCTGAAAACACCAAACACTCTCTCTACGCTGCAAAATTTTGATCATTAATTTTATCTTTTTGGTGCAATGAAATCACGACTTTATCACTGATATTTATTACATGATTTGTGACAACTCTCGGAAGCCTGCTTTTATAAGAGGAAACCCATGTTTGGTAATATTTTCTCTTGAACGTTCAACGACGTATATGCATATTTCTCTACTTATCTGGTAGAGGTGACTCGTGAATGTTACCAAGTTAAAGGGGTGTCACAAGTTCGAATCCTACAGATGTGCATCTTTTGCCATGAGGTAAAAACTGTGTTTACTCTGTGGTGGGCAAGAGAGACCTCGAGATTTTATACCAATGACCTCACAAGTGAGTGAGGTGGTTTTCCTTGTTATCCAAAAAAAAAAAAAATGTCTCCACTGTTTAAACCAGCCCTTTTGTGTTTAAAGTGTTAAATGTTCCTGTCCAAACACCCTAAATCCATGTTCATGTGTCGTTGCTGAATTCAGGACAAAGCCTTTCAACGAGACCACTTTCGACGAATGGGTGGAGATGGGGGAAGCGCCAGCCCTGCCGGAGAGCCTAAAACTATACAAGGAACTTAAAAGTTTGGGATTTCAGCTGTTCCTGTTGACAGGACGTAGCCAACACCAACGGAATATTACAGAGTCTAACCTCTTATTTGCTGGATATAACTCTTGGAAGAGGCTCATTCTAAGGTACTCACTATCACAATGAAAATTGTTACGAATTTTGTCACCACCTCTAGATTGGAGATCAGACCTGGAACCGTAAATGGGTTCAGCTCGGTTTGGTTTATGCGGGTGCTGCTTGGTCTATATTGGTCCAGGACTGAAGGTAACATACAAAGTCCAGCTCCAAAATTCGATCTTGGTTTCTTGATTTAGTCTCCGTTTTAGTGCATTGCATTGAGATGGAAACACCATTTCCATCTATTTCTAAATTATGATTTTGCCAAAATATGGTGTCAATGATGTAGTTGCCAGAAACATCCTCTTGTGATGGTGTTGAAATGTGGTGAGTTCAGACTTGATATATTATCCCAGATTTAGACTCAGATCTGGACTTGGATCTGTATATCCTAGATCAGCTGTGCCCTTGAATTTAAGCTATGAATTTTAGTCCAGTGGTCAAGATTCAGATAATTCTGGAGACACCAAGAACTTGCTGAAGTCAAATCTTGACCAACTGTGGAGTATGGCATCGATTTTATGAATCTATCATTTATGAAATCCAATTTTTTTTTCGTAGATAGGTTTTTTAATATACCTATTATTTATTTAGAAAAGCAGTATAGTTGGGATATTGCATTATGCTCTATTATGCACTCTACCCAGTTTATCACAGTTTTTTTCTATGATCAATCAGAAATTCAAACATTTGTCGTTAAACCATCTTAATATGTTCGTTCAAAATTATAAATTTGATGCTGAATTTGGTAATTCAGAGGCCAGGAGGATCATGGAAAGCCTGCTGTACTTTATAAATCCGAGAAGAGGATGGAGCTTGAAGGGGAGGGCTATCGGATCCATGGGAGCTCTGGGGACCAGTGGAGTGATCTGTTGGGCTTTGCCATAGCTACCAGATCATTCAAGCACCCTAATCCTATGTATTACATTGCATGACCAGTTGTTGTAATTGTCTTCTTTTCTTTTTTTGTGAACAAATATCCTCATTGGATTGTGCAGAAACAAAGCATAATTTAGCTTGGTTTGTTTTCTGCTGCAATAAGATTGCTTTCTGCTGCAAATAAGATTGCTCTCCATTAGTTTTCAAAGTTTGGATGGCCTCTGATGAAACCCGTTGCCAGATTTACAGAAGAAAACTGCCCAAACTATGAATTATCTACGAATTTCTAACAATATCTACGAAAAGATAGAAATTGAAAACGAATGCAATGAATAGCAGGAAATTAACTTGAAACTTAAAACTGGAAACTAAATAACAAAAATCTCAATTCTTAAAACTGTCATCTTCCACCTATTTATAGATGAGGAGAATCTAACCCTGATGAGCTTAAGTTTCCTGTTTGATAGACACAAATTAAGAAAGAAATCTAATCTAATAAATTATCAAATTGAACAAGTTACGTAGATCCAAAGCAAAAGACAATATTCAAACTATAAAAATGGATCTGATTAAATCCTGTACACCTAGGTACATGATCCGCTACTGCTTCAGTCTTCTTTCTTTGTTATGTGTTTCTTATCCATGCTATGTAAATTTCATCCTCCTATTTGTTTTGCATTTCGGATTGGACCTATGTAAGGCTGATAAATGAAATAAATGACCAAACAAAGGGTATTCAGGCTCAACTCACTCCCCTCGCGAGCTGACCTGAGCTGGAACTCTTAGCCATGAGTTAAACGAGCTGAGTTTAGAACTAAGATCCAAATGCAAAATCTAACCTTTAAATTATGTTTAGTATGTTTTATTTACTATTTTTATATGTTAAAGTCGACTCAAATATAATGTTTTCTACGATTTTTAAAGCTCCCTTATTTTCATCAGTTGTGAGCCATTGTTTTTTCACCATTTCATGTGTAATATATATATATATATATATATATATATATATGTTAAAGGTAACTCCGCCTGTGTAGTTATACACTGCCGGTCCCAAGCCCGGATAAAGGAGGAGGGTTGCGGTAGGCCTGTGACAGCCAGCATAAAAACTTTGTCATATCCTATGAAAATGAACCAATATGAGAATTTCGTTGGGGCGTTCCCTACTGAGCGACGCGCTGTACTCTCTAGGCCCGGAGGCAGTGATAAATGTGCAAGGGTTGCTAGGTCGTCGCCCAGAAGCGACGCGTCACACCGGCGCCCGGGTGTGGTGTCAAATAGGCAAGGGTTCCCTCACTTTGTTGGACGGGTGGGGGTAAAGAAGTTAGTCCAAGACCATAAAATTAGGTTAGCCACTTGGAACATAGGGTCTTTAACTTGTAAGTTGGTAGAGTTAGTAGATGTTATGTGTAGGAGAAAGATTGATATTTTATGTCTTCAAGAGACCAAATGGGTAGGTGAGAAAGCTAAAGTGATAGAACCTTGGGGATATAAGATTTGGTATACAGGAATAAATAGGAATAGGAATGGAGTAGGGATTGCTATGAGTCGTCAGTTTATAGATAATGTAGTTGAGGTCCGTAGGAAGGGTGATAGAATTTTACTTATTAAATTAGTATTAGGTACGGATATTATTAATATTATTAGTGTTTATGCACCTCAAGTAGGTTTAGAAGATTCCATTAAGCATCAATTTTGGGAAGATTTAGATGGAGTAGTACAAGAGACATCTTATGGAGAAAAGCTTTTCATCGGCGGTGACCTTAATGGACATGTAGGCATTAGTAGGGATGGATTTGAGAATATCCATTGAGGCTATGGTATAGGAGAAAGAAATGAAAGTGGAGAAAGGATTTTAGATTTTTGTTTGTCCTATGATATGATCTTAGCAAACACTTGGTTTAGGAAGAGGGAGTCTCACCTAGTAACATTTAAAAGTGGGGTTAATACGAGTCAGATAGATTTTTTCCTACTTAGAAAGAGAGATAGGGGTTGTTGCATCGATTGTAAGGTTATACCAGGAGAAAGTGTAGCTACACAACATAGAGTCTTAATTTTAGATCTTAGAATTAGACAATGCCGCAAAAGGGATAGACATAGGATAGATCCTAGAATTAAGTGGTGGGCACTGAAAGGAGCTAAACAAGGAATGTTTGTAGAGCAGGTAGTTAAGGAAGTTGATTGGTGTCTCGAGGAGGATTCAGAATCAATGTGGAATAAGATAGCGGGTGGTATGAGAAAAGTAGCTAAGGAGGTATTGGGTGAGTCTAAAGGCGGTGCACCACTAGGTAAGGATACATCATGGTGGAACGAGGATGTCAAATTAGCTATTAAGGTTAAAAGAGAGTGTTATAGAAATCTAAGTAAGAGTCGTGATAATGAGAATTTGGAGAAGTATATGATAGCAAAGAAGGAAGCTAAAAAAGTTGTTCGAAACGCGAGGGCTAAGGTATATAAGGAGGTTTATGACAAGTTGGATACCAAAGAAGGCGAGAAGGATATTTATAGGCTTGCAAAGATGAGAGATAGGAAATTGAAGGATTTGGGTATGGTTAGATGTATCAAAGATGAAACGCAAAGGGTTTTAGTCAAAGATGAGGAGATTAAGGAGAGATGGAAAGATTATTTTGATAAGCTATTTAATGATAGTCATGCTCAAGATCTTGGAGACTTCTCCATTCCTTTTCATGAGATAAATCGTGACTTCATGCGCAAGATTCAAAAGAAAGAAATTGCAGAGGCTTTGAAGAAAATGAAATCAAGAAGGGCAGTTGGTCCAGATGGTATACCTATCGAGGCTTGGAAATGCTTGGGAGAGAAAGGTTTAGAATGGTTGACAAATCTTTTTAACTTGATTTGGCGAACAAATAAGATGCCTAATAAGTGGAGGAAGAGTACTTTGGTGCCTTTATATAAGAATAAGGGTGATATACAAGATTGCACAAACTATCGTGGTATAAAACTCATGAGTCATACTATGAAACTTTGGGAGAGGGTGATTGAGTCTAGGTTGAGGAAGGTTGTCATGATATCGGAGAATCAATTTGGTTTTATGCCTGGAAGATCAACTATTGAAGCTATACATCTTCTTAGACAACTTATTGAAAGATATAGAGAGAGGAACAAAGATTTGCATATGGTTTTTATTGATTTAGAGAAGGCATACGATAGAGTACCTATGGACGTTCTCTGGTGGACAATGATGAAGAAAGGTGTTTCTCTCAAGTACATTAGTATAATTAAAGATATGTATGAAGGAGTAGTAACCAATGTCCGCACTTGTGGAGGGGTGACAACCAATTTTCCGATAACGGTTGGGTTACATCAAGGATCTGCTTTAAGCCCTTTCCTATTTGCGATAGTGATGGATGAGCTTACGAGATCAATTCAAGAAAATGTACCATGGTGTATGTTGTTTGCTGATGATATTGTTTTGATTGATGAGTCTAGAGCTGGGGTTAATGCTAAGTTAGAATTATGGAGACAGACATTGGAAGCTAGAGGTTTTAAGTTGAGTAAGAGTAAGACTGAATATATGGAATGTCGGTTTAGTAAGCAACGAAGTAGTGATGGGAGTGTAGTGAAGCTTGGTGAGCAAGATATACCGGTGAATGATTATTTCAAATATTTGGGATCCATCATTCAAAAGTATGGAGAAATTGATGGAGATGTAAATCATAGGATAAAGGTTGGGTGGATGAAATGGAAAAGTGCTACTGGAGTGTTGTGCGATCGTAGAATGCCATTGCGGTTGAAGGGAAAGTTTTATAGGACGACTATTAGACCCGCTTTACTATATGGTACGGAATGTTGGGCTGCCAAGAGACATCATATTCAAAAAATGAGTGTAGCTGAGATGCGGATGCTTAGATGGATGTGTGGAAATACAATAAAATATAAGATTCGGAACGAAGAGATACGTAAGAAGGTAGGTGTTGCACCCATTGAAAATAAGATGCGAGAGAATCGTTTACGGTGGTTTGGACATATTCGGCGAAGGCCTAATGATGCTCCAGTTAGAAGGTTGGAGAAATGGGAAAATATATTAGTTAAAAGAGGTCGGGGTAGGCCTAGGAAGACTTGGATGGAGATGATAGGAAAGGATATGAATGCTTTGAACCTCACCGAGGACATGGCGTTGGATAGAAATGATTGGAGGAAAAGGATTCATGTGGAAGACCCAAAATGAATTTCTTTTTTGGTTCATATCGCTGACCCCAATTGTTTTGGGATGAAGGCGTAGTTGTTGTTGTTGTTGTATATATATGTTAAAGGTGGTAGCTGCTAACCACTAGCTATCTGGGCCTTTGAAGGGTTTTTTCTATGCTTTCCTTAAATCATTGCACAAATTGTTTTACATGCTTGATTTTATAGGAATCAACTCTTGAATCATTTGATTCCCAACGCATGTAGGTTTTTATAAGATTTAAAAATTGATAGTTTAAGATTTTAATAAATATTCAAAGCTTAAAAAATCATGCTTTTATTTCAAAAACATTATCCAAATGTCATTCCTTAGTAAATTGATCACGACGAAGACACATGTTTCAAATTTAAGGAAAACATGAAAAAGACCCTTCAAAAACCCGATTATCTAGAAAATTAAAAGACCCTTCAAAAACCCGATTAGCTAGAAAAGTAGTTAGCACTTACCACCTTCTCTCTCTCTCTCTCTCTCTATATATATATATATATATGTGTGTGTGTGTGTGTGGAAGTGTTACAATGCACAAACCATTCGTGCATTTTAATAACATGCACAATAATGTTTAACACAAAATTTTCCCCCTCAAAATAGCTTTTTCTAATTTTTTATATTGATTTTGTTGTCATTTGACAAGTATATTTTATTTAATTTGAACACCCAATGTCCAACCTGCCATCGCTTTAAAACCACTCACCTCTTCGCTAACCTCCCATCCTCCTCACTCACCGGTTATCCACCATCACCAGACAATTGCCCGCATCCAATCCCGCATGGGTACCGGTTTGATCTGGCCTCGTTAAACTCTCACTCAAAAAAAAATAAAAATAAAATCTGATCTCCATAATAACAAGAACCATCACCACCATGAGCTACTCTACCGGCAAGGTCAACTGAACTGCACCGGCTTGACCATGCATTGAGAGCACTCCATTCTATTAGAATTAGTGAATCCCCAAAGGATATGGTCACCTTGTGAAGGAATACATGCTCCATATTTCAAACACTCGTATAATTTATACATTTGTGTTTTCAAAGTTAAAATCATCAAATCTCAAGAAAAAACTTCACATTTTTATTTGTATTTGCCTTCTCAGCAGTCATCCTGTTCCATCCTCAAGCCTACCACTCAAGAATACCAAAATCACCCAAAAAGTATGCCATCATTTCACTCTACTAGAATCCCACAAATTTTGATTTTTTTCCACATAACCACTCAACCTATATTCTTTTTATTTTGGATGTTGAAAATTGCATAATTAAAATAAAAAACAAAGTACAAAATTGACGCAATACTAAAACTAGAATGGACATAAAAAACCAAATTTGAAGATTTCAAAAACAAGAAATTGTTTGCAATTTGAAGATTTAACATAAATGCTCAGAGAAACCATTTTTGGAAATTGAAATGAATAATTTGACGATTACAATTCACCCAGTTGGTTGAAAGCATTCTTAGCATACTATTGGTTGAAAAAAAAATGGGGATCACAATTCACCGAGTTTCGTGGTTCTGTGTAATTTCGCATATATTTTCATAAAATTTGCATATATAGAATAAAGTTCACGCAAATGTATCTGCGAACTTTCTATAACTAAAACATGTCAAAACTTCACAAATAGTGCACATGAGATTCACAAATTTACTAAAGACTTAAATGATAACCCCTCCATAGTGTTGCGATGGTTTGATAGTGACACTTCAATTTTTACAACGATGCTTCGATAGTGCGAACCAACATTAATTATGACACTTTGATTTTTACAATGACGATTTGATAGTAAAAAAGTGACATTTCACATTTTAGGGTTTGTTTGCGTCTTTAAAAAGCGATGGTGGAGAAGATTTTGGAACAACAAGGATGTCATGGTTGAGGCAGACAGGATTCTGGAGAAGATAGGAGGTAGAGATGTTCAGGTGGTGAATAATGTTGATAGTCCTCAGTAAAATGAACAAACCTGAGTTATGAAGATTGTGTAGAGGAGGCAGATTCACCTCAATCATTTGCTCGAGATAGGAGAGGTCTGCAAACAAAAATAATAAGTCGATTGACATTAAGAAGTCAAAGATTGAACCTCTGATGTAGAGTTATGTATAACTAAAAATGAGTCTTTTGAGGAATAAGTGTATGCTTTGAGTCGGATTGCAAGATTCGCAGACTCAAGAGTCGGATTGGAGAGGGGATGGTTTTGCCTCAATCATTTGCTCGCAAACATTAGAGGCACAAGGATCATCAAATTGTAGCACGAAGTTCACATTTAGGGTTTGTTTGCGTCTTTAAAAAGTGATAGTGGAGAAGATTTTGGAACAACAAAGATGTCATTGTTGAGGTAGACAAGATTTTAGAGAAGATAGGAGATGAAGATGCTCAGGTGGTGAATGATGTTGATGATCCTCAACAGAAAGAGCAGGCCCTAGTTGTGGAGAGTATGTAGAGGAGGCAAATTCACCTTCATCGTTTGCTCAATCCCAGGCCAAACCCAATCCATTGGCACCGGGAGATATGAAAGCCACTAATCCACAACAGCTAATCAAAATTGTGACCAACCAAGTTCTTGACCAGATTGGCAACCCAATTTTGAATGGCAATAATTGTAAAATAATGTTATTGTAAAATAATAGAATAGATCTTATCTTTGAAACAAGGGTATCAATGGGTCGGTTTTGACCCAGGCCAGATCTGTACCAAACCTTGTAGAGACAGAGTTTGTTGATATAAAAAAGGTGGTCCGATTAGAAACTGTATTTGACCCAAAGGATCTGATTAGTATATGGAGTAGGGTATGGTATACGAAATTTCGTACCAGACCCGGTTAGGATTTGAGTTTCAATTAAGACCCGTAACTTTTCAATATAAAAAAAGATAAAAATAATACTTTTATGAACCAATTCTGTTTCTTGTAATCTTTATAGGATCCGGGTATGGTTTTTGATATAGCAGACATGATAAGACCCTTGTCTGAACCCGGTACCAGCACCTACAAATATATTGGGGTTCGGACTCTCCTGGATTCAAACCAGATCCATGCCACGATGTCGGCATGAGCAAAAAATGCACATGTTTAGCATGACCTGATCTGCTTCCGGCAATGACAGGGACTAAAATAATAAAATAAATACGATGAACTGGACTAAAATAAAAAAACAAACAATTTATTTTGGTTGCAACTTGCAAGTCATTGGTTGCAACTTGCAAGTCATTGCCATGGTATCTCTTTTTTTTTAAAGCCACTTCATCTTGCGATACCATCAACGCATTGCGCTTAAGAATTCAAAAAAAAACGTCACGTTATGATTTTGCCATTTTAGAAATGTCTCAATGAATTCGAAAAAGAAACACACACACACACAAAGCCACCCAACTTATCAGCTATTCATAGAAGCTTCCCAATGTTTTAGTATTACATTTAACTACCCATCACATTTTTGTGTTACCCTTTATCTTGAGTTAAATAGTACTCATTTAACAATTGTTTTATGCAATTTCCTTTGAATTTATGGTAAATTTGGGTTACATTGTCATTAATTATTTGTATTTAAAAAACATATCATCATCATCATCAAGCCTTATTCTAGGCCAGATCCATATAAATCGGATCAAGTAAATGCCCACATTGGACCCCAACCTACCTTGTTTAAGTGTCTATCCATAATTTATATATGTCTCTCAGATGGATCCTGCTCAATTTCATCAAGAACCGATATGGATGTGGGTCAGCTGCGCAACTCATATCCAATGCCATTTTCAGCATTTTTTAGGGTTGAAAATGGGTAGGATATGGGTCTAGTCTTGGATGACTTCTGTATCTATCTTTTGGTGAATTAAATCCTGTTTCAATGTGGGGATTCTTCTAAGCTGGGGATGCAAATGGATAGGATATGGGCCGGATCATCGCTAGTCTGAAGTCAAATTTTAGGTTGTAGTTTCAAAAATCCGGTTTATATATAAAAAAAAAAATTCAAAAAGGGACCTCAGTTTTGGGCATTAATAAAAAAATGTACCCGACGTTTAATTTTTTTTTGAATATACCTAAAAAATAATTAATTAAAACACCCACTAAATGTGATACGAAATTACCATTTTTACCCTCAACATCATATTTTAAAAAATGCATTTGAAAAAAGAGGGACTTTGATCGGTTAACTAGTAAATTAACTCGTAACTCATCTTGGGTTAATCATAAGCACGGTTAAATTGATGAAACTTTGTTTTTAATTTATGGTGCAAAACTTTAGATGCCTTTTTAAAAAATTCAAAACTTAAGAGCGTTTTTTATTAATGCCCAAACTTTAGGTGAGTTTTTGAAAATTTCCCTATAAAAAAAACAACTTACAAGCGGATTTGTGTTTAATTCGGATATGGATATAGACCCAACAAAAATATTGTCAGGTCCCAATCTGAAAATGTCCGACTACATATTTCTAAATCTGATCAGCTTAAGATCCGTACACGAGATATTTAATTTGGATCTGGATCTTAGATCCGTCAATCCAGCCACTGATCTGGTAGGATGAAGCAGGCCCAATCGGAACATGAGTTGTGCTATATCCAAAATTCGGTTCCCAATGGGACCTTCCTAATAAAATATTTCCTTTTTCTGGTTTATGTTCATTATCTCTAGATTTTTCTCAGTCGTTGAATCCTATGTCCTGGACTGACAAACAGCTCGACCGACAAACAGACGAATGAATAAATAAGATAAGAAGGCAATTATAAGTGGACGATCTTCACCGGGAAGGAGCCCTCTTCATCCCGAAAACTCTAGGGTTTCCCTGGTCATGGCTCCTCCGCCGCTCCTCCTCCTCCTCCTCCTCGTCGTCGGAATCAGCGGCGGCTCCACCGCCAGGACGATTCGTCAGGTGGTGCCGGAGATTCCTCGTTCGGCCGATCGCCGGGACGCTTCCCACAAGGGCGTGTTCTGCAAGAGCTGGCGCTTCGCCGTCGAGACGAACGACGTGGGGCTGTGGAAGACGGTTCCCGAGAGGTGCGCCTCGTACGTGGAGCAGTACATGACGGGGGACCGGTACGCGTCCGATACGGCGGTAGCGACGTCCGAGGCTGCCCTATTCGGCCGGTCCGTTGAGCTCGCCGGAGACGGGAAGGACGCTTGGGTCTTCGACATTGACGAGACCCTCCTCTCCAACCTGCCCTACTACGCTGCTAATGGTTTCGGGTGAGGCCCTCTCCCTCTCTCTCTCTCTCTCTCTGGCACCCGACCCCGTCCTCTCATCTCCCCGCATCTCATCTCCCTCGATTCGCCGGAGCCTCCTGTAAACCCCCCTTTTTTTGCCAACTCTCTCTGTTTTCCGACCCCATCTCCCTCCGGCGACCATCTCCCTCCGGCGACCATCGCCCTCCGGCGACCATCGCCCTCCGGCGACCATCGCCCTCCGGCGACCATCACCCTCCGGCGACCATCGCCCTGCAACCCTTCGTCTTCCTCCCTATCGGCCTTAGGCCCCGTCTCTCTCTTCTCTCTGTCCTCTCTCTCTCTGGCGCCCGACCCCGGCCAACCTCCCTTGCGTCCCCCGCCCCTCAGCTCCGTCGATTCGCCGGAACCTCCTGTAAACCCCCCTTTTACATCAGGCTCCACCTCGCTCTCCCCCTGCGATCTCCCTCTTCCCCTTCTTCCTCGGTTCCCCGGACAACCTGCCCCTGCGGACCCCCTGTGACCCCCCTTGCAACCTGGTTTCGGGTTTCGTCACCTCTCTGCTAACTCGACTCGACGGAACCTCCTGCTATCCCACTTGCATCCTGGTTTCCAGTTTCGTCTCCTTTCTCCGTTGTCGAAGGGAATGCCGCTGCTGACATACTGAGCCCAGCCGCCGCCGTGTGGTTTTTCAGTTTCATCGGGCGTGGGTTTTCTTCCTCCACTGCTCTCCGTCTTCTTCCTCAAGGTATTTGTGCTTCGTAATAGGAAGAACTCTGTGCTAAGGAGGTATGATCTCTCTCTCACTCCATAGCACGGCTCCCTACCTTAGCCAAGAAAGTTGTGCGTTATCAGAGTCGTGCGGCCATCGTCCAGGGGTGGCGGGCCGGCGGCATGTGTTCGACGAAACCAACACTTTGATAGATTGAAGAAGGAAGGCCCTCATCAGAAGTCTTGCCATTGCTCGGCTTCTCCTGTTTCCCTCTTCCCTGTTTCCTCTATCTGCTTGCGCCCTCCTGCTGCTCATTTCTGGGGCCCAGCGTATCGCTTGTTGGACTCAAATGAGTGAGCCCTTAATTTCATCAAGATTGCGATCAATGATTGGGTGGCTGCCTTTGCTCTCTCTCTCTCTCTCAGTGGGGGTGTTACGTTGTCCTTTCTTTCAAGCTTAAATATAGGTTTTTCTTTTTGCTTTCTGCATAGCTGCGCTCCTGCCTTGCAGTGGGGTTTGTTTCTCATCTCAAACGTCGAGCATTTCCTGTGTGGGGTAAGGTTGAGCTTTTCGTCACGGGCTCTGCTTAGGCAACGCTGGTTCCGCCATTCTTCTTCCCTGTGTCATTGAATCGAGCGGTGGATAAGTTGTGACAGCAAATTTCCTCTTCCTGATAGCGTTTTTTTCGTGCCCTTCGCTCTAGATCTCAATTAAGTCTTGTCAGGTCGAGAGATTGGTGGTGTGTTGCTTGTTTCTCTCTGAATTTTCATAAGCATCGTCATTGCCACAAGTGTGATTCTTTCTTTTCCTCTCGGCATCACCCGGTCTGGATGCGCAAACGTTCGACATTCTCTTCGTTCTCGGTGGGGTTGTCGCTTGCATCCCAAGTCTCTACTAGGTTGTGGCGTTATCATGCGTGCTGGAGTAATTCTTGGTCAATCAGGCATCTTTCCTTCTTGTCGTGGGTGATATTAAGCAACCAACATATTCCTTTCTTGCGGTCAAGATTGGGTCTATTTGGGCCCTTCTTTGACCGCCCATTGCTAAGGTTTCTGAGTCCTTGACTCCGGCTTCCCCTGCCTCTTCTTTGATGAATGATATCCTTGTTTTGGCCTGGCTATTAGATGAACATGTATCCAAGTCGTCGGCTGCCTTGCGTGGGTTTGGTTTTTCTGGCGCTCTTTCTCAAGTCTCTTTGACGGCTCCTTCAGATATGCTTGATTGCAGTAGGGAATCAAACCTTTATCCTTCAGCGTCGTCGCTCTTGCTACTTGGTATGAGCTCGCATGTGTATGCCCAGGCCTGCGTTGACTTCTATAATGTAGCTCATACGATTATTTTGTCCCCTTCTTGGAACTTGGCTCCTTTTTCATCCCTCCCCAAGACGTCGGCTATTCCGCATGAGGAAGGAGACATCATGCAGTTTGTCCCTTTCAATGATTTCTCTTCGTGAGATCTAGAGCTTTTATCTTCTCCTGGACAAGGACCTCAACTTGCTTATTCTTGCGCACCTTCCCAAGTCTTGTTTGTGTTGTCTTCATGTTTGCTTGCTCGAGGTGGGCTTGACGTGCTTCTGCCTTCTCTTTCGCAGCTCGTGCCGTCAGGTTTGGCATCGCAGTCCCACGCTAAGGCCTGCTCTCATTTTCATCCTCCAGTTCAGTCAGTTATTTCTTCGCTTCTTTGGGACTCAACGTTTTCTTCGACCTTCTTCCTTTCCAGCTATTGCTCGGTGGCGCGGGTGGGCAATCTTGCTCATGGTGGCCTTAGTTTAACATCTTCCTTTATTCTCCTTTTATCCTAGAGTTTTGCTTACCCTGCTATCCATATTATGGGGATTCATGCTGTCTCCAACCAGGCTTACAGTCGCATGGTGATTGGCTTTTCGGTTTCTCATACTCGCCCATTTTCCTCTCGTGCCCCGGAGGTTATCTCATCTTTTCTGCATCCGGCTTTTCCGCCTTTCATTTTCCCGGGCGACGGTCTGCCAGGGTGTGTGTCGACCCACTTGCCTTCCTCTTAGCTCCTCTTGGGTATTGAGATTGATGATGCTGCTCGGCTGCTGGATATCTCTCTCTCTCTGCATCTCAACTGCTTGCTATATCGGCTGTCATGGATTCGACTATTTCTGGTCTCCACTCTGTCTCTTGGGATATCCTTTGCCCCCAACTCCGGCTTCGTTCGGTTCTTCGTAGGATGACTCTCCCATCGGGAATGTTCAACGTTCACCCACTGATAACCGCAGATGAAGGAGGTTTGTGTTTCCTGCCTCGATTGGTTGGTCTCTTTGCAGATCCCCCAGGTCGCGGCAGCCACCAGTCTTTTTAGATTTTGTCCAATGAAGCTCGTTTGTTGGAATATTAGGGGCTTCAATTCTGCTCCCAAGCGCTTGTTTTTGACGAGTTGGATTAGACAGGCTAATCCAGACTTGTTTGCCACCTGTGAAACTAAAATGGAGGACATCCCGCTTGCAGTAGCATCTTTCATTTGGCGGAGAGCAGATTTTTTCTTTAAGCCAACGGTCAACCATGCTTGTGGTATATTTCTCTTCGGTAAGAAGTCTTTAAATTTATCGTAGCTGTATGTTGGTCTCTACTCTTTGTCTGTTGCCTTCAGCTTACAGTCAGTTGGCCGAAGAGCAGTGGTGTCCGTGGTTTATGAACCTAACCTCGCTGCTAGGAGGCCAGCGTTTTGGGGAGATCTTGATAGGGTGGTTGGTGGTTAGTTCTAATGATAAGTGCCACCTATTTGTGGGCGATTTCAATTGTTTGTTTTCTCCTCATGAATTCAATTCTATCGTCTTTCCTAATCTCTTTATTCTCGGCTTCCAAGACTTTGTTCACCGGCATCTACTTTATCCTACGCTTCTCTTGGTCAAATAGGTGATTGCACCCGTGCTGTCGAGTTCTCGATAGGGTATTTTTCACCCTTTCTATGTTGAACCTCATCCCTGACGTCAAATGTATCTTGCTTGCGCCATCTATCTCTGATCATGGTCAGCTCATCACTGTTTGGGGGGATGACTTCTCCTTCAACAGACGCTTTGTTTTCGAGCAATGGTGGCTACAATAACAAGATTTCAATTCGGTTATTTTGGCCTCTTGGTCTAAACCTTATGCTGAGCATTGGGCTGCTCTTAGGATTACCAACAAGCTTTCGCGTTTTGTTAAGGATATCAAGGTCTGAATCCATAATTGCAACATTGTAAAATTTCAACATTTGGATGCGTGGGAGCGTGAGCTTTCTGAATTGTACCAATCTATGTCTTTACTTGACAATTTTTTTGAACCTCAACTTTTGAGTTTTCAGGCCAGGTCCATTGAGCTATCTATGCTTTTGAATAACTGGAGACTCAGGGATGAAATCTGTTGGAAGCAGCGATCCAAGCTGAATTGGCTCAAAGCCGATGATGGCAACACTAATTTTTTTCACTCCTATGCGTCTCATCGTCATCAGAGGAAAGCCATCCCTTTCATCTCCATTGGGGGTGTCTCTTTCTCTGATCAACTTGTCAACCCGGTTGTCACATGTTATTTCAAGTCCATTTATGTTTTTTCAGTGGTCGCGGAGGGAAAAATTGGGTTTGTCTTGCTACGGGCGATCTCTCATGAACAAACATGTGCTTTACAAAGAAGATTCTCGGATGTTGAGATCTTTCATGCTATCAAGGATCTGTCTGGTTGGAAAGCGTCTGGCTTTGATAGGTTTCATGTTGACTTCTTCAGGATTTTTTGGGATTCTGTCAATACGGACGTGGTTAGCCTCTTCGATGAGTTTTATCGCAATTCTAGGCTGCCCTACCCTTTTCATTTCGCCATTATTTCGCTTATTCCTAAAGATATCGACGCTTCGGATATCTCTCAGTTTCGTCCGATCTCGATGACGAGTGGTCTTTACCATTTGATTGCCAAGGTTTTGGCAAATAGGATGAAATCGGTGGCTCAACAGATCTTCTCGGACTCTCAGTTCGTCTTCATCCATAATAAGAGGGTGCATCATTCTTTTATCATGGCAACCGAGGTTGTGCACTCTTTACACCTTTGCTGTCAGCCTTCTTTCGTTCTTAAATTAGATTTTCATAAGACTTTTGATTCGGTGCAATGACCCTTCTTATTTCAAATGTTATCGAACTTCGGGTTTGGTCGTCGGTTCTCTGGCTGGGTTAGGGAACTAGTCTCGAATTCCCATGCTATGCTAAATATCAATGGCAGTTTCGGGGAACAGTTCAAGCTGGAGCGGGGTCTGCGTCAAGGTTGCCCTCTTTCGCCATTATTGTTCAATGCGATCGCTGAGGGTCTTATTGTGCTGCTTAAGCGGGCTGCTGCCTGCAGTTTCATTGATCCCTTACCGGTTCATGATTTCAATTTTCATGCTCTAATTTATGCTGATGATATGATCATTTTCGATCGTGCTAGTGTTCAGCATATGCTTCGGTTCAAACTTATTTTTCATCTTTTCCTCTCTCTTTTCGGCCTTTTTCTCAATGAGCAAAAGTGTTCTCTTTCTATGTTCCACGTCTGGCTCTCTATGTTAGCTGCTGGGACGAAGATTTTTAATTGTGTTGCATCTGAGCTGCCTATGTTGTATTGTCGTTACAAGTTAAGCGCCTTTCTTCTGTGGCTTGGGCTCCGACACTTCTTAAAGTTAAGCCCAAATTACTTTTGTAGCAAGCTTCTTATCTCTCGCTTGCTGGTCGCCTAACTTTAGTGAAGCACGTTCTATCGACAATTTTAGAATTCTTCATGTCCATGTTTCTGATGCCTGTGGGTGTAGAGAAGCAGTTGACGCGTCTGCTGGCAGGCTTCTTTTGGTCTGGGTGTTATCTCAAGGGTAAACACCACCTGGTTGGCTAGCGTTCGGTGGTCTTGCCGCGTTCTATGACCGGTTTAGTGTCCAGACTCAGGAGTATTGCCCTGGTCTCTAAGCAATGCTGGCTTGCTCATCAACCGGAGAATCCTTGCGCTAGTTTCCTTCTCTTTAAGTATGGGCCTCCTTCTCTTCTTTTAGTTTTCCTCAGTTCGAGGCCTCAAACATTTTTTCATCTGCGCAAGTCATGGTTGTCGGCTTTAACTATCTTCAACGACTATTTTGATGATCCCGCCGATATTGGTAACTGGGTGCATTAGGCGATTGCTCCTACCGGAAAGTTCCTGACCAGTAAAGTTTATAGATCGTTGCTTCCTCCGAGAGTGCCTTGGTTGCTCGAATCTGCTCTATGGGCGAAGGGCTCTTCTCCTCGATCTCGGGTCCTGGCTTGGTTAATCTTGCACGATAAGGTCCAAACTCACTCTACCTTAAAGAGGTGGGGCTTCCGGCTGTCGAGCTGTTGTGTGCTTTGTCATGCTGCTGAAGAATCCTTGTTCCACTCTTCTGGTTTTGCCCTACCTTTGTGGAGATCTTTCGTAGGACTTGGAGGCAACCAGAGGTCCTGGTTATGGAGGAGTCATTTGCGCTCGACCTCATCTTCGGTCCGGTCTGCCTTCGGCGCAGTAAGCGGAGGCGGTTAATCTGGAGGTCGTGATTATTTACCATGTGGTGGTTCGTTTGGATGGCACGCAACAATGCTGTTTTTCGAGATTCTTCGGTTCACATGAATCTTCTTGCGCACAAAATCCGAGTGGACGTTTACGCGATTCTGCGTATTCATCTTCCCGATCTTACTTTTCTTGCGGTTGTTGCTTCGCTCACCTCGAACATTTCGTGAGCCGCTTGTTTTTGGTTTGTTTTGCTCTTGCTTGTTTCTCTTTCTTTTTGTTGTTATGCTTTTGTTCTCTTTGGGTTCTAACTCTCCTGTGACTATGTTGAAATCTTGTTTCAGCTCTGTCTCTCTCGGGTAGCATTATTAAAATGGTGAAAATGCCCTTGGTAATCGTTTGGGCAAACGAAGGAGAAACAATTTCCCCGTGTGTTCATCGCCCCTCATTTTCTCTGGTTGCTTGTTTCTCCGGTCGACGTAAATGATGAAACTGCCCTTGCTGGGAATCCAGAATGTTGAAATTCTGCAGTTTTCTGTTCTCGCCCCCCCCCCCCCCCCTTTGAGTCCTTTTTCCCTGTCGTGGATAACAGAAATGCATCGCTCTCTTTCGCAAGCCGACGCCCAGCATAGCCCCCGTGGTGCGGGGATTTAGCTTGGGAGTTTTATGCCAGTCTCGACGATCGCAGTTATGACAGGCTGAGCCAGCGTGATCATGCCTTTGTGTCGCCCCCTCAATTAAGCTTCTGTCAAACGGTACCCTGAGTTTTCATGGAGTTGATTTGCCGTAAGGCTCCGTTTGAGAAAATTGGAAGGTGCTGATAGAAAATAATAAGGTTAAGTTTTTTTTACATATCATGCGATTTGAAATCACAGGAGATACATGAGATTTAGAAACTGAATCTCATTTACCTCAAAAGCAATAAAAAATAAAACTTTTGTGAATACTTCTTCATTGCGAAGGAAAAACTAGGGATTCGGAACCTCCTGAGTCTCACTTGCGTTTGCTGTTTCCGGGCCCTACTTTTCTCCCAAACAATGTTCGGGTGGGGTAGGATTTGTTGGAGGGCCGTAACTTCCTCGGCTCCCTCCCCTCCCTTTTCATATGCCTCCCAAACAAATGCTAAATGCCAAAGGAGCCATTGAATTTTGCTCTGACACTTTAGCTATAATTGTCATGGTTAAATGACCGATATGTTATGGGAAAATATAAATAGCAAAGGATGTTTCCCCATCACGTTAATATCAGAAAATTATGGTGATACATTTCATAAAAGGAAATACTTTGGAAAGGTTGTGTTTTTGACATTTAGGCCTGAAACGATCTCATTTTGGCGATATCTACTTGAACATGGACATGTCCAAACTGCCCTTGAATATCGTAGGATTATGCTCTCCAGCATCTCCGGCGATTCTTTTCAACCTCTTTCTCTTCCTCGCGTCCGTTGGTCAGTTTAAATGACCAAAATGCCATTCTATATCCTGTGGGTGGGTTTTTTCAGTGTGGCTTTAACGATTAAAATGCCCTCAAAATTGCTTGGAATCTTGAATTGTTCCTTTGAGATTTTCAGTTCATCTTATCTTCTTGTCAACTAAGCGTTGTCCTGACGGCTGGGAAACAAGACGAGCCGATCCGGGTTCAGCTCGTGCTGCTTGACACACCAAGAGCAATCTGTGGGAAGCCGAAACACAGGCTACCAGGCATTCCACTCAGCTTGTTAAGTACTAAGAAATATATTTTATATCACCCAATAAACTAATCTGTCTAAGTGCTTGACTTGCAAGCAATAGCTTGTACAGTTCAGATCTTATTGCTTCCAGCATTGAAACTGAACATATTAGGCCCCATATTTTGTTCTGCCCCGTTCTGCCCATGATAGATTTGAACCGTTAGATGTTTTTGCATGCTCGATTTAGTAACAATCGACTCTTGGATCATGTTTTTCTGACAAAAAAAAATGATTTTATGAGCTGAGAAAAAATGGTACATTCGCAGCCATTGTACGCTCCTCCTGCCCACCTTCTCATTCTGTTCCCTCAAAAATTATCGTGTTTGGCATTTTTTCTCACATCTAACACCATGGATGTGATCTATCGGTTTTGTTTAGTGGGAACAGGCTTTTGGATCACCAGAATCTGACATGTATACAAGCTTTTCCGGTGATCCAAAATCAATGGCTAGGATCATTTTTTCGTCAAAAAAACATGATCCAAGAGTTTCCTATTAAATCAAGCATGTAAAACGCATCTAACGGTTCAGATTTATCATAAAATACGCAGAATGGAGCTGAATGAAAAATAAAGCCTAATATGTTAAGTTATATATATATATATATATATATATATATATATATATATATATATATATATATATATATATATATATATATATATATATATTGGCTACTAATGAGCAAGAAATCATAGGTGCTTAGTATCAATCTAGCCACAAAGGTTCAGCATGGTTTGTTTACCAAGGCTCAACCCTTGGATCGTGCCTTTTTTATGTAAAAATGTAATATTTTGAGTTATGAAATTTCAACACATTATGGGCCGTAGATTTTTGGACCCCTTAAAAATGTGATCTTTAAAAACATATATATATATATAGTTTCAAATGGTTACTTTGAGTTCGACGCCATATGTTTATTAGTTCAAATTCTATTGCTTCAGCCTTAAAACGATATATTTTCTGTTGAGAAATATGCAAAATTTTGATCATTAATTTTATCTTTTTGGTGCAATGAAATCACGACTTTATCACTGATATTTATTACATGATTTGTGACATTATCCAACTATCGGAAGCCTGCTTTTATAAGAGGAAACTCATTTTTGGCAATATTTTCTCTTGAACGTTCAACGACATGTGTATGCAAATCTTACCAAGTTAAAGGGGTCTCACAAGTTCGAATCCTACAGGTGTGCATCTTTTGCCATGAGGTAAAAACTGTGTTTACTCTGTGGTGGGCAAGAGAGACCTCGAGATTTTATACCAATGACCTCACAAGTGAGTGAGGTGGTTTTCCTTGTTATCCAAAAAAAAAAAAATGTCTCCACTGTTTAAACCAGCCCTTTTGTGTTTAAAGTGTTAAATGTTCCAGTCCAAACACCCTAAATCCAAGTTCATGTGTCGTTGCTGAATTCAGGACAAAGCCTTTCAACGAGACCACTTTCGACGAATGGGTGGAGATGGGGGAGGCGCCAGCCCTGCCGGAGAGCCTAAAACTATACAAGGAACTTAAAAGTTTGGGATTTCAGCTGTTCCTGTTAACAGGACGTAGCCAACACCAACGGAATATTACAGAGTCTAACCTCTTATTTGCTGGATATAACTCTTGGAAGAGGCTCATTCTAAGGTACTCACTATCACACTGAAAATTGTTACGAATTTTGTCACCACCTCTAGATTGGAGATCAGACCTGGAACCGTAAATGGGTTCAGCTCGGTTTGGTTTATGCGGGTGCTGCTTGGTCTATATTGGTCCAGGACTGAAGGTAACATACAAAGTCCAGCTCCAAAATTCGATCTTGGTTTCTTGATTTAGTCTCCGTTTTAGTGCATTGCATTGAGATGGAAACACCATTTCCATGTATTTCTAAAGTATGATTTTGCCAAAATATGGTGTCGATGATGTAGTTGCCAGAAACATCCTCTTGTGATGGTGTTGAAATGTGGTGAGTTCAGACTTGATATATTATGCCAGATTTAGACTCAGATCTGGACTTGGATCTGTATATCCTAGATCAGCTGTGCCCTTGAATTTAAGCTATGAATTTTAGTCCAGTGGTCAAGATTCAGATAATTCTGGAGACACCAAGAACTTGCTGAAGTCAAATCTTGACCAACTATGGAGTATGGCATCGATTTTATGAATCTATCATTTATGAAATCCATTTTTTTTTCGTAGATAGGTTTTTTAATATACCTATTATTTATTTAGAAAAGCAGTATAGTTGGGATATTGCATTATGCTCTATTATGCACTATACCCAGTTTATCACAGCTTTTTTTCTATGATCAATCAGAAATTCAAACATTTGTCGTTAAACCATCTTAATATGTTCGTTCAAAATTATAAATTTGATGCTGAATTTGGTAATTCAGAGGCCAGGAGGATCATGGAAAGCCTGCTGTACTTTATAAATCCGAGAAGAGGATGGAGCTTGAAGGGGAGGGCTATCGGATCCATGGGAGCTCTGGGGACCAGTGGAGTGATCTGTTGGGCTTTGCCATAGCTACCAGATCATTCAAGCACCCTAATCCTATGTATTACATTGCATGACCAGTTGTTGTAATTGTCTTCTTTTCTTTTTTTGTGAACAAATATCCTCATTGGATTGTGCAGAAACAAAGCATAATTTAGCTTGGTTTGTTTTCTGCTGCAATAAGATTGCTTTCTGCTGCAAATAAGATTGCTCTCCATTAGTTTTCGAAGTTTGGATGGCCTCTGATGAAACCCGTTGCCAGATTTACAGAAGAAAACTGCCCAAACTATGAATTATCTACGAATTTCTAACAATATCTACGAAAAGATAGAAATTGAAAACGAATGTAATGAATAGCAGGAAATTAACTTGAAACTTAAAACTGGAAACTAAATAACAAAAATCTCAATTCTTAAAACTGTCATCTTCCACCTATTTATAGATGAGGAGAATCTAACCCTGATGAGCTTAAGTTTCCTGTTTGATAGACACAAATTAAGAAAGAAATCTAATCTAATAAATTATCAAATTGAACAAGTTACGTAGATCCAAAGCAAAAGACAATATTCAAACTATAAAAATGGATCTGATTAAATCCTGTAGACCTAGGTACATGTTCTGCTACTGCTTCAGTCTTCTTTCTTTGTTATGTGTTTCTTATCCATGCTATGAATTGTTTTGCATATTTTTTGCATTCGGGATTGGACCTATGTAAGGCTGATAAATGAAATAAATGACCAAACAAAGGGTATTCAGGCTCAACTCACTCCTCTCGCGAGCTGACCTGAGCTCGAACTCTTAGCCATGAGTTAAACGAGCTGAGTTTAGAACTAAGATCCAAATGCAAAATCCAACCTTTAAATTATGTTTAGTATGTTTTATTTACTATTTTTATATGTTAAAGTCGACTCAAATATAATGTTTTCTACTATTTTTAAAGCTCCCTTATTTTCATCAGTTGTGAGCCATTGTTTTTTCACCATTTCATGTGTAATATATATATGTTAAAGGTTGTAGCTGCTAACCACTTTTCTAGCTAACTGGGCCTTTGAAGGGTTTTTTCTATGCTTTCCTTAAATCATTGCACAAATTGTTTTACATGCTTGATTTTATAGGAATCAACTCTTGAATCATTTGATTCCCAACGCATGTAGGTTTTTATAAGATTTAAAAATTGATAGTTTAAGATTTTAATAAATATTCAAAGCTTAAAAATTCATGCATTTATTTCAAAAACATTATCCAAATGTCATTCCTTAGTAAATTGATCATGACGAAGACACCTGTTTCAAATTTAAGGAAAACATGAAAAAGACCCTTCAAAAACCCGATTAGCTAGAAAAGTAGTTAGCACTTACCACCCTCTCTCTCTCTCTCTCTATATATATATATATATATATATGTGTGTGTGTGTGTGTGTGTGTGTGTGTGTGTGTGTGTGTGTGGAAGTGTTACAATGCACAAACCATTCGTGCATTTTAAAAACATGCACAATGTTTAACACAAAAATTTTCCCCTCAAAATAGCTTTTTTCTAATTTTTTATATTGATTTTGTTGTCATTTGACAAGTATATTTTATTTAATTTGAACACCCAATGTCCAACCTGCCGTCGCTTTAAAACCACTCACCTCTTCGCTAACCTCCCATCCTCTTCACTCACCGGTTATCCACCATCACCAGACAATTGCCCGCATCCAGTCCCGCATGGGTACCGGTTTGGTCTGGCCTCGTTAAACTCTCACTCAAAAAAAAATAAAAATAAAATCTGATCAGCTACTCTACCGGCAAGGTCAACTGAACTGCACCGGCTTGACCATGCACTTGAGAGCACTCCATTCTATTAAAATTAGTGAATCCCCAAAGGATATGGTCACCTTGTGAAGGAATACATGCCCCATATTTCAAACACTCATATAATTTATACATTTGTGTTTTCAAAGTTAAAATCATCAAATCTCAAGAAAAAACTTCACATTTTTATTTGTATTTGCCTTCTCAGCAGTCATCCTGTATCATCCTCAAGCCTACCACTCAAGAATACCAAAATCACCCAAAAAGTATGCCATCATTTCACTCTACTAGAATCCCAAAAATTTTGAATTTTTTTCCCATAACCACTCAACTTATATTCTTTTTATTTTGGATGTTGAAAATTGCATAATTAAAATGAAAAACAAACTACAAAATTGACGCAATACTAAAACTAGAATGGACATAAAAAACCAAATTTGAATATTTCAAAAACAAGAAATTGTTTGCAATTTGAAGATTTAACATAAATGCTCAGAGAAGCCATTTTTGGAAATTAAAATGAATAATATGAAGGTCCATAAGTGATTTAGTTTTAACACTATGAGTTCATCTCTTTAAGGCATCGACTTCAAGAGAATTAATTGCAAAAAAAATTAAGATACATTGCATCAACCTAACTCACTGAGGCTTATATTCTTAGCCAGAATTATGAATTAATAAATTACATTACATCTAAAATTTTGATACTAAGATTTTTTCTCATGTCCAAATTGACATTACTTATATAAGTTTTAGATATGCTTAACCTATAACCAAAAATTGAAAAATACTAAGATAAAATCTTGTATAAGTCACAATGCATCCAATACCAAAATAATTTTTTTAACATAAGCAAAATTTATTTGAAATGTAGTCAAAGTTGTCACCCCAAAAGAAGGAATACATAGAACTCAGCCTCGTGGGCATTAGCAACAAAACAAGCATAAACAACCCAAAAACAAATAAACTAATCAGCAAACATCCTAAAAAAAAACTTTAGTGACTCAGCAATATCCCAACCTGTTCGATCCAATCCAGTGCAACTCCTCTTGAGGCCCAAATATCATCTTGAACATATAAGTGAATTGTCGCTAGCCAAGAAGATTTGTTATTGAAGAGACGATTATTCCTCTCCTTCCAAATGATCAACCATGCACATAATAAGTCCTATCAGATATCTATAGATTTCATCAAAAGTTATTCAAGGCTATACAAGATATCTAACAAAAATAACTTCTCCTTCCATGCATAGAGTCCTCCATGCAAGTTTAAAAGAAGTATTCTATTGAAAAAAGCTTAAAAGAACAGTACCAGCAATGTTAGAGTTTATTGACTGCAATTTTATCATGATAAATTTAGAAAACATAAAAGTCAATAGATCATTGTTTTAGTTAATCTATTAATCACAATAAAATCATAATGAATTGAAAATATCAGATTTTTTCAAAAGATTGTGATTTAAACACTTATTTATCATGATTCTAAGGTTTTTTATTGCCATTTTAATTTTACTATTATTACATTTGTCTATTTGTTGAGTTTTAAATACACCAGTATTTCCCTATGAAACGAAATTTTGAGGTTTTACCTTGCTTGGAACATCCCAATGACATGATTTGTGAGAGTATATTTCACTCTTTCCTTGCCTTCAGCTTCCTTCCATGATTAAAAATCAAAATAGAGATATTTGTGGTGAAAGTTTTTGGACCACATATCTTAAAAAAGGTCACTTCTAAAGGTCTTAAACTACTATTATCATGAAAGCAATCAAATTAGGGCTTATATCTTGGTTCACACCAAAAGTGTCATTCTTTAGCTAACCAAATTTGAGAGGGGTTTGTATAAAAGGAGCACCAAATATAGGGAACAAAGCTTATTGAAAGCTTCTAAAAATCTCAGCAGCTCACTTTAAAAGTGCAAAACCATGTTCGTGTTTCATGCTTCTAGAACAGTGCTCGCTTCCCTCAATATGGAGTCTGGATCGGGTGCAATATGATGGCACAAAATTTGTGCATTAAGAACCTGATTGCCCTCTGTCAGGTCTTGGGTCCCACAATTGACAGGCCCTATCCCCAAAGATGGAGGGTGATCTGGTGCATAAGGCACAAACTTTTATGCCATCATATTGCACTTGATCTTTTCACCTCAATATGAAGTTGAACTTTCACAGATACTGGAATTACACTTTGGAAAAATTTCATTTAAGGGTCAACCTTTTGCTTATAATTTAAAGAAATGAGTCACTTTTCAAACGTTTCAAATACAGACTAAAGTTTTTTATTAAACAGTCAAATAGAGATCTCAGGTCAACATTAAAGTTGGGCATGAGGCTAGCCCAAGCCCAAGTCCATTTTTGGAAATTGAAATGAATAATTTGACGATCACATTTCACCCAGTTGGTTGAAAGCATTCTTAGCATACTATTGGTTGAAAAAAAAATGGGGATCACAATTCACCGAGTTTCGTGGTTCTGTATAATTTCACATATATTTTATAAAATTTGCATATATAGAATAAATTTCACACAAATGTATCTGCGAACTTTCTATAACTAAAACATGTCAAAACTTCACAAATAGTGCACATGAGATTCACAAATTTACTAAAGACTTAAATGAGAACCCCTCCATAGTGTTGCGATGGTTTGATAGTGACACTTCAATTTTTACAACGATGCTTCGATAGTGCGAACCAACATTAATTATGACACTTTGATTTTTACAATGACGATTTGATAGTAAAAAAGTGACATTTCACATTTTAGGGTTTGTTTGCGTCTTTAAAAAGCGATGGTGGAGAAGATTTTGGAACAACAAGGATGTCATGGTTGAGGCAGACAGGATTCTGGAGAAGATAGGAGGTAGAGATGTTCAGGTGGTGAATAATGTTGATAGTCCTCAGTAAAATGAACAAACCCGAGTTATGAAGATTGTGTAGAGGAGGCAGATTCACCTCAATCATTTGCTCGAGAGAGGAGAGGGTCTGCAAACAAAAATAATAAGTCGACTGACATTAAGAAGCTAAAGATTGAACCTCTGATGTGGAGTTATGTATAACTAAAAATGAGTCTTTTGAGGAATAAGTGTATGCTTTGAGTCGGATTGCTAGATTCGCAGACTCAAGAGTCGGATTGGAGAGGGGGTGGTTTTGCCTCAATCATTTGCTCGATAAAAGAGAGGGTTTGCAAACATTAGAGGCACAAGGATCATCAAATTGTGGAACGAAGTTCACATTTTAGGGTTTGTTTGAGTCTTTAAAAAGTGATAGTGGAGAAGATTTTGGAACAACAAAGATGTCATTGTTGAGGTAGACAAGATTTTAGAGAAGATAGGAGATGGAGATGCTCAGGTGGTGAATGATGTTGATGATCCTCAGCAGAAAGAGCAGGCCCTAGTTGTGGAGAGTATGTAGAGGATACAAATTCACCTCAATCGTTTGCTCGAGTGAAGAGAGGGTCATCAAACAAAAATAGTAAGAACCAACATTAAAAGATTGAACCTTTGATGTAGAGTTATGTATATCTATTTCTCTCTCTCTCTCTCTCTCTCTCTCTCTCTCTCTCTATATATATATATATATATATATATATATATATATATATATATATATATATATATATGTGTGTGTGTGTGTGTGTGTGTGTGTGTGTGTGTGTGTGTGGAAGTGTTACAATGCACAAACCATTCATGCATTTTAATAACATGCACAATAATGTTTAACACAAAAATTTTCCCCTCAAAATAGCTTTTTTCTAATTTTTTATATTGATTTTGTTGTCATTTGAGAAGCATACTTTATTTAATTTGAACACCCAATGTCCAACCTGTCATCGCTTTAAAACCACTCACCTCTTTGCTAACCTCCCATCCTCCTCACTCACCGGTTATCCACCATCACCAGACAATTGCCCGCATCCAATCCCGCATGGGTACCAGTTTGGTATGGCCTCGTTAAACTCTCACTCAAAAAAAAAATCGATCTCCATAATGACAAGAACCATCATCACCATGAGCTACTCTACCGGCAAGGTCAACTGAACTGCACCGGCTTGACCATACTCTTGAGAGCACTCCATTCTACTAGAGTTAGTGAATCCCCAAAGGATATGGTCACCTTGTGAAGGAATACATTCCCCATATTTCAAACACTCATATAATTTATACATTTGTGTTTTCAAAGTTAAAATCATCAAATCTCAAGAAAAAACTTCACATTTTTATTTGTATTTGCCTTCTCAGCAGTCATCTTGTTCCAACCTCAAGCCTGCCACTCAAGAATACCAAAATCACCCAAAAAGCATGCCATCATTTCACTCTACTAGAATCCCAAAAAAAATGAATTTTTATCCCATAACCACTCAACTTATATTCTTTTTATTTTGGATGTTGAAAATTGCATAATTAAAATGAAAAACAAACTACAAAATTGACACAATACTAAAACTAGAATGGACATAAAAAACCAAATTTGAAGATTTCAAAAACAAAAAATTGTTTGCAATTTGAAGATTTAACATAAATGCTCAGAGAAACCATTTTTGGAAATTGAAATGAATAATTTGACGATCACAATTCACCCAGTTGGTTGAAAGCATTTTTAGCATACTATTGGTTGGAAAAAAGTGGGGATCACAATTCACCCAGTTTCGTGGTTCTGTGTAATTTCACATATATTTTCATAAAATTCGTATATATAGAATGAAGTTCGCACAAATGTATCTGTGAACTTTCTATAACTAAAACATGTCAAAACTTCACAAATAGTGCACATGAGATTCACAAATTTACTAAAGACTTAAATGAGAACCTCTCCATATTGTTGGGATGGTTTGATAGTGACACTTCAATTTTTACAACGATGCTTCGATAGTGCAAACCAACATTAATTATGACACTTTGATTTTTACAATGACGCTTTGATAGTGAAAAAGTGACAGTTCACATTCTAGGGTTTGTTTGTGTCTTTAAAAAGCAATGGTGGAGAAGATTTTGGAACAACAAGGATGTCATGGTTGAGGCAGACAAGATTCTGGAGAAGATAGGAGGTAGACATGTTCAGGTGGTGAATAATATCAATAGTCCTCAGTAAAATGAACAAGCCCAAGTTATGAAGATTGTGTAGAGGAGGCAGATTTGCCTCAATTATTTGCTCGAGAGAGGAGAGGGTCTGCAAACAAAAATAATAAGTCGACTGACATTAATAAGCCAAAGATTGAACCTCTGATGTGGAGTTATGTATAACTAAAAATGAGACTTTTGAGGAATAAGTGCATGCTCTGAGTCAGATTGCAAGATTTGCAGACTCAAGAGTCAGATTGGAGAGGAGGTGGTTTTACCTCAATCATTTGCTCGATAAAATAGAGGGTTTGCAAACATTAGAGGCACAAGGATCATCAAATTGTGGCACAAAGTTCACATTTTAGGGTTTGTTTGCGTCTTTAAAAAGTGATAGTGGAGAAGATTTTGGAACAACAAAGATGTCATTGTTGAGGTAGACAAGATTTTAGAGAAGATAGGAGATGAAGATGCTCAGGTGTTGAATGATGTTGATGATCCTCAGCAGAAGGAACATGCCCTAGTTGTGGAGAGTATATAGAGGAGGCAAATTCACCTCAATCGTTTGCTCGAGTGAAGAGAGGGTCATTTAACAAAAATAGTAAGTCAACCAACATTAAAAGATTGAACCTTTGATGTAGAGTTATGTATAATTGAAAATGAGTCCTTGGAAAAATCAGTGCATGTAAGATTCGCAGACTCAAGAGTCAGTTTTGCCTCAATCATTTGCTTGATAGAAGAGAGGGTTTGCGAACAAAAATACTAAGTTGACTAGCATTAAGAAACTAAAGATCGAACCTCTAATGTGGAGCTATGTCTGATTGAAAATGAGCCATTAGAGGAACAAGTGCATGCTCAGGATCAGATTGTATGATTTGTAGGTTCAAGAGTCAAAATACGGATGAGGCAATTTCACCACAATCATTTCTTTGAGAGAGGAGAGAGTTTGCAAACAAAAGCAGTAACCTGACTAGCATTAAGAAACCAAAGGACGAACCTCCTAATGTTGAGCATTTCCCTATTTCATCAATTAATGACCTTGTGCTTATAATGTTGAGCTATGTACTATGAATGTTTGTAACATATTCAATTTTACTGGAATGAATATATATGTATGAGTAAATTTATTTTTAAATGAATGGAATGAATACAATAAATATATGTATGACCATGTTTAGTTTGAATGAATTGAATGAAGTTTTATCAGACTCTATGACTAAAAGGTAGATTCACATGATTTTTTTTGCGGCATGAAGCTCACATAAAATATAGGCAAAAAATTATCAGTATTTGCAAGGATGAGGAAACCCACATAAAATATATGTGGGGATGCGGGGTTCACATAAAACTTATGTAAATTTCTTCAACCTCATAAATATTGATTATTTTTTCCTATATTTTATGTAGACTTTGTGAGGTCTTCCTCATAAAATATATGCATTCTTCTTCATCTTCTTATAAAATATATGAACTTGTTTGCATTCATTCTATTCTTTCATAAAATAAAGGCACTCAAACATTGCATTCATTTCATCTTTTCACAAAATGAAGTTGTTTATACAATGCATTCATTTTATTCTTTCACAAAATTAAGTTGCTCATACATTGTACTCATTCTATTTTTTCACAAAATAAAGCTGCCCATACATTGCATTCATGACATTCTTTCATAAAACGAACGAATGATAATATATTGCATTCATTCCATTATTTCATAAAATGAATTCACTCACTACCTTTTTGATAGGGACAAAATGGAGTATGTGTAGAGGTACCTCTATCTCTCTGGCCTCAAGAATGTTGCATATGACTGTATCTTGATGAAAACGGGTTCTTAGATTATCAATTGTAGCTCTCACAAAAAACTTACAAAAATATTATTTTTTATCCCACCCATACCATAAGATGTGCATACTGGAAAAACTCATCATCGATAATTTTTTATCGATGAAGTATCGTTGATCTTTTTACCGTTGTTGCGTGAACTTAAAAAAATGGTCATAATTTTTCATTTATAGGAGACTACAAAAAACCCTAGTTTTTGTGAAACCCTAGCTTCATTTTTTTACTATGCTCGTATAAAAATCCACATATTTTATAAGAAGATCACATATCCAATTGTTTAAAGAAACACAAATATGTCACATCTCAAAATTTCTTATTTTTGCAACACAAAATAAGTATTTTTCTCATGAAAACCATATTTTATAGGTACCAATATATTCAATTTTACTAAGGTATTTGTAAAGTTATGATCATAAGGTGGTTCACAAAACTTATTTTTGTGTGTTTCATGAATACCGCAAAAATATATCTGTGAACATACATTTAAGTGAAGGTTAAAAAAAAGAAAAAGGAGGCTGACATGGTTTTATGTGACTTTGAAATAAAATATATTTTTATTATGAGAAACAATTATATTTATAAGAGAATTTATACACTTTTACATCATCCATATAACATATCAAATTCGATACATAAGTAAAATCTCTATGCTAAAATCATTATTTTAAACTAATATACTGACACCAACTATAAATGATTAAAACATTTCAGCATATCTAAATGGATCTAATTTCATATCATCTATGATTTATTATAAAAAAATAAACATGTAATTATTATCTTAATCATTAAATCAAATCATTGAATAATCATCAACATTATTCTAGTTAAGATGACAAATAAGATCAAACATATTTAAATAGGCAACTGAACCTAGCTACCAAAATTCAAACCATTTAATTATAGTGAAATCTTAAACAGAGAAAAAGAAGAACTTTCTTTCAGTGTTAAAAGGCAGAATTTAGAGAATTGTACAAGTTTTTCAACTTATAAAAAATTTTGAAACTCTGATATATGGTTACAAAGTTATGGCTTTTGTAAGCTAACCATATTAGGCGTTACCCAATTTCAAGTCATGATCGAACCTAAATTTAGATATAGGATTGAAGCACACATTTGAATAAGTATTATAATGAATATTTAGCATTAAAAGAGAAAGAGAAAAAACATACTTTTCACCCATGAAGGCACAAAAAATAGATAAACAAATATAGCACAAGGCTAGATCAACTTACTTTAACTGAAACCACTGTCAAAAGATAATCATGATCAAGTTCTTATGTTCACTTTTAGTTTAGAAGCACAATGAATAGGGAAAACTTGAGTTTTCCTCTTAGCTACATAGCCCAATGCTGCCTATTTTGATTTTTATACTCCTTCTTAGGGTAAGACACAATATTTATTAGAGTATGGAGACATCAATCTCCTATTAAAAAAAGGAGTCTGTAAACACCCCAAATTTTCCACCTTCGCTCACAAACCCTTTCCTCTTACCACTAAGACCCGCTCTCTAAATCCTTCAAGGAACTAGTTGGTCGACATTTGAGCCAAAGCAATTCAGAGCCCGAATTTTGCCCCAAATTCAAATATTTCCAAATTCAATCTCTATTTTAGTTATCAATTTTCATCCCTGAACAAGAATGTCCAGTTTTTTCTTTTTTCTCTCAGGGGCCTAGGACTTCAAATCCCTTATCCAGCATTTTGCATTTTGCATGTCATCGCACATCAGTGCATGTCATTTCATGTTATTTCATTGCATTGCATTGTATTTTTAGATCTAGCACTCTTGTTTTTTAAAATCTTTAATCCAGATTCGAGTTTTAAAACTTTTCTTTCAAAATCACCTTCAAAAACCTTGGTTTTAGATCGATATTTGTCAACCCCGAGATCTTATATTTCTTTATTTTAAAATATTTTCTTTAGAAAGCGATATGGATTCATCTTAAACTCAATTTTTAACTGATCTTAATTCTTAGATGAGACCCATCTAGGTGGTGTCACTTTTGCATCCCTTCTTTCATCCAAATTTCTCAAATTTTAGAGTCATAGTCGGATTTGGACTCTGTCTTTTCACCTTTTTGAACCTTTTCAAAATTCTATTTTGGTTTTAAACTAGAAGAAGCCTTACCCCTTGTCCATTTCTTTCATTTTGGCTTAAATTTTAGAGTTTCAGTTAGACTAGGACTCTATCTCAGAGTTTCAGTAGGATTAAGACTCTATCTTTCATTTTTATTTTTACATTTTTTCAAGAAAATCTTTTAAAATCTTTCAAAAGAAACCAAAATTTTAGAGTTTCAGTCAGACTAGGACTTTATCACAGAGTTTCAATCGGATTAGGACTCTATCTTTTATCTCTATTCTTACCTGTTTTTAAGAAAATCTTTCAAAACTCTTCAAAAGAAGTCAAAATTTTAAAATTTTAGTTGGATCATGACTCTGTTTCAGAGTTTCAATTAGATTAGGACTCTAACTCTGACTTTATTTTTGAGAAAATATTTTAAAAACTTCTTCATTTATTCTTCAAAAAATCAAATTTTAAAATTTTAAGACTTTATTGTAGAGTTTCAAAATTTTAGGACTCTGCCCCAGAGTTTCTGTCGGTTCAAAACTCTACTCTGATTTCATTTTTTTACTCGTATTTTACTTATTTTTTGAAAACAAATCCAATTCTAAGAGTTTCAAAATTTTAGGACTCTATTTCAGAGTTTTAGTTTATTAAGACTAACCCTAATTTCGTCTTTTTATTTATTTTCACTAAAGATCTTTTAAAACCTCTTCATTTATCTTTCAAAACCCAAATTTTAGAGTTTCAAATTTTAGGACTCTAGTCAGAAGTTTCAGTTGGTTTAGGACTCTAATTTCAAAATTATAAATTTAGAATAAGAATTTAATTTTCTACTTAGATTAGGGTGATTGTATTGCATATAGTTTATTTTTTATTAATAATGTCAATGTGTGATGGATGATGATTCATGCATATTCAAATTCATAATGGTCTACACAAATGGCATGTGCACTAACTTCTAAGAAGTTAATAAACTTGATTGAGTTCGTATTTGTGGCCATAATCAGAATACGAACAATATCCAGATGATGATTCAGAAACATGAAACAGAATACCCAGAATTGGTCAGGCTCCAAACAACTTTATAGTGGCCATGTTCGTAGGCAAGTCCATCCACTTCAATTTGTATCAGTCATCACCATATAGGTGCATAAAACTGAACAGGTTCCATTTAACTTCAAGATAAATACTAAAACATGCCCAACTTAAATCAATGTCAAAGACCCGCCCGTTTTCTTTCCCAATGTAAATTATACCACAAAAAAAAGTTAATTGGATGCATAAATATGCAAGCACAGGATACCCACATGAGCCTGTAAATAAAAAGACAATCAAGAAATATAAAGTGCCTGATCTAACTTTTCTTTGAGTAGGAGAGATTACATGACCTGGTTGAGAACAAGAAAGCAACGGTGGGATTATAACCTCGCTAACACATTACAATTTAGAATCTCTACGATTGATCAGGCATGCCTATTGAACTTTAAGTGCTGCTTTGTGAACCATTGTCTCCTTGTGGATTTGATGGCAGCTTTTCTCAACAAGATCGAGAAGCTTCTCTAAGTTTGTGGCCCATGAGTTAAGAATATCACTGCTGTCCTTTGCAGTTTGGAAGCAAACTATCCCAGATGGTCTATCGATCTTGGCAATAAGGGACTTTGAGACAACCATTTCAGACAAGCATTTCTCCGTTTCCTGAAATAGAAAGTTGAAGCTAATAATGCATTAGTGTCGCATGAATAAAATGAATATGATGTATGCGATCAAGCCCATTGTTTCATGGAGACTTGAAAGAGGTTTAGATGCAGCATGGAACTGGAGAAGTCAGTATGAGAAAAGGATCACGTATGTGCTTTGAGAAGAATCTGTGCTAAGCATCCAAGCTAGTCAACAGTCTTAATGTCAGGTCTATAACCATCAGAAGTACAAGACATGGTCCAACTTCAGAGACAGGCTCCCATCATGGCAGGCAAGCCGGTCAGCCAAATGCCACATTGTTCTTTAAAAGTGTAATGCAAAGAGACAGTAGTAGGAGCAAACCTCTTAGAGAGAAATGGTGTAGAATCTATAAAATTTGAGAAGTGATCATGAAATAAACAGCAAATTCATGGCCACAATCATCAATCTATCGCATGCCCTCTAACTATCTTCCACAGACAAATAGTGGGGTTTGATTCACAGTTCGTTCCTCAATGAACTTGCCATGACTACCGAATTCATCAGTTTGCACTTTTCTGAACCCAGTCCAGAGGTGTTTGTGTTTGTCACTAATGAAAATGAACCAGCTATTCCCCAAGCAGCAGCAGCAGCTTTCTTCTCTCACTTCAACATATTAAATTTAGATTAGATAAATCAGATGGTCCTGGTTTTGGGGCTGCTGGGACTATTCTCTCAGGAAGTTTCAAGATGAAAAGCAGAAAATGAAGACACTACCCACACTTCACAAACCTGTGAACTGAGGCACAACAGCTCCGCGAGCCTCTTCAGGGTGATCCTCGAATAGTATTTTGAGACCACCAAAATGTTCTGCAAAGTAAACCATATTTCAGAGCATAGACATAGGCAGAAGTATAAACTAGTAAAAGGTTCCATCAGAACACTGACATGTTCAATAATCCGTTGTCTAAGATCTTCAGCTGCCTTCTCACCCAAATACCCGCCTAGCATCTCTCTCTCATGCTCAAACTCCTCCTCATATTTTTCCCATAGAGTAGTCCACCGGATGACTTCCATTGTCACTAGTTGCTTTAGCAGCAAACTTGTCATGCACCAATCCAATAGTAGTAAATGAATTAGTTAGTGATCAAATGCAACAAGATGATGAGTTCAAAACAATCAGAGAAGACCTCTACCCGAAATGAGGGATTTCGGCAAGATTTCTATCTTCCAGAGTAGAGTTGAGAAGACTAGATTGCATTGGATCATGTGGTGATAAAACCAGATACCAGCAAATTTTCCTCAGGATCTACCATTGTAAAAGGAACATAAGTTGATGAAGTAGAGAAATAACTGCAAGAGAGCTGTAAACAGTAGCACTTACCGGGATCCACTGCATTGGGTCTTCTTTGACAGAAGGAATTTCATAAATTGCCTTGTAACTACGGCAATTTTCTAGGTAGTTATTGTGATGGGAATGATACCTAGCAAGAGAACAAAAAAAGGAAAACAAGTTATTCCACTGTTACAAATGAATTAAACATAACTCAAAATAATAAGAACTAATAAAACGATCTCATGTTTGGTTAATGACCACTCAGGGGAAATATCTAGGTTCACTGTCATTTCCTTATATTTGTCAAAATTCTTCCTAATCTATGTCTAAGATCCTGAATCCACGTGATCTGCTTACAACCACACTTACAAGTGCCATAAGAAAATACTGATACCCCATCCATGTTGAAAAACAGCTTAACCATTATTGCTTTATTTATAAAGTATTAATCTGCATTGATAAATTACTAAAGATGCCAAAGAAAAAACACTGAAGCTTGTGGAAATGAACATGCGGTACAACCAAAGAACCTGAAACATGGCACTGCATCTAGAATAACATCCAAGCTATGTCACATGGGTGCGGGTGCGGGGATGCGGCACTTCCAAAAAACCCGGGTGCGGGGGTGCGGGGGTGCGGCAATATATATATATATATATATATATATATATATATATATATATATATATATATATATATATATATATATATATATATATATATATATAAAGTCCAAAAGTTGGACATAAATGACCCTGTGTGCGTTGACTGCACCCAGGGTCAGGTTGACCGCATCGGGTGCGGCACCTAGTTGGAGAATCCCTGTGACATATATTAAAAAAAAATTTCTTGGCAAAAAATTTTTTTTTTAATCCGAAAAAATGGACCAAAATGTCCCTGGGTGTGTTGACCGCACCCAGGGTTGGGTTGACCGCACCCGCATCGCGTCGCATCGACGCGGGTGAGGCACCCTGCAAGCCGAATCCCTGTGACATAGCATCCAAGTCCAACCATTTATTCTCTTCAACTTCTGACAAAGCACTCCAGACCATGCACTTTCCAATGAATGACATACAAGTAGATGCAAATCTATGAAAAATTGTGGATTTATATTCAAAATGACAGTTAAAAGGAAGGAAGATCTTCCTTTCCTTGTTGATCATCAAGCTTCGACACTGTCACAAGATCAATTCCAACAGTCAGGACTCCTCTGCCATTATTAGTCGATGTTTTGCACATGTACGATGATCCAACACTGATGATGCTTTTTGCTTTCCCTTTGATGGGCAAGCTGGGAAGTAGCCCTATGCTATTCAAAACCAAGACCTTACAATTAGGATTGTACGAGTTATTGACTTTACCATGCAGCTAGCTCATTCAATCACGCACTGATGATGCCTTAGCGCATGATTTCTCCTTTTTTTTGTTATCACTTCACTAACCATATTTTGGACTTCTCTTGCAATTAGGAAAAAAACACTAAAGTTAGACAAGGTCCATAAAGAGGCCAGGGAACAAGCCGCTTGTAAAGAGTTTGTTTGAACTCATAAAATAGGCTCAACAAGCTGAATATGAACAATAGGTACTCGGCTCGGCTAGTATAAGCTCGGTAGGTATTAAAAAATATATTTTAGATATATTTTACATGTATTTTATTTTTTTGTAATCATGTTTCTTCCAACTCTAAACCAATGTATTTTTTCTATAAACAAGCCAGCTCAAACTCGGCTTGTTTAACTCAGGCTCATTATGAGCTCGAACTCGGCTTAGCTCGCCACAAAAATGAGCCAAGCTTGAACACTTCAAGCTCGGCTTGTTTAGCATCTATAACCAATGCAATTACAGGAGCACAGCTTGGATGCTATTCAAAGGTAATGATTCTCCCATTTGGATATTTCTTCTCAGGCTCAAATATCAAACCAACAACACGGTCTACCCACTAGGAAAAATCAGAACAAGACCACAACTAGCAAATATATATATATATATATATATATATATATATATGACACGGCAATTTAAAAAATGAGGGTATGGATATATATATATATATAGAGAGAGAGAGAGAGAAAGAGAAAGAGAGTTTGGGTCCGTTATATATATTCAATGTTTTGAGGGTCCTTACTTGAATGGTTGAACCCGAGAGAGGGAGAGAGAGAGAGAGTTTGGGTTCGCTATATATATTAAATGTTTTGAGGGTGCTTACTTGAATGGTTGAACCCAAAGTTATCAAAAACGCACCTCAAGGTGCAAATAGCGCACCTCACCTTGAGGCTTGGCCAGCGCAACAAAGAAAAAAAGAAAGAAAGAAAAGAAAGAAAGAAATGAAAAGAAGGAAGGAAAGAAAGGAAAGAAAGAAAGGAAAGAAATGGAAGGAAGGATGGAAAGAAAAGGAAGGAAGTAAGGAAGAAAGAAACAAAAAGAAAGAAAGGAAGAACAGAAGAAAGAAAGAAGGAAAAAGAAAGAAAGAAAGAAAGAAAAATATTTATATTTGCAATTTTTTGTAGGAGAAGAAAAAATGTTAATTTTGCTATTTATTTGCAATTTTTTGTTTCTTATTGATTGTTACTTTATCAATAAAGCATTTCTATTATTTATTTATATTTGTAGATATTTTTAAAGGTTTTTTAAAGTTAAAGAAAAAAAAATTGAGGCTTATGCCTCGCTTCAGTTTTTGGTGAAGCGCTACACTATGCCATAACGCTTTTCACATCATTGGTTGAACCTTAATATAAAAGGAACAGAGTCTGGATCATATGTAGATAACCCAGCTCCTTTTATATTAAGGTTCAATATAAAAGGGGCCTTTCCCACCGTCTCTCTCTCAATATAAATATAAAAGGAATTGGGTCTGGATCTAATGCAGATCCATGAACCCAGCCCGTTTTATATTAAGGTTAAAGGCTTTTCCTCTCTCTCTCTCTATATATATATATATATATATATATATATCCAGAAAGGAGGACGAGAAGACAGAGGGGCCATGTGAAGATCCAACCCCACCACCTCTCTCTCTCTCCTCTACTTTTTATTTCTCCTCTTCCTCTTTCGTCTTCTTCTTCCTTCTCCTCTTCCTCTTTGTTTTTTTCTTCTTCTTCCTTCTCCTCTTTTTTCCTATTCTTCCTGCTCTTCCTCTTTCTCTTCTTCTTCTTCCTCCTTTTCTTCTTCCTCCCTTGCCTTTCACCGACAAACAAAAAAAGAAAAGAGAGAGAGAGAGAGAGAGAGAGAGAGAGAGAGAGAGAGAGAGAGAGAGAGAGAGAGAGAGTTGGGGTTCGGGGACGTGGGTACTCGGACTGTTTTGGCGTGTCGTGGTTACATAGTTGACCACCTGTTGTCCATGAACAGGGTAGCTTAAATAGCCTGCCTATAGGTCTTCCCTATCAGTTCAAATTTGAGTTGCAGTCAAATAGACAAACCTAGAGATAAAATTCAAGGTTCACAAGTTCACAAAGGTGCATCATATGATATTGGTGCAGAAAAGTTGCTATAATATTTAAGGATTCCATAAAGGAACATCATTGAACTAATTTGTTGAAAATAGTTCAACACGATCAAAGAATTTGGAGAAACCTCAACAAAAAATCCATTCACTCTGGTCAACACAATCAAAATGATGGAAAATGAAACATGTAATTTATATATTTAGCCCAATACAAGTTTCTACCATAACCATAAACTTATGGCATGACCAACACCTGTTACAATGAAATAGATATACCAGAATCACAAAAAATAGAATAGCTCCATACTGCTAGAAATCAATGGCATAGTTAAAAGGTATCCTGCAAAGGATGGCTAAATATCTGATGGAAGGAGAAGGCAAGGCACATGTAGCAAGTATATGGTTGAAGGGGGAAGTTGAAAAAGATTTCAGATGATCATTGTCAATAAATGTCATAAAGTAAATTTCAATTAGCACAAACTATTTTCTCAATCAGTCACGAGAATGAAAACAAAAAACAAGCTTGCAAATGCAGATAAGAACAATAAATAAAAGTAGGGCCATAAATGGAACTAGCGAATGCTGCTAAGCAGGACCGTTAGGAAAAGCGCTAAAAGAAACCAGTGTAGAAAAGGCACCAAACCTGACATTCAGAAAAATATAAATTACCCAAACAAAAATCACAGATATCTTGAGAGATCAATAAGAAAAGTAAATAATGTGTAGGCAGAATCTCTACTGAATCACAAAACCATCCTTCTTGACGCTAATAACATGAAGATAAGTGCAACCAGCTATACACAATTAAGACAACAGAGGCATGAAAAAAAAGATTCAATAAGAAATAAGAAAAGTAATTGAAAGACACTTACAAAGATCATCATGCAATATATTCTGATTAAAATCAACAGGTTAATAAGCTTGCATGATAAGCAAAATCCATCATACCGAATCATTAGTTCATAATAAATTTGTTTCAACTCTAACAGAGAAGGAATATCTGCAGGAGCCTCCTCAACAACATTATCACCTTCCTTTGGCTTTTTCTTCTCTTTTGAGGTGTCGGCATCAAATACTCGAGGGCTAATTTTCCTGGAGAGAATTTGCGCACGAACATAATCTTTGTGGTCCAAACACAAGCGCACCTGCAGAGCTTATCATGATGAGAAATGACATTCAAAAATAGATCTTACTCTGCCAACAAAGAAAAAACTTGATAATGAATATAAATATATACAGCCAGGGTGGTTCAATACTTGCTCAAGTATGAAAGCTATTTTTTCTGTTTTGGCCATAGCACCAAATGTCTCCACCTACAATGTGGTACCAACAACGTCAATGATAAGATAACTGTAATCTTGAACAAAATGCAATGTATCAGAAGTGTGTTGATACTAGGGTGAACATATAATATTACACTCTTTCCTTTTTGGTGAACATCAAAAGGGGAAAGTTCTTTTGAACATACATCAAGTTTGCTAACAACAACATTAGATATTTCCATTAGTTCCACAAATAATATGATGTTCAAGTTTCTACTTACCGCAATTTCTTGCATCAAATCAGCCGCCTCTGCAATAAGTCTCTGTTCTTCTTTGATTTTAGCAAGTTTCTTTATAAGCCTAGCCCTTTCGATTTCAACATATATCTGTTAATAAATGCAGTAATTCATGGTCATAAAAAGCACATGCTGTAATAAAACAATAGGTAAAATATGACAGGCCCAAGAAGGGGAAACCTTTCCAGCAGAGACATTATTCAGCGTCTTGATTAGTTCAATACGAGTTTCAAGGTCAGGTGTCTCATCTATATATTGCATTGCTTGCTGCACCATTGCAGTCACTGCCTGCAAGCCAGCAAATAGACCACAGACAAGGTTGAGATGCTGATGAAAAGCACCAACACATACATAGCAGATAATGTATAAGAATTTAATACAATAAAATTGAGATCCCAGATGGCGTGAAAAGATCAGCAATATATAAAATATGAACACCAATATAATGGTAAAACAGTAATAAAACGAACTTCTTTGTGGCATATGTTATCGAGTTACAATTGCGGCATGAGACAACATAACAGACCATGTCACCAAAATTTTGACAAGCACTCCACTTGGTCATAACAGAATCACATAGATCAGACAAAAAAACAGAAAACAAGAAATTTATCAAACAAAAAACCTTGCTAAACTTAACTATAAGCGGATCAAACACATCAATATGATACCCGAACAATTAAATCCATCATTAGACTCTGTTATAGTCATGATGTAATGACCATTACGTCTTTGATGTTATCTGATGGACAGGTCCGCAAAAACCATCAAGCACTTTTTTTCCTTTTATCAGTTCCCCTCACCTCAGACTAGAATAAGGTACCTGCCATTCCACCTCTGCTCAAAACCAAAAAGGGGCATGAGTGTGTGTGGATGGTGCATGTGTGTTCACAAAATCTAGACTTACATTTGTGCTTCAGGGAAGAAGAAATATTAGATGCCATCATGAGAGTTTCCTTTTAATGAATCCTCCAAGGCACGACAAAAGTAACAAAACCACTAAACATCAAAGATAAAAGTTTATAAAATGGATATTTTGACATTCTATTCACATAAATTATGAAAAAAATCAAAATAAGAACCAAATACACCTGCTTAAGTTGACCCCTCCTTTTTGATAGAAGAACAATTTGATCATTAAGAGTTTTCCATGCACGAGCTTCATAGCAAAGTTGCACAATTTCAATGACTGCTTTCCTGGTGCCAGCAACATCACCAGCAAGCCTCATCTGCTTTTCTACATTTAAAAGAGAATCGATTTTGGACTCCAGATTTCCCTCCTGCATAATATCGATAAAAGTTAACCACATAGGAAAAAAATAATTAGTTAAAAGTAAATGGTACTATAACATCTAGTCTAACAAAATAAAACCTGCCTCATGAAATAAATGCATATCAGACAAAAATGAAAAACAATAAAATAGACATGGTAGCAAAAGATATTAGCAACACGCTGAAGAAACAATCTTTCTTAAGGACACAAATGTACACAAGAAAATAGAGGTGGCATCTAGTCCACAAATTTTCCAACTTATCAGGCACAAATAATGATAATCAATAGTGAAATCATGTGAACTAATTTCATCAGATTACTGTTTCTACAAGAAGAAAATAATGCAAAAACAAACTCCATCAATTTTACCAGAGGGATGGGGAAAGGACTGGAGAGAAAATGTCCATGGTGAACTAATTCATGCTTTCTAATTGCCCATTCATGCCTAGTTTCTTTGATGAGTGAGAAGCCTTGTCATCTCTTTTTCACTTCCTCTTCCTTATAACCTCCTATTCTATTTGGCCCATGAAAACTGGATTCTGTGAGTGGACTATATGGTTGTCCATTAAAGTATTGGTTATTCAAATACTAGTGGCAGTGGAGAAACCTCAAGCAACACTAATAATAAAATTTGGTGTTTGAAGGGCCAACTTTGATACTGAAAGATGATTCAGTTTTTCTCACACCAAGGCTTCCACTGTGTTCAGAAAATATTCATTGAGTCACATAAGCTTCACAATTAATTTGTAACAATATCTGGATCATTGTAATCCCACAAACAGGAGCTTATGATATTTCCATCTTGGTTACAGAACACAACCAACTTACCCAAGTGGAAGTCCTTGACCTAACTTAAAGATAATCCCTACTCCTTTAAACATCCTTTACAACACACTAAGGAAACAAGCCGCGCTGCTTGTGTTCAGCTTGTAAAGAGCTCATTCAAACTCATAAAATAGGCTCAGCAAGCTGAACATAAACAATAGGTGTTCTGTTTCGCTCGTCTCTTATAAGCTCGTTAAGTTTACATGATATTATATAGTGTAAAACAAATGATCGAAGTATTTGTTTGCAAGCAAAATGTTTAGAGATAAAATCTTATTGCTTTCAGCTCTAAAACAATGTACTTTTTTGTAATCATAAACAAAGTAACTTTTTTATAAACACAAGCCAGCTCAAGATCGGCTCATTTAGCTCAGGCTCATTATGAGCTCAAACTCGGCTTGCCACAAGAATGAGACAAGCTTCAACATTTCAAGCTTGGCTAGTTTACCCTAGACACAATCACCTTTTCTTTCAAATCACCAACATCATCATAGAAAGCTTCTATTAGGTCAAACAGCCTACCCCTACCCGTCCTATGAGCCATGATAGCTCCAACAACTCATGGAGCCAGAAAACCTGAAACAACTATGAACCATATTAACCAAATACAAAGACTTAATTTCCACCAAAAAAGAAAGCTTCTTCTGACTTTTAGACTTCAGTAACAACTTCGACATTAACAAATAACCTAACACATTATGCCTCCCCCCTTCTCAACACCCACAATAACTAAAAACCTGAGTTCTATCGGGAAAATGTCAAGAAATTTTTCCTTGTGAAAGACGAGAGGTAAAATCTAAAAAAGAAAAATAAATCCCACATAACCAGATTTATGATAAACAATCTCAAGGTTCTCAACTGCATCACAACAGGTTCAAACACCACCAATAGTTGGAAATATCGCACCCATATCTGAAAATTTCCCAGGACGACCATTGATGTGAAGATGGCGCTAAAGTGGCAAGAAACAGAGAATGACGTTCTGATGATTACTTCAAAGAAAGAAGAAGAAGAAGAAGACAAAAAGTAAGAAATAAATCTCCAGATTATCCAAAAATCAAGCTCAATGACCAAGTTGTTTAAGAATTGGGTAGTATGACATAGATGCCTCTCAAAACACAAACTTCTCCATACTGGTGTTCATTTTTTGATATTTAGCTCTTAGCGCTTACTGCTAAAACGTATCTCCAATATGCAAAACAAATGCATCTATACCTTGCCGATAATTTTTCTCTTTAGCTTTTGAATTAAGCCAAAATTTCGGACATCAATTATGATTAAACAAGGAGAGCATAGAATTAACCAAGAGTAACTAGAACAGAGAACCACTATGACAGAATCCTGCCACCAACTCTTTCGAAATAGAAGATGCAGAATCACATCGACCAAAGACGTGTACCATAGCCTTCAAATCGGGAAACCCCCACTTGGGTAAGAGGGAAGACCCCAAATGTGAGCTCTCTTTTTATCTTTTGATAGGGAAATTACTCGATCAAAAAAAGTAGAAAAAGAGAAAACCCTAATCTTGAACTTTAGAAAAAAAGAACCCTAATTTTGAGGATGGAGCACTGCAAATACATAATGAAGAGGAATATAAACAAGATTGCGGATAGACGAGAAGACTAAAATTTTGAAAAGAGAAATCTGTTTGCTTGTCGCACGAAATATAAGGGGCCAAACACGAAAGAGAACACTCATACCAAAAGAAAACTCGAATCGGAACTCACCATTCTTTGTTTTTCCCTTGAATCGCCCCTCGATTCCTCCTTCCCTTCTGCCACAATCAAGAGAGAGAGAGAGAGAGAGAGAGTTTTTCTACAATACTTTTTGCATCTCTTTTTTTTTTCCCTTTCTTCTTTGCACTCTCAATGGATCGGATCTAGACCGGATCTGGTTCGAACTGGTTTTATATCCAATAAGACCTGTTATAGCCAGCACTAACCGGGTCGGGTTCAGTTCAGGTCGGGTCTTGTCAAACTCGTTCTAAAACTTAGACCCGTTCTTCTTTGGACTCTCAATGAATCGGGTCTAAAACTTAGACCCAAATCAAACCCAATTTGATTGTAGTCTGAGTTTGGGTTTGACTATAGCTAAAATTCAAGACCCATATGGGTTAACAGGTTCGGGTGCAAATCGGCTCAAATCACGGATGGGGTCTTAAGTAGACCCGTTTTTTAGTTGAGTCTACTAACAAATAGACTCAATCCCTGCCCAGTTTGATTCTGGTCTGGGTCCGGGTTCGGGTATGGCCAAAAACTGAGTCATATGGGTTAACAGGTTTAGGTAAAAACTAGGTCAGTTCTAAATGGGATGGGTCTCAATTTGATTCATGATCGGGTTGGATCTAGATATTATGAAGATTAGACTTGTATGGGTTGATTAATTAGTCTGAGTAGAAATGGGTCCATTTATTTTAATGCGAGTAAAATTTTATTAGGATTTTTAACCTTCTACAGTTAGAAAAGTTGTTATCATGAAGGAAATTTTTTGGATCAATGATAATTATATTTAAATTTTTCATAACCAATATACATTGGGTTTGAGTTAGAATTGCTTTGGTGCAGCTTCCAAGATGAATTCAGGTTCAGGTCAGCTCTCTTATTGTATAGAACTGTTTGGGTCATGTATGAAACGATTTTGGGTTGATAGCAGGTTCGAGCCTATTCAGTAGGGGAGGGCATCGGCCGCGGGCCCGTTTAGAGCTCGGCCCACCAGGCTTTAAGTGTGGCTCAGCCCGTTTACCAATGGGTTGGGTTTTAGCCTGGTTCTTAACAAGCTCGAGTTTGAAGAGCATCCCATGGCCCGTGATAAGTTCCCAACTTTTCATGTACCTAATTAATTAACGCTCTAGTTATTATAAAATTAATACAATTAATTAGGTAAATAGTAATGGTTAGCAAGTTACTATGCAATAATTAAATTTAAAAAATTTTATATTATTGAAACATTAATAAATAATTGAGGCCCATCGAACCAACTCGATAGCTCGTGGCCCGACACACGTATATAACGGGCTGGGTTTCGGCCTAGTACCTAACAGGCCTAAGCCTAAAATCTTGGCCCTTGACTTCTTCTGGCCATGTGAAGACTTTCACAAATTTGGTAAGCTACACAAATGCTATCATACTTAGTCTTTTTCATTTTTGTTTTTTCTAGGAATTATAGAGATTTTTTATTGAAATTCATATGGAATCTCATTGGCTCTTGTCCTTCACACTCACCAAGGTAGAGAGTAAGCCAAAATCTCCCCCCCCCCACCCCCCGTTGGGTTTTAGTTAGTTTCATTCCAACTAAGTCGAACCTCTAGTTACTTTTTTTAAACAATATATTATTTATAAGTTTCAATTTTTCTTGTTATTACTTTTAGAAAGTCCAGATTATGAAATTTTCACATTGGATCTTATATTATTTAGAAACTCCAAATTATGAAATTTCTACTTTAGATCTTCTAATTGGATCCAGTCCAAATCCAAGCTAGATCCAAACTCTAAAAAGCATATTAAATTCCTTTTTAATACTTTAACAAATTCTTCTTATCTTAAATTCATAAATTAATGAATAATTTAAGTGTAATTATCCACTTAATATTAATTAGGCATAGTTTATAAATAACTATTGGTTAATTACAAAATAAATACTAATTAATCATACTTAATAATTAAATGCTTAAAATTTAATTTAAAAATTATTAATAAATCCTAATTAGCCAGGATAAATATTAACTCACCAAATTGATCAATATTTTCATAAACTGAATTTGCAACATGGAAATTTTGATTAAAATTTTAGAAAATTTGTGGATCTTACAATAGTGGCATGCGTTAGGTCCCATTCGAGATAGGTTTTGTCTAAAAAAAAATTATGTGGCTGCAAACCCTTGTTAAGTTGGTGTTTGGTGATGCTTTTGATGTGATGATATGGGTCTAGATATAATCTGAAAAAAAAAGTGTTAATATGCAATATATATAGGTATATATATTGCCCTACATTATTAGTTTCTCTTGAAAAAAATGTTGAGTATTGAATTTATATTTCTCTTTTGTGTAACTTGAAAAAAATATATGTGTGTAGATTTTTTAAAATGAGCCTACTTGGTTTTGAGTTTGATTTTTTTAGAAACTGAGTTGCACGATTTTGAGTCTTGCATTTAGAAAAAAAGTGGTTTTGAGTGTTAGTTTTAGAAAATTTGGTTTTGAGTATTGATTTTAGAAAATTCAGTTTGAAGTGTTGATTTTAGAAAATCAGTTTTTGAGTTTTGATTTTTGAAACTGGTTTTTAGTTTTGATTTTTTCTAGAAACCAGTTTTAGCATTTTTTATTTAAAAAAAAAATATAAGTTTGATTTTGGAAAACCGATCTTGATTTTAGAAATCGATTTTGTGTTTGATTTTAGAAACTGGCTTTGAGTAGATTTAGAAAACGGTTTTGAGTTTTGATTTTTTTTTTCTAAAACCGGTTTGGGTTTCGATTTTAGAAACCCAACCACTCGGTTTGAGTTTGATTTTAGAAACCAAGTTTTTGATAAAACCGAGTTTTGTTTGCTATCATGCACATTTGCGCATTGTATGTTTTATTTAAGCCATTAAAAAGTATATATAGGCTTGAATTTGCTTTTGTTTTTTTATTGCATGATTAAAAGAAAAATATACAAGTTATTACCTTGAATCTATGATTTTTGTTGTTGTAAGATAATTAAAAAAAAAAGATAAAAAGAAATATGTATGATTGTTGCCTTGAATCTGCGTTTTCTTGATGTATGATGAGAAAAATATTTTCTGTGGTTATGAATCTAAGTTTCTTAATGTATTATCAAAAAATTATTTTCTATGGTTATGAATCTACGTAGTTGAAAAAAAAAATCCTATTATGATTTTAATTCATGTCATGTTTTTTAGTGAAAAAAATTATGTTATCATATATGCATATGCTGCCCTGTATAGTTAAAAAAAAATCGGTTATCGTATATACATATGCTGCCCTATATAGGTTCAAAAAAAATATGTTACCATATATACCTATGTTGCCCTGCATAGTTTCGATTTTTTTTTCTATTGATGCATATAAAAATGCTACCCTGGTTGTTTCAAAAAAAAAAAGTTGGTTGTTATCGTATATTACTCTGTTGCCCTGTATAGTTTCAAAAACAAAATTGTATTAGAACACACTATACAACTCCCTATGTATGGAACAATATTTAATACAGTTTACTATTTGGTTTACGTATTTTTGAGGAGGAAAATTATATTTTTAGCTATAATACAAGGTGTTGTTTGGGTGCATTTGCTTTTGAAATTTTCAGTTATGAATTTAGATTGTTGTCATATTATGACAACAATAAACATGGATGTTAAATTAAAGATGTTGTCATAATATGAACCACAATGTTCATATGCAATCTTATTTTTGTGAATTGTTGTCGTATTATGACAGCAATGCACCTGAATTTTATTCATATGAGTTGTTATAGTATGGATAACACTTGTTCATATATGTGTTCTATGAATTGTTATCATTTTATGATAGCAATTCTCATGGATTTATATTTATAAGATGTTGTCACAAATATGATCAACACTTGCATATGCATTTTTTTTTTAGTGGCTGTCAAATGTGAACAACCCAGTTCATATGCATACCAAATTTGTTTGAATAACCTATTGTATGAATTCTTATTCAATGGATACTCATGTTCATATATATATATATATACTCATGTTCACATATATATATATATATATATATATATATATATATATATATATATATATATATATATATAACCCATACTTATGTGCATTGGAGATAAAAAAATTTGTTATAATTTGTTTGCAACCCTGCTCACGTGCCTTATAAGAAAATAAAAATTTTAATAGCCTATTCAAATTGAATGTTAGTTTTGTCCAAAAAAAAATTTGTTTTGTCCTCTTACTAAATACTATCAAGAAAAAAAAAATCTTGTTTGACATTCAATGAACATGTTTTGAACTCTGGTTATATATATATATATGTGTGTGTGTGTGTGTGTGTGTGTGTGTGTGTGTGTGTGTGTTGGATAATATGAGATTTTATGAGGAAAAGAAAAATAATATTTAGTTTGAGAAATAAATATGTATGAAATAATCCATTTCATATGCATATTATGTAAATCTTGAAATGAGAATGTATGCAACCTAAGGATTTTAGAAAAAGAAGAAGAGAAGACGAAATTAACACTCACCAATATTTAGATATATATGTGTATGCATAAAAAAAAATGTAGTTCTTAGAATGTGAGTGAGCTAGTTGCTTGTGAATTGGGTGGAACCTTGTTTATGTGGGCCTTAGTAGGTCACATGTATATTTATGAACCTTATGTGGTTTCTTGAAAAAATAATAATATATAATAAAAGTGAGAGAACTAAAAACTATATTTTTAGTTGCTCTAGAACCATGAAAGAAGAATTTAACCTAAAAAAAATAGAAGATAAAGAAAAAAATAGAATAATACTAGTTAATCTAAAAAACTAGTTGTTTAACCTATAATGTGGACTTTGGTATTTTGGTCATAAACTTGAGATTTTCAAATGTTCCCAATTTTATTTCTCATAATGTGGACTTTGGTAAATAATTTTCCCAAGAGTGTAAAACCTATAAATTTTTTAGATTTTAAATAAATAAAAAATTCAACTTTACTATTGAATTAAAAATATATTTTTACTTTTTATTTGCAAGTATTGGTATTGTACATGCTCAATTACTCATTTTAGGTTAATAGGAGTAAAATAGTTATTTCAAGAATTATTTCAGACAAAATATTGTTAAATATTTAAATTATCATGCAAAATAATGGTTTTAGTGAGTCATAAACTCATCTGAGTGTTTTTTAGGTGATTTGAATCTAATTAGATACTTTTGATGTTTTTGGAAAAGTTTCTTAAAAAGGGTATTTTGGTCATAAAACAAGTTACCATAAATATTTTAATCAAATAATTATTATCGTTATAGTGGTTTTCCTTGTTTGAATCAGAGCCCTTAATTGTTGATTTTTATTGATTTAGGATTTCCTCATTTTGCATGCATGATTCCCCGCATTGGGAATCATGCTAGGCTGATGTCGACACTCCTGTCAACCATGACATCATGGGTCTCTTCCATTTAGCCACCTTTTTCCTTTAAAATTTTCATTTCAGGTCAAGTTTTTAAGGAAATTTGATATTTTCCTTGAAATTGGCTGCATCGATCATCGTGAAAATGATATGGTTATGCTTTGAACAGTGTGCAGACCTGTAGAGACACCTGACACAACTGTCCAACCTTGTTTTGGACTTTTTAGTATAGTGTTTTATGGTCTTTTGTCAATCGGGTTATCAATTTATATTATAGTTTTTGTCGCTCATTTGCAGAAATATATTTTGATGAATTTATCGTTATGTGAGCAGCACTGTAGCACTCTCCCACAGTGAGAGGACTCCCAGCTAACCCTATTTTCTGTGGTTTGCTTGGTGTTGTGTGCCACACACCAAGTATTCAGTGTTTTCCCTACGCGGCAAATTTGTTGCAGTTTGCGCGGGACTTCTTAGTTTTTTGAGTTCCGCTACTCTTTCTCATCATATCACAAAGGTAGGATTCTTAAATTAAATTTGTAGAATATAAATTTTTGTTGTTTAATATTAATCTAGTGTGTCTTAATGATACTTTGCTTAAATATCGTAATGTAGTATTATATGCAGTGAATTAGGTTTAAAAATACCTAATTTGATAGTTTTGCATAAAATAAATTAGCAAATATGTTAATTTTGTTATTAGCATGATTAGTGTAGCGTATTAACACTATTAAGCATATTGTATAATTCTAAAATTTGATTGTCATGGAAATTTCTCTGCATGCTAAGTGCTTGGTGAAATGCCTATGAGGCCAAATTATAGTTTTTGAATGTGGTTTTCAAATAAGGTTTTAAAAGGGTTTTCCAAGGTTGAATATGCATGTTTGAAACTTTATTTTGAAATAGGTTTTATACACATTATAAATATACTTTTGATTTCATAGTTTGTATCATAAACATGCACTTGAGAGTGCACGAATGTGTGTAGTTAACCATGTTAACACGTACATCACTAGTGCGGTCTTCGCACATGCGTATGCATAATTTATGTTTACAAAATGGAATGTGCTTAGATGTAATTATCAGTTTTAGTTGTAATATCATAAATGCTTAGATATATATTGCACTGTGCTAACTAATTTGCAGGTACGAAAAAAAATAAAGGATACTTATTATTAAGTATTGCTTGCGGCTAGAAAAACTATGTGCATTGAAAACAATGCAAAATGCAAATCGGGTAAATACCCATGATAAATATATGGTGCAAATGCATCACACAATAAATTTATTTTATTGTATACAACACTTTCATGCTCATACATGTCACTTAGTTGTAGATATCTAGGATTGTTGTACATGTAGTTCTGAGATCATGTTGAGCATGATTTGAATGTATGAGAATATAAGTACTTTTCTTGTTGTGGTTCAGGAGATCATGCTCGTCATGAATTTAGATAGTGAAATATGAAGTGTGTTTGTTGTAGGTACATGTTTTAACATGCATTTTGTAAAATGAATGTTGCATGATTGATGTAATTGACATGACTATTGTGAATGCTTGTATGAAATAATAATTTTGTAAAGCATATCATGCATGTAAAGTATGTGTTGTGAGTGTATGCTTTGAAATAAATGAATCATGTGTTTAAACATGAATATGTTTTAACATATATCCTATTTGTATATTGAATTATGATGTGACATGTATTATGCATGAAAAAATAAATCATGTACAACATGTTTCATGCATAAAAACACATGTGGTAGAATCATGCATAAGGCATGCTGTATTTGAATCATACATAAAAGTATGTTCTAAATGGATCATGCATGAGAGCATGTGTAGATGAATCATGACATGGTAGGATTATGCATGAAAGCAAATATTAATATGTCATATAGTATGCATGAGAGTATAGTTACAAGATGACATATAGCATGTAAGATTAAGTCATGCATATGGCATGAACTATTTAGTCGTGCATGAGGGCATAAACTATTGATATCATTCATGAGGGCACGAGAGGGTTATCTTGTGAGATAATGATACTTGAATGTGACCTATGACTTAATAATAAAGATAACCCTGAACCATGAGTTCATTTGAGGTGCCTATGAAGTCGAGCTCTCAAAGATGACTGAGTTTTATCCTGATCTTATGAGATGGCTAGGTCTGTCCCGATCTCTTTGTCCTCCTAGGAAAGGAAAGGGCGGTACAAGCCTCATGAGATATATTGAGTTTTTGAAGGCTGAAGGCACCACTTGTCTCCATCCTATGGAGGTTAGGGAAAAGTTGTACCAATGAGTCTTAAGTGGTAGTACCACAACTCTACAGAGTTAGGGATGCATACTTAATTTTTTGTCAGTGATTTTGGTTTAGCATAGGCCAAGACCTAGGACCATGGGTTCATTCTCTCAACTGTTGCATTGTAGAGTTGAATTGCTCGAAAAAGAATCAGTTAAGCCATAGGAGGATAAATAAAATATATAAAATAATAAATACTCATATGATTGTTTCTTGATGTCTATACCCTCTTTTATACCAGATGGGTATGAATAAACAAGAAAAATAATGAATTAGATTTTTAGAATCACTGCTATCATAAGCATAAATATATAGATATGAACATGCAGAGACTATTAAGGTTTGCATATGTCATTGCATATGAATTTCAAATATGAACGAAAAAGACATGTTTATAGTCATGTGATTGACCTGTTAATACAAGTCATGGACTTGTTTGATGCAAGTGAGGTGCTTGTGTGTATGTGTGACACATAGGAAAGGTCGAACTAGGATATGTTCCTTATATATCTTAATGCAAAAGTGCATTAATATTTTGAGAATGAACATGAGAATTGATAATTTACATAATGCATATCATAGTCATGAGTTGGACATGAGTATACTCTTTTGAGAAAAAAGAATGTGAAATGTTATATTTTCATAGATTGTTATGTCTTATTGCACTTGAAAGCATGTACGTATCAAATGCGTTGAGATGGTTGAATGAGATTTCAACCTATTGGTCATATGCGTTCTTTTAGAAACATATGTTATGTTTATGAAGCACTCTGATGTCCTAAATTGTTTGAGAAGCATGTGTGTGTGTTTCATGCTGGACACAGTCAAATGAGATTTGGCCTAATTATGTTTCTATAAATATATATGAATTGTGTATTGTCATTCATTTATGCAAATACCTATCATGGATATGAATGAATATAATATTTAATGTCATGGATGGGAATGAATGCAAATTTTAAACGTTATGGATACAATTTACGCAATTATGAATGTCATAGAATAAATGGTTATAAATATGAATGGATGTTATGTGAATGTTTGGATGTGGATTCTCTTGACACTCATTTTATAAATGATGAGAATTACACTCTGATTGTACCATTACAAACTTGATATGTATTCTTCAAGTTTTTGTTTTAAATTTTTTATGGGCAAGTGGTTGATTGATAATCTCCTAGAGGACTGAGGCGAAGTGCAGGTTGCAGCACGGCTGAAGGTTCCACTCTTACCTACTATGATCCTTAGGGGATCCAGACATTTTTTATAGTTATAAACTTGTAATGATTTAACCTTGTTATTTTTAGATCTTTATGTTTAAAGACTTGTAATATTTTAGAATGAGAATATTTGTGAATTTTGTCTTTCCATTTATGCAATGGTTGTATATATAATTTTAAAATGTAAATCTTTACGTAATTCCTTAATTGTTTTAAACCTTAAAGAAATTTTATTTTTCTCATTTTTCTACATGTGAGGATCCTTAGAATAATAACCTCAATCGAGTTGTGTTTATGGATGATTTCATATTGAATCTGATCCTCGGAGACTAATATACACTCATGCTTGTGCTTAGGTGGGTCGTTCAATATTTGAATCAGTTCGAATGTCACCATAAATGAACTTGTTAACATATTACTCTCAGAAATCATACAAAACTTTATAACAAATAAAAAGTTTTAAATTTTTCTTAAAATTTTAGGTTTGGAAAAGTTTTTAAAAGGTTGGATTTTTTAAGGACGTTACAAAGAACTTATTGTTAGGCACAATAAAGGCTTGTTGAGAGTGTAATAAGATGTTTACACTAGTTCAAGAAATGAATTTTCTCTTTAATCAGAAATTCAGTGTGTCTTGTTGAGCAAGGTCATAAGTACCTAAAGGGTACATTAAAAAATTTAAAATTTGATAATAAATCAAAATTTAACACAACAAGATATATTGATTCTTGTTTACGCCCTGAAAGATAGGGTAACTTGTCACCTTGAGTGACTCTTCACTCACTTTGAGAGCAAACTTGCATCAACCCTGTAGGATTGTGTTGAGTTGTCGACAAATACATTATTAGCTGGCAGTGGCATGTTGCTATTATGGGCCCTAATTTGGTCACTAGGGTGGACCAATCCCTGACCACGATGGCTTAGGGGACACAAATTCCTTTTTGTTGTTGAATGTCTAGCTACGTATACTGTGAATTTTTTAAGGAAGATAACTCCTTAACGAAAGATTCTATACCTTGGTGGTGGCAAATCGAGTTCTTATGGGGTTTAAAATAAAATATTTAAATCACTCATGATCAAATATACACCCCCATATAGATCAGCAAGTCTATAGCGACCCGAAACAATGGTGCCCTCATGGAGATAATAATGAAAGTGATAACTTAAGTAAATTGTGATGTGCGTTTGTAGAGAACAAAAGATGAACTTAAATAAAAAATTATATATATGCATGCATTTAGGTTATGCACAGTTGTTTGAGTGACCTCTCAAGTTACAGGTCTTGTTGTGTCAAATCCTGCAGGGAGTTGGGGTTTGAGACTCGTTGTTAGCCTTGGACTTAATTGGAGTCCAATTTGGATTGGTGACCTACCCATGTTCGCTATTGCATAGTAGGTGATCGTATTTCTTGTTAAGAATTGTGGTTTGTCTCACCCATGCTTATTTCTCTTTTTTCAAGTACCCACGAATAGGTAGGCTTGACAACAATGGATACACTTAATTGGAGTATTTTTTGAGCTTGATCATGTATCATTCTCTTCCTGAGAGTGCTCTGTGTTTTGGGTTTTCATCAGAATTGTACTTGGATGTAATTTTATTGAGATTCAGTGAAAGTTCACCCCTGAATTTTGTATTCAATCAATGTATATATCAATTGAATGAATATTTTGTTAAAACGATTTTTCTTTCCATTATGCTAGAAAATATTTGCAAAAGATTTTAGAAAATATTTAAAAAGAAATAAATGTTTGTTTTTTTGTTGTGTGCTCTATTTAAAAAAAAGGCTCAATTTTTCACCAGTTTGGGGTGCATCACTATCTTGGTATCAAAGAAGAGTTCCCATAATGGTCCAAGATCTGATCCAGAAACTCAAGTCTCGCATCTTGCCGACTACCTAACTCTATAGAGTGAGTAAAAGTTGGTAAATTATGATGTGATTGAATTATTTGGTTTGCGCTCGTGACAACTAGTTGTTTAATTGTGCTTACGAGTATAACAAGGGGCTTTACTATAATTTATTCATTTGGTTATTTCTTTATTAGATGTGTTATCCGGGAGACTGGATGAGCCAAAGAGAATTCATCTTAGAAGCCCTCGCTATGCTCACCGAGACAATGCAGACTCAGACCCAAGCACAACCACAGACGGTGACATACAAGAAATTCATGGACCTTAATCCTCCTTCCTTCATTGGAGTTTCAAAACCCAGGTTAAAACTCCAATGAGTTTATATGCCATCACTACTTTCACCTTCACTGGATCAACTTCGATACCATGGCCAAATATCACGTGGCCCAAATCATCAATCTAACTAGCCAGAACTCACATTTCGAGAACTTAACATAAAGCCTATGTTCTCATAACATCTCCAAAACAATACGAAGATGAACTCAATGTTGCTTTGTATTCTCTAAATATATCAAGATATCATGTATGAACACAATCACAAATTGATTCAAGTACTAATGGAAAACTTGGTTCTTCATATCCATAAAAACTACAGCAGCATTTGTCAAATTGAATCACTAAGAATTCGTAATGCCCATATCGAGTACGAAATGTTGTCTTCAATACATCCTCTTCCTTAATCCTCAATTGGTGATATCTCGTTCACAAGTCTATCTTCAAGAACATCTTAGCCATCTTCAGTTGATTGAACAGATCCTTAATTCTCGGTAATGAGTACTTATTCTTAATCGTTACTTGATTGAGCATCCTATAGTCGATGCACAATCGCAATGATCCACCATTCTTCTTAACAAAAAGAATAGGAGCACCCCACGACGAAACATTGTTTTGATGAAACCTTGCTCTAAAAGTTCTTCTAACTGCTTTTTCAACTCTACTGGTGTGAGTTTTGGAAAAAAAATTTAAAAATGACATTTTATATAAAAACAATGTGAAAGCCATACACCAAAAATATAAAAACCAATTTCAATAGTATTGAAATCATTTATTCAATAATTAATTTGTTCATGGTAAAACAATTAAAGTGGCAAACATTAAAAATAACCAATGTCAATAGTATTGAAAAAGATCGGATGGTTTGCATGGCTCCCTGCAGCAATCCCGCAACTGCTTCGCAGTTCATTTTGCCATATCTGTAAAATAGCAAGATTAGAGGGTGAGACTCCCCCTCAAGTCTTAGTAGGAAATTACATTGACATTGTATGGATACACAACAAGCATACATATACATGCATAAACTAGTATCCTAGACAATAAATAATCATCTAATCATCTGAATAACTATAACAGTTGAATTCAGGAAAACACCTTGTTAGTATCATCATAAAAAACGTCAAAGCATCAAAGATATGAGCATAAATACAACTGCATAAAACCTTAAATGAGTCTACTCCACTAATGCTTTATTTCACTTGCTTATAGAGTGACTGTCTCGGGCACACAAGAAGTGCACAAGATCAACCCATAGGGTTGCATTTATACTCATCCTGTTATGTCAAACTCTTTGTCGGGATGACATCGAACATCACCACCCACATTCAGTATGTTCTTGGTTCACTTTTGAAACACATGCTCAACATTCATACAAGTATCCTTTTAACAGAAGTAAACAATATACTCATGGAATGTAAACATTTGATGTAATGTACATATGTATTCTTATATATACATATGTATGATTTTACATACCTTATATATATATATATATATATATATATATATATATATATATATATTACCTGTCTTGATATCTATATCAGTTGCCTCCCAATTTTTTTTTATATACATGGGCTGGTTTGACGAAACCGAGACCACTGCACCTAAGTAAGTGTGGCAGCTGCCATCCACCCTACTCAATACAACAAACCAAGTATGTTGTGTTCAGCAAGTGCAATGACCTGCTGTACTGCAAGCGAGGTAGCCGACTGAGGTTTGGCATACCCTAGTTGGTCTGCCATAGCTTTTTTTTTCCTTTTTATTGACTGCAGTAGTCCTAGTGATTGTCGCAACTATGCCGGAAACCAGTAGGCTAGGGGTCCTGCAGACCCCAACCAGACTATTTATGGCATGCTGATGTGAGCAGCAGCAGCACCCAATAGGGTGCCACACGCCCTATTGTCACGTGTTGCACTTGGGTGCACGTGGCACAAATCCAGACCGGGCCTGGTTTGGTCAGGTCTTACTGGCATGACCCGGAGGTAAGGGGCTGGGTCGTGCAGGCCCAGTCCATCCCTTGCACACACACATATATATAAACATATATATATAGGTTTTCAAAAATATATTTTTTTATTGTTGTTTTTTTTCTCAAACATGCCGGTACATGCGCACATGTGATCAGAGGTTATCCATCATTCATACATGTTTAGATATGAAACTAACATAAATTCCTTGCATTGAAATTCAGTAATTATTGGCAAGCATGAAATCAACTCATTAGGTCAGACACTTACCAAAGAAATCAGATTAACCGTATGCCTTGACAATATTGTATTTTGTAAAAATCTTCATATCTCGGATTAGGTTAAATCAATAACAACTATATAAATATATTGAGAGCAAGATCGGATTCGGAGTTGTATTGTTTTAGAATTTGAATGTATGTAATGAAGGTATATACATATACATTGTTAGAACATTTTGATTTGTGTATCATATCTAAATTAAAATTCGATACTCAAAAGATGAATCCATAGTGGCACCTTGAAGAATGTATCATCCCATGAACAAAGGAAAGGGGAGAATAATAATCACGTGGCCTAGTCCATGATTTAGTTAAAAACAAGTTGATTACATGTCATAGGTTAGATCATCGTTATAGATTTTTGAGAAATCAAATCACCTAATATTTTGATGATCTTAGATGAAGTAATAAAAAACTAATCTGATGGAATGTGGATCTATCCACAAGGTCGACTGGAACATTTGCAGATGCAATGATATTTCCAAAAAATTCTAGACAGTATTCAAAGAAATATTAAATCCCCATCCCATTGATTTACCACAACTTAAAATAGGCCCAAATAAGCGATTCCTATCCAAAATCCCCTTTTTTTCTTAAGGTTTGAATACCCACTTTACAGGACTGATATGGGTGCATATATGCAGGCATGCACTCTACATTAAACTGTTACTACATCGAATACAGTTTCTACAATGCCAAATCTTGGTTTTTGAAGTTTTTCTCAAAATTCCATACCACATGTAAACCCCTTTCAAGAACCATGTCATATCAGTTCCAGCATTAATAATACAACTCATATGCTGATTAATATCAAAAGGAACATATGCAATTGATTAAGAACATTAAATCTAATTTTCACACCGTAAAAATCTTGATTTTTTTTAAAGCCTTTCTCAAAACTTTACATAGCAATCCTTGCAGATTTAAATCAAATCCAACAACTATGCATAATAAAAATCATCGCATATATTGCTATATAATAAATCTTAATTTTTTTTCTGAGGCTTTTCCTCAAAAACATCTTTCTTGAAACCACTATACAAATCATGTCAACCTTTCAAAAGACCTTAGCACATCAATTATAACATGAATCACAGACACTAAATATTGATTTAACATAAATAAAACAACAATGAATCCTTTAAAATCATTCAATATAATTTATATACATGGATCTTGGTTTTTAGGCCTTTCCTCAAAAACGTTTTTCCAAAAACATTCATACATCATGTAAAGCTTTCAAACTCTTTGAAAAAAAACCATGGTTCATGTTTAGATTATAACTAGATCTAGAACATCCCACATGCATGAGCACCCTTGGTGCCATGCATGCAAACAAAGCAATGTAAAACCTACCTCCAAAAAAAATTGGTTTGGATAAGAATAAAGAACACGTTGGATATAGGCTGCTACCGCCTTGCTGCAGATCTAATGGTTGCAACTAGTGCTACAAGGTGTACCTAAGGGATGTAAAAGAGGAGAGGAAGGAGGGAAGAAGAGAGAAGAGAGGGAAAGAGGGAGAGAGAGCAAAACGTCTATTGCCCTCTTTCCTCCTTATTTCTTTTCATTATTTTAGAGCTCAAGAAAACATGTGGGTATGGAAGAAAGTCAACACTACCTGAGAATTGGATTCTCTATTTCCACTTTCTTTATTTGAATTAGAGCCATCTCCAAAAACGTGTGGGGCTGGCTACTTCCACTTACCAATATTCATTTTTTTTTATTTCTTCCATGCCTTATTCAAACTCACTTTTAATGCTTTTTTACTACTCTTTTTTTTTTTCCTTTTCTTATTACACACATTTTTTTTCTCCATCCATGTCTACATGGCCAGCCACCTTAACAATAAAAAAAATCTTGTATGGGTGAGGGGTTAGTACTTACCATACTATAATTTTCTATTTCCTTTTTTATTTAATTCTACCTTAGTCAATAAAAGAGAAAACATGTGCCATTTGGAGACTGTCTCCCTGTTTTAAAAACTGAAATTTTGAAATCTCACATCCATATCGTGTATTTCATTTTGAATGTCAAAGTTTGACTTACCTTATTTTTTTTCTTTTGAAAATGTGTATGTCTACTTGACTTACCATTTTTTCTTTTTGACTTTATTTCCATTTGAGGAAACGTGTATTTTTACAAGTAGCTAAAGTTTGTCCAAAAAGAAATGTAAAAACTCAACTTACATAAAACATGTGTGGTGGGATTTTTTTCTCCAGCCATGTCTACATGGCCAGCCACCTTAACAATAAAAAAAACCGTGTATAGGTGAGGGGTTAGTACTTACCATACTATAATTTTCTATTTCCTTTTTTATTTAATTCTACCTTAGTCAATAAAAGAGAAAACATGTGCTATTTGGAGACTGTCTCCATGTTCTAAAAACTGAAATTTTGAAATCTCACATCCATATCGTGTATCTCATTTTCAATGCCAAAGTTTGACTTAACTTTTTTTTTTTGAAAATGTGTATGGCTACTTGACTTACCTTTTTTTCTTTTTGACTTTATTTTCATTTGAGGAAACGTGTATTTTTGCAAGTAGCTAAAGTTTGTCCAAAAAGAAATGTATAACCTCAAATAAAACATGTACGGTAGGATTTGAAGTCAAGTCATCTCCCAAGGAGGCAACGAACCCCTCTACAACACTAACTTCTCTTTTCATTGTAATTCATTTCTATATAAATTTATTTGTATGCATTATGGATTTTTAATGGATCCCGGATCTTGGTTGGATCACACAATATTTTGGATCTTCTATAAATCCAACTCCAATATCAAACTGAATTTTGGACCTATTCAAGATCTAGATCCAATTACCAAGTCCAAAATCGAATACTGGATCCAAATGATTTTATTCAGATTCAAGATCCATTTGGATTAAATTTATTTTATTTAAATACATATTCGATATGAAGAAAATTTACTTTTATTTATTCCAATAAATGTCAAAATTTTATAGGTTTTACATCTTCAACAAGACCTTGTACCCACAACACTCCAAACTGGCAAAGTACTCACAAAGTCAATCCATTCCGAGAATGACATCAAAGCCCGTTATCTCAAGAAAGATGAGGTTCACAAGGAACATACAACTATCAATCGATACTGCAATTCTTGGGAGATGCAATCCACAATATGCCTTAGCTCATATGAGTGTAGTTATCTCCACACAGTGATCCATCTCAATTGCTGAAATATCCAGCAACTGAGCAAAATCCTTCAACAAAAGAATGTGTCACACCGAAGTCAAACAACACTTGAGCTGAGATGTCAGTGATGTCCAGGGTACCTTCTATGACTTGATGGTTTGGTCCTCCTTATATGCAATAGCCACGTACACATGACCTGTTGTCCTCCTCTATTGCTACTGGGTTGGCTGGGGTTGCTGCTGTCAAGGAGCCTATTGATGCTAAATATATTACGACATCAATCACTGCTGCAAAGGCTATGGAGTAGCCACCCTCTGAGGACAAAATCTGATAAAGTGGCCCTTCTGACCACAATGCAAACATGTGTCAATCTCACTGAGACAAGATTGGCATGCATGATCTTTCTGGCATCTACCAGCAGACTGTCTTCGTAGTTGTTGTTGTTGCTACTTTTCCCTGTACCTTTGCTGCTTTTGATAAGGGGCTTGCTTATAATTCTTCTTCTGGTTCTTCTGAAATGTCTTCTGAAAGGATGTCTATGAATCCTTCTTCGTCCCTGATAAATATGGAGGTGGCTTCACCTTGCTTAGATTCTTCATTGAGGATCTCCAATCTTCGTCAATGATATTGGCCGCCTCAATTGCCTCCAACAGTGTCTGAGGGCACTCGACTAAAACCTTGCTACGCAGTCCATCACAAAGTCCTTGCACGAACTTCAATGCTTGTGCCTTATCTATCAAAACAGCATTGAGGCAATATCGCTCTAAATGTTAGAATTTGCGCGTGTACTCTAACAAGGTCAAGCTACCTCATTTCAGCTCTAAAAATTTTTGGGCCTTCTTATCCCTAGCAAAGTGAGAGAAATAAGTCTCCAGGAAAGTCACTCTGAACTCCTCCCATGGAATGACTATGACTCCTCCAAATCTAATCTCCTTAGTAGTCTTTTACTACTTTATTGCATCATCTACAAGTCGGTAAGAACCCAAAAGCCTCTTCTTCTCGCCTGGTACGTTGAGGATCTCAAAGATTTCTTCGATCTCTTGAAGCCAAAACTCTGCATGCTCTGGGTCTAATTTTCCTATGAAGGAAGGGGGATTGAGTCCCATGATTTTCTTATATGTCACCGCCTGTGTTGTCTATGGCTACACTTGGGTATGTCTAAACGGACTTGGTGAGCATAGTGAGGGCTTCTAGGATGAAGTCCCTCTGGCTTATCCAGTCTCTTGGATACCTCAATATCTAACAAAGAAATAACCAAATGATTAAATTATGATAAAGCCCTTGGCTATACTCATAATCACAAATAAACAACTAGTTATCACAAGAGCAAAACAAACAATTTAATCACATCATAATTCACCAATTTGTTAGAGTTTGTTAGATTAGTTTATTGATTTTTCTTATTTGAAATATTAGGTTTTTGTATAGTTTTTTTGCTTTGTTCTGCTTGTTTTGTGTTTTTGTTTTGCAGGAAAGCGATCAAACGTGCGATAGGCCCTCAAAAGTACCCATGAAGAGCCCTCTGAGGTCAAAAGGCCCCTAGAGCCCTCAGAAGGCCCAAAAAGGTCCCCTGAAGGCCCCAAAAGCCCCCCCTCAAGGAATGTTTCATCAAGTGAGCAAAGAGTAAAGGATCCTACAAATTAAATACTAGTAGCTTTTATAAGTTTGTTGGTTCAACTGAAGCATTCAAAGAGAAGTAGTGAAGATCAAATGAGACTAAAGCTAAGGCAACTGAAGACCCCTTTTCCTTGTCTTTTAGATTTGGTTTATTTAATTCATTAATTTGGGTTTATATAAGGCTATTTATTATTCTTTTTAAGCCCTCTGCAAGAGGGTAACACATTGTAATAGTCAGCTATTTTTATTTATTTTTATTTTAAAGATAATAAAGCTTACAATTTGTGTGGAATACAAAGTTTCTTCTCTCGTTCCCTGAGTTCAACTCGGATCTCACCCTAGTGTGAGCCAGTTTTTATTATTTGGTGTCTAGCTTTCACAAAATATTTTTATCAAAAATATCTTTTTTAAAAATCCATTTCATAAAACTTACACCACTTTAAAAAATCCTCCAGAAGAGGAAGATACAAATGATTTACCGGTCAGGTGTCAGACAAGAAATACGTAATAGCCAGTTATATGCATTCGAGTGAGCAGAAATATGCCACCTAAATTTATATTTTCATGATTTTTTACATGAAAACATTAAATAAAACCTCTAAAATAACATATGATTTTTTAAATAATCCATCATAGACAAATCTCATTTTCGTAGCTGTTAGGCCAAAAAATTGATCTGTCTTCCAAAACCTTATTTTCTCAGAAATAATTTTGGTATTTTTGCAATATCAAGAATAAAGATGCATATTTTTTCATGACAAAAATAACAAAATCAGAATAAACATCATACCACATGAACATTAGACTATAATTTCTAACTAAAAGTTTTACAATAAAATAATAAACTCTACCACATTTACATGTAAATATGATTTTTGTTTCTTAAAAGCCTATAACGTGTATTACACAATCTTTATTCATTTTTATTTCAAGTAATTCATTCACTTTAGGGGTGGAACCAATTCCTTCTTGGGAGAATCAAAATCAACCCCTCTTCCTTAATCCAAATTAGATTTTCCATTATGAAGACTATTTTTTTTATTAATTTAGTAGCTCAAATCCAAGAAAATGCTTGATATATTTTCTGTTAGTTTGAGTTTCGGTTGCTTTACCAGACTTTAGTGAGTCTTACCTCGTTTTATGAGGGACAAGTAATGAAAGTAAAGTAATGATGAGTAGTTTGAGCAAAGGATTGGTCAAGCTGCATCCTGCAATCTTGGTAGACATGATTTTTTTTGTTTTAAGTATTTGATCATGTAGAGACTGAACTATTGTTTTTATATTCTGATTTGAAATAAAATTAAAATTCTTTATATTTCAGTCTTATATTGTACGTGGTTTGAAATGTGTATATCCTATACATTTTGATTTGATTGTTATCTTTAATGTAACCCCGCTTAAAGTTTTAACCATTTTTTAAAATCGTTTCCGCATTATAAGATTTGATTTACTTATACTTATAAAAAAAAATTGATCTCAAAATTTTAATATTTGAACAATAATTAAGGTTAAAAGTTTGGGGGCATTACAAGAGTTGACTCCCAATTCTGGAGAGTCGACTCCTACCGAGGAGAATTGACTTTTGTTAGGGGAGAGTTGACTCCTATACCCAAGAGAGTCAACTCTTGTGTACCAAAATGTGTTTTTTTTTGTGGTTTGAGCTCAGGTAAGTGTTGCTAAGCTTGAAATTCAAGTTAATCAACCTAGGAACAAGTTGGGAGACTTGTGTTTGCTGTGTTTTTTAGTTTGATGCATTAGTATGAGATTGGTGGTCCAAGGAGAGACCCAATTTGTGTTGAGATGCACGAGTACACACATGGGACCCACCCTGGGGTTATCCTCCCCTATTTTTGGCCTAGGCTAATTCTGGAGGTCCTAAAAGTAGAAGATGCTAAGAATAATGAGGAAGGTGCTAAGAATAGGGAAGAGGCTTGGTTATTTCTGGAGGTCAAGACTTCAAAAACAGCCTAGTTAACTTGGAGTCCAAGAAGGCTTTACCAAACTTAGTATACTCTTAATACTTTTCTGTAAACTTTCAGAACTTATGAGGGCCTCCTATGCCTATATAAAGCCTTGAATTCCCCTTGTTGAGTATTATATGAAATTAAATCATAATTCTCTCCCTAATTCTCTCTCTCTTTCTATCTCACATCTCCCTCTATCTCTCAAGGGCTCTCCCTACCCCTCCTCTCTTTCTGGTTACTTGGCCTTCATAGATCATTGAAGCCTTGCTTGCTTGGTCTTTGGGTGCTGCCCAAGATTCAGCCAAGTGTGTGCGCCCCAACCTTGTGGAACGAGTGTGATCAGACTGCCCCAAGCCTTCCTTGGTGTGATAGACCCCATCTAGCGTATTCACCCCTTTTGGAAGCACCCTCACTTGGTCCCCGTGGTCCGTGTAAGTCCAAAATCCCAGACCCTAATCACCCAAACCGAGTGTGAACCCGTTGTAAATAAGTTTAGCTTACCTAATCCTTGTAATCCCTGCAAAACCCGTCAGACTTAGAAAATTTTTCTAGAGCAAATTGTAGAGAGACTGGTCTTGATTTTCAGACCTAAGGTACTTCAGTGTGTCCTTGGTTAACCCTCCAAATTTCAGAGCCAACTAAGTCCCCAATGAACATAACTGAATTTTACAACCTGGACTGCATGACTCAAAACCAACATGTCCTTGTCTTGACTTGAATTTTCTATGCAACTTTAAAATTTTGTATCTTCTTATTCTCGTATTCTCTGACCCTCAAATTTGGTCAGAACCTGCCTTAAAATGTTTGAAACCATCCCACAAAATTTGGGGTTTTTCTGCTACATCAATTGGGAAAATTGTTTTTTCTCCCACATGTCTATACCCAGTCATCCTATCTACCCGAGTTGACCCAGTTTTGACTTAATCTTGCCTGTGTCTAAACCATTTGAATCCCCAAGCCCAAGCACACATTAACTTGGTATCAAAGCGAACCCCATGCTACTTAAGAAAACCCATGACCAAACATCAGAGATGAATCCCAAGTTCATCAAAAAGATTAACACCAAATTTGGTGGTGTTGAAAACCGTGTGTCTGATCGTGAGGCCAACGTCCAATAAATCACAAACATGTTGCATCAACTCCAAGGAAACATCCAAACCATGCATCAACAATTCATATCATCTAACCATGGAGGAGGATCCTATGAGGAGCATGTCGAGTATGAAGACGAGGATGCACAAAAGGCCATTCTTGGACCGCACCCGAGAGAACGAGAAACAAACCCAAGAATGCAAAATTTTGGCATCTCCCTTTCACAACGGTGAAAATTATGTTTCCCACTTTCGTGAAAAAAACCCATAAGACTGGTTGTTAAGGTCAAACAATTTTTTGTAAGCCAAACTGTGCCCCCCCAAAAAACAATTAGGATGACGTATAGCTCACCTCGATGGTGAAACTTTAAGGTAGTACCGATGATGCAAGCAATGCCATGGGACGCCAACTTGGTTTGAGTTCAAAAGAGAACTCCTAAGAAGGTTTGGACATTTGCCCTATGTGAACCATTATATAAAAATGAAAAACATCATGCAAAAGGGGGTTCGTCTAAGAATATCAAATAGAGTTTGAAGACCTATGTATAATGTGTGGGAATTGGTTTGAAATTGCTTTGATAGGCACATTCATGAGAGACCTTAGGGATGATATATGGGTTGAGCTCATGGCTCAGACCCTAGATGAATGTTTCATAAAGGCTATGTTGGTGGAAGAGAAGTTAAGAATGATATCCTTTGTTAAAAGGCCTAGTCGACCCCTTGACAGGTCGAAAAATAACAAATCGAGCGAGGAGGGAACTAAAACTAAATTGAAGACCGAATTCATCAGTAATACCTAAATCTTATAACATCTAATATTTCTATTATTTGACAAAACATGTTTAAAAAAATTATAAATTTTTGACCAACTTTTATGAATTTTCATTTTTAAACTATAAGAAATCAACCTTTAAGATTTTAATTGTACCCTTCTGTATCCAAAATAACACACCTTAAAATCTTATCCACAGATCTTAAGTATTTTGAGAGATATGATTTTTACAAAAATATACTATCTCCAAAGACTCCCTATCAAGACAAGATTTTTGTGCTGGCTTGTAGAAGACATATCCCTCAATTCATGATTATCTGAGACTGAGATTTAAATTGGAATTACTTCCATATATATAAAACATATGCACAAAGTTCTAGGATTTATGGGTTCACAGTTTGGAAGAACCAAATTTATCATGCTGATTAACCAGATTAAAATATACAAAACAAAATACAAGAATCAACCAAGAACTCCATGCTTTCAACAAGAATATCAAGAACTATCCAACAATTTTAAATTAATCAAAAACATATTAGATTCATGCATACAACTACGGAATCATGTTGTAAATATAGAAATGCAATAACATTCAAAATCAAATGTTTTTTTAAAGAGATAACATGTTTTCTTCATAAGAATCAAAATCGGCTTTCGAAAAAGGATTTCAGATTTTGAAACCTTCATACATGACACCATATCAGTTCTTATGTGAATCTCTATTAATATATGTGATGATACCCATCCGAGGGTCATCACATGGCATGCTCATGTATTGTAGACTATACACACATACAAAGTTAACGTACCTACTTTGAAAACATTGAATCTTATATAAGCTATTCTCAAATTCATCTCTACCGATCGGTTGCACACTCAATGAAAATGCAACCACCCTAAACCAACTCTTATGTAAGCCTTCTCAGAGGGGCATGGGGGAGGAAGAAGAAAGAGGGAAAGAGAGAGAGAGAGAGAGTAAAAAAGAAGGAAAGAGAATAGGGGGTATGTGTGATAGGAAGGAGGGGAGAGCCTCTCCTTAAGTAATCCTTCCTTAAGAGATTCCTTAACCCAATAAAAAAACTCCACGTAAATCTTAGCTAAATTTGTATTTCAATTAAATTAGAGATTAATTTATGAATCATAACTAATTAGGATTTTTAATGCAATTAAAAAATAATTAAGCAATTTAGCTAACTCACTATCTTAATAAAATAAGAAAACTAATTAACTAAATTTACTAAGCTAAGAAGCAAAAATAGGAAAGTAGTTGGGGACATCCCTCCTCCCCCCACTTGGATTGACTTGACTTGGTAAAGTCCTTCTATTTTGGACTCCAAGATCCAAGAGGGCCCACATCCTAATGGGCATCCCACCCTATGAACCCTTCTAACCATATCTAAGATCCATTATTGAAATGCAATTGAAATCCAAATTACAATTGACCAAATCAAAATTCAAATTAAAATGCAATTATTCAAATTCAAATTGAAATTGAAATTCCAAACAAATTTGAAACATAAATTTCATCTTTATTTCTCAGAAATGTATTGAAAATTCTAAGGTGTTACACCTAAACCCTACGGTCCCTGTAAAACCCATCAGACTTAAAAAAAATTCTAGACCAAACTGTAGAGAGTCTGGTCCTGATTTTTAAACTGAAGGTACTAGTGTGTCCTTAGTCAACCTTACAAATTTCAAAGTCAATTGAAACTGTATTTTACAACCCGAACTGCTTGACTCAAAACTAGGATGTCCCTATCCTCACTTGATTTTGTCTGCAACTTTAAAAATCGGTATCTCCATGTTCCCAAGTCCTCTAACCCTCAAATTTGGTCTCAACCTACTTTAGGGTGTTTGAAACCATTTTACAAAATTTGAAATTGTTTGGCTCAACCAATTGAGATAACTAAATTTTCTCCAGAACTTGTTAGAACCCAATCATCCGGTCTACCGGTGTCCGAACCATTTGAACCCCTAGGCCCAAGATTGCATCAGTCAACTACCTTGTTTCTTAGGGTGATGTTTGGTTACCCTTTACATTCAATTATATTGCTTCCTCTCAAAAAAAGAAAAAAGTCCTGAATCACCATGGATTGTGCTTTGACCCAAACACCAAGTACCACGAAGTCCCTGTGTGGAATAGCTTGTTTGAAGATAAAGAATTGAGAACAAAACCATGAATCCATTACAGGTTGCGTGTCTGTCTTTGATCAATATTGTTCTTTATCAATCCTTATTGGCATGTTTCCATGCCGTTGAAAACCCAGAAATTAATTTGCCCACCAGACTAGTATAGACAACCAAGCTTGTTTAGGAAATTGGAAGATTTTTCATTGCATTCTAAGTGAGTGTGGTGGCCCGAATGGAATTTCTACTGTTGTCCGATTGTGTCAAGAGCTATTTAAATAGTTTCAGCTTCGCATATATTGTAGTTATATAAACACCACCATAATTGACTAGACTTGGAGATTCATATGGTGGTATCTTCTGTCATATTTGACTAACCATGGTTTCTGCTTTGTGTCCTAAAAGCCTGTTAACCACCACCACCACCATCACCCTGGAAGAGCAACACGTTCATCAGTCAGTCAGATGAAGCAGTAAATACACATGGCATTTTGAAATGATACTCTCAAGCACATGTTGCTTTCAAAGGCAACTCTTTTCGGTTCTTAGGTGGGAATGGGCCACGTATCTAGGGTTGGACCCAGATTATAGATTCCAGTTGGATCTTTCACCGAGAGATGGATCCAAATCGCTTTTGCAGTCAACATAAAGCAAAATTCAGATGTCAGCCATATTGATTTGGTCCAATAAAAGTTCCATCAACTTTCTCATTCTGCTTTGTCTGGACCAAATGCTTACAGCCGGATCTAAGTAGACAAGGAATCATATTGCGATGTTCTAAACCAGGACCAAATCTAGTTTGATCATGTCTCATTTTTTATGCAAAAGAATATGTGCTAGTTGGATGTCACAACCGATCTGAAGCTGCATTCGTTGGGGTCAACATAATTTTGATCAGTCAATCTGGGGTTGTCAATGGTCTGGGTGTGACCTGGTACCGACCGACCTACACCAGATACAATGGCCCTTGCATTTGGGTTTAATGCAGTGGGTCCGGTCAGCCAATTGGGTTGGATCAAGTAGTACAATGGACCCATGCCTGGCTTATAAATTTCTAAACAACCAGGCCCGACCTGCTTAAGATCTGAAGTTTCAGTGTAAGATACATAACGAAGCAAAAAGGGCTTTCCAGGGTCTGGTTTGTGCTTTCTGAAACCAGACTCAGATCTGCCCAGACCTGTCAGATTAAATCAGACTCAGACCTGGTGGCAGGCCCTAAAAGTTGGATCTGGGTCTGTAGCTACCGAGATCTGTCTCAGATCTGACCTGTCAGCAGCCCTAAGCATATTTCCAGCTCAGGCAAGCAAATTCCAAGTCTAAGCTTCAGCAAATTTTCTCACAAACTTGCCCATCTGATTGCCTTAGATTTGGTGTGAGGACCGCAACAGGGCCCCAGTTCCACAAACAGAGGATCCCCAGATCCAAGGATATGAGATCCTCAAAAGCCTAAAAAATACAGAGATTTCTGGCCCGATAGATTGAGGGATGTGGGTGTTTATACTGGGCCAGAGATCCTTAGAGATTGTAAGATCTCATATTGCCTCTGATCTAAGATCCAAGACAATCAAAAAACCAAAACTAACCTTAGATTGATGCAGGGAAACTTGTTGCAGAATTTGTGATTGGTTTGTGGCCCAACTCTGATAATCTTGAAGCAGTTGTTGGAGGAGCAGAGAAACTAGTTTGTCAACCAAAGCTTGCATGATCCTGTGTAATGCAACGAAAGAAAACAATGATGTGGACTGTCACGAAATGACATGGAATTTGAGACAAATATAAGATTAAAAAATACATATTTTGTCAACCAAGACCAAATACATTTGCATAATGTATTCAGCCAAAAACAAAAACAAATAGCAAAAACAATAGATATATACGAACATGAGAAAATAATATTATTAATATTCAAATATTCACAATATTTACAAATGAAGCTCCACTAAAACACACACACACACATTTACACATATAACTCTCTTGCCTATACAACAAAAGAAAGAACCATACATAAATGAGGACATCTAATGGGTAGTGTGACTAGTCCAACTAGCTCTGCTAAAGTTAACTTCAACAGCGAGTTTGACTAGCCCTATATAGGGATAGCAGTGGACTACCCCCATCCCGTCTCAAAATTCTGCCCTACATCCCTGCCTTCATCCATGCACGGGTTTTGATTTTAACCTCCATCCCCATTTCATGTCCTCCATCCCTGGTCCAAATGGGGGCACGGCGGAGCGGGGCCCCGTTTCCCCCCGGTCCACTACCATCCCTAAAGGAGGTCGAACCGCCTAAGGGTATTTTAATTATTTTACTAATGGAGATCGGGGACAGGGTGGGGGAACACATAAGTCCATCCCCGCCTCCATCCCTGCATGGGTTTTGATTTTAACCTCCATCCCCGCCTCCATCCCCGTTTCATGTCTTCCATCCCCGGTCCAAACAGGGTGGGGCGGGGCGGGGCCCCGTTTCCCCCCGGTCCACTGCCATCCCTAGCCTTATAACAGCTAGTTGGTCACTTAAAGAATGACCAAAAACATTAAATATCCAATCTAACCTAAAATATACATAAGTATACTTACCTAAGTATAAATTGTCCAAATACAAATGCATAACAGTTATACCTTGATTACACATGAAATACAAGAATGGCTAAATACAAGAGAAGAAATACCTATAAAAGACAAAACATTACATATATCTTAACAAAACACCAATGTTATTAATAAATGCTTAATTGAAACATTGAACTTTGGAAATTTGTGCATACTAGACTTCATGAAGATTCAGGTATTAAAGATATAGACTGCAATTCAAAAATACGCACAAGTTTCCTGGTGTTTCAACTGCTGAAATTGGAAGCAAAACAAAGGGCATCGTGTACACCTGAGATTAAGAAAAAAAAAATCAACATTGAAGAATTTAGTACTATCAGAATAATCAGCAGGGGACGCTTCAGAGAAACATACAACTGAGTCAAATTGTCACCACAACATCTCTATATATAAAACCTTTTTTTTTCATTTTCCTGATAAATCTATCCTCATAGATGTGATCTACATGCTCAATTTAGTAGAAATCAGCATTTGGATCGTTGGAACCCGATGCCTGTATAGGTTTTCTTAGCAATCCAAAAATCAATGGCCACAAGTGCACCAAACATTCCTGACTCAAAAAAGCATGATTTTCCTTGAAAAAGCATGACACAAGGCTCCATTCCCACTAAATTGACTATGCTGTACACATACAGGGTTTACATTGTCAAAATGATTTACATCGTGAGATCCAAGCTAAATTGTAGGTACAATCAATTATAGCAAATATGTACCCAATATATATTATTTGGTAAATATTCGATTCTAAAGAAGATACATAACTATCGAGTAGAAATCACCTTCTTTACTTTTTAGATTTTTTTTTGTAGATCGGACCCTATGGATGTGATTCACAAGGTTTGCTTAGTAGAAAATGACTTTTGAATCATGTGATTGAGACATAAGTAGGTTACACACAAATATAGTGATGAAAATATGCTAAATGAAATATGCTAAATGAGTTTTTTCAGTTTTTTTGTTTACCATACAAATGTGATCTATATGCTTGATTTTATAGGGATCAGCTCTTGGAGCATTTGATTCCAACACGTGTTTGAAAAAATCAAAGGCCCAAATCTTCATAAATTTTCGAGGCTCTAAATATCATTTTATCAAAAAATACATGGTCCAAGTGTTGATTTCTAGAAAATCGACCATGTCGAACACATCTACAATGTCAGATTTGAGAAAAGAAAAAGCACCAAAAAATCAGAAAAGCCCATTTAGCATGTTTCATTGAGCGTTAATCTCTCTCTCTCTCTCTCTCTCTCTCTCTATATATATATATATATATTGATGAGCAGTTCTTAAATTGTTGTAATTACTTCATAAAAGAGCTTACTTTATCCTAACTTGTAGATGTGTTCATCATTTCTTATTCCCTAAAAAACATGCTTTGGAATGCATTGAATTAGCAAGACATTGACTTCTATTTCATCAAGTTTTAATGTAATATGATCCGCTGATTTTCCACTGCTCTAAAAAACTGTAATAACCGAAAATTTCTCGTGTATTTTCCTTTATAAAATAATGCAAAATGTGCAAATGGGCCTAGGATCCGTATTTTTGGATCCAGGACCCATAAGGGGGCATATACCTATATATATAGTTAATATTATATATATAGATATATATATATATATATATATATAAAGAAATAAGAAATATAAAAAAATTTAGTGTGGGGATCCACAGTTGGATCCATTTGGATCCAACTTGTGGATCCACATTGTTGGTAAGACACGGATCCACCACAATGGGGTGTCGCGGATCCAGACTGTGTCTGGATCCCGGGTCTCGGTCTTGGACCCGGGCCACGCCCCCTGTAGCAGGTAAGTAACAAAAAAAAAATTAAAAGCAAGAAAAAATCTCTTAGACCCGGGTCGGACCCGACCCGGATCCGTAACCCGGTAGGGTCTTTTTAAAACCCGATATCGGCTACAACTTGTTTAAAGGAAAAAAAAAGAGGCAAGAATCGTGCCCTAGGCACGATTCCTGCAATACCAAAAGGGAGAGAAGGGGGTCGGTTACAGCAGGCGTAACCGAACCCCGCGCCTCTCGGCAAGAGGGGGGTTTCGGCGATAAAAGGGAAGTGGAAGAGGGGGTCTCACCCTCTTCCCTCGTCTCTCTCTTTCTCTCTTCCCCGTCTCTCTCTCTCACTCACTCCCTGCGTGCGACGCTGGCCGATGTTGAAGTCTCCCTTGCCTCCATCCATCCGGCGTACCTCGACAACCATCCGACGTCGTCCGGCGAAGCCAGCTCCCTAGCTACTGTCACCGGCGACCTCTTTCTCTCACGGCAGCAACCCCAAACACCGATTTCAAAGGTACGGGTTTCTCTATTGTCTTAGATGAGAAAAAAGGGACATGGATTCGTATTCCATGTGGTATTTTCGTGAAAATCCATGGATGAAATCAAGGTATTTTCATCTTCTTGAAGGTTGTTGTGTAATAAAATAGATATAGATGTATTTTTATGAAAACAGAATTTTAAACCATGAGATTTATGGCTTTTCATGTGTGCGTCAAGGTAGATTTGACCTCCACGATTTTCCAATGTATAAGGGATTATTTAAAACGTATGCATGTCACTGCATAGGTAAAAATTCACTTAAGTATATCACGATTAAGCACATATCTGAATGTAAGCTATACTTACAAGTATCCTTAGCCTTTTTATTTTGTTATGGTTGCATATATATATATATATATATATATATATATATATATATATATATATATATATATATATATATATATATATATATATATATATATATATAAGTGCATGTGGGTTTGTTTACACATGCATACCTGTAGGTGAATCAACAAAAAGCATGTTTTCTTGGCAAGGAATCGGTTTATATTTGAGCATCTGAATGAAGGACATGCATACTGGGATTCTTTTTCTATTTATGCATAAGCATACCCGAGGTTCTGAATTTTTTCTTCTGTTGGTATGCTGTAAAAAAAAAATTGTTTTATTAGTTTTGTGAGTGTTCGGTGGGCTGGCTGTCAGACCAGCTGAGTATTGATCAGCTGGCTAGGTCAGGCTGGGCCAGACCCACCCTGAAGCCGGCTGGGCACCTGGCAGTCCAGCCGAGTGGGTCGGATGGACATGTCGGGTTCTGTCAGGCCCAGTCCAGCCCTCGGCTGGACTGGTGCAGGTCTTGACAGACCTGCCAAGTGGGATATATATATATATATATATATATATATATATATATATATATATATATGTAAAACCCCAATTAAAAAAAAAATCTGTTTGGACCCGGGCCGGGTCGGGTCCGGACCCGACCCGGGCCCCTTTTTATTTAGGGTTTTAAAAAAAACCCGAGCAGTCGGGCGCCGCAACCCCCCTTCTCCCCCCTGCGTTTTCGGGCTGGATAGGGAAACCCATCGAGGGTTTCCCCATTCAGGTGCCCCCCCCTGCGCCTTTAAGAGAGAGGTTGGAGGGCGAGGGGAGTCTCGCCTCCCTCTCGCAGCCCTCGTCCCTCCCCCTCCACGCCGGTCTTCTCCTTGCTGCGCACGCCGCCGACGCCGGCCACCACTCCCAGGTACGTCGTTCTCTTCCCTTCTCCTCCCTCTTCTTTTCCTCACCCCCCCCCTCTCTGTCACCTCGTCGGGAGGCCGGCAGGCTGCGCACAGCCCCTGCCGTGCCCTCCTGCCTCTCCGGTAATCACCGGAGGGCCGACAGGTGGCCTGCAAGGCCCCTGTCGTCCCCTCTTCCCTCTGGGGGTGCGCCGGAGTGCCGGCAGGGGACCAATGGCCCCTGCGACACTCCCTCACCTTTGTGGGTGACAGGGAAACTGACGGAAGGTCGGTTTCCCTCCCTGTCACCCCCACCCCGGTCTCTCTTTCGGCAGGGGTCAGTTCCCCTGCCACTTTTCGACCACCTTTAGGCAGGGGCAATGCCCCTGCCGCTTCTTGTTTTTCGGCAGGCGGGGGCTCGCCCCGCTGCCTCTTGTGTTCTGGCGCGCAGGGGTAGTGCCCTGCCGCCTTCCTGTTTAGGCTGGCAAGGGCAATGCCCCTGTCACCCTTTATTTTGTTGGGCTGGCAGGGGCAATGCCCCTGTCGCCCTTTATTTTGTTGGGCTGGCAAGGGCTCACCCCCCTACCGCCCTCTGGCTTCTGGGAGGGCAGGGAATACCCCCCCTGCCGCTCTTGACCCTGCGGCTCCGCGATTTTTGACTGGCAGGGGTCGAGGCCCCTGCCATTTGTAGGTGTTTCTGGCAGGGGCCGAGGCCCCTGCCATTCCTCATTTTCGACAGGCAGGGGCTGGGGCCCTTGCCATTTCTTCATTTTTGTCAGGCAAGGGCCAGGGCCCTTGCCATTCTGTTTGTACCAGGCAGGGGCCGAGGCCCTGCCTTTCCCTGTTCTTGGGGTAGGGGCCGAGACCCCTGCCATGCGTGACCTGTTTGGCTGGGGCAAGGGCCCTGCCCTTCGCGTTTTGTCATGCGGGGGCCAAGGCCCTTGCCATTCGCTATTATTGTCAGTCAGGGGTCGAGGCCCCTGCCATTCCATATTTCGTCAGGCAAGGGCCGAGGGCCCTGCCTTTTATTGTTCTGTCTGGAAGGGGCCGGTATCCCCGGTCACTTAATCCTACCCTTGCTCCCGTCGCACCATTTGATTAAATTATCATTATTGAATACTCACCCTGTTGCAGACCTCGCATCGGAAACCCCCGCTCTGGCTCCGCGGCCCGAGCCTCGTATCATCTACACGCGTAGACGCACGCAGCTGCACGACATCCCGAGGCAAGGGAAAGTCGCACGATGGATTTGTAAGAATGAAATAAAATTATAAGGATTTTGTGATAGAATAGTTTATTTGGCATGCATTCCCACTCGTAGAATTTCCTAACGGGTGATTGTCTGTGTTGTGTTTCTGCATCTGTATTCTTTTGAAATTTCATACTTATTGTTGAAGCTCTACGAGTAGACTCATTGCTAGAAAGACCTTATTCCTGTATGTTCGCCTGGCTCACTGTTATAAGTTACTATAAATGCCTTATTGATTATTGCCTGATGAATCTTGGAGGTGACTTCTTGATTCTTAGTATTCGAGCATGCCAAGCATAATACAGACATTTATAAAACCTCGTGATAGGCTATCTATCGAGAACCCACAAAGTTACTTTGGTAATTAGATCTGAAGAAAAGTACGATACAATAGTACGGGAGGTCATTCAGTACCTCAAAGTGATTAAGAAATTCCTTATTGATATCCATGAGATGATACCGGCCTCCGCAGGCCCCTCTGCTCAGAGAGCAATTCAGGTTATGTATGAACCAAAAGAATCATAAACCATTATGCTGCCCTCTCATCGTAGTTGTACCTCTGGGAAGGTACGATCGTACTTTTGGACAAGTACGTCCCATGTGGGTTACGATGGTGGGATGATGAGGTTGTGGCAACCTCGATGAGTGCAATTAGCAAAAGGCTGAGATCACATAAAAAGGTGACCATTCGCCTTCACAGGCAAGATGCTCGAGTGGGTCTAATTGACCAGAGCATGTAGGATGGGGCGGCGGTTAAGAAACCCCCGTCGTACCCATCCGATCTTCACGGTTCATCAAGGGAGAGGATGGATGGTACAAAGACTCCGATGGACAGGTTGTTAACAACCACCCCACGAGCAAAAGACTCGGTTTTCCCCAGTCATCGGAGTTAGGGGAATTGGGATTACCATAAATTATCCTAGGTGGTAACTCCCAGGCACTTCTGCAGAAGTTGGATGCATCCATGGGCCACGAATGCCTTTGGGGATTTACTCTCTTGGTCACCGACCGTCCTCTTAGGAGCGGACTCAGTCAGCCATCCGGGTTAATGAAAACACCTGACATAATAAACCCCCGGATCGGTCTCGGCTGTTTCTACGTTTCGCGTCTGTGCGTACCCACAGGCCAGTTAATATCAGAACTTAAAGAATATATTCAGGAATAGATATAGATGACTGAGACTTACACTGTTTCTCTTTGCACTTATTACATTTGCTAGAATAGACTACAACTGCTTTAATTGCTTAAATATCATAACTGCTTATCTCATGAATGTCCTGTTTTATTCTCATTCTACTTATCTGTTCGTGCACCTACTGGTTTGTTATGAAGCTGACCCATTTCATGGGCAGGTGAGGAGTAGGACTTCACTGGCGGCCGATGGCGTGGTGCAACGTGGATCAAGATTCATTTTCTTTCTGCTGGCGGTTTGGCTCTGGGACTTTTTGGAGTTTTTCTTAGATTTATTGAACTTTGGAATAAAAGGCTCATTTTGTAATAAACTGCAGATTTTAATCGATTGCCTTATTTCTTAAATTCCTTTAAGATGTTGTACATGTGAATGATGGTTTTGCAGCTAACGTACCCAGGATTGTTGACTTGTGTTCCTTTCTAAATGTCTTCCGCTGTTGTTTTTTTTTAATAATAAACTTTAAATCTTTGAAAGGTTTTTTCGATAAGGTTTTCGAAATCACAAGTCGAAATTTTGGGGCGTTACAACTTGGTATCAAAGCCAGATCAGAAAGAAGTGAATCTTGACTATTGAGCATCCCATCGCGCTGTAAGTAAGTCTTTGATATTTCATAGCATGTTTAGACTAAATTATATTCTTGTTTTATTCATAGTACCGTTGGATATATGGATCCAGTTACTGGTTCTAATGGTATTCGCGGTAGGAGCACACGTAGTGGACGTGGCCGTTCCGTAAGGGGGAGGGGCGGACGTGAGATGTTCGGGGCTGGTTACTGGGCTAACCGCCCTCCTCTACCCATTTTTACGGATGAGCAAGGCTTCGCACTACCGATCGCCTACCAGATACCCTTGGCAGCAGCGTGGGCTGAAGTGCATGCTCGAGAAGGTGGTTTCGCGCCTTCACACATTCAGGTGCACCATCAGACACCACAGGAGTCATCGGGAGATTTTGTTCCCCCTGAGTTAGCAGAGGAGTGCGGTTTCTGCGGAGAAACTGGGCACACCGTGGATGCTTGTCTCCACAAGGCCAAGCATGACGACAAGATCGCAATTTCGACTGCCGGCGAGCAACCGCCACCTCCGGCAGACCCAGTGGGCGGTGTATCACCCACATACACACCTGCGACGGATTCTTCAGATTATAGTCTTGGCTCACCGGAATATACTCCGGCGACGCCCCTTTACGGGCAGGAGCCCTCCTACGATGAGCCACTTCCCTTCACCCCTAAGCGCAGATTCAGGCGCACAGGCAATAGAAGGGAATATCTTAGGAAGTATTCTAGTCGTCCCTAAGGGGAGGTAGCACGCACCCAGTTTTGTTGGAGTCTGTGAACTCATTTATAACTGCGGAATATAACTTTTGCTTATGTACCAGCACAGCTGGATTCTAAATATTTGACTCTCGGAATAAAGATTTATGTTCTTGCCTTTGTTTCTATACTTATGCCTACTAGTACGTCTTCAGTGTTTTTGATTTTTATCTTGATTGCTTTTTAAGGATGGCGAGAAACTCAAGCCACAGCATGGCCGATGAGTTGCGTGAACAGAGGGGATTCATGATGGATACCCTCAACTCCTTAGCTGAGGCGATTCGTAACCAGGGTCGCCCCCATCAGGATCCAGGTTCCCTTGTTGGGAATGCACCAACCGCCACATATGAAAAATTTCTGAAGCTGGACCCTCCTACTTTCTCAGGCAAGGTTGATCCTGACTTGGCAGAGGGTTGGGTTAAAGAGGTGGAACGGGTGTTCCAAGTGTTGTCCGTTCCTGATGATAAGAAGACAATGTTCGGGTCCTTTCGTTTGAAGGACGACGCTCGCGACTGGTGGGACACTACGCGGGAGGTGCAGTTTCCGGGTGCTGAGGTGATTCCGTGGGAAGCCTTCCGAAGGGTTTTTCTCGGAAACTATTTCCCTCCTCATGCGAGGGAAAAGAAGAAGGTGGAATTTCTGGAGCTGTGCCAAGGAAGCTTAAGTTTGAATGACTATATCGCCAAATTTCAACGGTTGGAGCGCTATTGTCCTCAACTATTCGAGGATGATCATGAGCGGGCCGAGAAGTTTATTCGCGGACTGAAGGAAGGACTCAGGCATAGGGTTCTCACCAGCATGCCCGCGACTTTTTCGGCGGCAGTAGCAGCAGCCACCCTACTGAACGAGGATTGGGAGCGTTCAAAAAGTGTGCAAGCCAAGAAGTCAACCGCGTCAGGTGGCGAGCAGAAGAAGACATTTTCCGGCGGCCTAGGGCAACGACCACCTTTTCCAGAGAAGACTGAAGCAGGGAAGAAACAGTTTCCTCCAGCAAAACGCTAGCGACAACAGGGCCCTCCACCACCCAGGCAACCGTCGAGTGATAACTGCCCCAGGTGCAAGAGGCCTCATGTGGGACAATCTTGTCCGCGGGACACTGGCGGATGCCTGTACTGTGGCAAGATGGGCCATTTCATACGCGACTGCCGGAAGAAAGCAGCAGATGACCTCAAGCGAACCGGCAACGTATCTCAGCCTCCTCGACCACCTCATCAGCAACAACAGCGAGCACAACCTAGCAGTGGCAGAGAGCCGGGTCGAGTTTATGCAGCCACGGTCGATCAATTGACCAAAGGGGATCTCGTTCAAGGTACCATTCTTGTTGCTGATCAAGCAGCTTTTGCACTCTTTAATTGTGGTGCCACACATTCGTTTGTTTCAGAAAAATTCGTAAAACAATTGCATATAACGGTAAAAACGCTTGATAATGCATTAGACGTGTATAACCCCGTTGGGAAGAACACGGTTTGCACCACTTTCATACCTGAATTGGACGTAGTTGTGGCAGAGCGGCACTTGCCTGCTTGTGCTATCCTGCTGGAGATGACTGAATTTGACGTCATCCTAGGCATGGATTGGTTGCACAAGTATCATGCCAAGATCTTTTGCCGTGATGGCAAGATCGTTTTATCACCTCCAGGCTCTTCGAGAGTAGAATTCAGAATTCCCAGACCTGTTCGAGCAAGCCGGATGATCTCGGCACTTAAGGCACATAACTTCTTGCGGAAGGGATGCACTGCCTTTTTGGTTAGTGTTATCTAGTCAGATCCAATGCCCATTCCCATCAGTGAGCTTGATATTGTTCGCGATTACCCCGACGTTTTTCCTAAAGAGCTGTCGGGACTTCCACCGTCTCGTGAGGTAGAATTCAGTATTGAATTGCTACCAGGTACGACACCAATCTCCAAAGCACCCTACAGAATGGCGCCAGCTGAGCTTGAGGAGCTGAAGAAGCAGTTGCAGGAGTTGTTGGATCAGGGATTCATTCGCCCCAGCGTTTCTCCTTGGGGAGCTCCTGTGCTCTTCGTGAAGAAGAAGGACGGGACTTTGCGATTGTGCATCGACTATCGAATGCTCAACCAGGCCACAATAAAAAACAAGTACCCATTGCCGCGTATCGAAGACTTGTTCGATCAGTTGCAGAAGGCCAAGGTTTTCTCGAAAATCGATCTTAGGTTCGGATACCATCAACTCAGAATTAGGAATGAGGATATTCCTAAGACGGCCTTTCGGACGAGATACGGACATTACGAGTTCACAGTCATGTCGTTCGGACTGACCAATGCCCCCGCAGCTTTCATGGACTTGATGAATAGGGTGTTCAAGCCATTTTTGGACACCTTCGTGATCGTGTTCATCGACGACATCTTGGTGTACTCAGAAAGTCGAGAGCAACATCGAGAGCACCTAACAGTTGTGTTGGAGACCTTGCGAAAGGAACGTTTGTATGCCAAGTTCTCTAAATGTGAATTCTGGCTCGAGGAAGTCATGTTTTTGGGACACGTTATTTCTAAGGAAGGAGTGTCTGTGGACCCTGCAAAGGTGGAGGCTGTACTTGGTTGGCAGCAACCAAAGAACGCGCGTGATATCAGAAGTTTCCTTGGACTAGCGGGTTACTACAGAAGTTTCATTCAGGATTTTTCTAAAATTGCGTTACCCTTGACAAAGTTGCTGAAGAAAAAGACTAAATTCTTATGGGACGAGAAGCGCGAGGCGAGTTTTCAGTTGTTGAAGGAACGACTTACCAGTGCTCCTATTTTGACCTTACCTTCTGGTAAGGGCGGGTTCGTGATTTATACCGATGCCTCTGGGTCAGGCCTAGGGGCCGTGTGTGAACACCCCAAATTTTCAAAGTTTTGTAAAAATGACCCTTTTGCCCCTAACTCCATTTTCTGAGAAATCGAAGCAAATTCTTCAGACTTTCTGGATTAAAAACCATATTGATCCATTCAAAATCATTTTCAGGTTCAAATCTAGCACTTTAAATCCGTATTTCCTCAAAATCCGGGTCAAAACCCATGTCTAAAGAAATTTTCTCAAAATAGTTTTTAAATTCTCAGAAAAATTCCTTTTTTGTGAATATTTTTGCAAAAACACACACAAAAAAAAAATTATTAGTTTTAACTTTTGTTTTCTCACAAACTTTAGGATTTTTATTCTAAAAATACAAAAAAAAAATAGAAAAATAACATAAAAAACCAAAAAATTTGGAAAAAAAATTACAAGAAAAATGAAGGATTTTAAGCCTTGTGAAACCATTTTGCTGAAAGCCTCATTTCCCAAACCCTTTTTACAAAAAAAAAATTCCTAAAGGGAGTCCTCTTATTGGAAAAACAGAGAATTCCAACAACCCGCTCCCGCGCGCTCTCCCCTCCTCTCTCCATCGTCCGATCCACAACAAACTTTCTTCTCTCCCTCCATTCATCTTCAACCGATTCCCTTCCTCTGGAATCTTCCTCCTCGTCTTTAAAGAGGACACTCGGGGGACCCATTGAGGGAGGCATTTTTTTTAGATCATTTCTTCACTTCAACCCATCCAGGACGATCGATCGAGCATCCGCCTTCACCCCCACCTGCATACAGCATCTTCCTTCTCCCTCTAGTGCCTCCCTTCTAAGCCACTGAAGAAACTTAGAATCCGCTTCTTCAAGCTTCGAAGTCTCACAATTGCAAACAAGGTAAGGATTCTCCATTTATCTCTGGCATCCCCTCATCTTCATAAAGTTTTAATGCATGTTTTAGAGTTCATTTTCCCCTATTTTCATCTTCGGTATCTGTATTTCTTCACCTGAGTTTTAACTTTTAGTAGTTATTCCTGTTTAAAGTCTACAATGGATTTTCGATCTTTTCTTATATGTCAATGACCAACGATGTCTCGTCGGTTCATCTAGGTGTTTGGACTTCAATTTTCTCTTTATTATCATCTTACCTCTTTTATTTCCTATAAAATTTTGCTTATAATATAATTTTGTACTGATCTTTATCCCTTTTCTCACTTCTGAGGCATTCGTGATAGGATCGGCCTGCTCTTTCTTAGCAGGATCGATCTATTATTTGCTACAGCCATGGAATATACAGAATTCCAACATTTTTTTTTATTTTCTTTAGCTTAGGCAATTTGAACATCTACTTGTTCGGCATTTCCCCTTTACATTTTTTTTTATTCCCTTTGTTATTGCTTCTTCCTTATTTTTTACTTTTTCCCATTTTCTTCTGTGGTTGATAGTGTCATTACTGATCGTTCTTTGTCCCTTTTTTTTGTTTATTATTTGTGTTTATTACAAGTTTATTTTTATCATTTCGTTTTTACTAAATTCGCACTTCTATCGGTATTTCACCTCACCCCCCCATTTATTATAATCAGTGAAATCTTTTCTTAGATCCTTATCCATGTCACTTGTTGTTCTGCATTTTGGGTTCTTTTCAGATTATCATATTTATCTCTTCAGTTTTCGTATTAACCAAAATATTTCATATTTTATCTTTGCATCATTTTTTTTCTTTCTTTTATCATCAACCCATCTTTCATATATACCTCTGCCCTCGTTAGTTGTAGATGCTAGCATGTCATCCGCTACTGCTTTCTTTAACATTTGGTGTTGCTGTGCTATCTTGCCTTGGTCGTTTTTTTTTGCATCTCGTTAATTGGTCACCTCTCAATCGATTTATTATATATCTTCCCCGTTACCATCCATCCGTTGCTATGTAATGCATAAAACCCCCTGTGCCTTGCTGTTATATTTCCCTCTTCATCAGCATCCAATTCTTTATGTCTCTGTAATCCACCATCCATTGTCTCCAGCCTGCTGGTAACCTATCATCTCAGCAATACCCTTCTGATTTTGTAGTTGTTCCATCTATTCTCATTGCACCAACACTGCACGCCACTTAATTTCAACCTGTTTAATCTGAATTATGTGTTGGATCCATGCCTATTTTGCATCGGTTCATATCTTTTGTTCCATATCGTTGCATTTTTTTTTGCTTAAGATACTTCCATGTTTAGGATGTTATCATGTTGAATGTGCCAGCATCTATACATTTTTTTTTTCTGTGGTTTAAATCTTACATGTTAATACTAGATATTGCTTAGTTTGAGGTCCATAATATTTGATCTACCATCGATGTCAAGAGGTATATTGCATTCTCTGTTTTTTTTTTTTTTTTAGCCTTGGTGATAGAACAATATATCCTAACTACACTTCTGTGTTATATTTCTGCACATTGGCATATCTTTCTTTCAAATCCCTGAGGGCAAACCATCGTCTCATGCACCTTCACGAAACCAGTGAGAAGGGCATTGAAAGGGCTCAAAATTAGAGCCCAGAAGCAGGAACAAGTGCGGTTGCAGAGGAAACTTGCAAAATGCTTCTATTAAGGGGTTGCAAAATGCATGTTTTAAAAAAAAGGTTTGCTGGTATGAGCATGGTCGGTATCCCTCTCTCTTAAATAAAAAAAAAAAGGGGCAAAAGTGTTGTGAAGGCCTGGTGGGATCTCTTTTTTTTTTTGTGATGGTCCTTATGTTACAAAGGCTTTTGAGCAACAGGCATTGGACCAACAATAGAATGAATCCATAACTGCTGCTTCAAGAGTATTTTCTGAAGAAAACATGAGACTGACTCAAAATTATTGGCGGTAGAACAGGAGACACTTATTTTTTTTATCACTGCTTGGGTTGCTGGCTGATAATGATTTGCAACCAGTTGTGGTAAACTCTCTGACTGTTGTGAGAAATTCACAGGTAACAGGTCCAAACCATAGCAGGAAACTGCTAGGAAGCTCAGGAGATCTAAATTTTATTTACTGATTAGATGGTAACCTCAGTTGTTTTTAACCATCTGAGACTGAAATGCTTCTTATATTCATTGGCAGTCTTTGTAACGTTCCATTTTAATAATGCTTACTGATATAAGATTGTCCTGGAGTAAGCTGTCTTTCAGTAGTCATATGAACATGATTTCTAGAGATTTTTTTTTTTTTTTCTCTTTTTTTTGGGTTCTACAGAATTATGCATTTACATACCCACCACCTTCAACACTGATTTCTAGCCTTGATTACCCATCTCCCGATCAGCAATAATTGATAAAATGCACAGTAGAAAGTTTCTTTCCACTATCACTAAAGTTATAACTGTGCAGTATCTGTCTTCACTTTTGGGTTACAAATTCACACCAAACAGTCCTGTTGTTTGATATTTATCACCATTATCTGTTGTATTCACTATCTGTAACAGTCACTACCCACAGCAGCACTTTGCTGCACCCCCCCCCTCCATTCCATTTTCCAGCTGCCTCCAGCCTTAAACATACTCCAGCCGATTACTACCAGCATCAATAATCAACCAACCACTAGCACTTCATGTTCCACCATACCCACAGTTCCCTTTTCAGCTGCTACAACACCTTTTCATCTACTGCCCCTTTTGGTTGCAATAATGGAGTTGAGATTATCTCACTCAATGATGCAGAATATGTTGGAGAGGCTTTGATCCTCCTACCTGCAGAAATTTGTAAATATTGTTACAATTCCTGATTTAGGAAATTTTAGGTGCTTTAGCTGCAAGGTCTTCATATGTCTCATATTTATTGTCACATACAAACATATACATATATATGTAGACATGTTGATATATATGTCATTTTTATTCTTCCCATTATAAATATCTTGCTATATGAGCCTCTCTACCATCGATATCCACATGATATGTGTAGATTTTTCTTCCCTTTTCATACTAACCCGGTTGTTTTGCAGGAAACATGTAAAAGATATCATTATTTGGGGTTGTACATTTGATTTTATCCATTGTAATAGTTAGGTTGGAATAAGAATTTACATTTCTTGCTTTAGGTAGAATGAACGAGCATTATAGAATACCATGAATGGTTTATTCCATGCATTTTTCCTCTATTTCTCAAAATCCCCACAATGGTGAAACACGAATGGCACGTGCACCATTTCGTAAGAGGTAAGTTAATTCTAAGTTGACGATTTACATCAACGGCCATAGTCGGGGTGTGAACAAAACTTAGAATTCTTATCTTTTACGAAATAACATTGGATCCACTTTCAAAATCCATCATATTTTCTCAAAATATTTTTTTTTCTTTTATCAGAATTTAACTTAGGATTAACTCAAAATATATACCAATGGCCATAGTCAGGGTATATTGAGGGTTAATTTCATTTTAAATTCTATAAAAGCACCAAAAGGGTATTTTATCCTTCACTTGAATTTAGATATGACTATTATATAATACATTCAATGACCATAGTCAGGAATGTATTATATCATTAGTCTTGTTTAAATTCATTTGAAGAATGAGATATGATTTTCAAATTTCAATTTCAAACTTATTCAAATTCATTCATCATATAGGATAGAATTACATCATATTTTTCAAAATTCTTTTCCAAAATCCAAGTGATCTCAAATATCTTTCTCAAGTCTATAGTTTAAATTCATTCTTCTATCTTATCTCAAAGATTCAAAATTCCAAGTTCAAAGTCCAATTTGACTTTGAAATTTCAAAATTCCATCTTGACTCATTCCAAATTGAAGCTCCAAATTCAAAGTCCAAATTGACTTTGAAGTTCATTTATAAATTCAAATTCTCAAATCAATTTTGAAATTCCAAAATTCCAACTCAATTCAACATCCAATTTCAAAGCTCAATTTAACTTTGAAGTTTCTGATCCATCTTCTGATTCAAAATCAAATTTTCTTCAAGTTTTAAATCAAAGTTGAGATTGATTCTGAATCTCAAAATCCAAACTTTCCTAAAAGTTCCATCTGGGTTTTCAAAATCCAGATCCATCTTCAAAAGTCCCATTTGGACTTTCAAAACCCAAATCCAAAGACAAATCCTAATCTCAACTTGGATCCAGATTTTCAAGTATAAATTTCATTCCACTTTGGATCTCCCATCACGGATCCAAATTCCATTTAGGATCCAAAACCTTATTTCACTTTTGGATCTCCGATCACAGATCCAAAATTCATCCAGATCTTCATTTCTACCATTGGATCTCAGATTCGGATCCAAATTCCAATTCTTAGGATCCAGAATCCAACCCTACATTGGATCTCAGATTCAGATCCAAATTCTAATTCTTAGGATCCAGAATCCAACTCTACTTTGGATCTCGGACTTCATATCCAAAATCCATTCTTTAGGATCTAGAACCCAATTCACCTCGGATCTCGGATTTCAGATCCAAGTCCAGTTTAGGATCCAGAATCCAATTCTACTTTGGATCTCAAACTTTAGATCCAATTCCATCTTAGGATCCAGAATCCAATTCTACTTTGGATCTCAAACTTCAGATCCAATTCCATCTTAGGATCCAGAGTCCAACCCTATCTCGGATCTCAGATTTCAGATCCAAATACCATCTTGGATTCCAAATCTTGAATCCAATTCCATTCAAAATTCCAAGTCCAAATTCCACTTTAAATTCCAATTCTCAAAGCCAGCCCCATTTTCATTCAAACCAAAGTTTCTATTTCAGATCCTAAATCCAAAAATCAACTCAAAACTCTATTCAGAATCCAGAATTTGGATTCGGATTTCATCTTGAAATTCCAACTGTTCCAAATCCCATTCCTCAAATTCCTTTAGATCCCCCACATTTCCTTCTAACTTCAAAACTTCAAAGTTAGAATTCAATTTCATTCCAAATATTCATCCAAGTTCAAACTTCCAAATTCAAAGTCCATTTATGACTTTGAAATTTTCTTTCTTTCAGTTTTAAGATCATTCCTCTCAAAGATCTAAATTCATTTTTCTAAGCTTTGATTATTCTAAAAACTTAGAACTTCAAATCTTAAGTTCTAAGTTAGAAAACATTTCTTCACTTTATCTGATTCACTTGGAAATTCTTCAAAATATTTTAAAAAGAGCATACATCTTTGCATTTGCACAAGCATGATTCATTGTGCATTTTAGACTTAGGATAAATACTTAGATAAATTCTTTGCAAAGCAAAAGGCATAAAATTCGACCCTTGGTTTGATTACCCCTGGTAAAGGCGCCAGGAACGGTCGAACCTCGTACCGACGAGCGGATCCCGTCTCCCAGTTTTCCCGCAGATATTAAAAAAAAAAAAAAAAAAAAAAACGGAGGCGAGTTATTTCAAATATTTTTAAAATTAAGGTCAAGTGAGACCCGCAAAAGAGTTCCTCTTCTCTTCTCTTCTTTCTTTTCTCTTCTCTCTTTCTTTCCGTTCTTTTATCTTTTCTTCCTTCCAAAAAGGAGAAAAATAAGAGGTTGGAAAGGAAAAGAGAAGAGAGAGAATATTACGAGAGGAAAATTTTTGCGATGATCACACCGTGCTGATGCAGAATGGGAAGGTGATCGCTTACGCTTCTCGACAACTTAAAATCCACGAGAAGAACTACCCAACTCACGATTTAGAGTTAGCAGCAGTGTTCGCACTGAAGATATGGAGACATTACTTGTACGGGGAGCAGTTTGAAGCATTCACCGATCATAAGAGCCTTAAGTACCTATTTTCGCAGAAGGAATTGAACATGAGACAACGACGTTGGCTTGAATTCCTCAAGGATTACGACTTCACCCTCTCCTACCACCCAGGAAAGGCGAACGTTGTGGCTGACGCCCTCAGCCGCAAAGCACCGGAAAGTTCGATAAATGCTTTATTTGCTGGATGGAGGTTGGTCGAAGACCTAACCTCATGGGAACCTTTCGCAATCACTCAAGGTTCAATCGGTTTATCCCACCTTGTTGCTCAACCTGAGCTACTAGCGAGAATCATCAATGGGCAGAAGACTGATGCGCGCTACGAGAAGTTGAAGGCTCAAGCGGTATTGGCAGATACACCTTTTCGTCTGAAGGAGGATGGAAGTCTATGGTTGAGGGAGCGCCTTTGGGTTCCTGACGACCCGATTCTTCGAGATGAAATTTTGGCGGAGGCCCACAAGTCTAGATACACCATTCACCCGGGTAGCACGAAGATGTTCAAAGACCTACAACGCAGTTATTGGTGGAGCGGTATGAAGCGAGACGTGGCTGAGTATGTCTCGAAGTGTTTAACGTGTCAGCAAATCAAGATCGAGCACTAGAGACCCGGTGGGGTCAGCAGCAGATAGAGATCCCTCTATGGAAGTGGGAAGATGTTACCATGGACTTTATAGTCGGTCTTCCGAGGACGCGGAGGAAGCATGACGCGATTTGGGTGATCATCGATAGACTCACCAAGTCGGCTCATTTCCTACCTATCCGTCTCAACCAATCGTTAGATAGTCTTGCTGATCTCTATGTTAAAGAGATTGTGAGATTGCACGGTGTTCCAGTCTCGATTATCTCCGATCGTGATCCTAGATTCACTTCAAGGTTTTGGGGACAACTTCAGTTGGCGTTGGGCACAAAGTTAAAGTTTAGTACTGCGTTTCACCCTCAGACGGACGGGCAGTCGGAGCGTACGATTCAAACCTTGGAAGACATGCTTCGAGCCTGTATGATGGACTGGAAGGGAGAGTGGGATTCCCACATCAGTCTGGCGGAGTTCGCGTATAACAACAGCTATCATGCGAGCATCGGGATGGCCCCATACGAAGCTTTATATGGGAGGCCATGTCGATCACCTGTTTACTGGGACGAGGTTGGCGAACGAAGTTTGGAGGCACCTATAGTCTTGCAACACTATACTCAACAAGTGCAGATGATTCGGGAACGACTCCGTACCGCTCAGAGTCGGCAGAAGAGCTATGCAGATAGACGCCGACGAGAGCTTACCTTCGATATTGGTGAGATGGTTTTTGTTAAGGTATCTCCGACGAAGAGCGTATTTCGGTTCGGGAAGAAGGGAAAGCTGAGTCCTAGATACGTCGGACCGTTCGAAATCCTGGAGCGAATTGGAGAAGCAGCTTATCGCGTGGCGTTACCTCCGCAGTATGCTCAGATCCATAATGTTTTTCACGTATCCATGTTGAGGAAGTATGTTCACGATCCATCGCACATCATTCATTATGATGATGTGGACATTAGAAGGGACTTGACATTCGAAGAAAGACCAGTGGAGATCGTCGACCGTCGTGACCAAGTGCTTAGATCAAAGACCATTTCCTTTGAAAAGGTTCGGTGGCAACATCATGGAATTGACGAATGTACTTGGGAACCTGAGAACGATATTAGGGAAAAATATCCTGACCTGTATTTTGATTCTTCAAGGTAATAGATATTTCGCGGACGAAATTCTTTTAAGAGGGGTAGGATGTAAAACCCCAATTAAAAAAAAAAAATCTGTTTGGACCCGGGCCGGGTCGGGTCCGGACCCGACCCGGGCCCCTTTTTATTTAGGGTTTTAAAAAAAACCCGAGCAGTCGGGCGCCGCAACCCCCCTTCTCCCCCCTGCGTTTTCGGGCTGGATAGGGAAACCCATCGAGGGTTTCCCCATTCAGGTGCCCCCCCCTGCGCCTTTAAGAGAGAGGTTGGAGGGCGAGGGGAGTCTCGCCTCCCTCTCGCAGCCCTCGTCCCTCCCCCTCCACGCCGGTCTTCTCCTTGCTGCGCACGCCGCCGACGCCGGCCACCACTCCCAGGTACGCCGTTCTCTTCCCTTCTCCTCCCTCTTCTTTTCCTCACCCCCCCCTCTCTGTCACCTCGTCGGGAGGCCGGCAAGCTGCGCACAGCCCCTGCCGTGCCCTCCTGCCTCTCCGGTAATCACCGAAGGGCCGACAGGTGGCCTGCAAGGCCCCTGTCGTCCCCTCTTCCCTCTGGGGGTGCGCCGGAGTGCCGGCAGGGGACCAATGGCCCCTGCGACACTCCCTCACCTCTGTGGGTGACAGGGAAACTGACGGAAGGTCGGTTTCCCTCCCTGTCACCCCCACCCCGGTCTCTCTTTCGGCAGGGGTCAGTTCCCCTGCCACTTTTCGACCACCTTTAGGCAGGGGCAATGCCCCTGCCGCTTCTTGTTTTTCGGCAGGCGGGGGCTCGCCCCGCTGCCTCTTGTGTTCTGGCGCGCAGGGGTAGTGCCCTGCCGCCTTCCTGTTTAGGCTGGCAAGGGCAATGCCCCTGTCACCCTTTATTTTGTTGGGCTGGCAGGGGCAATGCCCCTGTCGCCCTTTATTTTGTTGGGCTGGCAGGGGCTCACCCCCTGCCGCCCTCTGGCTTCTGGGAGGGCAGGGAATACCCCCCTTACCGCTCTTGACCCTGCGGCTCCGCGATTTTTGACTGGCAGGGGTCGAGGCCCCTGCTGTCTCTTGATTCGTCAGGCAGGGGCTGGGGCCCCTGCCATTCCTCATTTTCGACAGGCAGGGGCTGGGGCCCTTGCCATTTCTTCATTTTTGTCAGGCAAGGGCCAGGGCCCTTGCCATTCTGTTTGTACCAGGCAGGGGCCGAGGCCCTGCCTTTCCCTGTTCTTGGGGTAGGGGCCGAGAACCCTGCCATGCGTGACCTGTTTGGCTGGGGCAAGGGCCCTGCCCTTCGCGTTTTGTCATGCAGGGGCCAAGGCCCTTGCCATTCGCTATTATTGTCAGTCAGGGGCCGAGGCCCCTGCCATTCCATATTTCGTCAGGCAAGGGCTGAGGGCCCTGCCTTTTATTGTTCTGTCTAGAAGGGGCCGGTATCCCCGGTCACTTAATCCTACCCTTGCTCCCATCGCACCATTTGATTAAATTATCATTATTGAATACTCACCTTGTTGCAGACCTCGCATCGGAAACCCCCGCTCTGGCTCCGCGGCCCGAGCCTCGTATCATCTACACGCGTAGACGCACGCAGCTGCACGACATCCCGAGGCAAGGGAAAGTCGCACGATGGATTTGTAAGAATGAAATAAAATTATAAGGATTTTGTGATAGAATAGTTTATTTGGCATGCATTCCCACTCGTAGAATTTCCTAACGGGTGATTGTCTGTGTTGTGTTTCTGCATCTGTATTCTTTTGAAATTTCATACTTATTGTTGAAGCTCTACGAGTAGACTCATTGCTAGAAAGACCTTATTCCTGTATGTTCGCCTGGCTCACTGTTATAAGTTACTATAAATGCCTTATTGATTATTGCCTGATGAATCTTGGAGGTGACTTCTTGATTCTTAGTATTCGAGCATGCCAAGCATAATACAGACATTTATAAAACCTCGTGATAGGCTATCTATCGAGAACCCACAAAGTTACTTTGGTAATTAGATCTGAAGAAAAGTACGATACAATAGTACGGGAGGTCATTCAGTACCTCAAAGTGATTAAGAAATTCCTTATTGATATCCATGAGATGATACCGGCCTCCGCAGGCCCCTCTGCTCAGAGAGCAATTCAGGTTATGTATGAACCAAAAGAATCATAAACCATTATGCTGCCCTCTCATCGTAGTTGTACCTCTGGGAAGGTACGATCGTACTTTTGGACAAGTACGTCCCATGTGGGTTACGATGGTGGGATGATGAGGTTGTGGCAACCTCGATGAGTGCAATTAGCAAAAGGCTGAGATCACATAAAAAGGTGACCATTCGCCTTCACAGGCAAGATGCTCGAGTGGGTCTAATTGACCAGAGCATGTAGGATGGGGCGGCGGTTAAGAAACCCCCGTCGTACCCATCCGATCTTCACGGTTCATCAAGAGAGAGGATGGATGGTACAAAGACTCCGATGGACAGGTTGTTAACAACCACCCCACGAGCAAAAGACTCGGTTTTCCCCAGTCATCGGAGTTAGGGGAATTGGGATTACCATAAATTATCCTAGGTGGTAACTCCCAGGCACTTCTGCAGAAGTTGGATGCATCCATGGGCCACGAATGCCTTTGGGGATTTACTCTCTTGGTCACCGACCGTCCCCTTAGGAGCGGACTCAGTCAGCCATCCGGGTTAATGAAAACACCTGACATAATAAACCCCCGGATCGGTCTCGGCTGTTTCTACGTTTCGCGTCTGTGCGTACCCACAGGCCAGTTAATATCAGAACTTAAAGAATATATTCAGGAATAGATATAGATGACTGAGACTTACACTGTTTCTCTTTGCACTTATTACATTTGCTAGAATAGACTACAACTGCTTTAATTGCTTAAATATCATAACTGCTTATCTCATGAATGTCCTGTTTTATTCTCATTCTACTTATCTGTTCGTGCACCTACTGGTTTGTTATGAAGCTGACCCATTTCATGGGCAGGTGAGGAGTAGGACTTCACTGGCGGCCGATGGCGTGGTGCAACGTGGATCAAGATTCATTTTCTTTCTGCTGGCGGTTTGGCTCTGGGACTTTTTGGAGTTTTTCTTAGATTTATTGAACTTTGGAATAAAAGGCTCATTTTGTAATAAACTGCAGATTTTAATCGATTGCCTTATTTCTTAAATTCCTTTAAGATGTTGTACATGTGAATGATGGTTTTGCAGCTAACGTACCCAGGATTGTTGACTTGTGTTCCTTTCTAAATGTCTTCCGCTGTTGTTTTTTTTTAATAATAAACTTTAAATCTTTGAAAGGTTTTTTCGATAAGGTTTTCGAAATCACAAGTCGAAATTTTGGGGCGTTACAATATATGTTTCTTTGTGCGTTTAAAAGCTGCAGACTTTGCAAGGTGCATATAATTCAATATTTTTTTTATTCACATGTGTTAACTTATACGATCTACTTTAGCATTTTATTATTTCAGGATTTGGGTTCAAATGCACGCGTAGTCAAAAAAAAAATATAGGAATGTGTATTGTCATGGGATTAAATTTCCAGATTTCGTTAAGTTTGGTTGAAATATCTTTATGCATGCAATAGAATGAAATTTACACATGCTTGTATTTAGTATGTAATGGGTTACCCGAACTGGTATTGCATAATTGAATTTTCATGTGCATGAAGATAATGAAATTGATATGCTATTACATGTTCATAATGGCATGAGTGTTTGCATGGGTTGATGGGTTTACACTTGGTTTTATGCATGCCAGAGAATGACACTGCACACATGTCTAGGCTGTTTATAACATACGTGTTCATGGTAGTAATGCATAGTCGTTTCTTATGCACGTAAAGACGAGAAACCATCATGCCTTGCATGTAGTCAGTGACATGATTCATAAATGGAAGCATGCAATTAACCTGGATATATGTGAACTCGTGCATATGCTTATGAATTTATTGTCTCACACACATATCGAAAGTTTGCATACACGAATGTGCATTGAAAAGCATGTAAAAAGTAATGCATAGTGGCATGTGATTGAGGATTTTGGATTATGAATGCAGTGATGATCAAATTAGATCATCAGGGGCTGGGTGAGCCTCGAGAACCAGTTGTTCTCTGTTTTAGTTATTTTGATGCATTGCAACAAATCAAATGAGATATTATTGTTTTACCGCACTGTTCTATGTTGTCACGGGCTGTGGTCCCGTGAAAAGCTTAGCATGTTGATGTGCAAGCTTATGTTATTAATTCTGCATGTTAATTTGCAAATGTAAAAGAGATGAATTAATAACCATATAAAAGAAAGTAAAGAACAGTGTAATTCTTTTTCTCCTTGATGTCCCTGCTTTAGCGTGGGAATCTTGGATGTTGCGGTTTGGGGAAAACCGTGAGGATACAAAAACTCTGTGTGCATTGTTGTTGCCCTGAACCAGATATTGAGGTTTTTCTCCTGGCCACGGTTTTAGGAAGAGTCCGCCACTTTGCCTGGGGGTGGTGTGTTTTGACACAGCTGTTGTTGTTTTGGTATACCAATAAAGTGGCGCCAGTAGATGTTATTTTCCCTGGTGTCCCCGACTTTGGATATTGTTTTCCAAGGTTCCGATGGATGGTGTTGTTTCCTGATATCGGTCGAGGGCTAAGTTTGGAACCTGGTAATAAAATACAAATTTTGTGTGAAGCTACCCCGGGAACCCTACTTGACCTCGGGGATCGTACCCGTTTGGTGTATACGCGGGCAATGGTAAATTAAAAAGAGGAATTTAAAGATTGTGTGCATTTAATAGGACATGCATATGGAAAGATGGGTGTAAAACACGAAATTTTTATAAAATAATTCAAATTGGGCCTAGATCCATATTTCGGATCTAGGACCCATAAAGGGGTATTTATGCTTAAATGTTTGCGTTATACTAAAATAATATTAATATTAGTAATAAAATAGAAATATACATATATATATGTATATATATATATATATATGTATATATATATATATATTAAGCAAATTCGAGGATCCACAGTTGGATCCACTTGGATCCAACTTACGGATCCATGTTGTTGGGGGTTGAAATTTTATGAAATTAAAATTTTATTTTTAAAAACCTATCCGAGGATCCACAGTTGGATCCATTCGGATCCAACTTGTGGATCCATTTTGATTTTTTTTGGGGTCGGGTTACGGGTCCCGGGTTTGGACCCGAGCCGCGCCCCATGTTAACGCCTTTTAAATGAAAAGGGCAACCCGATAAGGGTTGCCCGATAAAACCCTAGCAGAAACAGAAAGGGGGCGTAGGGGGGTTACGCAGAGCGTAACGACCCCGCGCCCATCTCGGCAAAGAAGGGGGGGCCTGGGGTCGATAAAGGAGGGGAGTGGAGAGGGGGTCTCGCCCTCTTCACTCAGCCTCGTCTCTCTCTCATCTCTCTCTCTCTCTCTCTCTCTCTCGGTTTGTGTGCGTGCGCCAGAGGCAGGGAGGTCGCCGACGAATTTCGGCCACCAACAATCACGGCAAGCACCCTCTGTCACGGCAGCGACAAGGAGTAACCCCAGCCGATCGTGCATGCACGTCTCCAGCCTCCGATCGCCGGAAAATCAGAGAAATAAGGTACGGTGCTTCTTGGATTTTAGGTGAGGGATCGAACCTGAGTTCGATTTCGGGTAGGGATTGGAGAGGAGGGGTTCATGCTGTCGGAAATCCCTAACCCCTTAGAGTTTGGGGATTTCGGAACCCTGGTTGATTTGTTGGGGGTTTAATATTTTTCGGTTAAAGGTTTTTAGATTTGGGGATCCTCAGTGTTCTGATAGAAGGGGAGGTACGATGTATGTTGATCCCTGTTTGGGGATCTCGGTTGGGGTAAAAATCCCAAACCTAGAATCAGGTAAGTCATTACTGCAAATTGTCTCCATGCTACTCGGCTCCTAGAGTTGATTTTTTTTTTATGTATCGTAACTCGGGTGCAAATATTAAATGTTAGTCCATTCCTCATTTTATATTTTTCCAAAAAAAAAAAAAAATCCATGAGGCTAATGTGAAACAGTGCAGCTAATGATGGAAGCACATTTATATATCGATCGACTGACACGATGATGGCCTCTTGTTGGGTTATCAAGTAAAAATTGTTTTGGTTTTTAGGAAATTAAAAATAAGTAAAAAGAAAAAAATCTGTAATGCATAGTTACAAGTGTAGCTTCTTGTAATGTCTGAATGTTTTAAGTCCTGCTTGTTATAAGAATACCTAGTGTAAATGAAATTGCATGTCAGAACTATGTGTTGTATATTTTCCTGAAATTTTATTTCCAGATTATAACATGATGAACAATGTGGATTTGCGCACCTCTGTACACGAAGATTTCTTGAATGAGAATGCATTCTAGCTGCATAACTCTAATGCTAAATACACATTGGGCTAACGTTCAAATGTATATTAAGCTGCATGTTTCTATGAAGTCTAAAGACATATTAAACTACATATTTCTGGATAGTCAAATGTCTATTAGAATGCATATTTCTTAAAAGGTTTGAATGCCTGTTATTTGCTGTGAAACAGAGCGTGCTGTGTGATATCCGAGCTGCATTGAAGATTCATGTAGCTCTTTTCGGCATAGGGTACCTAGCCATGTTATTTTGACGGTCTGTGCATTTTAGTAAAGTCAGGGAAATATGGCATACATGATTTAAACTATATTAGCAAAAATGGTGCCTGTTTTGAGAACACTTTACTTTATATGAAATCCGCCGTTGAGGAATGTGTACAGAAGCCTGTACATGCTTAAGATTGCCACATTTAGTTCAAATGAATGACAATACACTTAGTGGCATATAGATATGTGCCTTTTTGTGAGGCAGTCACTTGGGAAATTTTGCCTGGTAGACAATATTGATTGAATACCCGATGCGGGTACTTGGATGGTTAACTCTAGGTTTTGGCACAGGTTACATACCTAAGTTAATTCAAAGTTAACGAATTTACATTGATAGCTCTATCCGTTATTATATACTTAAAGTTGAGTTTGAATATTTAATGGCACGTGTTAGCATGATTTATATAGTTTGTAAACTGTGAGATACTTGATTTCCGGTGAATATGTGAAGTCTTATCTTAGCACATCATTTTGCTGGTTGTTTAATCATGAATGTGATCATGGATCGGTTATTGATAGTTTGGTAAGCATGTACGTTTGATGAGAACCTGTATTTCATGTGTACGCTCACACACTTAAAGAAACCATGGATTTGGTTAATACCCATATGTGATGTAGGTAACACACACATATTAAAAATGCATATGAATGAATGATGACATGCATATGTTTGGGTTTATATTTGCATGAATATATATGCTTTTGGCACTTTGGCCTAGTGTTATGAATGAAACACTAATTTGGTTTTATTACGTGGTGCATTGATGGCCTAAATGGACATCATCGGCCTGGAGAGCCGTGGGTTTGATTTTCTTTTATATATGTTTTTTAAATGCATCACTTAAACCACATAAGATGGTTTGGCACTTTACTACACTGTTCTAGTGGTTTACACGGGCTGGAGTCCCGAAAGGGGTCCCCGCAAGGGAGGATGCAGGTTTTCACTTTACTTTTGCATATGTGTTGCAAACTTAAAGAAATTGACTTAATTAAAAATATAATGAATGAGAACAGTGTAATTTACATTATGGGATATCTCATCTGGAGTATGAGAATCTTGGATATCCGGTCTTGGGGAGACTGTGAGGATACAAAAACTCCGTGTGCGTTGTTGCCCCTGAACCCGATATTGAGGTTCTTCTCCTGGCCACGGTTTTAGGGAGAGCCCGCCACTTTACCCGGGAGTGGTGTGTTAGTCACAGCTATGAGTTTATGGTACCAAGGAAGTGGCACTTGTGGGCGTGGGGTGTCCCTTGTGTCCCCGACATTAGATGTGGAGGTCTAATGTTCCGATGAATGGTGTTGTTTCCTGATATCGGTCGAGGGCTAAGTTGGAACCCAGTAATAAAATACAAATTGCGTGTTAAGCTACCCTGGGAACCTACTTGACCTCGGGGTTTGTACCCGTTTGGTGTATCCGCGGGTCACGGTAATTAAAAAGAGGAACTTAAAGACGTGTGCATTTAATAGGGCATGCATATGGAAAGATGTAACTTAAATGAAAGATAACAGAAGAAATCATGCATTGCACATAATCATGCATTTTTCTGTTATGCATTAGATCATGCATGTTTGAATCATTCTTGATATCATGACATCATTTGGTGGTAGCATACGCTTTACTTTGTGAAATCGTGCTGAAAGGTTTGATTATTTAGTTATTGATATATGACATTGCTTTACTGTTCTTGACTGGTGAGTATATGCAATTATTAGTAGTTATGGATATTTAAATGTTGCAAATTTTATATCGGTACTCACTCAAATCACTGCATGAAATCTTATCCATGTTCTTTCTCTCACCTGTTTTCTTTAGAAGTAGCTGTGCTCAGAATTTCGGTTCTGACACCCTACTTTGTTGGTTTTTCACAGGTAATGGTGAACAGTGAAGTTGGACATGCATATGGGGATTGATGAGTTATACTTGGGCTTGTCAGCTTCAGTAGAGGATATAGTGGCTCTTTCTTTTGTCTTTTAGTTCTTTTAATTTCTGCAATTGTTACTTTACTTTCAGTTGAAGAAAACCTTGTCTTTAAAATTTACTTACTCATAATAAAAGAGTTTTAGTTGGTTGATATGGATGATGATTGCAACTTTCTTTGTGGTGGTTGGGCTATCCAATGGAAAGTGGAACTGGGAGGACCCCAGATCTCTGGGAAGGTTTCCGCAACTCTTAGAAAAAAAAAATATTCTGCATTTTTAAAGGGTATGGATTGGGGTCGTTACAATGGGAGCTTAAATGAAAGATAATAAGAGTTCATGCATCGCACATAAATCATGCATATTCTTGCTATGCATTAGTTCATGCATGTTTATCTGTTCACTTGGTTATTATATGTTGATCATTGCATGATGTTGATCTCTTTTGCATTTAAATGCCCTTATTGATTAAATTATGATCACTGTTACTTACTTCGTGTTCTCTCATGCTTAATATTTATTTTATTTTTGCATGGATGGTTAATTGTCTTATGAATTGGTTATAATTGTATCCCTCTAAAATATTACATGGATCCTATTTATGTTATTTTTCTTATTTGATTCATTAGGGGAACCTGTACGCAAAATTCTTCGGATTTCTGACCCTCTTCTTTTATTGGTTTTTTCCAGACACAAGTGATCAGTGAAATCGACTCGCTTCTGAGGGGATACGAGGGTCACATTTGCTTCAGACGACTTCACTTACGGACAGAGTGACTCTACTTTTGTTTTCTTTTAGTTCTTCTTATTTCATGCAAGTTGTTATTTTTACTTTTGACATTGAGTATGAGACTCTTATTGATTCATTAATAAAAGAGTTTAGTTGGTTGGTTATGGATGATAAATGTAAGTTTGTTTGTGGTGTGTAGTTATCCAACTGAAATTGGAACTGTAAGTTTGTTAGCACTTATTTTCACTGTATGCTCGTAGGACATCATGCTTCAAGAACATGACTGTGGGTTGGAGTCATTCTCTAGAAGATTAAGAAAATGTTCAGTTTTACTAGGCATGTAATGAGCATTTTGAATGCCTTCTTCAGTTGGGCTTATTCCGGCGGAACATCGACCAATGCTCCATATAGCCGTGGGGTACTGCTGCAACAGTGAATGAATGTGACACGGGTAGTAGCTTGATGGCTCGTTGGTAGCCAGCGTGACCACATGTGATCAAACGTGAAGGTGAGTGAATAGTATAATTTACAGAAAAAAAAAAGCATTAGCAGCAAATGTGCTATGTGGTGGTGCTATGGAAAAGCAGATAGATAATGAGGTACTGAAATGAAGTTGGAAGGAAAGAAAAAAAAATACAGGTGCAGTAGCAAATTAGTAACAAGCTAGAAGTAGCTAGCTGTTATCTTATATTGAGCAAAAAAAAAAAAAAAGAGGGCAAGGCAAGTCAAGCATTGGGACTCTACATGGTGGTGTCAGAACATAAAATCTTTCAGTCCAGTTTTAAACCTGAATTAGCAAAACCTCAAAAAAAAATACCTCATATGTCCTGTTACACCTGTTCATTTTTGGCATGCCTAACTTCTTGGCATGAGTCAGCATCACCCAGGCATTCAGCAGAATTGTATAGAACCAATCCTGAAAGTTTGTTTATTCAAGAATTCCGGAAGGAGTAACTGCAGACATGGGTGGAAGATGGCTTCCAGGTCATGAAATCCATTTTCTATGGTTCATGAAGGCCTCTATTACTTGCAACGAAGTCTTCCACGTGAAGCACTTTGATGTGCCTTTGGTACCTTCAGAGGTGTAAGCTTTGGAGGAGTTTCGACAATTTCACCAAACCTGATTCCCTCTCGTTCCAGGAACTTCCAAGGCATGATCATTTTTTTTTCTAAAAACATTCTTCTACTTGCTCACTTGTTCAGGCCAGCAGAAGCCAAATCAAGGTCTTGATTTGAGAACCGAAGGTCATCAACTACTTTTCTTATTCTTTTGCCTTCTTCTCATTACGTCCATTGTCTCCCTTGATATCCATACCTCCACCTACGCAAGTAGGCATGGCGGCAACTCTTTTTCTACTTTTTTTTTTTGATCAACTGCAACAGGATCATGCGTGCCATCACTTTTCAAAAAAAAAAAATCATCCGAAACATCCTTTTTCTTCACATGGCTGGATTTGGGATCGATGGGCTTTCTAGACCCACCTTCAGGAGTATCGTGAATCAATGCTCGATGGACAATACATCAGTAATTAAACACAGAAACAGCCATATGATGCAATGAGTGGGACGGACACAGAGATTAGCAGTGGGATATGAAAACAAATGCTGACAGGAAAATGAAACAAAAAAAAACAAGGGAAATCGGCCACAGGAAATTCAAATGAAAACAGGAAATAAAGTGGAAAGTCACAATCGGATATACCCATGATGCTGCGACAGAGATGAAATCAAACAAACGATCTAAATAAATATCCGCTAGCAACAAATGGAAAACTTCGTAAAAATAAGGATTGCCAGATGAGGTGTCATAGTCGACTTGATACAGAATTATAATGTTACAATGAAATGTGACTGATACAGAAATGAACATCATCCTTGAAATCTAATATGGTGACTTTTGAATCCCATGATATAAACTAGATTACTGCATACCAATCGGATAATCAAAGGAACGGGATAGCTGTGGCTTCAAGAGAACACAAAATTTTACCACATGAACAGACAATCGAACATATATAAATCAAAATAAATAAATAAAAAAAGGGGGATCCGCACCCTGTTACCAAAAAGCAGATCGATGTTGCCGATGAAATTGGGAATGCAATGGATGAATCACAAATGAAATAAAACATGATGCTAAACAGAAATATCAGTAAACAATGATGGATGAAACACAATTAGAAGGATAATTAAGTGTAAACTAAAACAGGGAAATCAAATACAGGTTGGAAATTAAAATCTACTACAACTGATATACAACAAACGAATATGATAAAACTCTGGAAAATCAAAGTAAAAAAAAAAGTGTAGCCAACGATGGGGCCAGATTTTTATTGCAAAATGCATGTCGATGCTGCCATAAACAGATCGACATTGCATTATTTTGCTTTAAACAGATAAGAGATGAAAAACAGAAGAAAGAGAAAAAAAAATCAGATTCAAGAAGAAGCTAGAGCAGAAGTACTCACCTCGATGGAGTTTCTATTGCAAGGTCGGCCTCCTTCAATAGGAGGGGAGAAAACCAGAGGAATGTAGAGGAGAAAGAGGGAGGAGAAAAAGAAGAGGAAGAGAAGAAGAAACAAAAGGGGGGAGGGGTGAAGAGCGGTTCGTGAGCAATGGATGGATGATGGATTGTCCCCCCCCCCCCCGAAGACCCCCTGCGCCTCCTGTTTTATAACAGGAGGCCGTTACGTTTTTTACAGGGGAGGTCCAAAAACATTTTGAAAACTTTTAAAAAGTGGTTCTCTTTTAAGTTTTTTCTGAAAAAGATGGTTTTAAGAAGGAAATTTTCAAAAAAGAGGTCTCTAAAAACCGATTTTCTGTATTTTCTTTTTCCTATATTTTTTTTTGTTCTTTTTATGTTTTCTGTATTTTTTTTGTGTTTCCGAAATAAAATTCTAAAAACTAAGGATTTTAAACTAATTTTGCCAAATTTTCAAAAATATTCAAAAAAGAAGGGTTTTCTGAGAAATCAAGGTTATTTTGGGAAAATTTCTTCAGAAAGTGGGTTTGGATCCAGACTTTTTAAAAAAAATGTTCGAGTTTTGAAACTCGAATCGAGAAATACAATCACGATGGATCCAAACGGATGCCGGATGGACTGTTTGAGCTATTTAAAAACTATTTTTTGGTATTTTCTGTAATTTTAATTTAAAAGCTGGACAACAAGACTCAGATTTGGATTTAGACAATGGATCTGGATCAAGTCAGATATATAAAATGAATTTAATTTCAGTAAAACTTGAGAAATGAACTGGAATTTAGATTTAAAAGTGACTCAATTGCTCAGAAAATGAAATCAGGGGCAAAAAGGGAATATTTAAAAGATTTTGAAAAATTTGAGGTGTTTACAACTCCACCACTGGTTTTTGTGTATTAGGTGATTCTTTAATCTGATGGAGACGTAAGAAGCAACAAAAAGTTTCTTTATCTTCGACTGAAGTTGAATATCGTGCCATGGCAACTACTACCATGGAAATTGTATGGATTCATCAGCTGCTTGAAGACATGGGAATCACTATTGAAGGGCCCACTAAGCTATGCTGTGATAATAAGAGTGCAGTATACATTGTCAAAAATCATATTTTCCATGAGCGGACTAAGCACATTGAAATGGACTGTCACTATGTTCGTGAAGCCTACTTAAAAGGAGTCATTGATCTACCTTATGTTACTTCAGAATATCAGTTGGCAGATTTTTTCACCAAAGCCTTATGTGCCCCAAGATTCAACTTTCTCCTTGGCAAACTCTCGGTCATCTTGCCCTAAGTTTGAGGGGGGTGTTAAATTGTATATCGATATTTGTAATATCATATATATTTATATTCATATATATATATAGATACATATACATATATACTATGTATATCTCTCTCTCTCTCTCTATATATATATATATATATATATATATATTCTTATCCACCCAAAAGGGTATTTCTGTAAATTCCTGTTTTACGCATATTCCATTTTGGAATATGCTTGTAACTTTGCCTTTTCTTTTTCTTTTCTTACTTTTTCTTTTTTCTTTTTCTTTTTGCTCTTTTTGTTTTTTTGTGCCACATAGGGAGACTCCCCAAAGAATCGTTGGGGAGCCTCCAATGGTCACATATGTGACCGTTAGGGGCTCCCAACGACTCTCTTGGGAGCCCCCTATGTTGCTCCTTTGCTTCCTTATAAATAGAGGCTTCCCCCTCTTGTATTTCTCATGGTTTTGAGTCAAATCCCAAGTGCTCACTAAAGTGATTCCAATATTTTTATGCCTTTGTGCATTTGTGAGTTTTTGTGAGTTGCGCTTTTGTGCACAAGTGTTCTAAAGTGTAATAACCTTAATTTTTAGGTTTTTATTTAAATATATTATGATATATACTTCTTAACAATGTGATTTGGGCCCGGGATCCAAGTCGCGGATCCAGGATCCATAAAGGGGTCTTTATATATGTATTTATCTCGTAAAACATATATGTAATTACATAAGTGCAAAAATTTTCAATTTGGCGAATTATTTAAGAGATAACTACGTATATAATGTATGTATGGGCGTGGGATCCACATTTCGGATCCGATACCCAGATAGGATCCATTTGGATATAGGTAAAATACCCTATATATTCGTATACCTGATTAAAAATATATATTATATGAGAATTTTTAGGGGGATCCACGATTGGATCCATTTGGATCCAATCCATGGATCCATACCAAGTGGGAGGCAAGGGTCCGGTCGGGTTTGGATCCTGAGCCGCAGGTCGCAGACCCGGACCCGACCCTCTCGTTAAAAGAAAAATTTAAAAATTTAATTTAAAATGCAAGAAGCTCTTGGACCCGGGTCGGACCCGACCCGGATCCGTAACCCGATAGGGTTTTTAAAACCCTATATCGGGTTGTTTTGTTTTAAAAGAAGGAAAGAGCATGAATCGTGCCTAGGGCACGATTCCTGCCCTTTCTAAAGGAGGAAAGGATGGTAAGGGAGGGGGGGTCGGCTGACGTAACCGATCCCCACCCATCTCGGCTGGAAAAGGGGGGGGGGATCTACCGATAAGAGGGAGTGGAGAGGGGATCTCTTCCCTCGTCGCCCTCGTTTCTCCCTTCCCTCATCTCTCTCTACCCTCGTTTCTCTCTCTCTCCCTCGTGTGGACGTGTGTTGGGGAGGTGGAGGTCGCCGGACAGCCGCAGCCACCAGCAGCTACTGCAGCCACGATAGGTACCCTCGTCACAGCTGCCGCAAGGGGCGATTCCAGCCGGCCCTACCCACACGATTGCAACCGTTGATCGCCGGAAATTTCTTAAATAGGTACGGGTTCTCCTTTTATTTCGAATAGGGTGAGAAGCACATATTTGTATTCTGTGCAATATTTTAGAAGAAGATTTCCAGAGAGAAGTAAGTTGAGTACTTACTCTTATAAGAGTTTGATAGCCCTATCTTTTGAACTATATTTTGGGAAGAATATGTACTTGTGAGGATCTTGTTCGTGGATCCCTAAATCAGGATAGCTTCACATTTTATTTTCATACGCAAATCAGGTCCAGTTTTAGAATATGTAAGATCGTGGGTGTATGATGCAAGAATGAGCATTAGCATGCATACTTGCTAAGATACATACATGAGCATGGAATTTTAGCTTAGAGATTCATGAAATGTATTCCAGATTTTTTATTACTTGTATAGATACATAATAAGAAGAAAACCTGTGTGTTCTGATTTATGCATGTGGGTAAAACCATATTAGTGTAAGCTTATAATTGAGAACAATTGTATTAAGTGGAATGTTTATTTTCTCTTTGGAGTACTTGTAGAAAAAGTTTGGATTCAAAGGCCTATGTAAGCCTCTGGGGTTATGAAGTGAACCCACAACAGTTGTCATGGTTTCGTGTCAGATGTGCATGATTTGTCATGGTGAATGTCATTGGAGCACTTCGTTTTAGATCACATATTAAAAGGTAGCAGTTTTGGAAACAAATGGGTTGATCTATTGTGCAGGACTGACCTGGCACTGATACTTATTTCCATCGGTTTTATAGTGCATCTTCCCAGTTTATGTTATTCACAATCTTTTGTTTTGTTTGAGTCAGGAATTTATCTCTACATGTTTATTTTATTCAATTGGCATGGTTATTTCCTGTTTTATTTGGTGGTCTCATATTTTTCTAATTTTGTTTCTTGAACTTGTTTTGTACATTAATATCAAAGGCTAAGTTGCATTATTTCTCTAGACATATAGCATTTTTTTTATGATTCATACTTATTCGTTGTTAACTTAAATCCCTTCCTTGAACATCATAGGATGGATGCTGGTCAGGCTGAACCAGACCCATCTCCGTACCAGCTGGACACCTGGCAGCCCAGCCGAGTGGTCGGTTGGGGCATGCCAGGCCCTGTCAGGCTTAGTCCAGCCCGGTTGGACTGGTGCAAGTTGGGCAGCATTCTGCCAGGCCTTGGCAGTGTGCTCACTGGCCCAGCTGGGTGTGTATGGTGACTGCCAAGCTCAGCCGACCGAGTCAGCTGGGCTGGAGCCGAGTCCCAGCCGACTGTTTGTCAGCTGGGTGCTGGAGCAGTCTCCCTTTTTAAAAGCATATATATATATACATATATGTATATATATATAATATATATATATGCAGTTTGGTATTGGACAGGCCCAAATTCTCTGTTTATGAAAAATGAATTGGTTAGGCTATGCCTGCAAATATTTCAGATTATGTTAAGTGTATTGAGCTTAATCATATGCATACAAAAGGGGTGTTTTTCCTTATGTGAATGAACTTGTTGTATGATACTTATTCAAAATTGTTGTTGCAAGTAGGCTTACTTGTGCAGGTACATATACGAAATTTAGGTGCTTTTGCAAGATCAAAATAGCATGAGTGTTCGTACGTTTTAACTGAAATAATTCATTAATGAAATCATGCAATTGGCAGGGATTGTGCAATGAATGAAAGTATGCATTGCATTGTTGGTGTGGAAACTTGTGCTCATGTATTAAAATATTATTGATTTTGGTCGCAGAAGAATGTGCATTGAAAAGTGTGGGATAAGAATGCCTAAGTGACATACTCTTGATGATTTTTGCTTATGAAGGCATTGATGGTCAATTGGATCATCAGGGGCTGGGTGAGCCTCGAGAACCAGTTGTTCTCTATTTTAGTTATTTTTGATGCATTGCAACAAATCAAAGGTGATATTATTGTTCTACCACACTGTTCTATGTGATCACGGGCTGTGGTCCCGTGAAAAAGCTTAGCATGCTGATGTGCAAGCTTATGTTATTAATTCTGTATGTAAATTTACAAATGAAAAAGGAATGAATTAATAACTAGATAAAAGAAAATAAAGAACAGTGTAATTCACTTTTTCCTTGATGTCCCTGCTTTAGCGTGAGAATCTTGGATATTGCGGTTTAGGGAAAACCGTGAGGATACAAAAACTCCGTGTGCGTTTTGTTGCCCCTGAACCCGATATTGAGGTTCTTCTCCTGGCCACGGTTTTAGGGAGAATCCGCCACTTTACCCGAGAGTGGTGTGTTAGTCACAGCTGTGAGTTTGTTTTGGTATACCAAGAAAGTGGCGCAAGTGGATGCTGTTTTCCCTGGGGTCCCCGACTTTGGATGCTGTTTTCCAAGGTTCTGATGGATGGTGCTGTTTCCTGATATCGATCGAGGGCTAAGTTTGGAACCCGACAATAAAATACAAATTGTGTGTGAAGCTACCCCGGGAATGTGAACACCCCAAATTTTCCAAAAAAATCCAAAAATAACCTTTTTGCCCCTGACCTCCGTCATCTGAATAACTGGGTCAATTTTTAACAAAAATTCAATTCATTTCTCGGATTCACTAGAATCCAGACTCAATTTTCTTTATGACCCAAATTCAGATCCAAATCGGGTATCCGGATCCAATTCTGGTCCCGGATCTCCTATTGTTCAAAAAATTCAATTCTTGAGTCATATCGGATGTTTTTTTTTTTTAATCATAATCTGAGATTCAAAACCCAATCCAGAATCCAAATCCATTTTTGGGGTACATGTTCTAAAAACAAATCCTGCATTTTCATAAAAACCTCATTTTGAAAAGTCTTAAAGCAAAATTTCAAAAACCTCGTTCGGGTCTCGTTTCCCTCAAAATCCTTCTTGAGTTTCTTAAATCCTAGATTTTTTTTCGGAAGACATGCAAAAAAATAAACTTGTTTTGCTAAAAACCTCTTTTGAAAACCGTTTTCATGAAAGATTACTTTTTAGAACCACCTTTTTGAAAAATATTAAAAAGTGAAAGACCCGTTCTTGGATAAAAGGACTTTCTTTTTTATGAAAGTCGCAGGTCCCCTCACTCTGGCCTCTCTCCCCTTCTCGGCTTCCCTTCCACGAAACACCGAAAACCCTCCTCCTCCTCCTTCTTCCGCCAACCGTAGGATCAGCCACCTTCATCCTTCAGCCATCCGATCCCCAACGACCTTCATCCTTCTCTCCACCATCCATCCTCAACAATCCCCCTTCATCTCCACCTTCCATCCGGAACGAACCCCCCTTCTCGATGGTTCTCCTCCTTCGATATAAGCAGGTATCGAGAAGGGGTAAAGGGTGGTCTTCACCCCTCCACCCTTCGGTTTTTGCTCAGCCACATTTTTCGTCCTCCGCTTTCCTTTTCCCCTTTTTCTCCTGATCTTCGATTCCATCTATCGGAGCTTCTTTGATCGAGCTAAGGAGATCAAATCTCCTGCAGTTACAGCATTTCACCTTTTCCTTCTCTTCTGTATATCTCCATTCTGCAAAGCATATCAGCACAGAAGTTCCGTGACAAAGCTGCTGATGAGCAACTCCCCAAGGGCTAGCCGTTGATAGATCAAATCAGATTCCAACCGCTAGTTATTTGTCATCAGCAACGGGGTCTTCCGTTGAAACTTGACCAATACTAAAAAAAAAAAGTAAAAGGACGAATAACCTTCAATATTGAGTGATTTGGAGTAACAATCACAGAGGACCTAAGCTGCAAGTCAGGCTACTGCAAATCAGGTAAGAGTTACTCATCCCTTTTCTTTTTATCATTTATTGTTTGAGATTTATGCACTGTAATGTTCTCTTTCTGCATGATTAGTTGACTCTTAGTATGTTTAAAATAGTATGACTGATTTAACCTGTGTGAATATTTACCCTGGATACAACACCTTACACCACCTTCTTCACAGCACACACGCTTTCAGTTTCCTGTACTTTACATCACATCCACAGCATTTTAACCTGCAGCATGCCCATATGTATATACCTCCAGTCACCCCCTGCCTTCTCATATGCATATTTACTTAGCAAAAACACATCGTTTAGGATATACATCGTATACTTTTCATTTGTTATGAATATGTTAGTTAGATAATTTCGTCTGTATTTCCTCATTAGCTCAGGCATTTCATTTTTTAATACATATATTCCTCCTCCAGCATAAGCATTTATACCTAGACTAACGTATATGCATACTATCTATTAGCCTAGGTACTACATCTCTGCATACATCTCCATTATAGCCTAGGTTTCTCATATGTAATTTTCAGTTAGCCTAAGCATATCATTTGGATTATCCATGAATGTCTCTCAGTTAGCCCAAGTACAATCATTCGAGGATATGCATTTTTTTTTAACATATGCGTCATATTCAAGCCATAAGTATGTTAGTTCTTAGCATAAGTATTTTCCATCTACTTTCATACTAATCTTGTTTTTTTTTTTTTTTTCAGGAAGTTTGTGAAAAGTGCTACCTTCTTTACTAGGCTAGGATTTTAATTCCCATCCAATAATGTGATAACTAGAATATAATTGAAATTTTATATTCCAGCTTTAAATTAGAATGTATGAGCATGCATCTTAGAAATTGCTCATTTTCATATCATTTCCCCTTTTTCTTTCAAAATTCATGAATGGTGAAACACGAATGGCATGTGCACCATTTCGTAAAAGGTAAATTAATCCTAAGTTGATGATTTACATCAATGGCCATAGTCAGGATGTAAACAAAACTTAGGATTTTTATCTTTTACGAAACAACACTGGATCTACAGTGGATCCGTTTTCAAAATTCATCATATTTTCGTAAAAATATTTTCTTCTTTTATTAGAATTTAACTTAAAATTGACTCAAAATATATACCAATGGCCATAGTCGGGGTATATTGAGAGTTAATTTCATTTTGAATTCTATAAAAGCACCAAATGTATTTTATTCTTCTCTTGAATTTAAGTATAGATTATTATATAATACATTCAATGACCATAGTCAATGATGTATTATATCTTCAATCTTGTTTTAATTCATTTAAAGAATGGAATAGCTTTTCAAAATCCAAAAATTCAAAAATTTAAATTCATTCATCATTTAGATAGAATTGCATCATATTTCTAAATTCTTTTTCATAAAATCCAAGTAATTCTTTCCTTCATTTCTCAGATCAAATCCTATTCATAAATTCAAATTCAATTTTATTTCTCAAAAGGATTCAAGAATTCAATTTCAAAGTCCCATTTGATTTTGAAACTTCAGAATCATCTTGTATTTCAAATTCCAAATTCTACCTTAAATTTAAAATCCAATTTAACTTTGAAATCCATTTGTATATTCAAGATTCAATTTCTAAAAAATTATTTTCCAAGTTTAAATTAAACTTGGAAGTTCTCGATTCACCTTCTGAATTTAACTCCAAATCCATCTTAGGATTCAGGATTCAACACTCATATTGGATCTCAGACTTCAGATCCAATTCCTCCTTATAGGATCCAGACTCCAATTTCACTTTGGATCTTAGACTTCAGATCCAATTTCCTCATAGGATCCAAACTCCAATTTCACTTTGGATCTTAGACTTCAGATCCAATTCCATTTTTAGGATCCAGAATTCGACTCTACATTGGATCTCAGACTTCAGATCTAAATCCATCTTAGGATCCAGAACCCAATTCTACATTTGGATCTTAGACTTCAGATCCAAATCCATCTTAGGATCCAGAACCCAATTTTATATCGGATCTCAGATCTCAGATTTTAAATCCATCTTTAGATCCAATTCCATTCCCAATTCTAGATTTCAAATCCAATTCCATTTTCAGATCTCATCCAAAACTCCCTAAATCCATTTCTATTCTTAAATACCATTTGATTATCTTAGATCCACTCCAAACTTGAAAATCCAAATTCAATTCCATCTCAAGTATTCATCTCCTTTCCTAAATTCAAGTTTAAAATTCAAAGTCCATTTCCGACTTTGGAACTTCATTTCCTTTCATTTCAAAACTCCAAATCATTCTCTTTCCAAAAGTCGAGATTTATTCTTCCAAAGACTTAGAACTTCTCTGATCTATCTCAAGTTCTAAAGTTAGATTCAATCATTTCTTCACTCCCTTATCAAATTCATCTCAGAAATATTTGGAGGTTTTCAAAACATCTTTCGAAAGAGCATTCATCCTTGCATTGCACAAGCATGATTCTTTGTGCATTTAGAGTTAGAATAAATTCTTAGATTATATTTAGGCAAAGCAAAAGGCATAGATTCGATCCTTGGTTTGATTACCCCTGGTAAAGGCGCCAGGAACGGTCGAACCTCGTACCGACGAGCGAATCCCGTCTCTCCATTTTCCCGCAAATTTTCAAAACGGAGGCGAGTTAAATTTCTAAATATTTTCAAATTAAGGTCAAGTGAGACCGCGCAAAATAGTTCCTCTTTTCTCTCTTTTTCTTTCTTTCTTTTCTCTTTTCTCTTTTCTCTTTCTTTTCTTTCTTTTATTTCTCCCTTCAAAAAGGAGGAAAATAGAGGTTAGAAAAGGGAAAGAGAAGGAAGAGAGAGAAACAATGAAAGAGAAAAAATTTTGCGATGATCACAGAAGTGGCGACCGTGATGGGACATCGTCTTCGTCCGGTTGAATCTATGCCTTTGCTTTGCTTTTATATAATCTAAGTCTTTATTCTAACATATGTCAGCTACGTTTCCATGCAAACCTTAGGAGCCTAGACTCTGTCCTAAGCTGACATTATTTTCATATAGGATCTAAGTATGGTTTGGTAGGACCATATTGAGGAGATTATCCATGTTCACATTAGACTTAGGTCTTAAATACAACTCTCTTCAATTTTAGGGATTGAATGCAAACAAATGTGTGCAAGTGTATGCTTCTATTCATTTAAATTCTATCTCTTTAGGACTTGCATTAGAGCCTTCTGATTTTATTGCATGTTGATCATATTTTGAAAACATCCCTACCTATATTGTCCCGGTCTTTACGTTGCTGGGCTGTCTCACTGAACCATACTCCGGGAGAGAGCCTCACAACTGGACCACTTATTTGGGCTCGCGCCCCCCTACCACGTACCTAAGGGCCATAGTCCGAGGTATATCGGTAGGTGCTCAAGGATATTGGGAATCCATTACCTTAGAACCGGAGGAATATTTCTATGCCACGTACTTCGAGCCTCGGCTCGAGTATATCGGCGTATCTTGATTGGAATCAGATGATCTGAACCCTAGAGTTAGGATTAAGGTCCTACAAACCATTTCAAAATATTGCATTTAGAGTCAGCTTCTAGGGAGTGTTATTCCGTGCATCATTGCTTGTATAAATTGATTCTTTTTGTAGATATTATCTTGAAAATTCTTATCTTTCAAAACCCTGGATATTTATTTCATAAAAATTCTTTTATTTTCTCAAAATCCAGGATGGTATATTTCTTATTTCTTTATTCTCTCATAAATTTCTTAAACCCTGGACATTCTTTTAAATTCTTTCCCTTATCTCTTAAAAGTCCAGGCGTATTCTTCTTCTGATTTATTTTCTTTTGATCCTGCCTGCAATTTTCAAAAATATTCAAGGTCTTGTCATCTTTAAAAATATTCTCATTCCATCTTCTTCATATAAAATCCTTTTGTTGAGAGATCTCTTTAAAATTCTCTTTCATTATCTCTTTTCCTTCCAAAATTTCTTTGATCTGAACCTTTCATTTTATTCAGACGAGAAAACATCAACAGTTCCAATCATGGTTCAAACGAGAGCAAGGAGAAGGGCAGCTCAGCAGCATGATAACAGTGAAGTGGAAGAGATGAACTCTCCCAGGTTGTCCCGAAAACATGATTCGGACGAGGATGATGTCGACCCAGCAATGTATAAAATCTTTCAAAAGATGATGGCAAAAATGATGTCTGAGCAAGCTGGGGCAGGTTCGAAGAAAACATCCTCTAAAAACAAGGTCAAAAAGAAGCCAGTAAAGAAGCATGTCAGGATCGGCAAGAAGAAGGTTCATCAAGACAGCACCTCTGAAGGTACAGAGTCAGGAGATGAGGATTCCGAGGAAGAACAGTTTGTGTTCGTCCCGAAACATCTGCGACAAGTCAAGAAGGTGGCAGAGGAACCTGAATCAGTCAACAAGCCTAAAGATGGAGTCCCGGCAGAAGACTCAGTTCAAATATTAACAAAGATGATCAAAGACCTACAGATCCGAGATAAGGGAAAGAGGGTATATACCAGACAGGACTTCTACCTTGGTTTAGATGGGGACAGCAGCCTGGAAGATCTCCCCCGAAAATTTATTAAGTTCGATGGGTCCGGCAACCCAAAGGCCCATCTCGCAATGTTCTTCGCCGAATGTGCCAGATTCAGTGAAGACAATCGGGCCCTCTTCTTGTGCTTTCCTCGCAGCTTAGAAGGCGTAGCCGCAAAATGGTACGCAGAGCATATCAACCCCGTCGAGCTGCAAAATTTTGACAAGGTTGTTAATCTGTTCGTAGAAAGATTCATGTTCAACACTAAGGCACTTCCAACCCTCAATCATCTGTATAACCTGAAACAAGGAGATAAGGAAAAAGCCGTAGATTTCATTTGGAGGTGGAGAGATACCTGCAACAAGATGAGAACCCCCATTTCAGAGGAGCACGCACTCCAAGTTATCCTGAACAATTTTTCTCAGCCTCTTAGAAGCCTCATCTCCACTTACCCATCAAAATCATTCATAGAGCTTATCGAACGAGCTGAGTGGCTCGAGATGGGGATGGACAATGGGAATTATGAGGGTATCACTCTCGTCAAGGGCAATCAAGACCTCAAGAAGAAGGTAAATTATATCTTTTCAGCTAACTCTGGGGGCAGTGGCAGCAAAGATAACAAGACCAAGCAGATGGGTCAGCAAAAGGAACCCTTCAAGCAGAATGACAAGCCAGTTCTCGCCAAGCAGAAGGAAAAGATAAAACGTGAAGGTTGGGGTTATGACCGCCAATTCTCTGCTCTTGAACAGTCCCTTGAGCAAATTCTGGAGTATATGTTGAGCAAAGATATGATTAAACTCCCGAGAGTCGCTGATCCTCCGGTCTCCTTGGGAAAATGGAAGGACAAGTTCTGCAAGTTCCATCGGGCAGTGGGGCACGACACCGAGCACTGCTTCGTCCTAAAGAACATCATCCAGGACTGCATTGATAAAAATCTTCTGATAGAGGACGAAGAAGAAGAGCAGCCCGCTGTCCTAACCAAGCCTTTCCCAGATCACTCAAAGAACTGATGATATCAAAGTTTTCTTGCTTTCTTGCTTTTGCTTTTTCCCATCGTCTTGTAGGGGCAAGTCAGCCCTAGTCTTTTGTGATCTTTTTGGTCACATGCTTGTAAATAGTCAAGTCCTTGTTTTCAGTAGTTACTTATAAATGAAATATCAATTTCCTTCATACCTTTGTGTTCAATTCTTACTTCCTTCGCCATATTGGGATATCTTTTGTTAAAAATTGCATTTACACTTCAAAATATTCTTTTTCCGTTATAATCCTGTCCTTTTTCGCAATGCGGGACAAAATCCTGACATCATTCATGAGAGAAATGATATTACCTATGAGGGTTTTTCCAAAAATCATGAAATTTTGAAAGTCTTCATTATGATGACCAAAGAGTTTAAATACTCTTTGGTCCAACCTTTGTCAATATCAACCCCCGAGTTGATCATGTTTTCAAAATAAGTTTTCGAACCATTGCATTAAAAAATCAACCCTCGAGTTGATCATGTTTTTCAAAAATAAGTTTTCGAACCATCGCATTAAAGGGTCAACCCTTGTGTTGGTCTTACCTTCCAAGATTGATTCCGAAACATTTATACTTAAAGATCAACCCTTGTGTTGGTCTTATCTTCCAAAATGGGTTTCAAAACACTTATGTTCAAAAGATCAACCCTTGTGTTGGTCTTATCTTCCAAATTAATTCTGAATCATTGCATTCAAAGATCAACCCCTGTGTTGATCTCATTTTCAAAAAATTGATTTCATTAACATTCAAGCATCAACTCTTGTATTGATCATATTTTCTAAAAAAAAAAAAATTTGATTTCGAATCATTTCATTCAAAGATCAACCCTCGCGTTGGTCATATTTTCTAAAAATTGGTTTTAAAATCATTGCTTCAAAAATTAACCTTCATGATGATCTCTCGTGAATGATCCCCCTTCAAAAATCAAGCTCTCGCAGTTAATCCTCTTTTCAAAAAAAAGAAAAGAAAAAGATTTCCTTGTATTCTTCTCCTACTTCTTAAAAGATCCCACATGCAGGCAGGATCAAACAAAATTCTTTTTCTTCTCAATCAACTCTTTCTTTTTATTATTTGTTTATCAATTTTATCAGTCGTATCAATTTTTATTCATCTCTATTAATTTTGTCAATTTTATTGATCCTTCATTGATTTTGTTAATTTTTCTTGTCAAAATCTTATTTTCAAAAATTACCCTTTCAGGTTAAGGGATAAACCTGATGCCTCTTTCCCATGAGGTATTCCTTTTTTCCTTCCTCTTTTCCCATTCAGGATAAGGGATAATCCTGAGACCCCTCATAGGAGCACCAATGCTACCTGTGAGAATTCTTGTTCAAAATAAATTCCTTTAAATTCTTCCCCATTTTTATAAATTTTATTCAATTTCCCTCTCAAGTTAAGGGATAAACTTGAACCTCGTCCCGCGAGGTCCTTCTTCCTTCAGGATCAGGGATAATCCTGAAGTCTTTCATCATCTTCCAAGTATCTTTAATTTTTGTACCAAGCTTCGCCATTCTTTTAGATCTTTGTCAATCTTTGTCAATTCTTTATTTCTGATTATTTATCAATTTTATTGATTCTTTTTCATTTGTTATCAATTCTTTTAATTCTTTATGAACCTTTTATCAAATTTTGTTGAATTTGTCAATTTTATTCCTTCTTTCCCTTTCAGGTTAAGGGATAAACCTGAATCATCTTCCATTTTCATCGATTTTCAAATTTTCTTTTTAAAGATTCGGGTTCCGACTCGGGTCTTCCTTTTATCTTTTCTTTTGAAGTTTCGAGTTCCGACTCGGGCTTCCCTTTGGTTCTGATTGAACCAATCATTTTCTTTTATCTTTTATTTTTTTCTTTCAAAGATTCGGGTTCCGACTCGAGTCTTTCCTTTTATCTTTTCTTTTGAAGTTTCGAGTTCCGACTCGGGCTTCCCTTTGGTTCTGATTGAACCAATTGTTTTCTTTTATCTTTTATCTTTTCTTTTTAAAGATTCGGGTTCCGACTCGGGTCTTCCTTTTATCTTTTCTTTTGAAGTTTCGAGTTCCGACTCGGGCTTCCCTTTGGTTCTGATTGAACCAATCGTTTTCTTTTATCTTTTATCTTTTCTTTCAAAGATTCGGGTTCCGACTCGAGTCTTTCCTTTTATCTTTTCTTTTGAAGTTTCTAGTTCCGACTCGGGCTTCCTTTTGGTTCTAATTGGACCAATCGTTTCCTTTTATCTTTTATCCTTTCCTTTTAAAGATTCGGGTTCCGACTCGAGTCTTCCCCTTTCATTCTTTCCTTTTGAAGTTCCGAGTTCCGACTCGGACTTCCTTTTGAATCCAATCCTCGCATTGGAAATCCATCATTTTAGAAAACCGAATTTCAACTCGGGTTTTTCTTCTATTATTTTTCATTCGAAGTTTCGAGTTCCGACTCGGACTTCCTTCTGAATCCAATCCTCGCATTGGAAAACATTTATTTCTTTAGAAATTTAAGTTTTCAAAATTCAATTTTTTTTTTCTCTTTCATCTTTTACCTTGAAAATCTGGGTTCCGACTCGGGGTTTCCCCCTTTATATATTCCATCTCCTTGAATATCCAAATTGAGTTTTATTCTCTTTAAAATCTCTTCATTCCCATTCAGGATAAGGGATAATCCTGAAACCATTCATAGAAGCACCACAACCTTCTATAATGGTCCTTCCAAATCCAGTCTAAGCACTGGTCCTTCATCACAAAATCCTTCGAAAAAATCCAATTCTCACATTGGTCCTTCCAAATCCAGTCTAACACTGGCCCTTCATCAAAATCCTTCATAAAAATCCAATTCTCACATTGGTCCTTCCAAATCCAGTCTAAGCATTGGTCCTTCATCACAAAATCCTTCATAAAAATCCAATTCTCACATTGGTCCTTCCAAATCCAGTCTAACACTGGCCCTTCATCAAAATCCTTCATAAAATCCAATTCTCACATTGGTCCTTCCAAATCCAGTCTAACACTGGTCCTTCATCAGAATCCTTCACCGAATCCAATTCTCGTATTGGTCCTTCAAAATTCCAATTTTCATAAATTGGTCCTTCAAAATTCCAATTTTCACAAATTGGTCCTTCAAAATTCCAATTTTCACAAATTGGTCCTTCATCAAATTCTAATGTTTTCATTGGTCCTTCCAAATTCCAATTCCATGAATTGGTCCTTCCAAAATTCCAATGTTTACATTGGTCCTTCCAAAATACCAATTTTCACAAATTGGTCCTTCAAAAATCCAGTTTCACGCTGGTCCTTCGAATCCCAATTGGTCCTTCAATCAAATTCCAATGTTTTCATTGGTCCTTCCAAATTCCAATTCCATGAATTGGTCCTTCCAAAATTCCAATGTTTACATTGGTCCTTCCAAAATACCAATTTTCACAAACTGGTCCTTCAAAATTCCAGTTTCACGCTGGTCCTTTGAATTCCAATTGGTCCTTCATCAAATTCCAATGTTTTCATTGGTCCTTCCAAAATTCCAATTCTCACGAATTGATCCTTCCAAAATTCCAATGTTTACATTGGTCCTTCCAAAATACCAATTTTCACAAATTGGTCCTTCAAAATTCCAGTTTTACGCTGGTCCTTCAAAATCTCGATCAGTCCTTCAAAAATTCCAATGTGTATATTGGTCCTTCAAAATTCCAGTTAGCACTGGACCTTACCAAAATCTTCCTTTATCAAAATCCTTCTCAAATTCCAGTTTAGCGCTGGTCCCTTGCCAAAGTCTTTTTACCAAAAAAATCCTTTACTAAAGTCTTTTACCAAGAATTCCTTTACCAAAATCCTTCTCAAATTCCATTTTAGCACTGGTCCTTCACCAAAGTCTTTTTATCAAAAGTTCCTTTACCAAATTCTTCTACAAGATTCTTTACCAAAATTCTTTACTTAACCTCATTCTTTAAGTTGGTCTCGTAAAATCCAGTTTTACTGATCAAAATTGCCAAAAATAAAAAATGTTCAGCCCCAGGTCCTATCAAAATCTATATTGAGTGATTATTTCACAAAGGATTCTCGAAAACTTTGTCAATCTGCTAAAATATGTCTTGATTCCAATATTTTACTGCACAAAAAGAATCACCTCAGATTACCTCTAGTATTCTTTTTCAAAAGGGTGAAGCTTTTTGCGAAAAGGAGTGAAAGTTCAAATCTTCTCTCTGTTGGTCAACCAAGAGGATGCAAGAAAGATCCTTGGTATGATTAGCAAAAGAAATATTCAATGATGTTGAAAAGCGAGAAGCGAATCGATATTGATCATAGCTATGACGCATGTTTTAAGTCGACTTTCTGGCAATCAGGCAGTGGAAATATCCTGAGCGTTAAAAAGAATCCACTCAATCCATATCTCCTCATTCGTTCATTCAAGCTTCAACCAAATATCCGCAAAAGGGATCTCTCAATTGTCGTCAAGATGAAGGCGAATTAAGCGAGTAGACCCCCGGGCCCAAAGAAGATTGGAAACATCTCCAAGATGACGGAGTTTGTGACAGATCCTTCCAGGGAACGTTCAGGTCACCGCCAAGATGAAGGCGACTGCGCTGAGCCTCCCGACAAACCCTAAAAGATATTTGATTGTTGCTACCATCTAGAGATTTTTACCAATGAGCCAATATCACCAATATAATTCACGAGAAAAAGAAGGATCGAAGCACCTCCAAGATGACGGAGTTTGTGACGTACCCTTCCCCGAAGAAAAAAAGAAAAAAGTCAGGAAACATCCAAATGAAGGATGATGTAGAAACCCAAGAAAGCTCATTGTCCCAAAAAGAGTGCCAAAAGATCATTATGGGAAAAGCCTCAGGATATCAAACTGCCAAAATTGCCAGGAATCATCTTTTCTTATGCGAAGTCCTTTCATCAATGTCTTTTCACTACTCTGCTTTTATGAAATTAAGAGTATTTCTTCTCTACTCATATCAAGGAAATGGATAACTTCCTTGAAGAAACTCAACAGCTTTGAAATTTGAATCTAACTCTAGTTTCCAAGGAGTTAATCTCATTTTGAAGGAAATACTCTAGGTGAAAAGAGGAAATACCTTTCGCATATACGTGCACACTTTCAAGCATTTGAATCAATTACAATTTCATCTTATTGGCAAAATTTTCTAGTTATCCAAAAATGAGATAAATGCTCAATATCCATTTTGATACAACCTAGCGTGGTTTGTATATTCTTTAAACGAGAGTTGCCTCGTTCGGGTGACGTATTTCTCCCAGTCCCATCATGGTATTCCTCATCAAGAAATCCATGCTTTGTATATCCATTCAAATAAAGATTATACCTGAACCTCGTCCCACGAGGTATTTTTCGAAAAACTGTCCCACCCAGGTTAAGGGCTAAGCCTGTGTCTTTTAAAAAATCCTTATCTTTGTCTCAACCATGAAACTTCTTTAAAAATCTCTCCTTTTATTATTTCGGGACCTTTATCCCAAAGTCCCATCACAATTTCCTCGTTTTCTTCCGTCCGAATTATTTTCATTTCTTCAAGGATTTCGTTTCTCTTCCCAAAACCCTTTCAGAATAAGGTACAAAACCTGAAAAAATAAAGCTTTTTAAAACCAATTCTTCCACACCCAGTTCAGACTTTCTGACTGGGGTATTTTTTTAGAAAATTTGGCGTGTCTTCTTTGCCGCTAAGCTCGGCTCGCAACCGGCTTAGCAGCAAAGAGGGGCATCTGTGAACACCCCAAATTTTCCAAAAAAATCCAAAAATAACCTTTTTGCCCCTGACCTCCGTCATCTGAATAACTGGGTCAATTTTTAACAAAAATTCAATTCATTTCTCGGATTCACTAGAATCCAGACTCAATTTTCTTTATGACCCAAATTCAGATCCAAATCGGGTATCCGGATCCAATTCTGGTCCCGGATCTCCTATTGTTCAAAAAATTCAATTCTTGAGTCATATCGGATGTTTTTTTTTTTTAATCATAATCTGAGATTCAAAACCCAATCCAGAATCCAAATCCATTTTTGGGGTACATGTTCTAAAAACAAATCCTGCATTTTCATAAAAACCTCATTTTGAAAAGTCTTAAAGCAAAATTTCAAAAACTTCGTTCGGGTCTCGTTTCCCTCAAAATCCTTCTTGAGTTTCTTAAATCCTAGATTTTTTTTCGGAAGACATGCAAAAAAATAAACTTGTTTTGCTAAAAACCTCTTTTGAAAACCGTTTTCATGAAAGATTACTTTTTAGAACCACCTTTTTGAAAAATATTAAAAAGTGAAAGACCCGTTCTTGGATAAAAGGACTTTCTTTTTTATGAAAGTCGCAGGTCCCCTCACTCTGGCCTCTCTCCCCTTCTCGGCTTCCCTTCCACGAAACACCGAAAACCCTCCTCCTCCTCCTTCTTCCGCCAACCGTAGGATCAGCCACCTTCATCCTTCAGCCATCCGATCCCCAACGACCTTCATCCTTCTCTCCACCATCCATCCTCAACAATCCCCCTTCATCTCCACCTTCCATCCGGAACGAACCCCCCTTCTCGATGGTTCTCCTCCTTCGATATAAGCAGGTATCGAGAAGGGGTAAAGGGTGGTCTTCACCCCTCCACCCTTCGGTTTTTGCTCAGCCACATTTTTCGTCCTCCGCTTTCCTTTTCCCCTTTTTCTCCTGATCTTCGATTCCATCTATCGGAGCTTCTTTGATCGAGCTAAGGAGATCAAATCTCCTGCAGTTACAGCATTTCACCTTTTCCTTCTCTTCTGTATATCTCCATTCTGCAAAGCATATCAGCACAGAAGTTCCGTGACAAAGCTGCTGATGAGCAACTCCCCAAGGGCTAGCCGTTGATAGATCAAATCAGATTCCAACCACTAGTTATTTGTCATCAGCAACGGGGTCTTCCGTTGAAACTTGACCAATACTAAAAAACAAAAGTAAAAGGACGAATAACCTTCAATATTGAGTGATTTGGAGTAACAATCACAGAGGACCTAAGTTGCAAGTCAGGCTACTGCAAATCAGGTAAGAGTTACTCATCCCTTTTCTTTTTATCATTTATTGTTTGAGATTTATGCACTGTAATGTTCTCTTTCTGCATGATTAGTTGACTCTTAGTATGTTTAAAATAGTATGACTGATTTAACCTGTGTGAATATTTACCCTGGATACAACACCTTACACCACCTTCTTCACAGCACACACGCTTTCAGTTTCCTGTACTTTACATCACATCCACAGCATTTTAACCTGCAGCATGCCCATATGTATATACCTCCAGTCACCCCCTGCCTTCTCATATGCATATTTACTTAGCAAAAACACATCGTTTAGGATATACATCGTATACTTTTCATTTGTTATGAATATGTTAGTTAGATAATTTCGTCTGTATTTCCTCATTAGCTCAGGCATTTCATTTTTTAATACATATATTCCTCCTCCAGCATAAGCATTTATACCTAGACTAACGTATATGCATACTATCTATTAGCCTAGGTACTACATCTCTGCATACATCTCCATTATAGCCTAGGTTTCTCATATGTAATTTTCAGTTAGCCTAAGCATATCATTTGGATTATCCATGAATGTCTCTCAGTTAGCCCAAGTACAATCATTCGAGCATATGCATTTTTTTTTAACATATGCGTCATATTCAAGCCATAAGTATGTTAGTTCTTAGCATAAGTATTTTCCATCTACTTTCATACTAATCTTGTTTTTTTTTTTTTTTTCAGGAAGTTTGTGAAAAGTGCTACCTTCTTTACTAGGCTAGGATTTTAATTCCCATCCAATAATGTGATAACTAGAATATAATTGAAATTTTATATTCCAGCTTTAAATTAGAATGTATGAGCATGCATCTTAGAAATTGCTCATTTTCATATCATTTCCCCTTTTTCTTTCAAAATTCATGAATGGTGAAACACGAATGGCATGTGCACCATTTCGTAAAAGGTAAATTAATCCTAAGTTGATGATTTACATCAATGGCCATAGTCAGGATGTAAACAAAACTTAGGATTTTTATCTTTTACGAAACAACACTGGATCCACAGTGGATCCGTTTTCAAAATTCATCATATTTTCGTAAAAATATTTTCTTCTTTTATTAGAATTTAACTTAAAATTGACTCAAAATATATACCAATGGCCATAGTCGGGGTATATTGAGAGTTAATTTCATTTTGAATTCTATAAAAGCACCAAATGTATTTTATTCTTCTCTTGAATTTAAGTATAGATTATTATATAATACATTCAATGACCATAGTCAAGGATGTATTATATCTTCAATCTTGTTTTAATTCATTTAAAGAATGGAATAGCTTTTCAAAATCCAAAAATTCAAAAATTTAAATTCATTCATCATTTAGATAGAATTGCATCATATTTCTAAATTCTTTTTCATAAAATCCAAGTAATTCTTTCCTTCATTTCTCAGATCAAATCCTATTCATAAATTCAAATTCAATTTTATTTCTCAAAAGGATTCAAGAATTCAATTTCAAAGTCCCATTTGACTTTGAAACTTCAGAATCATCTTGTATTTCAAATTCCAAATTCTACCTTAAATTTAAAATCCAATTTAACTTTGAAATCCATTTGTATATTCAAGATTCAATTTCTAAAAAATTATTTTCCAAGTTTAAATTAAACTTGGAAGTTCTCGATTCACCTTCTGAATTTAACTCCAAATCCATCTTAGGATTCAGGATTCAACACTCATATTGGATCTCAGACTTCAGATCCAATTCCTCCTTATAGGATCCAGACTCCAATTTCACTTTGGATCTTAGACTTCAGATCCAATTTCCTCATAGGATCCAAACTCCAATTTCACTTTGGATCTTAGACTTCAGATCCAATTCCATTTTTAGGATCCAGAATTCGACTCTACATTGGATCTCAGACTTCAGATCTAAATCCATCTTAGGATCCAGAACCCAATTCTACATTTGGATCTTAGACTTCAGATCCAAATCCATCTTAGGATCCAGAACCCAATTTTATATCGGATCTCAGATCTCAGATTTTAAATCCATCTTTAGATCCAATTCCATTCCCAATTCTAGATTTCAAATCCAATTCCATTTTCAGATCTCATCCAAAACTCCCTAAATCCATTTCTATTCTTAAATACCATTTGATTATCTTAGATCCACTCCAAACTTGAAAATCCAAATTCAATTCCATCTCAAGTATTCATCTCCTTTCCTAAATTCAAGTTTAAAATTCAAAGTCCATTTCCGACTTTGGAACTTCATTTCCTTTCATTTCAAAACTCCAAATCATTCTCTTTCCAAAAGTCGAGATTTATTCTTCCAAAGACTTAGAACTTCTCTGATCTATCTCAAGTTCTAAAGTTAGATTCAATCATTTCTTCACTCCCTTATCAAATTCATCTCAGAAATATTTGGAGGTTTTCAAAACATCTTTCGAAAGAGCATTCATCCTTGCATTGCACAAGCATGATTCTTTGTGCATTTAGAGTTAGAATAAATTCTTAGATTATATTTAGGCAAAGCAAAAGGCATAGATTCGATCCTTGGTTTGATTACCCCTGGTAAAGGCGCCAGGAACGGTCGAACCTCGTACCGACGAGCGAATCCCGTCTCTCCATTTTCCCGCAAATTTTCAAAACGGAGGCGAGTTAAATTTCTAAATATTTTCAAATTAAGGTCAAGTGAGACCGCGCAAAATAGTTCCTCTTTTCTCTCTTTTTCTTTCTTTCTTTTCTCTTTTCTCTTTTCTCTTTCTTTTCTTTCTTTTATTTCTCCCTTCAAAAAGGAGGAAAATAGAGGTTAGAAAAGGGAAAGAGAAGGAAGAGAGAGAAACAATGAAAGAGGAAAAATTTTGCGATGATCACAGGGAACCCTACTTGACCTCGGGGATTGTACCCGTTTGGTGTATCCGCGGGCCACTGTAATTAAAAAGAGGAACTTAAGGACGTGTGCATTAAATAGGACATACATATGGAAAAAGGGGGGCTTAAATGAAAGATAATATGGGTTCATGCATTGTACATAAATCATGCATATTCTTACTCTGCATTAGTTCATGCATGTTTACCTGTTCACTTGGTTGCTATACATTGATCATTGCATGATGTTGATCTTTGTTGCATTAAATTTTCCTTTGTGATTAAGTTGTAATTAATGTTAATTACTTAGCGTTCCCTCATGCTAAATGTTTATTTTATTATGCATAACTGGTTAATTGCCTTATAATTTGGTTATAGTTGTAACTTCCTAAAATATTACCTGAATCTTATTTATACTCTTTTCCTTATTTGATTCATTAGGGAAACCTGTACGCAGAATTCTTCGGATTTCTGACCCTCTTATTTTATTGGTTTTTCCCAGGCACAGGTGATCAGTGAAGTCGACTCGCTTCTGAGGGGTACGAGGGTCACATTTGTTTCAGACGGCTTCACTTACGGACATAGTGGCTTTACTTGTGTTTTCTTTTAGTTCTTCTGATTTCCTGTAATTTGATATTTCACTTTTGACATTAAACATATTACTCTTATTGATTCATTAATAAAAGAGTTCACTGGATTGGTTATGATTGATAAATGTAAGTTGCTTTGTGGTGTGTGGTTATCCAACTGAAATTGGAACTGTAGGGACCCCAGGTCTCTGGGAAGTTTTCCGCAACTCTTAGAAAAAAAAAATTATTCCGCATTTTTCAAAGGTAGGAGTTGGGGTCGTTACATAAAGTGTTCTTATTGTGCATGTGTGCCGGATTTATTATCAAGAATATTAAGGTCTTGATCTTAGTACCTTGTTTGGAGATACTTTTATATGCATGTGCACTAAAATCATGCATATTCTTGTTATACATTAGGTCATGCATATTTATTTACGATGTATTGGTGATTGCATGATATTTTCTCTCTCTTGAATAATAAATGTCTTTATTACTTAATTGATGTTCTCTATTGATAATAATTGTTTCCTCTTGCTTAACAATTGTTCTCTGTTGCAAGAATTGTTAAATAGATTATTAATTTGTTACAAATGCATTCATTTAAAACGTTGCATTATTATTTATATTCTTTTTACTTGTTTAATTCATTAGAGGGATCTATATGCAGAATCTTTGATTCTAACACTGTAATGCCCCAAAAATTCATCTTGTGATTTCAAAAACATTATTGAAAAACCTTTCAAAGATTTAAAGTTTTCACTTTTAAAAGCGACAGCGGAAGACATTTAGAAATAAGCACAAGTCAACAATCCTGGGTACGTTAGCTGAAAAACCATCATTCACACGAACAACTACTTAAAGGAATTGAGGAAATGAGGCAATAGATTATTAATAAAATCTGCAGTTTATTACAAAATGAGCATTTTCCTAAAGTTCAATAATATAAAGAAAAACTCCAAAACTCAAAGTCAAGCCGCTAGCAGAAAAAAGAGAAATTTTGAGCCATGTTACACCACGCCATCGGCCGCTTGTGAAGTCCTACTCATCACATGCCCATGAAATGGGTCAGTTTCACAATAAACCAGTAGGTGCACGAATAGATAACTAGAATAAAATAAGGCAGGACATTCATGAGATGAGCAATTTATTATATTAAAACAATAAATACAATAGTAATCTATTCTAACAAGTGTAACATATGCAAGGAGCTATTGTTGGAATAATTTCAAGCAGTGTAACTCTCAATCATCTACAACTATTTAAAAAAATATTCTTTAAGTTCTGATATTAACTGGCCTGTGGGTACGCACAGACGCGAAACATAGAAACAACCGAGACCGATCCGGAGGTTTATTATGTAGGTGTTTTCAATAACCCGGATGGCTAACTTAGTCCGCTCCTAAGGGGACGGTCAGTGACCAAGAGAGTAAATCCCCAAAGGCATTCGTGGCCCATAGATGCATCCAACTTCTGTAGAAGTACCTGGGAGTTACTACCTAGGATAATTTATGGTAATCCCAATTCTCCTAACTCCAATGACTGGGGAAGCCGAGTCTTTTGCCCGTGGGGTGGTTGTTAACAACCTGTCCATCGGAGTTTTTGTACTATCCATCCTCTCTCTTGATGAACCGTGAAGGTCGAATGGGCACGACGGGGGTTTCTTAATCGCCGTCTCATTCTACATGCTCTGGTCTGTTAGGCTTACTCGAGCATCTTGCCCGTGAAGGCGAGTTGTCAACTTTTATGTGATCTCAGCATTGTGCTATATGCACGCTTCGAGGTTGCCACAACCTCATTACCCAAACATCGTAACACCCATGGGACGTACTTGTCCAAAAGTATGGTCGTACCTTCCTAGAGGTACGACTACAATGAGAGGGCAACAAATAATGTCTTGGGATTCCTTTGGTTCATACATGACATGTATTGCTCTTTGAGCAATTGGTCTGTGGAGGCCGACATTATCTCATTTATATCAATAAAGTGTTGATTTCACACCTCAAGGTACTCCATGACCTCTCGTAAAATTTATATCGTACCAATCTTAAGGTCCAGTTACAATAGCAATTGTCGTGGGTTTCTCTCTAAAAATGAGTCTACACATAGAGTTTACATTAAGCATGCAGTTTCAAAAGAATAAGCATGAGGAAACGCAAAACAGACAATCACAAGTTAAGTAATCCTATAGGTAAGCATGTATGCCCAATAAACTATTCTATCACAGAATCCTTATATTTTATTTCATTCATACCAACTCTTTGTGCGACTTTCCCTTACCTCGGGATGTCGTGTAGCTGTGTGCGTCTACGAGTGTAGATGATACGAAGCTCAGGCCGTGGAGCCAGAGCGGGGTTCGATGCGAAGTCTGCAAAAGTGTGGGCATTCAGCGCTATATTATTTATTATACCAAGAAAAAAGAGTCAGGCAAGGCATCACTCCTTGCCTGTCGATCAAAAACAAATGAGAGGCGGCAGGGTATGCCCCTGCTTGCAGAAATCAAGGAAGCAACCGGGAATGAGCCCCTGGCTGCTGACGACAGTGAGGCGACAGGGGACGAACCCCTGTCGAACAGCAAGGCGGCAGGGGGCGAGCCCCTGCCGACAGCAATGAGGCGGCAGGGGGGCAACCCCTGCCGACAACAACGAGGTGACAGGGGGCCAGCCCCTGCTGACCGCCGCGAGGCGGCAGGGGGCCTGCCCCTGTCGACAGCAACAAGGCGGCAGGGGGCCTGCCCCTGCCGACAACAACGAGGCGGCAGGGGGCCTGCCCCTGTCGACAACAACGAGGCAGCAGGGGGCCTGCCCCTGCCGACAACAACAAGGTGGCAGGGGTCGAGCCCCTGCCGACAGCAACGAGGCGGCAGGGGGGCGAGCCCCTGCCTGCCGAGAACACCCAGGTGGCAGGGCGAGCCCCTACCAGCCGGTGATCGAGCGATGGCAGGGGAACGAACCCCAGCCGAAGAGAGAGAAAGAGAGATCGGGGCGGCAGGAGCCACCAACCTCCTGCCGATCCCTTCGCAGGTCACATAGGAGAGGAGGTGACAGGGGGACAACCGACCTCCCGTCGGTCACCCGATCACCCACAAGGGAAAGAGGGTGTCGCAGGGGCCATTGGCCCCCTGCCGGCACTCCGGCGAACCCCCAAAGAGAGAAGGATACGACAAAGGCCCCGTAGGCCACCTGTCGGACCTCCGATGGGCATAGAGGAAGTGGGAGGGCGTGGCAAGGGTCGTGCGCCGCCTGTCGGCCTCCCGGCGAACCCTCAAGAAGAGGGAGGGCACGGCAAGGGCCATCGGCCTCCTGTCGTGCCTTCCGGCGAGGTGACAGAGAGGGAGGTGAAAGGAGAAAAGGGCGTACCTGGGAAAAGGATCGTCGGCGTCGTCAGTCGGCAGTGGTCGCAGCGGCGGCGATCGGTGTTGGCAGCGTGTGCAGGGAAGGAGGAGAGGGCTGGCGCGAGGAGAGCGAAAAGATTCGAGAGGGAGGCATGCCTCCTCTCGCCCTCCTGCGATGCTCTTAAAGAGCTCAGGGGGGGGGGGCTGTAACGACCCCAACTCCTACTTTTGAAAAATGCGGATTTTTTTTTTTTTTTTTTTTTTTGAGTTGCGGAAAACTTCCCAGAGACCCGGGGTCCTCACAGTTCCAATTCCAACTGGACAGCCACAAACCACAAAAGAACTTGCAATTATCATCCATAAACTAACCAATACCTTTATTTATGATTTAAGAATTAATCTCCAAATAAAGTGTTTGATTCAACAAAAAGTAAAGTTACGATTTCAGAAATTAAAAGAACTAAAAGGCAAAAGATAGAGCCACTAAGTCCTCTACTGAAGCTGACAAGCCCAAGTATAACTCATCCATCCCAGATGCATGTCCAACTTCACTGTTCACCATTTCCTGTGAAAAACCAACAAAGTAGGGTGTCAGAACCAAAATTCTGAGCACAGCTACTTCTAAAGAAACCAGGTGAGAGAAAGAACATGGATAAGATTTCATGCAGTGATTCGAGTGAGTGCTTAAGTAAAATTTGCAACATCTAAATATCCATAACTATCAATATTTGTATTTACTCACTAGTCAAGAACAGTAAACAGTGTCATATATTGATAACTAAATGATCAAACCTTTCAGCATGATTTCACAAAGTAAATCATATGCTACCACCAAATGATGTCATGATATCAAGAATGATTCAATCATGCATGATCTAATGCATAACAGAAAAATGCATGATTATGTGCAATGCATGATTTCTTCTGTTATCTTTCATTTAAGTTTCATCTTTCCACATGCATGCCCTATTAGATGCACATATCTTTAGGTTCCTCTTTTTAATTACCGTGGCCCGCGGATACACCAAACGGGTACAAACCCCGAGGTCAAGTAGGTTCCCAGGGTAGCTTAACACACAATTTGTATTTTATTACTGGGTTCCAACTTAGCCCTCGACCGATATCAGGAAACAACACCATCCATCGGAACATTAGACCTCCACATCTAATGTCGGGGACACAAGGGACACCCCACGCCCACAAGTGCCACTTCCTTGGTACCATAAACTCACAGCTGTGACTAACACACCACTCCCGGGTAAAGTGGCGGGTTCTCCCTAAAACCGTGGCCAGGAGAAGAACCTCAATATCGGGTTCAGGGGCAACAACGCACACGGAGTTTTTGTATCCTTACAGTCTCCCCAAGACCGGATATCCAAGATTCTCATACTCCAGATGAGATATCCCAGAAAGTAAATTTACACTGTTCTTATTCATTATATTTTTAATTAAGTCAATTTCTTTAAGTTTGCAACACCCTATGCAAAAGTAAAGTGAAAACCCCGCATCCTCCCTTGAGGGGACCCATTCGGGACTCCAGCCCGTAACCACCACTAGAGCAGTGTAGTAATGTGTCAAGTGATGTATTTAGAAACATAACTAAAAGAAAACCAACCCACGGCACTCCAGGCCGCTGATGGTCCAATTTGGCCATCGGAGCATCACATAATAAAACCATAACAGTTAGTGAAAGCATAACCTTCACGGCAAGTGTTTTCTCTCAATCCAATACACAAGCTTGTAAATAATACATGGATTCTAGCCAAAAATATAATGTTCATCTAGGGACATACAAGCAAGATCCATTCCATATGTACAATTTCAGTTTCATGTATCCATTCTCCCTAAACAGTGTAACATGAGCACTGTTATACACAACTGACCCATTACTAATTACTAAAAAGTATACTAGTTAGTCATGCTTCATTTTATTCATATATTGCCTAACAGTAAATACTAATGAACCCATTCTCCAATGATAACAGTTGTGCCCAGTTTACCGAATATGAATGGGGAACTGTTCAAAAGAGTGGAGGTCGGCTATGTGTACCTAATAATGCTGTCCTCCGATTTGGCACATCACAATGTGACATTACAAGACATTCAAGAGAAACTATATCACTCATTCATAAGGAAAAGTAAACGATCTGGTGTAACCTAATACAAAATCCAATAGTCAATGTTATTTAAATCAAGTGAAGTCAATTCCTACTGTTTCAAGAAAATCAAAGCTATGAAAAAATTTCATAATGGTGCAATAAAAGTCAGTATGGCGAAAGCAGGCCCTACTATTGCAATATTGTTCCACTGCAGAGGATAACAGGGTATGCTAGAAAAATGGGGTATGATAATCAGAATGTAACAGGGTATACAATTCCTTTAACTGGTCAGCATACACCAAGGTATTCCATTGACACAACTGTATAGAGGCATGCTGTTAACATTAAAAGACTGTTCGATTAACACAAATTGATCATAACATAATAGTGTGGGCAATTATCACTAACCGATATTTATTTTATCAAAATATACCTCTAATGATTACTCAAATTGGTGAACCTAATACTATACCTGAGGAGGTCCCAGATGGTCATACCTTTGCATTAAGAGTTTCCAACCCATACCCATTGAGTAATTTCATAAACAGGTAGTACAAAGTTCAAATGTGCAGATTAAATGTTTTTCATATTAAACCTATATTCAGTATATACGTTTTAAAGCCCCCTTGGTGCTCTAAAATGAAAACAAAGTGTGAATCACACACCAAGCAACGAGGAACTAGTGTCGTTCATACTGTCTTGCCCCAGCCTGGGACATGGCCAGGGTTTCCCTTTTTTTTTTTTTTTTTCAATCGAGTTAGAGGCCAGCTCCCAGCTAACTGGGTCAGCTGGGCCTGCTATGGCCTGGTTCAAAAGATGCACAGCACCCAGCCGATTGGGTCGGCTGGGCCGGTCACCCCTCAATGCACATTATATTTATATTGAATTCGCCAGAACGATAACCCCAAACAGAATTTAACACATATCATGCCTCAATTCCAAATCAAGAGAAGGAATAGTAGGTCTAAATATTGACATCCACCTAAATAAAATAACTATCTTAAATCTGAACTAAGTTTAGGAGATAACCAATATACAATCCAACCAAAACAAAGGAAAAACACCCCACACCTGGAAAGATCCGAAACCCCCAAATCACCGAATTGGGGTTTTAGGTTTAGGGTTGATGTAAACCCCAAATCCTACTCTCAAATCCCCCACATGGAATCGAACCTATGTTCGATCCCTCACCCGAAATCCGAGAAGCACCGTACCTTATTGAAGATTTCTCCGGCGATCCCCGGCGGCAATCGCGAAAGCAGGGTCGCGGCTGATGCTCCTCACTGCTGCCGTGGCCTTCGGTGGTGGCTGACCGCAGCTCGTCGGCGAGATTCGAACTCCACCGGCGCGCGCACCGACTGAGAGAGACGCGAGGGAGATGAGGGAAGAGGGTGAGACCCCCTCTTCTGCCTCCCCTTTTTTATCGCCGAGATGGGGGAGGTCGGTTACGCCCTGCGTAACCCCCCCCTTTTTCCCCTTTCCTTTTCCTGTTACAACAGGATCGGGCAACCCTTATCGGGTGCCCTTTCCTCTTATTTTTTTTTTTAAAAAAACTGTCATGGGGTGGGGCTCGGGTCCGAACTCGGGACCCGTAACCCGGCCCCAAAACAAATATGGATCCACAAGTGGATCCAAATGGATCCACTGTGGATCCTTGGATAAAATTTTAAAAACATAAAAATTTTATTCATTTTGAATCTCACATTTTATAAAATCTTAACCCCCACCAAAATGGATCCGCAAGTTGGATCCAAGTGGATCCAACTGTGGATCCTCGAATCCGCTTAATATATATATATATATATATATATATATATATATATATATATATATATATATATATATATATATATATATATATATATATATATATATTTCTATAGTATTACCCATATTAATATTATTTATTTATGATTATACACACACATATATATATATATATTTAGATATATATAAATATATATATATGTACATGGATCCGGTATATGGATCCCATACCCATCTACGCACCCTAATTGAATGATCATTCTCTGAATTATTAAATAAATTAAAAATTATTGTACTTATACGTATATATCAAATTTACGAGGTAAATGTACGCGAAAAAACCCCTTTATGGGTCCTGGATCTGTAATTTGGATCCAGGCCCAATTTGCAAAATTTTATAAAATTTTCAAGTTTTACAGGGGCAATAAATGGGGAAACCCCGGTTGGTTTCCTTTATCCGCCAGAAGACGCAGATGGTGTAACGGCCCCAATCCATACCCTTTAAAAATGCGGAATATTTTTTTTTAATGTGGAAACCTTCCCAGAGATCCGGGGTCCTCACAGTTCCAATTTCTATTGGATAGCCCAACCACCACAAACGAAGTTGCAATCATCATCCATAACAACCAACTAAAACTCTTTTATTAATGAACCAATAAGAGTCTCATACACAACTCAAAAGTGAAGTAACAACTGCAGAAATTTAAAAGAACTAAAAGAAGCAAAAATAGAGCCACTATGTTCCCTGCTAAAACTGACAAGCGCAAGTATGACTCTCATCCATCCCCAGTAGCCAGTCCAGACTCACTGTTAACCATGTCCTGTGAAAAACCAACAAAGTAGGGTGTCAGAACCGAAATTTTGAGCACAGCTACTTCTAAAGAAACCATGTGAGACAAAGAACATGGATAAGATTTCATGCAATGATTTGAGTGAGTACAAATATAAAATTTGCAACATTCAAATATTCATACCTACCAACAATTACATATGCTCACCAGTCAAGAACAGTAAAGCAGTACCATATATCAAGAACTAAATAACCAAACCTTGCAACATGATTTCAAGAAGTAAATCATATGCTACCACCAAATCATGTCATGATATAGAGAATGATTCATACATGCATGATTTAATGCATAACAGGAAAATGCATGATTATGTGCAATGCATGATTTCTTCTGTTATCTTTCATTTAAGTTCCATCTTTCCATATGCATGCCCTATTAAATGCACACAACCTTAAGTTCATTTTTTTAATTACCGTTGCCCGCGGATATACCAAACGGGTACAATCCCCGAGGTCAAGTAGGTTCCCAGGGTAGCTTAACACACAATTTGTATTTTATTACTGGGTTTCAACTTAGCCCTCGACCGAATCACCTTCGAAACATTAGACCTCCACATCTAATGTCGGGGACACAAGGGACACCCCACGCCCACAAGTGTCACTTCCTTGGTACCATAAACAACAGCTGTGTCAAATACACCACTCCCGGGTAAAGTGATGAACTCTCCCTAAAACCGTGGCCAGGAGAAAGAACCTCAATATCGGGTTCAGGGGACAAATTTTCAGCACACGGAGCTTTTGTATCCTCACAGTCTCCCCAAGACCGGATATCTAAGATTCTCATACTCCAGATGAGATATCCCAGAATGTATATTACATTGTTCTTACTCATTATATTTTTATTAAAGCTAATTTCTTTAAGTTTGCAACACCATATGCAAAAGTAAAGTAAAAACCCGCATCCTCCCTTGCGGGGACCTTTACGGAACTCCAGCCCGTATAATCAACTAGAACAGTGTAGTAGTGTGCCAAACCATCTTATGTGGTTCAAGTGATGCAGTAAAAAAACATATGTGAAAGGAAACAAAACCCACGACTTTCCAGGCCGATGATGGTCCATTTAGGCCATCGATGCATCCCATAACAAAACCAAAAATAGTGATTTATTCCTAACACTGGGCCCAATTGCCAAATACATGTGTTCAACATTCATGTGCAAGTGCTTTTATGTAACCACTTAACACACATACATTCGTCCATAATTCATAAGTACATGCGAACATTTATGCATGATTTTTCATGCCAAACACACATTGATTTCATATATGCACATGTACTGGAAACCAATTCATAAATGCACGATAATCAAACATGTCCCATAAATGTAGGCACCTGAAACTTTTCATTCATAACACGTGTTAACATCTGCACACGTGAACATCACCTGGATATATAGAAAATGAAATTTCAGTACTGCACACATTCATATCATGTATGCGCCTATACCAACTGCCCCTCCAAAAGTGCTTGCAATCAACTTAGACTTCCTAAGTTATTGCCATTTTTTTTTTTACAAATGTTAACGGCCACTGTCATTTCTGGAATTATTTGCATTTCCTAGTATCTTTGGTGAGTGGCCGAAATGACTAACATCCCTTTGATATACCGGATGATTCTGACTGCTAATGAATTTTCTTGGTACAATGTTATTTGGGTTCATCAAAACTAGATCAGAATAGTCATTATTTTTATCAAACCTAAGCAATTATATGCAATCACAGTGTGCTTGTGTGCCCAAAAATATTGGAGGACTAATACTTGGGGGCATGAGATGAAACAAAAGAAAAACCACCTAAGTTCTACAATGACAAAATCATTTAGTGATGGCAGAAAGTGATGAATAGTTCTTATAGATATATTACAATTTAAGCACTATCACCAAGCCAGCAAGTGAAGACCATACCAAACTAACATGCAAAGGAGAGGTTGGGGGAGATTGGGTTGAGGGGAAAAGGAAGGAATGCAATTCTTGGTTTCTTAAAGCACATTTTATAAACAATTAACCGTTTATGCAAGTTGGATGGTGATAACCTGCACCAAAATAAGACCTCTCATATGAAAGATCAGAGAAGAGAGAGGGCTAGATGACAGCAACAAGAGAGGAAAAGGTAATACGCAGCCTCCTCAAGGTTGATCTCATTGTGTATAACAGGTTCTCGGTAAAGTTCCATAAATGCCTTAGCATACATCAATGCCATTATGTAATAGATCCCATTTATAGAAATGTTAGACATTACCAAAAATCGTTTCAACATTAGAACTAACACCATACATGTAAACAATATGTCAATATACCAATTGAACTCAGATCAAGAAAACGCAAGTCAGGGTAAAGTTCACTATATCAATTCTAACCAAAAACCACAGACTTCATTTCTATTTGTTTCAGTAGAGATTCGAGTTTAAGGCCTATCAAAATCAAATCAACGAAATGGGTACATAATAAGCACAAAATCAGTTTTGTATATACAATTCTCAAACACCTCTCCAAAAACATCGATTCACATGGAACCAACAATGCATGTGAATCATCTCAAATCAATCGATGACTAGCATGAACCAACAACTCAGGAAACTATAACAAATTTATTACCCAAATAAAATCCAAGACTTTCTGTAGAAAATGATGTTGAAACTGGGCATCACGCTAAAACAAAAATTTAATTGAACCAAACTACTGATTCTTTTATATGGTTTAACATCCCCCACTTGAACCCAAAATAAACAGATTTCGTTTACCTCTTTCCCTTCCGGATTTAGTTTATCGAGTCCCAAAATAGGAAACCCCCAAACCTGGGGTTATCCATTTATAGAAATCGGAAACCCCACGACTGGCGCTATCCAATACCTCAGCCGAACCCCAGATCGATTTGATTTAGGGATTTTGCAGGTTAGGGTTTAGACAAGAAAATCCCCAAATCGATTGGGTTTGGGATTTCCGATTCAGGGTTAGGCAAAGAAACCCCCAACTCCAGATCACTTCTACCCTCAAACCCCCACATGGAATCGAACCCATGTTCGATCCCTCACCTCGATTCCAAGAAGACCCGTACCTTTTTTTTTTGAAGCTTTTCCGACGATCGGGGGCTGCCGTGGCGGGAGTACCGAGCTGCTGTTAGCCTCGGCCTTCGGTGGTGGCTGGTGGCTAAAGCTCCACTCACGGCTGTGACAGACGAAGCTCCTCACTGCTGCCGTGACAGGAAGACTCGACTGCTGTTAGCCGCAGGTTTTTCCGGCAACCCCCACCTCTCTGATGCACACCCAACTCGACGGAGAGACTGAGTGGAGAGGGCAAAACCCTCTCTCCACTCCCCTTTATCGGCCCCAAAACCCCTCCTCTACCGAGAGGTACGGGGTTGGTTACGCCCTGCGTAACCCCCCCTTGCCCCCCTTTCTTTTTCTGTTACAGCATTATCGGGCAACCCTTATCGGGTTGCCCTTTTCTTTTAAAAGGGCTGCTACAGGGCGCGACTCGGGTCCGGACCCGAGACCCGTAACCCGGCCACAACCAATATGGATCCACAAGTTGGATCCAACTGTGGATCCTCAGATTAATAAAAAATGAATAAATTTTATAATTTAAATTTTATCTATTTATTATTATTAATGTTATTAAATCATGTTTGATATTATGTATTCCTAATTACCCCATTATGGGTCCTAGATCCGAAATGTGGATCTAGGCCCAATTTGCATATTTTAAAATATTTTGTAACAAAAAATTTCGGGTTTTACAGGTGGGGTGCGGCGCTCGGAAAGAGGATTTCTTAAAATCCTCTTCCTGAGTTGGGTTATAAAACTTTATCGAGGATGGACCCGGGTCTGATACTAATAATTTTTTTTATTTTTTTTTAAACGTGGGTTTTACAAAGACCCTTACTTTTGTGTTTTTATAGTATCTGAGGCCCAATGAAGGGACTTGCTTTTGCGAGGAGCTACATGACTACTTAAAGACTCTTTTTGTGACAGCGTGGCTCCACACTTTTGCTTTACTTATATTCTTTTGCACATACCGTTTGACTATATGATATTAATTAATAAAGTTAGTTTGTTTTGGAAGATTGGTATAAAATCCCTTGTGGTTGTGGATGTGTTATAACTGTAAAGGCCTCGGGGCTCTGGAATGTTTTCGCAATTGTTTTAAAAAAAATTTGCCACTTTTTCACGGGTACGAGTTAGGGTCGTTATATATATATATATATATATATATATATATATATATATATATATATATATATATAGAGAGAGAGAGAGAGAGAGAGAGAGAGAGAGGGATATGTTCAAGTCAAGGACGTTTTTTTTTACAAATCTGACCATACGGATATGATCTTCATGGTTGAAAACCTAGGAACCAATCCTTGGTTCAATTTTTTTTGATGTATAAATAATAAACTTTTAAAATGTTTTTTTAGCACATTACAAAATCTTATTTATGCATCAAAAAAATTGAACCAAGGGAAGGTTCCTAGGTTTTCAACCATGGAGTTCACATCCACATGGTCAGATCTGTAGGAAAACACTTTTACAATTGAAATATGAAGGTAGTTTGGGCAGTTTGTACCTTCCTTTGGTTGGACAGATCCCCCTCTTATATATATATATATATATATATATATATATATATATATATATATATATATATATATATATATATATATATATATATATATATATATATATATATATATATATATATATATATATATATATATATATGCAGTAAGCAATGTGATATAAGAAATTTACAAGTATCATCTATTTTTTTCATTCTGTACATAATAGTACAAGAGAACCATAGCAGCTGAGATTGCTGAAATTTCATTTAGAATTTCTGTCAGAACAATAATAGACAGCATCCCGCATTTCTCTTTTGCTCTTTGTTATCCAAGGCTTGGCACACTTGGAGCCTATGTCATCAATATAAAAAATGTAACAAATATAAATATAAGTGCACTTGAAGCAATAAGAAATGGTCTGACATATGATAACAATAGGAAGTATTGCTATTATATATGATAACAACTACAGAGAGTGTAACCAAGTCAAGTCTGCAGTTGGTGCATGCAATAGTATGAAAGAGGCAGACTGTTTGAAGATTAGTTTTTTTACTGCTCATAGCTATATCCATTGCATGTGTACATTTTTGTGGCATAAGAAAAGGATCTTCAGTGACTGGTTTCAGCTTCTTCTATGGAAAACCATGGTTCCAACTTAAAGAAAAGTTTGTAATTCAGCAAAAGAGAAGGTAAGCACCTCAAGAATGATAATCAGTTCCACATCAACATCCAGAAATGGTTCAGCACAGTTCTCATTCCACTTTATGTGGTTCCTCATAAAAGCTGCACATGGAGAAAAAATAAGCCATTAGAAAATCCAGAGTGAGCCGTGATGTCATGATAAACATTTAACATTATTGAATCTGACAATACGATGAGCACCTCTAGGAGGACACAAACATTATAACAGGAGAGAAAATACCTCAGTCCCTAAACAATACCTAATGAGAAAAATACCTCAAAAGGGGCCCAACTTAAAAAACATCTCAAAAGGAACAGAAAGATGGTTCTATTTACCCTGTGAGAAATTATTATCAATTAAATTTTCTCAAAAAAGGAAAACAATGCATTTATGAGGAACATTACTTTCTCTGGTCCAAGTTTTCTTTTATTTCTCTTCTTCAAACACACCAATTATATGTTGAAACGTACTCAGGTAAATTATCATAAAAAAACTGCTTGCCTGGACAATTAGCTGGTAACAAGGATGTCAAGGGGGGTAAATGAACTTAGCAAGCAGCAACAGATCCCAAGTTGATAGCATCAAGAAACGATTTTAAGATATGTAGGAAAGATAAAAGTTTAAGAAAGTGCTCCCTAAGCAAACAATAAGTACTCAAGAATGGTCGCAGAGAGGAAAAAATACACAGCGATAGATGTTCTTGAGTCAGTCTTCTATGTAAGTAAGTTTTCCACCACAAGCAAGTTTCAGAAGAGAAAGGTCTCCAAGGTGCTAGGAAAGCACCGTGTGCTTAGGGTTCTTGAAGCATTGTGATAGAAAGCACAGGGTTCTTGAAGCAGTCTTCTACATAAGTAGGTTTTCACCTTGGAAGGAAGTTTCAGAAGAGACGTTTCCAAGGTGCTAGGAAAGCACTGTGTGCTTAGGGATTGTAGATGTAGAGTAGAAGATTTTCTATGTAGAAAATCATAAGTCAAAGTGGAATGAGAACCAAAATCTGCTGTTTTGCATGGGGGGAGACAGATCACTATTTGCAAATCAAGACGAGTCGTGGCAAACATATAAACATACCTGAGAAGTGCTTATTCTGTTGTTCCAAGCTTTCTGGCCTTTCAAACTGCAATGCAAATAAAACCATGATTTACTTGACCATGCCAACAAGCTATTTATCAAAAATTCTCTACTGTATTTATTGCTCCCTTTTCCCCGGTAAGCTTTTCCAGTAGTATTGTAACACATTTGAAAATAAAACCTTTATGAGAATACAAGCTCAGGTTGAAATTTATAGCCACATCAACCTTAGTTACGGCTGAACAATGAGCCGAGCTACCTCAAGCTTGGCTCGGGCTTTGCCCAAACTCGTCTGAGAAAATAAACGCGTCAAGCTTGAGCAAGGATCCTAACTAATGACAAGTTGATGGAAGAATAGAAAATGAACAATGCAAGGATACAGGCATAGAACTTGGGTTCAATGGAACAAAGAATACCAGTAAATTTGTCCAAGTTTCAGGAGCTTACGGAAGCTTCAGGTTACCTCAAGCAAGTATATAAACAAGAGAATTCGGCAAAGCAATACCAGCTTGTAAAGGAAGTTAGCACCATGAGGGAAGGGAATAAATCTGTTGAGGAGTTTTATTCAAAGATGCAATGGGAGTAGGATCCTCGTCCTCTTATAGAGAACCACAAGTGTGAAAAGTGTACAAAATGTGAGAAGTGTAGTGGTTGCCAAGTCCAGGTAAACATGTTTGATCAGCACAAGGAGACTAGCAGGGTGATTGAGTTCCTTATGGCCCTACATTTAGAGAGTGTGTGTGTGTATCTGTATGTGTATTTGTTTGTTCTATTTATGTAATAGCACATGTAAAATGCTCATGTTAATTCTAGACTTGTACATGTTAAAAGTTTGGGTTTTATGCATGCAGAAAAATAAAATTATATATGCATTAGATGCAGATTTTATGATTGCACTTATACAGAATGTGCAGGGTTATTTTCGGACTGTTAGACATGCTCTCATGGAACTAATTAAGTTTGTTTCGGCGCCTACCAATGTTGTCTCGCATGCAAGTAGTATGGGTTGGACCTGGTGGGTACTATTGTACCCCGAGCTCACCGAAAAGGCTAAAAGAATTATTGTTGATGCATGATTATGATATTTTTAAGGCAATGTTACTTACATATGCATGTAATGGGCACCTGCAAATCCTGAAATTTATATTGTTATGCATATACATATTCGCATAAATGTTTGCATATTGATCATGAGATGATTCATGAAAAGAAACATGTATTTTGTATAATCATGTGAACACATGCATGTAAAAGTTGTTATTCATATACATTCTTGTTTAGTATGTATGAATGTGCATTTGAAAGCATGATAAATGAATACATAAGTGGCATGCTCATTATGGTTTTTGCACTAGATGCATCGATGGTCAAAAGTGGATCATCGCAAGTTGTGTGGGCCTTGAACAAGTGTTGCTCCATGTTTAGTTTTTCTTATGCATTGCAAAAAAATCAACTTAATGTCTATTGAATTAATTGCATTATTTCATGTTACCACGGGCTTTGGTCCCGTGATGAGTTTCGCATGTTGATTTGCAAAACGTATGTTATGTTTTGCATGTTGATTTACAAAATAAAGAATTGAAATAAATCATTCTTTTAATAAAAAGATAAAAACAAAAGAACAACGTAATTCACATTTTTCCTGGATGTCCCTTCTTTAGTGTGGGAATCCTAGACTGCTATTTTGGGGAATCGTAAGGATACTAAAACATCGTGTGCATTTTTTGCCCCTAAACCCAACTAGGTAGTTCACCTCCTGGCTACGGTTTTATAGAGTTTCTACCACTTTGCCAGGGGGTGGTGTGTAGACACAACTGTTGTTATTGATATACCAAGAAAGTGGCATTAGTAGATGTTGATTTTCTTAATGTCCCAACATTAGATATTGATTTATAATGTTTCGATGGATGGTATTGATTCCTGATATCGGTCGAGGGCTAAGTGTGGAACCCAATAATAAAATATAAATTGTGTGTTAAGCTATAACTAGGAACCTAACTTGACCTCGAGAATTATTATACCCGTTTTGAGTATCTGCGGGTTATAGTAATAAAAAGAGGAATAAAATTTGTGTGCATTTAATAGAGACATGCATATAAAAAAAAAACTCTGATAAAAAATAATAAATTACTCATGCATGTGCATTGATAACATGTATTTTCCTATTATGCATTAGAATATGCATATTTACCTGTTTCTTTACTAGTGTTATTAATGGTTGCATGATAATTGTTTCCTACCGCACGATAAATGTTTTCTATTACTTAGTAGTGAAAAGACGTCGTCATTCACGATTGGGTCTGGATCCTGATATCCAGACCCAATTCGTTTTATTTATTTAAACACATGCTCATTAATAACATGTTGTAATTTTAGTATTTTATGTAATGGGTATTTTCGTACCCTAATTTTTGTCCATGTGTACACTTAATGAAATGCAAGAACCGCAAACCCTATTGGGGTTTTCTTCTGCAGCCATCAAAGCCTCTCTCTCCTCTCTCGTCGTTTTCTGACATGGTATCAGAGCAGTGATCCTCTCCAAGGTCTTCTTCCAAGGTATTCCACTTTTTCTTACTCTTTCTTCAACTCTTGAATCTCAGCCAACGTATTCTGCAAAATATCCCTTTCCAGACACTGGTCTGAAGCAGGCATCTCGATCTTGGTTTGACAGCTTTTCGCTTGAAGTTGAAAAATATGGCTTTAGTCAGTCTCTTCTTGACCATTCTCTTTTCATATTCAAATGCAAAGATATAGTTACCATGTTATTGATATATGTTGATGACATTATCATTACAGGTAACTCTAATGAACATATTGAACAGGTTAAAGAACTTATGAACCATAGATTAAAGATGAAGGATCTTGGTAAGCTGCGATACTTTCTTGAAGTAGAAGTTGACAGGACTCCTGAAGGCATGACACTTACTCAACATAAGTATATCGTTGATGTTCTTAGCAATGCAGGTATGACAGATTGCAAGCCTCTAAGTACACTCAGTGTACTTCATCAGAAACTCAGTTCCCAAGATGGAGATTTGTATGAGGACCCTACAGGATATCGCAGGATAGTAGGAATGCTTCAGTATCTTACATTCACTCGGCCTGAGATTGTCTATTCTGTCAATCAGGTATCTCAGTTTATGCATGAACCGCATATTGGGCATATGAAAGCTGTTAAACGCATTCTTCGATATTTGAAGAGAACTATTGGAGATGGTCGTCTGTACAAAAAGAGTATGCATGGTCATCACATGCATGAACTTCTTACTTACACAGATACAGATTGGGCAGGAGATTCAGATGAGCGAAGGTTAGTCTAAGGATACTGTGTTTTCATTGGCTTAAATCTTGTCTCTTAGAGCAGTAGGAAACAAAAGGAGCACAGAAGCTGAATATAGATCAATAGCAGCTGCTACAGCCAAAGTAACATGGATCAGACACCTGTTGACAGAAGTAGGAGAATCGATTTCTAAAAGCATTCTCTTGTGTGACAATCAAAGTGCTATCAACATGTGATTCAATCCTATCTACCTCAGTCGTGCTAAGCATATTTAAATTGATCAACATTTTGTAAGACAGAAGGTCAAATAAAAGGAAATTGAACCAGAATACGTTTGGACTGCTGATCAAGTTGCTGCTTTGTTTACAAAAGGACTTATCAAGGATAGATTTTGAATGTTAAAAGGCAAGTTGTTCATGGTTCAAAACCATGTATAACTTGAGGGAGGGTGAAAAGACGTTGTCATTCACGACTAAGTCTAGATCCTGATATCCAAACCTAATCTGTTTTATTTATTTAAACACATGCTCATTAATGGCATGTTGTAATTTTAGTATTTTATGTAATGGGTATTTTCGTACCCTAATTTTTGTACATGTGTATACTTAATGAAATGCAAGAACCGCAGACCCTATTGGGGTTTTCTATTGCAGCTATCAGAGCCTCTCTCTCCTCTCTCGTCATTTTCTGACAAGTAGTTGTTCTTTATTGTTTCTTATTGCATGAATGGTTATTTGAATAATGATTTTATTGTAATTGTATCATTCTAAAATGTTTCATGAATCTTATTTATATTTTTTTTACTTAATTGATTCATTAAAGAGACTCATACACAGAATCTATGATTCTGACACCCTTACTTTTATGTTTTTCACAGCCTCTAAGACTTAGTGAGGGGACTTGCTACTACAAGGAGCTACGAGGACTACATGACTGTTTGACAGTTTTACTTAGGGACAGAGGAGCTCCACTTTTTGGTTTATTTGCATTCATTTATATATTATTCCCAGACTTTATAATTTTAATTAATAAAGTTGGTTTGGTTTCGTGATGGTAATGTAAGATCTCTTGTGGTTGTGGGTTGGTTATGACTGTAAAGGCCCTAGATTTCTGAGAATGTTTTCGCAATTGTTTTAAAAAAAATCTACTTTTTAACGGGTATGAGTTGGGGTCGTTACAGCTTTAGTATCAGAGCACACCACAAAATCTTACATTCTTGCAACCATGTGATCATATGTATATGTGAAAGTGTTATGCATGTACATTCTTTTTATGGTTGTGTGAATGAGTATATAAGAGCATGTTGAATAATAACATAAGTGGCATGATCATTGTGGTTTTTGCACTTGATGGTCAAAAGTGAACCACTGTAGGTCGTGTGGGCCTCGAGCAGGTGTTGCTCCATGTTTAGTTTTTATGCATCGCAAAAATCAATTGGATATTAATTAAAATAAATTGCATTGTTTCATGTTGTAACGGGCTAAGGTCCCGTGATGAGTTTTGCATGCTGATTTGTAAAACGAATGTTGTTGTGCTTTGCATGTTGATTTGCAAAACAAGTATTGTGAAATAAATCATTCTTTTGATAAAAAAAGAAAATAGTGTAATTAATGTTTTTTCTGAATATCCCTTTAGCGTGGGAATCCGGGATTGCGGTTTTGGAGAACCGTGAGGATATTAAAACTCCATGTGTAATTGTGCCCCTAAACACAATTAGGTGGTTCACCTCTCGGCCACGGTTTTAGGAAGATTCTGCCACTTTGCCTAGGAGTAGTGTTTAAACACAGCTGTTGTTATTGGTATACCAAGAAAGTAGCATCAGTGGATGTTGATTTCTAATGTTCCGATGGATGGTGTTAGATTCCTGATATCTGTCGAGGGTCAAGTGTGGAACCTAGTAATAAAATACAAATTGTGTCTTAAGCTATAACCAGGGACCTAACTTGAACTCGGAAATTGTATTGCTGGTTTTTTAGTATTCACGGGTTTTAATGAAAAGTGAAACTAAAATTGTGTGCATTAAATAGGGACATGCATACAAAAGAAAAACTTTGATAAAAGATAATAAGTTACTCATATATGTACATTGATATCATACATATTCCTGTTCTGTATTAGATGAAGCAGAATTACCTGTCTTGTTACTTGTGTTATGTTGATGGGCATGATAAATGTTTTCTTAATGTATGAGTGGCTATTTGAATTATGAATTTGTTGTAGTTGCATACCTCTGAAAATGTTGCTTGAATCTAATTTATGTTCTTTTTACTTATTTGAATTATTAGAAGAATTTATACACAGGATCTATGATTCTGACACCCTGCATCTTATATTTTTCATAGCCTCTGAAGTCCAGTGATGAGATCATACGCTTTGGAGAGCTACGAGGACTGTATGACCGCACTGACATATGTTTCCTTGGACAGAGTAGCTCCATTTAGTTTTATTTAATATTCATTGCTATTGCTCTTAGACTTTCATTAATAATGAATAAAGTTATTTTGGTTTGAATAATGGTGGTGTAAGCTCTCTTGTGGTTGTGGATGTGTTATAATTGTAAGACTCCAGGGTCTCTGCGATTGTTTTCACAATCGTTTAAAAAAAAAAAGATTTCACTTTTTCTACAGGTATGAGTTGGGGTCGTTACACTCTAGGGGCATTTTTATCTTTTCACATAATGCAATAGGTCCTGCCAATTAGGGGAGTTTTGTATTTTTTTGTTTTATTTTTCCTTTTTTTGTTTTTTCCATTCTAATCATTGGGACAGGCCCTTTTGCTTATCATTAGTTGTATATAAATGGGATCTCTCCCATAGGGAAGGAATGCTTCTCTTAAGCATTTACCAAGTGAATAAAATATTAATTTTTATATCTTGAGTGCTCTCTTGTGTGTCTTTGTGAGCTATTATAGTGTGCTCTTGGGGCCTTGTATTTGCCCATTAGTGGCTTGTGTATTGCCTTCGTGGCTTTGTGTTTGTGCTCTATATAGTGTGCTCTTATGAGCATTGTGATTGTGTTCGTATTTGAGATTTCATTTCATGATGGCGCGAGGAGCGGTATTCTGCACAAGTCATTCTTGCCTTCAATTACTCAAGCACTTGCAAGTTGATTGCAAAAGAGACCAAGATGAGGTCTCTTGGATCCTATCCTTCCAGTAATTATGGCAGCAGTCAAGGGGTAGATCAGGTGGTAGATATGGGGGTAGAGGATATATGAACTCTATCCAATGCCACTAATGTAAGGGATATGGCCATATGAAGAGCTTGTGTACCTTACTGAAAAAGAAAAGAGGTGGATCTTTTTCAGCATTGTCATATGGAGAGGGCACTAAGCCCAAGGATAGTCACACAGATGGTGGTGCCCAATCGGTTATTCCCCCTACTAAAAGGTCCTCATGTCAATCTGGTGGTGGTCAACTTCAAATTTTGGAGAAAATGCAACAGATTCAACAGTTGTAGTTTCTTACTCATTCTGCTATTGCTCTTTCCTCAGTGGGGCCAGACCCAATCATGTCATTGTCAAAATCTCAATATTTTGTTATATTTATTAATTTCTCCACCTGCACTTGGATCTATTTCTTGAAACACAAAGGCCAAGCATTTCCAATGTTTCAAAGATTTAAATCATATGTTGAAACATAGTTTTCTTGCGAATTTTTGTATTTCCATAGTGATGGCAGCGGTAAATATATACCCATAGACTCTACTAACTATTTGTGTGGTAGTGGTATATGGCGTAAATTGTCTTACCTGAAGACACCTCAATAAATTGGGTCTTGGAAAGGAAGCACTGACAAACAGCTTTGACTATGCTGATCAAGTCAAAGGTTGAAACGATTTGTGGAGTGATGTTTTTCATACATCAGCCTACTATACTAATCATATGCCTCTTTCCAACCTAGGTGGGAAAACTCTATATTTACTACTTTTTTATAAGCATTTGGATTATTCCATTATGTGTGATCTTGGAAGTGTTTTCTTCACATCCATGACTTGTCACGTGGCAAACGTTCTCAGAAAGAATGAGTGTCAGTTTGATGGATATGACGATGATATAGATGTTTTAATCTACTCTCAAATTGTGATTTCAAGGCATGTGATTTTTTTATGAGCTGGATTATTTTTCTAGCAGCAATATAGGGCATGAAACAATAAATTTCTTTTGGCCGACTACTTCATTTCACTCGAGATTAGTTATGTATCCAAAATGAAGATCATGGTATTGATTCAGCAGGAACACAGCCTATGAATGAAGATGGGCAGAAAATCATCATAAAAGTCGTGACCAGCCAAATTCAGCAGGCACCAACAGATTTTCAGTTTTATACCATATGTATATTCTCGAAAGAAACACCAACACCCAAGCAGCAGTAAAAGACCAACAAGAACAGATCCATCTCCGTGATTGACTCCCAATCTGTTCCCTTAAACCAATATTTGCATTCAGCAAATGAATTCTAGCAATCAGCAGATGTAATTGCAGCAGCACCCACCAACTGATTATACTTAAGACATGATGTTAGTGCATAGCATGCAGAAACCAGCACTTCAAATCAGCCTCTCTTGTTCAGCTCCAAAAATCTGAATGTATCTGGCATCCTCCTCGATGGGTGAGTTACAATGTTATTTCTGCTGAATACCAGATTTTTGCAGCCAATGTGAGACATGAAAAGGAACCCAGATTTTATCATGAGGCTTGAAAAAATAGGTGATGAATTGAGGCTATGAACGAGGAGATTTCAGTGTTATATGAATGCAATACCTGAAAAGCTTTTCCCGAGCTTCCTGATAAGAATCTAGTTGAATCTCGCTAGATTTATAAAATTAAATATAAAGCTTATGATAGCATAGAGAGGTTCAAAGTGCGAGTTACAATGGAGTATGCATAGGAGCATGGCTTAGATTTTAATGAGACATTTAATCTGGTGGTAAGAATGAAGACTTCCAGAGTTGTTACCTCTTGCAATTACATATGACTGGGAGTTACATTAGATGGATGTGAACACTATTTTTTTATAGGGAAAACTTAAAGAAGTGTACATGGAGCATCCACTTGGGTATTCAAAAGGAGATCCTCACACCACAGTGGTTAGATTAAAAAAGGCTATACATGGACTCAAGCATGTATATATAGGGGTTTGTGAGGAAATAAACAAAAATTATTTATTTCATTTTGGTGTGAGTGCATTCTTGAGATATTTGCAGATTCATTTTGGAATTTCTTGGATTCAAATACCATTTTTACAATGGAGTACATTTGGGTGATCATCTTGTCTCATGGTCAAGTTGAAAGCAATGAACAGAAGCCAAGTACTGAAGCTAAATTAGTCATAGCAATAGTGTCAATAGATATTTTGTGGATTGACATTTGACATTTACTTACAGGCCTCCATCAACAGATTGTTGTTAGTTTGTGACAACAAGAGTGTGATTGCTTTTGCCACAAACCCTGTCAACATTTCATGCATGAGAAGGTGGAGAGTGTCAAGACCAAAATAAAGCATCATAACTGTTGTCTTGTATGAAAATGAACCATTAATTCTCACAAGTTCCTAACAAGTGCAACTTCCAGGGTACATGTAAACTGCTCATAAATACATATCCATTATTGGACTAGCAGGTCATGTAAATTATGAATGCTCCTTTATCTGTGTGATTTATGAAAATAGATCCAGTCTTATCTTTCAATATGCTTAGTGACTTGTTTGCATCGGCAAGAATCAAAAGATGCAGTGAATGCACCTTAGAAGAACCAAAGCCAGCTTGAAATTATCATATAAGGAAGAACCAGTTCTATTTCCACATATTTTAGGTATATATGAATGATCGCTCAAGTAGCAAAAAACAACACCCCTAAAATGAGAAAATTCCATATCTCCAATCTATCTACTTTGTGTAGCTTCTAAAAGACTGCACATACAGATTCAAGTCCCTCATACTTCCATGAAGCATGTGTTCAAATTAACCTCAAGGACAAATATAGAAAACATACCTTGCAAGACAACATCTCAATAATGCAATCATCATTTGTTGGTGTGACACATAAATCCAGTACGGGGGCCACTTCAAAATTCAAAAACTGAATTTTGTGCAAAGAACATCTGTAGAAAAGGAATAAGATGTTGCATTTAAAAAATAATGAAGAAAATACATAAAAACAGCAAAATAAATCCAATTTAATTATGAGAGTTTTAAATAAATTAGGCACATCATTCGCTCAAACTACTTATCATATTTTACCTGCATTACCTGTCCCCCATAAAACGAGGTCAGACTCGCTAAAGTCTGGTAAAACAACCCAAACTCAAACTTAAAAAAATATATCAAGCATTTAAAGGTAAAGACATGATATATTATTCATCAATCGTCAAGTGATAGACAAGGGAACGTCCTATGAATCATTCATTTTAAGCATTCAAACATAAACACTTAAAAGCATTTCATCACTTAATATTCTATTCAACCTTAACTCACATAATACAGCATAATCTATATGCATTCAAGTTATACAAGTCATCGCATAAATATATATATTCATCTAAGACATTCAAATCATTGCAGCATTTTCATATGCATTCATAATACATCTTTTCCAGCAAGAGGAGATGTTTTTTCCAGCAGCCTCAAGCTCTCCTTGCTTCTTGCCTCCCTCTTCTCTCTCTTCCTTGCTCTTTCTCGCCCTTTTGCCGATTTCTTTCTCTCCTTATTCTCTCCTTTTTCTTCTTCTCCCCCCTTTTCTTCAAGCTTCAAACCCTTTCGTCATCGGCAACCTCTTCCTCTTCATCGGGGCAGCGTGGATGCAACTGGATTGACCACCTTCTCTTCTCAACCCTTCCATCGGAGGCGGTTAGCAACGAAAAACGTTGGAACGTGCAGTAGAGCTCTTTTCGTGCCCTTGAAGTACCCTCTGAGGTCCCCTCAAACCCTCAAAAGTACTCTCAGAGAGCCCTCAAAGGGCATAAGAAAACATGCATTACTTGTTCCATTTAAAGGAAACACAAAGAAAACACAAAGGGGACTACAAAAGACTTGAAGCACTGAAGATCTTCCTTTTAGTTTTAGATTAGGATTTTAATTCTTCTATTTATTATTTGGGCCTGTAATAAAACCATTTATTTCTTTTGTTTAAGCCCTTTGCGTAGGGCAGCACTCCTTTAGTCATTTAATTATTTAATTAATTATTTTTTTTTGGCAATAAAGAGTAGTTTAGATTGTGTGCTCAATACAAAGTATATCCCGTTCCCTGAGATCGACCCGGACTCCACCACTCGTGCGAACCAGTTTTTATTATTTGGTGTCCGACTTTCACTTAGTTTTCATTAAAATTATTGTTTTAAAAATCGTTTTCTAAAACTCACACCAAAAGGACTCTATCCAAGACCCATATTAATCTGGATTTGATCCAGCCCAAGACCCATTTGGATTTTTAAGATAGATTTGGATCTTGGATTCGAATCCGAATCCAAATCCATGCCCAACTAATTTTCCAACTTTAAATTCATTAGAAACCTTTAAATTGGAGTTAATTAATGTTAAGAAGCCTCCCAAGTTAATTTGATAAATTTTGTAAGCTTCTAAAAAATTATTTATTATTTATTATTAATTAATTAATTAATTAATTAATTAATTCCAAATTTTTAATTTGACAATTGTTTAGGACTCTAAGTAGAGCCCTTAAACCCATATAAAACCACTTTAGAAGTGTTCTAGTTCAATAATAGAATTTTTGGAAGCTTCTAGGTATTTATTTATTTATAAATAATAATTAATTAATTTTAATTAATTTTGAGATTATTTTTTAGAGTGTTTAGGACTCTTAGTAGAGCCCTTAAACACACCTAGAAGCATCTAAGAAGGTTTTAGAAAGCCTAATAAAATGAAACTTTGAAAAAGTCAATACTTGGAGAGTTTCAAAATTTTCGGAACTCTAAGAGAGAAGAGAGTTCCAACTGGGGCTGCACTCTCTTCTCCAGCCCATCTAGAGCTCTATAAATAAGTCAAAAAAAAGGGGGAAGAAAGAGAAAGAGAAGAGAAAAGAGAGAAAGAGAGAAAATGAGAGGAATAGAGAGGAAGAGGAAGAAGAATAATGCTTCATTCTCCGATCGTCCGGCGTTTTCCACCATCCTTCTTGTTTCATTTTCGATTCACGGTCAAGGTACGGGTCTTTCTCTTGTTTCAAATGAGAAAAAGAGCATGGATTGGTATTCCATGCAAGATTTTAGCGAAAATCCATGGGAAAAGAGTATATCTCAATATTTACTTTAAGATCCATGGTTGAAATTAATGTATTTCACCTTTTCGAAATTTATTTTGGAATACAAAGAACTACGTATATGCATATATATATAATGAGCTGCCGATCTACTGTGCTATTGTTTTAAAAGAAAATCATATATTGTGATTTGCGGGCCGATAGAACAAATTCTGTGTACAGTTTATTCCCATGCTAAAACAGAAATTCTTTTTTCGATTTGTGTTCATGCTAGAACAACGTGTATTGCAGCATGTTCTATATCAATGTATCCTTGTTAGATTCATATGGAAACTAAATGTAGAACTGGCTTATACATGCATACATGCATACTTTTGAATAGGCATACCTATGTTAGATTCAAATACACAGTATGTACCTGTGTATTTGCAAGTGAATCTGTGTACATATGCCTATATGCATATACAGGTATATTTGAATGGAAAAATGGCTTATACATGCATACTTATCTTTTTTTTATATGCATATGCATGCTTACCTGAGTCATAAATCTACATAGGTATGCCTATTCAAAAGTACATGCAGACCTGACAGCCCCAGCAAGTATAGTTACTAAAGCCTGAGTCAAAACTGATTGAGATTGAGATAAAGTTCAATAGATTTTAATTGTGACATCTTAATAAAGTCTGAGTCAGAACCGGGGCAGTGAATCAACGCAAAACCTGGAGGACATGGAGCTATGTCCTACAACTAGGGATCATCAGTTTCCTTTTATCCAATTTAAGTAATTTGTATCTTCTTATTTCATTTTTTTAGGAGATTGTTATAACGACCCCAACTCATACCCTTTGAAAATGCGGATTTTTTTTTTAAACATTGCGGAAAACTTCCCAGAGACTCGGGGTCCTCACAGTTCCAATTCCAACTGGATAGCCAAACACCACAAACGAACTTACAACCATCATCCATAAGAACAAAAACAATTTCTTTATTTATGAATAAGAGTAAATTTCAGAGACAATGTTTTATTCGACTGAAAATAAAGCAACAACTGAAAAAGCAAGAAGAACTGAAACAAAAGAGAGAGTCACTCTTTCCCCTACTGACACTGTCAAGATCCAAGTATGACTCTCATCCATTCTCAATAGTCAGTCCAACCTCACTGCTCACCATTTCCTGTGAAAAAACAACAAAATAGGGTGTCAGAACCGAAATTCTGAGCACAACCACTTCTAAACAAAGGAGGTGAGACAAAGAACATGGATAAGATCTCGTATAATAATTTGAGTGAATACAGATATAACAGTTTGCGGTATCTAAGAAATCATACATGCGACAGGTTTCATATACTCACCAGTAGGGAACACTAAAGCAGTAGTATATAGCAAGCATTAAGTAACCAAATCTTTCAACATGCTTTTAGGAAGTAAATTACATACACCCACCATCATATCATAATTTAGAGAACAATTCAATTATGCATGATCTAGTGCAGACAGGAAAATGCATGATTTCTTTTCAATGCATGAGTCATTTTATTATCTTACCTTTAAGTTTCTTTTTTCCTTTCCATATGCATGCCCTATTAAATACACACAACTTTAAGTTCTTTTTAATTATCATTGTCCGCGGATACACCAAACAGGTACAATCCCCGAGGTTAAGTAGGTTCCCAGAGTAGCTTAGCACACAATTTATATTTTATTACTGGGTTCCAAACTTAGCCCTCGATTGAATTACCTTCGAAAGATTAGACTTCCACATCTAATGTCGGGAATACAAGGGACACCTCAGGCCCACAAGTGTCACTTCCTTGGTACAAAAAACAATCGCAATTGTGACAAACATACCACCCCCATATAAAGTAGCGGACTCTCCCTAAAACCGTGGCTAGGAGAAGGAACCTCAATATTGGGTTCAAGGGACAAAATTGTAGCACACAGAGTTTTTGTATCCTCACAATCACACCAAGACCAAATTTCTAAGATCTTCATTCTCTAGATGGAAGACCTCAGAACATATATTACACTATTCTGATTTCTTATATTTTTATTAAAGTCAATTCTTTAAATTTGCAACACCATATGCAAAAGTAAAGTGAACACCCGCATCCTCCCTTGCGGGGACCCTTACGGAACTCCAACCCGTGGGGACAACTAGAACAGTGTAGTAGGGTGTCTGTAAACACCCCAAATTTTCACTCACCTTCTTGGCATTTCCACCAATCATTACATTTCGGTTCTCCGGAACCAATGAAGGGCAAAATGGTCATTTTCCAAGATTGAACCTTGCAAGAAAGTCCTAAATTCCATTCTCGAGTCTCAAAACTTCTCTATTTAGACTCAGAGACATCTTCAAACTGCAAATTTTCAAAATCTCATGCTTAACCAAAAGTCAGAATTTTCAAATTCAAATTCAGAGTGGCAACTTTGTAGGACATGTCTTTTGCATAGCATTGCATGAGCATTTCATATCATTTCACTGCACTGCATGTCATTTTGAGATCCAGAACTCCTGATTTTCAAAATTGTCAATCCAGATTCAATTTCTAAACTTTTCAAAATTGATTTTAGAACCCTGGGTTTTCAAAATTAGCAATTCTTCCCATTTTACCCCCAGGACCCCGAATTACGAAAAGTTTTCTCAAGAAAACAATCTGGATGGTTTTGACATTTCAAAATTTTGCCAGTTGGAAAGAGGGGGGACACAATTTCAAATTCATAAGACCTTATTTTAAATTTTTACAAAAAAAAACTCCGAATTTCCCTGCTTCTTTCAAAATTTTGCCCTGAAAAACCAATTTTTCCAAGTTTTGAAATCGAACCACAATCCACTCTGTGCTTTCTAAACTAGCCTATTATTGTGAAAATTCTAAAATATCTCATTTGGCTCTTATTTCAAATAAAGGACGTGGGACCCGCCTCGAGGTGGTGTCACACTCAAATTCTCAAAATTTTCCCTTATTTCCAAAATAGTGCCCACTCGAAAGTGGCACCGATTTACAAAACCTTGTTTTTAACTCAAATTTAATAAAATATTTAGTGGGCTCACGTAGGTGGCGCCCCACTAAGGCTCCTTGCCAAGAAAAGCAAAATTTTCTTTTTTTTTATCCCAAAAGGTTTTCAAATCTAGCTGAGGTGGCACCACCTTAAAAAAAAAAGAGGAAAAAGCAAAAAAAAAAATTGTTTCTTTTTAGTTATTACTCTTCAGCCTCCAAATGGAGCCACCGTGACACCCTACCAAGATTTTCGTTTTTTTTACCTAAGTCATTGAAAAAAATTCTTCTGGAGAAAAGGAGCCGCCCCCCTCCCAAATGGCGACATTTTTGAAATTTTTCAAAAGTTAGTTTTTTTTTAAGTTTATCAAAACCTTTCACAAAGAGGCCCGAGCTTTTGGCTGAAAGGGCGAATGATTTTTTTAAAAAGGGGGCTTAGGCCACCCGAAAAGGGGACCTTTTTCTTTTTCCCCTAACTCTCCAGCATTCTCCCTTTCATCTCTCTTTCCCTCTCGATCAGCAGGAGGCTAACCCCAAGGGCGATTTTCCTTAACCTCAGCCATTTGTTGTTCAACGACAAAAGAGAAGACCCCCAGCTCTCATCCCTTCCCCTGAGTCATCCTACCTCCAGCGACATTCAATGGATTTTCAAAGAGCAGTCTGAGAACTCACCGATCTTGTTTTCCCCTGGTCCTTCTTCATTCTTCGGTGGAAGAATTCGGTTCGTATCCATACGCACAGGAGGTACTGCTAGTTTGCAGCTACAGCACACCAGGAAGCGCCATCTCATTTGATCCACGCCTGATTCACCTCTGAAGGAAACGCCAACAGCAGCCACTTCTTTGCCAAGGTAAAGGCTTCTCTTTTCACTTTACCCTAAACCTACAGGAAGCCGATATTTGTTGCAGGCCGTATGTGTGGTAAATCCATCTCAAATGGCTGATGTGATTTACATAGTGGTTAGTCAATATGTCAAGAACTGATAATGCCCCTCAATGGCATTCTCAATTCAATCGAAAAGCCTGGGTTTAACTATTCCCCTGAATCGTGTGTTTTAATGGGATTATCACCTTCTATATGATGCTTATTTGACTTGCTTTGGTCTCAACTTACAGATTTCAGATCTATGTTTGCTTTATCACTTTCAATATATCCTCGATTTTATCTGAGCATTTGAAATCTATCGCGTAAAGGATAAAGACTTTACACATGTTTCAACTTCTGTGTAGTGAATAAAGCTTAGTCGAGTCCTCTGTTCAGGCATGACCCCTTTTTGTTATAAATGTCTTTTTTTCTTTTTTTTATAAACCTGCTGTCTTCACCATTTTCTTACACTTTCTTTTTTTTTTTTTAGTAACAGTTGTTCGGTTTTCCTGTGTTTCACTGGTTCTTGCATTTTATTGTTTTCTGCATAGTCAAAGAATTTTGAAAAAGAAACTGTACACCACCACCTAAATCGATTGTCCCTGAGGGCATATCGTACATTAAAGGAGTGCCGTTAACCCAGGCACTACATCCGGAGTCATTTTAACCTCCATTTTGCTACTTCGAACACCTCATTTCATGTTGCATTAACAATCTTCACATGCTTCGGTGGGCACTTTCATTATCTCTTCCAATAGTGCATTTCTAGTTACTTAAAATCGCCAGGCCTGTGTAAATTTTCCTCCTTGTAGCATTTAATTAAAGCCTCCTGGGCCAGCCTAAATCTAGTCGTTTACAAGATCTGTCCTACATCCAGCACTTCCTGGTAGTGTAGCCGACCTTCCCCGGCCTCTTAGTTTCAGTAGCCTTTCCTCTTATTTGTCATACATCCATCAGGTAGGTTTTATATTAATTGTACAGGGGAGGAGGAAGCACTTGTTGAGATTGTAATCCTCGGTGAAAGTCCAATCGATTACAATGATCTGATCAAAATCTAGTTGAGTTAAGGGGAAAAGAAAATTTTCCTTTTATCTGAATATGTGTATTATGTGTTGGCTTACACAGGGCTGCCTGTGACTAATAGTTATTTGAGTAAGATTCATTGCTCACCCATGTCTTTCACTACAGCCTATGGCTTCCCTCTCATATGTTACCAGCATGTTGTCACAATTTGTTTTAGCTAACGTTACTTATGATCACCTGCATTTGTATCCAAGTGCTTCATATTAGCATGCTTTTTTTTTTCTTTCTTTTTCCTGCTGTACGATTTTTTTTTCTTCTGCATCTATGGTTAATCTTCCCTTTGAGGTCATCTAATACCTGCAGTATGTTGGGTAAGAACTATGCCTTTGCCAACATATCACCATGCTGTTATTCACATCTAGATATACACTGCAAATCTGTCCCAAGTTATTGCAGGGTTTCTTTGTTTCATTATCAAGAGGACCTAAAGAAAGTATGTGGAACATGTATGCAGTCATAATCCTGTTTGCAGCAACTGAGTTATCACGATAGACTTTTTATAAACCTGCTACATGCCCTGTATATTATTCCTCAGTTTGAAATATAATTTCATTCCGTTTTTTTATTATTATTTTTTTTGCAGTAGATCTTTTGCTTGTTTTACTGTCACCCTGCATCTACATCTCCACTTGTAACATCATTTGTACATTTTCCTTTAGTCTCAATACAATTTCCACAATATCTTCACTTCTCCACAGCTTTTCACAACCCTTTTCCTAATATCCTTGAAACAGCCCATGGTGTTTCCACAATACATTTCCTGCACACTGTATATGTTATATTCATTTTCTGCTGCAGGTGTGCAGTCTTGAAAATGAGCCATGTTCTTGTATGAATATTTCAATATCCATTTAGGCTTTATGGACCATCTTTTGCATGCTTTGTTATGGATATATAAGGAAGCTCCATACCCAATTCTATTGAAAAATTTGTTATAATATGGGAATTACAGCTTCGTGAAATCCCCTACAGAAACTGTATATACCTGTATTTTCTGATTTTACCCATTATATGGAATTTCTATTAATATGTGTATTTTCTCATTATATGTATATATATATCTATATATATGTATATCTACGTATATCTACCTATATGTATACGTATATATGTATATACATATATATATGTATATATATACATATATATATACTTATATATATATATATATATATATATCCTTTCATGTGCACTTATTTCCATATATGAGTATCCATGTAGCTATTTTCTCATATAAATACACCCCCATTGTTACATGTCATTTAGCAACAATTTTAGCATTTTGATATATATATATATATATCTTAGTTGTATATATTATATATATACCCATTTTCTTGGTTATCTGGTACTAACTCTCATTTTGCAGGAAAATTTGAAGGATGTTGATTCTCTCTACACTATGTATTTCATTTTTTATTTATGTCAGAGATGTAATAATCAAACTTGAAATAAAATTTACTTTTACTGCTTAGATTAGGCCGCATCTCATATAGTTTGATTTCAGTAATATCCTGATTCTATGATGCATATATCTCAATTTTCGAAATTCACCGTGGATGAACACGATTCGGAACGAGGAGATACGTAAGAAGGTAGGTGTTGCACCCATTGAAAATAAGATGCGAGAGAATCGTTTACGGTGGTTTGGACATATTCGGCGAAGGCCTAATGATGCTCCAGTTAGAAGGTTGGAGAAATGGGAAAATATATTAGTTAAAAGAGGTCGGGGTAAGCCTAGGAAGACTTGGATGGAGATGATAGGAAAGGATATGAATGCTTTGAACCTCACCAAGGACATGGCATTGGATAGAAATGATTGGAGGAAAAGGATTCATGTGGAAGACCCAAAATGAATTTCTTTTTTGGTTCATATCGCTGACCCCAATTGTTTTGGGATGAAGGCGTAGTTGTTGTTGTTTGTTGTTGTACCGTGGATGAACACGAATGGCACGTGCACCAACTCTTAGAAAGTTGATGAACTCGGTGGAGTCCATATTTACGGCCCTAGTCGGAATATGGACGAGACCCAGATCCATCATCTTTCCACCAATCACATTGAGCCTACACTCTTAGGCTATCTTAAAATGCACATCATATTTCCAATTTTGCAAAGTATTGTGCATTAAATCAATTAAGCTCTGAACATGTTCATGGCCACAGTCAGAATATGTGAAGGATTTATTTTGACTTAATACACATTTTTCCAACAAATTTCTCAGAAAATCTTTTCAAAGTCCATTCATTCACTCATATCATTTGCATCATGAAATCATTGATTTTCTCATGATTTTCTTAAGAAAATTTCATTCTCAAGAAACTCTGAGAATTTTTCAAAATCGGTTTTCCCAAGTCAAGTTTTTCCACAGTTTTCCATGGAAAAGGTTATTTTCTCAGGATTTTCAAAAGAAGTCTCTCACCTTTCTCAAAGATCAAAATCGATTTCTAAGTGTTTCAAGGCTAAGATTCTCAGGATTTCAATTTCCCGAGTTTCAATTTTCCTTCCCCAAACGGGTTTTTCAATGAATTTCAATCATTTTCCAAAGAAAGCTTTCAAAACTTGAAGCTTTTTCTGACAAGCATTTTCCCTTCAAGTGTTCATCTTTTCTCAAGAATTTTTACCATTTTCTCGAGATTCTCATTTCTTCAAGATTTTCCAAATCTTTATAAACTTTCCCGAGAATTCAAATCTTCTTCGTCTGAGTTTCCTGAGAGATCGATTTCCCGAGAAATGCTTTTTAATTCCAAATGTTTTCTAAGCATACATTATATTTTTTTTCTAACCTACATTTTCCAAAATCTCATAGCACATGCCTGAATTCTCTGTGCATTTAGGATAGAACACAATTTCGATAATTTCACTAAGTCAAGCACAATTTTGGTCCTTGGTTCGATTACCCCTGTTAAAGGCGGCAGGAACGGTCGAACCTCGTACCGACAGGTCGAGCCCCATCCTATGGATTTTCCCGCAATTTTCAAAACGGAGGCGAGTATTTCAAAACAATTTCCAAAATCCGGTCAAGTTTGAATCGCGAAAGCATTTTCCTCTCTCTTCTGCAGGGAAGAGAAGACGGGAAAAACTTTGCGACGATAACAGGTTTGGCGACCGTGATGGGACCTGTCCTTGTCTGATTAAAATTATGTTTGACTTAGTTCAATTATCGAAATTATGTTCACAAAATGTCAGCTCCTTTACTTTTGATATCATGCGAACCTAGGAGCCTAGATTTTGACCTAGCTGACATTGATTGCATATAGCCTAGGCATGGTTTGGTAGGACCAGATTGAGGAGATATTTTCATGCTCACATAGACTTAGGTCTAAATATAACTCTCCTCAATTTAGGGTATGAATGCAAACAATGTATGCTCCTCTAAAGATTTTTAAAAAAAGTTTATCTCTTTAGGTCTTACAGCCCTCTATTTCTTGCATGTGATCATTTTTTCAAACCTCCATTACCTATCATTACTTGGTCTTCACGTTGCTGGGCTCTCTTCCAGAACCCTAGTTCGGGACAGAGCCTCACAACTGGGCCAATTATTTGGGTTAACGCCCCCCTACCACGTACCGCGGGCCACAGTCCAAAGTATATCGGTAGGCGCTCAAGGATGTTGGAAATCTTACCTTAGAACCGGAGTTGAAATTATATGCCACGTACCTCGAATTTTGATTCGGGTATATCAGCATAACTGGATTGGACAAAGATGATCTGAACCTAGAGTTAGGATTAGGATCCTACAGCTGTTTTCAAAATGATGCATCTAGAGTTAGCCTTTTAGGGAGTGTTGTATGTGCATAAATATTTGTGCAGGATGTGATTGTTTGTATGCTACCTTTATTTCCTTCATATTTTCACCAAAATTATTTTCAAATACCCATATTTCTCATCTTTTCCTTTTTCTCAAACCCTGGATGATTTTCCCAAACATCAAATTTCTTTCAAAACTCCAGGTGATTTTCCATTCTCCCGTTCTACTGGATCTCGAACTTCCAGCCTTATTCCAATCCTGCCTGCAAATTTTTGAAATTTCAAATTTTGCTTATGTCTTTCAAAAACTTTTCCATATCTTCCAGTATATCTTCCAAATTTTATCCAAAATTTTTGACATGTCCTTCCAATCCCATCATTTGTTTTTCCCTCAAGAATATTGGTTTCAAAATTCTTTTTTCCATCATGCTAAACATCCCATGTGGTTCTGCAGAGGGCATTGGCATGGTTGTGTGATCCAGACGAGATCAAAGACCGCGCTACTTCAGCACATTAGTTACAGACAGTGAGTGAGAAATGAATTCCATAAAGTCTGTCAAAGAGGGAGCTCAGACCATCAAGGAGGAGATTGATCCCGCTATATATCGGTTGTTCAAAAGAATGATGATCGAGATATTATCCGAGCAAGCTGAAGCCAATTTCAGAAAAGTTTCTGTTAAAGAAGATGAATCTATCACTATCCCTATGAGCATCATTGGCAACCACAACATCGCAACCAGTTCTAAACCCAGCAACAACAAAAACAGAGGCAGCCAAAGCAGCAATTTAGAAGAGTCTAAAGATCAGAAAGGAAAGTATTCTAGAATCCAGGATAGACCTTTTCAATCCAGCCCGCAACAAAAAGAAAAAAATCAAGGAAAACCAAAGCGCGGAAACTGGAGCGGTGATCGAGATTTCACTCCTATAGATGAGCCACTCGACAAAGTCCTCGAATACATGTTGATCAAGGGATTAGTCAGGCTCCCAAAAGTCACGGATCCTCCCACCATCATGGGAAGATTCTTGAACCAGTTTTGCAAATTCCATCGGGCAGTAGGGCATGACACCGATCATTATTTTGTCCTCAAAAACATTGTGCAAGACTGTATTGATAAGAACCTCTTTGTTGAAGGCAGAAAAGAAGAACATCCAGTAGCCCTAACCAAGCAAGTTCAGTCCAATTCCCAGAAAGAAGTCAAAGAAGTCAGCATTCAACAAAAATCCAGCAATCCGAAGAAGATAAAGCATGATGGTTGGAGTTATGATCGCGAGTTTACTCCTTTAGGTCAGCCAATCGAAGAAATTCTTGGATATCTGCTCGCGAAGAATATGATCAAACTTCCAAGGATTGTGGATCCTCCCGTTACCATGGGAAAATGGAAAGATTGTTTCTACAAGTTCCATCGAGCAATGGGGCACGATACTGAACGATGCTTCGTTCTCAAAAATATTATACAGGACTACATCGATAAAGAGCTTTTGGTGCCGGAAGAAAGAGAGGGACGAGTTGCAGTCCTGACCAAGCCTTTCCCAGATCACTCGGAAGAATGACAATGTCAATGCCAATGCCTTCTCATTTTGTCATATTTATTTTTGTCAGGACGATATAGTCCTAGTTGTTTTCCCTTTTTCAAGTTGTCATCCTTTTTAAGGCATCAATAAAATCAACTTTTCTCATTTAATTATGACATTCTTCTTTTGGTTGTTCTGTTTTTTTTAATATTATTCTCTCTCCCCCCATTACATTGGGGCATCTTTTTGAAAATTTGTTTTCAAACATTCTGTATGCAGGCAGGATCAAATAAAATCCCTCACCATTCATTTGCACTTCATTTGCATTTCATGTGCATGTGCATTTCATTTGCACTAATTATGCACCCAATTCACTTCCCCTTCAGGTTAAGGGATAAACCTGAATCATTTTCCATGATTTTTCAATTTCTATTCATATCCCCGTTCAGGATAAGAGGTTAATCCTGAAAATCAGACCACATACATCTAAATATGGTGGTCTTTTTCATTGCAAGTCAAATAATCCAGTCCTCGAACTGGCCATTCTCAAAACTTTCAATCCAGTTCCTGCACTTACAATTTGCAAAATTTTGATCCCCTAACCGGGTTCTCCTCTGAAGATTTGAATTTCGATCCAAGATCCTTTTTCCTTCAAACTCCAACTTTCAAGTTGGTCCATATTTTTCTTTTGTTGATCCGAGTTCCGACTCGAGATCTCTCAACCTCATTCGAGCTCAGATTCGAGCTCTTCATTTTCTTTTGTTGATCCGAGTTCCGACTCGAGATCTCTTTATTCATTCGAGCTCAGATTCGAGCTCTTCATTTTCTTTTGTTGATCCGAGTTCCGACTCGAGATCTCTTTATTCATTCGAGCTCAGATTCGAGCTCTTCATTTTCTTTTGTTGATCCGGGTTCCGACTCGAGATCTCTCTATTCATTCAAGCTCAGATTCGAGCTCTTCATTTTCTTTTGTTGATCCGGGTGCCGACTCGAGATCTCTTTATTCATTCGAGCTCTTCATTTTCTTTTGTTGATCCGAGTTCCGACTCGAGATCTCTCAACCTCATTCGAGCTCAGATTCGAGCTCTTCATTTTCTTTTGTTGATCCGAGTTCCGACTCGAGATCTCTTTATTCATTCGAGCTCAGATTCGAGCTCTTCATTTTCTTTCGTTGATCCGGGTTCCGACTCGAGATCTCTTTATTCATTCGAGCTCAGATTCGAGCTCTTCATTTTCTTTTGTTGATCCGGGTTCCGACTCGAGATCTCTTTATTCATTCGAGCTCAGATTCGAGCTCTTCATTTTCTTTCCGATGATGGTCCAATTAGGCCATCAGAGCATCACATGATAAAACCAAGTAGTGTTTATTCATAACACTAGACCAATAGTGCCAAAAGCATGTGCACTCATGCAACCATAACCCAACCATATGCATGTCATTTCTCAATCATATACATCTTCACTATGTGTGTTGCCTACATCACATACAGGTATTAACCAATGCATATCTCTTTTGAGTGTGTGTACATATAAAATTTCACATATCCATAAAGCATACATGCTCAAGAAGAAATATTGATAACCGAGGCACACTCATATTCATGACTACACAACCAGAATCATGAAATGCAAAAACAACATTTACATAATTACCGGGTAGAAGTGTAAGCTTTGACATATGCTAGGTCGGGCTTACCAAACCCGAACCCGCCATCCTTAGTCCCAAAGTCTGGGATCCTTGACATACACACAAATATATGTAGGTTCTGTAAATTTTCCTTTGTTCAGATCGAAATTTTGATCATACACAAAATCCATTAAATTTGGACCAGTTTTGGGACCAGCACAACTGATTCATATCAGTCAACATGTAATCATATACTTCATTGATATACCAATACGCGACATTTTAAATGAACACATGGACTCCTATTCAAGAATACAATGCCCAAAAGGGAAACAACAAAGGCAAATCACATCTGGAAGTCATGTATTGGATTTCAGATTTACATGTCCTTTCTTCTTGAACAGGTTATATTGAACACTATTAGATATAACTGGCAACTCAAGTTATGATTCAAGAATCCCATACTGCATCCTACAGTTATTGGTTTAAGCTGCACTCAAGAACAAGCTTGTGCCACTTAATAAAACTGTGTGCATAGTCAGCATGTCACGGTATAATAGTGGATGCCAAACAGGCAGCAAGAAGAAAACAAGTAGTATATCTCTACGTTCTTGATGTGCATCCATAACACGAATCCAACCCAAATCCAAAATCATACATTCAATCCAAGAATACACTATGTTGAAAGAAGCCCTAAACCCTAGGTAGAGAGAAAGAGATAGAGGGAAAGATAGAAGAGAGAGAGAGTGTGAGAGGGAGAGACGGCTGCACAGAGAAAACACTTTCATAATTATCATTAGGGCTTCTCTCTATGTTAAATAGAGAGAGGCTAAAAAGACTAATTACATCTAAGCCCTTTATAAAAAAAATAATTTCAAATAACCTCTAATATAAAAAGACTTAACTTAAAACCACCTATTCTCAACACTCCCCCTCAAGCTGGAGCATAGATATCAATCATGCTCAGCTTGTCACAACATTTTGAGAAATTAGGTCTCGCCAGGGCTTTGGTAAAAACATCCGCTACTTGATCTTCGGAAGATACATGATCGGTGCAGATAAACCCAGCTTGAACCAGGTCACGAACATAGTGACAGTCAACTTCAATATGTTTAGTCCTTTCATGAAACACTGGGTTGTTGGCAATATATGTAGCAGCCCTATTGTCACAATCATCAACATAGGAAGGGATACTTTCTCCTGAAGCTCGGTCAAGACTGATTTTACCCACATAATCTCAGCTGCAGTCTGGGCCATTGCTCGGTATTCAGATTCAGCACTCGACCTGGCTACAACGGTTTGTTTCTTACTCCTCCAGGTAACAAGATTTCCTCCCACAAACACACAAAATCCGGACGTTGACTTCCTATCTTCGACAGATCCTGCGTAATATGCGTCAGTGTAGGCAACCACATCCAACGATGGATTTCGTTTAAACAATAGACCTTTACCAGGTGATGACTTTAAATACCGAAGAACCATCATAGTTGCATCCCAGTGAACTTTTGTAGGTTTGCCCATGAACTGACTGATTTTACTCACGGCTAATGAAATGTCAAGTCTAGTAATAGTCACATATAGCAACTTACCCACCAAGGATCTAAAGCTGCCACTATCCACATAGTCAGACTTCTCATCGAGCATGTGAGTTTTGGGATCCATTGGAATATTAGTTGGCTTAGCTCCTAGCATTCCAGTCTCTTTTAATAAGTCCAACACATACTTTCTTTGAGACAACACTAAGCCCTCTTTGTTTCTTGCAACCTCGATACCCAGAAAATATCGAAGGTGACCAAGATCTTTAGTAACAAAGTGCTTCTGAAGATGATCTTTTGTTGCAGAAATATCTTGGGCACTGCTCCCTGTTAATATGATGTCATCGACATATACCACCATAACAACAATTCCAGTACTGGTTTTCTTGATAAACAAGGAATGATCTGAAGCTGACCTGACAAATCCAAAGTTCGACATTACCTCAAATAATTTATGAAACCATGCCCGCGGACTCTGCTTCAGGCCATAAATCGCCTTCTTCAACTTGCACACCTTCTGACACTCCCCCTGAACCTCGAACCCTGGAGGTTGTTGCATGTAGACAGTTTCATGCAAATCCCCATACAAAAAGGCATTCTTGACATCCAACTGAAACAAGGGCCATCCATGGTGCACAGCAACAGAAAGAACGAGACGAATAGTGCCAAGACGAGCAACTGGGGAGAAAGTTTCAAAAAAGTCAACCCCATAAGTCTGAGTGTAGCCTTTTGCAACCAACCGGGCTTTGTACCGTTCAATCGACCCATCCGAGTTATACTTAATGCTATATACCCATTTGCAGCCTACAATATCTGCATCTGTGGGAGGATCAACCAAGTCCCAAGTGCCTCGAGACCATAGGGCATCCATCTCATCACGCATAGCCTGCATCCAGTTGGAGTCGACTAGAGCTTGACTGTGATGAAGCAGAACAAAAGAGGCAGACAGAGCAGAAATAAAATTCTTCATAGATGCCCCAAGATTAGCTTCTGATACAAATTGTGTGATGGGGTAAAGAGTGCACTGTCTCTTTCCCTTGCGCAAAGCAATGGGAAGATCAACATCAGATGTAGGGGCAACAGTTTGCTCAGAAATACTTACCCGAGGAGAAGGAGGTGATGGCAGCATGGAGGTAGGAGGCACCCTGTGCGTGTATACTATGGGAGGGTTTCGGAAGCGAGACACACCTGACACTGGAACCAAGGACTGAGAAGGAAGCGACTCTAACGGAAATAGAGGAATCGACAGAGGAAGGATATCACCAAGGCTCTCCTGTAGTCTGGGAGTAGTACTGGAAAAATAAGGAATAGACTCAAAGAAGGTAACGTCCGCACTAATATACTCTTTATGAGATATAGGGTCGTAGCAACGATATCCTTTTTGGTTCTTAAGATACCCAAGGAAAACACATTTAATAGACTGCGCAGCAAGTTTATCTCGATCCGAACCCAGCTTATGCACAAAACACACACATCTAAAAACTTTAGGGGGGATAGGGAAGAGAGGAGCCTCTGGATGGAGAATTTGAATAAGGATCTGGTCTTCTAGAGAGCTTGACGGCATGCGATTTATCAGAAAACCGGCTATCAGAACCGCATCGCCCCAGTATGAAGCAGGCATATTGGATTGAATCATAAGGCACCAAGCAACATTAAGGATTTGTCTATGTTTCCTCTCAGCCACCCCATTTTGTTGGGAGGTATGGGGGCATGTAAATTGAGGTTGAATCCCATTACCAGAATAGAATTGAAGTAAGTCTTTGGATTTGAACTCAAGAGCATTATCAGTGCGAACAATTTTAACACATACATCAAATTGAGTTTTTATCTCGGCAATTAAAGATTTAAGAATGACAGGACCTTGAGACCGATCTTTTAACAGGAACACCCACGATAACCTTGAGAAGTCATCAACAATAAATAGATAATAACGACACTGAGACCTATTCGGAATCCTACTCGGACCCCACACATCGACATGAAGAAGATCAAACAATCCTTGACTTGACGGACTCTGACTAGTGGGGAAAGAGCTTCGATAATGTTTTCCCAATTGACATGTTTCACACTGAAAAGAAACTGAGGGAGGTATATGAGGAATGACACGACGAAGTTTTGTAACTGGAAGGTGACCCAAACGATGATGCCACAATAGAGGACTTGAGGATGATGTACCAGCAGAATAGGCCGAAACTTCTGGTTGGTGTAGGTAATACAGACCACCTTACTCATAGCCGCCACCAATCTTTCTCCCCGTCAGCAAGTCCTGAAAGGTGCACCCCATAGGATAAAAAATCACTCTACAATTCAAATATTTTGTCATTCGACTGACGGATAGTAAATTCTGTGGAAACGAAGGAGAATGAAGAACATGCGACAACTGAAGAGTAGGAGTAATAGACATGCTTCCCTGCCCTACAATTGGGGAAGAATTACCATCATCAAGACGTACCCCTTTTTGACCAGTCACAGGTTTTAAACCCAAAAAATTACTCGAATTTCCGCACAAGTGACCAGAGGCTCCAGAATCAATGATCCACCTATCACCTTGACCAGATAGGCCATCACCTGCCGAGCACACAACCTCCGCAACAGAAGACTTCGAAGTGGATGATCGTAAAGCAAGGAGCTCGTCATATTCAGCCCTGCTAAGTGTTACATAATCATTGGAGGAATCTGCATCTGATTTAACCACTTGAGCCATAATATAAACTAATTGGCTAGATTCACAAAATCAAGGAGCAACCACAGGCGCACACCCACAATCAACTACGAACCCGACTATATCAAGTTTTGATTTCACCAATGAAATCTGAGAAAAACGACTTGCTACTATTCAGATCCAAACTTAAAAAAATTCTAAAGAAACTTGACCAGCACCTTCCACCTCGACCGCGAATGGCTATTGGTTGCAAATCAAGATCACACATCCAACACGATAAAGATGTGTCTGGTTTTCAGACTATCACACATCAGTTTTCCGCGACTACACAGTTTTCCACACCAGAGATAAAATCTGGACAGGCTTCAAGCGACACAGGGAATAGCGTGTGTTGTCATCACGCATCAGCCACTAAGACAACCAGTAGCAGCACTCAACACAGAATCCCTCGACAAAAAAAAATTCCCACAAACAAAATATTTTCCCACACTGCAGGGAATCACGCCTGCTGCTTAAAAAAAAATCCTGCAATAAGTTAACATGTTGCTTTCACAGCACACACTTTCCAGCCAAACAGATCACGACACAACAGGGAACACGGCTGCTAATATTCATCTTCTGAAATCTAACAACAAAATAGAATCTGAGACAAACTCAGCACTCAAATTCACAACCAACTATAGTATGAGCACGCAGAAACTAGAAATCATGACACCTGCTCACCAAATAGAATCTGAGATAAACTCACCATCCAGATTCACAACTAGCGATAACTTGAGCACACAGAAACATAGGCCTTCAAAGAACTCGGCAACAATATAGTGCAGGAACCACGATACTCCCAGCCATATACTCACAGAAACCACGACAATAAACGAACTCGGCAACAATACAGTGCAGGAAATTACAGCATCACAGCAGAGATAAACACAGCAAGGAATCAAGGCAGGGGATCACGACATCACAGTAGAAAATCAGGGCAGAAAACTACGACAATAAAAACTCGGCAACTGGGAATCTCAAAAAAAAAACGAGCTACCAGAACTGTAGGGGGACACGCATCCTGCTTCCTTAGATCTGATGACAGATCTCCAGATCTGTCATCAGATCTTACACAGAAACCTAACCAGATGACCTTATTAACAGAAGCTTTTCGATCACGCTCCCACGATAGATGATCACGATCAATCATGCTCCCACGATCGCTGGCTCTGATACCATATTGAAAGAAGCACCAAACCCTAGGTAGAGAGAAAGAGATAGAGGGAAAGATAGAAGAGAGAGAGGGAGAGACGACTGCACAGAGAAAACACTTTCATAATTATCATTAGGGCTTCCCTCTATGTTAAATAGAGAGAGGCTAAAAAGACTAATTACATCTAAGCCCTTTATGAAAAAAATAATTTCAAATAGCCTCTAATATAAAAAGACTTAACTTAAAACCTCTTAATCTCAACACACTACCCCCAATGGAAGCAACAAAATTAAATGGAAGTCAGAAATCAAGATTTCCAACAGGAATATAGAAAATTTCATGCGGTTAACAGAAACAAGATTGAAATCAACACGTCAGGTCGACTGTATTTGTCAGCTTGAACAACATTTTCTTGTCAAACACAAGATCGGAACATTTGGCAGAGACACAAGAAGAAAAACTCAAAAGATCGACTAACAACAATTTTGACCTTCATGTTATGTTCTACCAATCTACTACTAACAGGGTTACAGAAAAAAAAAACATTCAAGAACCTTCTTAAGCCTATCATGGAATGAAATGAAAATAGCGACAGGCAAAACTCAGGCCACCTATGTTTCTCGTTTCCTAACTAGGAAACCCCCAAGTCTGGGGCATCCCTATAAGAAACTCGGGACCTCCACGGCTGGGGCCATCCACTACCTCAGCCGACCCCCCACCCCCCTGACATCGGCCTGATTTGGGGATTTTACGGGTTAGGGTTAGACCAAATTAACCCCATTGATTCTTGAAAACCAAGAAAGTAGCCATCTAACGGATTTCTGTGGCTTCTCATCTCAAACCCTTACACGGAATCGAACCCCTGTTCGATCCCTCACCAAGATTCAATGAAGAACCGTACCTTTTACGGTGATTTTTTCGGCGATCGGAGACAACTGTTGCAGGAGAATGTTGGTCGGTGTCGCTTCTCTCCACTGCCATGAAGGGGAGTGCTCGAGGGGCCTTTGATGGCCGCAGATAGCCGGAGCTTTGCCGGTGATGGAGCTCCCTTCTGGTGCACACGAATGACAGAGAGAGAGAGAGAGAGATGAACAGGGGAAGATCAAAACGTTGAATGAAGGGTGGTTTCCCCTTTTATTCAAGGCGTGCTCCCCATCTCTTCCTCCAGAAGGGTCGGAAGGAGTCAGTTACGCTCTGCGTAACCCCCTCCCTTTCTCTCTTGAACCATGCTGCAAGAATCGTGCCCTAGGCACGATTATTGTTTCTGTTTCCTTTTTACAACATGCACATGGGTCCGAGCCCCGCGACCTGCGACACCGAGTCCATTATTAAAAATGGATCTGGGTCGCCCATGGATAGTGGATCCTCAGTTGGATCCTTGTGGGTCCAACTGTGGGTTCGACCCTTTGTACCCGAGTTTTTTTTCTTTTCATCTTATAAATAATATTAATTATTTATTCAATTTAAAATTAATATTATACGTATAATTTAACACCCATTTTGTGGGTTATTTACGGATTCGGGTATCGGGTCCTAGGCCCAAATCCTATAATCCTATCTATTTCTTTCTGTTATTACAATTGTTGGGCTAACTGGCAGCCCAGCTGAATTGGATTCAGCCAGCCTGCCAGACCCTGGCAGCTTGTACACAGGCCCGGTCTGGTCATGTGGCTGCCAGACCAACCGACTAACGTCGGCTAGGCTAGTTGCCTCTGCAAAAAAAAAAATGTACATATTTGTTCTCACGATAAAACAAAAATTTTATTCATGTTAAGAGACTGTTTATTAAGTGTTTGTTCCATGGTAATTTTATTTTCATGGATAACCTAATGCAAAAACCGTTGGTTGCATGTATGCTTGCGAGAAAACCATTTATGAATACATATCTCAATAAAAATCTGTATAAACATGTTTGTTGGTTTATGAATCTGAGCATACATGAATGTAACCTTGCTTGTGCATGCATATTTGAGGTATGAATTCGTGAGTATATGTATACCTGATTTTATATATATATATATATATATATATATATATATATATATATATATATTTATGAATCTACATATACATACGAACCTGCATATGCATGAATGCAAAGTGTATACATATGCATATGCACAAGTATGCACACCTAATGAAAGCTTGCAATGCATGTGAAATGAAATGGGGATCTTCGAAACACGAGCTTTGATTAACAAGAGCAAGTGTCAAGAATGACACTAAAGCATAACCCTTAAAAAGGGTATAACTGGAAACAAAATAAAAAAAAAAATGTATTCTTTATTGATATGAAAAACCAATTGCTTAAGAAGCATTGGAGTGAAATACAAGAGGGGCTGCACCCCTTTATATACACAGCTGAAAGAGGACTCAATAGAGCTGTTGGGCACAGTCCAACAGCTCTATTTAGAGCTGTTGGAATGTGTCAGTCCAACAGCTCTATTAAGAGCTGTTGGACTGTGTCAGTCCAACAGCTCTATTGCTAGTCAAGTCTGGACAGGACTTGACTAGCAACAGTCATTCTAGTTCAAACTGAACTAGATGACATAAAGACAAAAAATAAAAATAAAGGAAAAAAAATACAGAAAAGAAAGAAATTAAAAATGTATTTATATATATAATAATATAATATTATTATATATACATATATGTACAGTTTTACATTTTAACACTCCCCCTCAAACTTACGGTACAATGAGCGAAAGTTTGTCTAAGAGAAAGTGAAATCGGGGAGCAGCGAGAGGCTTTGTAAAGAGGTCTGCTAACTGATATTCTGAAGTGACATATGGCAGATCAATTATCCTGTGTAGATATTCCTCTCTGACGTAGTGACAATCCATTTCGATGTATTTGGTGCGTTCGTGGAATATTCTGTTACTGGCAATGTAGATCGCACTTTTGTTGTCACAACACATTTGTGAAGCCTTTGTTGCTTCAACTCCCATGTCAGCAAGCAGTCGTCGGAGCCAAACTACTTCCATGGTCGTGGTTGTCATGGCTCTGTATTCAGCTTCGGTGGATGAGAGAGATACCTTCTGCTGCTTTTTACACCTCCACGAGATTAATGATTCCCCTAAAAAGACACAAAAGCCAGTGGTTGAGTGTCTGTTATTGGGATCACCTCCCCAATCAGCATCAGTATATGCAATTAAATCAAGAGAAGAGGAGGAAGATAAGAAAAGTCCTCGTGAAAGAGAGGATTTGATGTATCTGATAATACGCATGACTGCTCCCATATGAACAGAAGTAGGAGCATGTTGAAATTGACTTGCTGTATGAACAGCATGTGCTATATCTGGTCTGGTAATGGATAGATAGGAAAGTGCCTCGACAAGCTGTCTGTAAGGAGTAGGGTCTGCAAGAAGTTCTCCATCATCAATCTTCATTTTAACATTAACAACTTCTGGAGTGTCAACTTTCTTATCATCAGTAATACCAGACCTGAAAACAATATCAAAAGCAAATTTAGTCTGAGATAATAAATATCCTCTAGGAGAATAAGCAACTTCAATGCCTAAAAAATATCTCAACAAGCCCAAATCAGTCATTTCAAAATGAGATTTAAGAAGTGTTTTGATTGTTTCAACTCCCTGTTTATCGCTTCCGGTGATGATCATATCATCCACATAAAGAAGAAGCACAATGATTCATGCATCAGAATTCTTAATAAACAAAGCAGTGTCAGTTAAACAGAATTGAAAACCAATATCAATCATAACACGACTAAACCTATCATACCAAGCTTTTGGTGCTTGTTTAAGTCCATAAAGAGCTTTTTCTAAGCGAAGGACTTTACCCTTAGGAATACTTAGACCAGGAGGGGGTTCCATATATACTTCTTCAACTAGCTTTCCATTTAAAAAAGCATTTTTGACATCCATTTGAAAAATAGACCATTTTTTTATAGAAGCTAAGGCAATTAAGGTTCGGACAGTAGTCATACGAGCCACTGGAGCAAAGGTTTCTTCATAATCAATCCCATATTCTTGGGCATAACCTTTGGCTACTAAACGGGCTTTATATCTTTCAAGAGTACCATCACTCTTGGTTTTAATTTTATAAACCCATCGACATCCTATAGTTTTCTTCCCTGGAGGAAGATCTTGAATATTCCATGTAGAAGCCTTTTCAAGTGCATCTAATTCAACTTTCATGGCTTCTATCCATTTGATATCATTTTTTGCTTGAAAATATGTGGATGGTTCTTCATATGAGTGAATTAATGCAATAACTGCCCTATATGTGGGTGAGAAAGACTCGTATGATACAAACTTTTCTGGAGGCCTCGAGATTCGGGATGATTGTCTAGTTGGAATGTTAGAATATTTCTCAAGTGCACATGGAGTATTAGACTCTTGTCGCCTGGAATATTGAATACTAGTATCTCTATGAACTTCTTCATTTTCAACATTAAGATCAATAATTCTTGGATCATCATCAAAGTTACAATCAAGGTCATATTCATCAGATGTTGATGTTAGATCTAGCAAAAAGGAGTACTCAGTGACGTCTTTTAATTTTCTAAAATCAAAGAAGCTCTCCTTTTCAAGAAAGAAAACATTTCTAGACACATATAGTTTATTATTTTTGAAGTCAAAACATCTATAACCTTTCTGGTTTTCAGCATATCCTAAAAAGGCACAGGGAATCGCACGAGGGGAAAGTTTATCATTTTTGTCAGTAAATATGAAACATTTGCACCCAAATATTCTTAATCTAGAGTAGTCTGGAGAAATGTTCATAAGTTTTTCAATGGGAGTGATATTTTGTAACGAAGAAAATGGCATCCTATTAATGAGATAGGTGGCAGTTAAGGCAGCTTCTGCCCAAAAGTCTTTAGGGACTTGATTTGCTATTAATAAAGTTCTAGTGGTTTCTATAATATGACGATGTTTTCGTTCTGCCAGTCCATTTTGTTGAGGTGTATAAGGACAAGATCTTTGATGTGTGATGCCATGCAATTTAAGATAATTTTGAAAATCTGTGGATAAAAACTCTCCCCCTGAATCTGTGCGAAAAATAGTAATATCATTTTGAAATTTGTTTTTAACCATATTATGAAAAGTTTGAAAGTATGAAAATACTTCAGACTTATGTTTGAGAAAGTACATCCACGTATGTCGGGAGAAATCATCGACAAAAATAACATAGTAAACAAATCCTCCTTTAGAAATTACTGGTGCAGGACCCCAAACATCCGAGTGTATTAATTCAAGTGGTCTTGAAGAGAAAAAGGTTCTGTTCTGAAATGGTAATCTTTTCATTTTGCCGAGAATACAATCTTTACAATCAAATGATTCAGAGTTACAAAATTTCCCTAGATTTGGAAAATGTTGGATTTTGGCTATATGTGGGTGACCAAGTCTCTTATGCCACAGTTCCAACTCTATTTTTTTAATATTATAACAAAAAACTTTCTTTGGCATTTCCAAAAAATCCATGTAATAGAGTCCTCCTTCTCTATGGCCTTCCCCAATCAGCTTGCCTGACTGGCGATCCTGTACCCAACAACCATGAGAAGAAAAAGAAATATTACACCCATAATCAGAAATTTGAGATACAGATAAAAGATTTAAATTTAATTTGGGAACATGTCTAATTTCTAGAATAAAAAAATTTTTTGTTTTATAAATTTTTTCAAAATTTCCTATTCCTTCTATTTCAAGAGAAGTCCCATCAGCAGTAAAGACCTTTGACACACTTGTTTTATTTTTAACACATTTGGATAGACTTTGATTATTTGGGGTCATATGAAAAGATGCACCGGAGTCAAGAAGCCAAGAAATTTTACCTAAATCAGAAAAAGATGAGGCTGCTGCGCCGGTTGAAGCTTCAGATGAGGAAGAGGCACCTTTGATGAGAGGCTGAAGGATCTCCATTAGTTGGGCCAGGGAAACTGGTGCATCCTGATCTTTAGGCTCCGATCCAGCAATTGCAGCTCTTTTTTCTCTCAGCTCCTTAAGTTTGGGACATTGTGGCCTGTAGTGTCCCGGTTCATGACAGTGATGACAAATAACTTTCTTCTTATCATAGTCACCATTTTGTCGGTTAAAGTGAGGAGGCCTATATGATCGAACATGATTCCCTGGTCTAGACACGGCTAAAACGGAATCATCTTCAATTTTTAAAGAACCTTTCCGGAGACGATTTTCTTCCATTGTTAACTCTTCAATAGTTTCCACAATAGAAGGAATTTTTCCCCGGTGAAGTAGGGCCGATTTAGTGGTTTCAAATTCCGGCCTTAATCCAGTGATAAACTGGTAAAAATGTTCAACATCGAGTTGTTTCTGACGAAGCTCGATGTCTTCGGCACAATGCCACTTTGGTTCTAAAAGGGAAAGTTTTTCCCAAAGTTCGAACAACCCATTGTAATATTCACGAATAGTTTTGTCTCCTTGTGTCATCATTCGAACTTTTTCTTGGAGGTTGCACACGTGTGCAATATCTTTAAGGGAATACATATTCTTAAGGTATTCCCATGCCTTATCGGCATGATCAAATTTGGCAAGACTTGAGCATTTTTTAATGTCAACGCTATTGATAAGCCATGACATTATCTTCGCATGAGATATTCTCCATTCTTTCCATTTCTTCTCGTATGAGGCAATAGCCTTGATTTTCTCTTCTTCCGATAGAGGGACGTCTTTATCTCCCTCCTTTTTAGTAAGAGATAGCTTAGGTTCCGAATCGGAACCATCCACAATCCCCCATAAGCCTTTTCCCCATATATGGTGCTTCATGATTGAAGCCCATGTTACATAGTTCGTATCGCTTAGTTTCATAGGCATGATGGTGACTTTATCATTGTCATCCATCGATTACAAGGAGAGAAAGAATAGGGATAGAAGAGAAACAAGAAGGAAAATGAGAAAGAAAGAAAAAAAAAAAAAACAATACAACAAGATGTGAAATCTTCTCCAATGAAGTGATAAAACACTTCTCTTCAAGTGGCGAACACTTTTGCAAACGGGCACGGAAACCGAGGCAGCTTTTCCTCAAGATTTAGTACTTCCGCGGCTTTGATACCATGAAATGAAATGGGGATCTTCGAAACACGAGCTTTGATTAACAAGAGCAAGTGTCAAGAATGACACTAAAGCATAACCCTTAAAAAGGGTATAACTGGAAACAAAATAAAAATAAAAATGTATTCTTTATTGATATGAAAAACCAATTGCTTAAGAAGCATTGGAGTGAAATACAAGAGGGGCTGCACCCCTTTATATACACAGCTGAAAGAGGACTCAATAGAGCTGTTGGGCACAGTCCAACAGCTCTATTTAGAGCTGTTGGAATGTGTCAGTCCAACAGCTCTATTAAGAGCTGTTGGACTGTGTCAGTCCAACAGCTCTATTGCTAGTCAAGTCTGGACAGGACTTGACTAGCAACAGTCATTCTAGTTCAAACTGAACTAGATGACATAAAGACAAAAAATAAAAATAAAGGAAAAAAAATACAGAAAAGAAAGAAATTAAAAATGTATTTATATATATAATAATATAATATTATTATATATACATATATGTACAGTTTTACATTTTAACAGCATGACTGTGAATCGGTGTATATGTATGCATACAGGGATGAATCTGAATAGGCATGCATACGTGCCATATAAATCTGTAATTTTTTGGCACATGTGAATGCTAAATTTGTTTTTCAGCACGCTTATTATATTCTTTTTTTTATCGCTGGACTGACTGGCAGCCTAGCCGAGTTGTGCTCGATTGGGCAAGACCAGTCTCTGCCAGGCCCAGCCGGTCGACTGGGCAAGGGCAGGTCTGGCAGCACTTACCAGGTGCTGATAGACTCCAACTGGCCCAGCTGATTGGCTGGGTAGGTGTTTTCTTTTGAAAAAAAAAAGAAGACACATATATAAGTTGTCATGTGTTTGAAAAAAAAAAATGATGAACTTGGGCTTTGCATTGGATTCGAAATATGGAACTTTCTCACACAGAGAATGTAAATTTTTTATTTGTACATGTAACAGTTTTAAAAAAAAATGACCATGAATCAGACTATGTGGATGTAAGGGTCCGGTTTGGGCATAGTGAATTTGTTGCATTACGTTCTTGGAGATCTAATTAAGCACACAAAATTTCCAGATCTGTTACTTGAATTAGACTTGGTTATGTGCCTATGCAAATCTGGAACAGAATTTAGTTATGCATTAATTTCCAGAATTTGTTATTTACATTAGATTTAGCCTTAAGCATGCAAAAGACTGAAAAGTTCACATGCTTGGACTTGATATGTTATGTTGAATCAAAGTATTAATGCAAGGTTGCTTTCATGTGCATGTGCATACATAAAATTAATATGTTTTTGCATCTAAATAATTGCGTGAGTGTTCACATGTTTAATTGAAATGATTCATGAATGAAAGCATGCATTTGGCATGAATATGTGAATTCATGCATATGAACATTGAGAACATGCAGATGAATATTGTTGTTTCATGCACATCTCTAAATTGAGATACATGATTGTGCACGGGAAAGCATGTGAAATGAATGCATAGTGGCATGTTATTGATGATTTTTGCATATGAATGCATTGATGATCAAAATGGATCATTGTAGGTCATGTGAGCCTTGAGCATGTGTTTCTCCTTATTTGAGATGTTATGCATTGTGATATTATTGTTTTTATTGCACTATTCTATCCATGGGCTGGGGTCCCGTGAAGAGTTTCGCACGTGAATGTGCGAACTTGTGTTTGAATTGCAAATTAAAAGAGATGAATTAATAATAAGATAAAAAAAATTAAAGAACAGTGTAATCTACGTTTCCTTGATCCCTTCTATAATATGAGAATCTTGGACATTGCGGTTTTGGGGAACCGTGAGGATACTAAAACTCTATTTGCATTGTTGTTGCCTCCCGATATTGAGGTTTTTTTTCTAGCCACGATTTTAGGAAGAATCTGTCGCTTTGCCTGGGAGTGATGTGTAGACACAGTTGTTTTGGTGTACCAAGAAAGTGACACTTGTGGATTTGGATGTCCCTGGTGTCCCCGACATTAGATTTGGATGTCTAATGTTCCGAAGGCTGTTTCGGTCGAGGGCTAAGTTTGGAACCCAGTAATAAAATACAAATTGTTTGCTAAGCTACCCTAAAAACCTAACTTGACCTCGGAGATTTTATCCATTTGAAGTATCTGCGAGCAACGATAATTAAAAAAGAGAAACTTAAATTGTGTATATCTAATAGGGACATGCATATAAAAAGAAAACTCTAATAAAATATAATAATTTATTCATGCATATTCCTAGTATACATTAGATCATGCATATTTACTTGTTCTATTAATTGTAATATATTGGTGAGTGCATAATGTTTGTTTCTTAATGCATGTTAAATGTCTTTATTGTTTAATTTATGATCCATGTTGTTTATTAAATTGATCCTCATGCTTAATAATTGTTCTTCATTGCATGAATAGTTAATTGAATCATGAATTTATCATAATTGTATCCCTCTAAAATATTACATGAATCATGTATATGTTCTTTTTACTTATTTATTTTATTAGAGAGATTCGTATACAGAATTCTTTGGATTCTAGCACCCATATTTTTGTGTTTTTCGCAGCCTCAAATGCTTAGTGAGGCGACTTGCTTTTGAGATGAATCACGAGGGGAATCCACGATTGCTTGGCAAATTCTTTTGGATAGCATGGCTCTTTTTTTTGCTTTATTTATATTTTATTTGCTTATGTCTCAGACTCTATGCATTTTATTAAATAAAGTTTGGTTTGATTTGGTTTGAAATATCAGTATAAGATCTCTTGTGGTGGTGGTTGTGTTTAACTGTAAGGGCCCCGGGTTTCTGGGAATGTTTTCACACTTGTTTAAAAAAAATTGTCACTTTTTCATGTGTACGAGTTGGGGTCGTTGCATATATACAGTATATATTTTAACAATCTCCCTCAAACTTATAGTATAATGGCTGAAAGTTTGCCAAGAATGAAGTGGAACCTAGGAGATGAGAGAGGTTTGGTGAAGAAATCTGCCAGTTGATATTTCAATGTAACGTAGGGGCAGATCAATGTTGCCTTGAAGATACTCCTCTAAAGCATAGTGAGTCCATTTTAATGTACTTTGTTCTCTCATGAAATGTATGGTTGTTGGCGACGTAAATGGCGCTTTTGTTGTCATAGCACGCCTTCGAAGCTCCTGCTACTCCAATCCCCATGTCATCCGTAGTGGTTTTTAGCATGAGTCGGGTGGATAGATGGATTTGGAGCTCGATCGATCTATCTTATATTGTTTATTTTTATTTCTTTCTTTTGTCTTAAATATCGCTTATTAAAATCCCCTTGTATCATATATAACCAGGGGTATTTTTTTAATGTATTTTATTACTACAATTTCAATTATAAAAGAAAAGAAAGAGGCACGATTTTCCCAGTTTGGGAATCGTGTGAATCCAACCCCAATACTCTGTTGTCTTCTTTCACTCCCTGCAGAAATCTTAGGAACCCTAAATCTAACATGGTATCAAAGCCATTGATCCGAACCAAAGTTGGTAAGTCTTTGTGACCCTCAAGATCTGATTTTCTCTTCCAAGTATTAATCTTCCTCTTCTCATCCTTTCTTCTTCTTTTCATCTTTCTTTCTCAAAAGATTTTCCCCAAATCTGTGTTTTTCCCAAATCTGATTTTCTCTCCAGATATGTGTTTTTCCTAAATATGACTTTCTTTCCAAATCTATGTTTTTGCCTTTCTATTATTCTTGATTCTTTTTATTAACCTTGATTCCCATAAAAATCTTCTTGGGTTCCTTAAAATCTTTAGGTGTCATTGTAAAGACCCCAAATTTTCCAAGTCCATTCCAGACACCCTCATTTCACAGATGTCAGTCCTCTGCAGGGCAATGTCGAGTCTCACCCCTAGGTATACTCCAGTCTAGAGGTCAGTTTACCCCGTTCGGCCAATAAAATTACCATTTTACCCCTATGTCACCCTTAGACCTTTCGTCAGTTAGACTTAACCAGACTCATCTCAAGTTCAGAGAAGTTGGAATCTCTTTCATTTCTAGCTCTCCTGAGCTTGCGAGGAGTGAATCCTGACCATTGCAGCTAATTTAGCTCGTTTGAGGCAAAATAAGCTCATTTTAGCTCAAATCTTAACCAAATTGTCCTTGAGTCAGTCAAACCCAGCAGATCCTATCCCTAGGAGACTGATCTAAGTTCACCAGGAGTTCAAGTAGCTCAGTTCCAGTTCAAAGTCACTTTTTGCGCACTCGAACCTGCATTTCAACTCATTTCAACTTATTTTAGCTCGATTCAGTCCAAATTGAGCTGACTCCAGCTAGTTGAGCTAGTGATTCAGCTTCGATATTAGTTCATCTAAGTATAATTGGCTTCTGATTCAGTTCATTTCAATCATATCTAGTTTAAATTAGTTCAGACCAGTTATGTACCGTGTTTCTGCCCCTGCAGGGTGAAGACCAAAAAATAAAAATTAACCGGGTCATTGTTTCCAACAATTTTTGAACTAGGACAAGTCCTGATTCGGACTCGGATCAATTCCTTCATCTAATATCTCATCAATATCCGAGATCCGATCCATTTCAATCCAGATATTGGATTCAATGCTGAATCTGGTATCTAATTTTATCCTGGACCTGAATTTTTTATCTAATTCATTCAGAAATCTATATCCAGAGTCCAATTCATTCTTTGAACCTCGAATATCTCATCAGATATCCAGGATCCAACTAAGCCATTTCGGATCCATTTCAGTATGGATCCACCTTCTGAGTTGTTCAGAAGTTCAATTCAATAAATTTCTGAACTTTGATTCATCTAACATCTGAGATTCAGCATTCACTTCTTGGATTATAATCTAGATCCAAGATCTAATTTCATCCTCTGAGTTGGATCCAAGATCCAAATCCAAAATCCCAATTTTATAATGAATTTAGACCTTTTATATTTTCAATTCTTCAGAAATCCATATTCAGGGTTTGATTCTCAATTCGAACCAATTTTCTTTAAATCGAGATCCAGATCCAATCTTTTTCAAAACTTTGGATCCAGATTCTTTTTCAAAAACTCAATTTTTATCCTAATTTCAAAATAAATCTTTGGATTTAAAATTAAAATCCATCATTTTGCAAAAATCCTTTGAAAAACACCCTGGATCTAGTGCAAAATTCAGTTTGGATTTCGAAATGTCAAAATGGATCCAGATCCAATTTTAAAATCCGATTTTTATTCAAAATCAATTTGGGGATTTCAAACTCAAAATCAAAATCAAAATTTTATCTCAAATTTCAAAAATAATCTTTGAATTTCAAATTCCAAAAATCATTATTTTGCAAAAAATCTCAAAATTCAATCTAGATCCGGTTTTTGCCCAATTTGAATTTCATAAATCAAAATTGGATTTTTGAATCCAATTATTTCCAAATTCTCCTTTTTATTTCTCATATTTCACCTCACTTTTTATTTGGATTTTAAAATAAAAAATCAAAAATGCATTTTCAAAGAAGGGGCGCCACTTGGTATTTTTGAAATTAAACAAAAATCGTTTTTTAAACTACTTTTAAAAACCCCTTTTACCTTTAAAAAACACACATGGGCATCAGTTTGCAAAGTGATGCCATGTGTCAAAGTTTTGCCAAAGTTTCCCTTTTACCCATTTGGAAAAAAAGGAAATGTCCACATGGGCTTGGCACCACCTTTTTGGAGATTTTTTTTAGTCACGTCACTCATTTTTGCTTAAGCTACCCCCATTCCATGCTATAAATAGACCCCTTGGAGTCTCTCCTTTCATAAGTTGAAGTTTGAGAAATTGAGAGAATCAAAGAATTCTCTCTTTCTCTTCTCTTTTCCTCTCTCTCCTTCCTTTCTTCTTGAAGTTGACGCCATTTTGGGGGAAGATTCAAGCTCTCTTCAGCCCAAGGTAAGCCTCCTTCTTCCCTCTTTTGGATTTTTTCTTTTCTTTTTGCAATTTTCGATTTTATAGATTAGATATTTTTCTCAAACTTCTTGGTAATTTCAAAAGATAGCAATGTAGATCTATCTTAGTTCCATGTTAATTTTCATTTTGTGTTTTGATCCATTCAATTTATTATTTACTTTATGCATTTTCATTCTAGCCATTTAGAATTGGGATTTGATCTTCAATAGATCAAATTCCACATTCTATGGGCAAAATCAATTTCAATTTATGCCCCAATGCTTTCAATTTCAATTTTAGATAGTTTAATTTTATTTTTACATCATTTTCATCATCATCTATAATCTAGAATAGTAGATCTCATGTTTGATCATTTGATCAATTCATCTATGAGATTTTATTCCATTCAATTATATTGAGATGATATTTTTCATTCTGGTCCGTTTTTTATTACATCAGTTCGCATATAATTAAGCATCATTTCTATCTGAAAATTTTATGGCATCTTCATGCATATGTTTTCGGGGTCTCCACCAAAAATCAGATCAATCTGAGTTGATTTGATACCTAAAAAAAATCAGGATTCGAACCCTGCCATTTGGCCCCGTCCGAATTTGTCCCAAAATTAGATCAACTTGTTTGAGTGATTTCTCCTTAAACAGAGATGATTTCTCAAATCTGTAAAAAAGGATGTCTCCAGCATTGAGTCTAGTTTTCCCACACCAAAATTCATCAATTTCTATGGTGTTTTCATACATGATTTGGTTAAAAACCATGGCCCTGTTACTCTGTGTCATTTTAATGGTTCAGAATTTTATCCATTTTGTCAGAGTTATATCTCCCTAATGGGAGATCATTTTCGAGATCTGTAAAAAAGATCTTCTTCCTCTGAATGTCTAGTTCATCTCAGTAAAATTTCATTCATTTCTATAGAGTATTTCTATTTCTTTTGCATTTTAAGTCGAAACTCTGCCTGTTTACAATCTTAGGCATTGCTCAGGCCCAAGACCAACTTATTACATTTATATCTTCCTAATAAGAGATCATTTTCCAAATCTGTAAAAAGGAGATTTCAACTTAAAATGTCTAGTTTATGCATGCCAATTTTCATAAACTTTCATCAATTTTTCATCTGACATTCGGATAAAAAACCAGAGCACTGTCGTTTTCTTTGTCAAAAATTTCACAACTTTTCTCAGGTTTTTGGCCAACTTGATCAGATTGGATCTCCCCAATGGGAGATCATTTTCTATATCTGTAAATTGGAGATTTCTTCTCTAAATGTCTAGTTTATCTCCATAAATTTTTAACAAATATGATATCCTGATTTGACCTCTAGTGATCATGTCTACTGGTATTGTTGTAAAGCATAGCAACAACATTTCCAGGTATTATGTTTACAAAAAGAAAAATATAAAGGATAAGAGAGAGATTCGTGTTGAAGTAGCAGCTGCTGCATCCTGAAAAGGAAATTAAGAAGATATAAAGAATCATGATGCTTAAGTTTATATTCTTCTCCAACTCTCTCTCTCTCTATGAGGTTTTTAGGTTCTCATTTTTTTTATTGGGGATCATCAATGCGTGTGGCTACTTTATAGGCTCTATCATCCTTTCGCTAGTTTGGGAAACACAAGCTATGAGAATCATCAATGGAGAAATATAATTGTAACAGAAAATTTTCATTGGATGCAGATAAAGATACCCCTTGTAGGCCATTTATGCATCCAAAAACTAACAACTGATCTATTAAATTTTCAGTGTTACCAGAAACACAACACCAACCAATAAGGCAATTGAATAACATAATAATTCTATGTAATGATGCTATTCAAATAAAATAAGGTAGGTTAGAGCCTGGCTAAAAAGAAATATGCAGTAGTACAACAGTTATCCTATAGCATAACATGATTTCTTTTTTTCATCAAGAGAGCCAAAAGATGAGGAAGAAAACCTGTATGTATTAGGACTCAATTGCTCAAATCTTCGCAAGGCTTTAGTGTTCAGCATTGATTCAATCCCCATTGGATGGTTGAGAAAGTCAGCAATTGGATAAGATAATCCAAATTGGTCAATGTAATTTGACAGACTGACTCTTTCCTTTTTCCTAGCTAGCAAAGTAGCTTTCTTTGTACTTGGCTCGGATGACTTTGCTTTTGAAACTTGTATGATTCTAGTCTTCTTCCTACAGTAATTTGCGCGGTCATAGCCAACATAGCAAACAGACAATTCATCAGCCATACTTGTAAAGTACTTGGATGGAATTTAGTGTCTTGCAAACAGACAATTCATCAGCCATACTTGTATAGTACTTGGATGGAATCTAGCGTCTTCTTTTACAAACATCAAGCAACATCTGAAAATAAGATCTAGTTCCCAAAATCTTCAGATAAACAAAATAAATTGCAAAATAGACCCAAAAACGAATTTTTATCAAGCAGAAAATTCCTGTAGAAAACAAGGTAGCAGCATGTTGGGCACCCTAAAAAGCATATGTGAAGGGTGGGTGCAATTCAAACAACTGCTCTATAGTTTGCCACCAAAGACTGTTCAAAGAAAAAGAGAGCTAAAAAAGAAACCTACAAAATTTTTAAGAAAATTCCAACTTGAAAAGGAAAAGAAAAGGTAAGACCGACTTCACTCTTTTTTCCTAATTTTGAAGAAGGTGATCAACACTAAATCCAAATTTATAAACTTTATTATTACAGGTGCTCCAAAGGACTGAACGAGGGGCTGTGAGAGAACCATTTGCTAGGAAAGCTGTAGCATTCATAAGGTACATTCATTTGAGTTCTGAATTGCAGCCCGTATATTGGGTGCATTTGTATATGGAAGATAAAGCCCCTTCACTCCTGTTGACACAAAATCAGCCATAAGTAATAGAAAACAAAAAAAGGGAAAACAAAAGCAATCTACAGCACATTTTAGCGTAAAAAAGATGACAAGTATAACGGTTTCGCTAGAACTAATGGAACAAAAGAATACAATTCAATTTGATACTTAGGGGGCAAGACAAACTACATTAAAACCCACCAAATTAAAGAGGCCCTTCCAATTCCAACAAACAAGAGTGACAGCCAGAACTTCCAAAGTTTGACACCCTATTTGCATTCTTCTAACCAATTCATCAATTTTGACACCATGAAGAGTAATCAATCCAAAAGTAGCAATGCTCTTTATAAATTATATATTCTGCAATCTATGTCCAAATGAGAGAACAAAGAGGGGAAAGAAATATTAACTAATGAAGCTTCTATAATGAAAGAATAAGAAGCGTTAGAATTTCAACAAATTCAACGAAACAATTTCAAACCCCAAAAACTGCATAAACCAGCACCTTTAATTGTTTGGTCTCCCAATTAGAAATGAAGAAACCCCAACAACTGGCGAGCTTGTGGATTCCAATATTTCAGAGAAACCAAACTCGCAAGAAATGGCAAATGGGTAGCAGCCCGCATACCTTATCTTCGCACACCATGCATGTGCACACACTAAGACTAAGAAGAATGGTGATGGTGATAGTCGGTAGATGGTCAGATTGAACGAACGAGAGAGAGAGAGAGAGATGTCGCCTTTAGGAGCGAGCCATGAACGTTACGCCATCTGTAGCTAAATGCTAACCAATAGAAAGGGAATAAAATAAGCAAAATAGATGGACGAGGATTTATTTAAATTTTTAAACATTTTTTGTCATTTTTTCCCAAATTACAACGATGCTATGTCACAGGGACACGACATTTTGTTTGTGTGTCCCTGCTGACACGATCAGCATTATTGGACATGACGACATGGACACTATACGTACTTACAGATATTTTTTTAATATTTTTAACATTTGTTTAATACTTTGTATTATTATTTCAATAAAATGTATTTTTATTATTAAAATTTAAAATTCTAGTTTTTAATATTTAACAAATTAAAAAAATTGTGTCCTACTTTTGAAAACATTGCCAAACTTGAGAGTCGAACTCTCATCAAGCGTTTACCTATCGTTGTAACATAGCCATGATGACTAACTTGAAAAGTGGTGACTAGTGCGTAGGTGAAGACTTAAATGGGTCCGATCACATAAGCTATATAAAGTAGCGGGAAGAGATGTAACAATTTTATGAAAAAACTTTTTATCATGTAAGTTGATGAGGCGGAAATTAAGTTCACTTTGGATAAAATCCTAGCATTTGAGAATGTCCATTATACATAATAAGCTTGAAAGAACTTAAATTTTTACAAATTTGTTTTGAATTTGTGATAGAGTCTTTGATTGTAACTATGGCAAAAAAAACTCTTTGTGGGCAAAGGTTTTGCCACTTGTACTTTGTTCAAGATGAACATTAATGAATTTGCTTTTTCTTATTTACATAGTTGACTATTATATTCTTTAACACTTACGATTAGGATACATTAATTCTCATAGCATTCATAACATGAATAATTTTGGATTTCTTCTTTTTCATATTAAAATGTAACATAATCATAAATGTGAGACATCATTCAAACAAAGCTAACTTAACTTCTAGTACCTAGTGTAGAAAAAAAATTATAAATTTCTTAAGTTAGTACATTTAAATATGTGTCATGGATACAGTTCTTAGTCATGGTGGAAAGAGGTACTTTTTAAGACCCTCAATTGCCTAATGCTTCTTGAATTTGAATCTAATGTATACATGATAAAGATGTTTGTGGGTAATATCACTGCAAACCCTCACAAGACCTTACCTATCCACTGGGGTAACCCAGGGGTTTAAAGGTCTTGTTCCATGTGCTAAATGCAACCGTGATTCCTACGAAAGTGAGTTAGGTTTTTGTTCTTTTTAGTTAATTTATTTTTGTTAGCCAGTTTGCTCTAAGACTAGTAAACGATAAGCATGGGAGAATTTGATCATGGATATATTTTTACATTTTATTCATCTTATTTTATGCATGATCCATAGAAAAATTGCATTACAAACTCATTTTTAGCATTAGTTTCGAGAAACCGCATTTAAATTGAAAATATCAAAAAATCATCAATTTCAAAGCTTACCATGCATTTGTCAGTGTCTTGTTTAGTTTAGGATTTCTCTAACTTGTAGTTTAGTTAGATTAGAAGTTAATTAATTAATTTTAGTTAGTTTAGAAGTTTTACTTTTTGAAAAACACATTTTCTAGAGGAGACCCTTTTTGGAATTTTTGAAAACTATCCAAACTTCTATAGAAATTATGTAAACCTAATATTTTAGTATAAATAGTCTTTTTTCAGCATGAAACCACAATTTTGCCTATGAGAAAAATGTCCCCTCTCACTCTCTTTTCTCTTTTCTCTCTCTCTTCCTACCGGTTCCTTTCTCGTTCTTCCTTTCTTCTTCTAAACCCTTTCATCACCGGTATTTTCGTCATTTATTCATCGAGGAGGTATTTGCAGCTCGAGGAAAAGCCATCTTCTTTCTCTCAACCCATCTGTCAGAGGTAAATTGCACAATTTTCTTCTTCTCCCCTGTCTCTTAATAGTTTATTATTTAGATTAGTGTTTGCTTATTTCATAGAATAAATGCATAATGTTTCATTATGGCTTATAGAATGGTTCAATCTTCATATATTTGTTGCATTTAGTCTAGATTGCTTGTTCTTATTTATTACAAAAAGAAAAAAAGGAAAAAAATTATTATCTATGTATCGTGTTTAGCATAGCATATAGTTAGTTGTTCTCGTGTTTATTCTTTCCTTCCGTTTTCGTTATTCTCTTTTTCTTTTAAGTGGATGCATGACATACTGCATGTTGAGGACTTATATTTTCACACCAGACCTATCCTCATTGATAGATCTGGTCATATCCCCCAAATTCGACCCGAGCTATCCGATTAAAGTGAATCGGTGCAGACCGACTGACATTATTAATATGTTTTTATATATATCGGCATAATGATCTAATCATTCATCCATTGACCAAATCAGATCATGTGCGTTTAGTTGGTCTTGCTTTTCATAGAAGATAACATGGTCTGGTACACGTACCAGTTCACGTGGATCCACCGAATATAAAAAAACCATTATGATTTGAGGTGACCGACCATGCAATCGTATCCCTCCTCATGTTTTACGTCATTAATTTACTGTTTTGAATCTCATTAGATTAAGTGTTGATTCATGTTTTAGTTTAATCTCAGCCCATTTAATTAAATGTCTTTTATATAAAGTTAGTGTAGCTTATTTCAGATTTACTTAGTTTTAATTAGTTAGCCTTCTTTGGTTCACGTTTTTATTGGTTGTGCATTTTTTTTAGAAGCACATAGTTTAGAATTTTTGACCAATTTGTTAGTTTGTTAATGTCGACTGATAGTTAGTTTAATTTATTTCTTGCAATCTAGTTAGTTAAAAGTATTTCAATATGTTAGAAAAAATTAGATTTTTAGATAGATTAGGATTTAATGTTATCACGATCAATTAATTAGAGTCGGCTATTGGAATCCTTATTAGTGGTAGTCAATTGAAGTTCACGTTTTTCTTAAATTAGAATTACAAAGTTGTTTTAATTTATGTTATGCTCAAGTAGATTAGTGTTGATCACGTTTTCCTTGTTTTATAGTTAGTTGATTTGGTTTGATTCAAGATTTGTTAGTTAGTTTTGTTTCAAGTTAGTTAGTGCTACATGTTAGTTATTAGTTTGTTATAAACTAGTTTCTTCATTGGTTATTTATATAGTTAATTTGTTTTATGTTAGTTAGAGTCTTTTTTTGTGATTTTTGATAAAACTAACATTGAATTCATGTCTAGTTTTTCTTTGTTTTGTTTTATGTTTTTGTTTTGCAGGAAAGCATTCGATTGTATAGTGAGCCATCAAAAGTACCCCTAAAGAGCACTCTGAGGTCCCCTCAAAAGGCCCTTCAGGTCCTCAAAGAGCCTTCAACAACAAGAAAAATGAAACTCAACAAAGAAGAAACTAGAAGCTCAAAGCACTGAAGGCCTTTTTCTTATTTTTAGCTTAGGCTTTTGTTTTTAATTTATTTCATTCAATTAATTTTGGGGTTTATAATAAGACACTTTATTTTTATTTGTTTAAGCCCTCTGCAGAGGGTCACACTCTTGTTTATTTAGTTAATTAATTTTTATTTTCAAGGCAATAAAGAGTAGCTTAGTTATTTATGGAATACAAAGTATTTTTTCCATTCTCTGAGATCGACTCAGACTCCACCACTAATGTGAACTGGTTTTTATTATTTGATGCACAGTTTGCACAAATATTTTTATTGAAAATATATTTTTAAAATGCTTTATTGAAAAAGTTGCATCATACTTAGTGATGCGCATAAGAGCAAGTTTACCAGACAGCGTGGTAGTACAAAAATATTTAAAGACTTGCAAAAGAATTACTGGTGGAGTGGAATGAAGTGGGACATAGCAGAATATATTTTGAAATGTTGAACTTGCCAACAGGTGAAGATAGAACATCAGAGGCCTAGAGGTTTACTACAGCAAATAAAAATCCCTCAGTGAAAATGAGAATGAATCACGATGGATTTTGTTGTTGGCCTACCCAGAACCTGCATGGGTAAGGACGTAATTTGGGTGATTGTAGATTGACTTACTAAGTCATGCTATTTTCTTTTGATTAGGATGAACCAATTTTTTGAGAGTCTGGCAGATTTATCTATGCAGAAGATCGTGTGACTACATGGATTACCTCTATCGATCATCTCATATCGAGACCCACATTTTTCATCAAAGTTCTCGGGACAATTGCAAAAAGCTTTGGGGACTTTGTTGAAGTTTAGTACGGCCTTTCATCCTCATTCAAATGGTCAGTCAAAGAGGACTATTCAGACTCTGGAGGATATGCTGAGAGCATGCAACTTGGATTGGAAGGGTGAGTGGGATAAGTATATTGTGTTGGCAAAGTTTGCCTACAATAATAGCAACCATGCGAGTATTGGCATGGCACCCTACGAGTCGCTGTATGGATGACTGTGCAGATCACTGATATATTGGGATGAGGTTGGTGTGCGTACTCTAAACACACTAGTGGTGATAGAGCGCTACACTAAGCAGGTGCACATGATTCACAATAGACTAGAGACAACTCAGAGTAGACAGAAGAGTTGTGCAGATTGTCGATGTCAAAAGCTCATATTCAAGGTTGGAGATTTTATTTTTGTGCAAGTTTCTCCAATCAAGAGTGTGTTTAGGTTTGGAAAAAAAGGGAATCTTAGTCCTAGATTTATAGGACTGTTTAAGGTTTTTGAGAAGGTAGCTGCAACAACATATGGAGTGGAGTTACCACCCCAATATACGAAGATCCATGATGTGTTCCATTTATCATTGTTAAGGAAGTGATGCAGAGCATCCAAATCATCCATTCAGTGAAGATGAATTGGATCCAAATTCAACTCACCAGATCTGATCCGAGATGTGATACCTTGCAGATCCAATAACATGCAGGACTATCCGAGTCCAATTGGATCTTAGAGAAACAAAATCAATTTTTATTATTATATTTCAATTTCTGAGAATTTTGCTTTTACCTTCTCTGAAATTGCATTTTTACTTTTGATTCCATTTTGTCAAGCCTGAAACCGTATTAGTTATTTTTTTCTTGTTTTATTTTATTTTTATTTTTAAGTGTCAGATTCTACAGATCTGGATAGTTTTAATGCCATGTAGGATCTTTTTGTGGAACTAGAGGGTGTATTGGGTTTAAGGATAGTTTTATTTTTTTATCTAAATATTGCGAGTTCCAAATAATATTGTTGTTTGGATCTTTCCCAAGATCCAAACCCAAATAGAATCCTAGGTGGCACCGCTTTTGGAGGACAACTATAGCCCTCATTTAAATTTCTTTATTTGACTCAGAAGTCAAAAGGATTGTTGAGAGAATGTTTAATGCTCATTCAAATTTAGCCTTGTGAGTGGCTATTTTTGGGCAGCAACCTTGGGGAGGTCTCCCCTCCACAATGAAGAGTAAATTTTAGGGTTTAAGAGTTCAAGAGGGGAGGTCGACTAGCAGTCTTGTTTGCTTTTGAGAAGAAAAAAAAAGTTTTGGAAAAAAGGATGAGAAGCTTAAAAATGTGTGGTTTTTGGTTCAACAAAGAAGGTCTTGTTTGGTGTTGTTGTGCATGAGAAAAACCTGAAGTTTTGGTTGTTGTTGGAGTGTCTACCCTGAGTGTTGGAGACGTCAATTGCTACTGCTCAATATCGACTTAGAAAACTAGTGTTGCTGCTAAAGTTTGGCTTAGTTTTGTTGGCTGCAAACAAATACATCTTTCTATAACTTGTTTCATTCATTTTCTGCTATTGTATGAGTGTTGTCAATTTTTTGCTAGAAACGTATTATTCAGAACTATGTTGATTTGTTTACAAGTTGTTGATGTGGTGTTTTGTTGAAATCAAAATCTTTACTTGTTAAGTTACTTGTTGGAATTCGTATTGCTAAGTTTGAGAATTCATTTTCAGAGATTCAGTTGTTGTTGTCTCGTCGAATTTGTATGGACAAGCTTTCTAGTAGTATTTTTTAATTTGCTCTACTCTCCCAAATGGCTGAACATAAAATCATGAACTCTAATTTGTTGGAAATCTAACATCCAGCCCTACATTTTTCATGTTAAACATTTTTCCTAAATCTGCCTTATGAAGTGTCTAAATGTTCAGACAAGTTATCCTATTAACTGTGACCCGGATGCTTGTCTGTGATTTTTATTTCCTGACGGGGTCTGGTATTTTGCCTTGTTCTCATAAACAAATGAACAAAAAGTTTCAAATCTTAGCTTGTTGAAAAGCTAACATTCGAAACTCCAACTTTTATGTTTATTACTTATCCTGAATCTGTGACGTTGTTGGTCTAAAATAGTTGTCAATTCTTGTTACTTGAATGATATTTTGGTCCTCGATTGCATGATTACATTCCTGATAGCATTCAATGTTTGAAGCATATCTTTGTTATCTCTGTTGTTTTTGTCAAACCGAATGATGTTTTGAAAAGCTAATATCCTGATTAAGAACTTTCATATTTTAAGTTTTTGGTGAATCGATCATTTTCTATTTCAAAAAGTTACTTATTTTTTATGCATGTTTAAAATCTTGTTCATCATCCAGAATAGTTTAGAACTAAAAATACAATAACGTATATTGAACATAAATTTCAGGATATTAATCCAAAAATTACAATTTTTAGTTTGTTGGAAAGATAACATATTTTTGCACAACTTACCTATTTGGAGTTTTCCTAAACTTTAGGGTCCAAAAGCCCTTCCAAAGTCAACTGACTGAATATCGGCTGGACATCCAGTGACTAGTCTTTTTGGTCCAGAGAACTATTCATAAATCAGTCAACGCAGATCCGATTTCTGTGTTCTTAGATTCGTTGATAAGGTGTGTTTGTTGCACATCTTTTCCGTGTTTGCACCAACTACTGAAACAGAGTGCCTCTATCCCAAATTGTTGATTGTTTGAATCATATTCGGACTCCCCTCTTAAAACTTTAAGCTTCCGCGTGTGGAGATCCATTTGGATATCGGATTGTGGATTGACTTCGTCATCGATTTCGCATCATTTTAATATTAGAGCAAGGTTGTCGAGTTTCTTAATCTGACATGGTTATGAAATTTTTTATTTAGCTGTTTTAAAAAAAAAATAAGAGTCTTTTGCCATGGCTGGGCGAATGAGAGGTAGAGGTCCTAGTGAGCCCAAGCTTGAAAAGAAAACTAGGGATCTTCGAAATAAACTCATCGACTTGCAAAATCAAGTCCTTGATTAGTACATAAAAAATTGCGATGACATGATCGAGGAAGAACGACGATCCAAGGCCGGTGTGCACAGATCCTCAAGATTTTATAGACGGTATGACTCCGATCGTGGGTCTGACCCGCATCTATGTGCGTATTTGAGTAGAATTGTAGATCCGCCTAGAAGATCCAAATGGGAGACCCGTTGACCATATCCCAAGTTGACTTATGCAAATTTTTTGTATAGAAATACGAGTCAAAATATTTGTATATTATCTTTATCTTTCAGTCCTCAACTCAACTCCACCTCATTTAGATCTACAAATTCTAAGGTTTTGCTTAAGGATACCTCGTATATGAGTTGCGAGGTTGAAGAAAATCCCATTTCATATGACTTAGAACCTTAGAAAATCAAAGAAGACCAAGCATTTAGATCGCAAAAAGCCTTTGAAAATGTAGGTGCATACCAATTTACATATTTTGCTGGATTACATATTTCAGTAATCCTATATGTATATAATGGCTGCCTAATTTATAGGCAGCAACTCTACGATTGAAGGGCTTGTTTCTGGTTTCATCTCTCTGACTCGTCGCTTCAATCCTTGATACTGAAGGTAAATCAGAAAATAAACATGTTTTCCTCTTTCTATTTCTTGTTTTATACCCATTAAGTGTGACCCAACTCTAGGGTTGTTGGGCAAAGCCATGGAATTGAAGAGGGAGAGATGAGTAGGAACGGTGGGTGGACGTTTTTTATAAAGTTTGTACATAGGCATGTTGCTGGCATTAGATATGGTGGTAATGATTGAATAGTTAGTTCTTTGTTGGAAGTAAAGAGGGATGATTGGAAAGAATGGTGGTGTTTTCAGTTTTGGGGGTTGATTGGAAGATTTGTGATTGTTCATTGATTTAGATAAAAGGGGTTTTTCACGTGTTGGTATGATTTTCAGTAAAAAAGCTTCTTAAAAGGTATTTTCAAAGCTTTTGGAAGGGTATAATGGTAATTTTATGCAGCATTTGACTGTTTCATTGGTCAGTTGATATTAAGTTTGTTAACCCAAGCTGCTAAGAAAAGTCATTCAGGTGTCTGTATTTGTAAATACATAAAAGGTTCTGTAAATTTTATATATTTATATACAGGGTAATACATCCGTGCTAAATGAAGTATGCCAAATGAGTTTTTTTTTTTTTTTGCAGTTTCAACCACATAAATGTGATGGCATGTTCGATTAAACAGGAATCCACACTTGGATCATGGGTTTTCGATGGAAAAAATATATTTTGAGCCTCAAAAGTTTACAAAGATTTTGGACCATTGATTTTTCGAACCTTATAAAACGTGCCCATGTGCCAGAATCGAACACTTCAAAAGCTTATCCCTGTAGAATGATGTACATTGGTCACATCTGTATGGTTAGAATTTAAAAATATAATGAAAAAGCCCAAAAAACACGTTTAGTATAAATGTATTATCGTATGTGTGTTTATATATATAAAGAGAGGGAGAGTAATGGGTCCTTGCTAAATGAAATATGTTAAATGAAACAGGTTTTTTTGTTTTGTTTTTAAATTCTGACACAGATTTGATTTTTTAGGGATCAACTCTTGAACGATTTAATATATGGGTGGGATTTTATAAAGTTCGAAAAATCAATGGTTCAAAATCTTTGTAGATTTTTGAGGCTCCAAATATCTTTTTTGGTCTAAAACACATGATCTAGGTGTGGACTTCTTGTAAATCGACCTTGCCCAACACATTTATGGGGTCGAAACTGCAAAAAAAAACACTGAAAGAGTAGAAAACCCCATTTAGCACAAACCCATTTCTCTCTCTCTCTCTCTATATATATATAGAGAGAGAGAGAGAGAGAATGAAATGGGTCCGTATTAAGCCCATTTGGTTCAAAATAGAAGTTAAAGTGAGCTGACCGTCCATTGCAGGCGATGATGGACGGTTAGAGCTCAAAAAAAGATTGCATTGAAAACTCTTTACTGGCGCACTAAAAGTGCCAGTAAAAGTTACGTTAAAGGTCTTGGACCTTTACTAATGCTTTAGTGCGCTACTGAAAACCTTTTTAAAAAATGTGCTCGGCTTTTAGTGTACCATTAAAGGTCTTTTTGCCAAAAATTGTGTTTTTGGCACATTTTTTGTGTTTTTTGTGCGCTGACAGTCCATCAGCCAATGTGGTTTAGCATGGACCCATTACTATATATATATATATATATATATATATATATATATATATATATAGTCACTATAATATGAGAACTAGAAATATGGGCATTTCCAACATTTTTTTTTTTGCAAATCCAACCATGTGGATGTGCTTGGCATTGTGAATTTGCTAGGAATCAACATTGGATCATGTATTTTCATGAAAAAATATATTTTTTGAATGCATGAATATTTATTAAGATTGAGCCATTAATTTTAAAGGCTTTAAAAAATCTTGTTTATGCATCAAAATCAGATGATTCAAGAGCGAGTTACTATAAAACTAAGCATGTAGATTACATCCGTACAATTAGATTAAAGAAAAAGGAATAAAAAAACCATGAAAATCGCAGTTCACATGTTAGTTCTCGTATTCTATTAACTATATATACAGAGAGAGAGAGAAGCCCGTAACAGTAGACAAGCAAATTGTCCACTGTTATCGGACCATTATCCACCACTGATCACATGCGGATCAGTGGTGGCACAGTTTTTTTGCGAAACAAAGATAATTAGGGCAGTCACAACTACCACTAATTGTCTGAAATCAACACCGGATCGTCCAGCGTTAAGGCCATGCAATGTTACAATCTCTCCTATATATATATATATATATATATATATATATAGAGAGAGAGAGAGAGAGAGAGAGAGACGATTGGGCGCAATAGTGGATGCTCAATCATCGGATGCTCCTGCAGTGTCTGATTTCAGGAGAAATCACGGGAAAGGGTGATTTGGTGGTTCTTGACTGCCGCTAAAGACCTATTTTCCACCCAAGTCTTTAGCAGCAGTCAAGAGCGCCACTAAACCATGTATTTGCACAAAAAAAAGAGCACTGGATCGTCTGCACAATCAGCAGCGCTCCTTCATCTATTGTAACAGTGGATGAAAAGGCCGTCAACTGTTCTGTTATCGGACTCATATCAGCCGCTGATGGCATATGGATCACTGTCTTAAACATCATTTTCTCGTAAAAAGGATTTTTAGCAACGGTTGCAACCGCCATTAAAAGTCCATTTTCTGTCCAGAGAATTAGCGGCAGTTGTGATGCTAATTCTCCTTTTTTATGCAAATCGTTTGACAATACAGGTTTTCCATATATATATAAAGAGAGAGAGAGAAAGAGAGAGAAATTGGTAGCTGCTCACTTGTTAGGTGCCAAATGATATGTGCTAAATGGGTTTTTCTACCCTTTCAGTGTTTTTTTCGCAAATCCGACCCTATAAATGTATTGGGCATGATAGATTTACGAGGAATCCACACCTGGATCATGTGTTTTCAATGAAAAAAATGATATTTAGAACCTCAAAAATTTACAAAGATTTTGGACTGTTGATTTTTTTAACCTTATAAAAACTCAAACGCTTCAAGAGCTGATCCCTATAAAATCAAGTACATAGATCACATCTGTACGGTCAGAATTTCAAAATAAAATGAACAATGGCTAAAAAACCCATTTAGGACATTCATTCCGCACTTAGTGTGGGCAGCTACCAATCATTTCACATATATATATATATATATATATATATATATATATATATATATATATATATATATATATATATATATATATATATATATATATATATGGAAAACCCGTGTTGTCAAACGGGTTAATAGTCGAACGATTTGCACAAAAAAGGAGGTTAATATCACAAGGCAATGAACGCAACAGTGAATAAGTGAATCTCACCGGCACAGTAAAAGCTGCCAAACTGCAAGACTGCATGAATCTCCATAAGCCAAGAATTCAATTTAAAAAATACAAGCTTTTCTACTTAATTGAAAGCCAACGGCAACCATGCAATTGGACCAGGGATGTAATCGCATTTACGATACAAGCTTTTCTAGTTGACTGAAAGCCAACGACGAGAATAAAGGAAATATGAAAGTCTTAAACCGCATATATTCAAACTCCTTCAGAAAGAAGGAAAATAATTTCCATATCGTATCTGACTTATTTGGAAAAATATCCTTCAGCTTGGTGGGGAGCATTGGTTCCTTCAGGCACTTCAGGAACCAAGGATCCCCCGAATAACCATCAGCAAGGCATGCACTAGTGGTTCTATTGTTAGAGATTAAACAAAACAAAGAAACTTCCCCATGATTGTATTCAAGAAGATCATGCCCATGGATAGAAAATATCCTCCGGTCTTGCTACAGGCTCAAGAAACTCTCCTCAAGAGTCCCCTCTAGTAGTATACTAAGGTGATCTCTCTCTCTCTCATAAGCAAGGAAAGCATAAGAACGAGTGTGGTAACTGAAGCATGCATGTCTGAATATTCAACTTAATAATGTTAAATCATGAAAACCAAAAATATCACTTATTAACGAACAATTTGGAAATCCGTGAAAAACATTAAAATACATATGCAGCTCAGACTCCATTCGTTGCAACATGGTTCAGAAATCAGAAATCCAACAGAGACTTGGTCACATGCATGATCATACACCAATTGCATAAGCATCAACAAGTTTTAGCTACAAAGGTTTGGTATACACACACCAGTATCCTGGTTCTGTTGCTCTTTCCATATCCTGCCGGTAACGCGGAGCTTTAGTTCTTTCCGATCCCCACCTGAGAAGAAAAGTGCCATATTTCGCTGAATGATCAGACCATCATGGCTATCACGAACCTTACGGTGGCTGTCCCTGATGCTCCTAGGAATGCCCTCCCAAATTAGCTTTCGCCCATTGGCGCCAACCTCAAGACTGTAACTGAAACTCCTCGCTTCATTATCATCACCCATGAAGCGAAGAAATGCCATGTACACTGGAGCCATCCCCAGTTGGAAAGCTTCAAAGTGCAAGCAGAAATAGTGTCCAAAGCAATTGAAGACCTAGAGGGAGAGAGGTGACAACAGAAATGTACAAATTAATAACTGAAGACCACAAACATACCTTCACACGCAACCCCGTTGCAGAGTGTTTCAAGAGATTATTACAATGAAAAAATATTCTGGCAAGATACACAGAAGAACCTGATTTCACATGCTTGCAAGCATACACATAAAAAGGAAAAGGTATATAAGATATACGAGTTTGACCCCACACACGAGCGTGCACACACACACAGAGTAGGGATCAGATTTTCATCAAGTAAATGCAAGAGTAAGCACGTGAATGCACCTGATATTGCAAGCTTTAATAATTTAACCAAACTTACTGTCAGCATCCAGGTGGCATTTTCAACTTCACGAGGATTAGACTTGACATATCGGTGATTGAATGTGCATCCAGTGTGCATGTCAACTTTATGATCATCCCTCAGATGAGCAACAAGGAAGGGAATGTCTCCGACAACGGAACACTCAGACCCTGCATATGGGCAATTGTATGGCCTGAAGTTGCACTGAGCTTCATGTTTGAGTTTGCTGTAGTAAGGAAATATCTCTGAGCAGCCATGCGTGCAGTAATTGCAAGGAAGTTCAAGAGACTCAGCTACCTTCTCCAATGCTAAGCATCTGATATCCCCAAGCTCCTGTCTACAAGTTGGACATCTATTGTGAACTCTCGATTTACATGTAGAGCACAGAGTATGCCCATTGCGGCACTGCAGCAACAAAATAACATCAGTTGACTAGGTGTGTGCATATAGTTTTTCACGTCTATGTGCATACAAATGCCAGTAACAAGAAAAAACATCTACACGTGAGATGAGAGGATTAATAGACCAACGGAACCATAAAGCAATCATTCAATATAAAGTTGAACAAATGAATAAAGATTGATAGAACCCTGGTGGGTTCCAGAAACTAGTTTAAGGAGTGGTGATGGACGGTGGGGCATGTGTGCCAGAAGGAGGAATCAAACCTCCATCTGTGTGACTACACAAGCACTTTCATTGAGCTATTCCAGCCCCTTCTTCATGTGGTGATCCCCTCAATCCCCTTGCTGAGATCTCATTCTTAATTCTATTTTTCTTTTTCCATTACCTCAAATAGTAATACCTAGGGGATTGATATTGTAATATCGTGTATTTTCACACTTGGCCATTTTTAAGATTTTTTCGAAAATTTGGCTGTCTGGGAGAAAAATCGTTTGAGGATCGATTTTTTAGACTGATGCCTTTGAGTCTAGGCTTGACCCAGGTCTCGTTGATGAGGTCGAGGCGAGCCAAACGAAGCGTGAGAAAGAGTTTTAATTTCAACTTTTAAATTCAAGCGAAATTCGAGCAAAATTCGGGTTATTTTCGGATGAAATTCAGAATTTCGTAGTCGTGTAATATATCGTTGGATGTGTCTCTGAATTCTAAGCGCAACGATATCTTTTTTTCTTGATTTCGAGTTTTGGTTTGCTCGGAAGTCACATTTTTCTGAAAATTGAGCAGTTTATCGAAACGGATCCGGAGTTGGATCGGATTGGATCCATGGCCTACGATCCGAACTAATATGGATTTAGGTCTTATTTAAGTCCTACTTAAATCTGGATTTAATCCAGATCTTGATCCATTTTTGTTTTGGGTATGGGTTTGGATCTTGGATCCGGATCCAAGCCCCACGATTTTTTTAGCTTTAAATTGAATATAAAGCTTTAGTTTGAGGTCCAATAAGGTTAGGGAGCCTTCTGGGTTAATTTGGTTATTTTTGGGTACCTTTAGATAATTTTAATTAATTAATAATTAATTAATAAATTAATTAAATAATATTAATTCCGAATTTTATTTTTGGGGCTGAGTAGGACTCTATAAAAGAGTCCTTATTCCAGCTTAAGAGAGGTTAGAAAAAAGTTTTAAAAGGATTGGAAGTTTTTGTTTGAAAAGTCAACATTTGGTAGCATTTCCAAAAAATTAGGAAACAAAGGGAGAGAGAGAGAGAGAGTTCCACTTTTTGGGAACTCTCTTAGAGAAGGCTGGAAAAGGGATGGGCGACCTCCCCTATAGGGCCTATAAAAAGACCCCCAAAAAGAGAGAGAAAAGAGAAGGAAAAAAAGAAGGGAGAGAGAGAAAGTAAGGAAAAGAGAGGTAAAAGGGAGGGGGGGGAGAAGAGAAGGATATTTGATCTTTTTCAGCCATCCAACCTTTGATCCATCATTATTTTCCTTTGATTCACGCAAAGGTACAGGTTTCTCTTTTGTTTTGAGTGAGAAAAAGAACATGGATTCGATTTCCATATGGTATTTTAGTAGAAATACATGTGGAGGAGTAAATCCGATCATTTACTCTAAGATCCATGGATGAAATCCATACGTTTCATTTTCTTGAAGGTTATTGTGGAATAACATACATGTGGATGTATTCTTATATTAAAACAGAATTTTAATCTACGAAAAATATAGTTTGCCATGTGTGTGCAGTGTGCACCATAGTATTGTCGATTTTTTTTTGAAAGACCCATGTTACAGATTAGTAAGGCATGCGAATCTGGAAAAAATCAAACAAAAACGTGGCTGCATGTATGTTTATGGTAACAATTGATATTTATTTCATAATCCGGTTGGGAACTTATGAAACTGAGTATACTTGAATTATGCAAGCATACCTTGTGCAAAAAAAAAAGTTCATGCACCTGCATACTGAGATTTTTTTTCTTCTTTACTTGTGCACAAGCATGCTTGAAATATTTATATCTCTGTTGGTATATATACATAACTTTTACTGTGTTAGGCCTCAGTTGAGCCACATGCTGGCAGCCCCAGCCAATTGGATCGGCTGGGCTGGGCTTCCAACCCGGCCAACTAGGTGCTGGCCATGTAAAAAAAAAGGTTCTTTTTCCTGTGTGGGCTGGCTGTCAGACCAGCCGAATTTGGCTGACAGGCCGAGCCTGGTGGGCAGCCGAGCCCAGCCGAGTAGTCGGCTGGGCATGTTTTGAACAAAAAAAAGAGAGTTTAATGAGATTTTTTTTATTTCATGTTAGGGCCCAGCCGACCCTAGTCGACTGAGCCATGGGGCAGTCAGCCCCAGCCAACTGGGTTGGCTGGGCTGAGTGACTGACCCAGCCGACTGGGTGGGGTTTGGCTGCGTGCCATATATATATATATATATATATATATATATATATATATATATATATATATATATATATATATATATATATATATATACAACGAAACATGTGTTGTGGGTTTTGAATTTTTAAAAGTTTTGCAAGGGTAGGTATTCTAAACACATGTTAAGGATATATACAGGTTTCATATGTGACTGTGTGCTAAATGTGTGCATAAGTGAGGGTTGAATTAGCTCATGAAACTTGCAGTTATACTTGAAAATTTTTCCAGATTTGCTATCCATAATATATTCAGCCTTTGCATGTAAAGAATAATATGGTTTACTTTCCGGTATTCGATACACTATGTTGAATCAAAGCATTATTGCAAGACCCCATCCTATGCATGTGTATACCTTAATTTGATATGTTTGGCACTTGCATCATTACTTGAATATTCACATGTTTAATTAAAATAGGTATTTCATGAAAGCGTGCATGCAACATGAAACATGTGAATTAAGGCATGCATTGGTTATGGGTGTGTGTGTTGAATGGAAGCATGCATTGAACTTGAATACATGTGCACTCATACATATGCCTATGAATTTTATTATTTCATGCACATCTCAAAATGGTTTTTGCATACATGAGTGTGTGTTGGAAAGCATGTATGTCACATGTGTTAAAATGTATCTCTCTTTATGTAAATATTTACATATATATATAAAGAGAGATACATATACATATATACATCACGTATATATGTATATATATATATATATATATATATATATATATATATATATATATATATGTTTCTTTTTTCTTGTAAAACCCGAAAGGGTATTTTAGTCATTTCTCTTCCTTTTGCACATATTCATAATTATGAATATGCCGTAATTCTTTTTGCTTTTTTTACTTTTCTTCTTTTCTTATTTCTTTTCCCTTTTTTTGTCCTTTTTTCTTTTTTTTCTTTGTTGACTCAAAGTCAACCTTGGAGGGCTCAACACTAGCTGTTGGGCCTCTCCAACGGTTAGAATTCTAACCGTTGGAGGGGCTCCAACAGCTAGTGGAGCCCCTCCAAGGCTCCTTTTCCCTCTTATAAATAGGGGAGTTCCCCCTTTGTAAACTCCACTTGTTGGAGCTTTTGTTCTCCATTCTTCTCAATAAAATTCTTTATATTTTGTATGCCTTTGTGCATTTGAGTTTCTTTATTGTACCTTTGTGTACATTTGTTCTAAGTGTTCTTGTGCATTTGTGCACATTGGTGGTGTTGTGCTTATCGCACACTTTATCTCATTTTTGAGATATTTTCACATGGTATCAGAGCTAGGCTTGAAGGAAAAGAAGATTGTGCTTTTTTTCTCTTCGTTGGAGTACCTCGTAAAGCGTGCCATTAAGTTGTGGTGGTTGTAGTGAAGATTCGACTCTTCATCCTATATTTTAGAAGCTTCCTACATCAAGAAGGGACTCATTTCGCATTGTGGTACGCATTTATTTCTCTTTGTATCATCTCTAATGGGCGAAAAGGATTCTCACTTCTCTCTTGGCTTCAAATTGAATGAAACAAATTATCATGTATGGGCCGGGAATATGGAGGCCCATATAAAAGGAAAGGGTCTTTGGGGATATGTTCAAGGAACTATTCCCGAACCCGAACAAAAAATTACTACCCTTGAGAGAGGAGAGATCAAGGTTCTTGAGGGAGAAGAAAGAGAAAAGGCTTTTGAAGATTACAATAAGAAGCATGAAGAATGGGAAATGAAAAATTACAAAATACTCTCATGGTTCTTCTCTTCGGTTGAGACCAAAATTAATGCCAACATTCTAAAGTTCAAAAAGGCATATCAAGTATGGGAATATCTTGAAAGAATGTATACTTCAAGAGATTTGTCCCATAAATACTATCTCCAAAAGAAGGCTTTAACCCTTCAACAAGGAGAAATGTCCGTTAGAGAGTATTTCGCCGAGTTATCCACTATTTGGGATGAACTTGCCCTCCAAGAACCTAAATGGAGTGGTGAGGCTATTGAATTGAGAGCCAAACAATTAGAAGATGATCATTTCTTTAACTTTTTAAATGGGCTTAGGCCCGAGTTTGAACAAACTAGATCCTCTCTCTTGTCTTCTTTCTCTTCTCCTCCATTGGAAGATGTGCTTACCAAATTAAGTGGAGAAGAAACTAGATTGGGAATGAATAAAACCAATCTAAGTGTGTTGGTCGTTCCCTCTAAAGATGAGGATGAGGGTGCTTATGCCGTCTCAAGACCGGGAAATAATGTTAAAACCTATAAACCCCTTCATTTTAACAAAAATCAAGGAGGAAGAGAAAATGGTGGGCATTATGGAAGAAGAGATTATAGTAAGATCATATGCCATTTTTGCAAAGAACCGGGTCACATTAAACCGATATGTCCTAAATGGAAGAAGATGGTGGCTATGTCTACTACTTTTCAATCTACCAAGGAGGAAGGTCCATCAACTTCCAACCATGCTACTTTGGCTCTCAATCAAATCATGGAAGCTCTTCAACCACTCCTCAAGGGATACGTTTCCGGAGCCGCCATGACCACATTCTTTCCTCCCGGTAAGACTCTTTGGCTCTTAGACTCGGGTGCATCCTTTCATATGACTCCAAATGTTTTTGCACTTTCTAAATACTCAAAAAATTTGTCACCTTCTTTTGTCTCTACCGCGGATGGGGCTTCTCTTGAAATAAAAGGAATTGGTGATTTTGAAAGACAAGGTTTTTCTATTCCTAAAGTTAGATTTATACCAAAACTAAATTTAAATTTGCTTTCCGTCTCTCAACTATCGGATCATGGGTGTGATATCAAATTCTCATCAAATAAATGTTGGATACAGGATCGCCGGTCCGGGAAGTTGATTGGGGAAGGCTCTAGGAAGGGAGATCTTTATCTCATGAAATTTCTTCAAATTCCAAAAACCTCTTTTTGTAATGTTGCCCAACATAAGGATATAAATGTTTGGCATAAACGCCTTGGGCATCCAAATATTGTCAAGCTTTCGTATTTACATTTTGCTAAAACCTTATGTAAAGACAATTTCAATTGTAATGATTGTATTCTTGGTAAAATGAGAAGCTTACCATTTGGACAAAGAACTATGTTTTCAACTAAGCCTTTCGAAATTGTGCATTCGGATGTTTGGGGACTGGCACCCATTGTGTCTAAGGGAGGTTTTTCGTATTATGTTATTTATGTGGATGATTTCTCAAGGTATAGTTGGATATACTTCCTCAAACATAAACATGAGGTTTTCTCTACTTTTAAGGTTTTTCACATGTTAATACAAAATCAATTCAATAGTAAATTACAAATTCTTAGAACCGATTCCGGGGGAGAATATCTCTCAAATGATTTCAAAAGTTATATTGAAAATAATGGGATTGTTCATCAAAGGTCTTGTCCCAAAACTCCCCAACAAAATGGGTTGGCCGAACGAAAACATAGACACATAATTGAAACTACAAGAACTTTGCTAATTTCTCAAAAAATTCCAAAAAGATTTTGGGCCGAAACGGCTCTTGCATCGGTTTATCTTATCAACCGACTTCCATCCAAAAACTTGAATCAAATATCTCCATATGAAATCTTGTATAAAAAAGAACCCGATTACAATAGGTTAAGAATTTTTTGTTGTAAATGTTTTGTTCTCACCGATAAGAATGATAAATTATCTCCCAAAGCTATTCCTTGTGCGTTTTTAGGATATTCAGAAACCCAAAAAGGTTTTAGGTGTTTTGATATTAAGAATGATAAATTATATGTTTCAAGAAATGTAACCTTTTTAGAAAACATAAGTGGTTTTGAAGAACACAAAACCCATGAAGATAATGTCGATTATTCTTTTTTGTTTGAACTAATATCTAGAAATGAAGATTTTTTTAGCGATGATGAATTAAATGAGAATGAGGATATAAGTGAACGTATTCCTCAAACCATTCATGATGAAGAAGAAATGATAAATGAACCAATTACCTATACTCATAGAGATAAAAACACTTTTAGAAGTGCAATAGAGAAATATAGTGATCTTAGTGAATCTTCCAACAACTCTCGAAGAACTGAAAGATCTAAGAAAAATCCTTCTAGATTTATATCCTATAAGTCTTTTTCTCCAAAGCATAGGGCATGTCTTAGTGCCATTCACTCATATCAAGAACCTAGAAATTTTAAAGAAGCTAAGGAAATGATAGAATGGAGGGATGCCATGGACAACGAACTTAGAGCCCTCAACAAAGCCAAAACGTGGGTTTTTCAATGTCTTCCAGAAGAAAAGAAAACAATAGGATGTAGATGGGTTTTTAAAGTCAAAACCAAGAGTGATGGCACTCTCGAAAGATATAAAGCTTGTCTTGTCGCAAAAGGATATAGTCAAGAATACGACATCGATTACGAAGAAACATTTGCTCCTGTTGTACGAATGGTTACTGTAAGGTGTTTGATCACCATTGCATCTATTAAAAAATGGAATATTTACCAAATGGATGTTAAAAATGCATTTATAAATGGGGACCTTAATGAAGAAGTTTACATGGATGCTCCCCCTGGTATGAACGTACCAAAGGGGAAAGTCCTTCATTTGCAAAAAGCACTTTATGGTTTAAAACAAGCCCCTAAGGCTTGGTATGATCGATTTAATGATGTGATGGTTCAAAATGGTTTTTCCTCATGCTACACTGACACTGCTCTGTTCGTCAAAAAGTCTGATGCAGGAATTGTGATTTTACTGTTGTATGTTGATGATATGTTGATAACAGGTAGTGACATAAAGGGCATCAGAAACATTAAAACCACTTTAAAAGAAAGGTTTGAAATGTCAGACCTGGGGTATCTGACTTACTTTCTTGGTATCGAGGTAGCCTACTCTCATAGAGGCTATTTTTTGTCTCAAACTAAACTTGCCTGTGAGATTCTTGACAGATCAGGTATTACTGATGATAAAATCTGTGAGACCCCAGAAATTGCGGGATCAAAAATGAAGATCGATGATGGGAAACCTTTGGAGGATCCTACCCCCTATCGGCAACTTGTGGGATCTCTAATGTATCTTAGCATCACAAGACCGGACATCTCTCATGCCGTGCATACTGCAAGCCAATTTCAGCATGCTCCTACATCCGTTCATATGAGTACCGTTCTCCGAGTTGTCAGATACATAAAGGGAACTTTAAACAAGGGAGTTTTCCTTTCCTCATCTTCTGAGTTAAATTTGATTGCATATACTGACTCTGATTGGGGAGGTGACCCAAATAATCGTCACTCCACTACAGGCTTTTGCATTTTTTTAGGTGAATCCCTGATCTCATGGAGATGTAAGAAACAACAGAAGGTGTCTCTATCATCCACCGAAGCAGAATATCGAGCCATGGCGTCTACAACTATGGAGATTGTCTGGATTCATCAGTTGCTGCAAGACATGGGGATTCCAATTCAAGAACCCACAAAGTTATGTTGTGATAATAAGAGTGCAATCTATATTGCTAAGAACCACACGTTTCATGAGCGGACAAAGCATATTGAGATGAACTGTCATTATGTCCGTGAGGCATATCTACAAAAAGTCATCGATCTTCCTTATGTAACGTCAGAATATCAGTTGGCAGATTTCTTCACCAAGGCGCTTTGCTCTCCAAGATTTAACTTTCTCCTTAGCAAACTTTCGGTCATTGTGCCCTAAGTTTGAGGGAGGGTGTTAAAATGTATCTCTCTTTATGTAAATATTTACATATATATATAAAGAGAGATACATATACATATATACATCACATATATATGTATATGTATCTATATATATGTATATGTAAATATATATGTTTCTCTTTTCTTGTAAAACCCGAAAGGGTATTTTAGTCATTTCTCTTCCTTTTGCGCATAAAGAAATAAGAAAAGTAAAAAAAGCAAAAATAATTACAGCATATTCATAATTATAAATAAGGGAGTTCCCCCTTTGTAAACTCCACTTGTTGGAGCTTTTGTTCTCCATTCTTCTCAATAAAATTCTTTATATTTTGTATGCCTTTGTGCATTTGAGTTTCTTTATTGTACCTTTGTGTACATTTGTTCTAAGTGTTCTTGTGCATTTGTGCACATTGGTGGTGTTGTGCTTATCGCACACTTTATCTCATTTTTGAGATATTTTCACAACATGAACATGTAAGACAAAGCATGCATTTACATGAATGCTTAGACTAAATGAAAGCATGCATTGGACATAGACATGTGCATGGAATGAATGCATGAAATTAAAATGATGTTGTAAACTCTTGCACATGTATAATATTGTTTCATGCACCTGTTTAGATTGTCATAAATGAATGTGCATTGGAAAGCATTGAAAGAATGCATTGGCATGTTCCTTAAGATTTTTGCATATGAAAGCATAGAGGATCAAGATGGATCATAGCAGGTTGTGGATGCCTTGAGCCGGTGTACTCCTTGTTTTACTTGTTTATGCGTTGCAAATATCATATTTGATATTGTGGTTTTAATTGCACTGTTCTATTGTTATCACGGGTGGTAGACCGTGAAGAGCTGCGCATGTTGATTTGTGAGCTTATGTTTGCATGTTGATTTACAAATGTAAAAGAGATGAATTAATAACAAGATAAAAGAAAGTAAAGAACAATGTAATTTATGTTTCCTTGATGTTCCTTCTTTAGTGTGAGAATCTTGGATATTGCGGTTTTGGGAAAACTGTGAGGATATTAAAACTCCATGTGCATTATTGTTGCCCCTGAACCCGATATTGAGGTTCTTCTCCTGACTACGGTTGACTACGGTTTTAGGGAGAATCCGCCACTTTGCCTAGGGATGGTGTGTAGAAACAGTTGTTGTTTTGATATACCAAAAAAAGTGGCACTTGTGGATGTTGATGTCTCTTGTGTCCCCAACATTAGATGTTTTCTAATATTTCGATGGATGGTGTTGTTTTTTGATATCGGTCGAGAGCTAAGTTTGAAACCCAGTAATAAAATACAACTTGTGTGTTAAGCTACCCTGAAAACCTAACTTGACATCGGAGATTTTACCCGTTTGGTGTATCCGCGGGCAACAATAATTAAAAAGAGAAACTTAAATTATGTCATTTAATAAGAACATACATATGGAAAAAAAAACTTGACTAAAGATAATAATGTATTGATACATATGCATTGAAATCATGCATATTCCTGTTATATATTAAATCATGCATATTTACTTATTCCCTTAATTGTGATATATTGAAGAATGCATAATGTTGTTTCTTAATGCATGTTAAATGTCTTTAATGCTTAGATTGTGATCTCTGTTATTAAATGTTCCCTCGTGTTTAATAAATGTTTATTATTACATGAATGAATACTTGAATCATGAATATATTATATTTATGTCCCTCTAAAATATTGCATGAATATTATTTATGTTCTTTGTTCTTATTTGATTCATTAGAGGGACCTGTACGCAGGATTCTTTGGATTCTGACACCCTACTTTTTGTGTTTTTCGCAGCCTCAGATGCCTAGTGGGGTGACCTGCTTCTGAGAAGAGTCACGAGGGGACTACATGGCAGATTCTTTAAAGTTTGGTTTGATTTTAGTTTGGTATGAAAGATGAGTATAAGATCCCTTGTGGTTGGTTGGTTGGTTACCCAATGGTGATTGGAACTGTAAAAGCCCTGGGTCTCTGAGGTTGTTTCCGCACTTATTAAAAAAAAAATCCGCACTTTTTAAGGGTTATGAGTTGGGGTCGTTACAAGTTTAATCCACCACTTTCAATAACTACCTCCTTAACTGCACTTCAAGGGTCTACTACCTTAATGGTTCATTAGATTCCTTTTGTGAGACCCAATGGTCATGTTTGGATCCAATACCTAAATCCAACATCTCCCACTTGGCCATAGAGGCAAACAAACATATTATATCACTATTGGTGCATCATATATCATATATAGCAAAACATGCACCAAATAACCTTCCATAATGCCAAGGGTTTTTTCAATATCTAAGTGATGTTTTTTTTCTCGCATGCTATGGGTTATTTCTCTGGTCTTTCCATCATCATATGAACTACTATTTTGAAGGCTCTGCACGCGCAGCAACCTATTCAGCCCTGTGGCTCAAGGCATCCGCAATTATATTGGTCTTCCCAACCTTGTACCATAAGGTAAAGTCGAACTCAGCCAAAAACATCTGCCACCGAGCTTGCTTAGGCATCAACTTCTTCTATGTCTGAAAATAGCTTATGGAATATTGTCCGTCTTGATGACAAACTGAACACCCAGAAGGTAGTATCGCCATCTCCTGAGGCAATGCACGATGACTGTCATCTCACGTTCATGCACTGTGTAACGCTTCTCTGCATTCTTTAGCTTACGACTCTCATATGTGATCGGATGACCGTTTTGCATAATAACTCCGCCGATGGCAAAGTCTGAGGCGTTTGTGTGGACCTCAAAGGGTCTCGAGTGATCAAGCAGTCGCAGCACTGACTCCCTCACTAAGGCTTTCTTCAAGTCGTTGAAGGCATCTTGGCATGCTCCTGTCCAAAGCCATACCCGATTCTTCTTTAACAAGTCAGTGAGGGGCGCAACAATGAGGGAGTAACCTTCAAGGAATGACCGCAACTCTGATACTTTGCTTGGCGGAACCCATTCCTGGATGACTCTTATCTTTTGCCCATCCATGCACAACGCCCCACGCCCCACAATGTGGCCGAGGAAGCTAATCTCTTCCTAACCGAAGAGACACTTCTCTCGTTTAACACAAAGGTCATTCACCTTTAGCACCTGAAACAATGTTCGCAAGTGCCCGACATGTTCCATGTTGCTGCTATAGATCATGATGTCATCCAAGTAGACTACCACGAACTTGTCTAGGGGTAGAAAATCTGATTCATTAGGGTCGTGAACGTGGCTGGAGCATTCTTCAACCCGAATAGCATTACTAAGAATTCATAAGCACCATAGCGAGTGACGCAAGTTGTCTTCGGCTCATCGTCATCTGCAATCCTCACCTACCAGTAACATGATCTCAAGTCTAGCTTTGAAAAGACTCGGGCACTACCCAACTGATCGAACAAGTCCGCTATTAATGGCAACGGATACTTGTTATTTACCGTGACCTTGTTCAGCGCACGATAGTCCACACACAACCGCTTGGAACCGTCATGTTTCATCTGAAATAGGATTGGGGCACCAAATGGTGCTTTTGATGAACGAACGATGCCTACATCCAACATCTTGTCCAGCTGCCTGTGAGAATTCAGAGTTTCAGCCACGTCTTCATTATCAGCAGACTATGTCACACGGACTCGGCTAAGGAGGCATCGCACCCGAGTCGACACGCCCTGACACGGGTGCAGACACGAATACGGCCCGGACTCGGTCAACGAGTCGAGGCCGAGTTCATCCTTGTTTTGGACTCGGTCAACGTTGACCGAGTATATTTGTGTCCATTTTTTAAGACAAAAATGTATAAAAACTAAAAAAAATATATCTTTTATATATTTTTTATATACTTCTGTCTTTAGAGAGAAAGACTGTGCAGAGCACAGTCTTTACCAGACTGTGTAGATATTTTTTTTTAAATATATATATATATATATATATATATATATATATATATATATATATATATATATATATATATATATATATATATTCGTGTCCCCATGTCCAAAAATTTTGAAATTCAGCCGCATCCGCACCCATGTGACATAGTCAACAGAAAGGTAGATGGAGGGAGACAAGGGGATGCGCAGAAAGGTCATCTCGTGACCTAGAAAAGCTGTGTTAACAGAAAGTGACTTACAAATACAATGGACGATAATATCCCTGATTATAAATACAAAATACAAAATGTGCACATGTGCAAATTAGAATTACTAAAACATGTGATATGGATCTGGACCGGACGTAAATCCAGAACCATATCACGTCTTCTTTAACAGCCTCCCTCAAGTTGTGCATGATCTCGAATCATAGACAACTTAATTTTTAAGAACCAAAAATTATATTTGGTCAGCCCTTTTGTAAACATATCAGCCACTTGATCTTCAGTGCGAACATGGTATGGCTCAATTTCTTTCTCTTCAACCTTTTGCCAGACAAAATGTTGATCTATCTTGATATGTTTAGTATGACTATGATGAATGGGATTAAAAGAAATATTTATCGCACTTTGATTGTCACACAATAATAATGATCTTGAGATAGATTCTCCCAATTCTGTTAGCAAGTGTCTAACCCACGTAGCTTTTGCTATGGTCGCTGCCATGGAACGATATTCAACCTCAGTACTAGATCTGGCAACAACCTTCTATTTTCTACTACTCCAAGACACAATGTTGCTGCCAAGAAATATACAATAACCTAAAACTGACCTTCTCTCATCTGGATCTCCTTCCCAATCCGCATCTGTATAGATAAAAAATTTATGAGCCCCATTATCTATAAGATTCCTCTTGTAAACAAGTCCATCTCCCACCGTACCCTTTAAGTATCTCAATATCCATTTAACTGCATCCATGTGCCCCGTTCGAGGTTCATGCATAAATTGAGACACTTGATTTAAAGAATAGACAATGTCAGGTCTAGTGAAGGTAAGATACTGGAGCATTCCGACTATACTTCGGTATCTGGTGGGATCATCATATAAGTCTCCATCGTGGGAACTCAACTTCTGCTGTAAAACGCTCGGAGTAGCTAAAGGCTTGCAATCTTTCATTCCCGCTCTACTTAACAAGTCAAGAGTATATTTATGTTGTGTCAGGGTCAACACATTGTCTTTCCTGTCAACTTCTATTCCAAGGAAGTATCTCAGTTCTCCAAGGTCCTTCATTTTAAAATTCTGACTTAAGAATTCCTTGACTTTCTGGATATGACTGCAAGAGTTGCCTGTGATAATTATGTCATCTACATAAATCAATAAGAATGCGATGGTATGCTCGTCCCTGAAGATAAAGAGTGAGTGATCAAAAGTGCATCTGCGAAAATCAAGATTTTGAACTTTAAGAGAAAAACTATCAAACCAAGACTGTGATGCTTGTTTTAAACCATAAAGAACTCTCTTCAATTTGCAAACATACGCCTTAGGATCTCTTTCCGCATATCCAGGTGGTTGTTCCATATAAACTTCTTTTTTAAGGGCCCCATGAAGGAAAGCATTCTTCACATCCATCTGGCCCAATGTTCATTTATGATGAACGACTAGAGATAATATGATACGAATTGTCCCCATCTTGACCACAAGACTAAAGGTCTCACCATAATCCTGGCCATATTATTGAGTGAAACCACGTGCAACAAGTCTTGCTTTGTGTCATTCAATGCTCCCATCAGGTTTATACTTGATCTTATAAACCCACTTAGACCCTACGATATTTCTATCATTGGGTCTGGGAACAACTTTCCATGTTTGGCATTCATGTAACGCTTCTATTTCTTCATTCATTGCCTCTATCCACTTGAGTGACTTGACTGCATGATTGAAGGTAGTAGGTTAATCTTGCTTTTCAACCTGTGACAGAAATAACTGAAAATCCAGAGTGAAATTATCATAACTAACCCATCTCTAAATTGGGTGTCGAATTCCTTGAGATTTCCTGACAAATGAATGATTTTCAGGTTCATCAACAATCACATCAGTAATGGTGGGAGTGGTTTTTGTTGCTCTTCTCGTATAGACTGGTCCTGAAAGCTTCTCAATCTCCTTAGGCGGCAAATTGTCAATCTCAACTTGAGTTGTGCAAGAGATTTCATCCGAAACAAGAATAGGCATGGGAGCAACACTGCAATCAGATGAACACTCTCCATTGATGTTAGCAAACAACTCGATATTCAACCATGGAGAATAAACTTCAACACGATGACGCGTATTTTGAAAAGAATGCCCATCATCAAAATTCTGCTCATCAAAAACCACATTTCTGGGGATCTTAACACGCTTGGCTAGAGGCTCGTAGCAACGATATCCCTTATAATCATCCGCATATCCCACAAATCTGCACTTAGAAGCTTTATCCTAAAACTTATTTCTTAATGATTTGTCAATGTGCACATAACAAACACAGCCAAAAACTCGTAAATTATCATAATTTGGGTGCTTCCCAAAAAGAGTATAATAAGGTGATTTATTGGCTAAAATGACCATCGACAAATGATTTATAATATAAATCGCCGAGTGAAAAGCTTCTGTCCATAACTCAATAGGAATATGACTGTCATGCAACATTCTCATCGCACTCTCAATAATGTGGCAGTGTTTCCATTCAATCACGCCATTCTGTTGCGGTGTGTGAGAGCAGGAAACTCTGCGACTTATACCATTGTTTCGAAGAAAAACAATAAAGTCATTTGAAGTGTATTCACCTCCCCCATCACACTGAAAATTCATAATATTTGACGAAAATTGAGTTTTAACAAAGTCATGAAACATTCTGAACAATTGAGGAACTTCAGATTTATGTTTCATGAAGTATATCCAGGTATAATGAGAATAACTATCAATGAAAACAACATAGTATCAGCTACCCGAAGGAGAACAAGTAGGTGCAGGACCCCATACATCAAAGTAGATAATCTCAAAAGGTCTTGAAGCTCTTTTATTAATTGAATTGAAAGGAAGAACATGACTCTTGCACAATTGACAACTTGTACATTGCTCATTGCCAAAAGGAGGACTCAAACTAGATGAGGAGATAAGATTATCTCTTACAAGCTTTTCAACAAAAGAGGAACTACAGTGACCAAGTCGACTATGCCAAATATTTGACTTATTACATTTAGACAGACTAAGAAGACATTTAGAAGAGAATTCATCGGACTCCAACGAAGGCTTCAAGATGACAGGAGCAGAAACACGAACAAAAGAATCTTTCTTGAAGATATACATATTTTCTCGTCGCTCCCCTTTAACGAATGTCTCCCTCGTTTGAAGGTCCTTGACATACACAAAAGAGGGAGTAAATTCGACAGAAGAATGTGTATCATCAACAAGTTTGGAGACAAATAATGTTCTTTTTTATATTAGGAGCATGTAGAACATTGAACAGTTTTATGGATGAATTTAAGAAAGGTATTATGGCATTCCCAGTGTGAGAAATGGAATGATGAGTTTCATCTCCAGTGACAATACTGTCGTTATCGAAATAAGGAGATAAGTTCGAGAGTTTACCTGCATCTCCCATGACATGGGTGGCTGCCCTTGAGTCTATATACCATACTCCCTGGTCATCTTGTGCTATTGTCATTTTTGAAAGGGCTGCCAATAAAAGTTGTTGCATATCTCCACTAGATTTACTCCCATCAGTCTGCCTGTTTGACTGAATAATAGAATTCTTGCCTTTGTTCTGAGGGTTGAACCAACAATCAGCTTTAATGTGCCCCCTTTTATTACAAAGGAAGCATGTGGAAATATTTCTTGGATTTCCTACATGAGCATTAGGAGGCATGTTTGGGGTAGAAAGCAACCCACGTCCCCTTTGTCCACCATATCGTCCTCGAGCTCTACCTTCGCGATGATTATTTCCTCCACCACGACCTTGTCCATAAACCAGCCCAGTAGCCAAAACATTTTGTGAGTCAAGTTGCCCACCATCACCATAAAAAAGGTTCTGCAAACTGATCTCATAATGTAGAAGTTTAGAGCGTAAGTCTTCAAAAATGGGTAAAACATGCAAGCATGTGAGAGACGTGACAAGAACATGATAGTCTGCTCCCAATCCGCTTAAAACTTGTTGCACCTTATCTCTCTCTGAGATCGCACATCCAACAAGAGCCAACTGATCTGTGATGCTTTTTACCTTGTTCAGATATTTCATAACAGACATAGTGCCCTTCTTTAATGATTGAAATTCTCGCTTGAGATACAAAACTTTTGCTTCCGACATTTGAGAATAGGTTTGAGCCAACATATTCCATAGTTCAGCGGCTGAACAATCGTCTGGAATTGCAATCAGTATTTCTTGGGATAAAGTAGAAGTGATGTACGCGACTAGTGCTTGGTCTCTTTTCATCTAAACCGTGAAGTCAGGATTTTGAATAATCCGAGATGAGACAACCCTTTTATCATCCTGTATTTCCTGTGTGATAAATTGAAGCAGGACTGGAGTTGATCCATCTAGGTGCCCAGAAAGATCTTGGCTTCGTATGAAGGGAATTATTTATCTTTTTCAGGTCAAGAAATTTGAATGGTTGAGTTTTTCAGAGACAAGTTGACTCAGAAAGCTAGAGGAAAGACCAGAATGAGTAGAGGATGAATCCATATCTTTCAATTATGGATTGAAAGAAAGAAGAGGAACTTTTAGATGTCTTTAATTTCGGACCCTGTGCTGCGCACCTTTTTTTTTTGCAGAAAATGAATTCTGGTTACTGGTTATGTACCAGAACTGCATCAAGGTCTTTATGAAGATCCAATATACCAGGATAATCGATGACGTGATTCCAAAACAAAAATAATTGACGTCAAACAGAGAAAATTCCACCCAACAGTAATAATATGTAGAATCAAGATTGTTTATATGAGAAATATAAAGGAAGAAGTAAGGAATCAAGATAAAAGATGATTATGAAGGACAAAAAATGATTTGAGAAGGAAAAACAAAATAGATTTAACGTGATTTGATTTTAGGATTAGTTAGAAAGAATAAGGGTGATAACAGAAAAACAACACCAGATCTGACGTGATTTGTTCTTTAGACAGAAAACAGCACGTCAGATCTGTTTAGAAAAAAAACGAGAAGAATGAGAGGTAGATTAGAAGGGATCCAGATCTGAAGAGAAAACAGATCTGTCGTGAAACAGAAAAGAAGATAAGAGAGGAAGAATAAGGAATAGAAGAAAAGAAGCGAAAATATGAAACCAACCTTCAATGGGCGGCATAGATCGATTCAACCTTGCTCTGATACCATGTGAGAATTCAGAGTTCCAGCCACGTCTTTATTATCAGCAGAAAGGTAGATGGAGGGAGACAAGGGGCTGCGTAGAAAGGTCATCTCGTGACCTAGAAAAGTTGTTAATATACAGTGACTTACAAATACAATGGACGATAATGTCCCTGATTATAAATACAAAATGTGCACATGTGCAAATTAGAATTATTAAAACATGTGATATGGATATGGACCAGACGTAAATCCAAAACCATATCACGTCTTCTTTAACACTGCCTGTGCAGCTCTTTCAACTTAGCTGGCCCCATGCGGTATGGAACCACTGCGGGAAGCTTCGCTCCCAGGGTCAACTCAATCTTATGGTCGACCTCGCGTCTTGTTGGTAGACACTTCGGCAATTACGGAGGCATCGCCCCTCGAAACTCCGCCAACAATGGAGCTAGGGTCGGCAGCACTGCTGCTTGCACCTTCCCTTCTTCTGCGTGCACGACAACTAAGAATGTCTACTCCCCACGCTTGACACCCTTCTTCAATTGCATTGCTGACAACACTGAAGTCTTGCCTTTTTAAGTAAGGCACTGAACTGTGTGTGACTGGTTTGGCCCTATAATCGTCAACGAGTTAAACTTTGGCAGCAATATCATATTCTTGCTGCGCAGAAACTCCACACCCAAAATCATCTTAAAATCGTCCAGAGGCACAAAAGAGAAGTTAACCTTGTCGGCCCAACTCTCAATTTGGATAGCCACATCCCTTACTTCACCAAGGATGGGCTTGGCCTCAGAGTTCACTATTTTGATGGTCCTCTGCTTTAGCCCAGGCTTCAAGCCCAACTGCTCCGCCTCTTCCCGCGAGACAAAATTGTGTGTAGCCCCGGAGTCTACAATTGCTGAAGTAGACTTTTCATTCGTAATGATTTCTAGGTATATGAGTTCTTTTCTGACCTGCATGTTTTCAGCTGCACAACTTCTAGCTACGTTAATCGATCACATGGCCCCCGTCCTTAGTTGCATGGTCTCAGTATCACTGCATCTTGCATGCGCTGCATTAGCTTATCCATCGTCCTTTACAAGACGCTTCAGACACTGCCTAGCGATATGTCTATCACCACGGAACCAATAAGTAACAGTTGCTCCCTTGTTATTGTTGTTATACTTCTTGAAGTTTTGTTTCTTATCAAATTGGTGGGATGTCGACCCCTCACCTTTGTTGTCGCGTCGCTCATCATTCTTGCCTCCGTGGTCAGGCTTCTTCCTGACCTTGGTTGATAGGGTGAAGGGCTTGCGCTGAGTGTCAACTAAGCGCTCGGCCATCACGTATGCATCTTCCAAAATACTGGGGTTGCAATTTTCCATTTTGAACCGTGCCTATGGCTGAAGTCCCACAATGAACCAGTTGAGCTTGTTCTCATCTGACATGTTAGGCACCTCAAGCATAAGCTTCTAGAATGTTCTGACATAGTCTTGTAACGAACCAGTATGTTTAAGATCTGACACCATCCTATAAGCCTATCTTTGCGCATTCCTCAGCATAAAGTAGTTACGCAGTTCCATTTTGAAGTCGTCAAAGGTATCTATCACACATTGACCCCTCTCCATGTCACTGCGCTTCTGCCTCCACCAAGCGATGACATCTCCATCCAGTAAAGTTGATGCTGCCTTAATCTTGAGATCTTCAAGCATCACGTTGGTCTTGGCACATCAATCATTGATGGCCTATCACCATTTCGCCCATTTAGGGTCACTGTTCACTACAATGTGTGATTCTTCAACTGAAGCTCCCCTACTTCAGTCTGCAAGTCGGTCACTGTTGTCATCAACGAAGTGACCTGTTCCATCAGTAAGATCACCTGCTCTTGCAGGCTCGCAACCACATCATTTAGTTCACCGAATGATTTAAATGCGTGTGAAATCGCTTCTTCGTGCGAAGTCACATCTTCCACCAACTTGTTACAGTTGCAACCATCTACTCTTGGCCCTGAAGTGAACCCATCTCCTTAGCTTCGGCAATTGTCTTGCCTTTGGTGTTACGCAAGTTTTGATAGGGCGCCACGATGTCTTGCTCACAAATCGTAGTCTGTCGACACCGACTCCGAAGTCTCTTCCCCAGTACGAGAATGAGCTTTGGTAACACTTGTCACTGTCCTATTTCTTTCAATAGGCCAGCGCGGCGCGACGATCCTTCCTTACCGCCGCAAGTCTATTTATCGCTCGCTTGTCAATCGCGGAGCTTGTAATTAGAGTACAAGAGAGAAAGAGAGAATGAAGGAAGAAGAATTGCAATCACAAGAAGCAATCACAACGAGGGTGAACAAAAGAAAGCTCAACGCATTTAATTCATTCACAATTTAGCCTATAACCCTCTTACCGTTCAAGTATACAGACTGCCCCTTCGGGGTATTGATTAACCTAAACCAAGCAACTTGCATCAGACTCAACGAAAGCAAAACAAACTCTACACGCAACTTTACAATGTAAGTCACAAGGGAACAATGACATCTCTTCCAATTAGTATGTTTCATAGCTGGAAACCATTGGAGAGACATCACCAATAGAAAATATCATGATATTATCACAATATGTTGGAAAGTTTGAACAGGTAAAATATCATGATAATTTCTAAAAATGTCAGAACTTTAAGCATATCATGGTATCAATGTTTTGGTTTTTGACCTTCTTATTGATTTTGGATATTTTAAGAATGACTTTCCCTCTTTCTTTGTCTTCTTTTATTTTAAAACTTTTTTTTACACTTTGAAACAAAAAATAATTACTAAAAAAGTTTAAAACCTGTTCTTTTCAAACTTTTGTGGAAGTGTTTATATGTTTTCAATCTTTGAAGCATCAAGATTTGCATGAGATTTCCTAGGTTTTGTTAAGAAAAGAATCTAATAGTAATACATTTATGGGATTTTCCTCGCCACACCCGTACAATGTGACTATAATGGAAACATGACCCTAGATATATCAAATTGTCAGATATCCACCAGTTCCAATTTTTTTAAAAATGAAACTTTCAGAAACTTGGAATGAAACTATAATTCCGCCAAACCTAAGCTGAAGAATTTACATCTCCATGCCCAAGAAAGGTTAGAACAAACTAAAGCAGCATGTCAACATTCATTTAAAGGAAAAAAGAAAAAGAAAACACAATCATAACACCCAAAAGGAAGCGTCAAAAACTACCCAGTAAGATTCGTAGTTTGACAAAGGGTATGATCGGATGAAATGCCTATAAGAAAAAACAGGAAGCGTGGGGAAATGCATCTTCAGTAAACCAACAGGAAAAATATGAATGACCAAAGATCCACAAATTTTTGGAGGAAAAACAATGAGAGAAGAGGGATGAAAGTAATGTCAAGGAACATAAAAAAAACAGCCCGAAAAAAAATTTGCAAGAAAAACAAAAAAAAATAAGATGTAAAATAAAACCAAATTATCCCACAAAAAATTGAAAACCAATAGCATCCACCAAAATTTGGAGAAAGGCTCTAATCAACCAGAAAGAAAAAAGAAAAGAAAGTTTCAACCAAAAGAAAATGGCTAAAACCACTTTTAATTTCGCAACACTAAAAGAAAAATAAGAAGTATGTAGAAAGGTGCCGATCAGTAACCAATCGAATCAAGTAAAAATGACAGTGAATAAGTCCCAAATCAGAAATTTTGAGAAGAATGTGGAGCAAATCACTGCTCAACAAAATCAGACAAATAATAACTCAAAAACGATCTAAATCCAGAGAGAGAGAACTGCACCCATCGTCCAATCAAATGAACACTCACAATGACCAACACCCACAAAACAAATTATGACAAAGAGGAGGATTTGAGCAACATTTCATCAAATCAATACGAAAGAACCACACATTCACCAACGCCCAAAAGCAAAATGATTGGCAAAATTGGCAGAACAGAAATGCCACATCCCATCAAACAGATGACAAAGGCTAATAAATTGGCAAAAAACGAGCAAAAGGAGTGATTGGGCACCTGATGAATGGGCGGGTACATGGAATTGGTGCAGACGGGGCACTCAAGGAGCTCATGGACGCTGGTGGCGGGCGAGATTGTGGAGGGCACATGCGGCTTCGAGAAGGAGCGCTCTTCCTCATCAATCCCATCGGATGATGAGATGCACTCTATGTTATCCAATTCCATTCATAAATAAAGAGATCTTAGGGGTGTTTCTACGCACCCCAGGAAACAATCCTCCCCCCTTTTTCTTCCGCTTCCTCTCTTTCCTTTCCTCTTTCTTCTCTCTTTTCGTTTCCTCTTTCCTCTCTCTTTTCACTCTTTTCGGGGTAAATGGGACGCTGGATGAGAGAGAGAGAGAGAATGAAAAAGCAGAGAAAATGACGAGCTTCCAACGAAGCAAAAGAACATGGGACCTTTGTTTTGGGTTTATTCCCTCCCAAAGGAGAAAAGGCAAGTGAGTAATATCAAATTACATCATCATTGACAGAACGGTGGAATGGGGCGTTTTTGCACAGAAAAAGAATTTGCTACATATTTTAAATTAGAAATGGGTGCTTGGATCATGTTATTCAAACATGTATATAAAAAATTTTACAGGAGCTGAAAAATCAACAACCTATAATGTATCAATTTTCAGCCTTCATCAAATTATATTCTTGCATCAAAGTGTCACGGGCTAAAAGCAAAGTCTCAATGACATGCCCCGGTGTACCTCAACACCTAAACGTTCTAAGCACACAGTAAAAATTGAGCTAAACGTCACTAGTCAAGCAGGCCTAATAGCACAAGCATGCGTGAACACAATCACATAAAAAAAAGCGAAGAGGCAAGCAAGAGAGCATAGAAGAAGTCAAGAAAGCATAAACTTATATCAGCTAGTTAACAAGTACCGGGGGACCCCAAAATCATCTTGTACCCAGTGGTTCTTTGGCTAAGGGTCATTGCATGCACTTAAAAAAAGCAAAAACGGTAACTACATCAAGCAACAAAAGTAAGAAGCTTGGCAGTTCAGAACACTCTCTCTCGCCTAAGTTGGCACCATCATCGTCGATAATCATGAGTGGTACTTTTCCACGAGTTGATGGTACTTTCACATGCTGAATGCTTTCTCCCAAATAGCTTTACTCTATGATAGGCCTTTTCGCTGAATCAGGTACTTTTTCACTTCACCACAATAATTGTTGGACTAATTGAAGATGATTTGTGGTTTTGTACCTAAGATGGTAACTGTTTAAGGCGTGCGCTGCGGGATCGGGGCATGTTGAGATGTGTTCTATTGTGGATCTCTTTCATCTTCATGAAATGGCTTCATGTTGGATACATGCAATACTAGATGCACTTAAAAGTTTTATGGCAAATCCAACGTGTACGCAAAGTTCTCAGTGCGCTTTGTGATGGTGAAGGGGCCATCATATTTACAAATAACACCTTTGTGATGACCCCGAAAAATAGTAGTGCACTCAAGCTTGAGCTTTACCAACACCTTATGTAATACTTGAAAATTTCAATGATTAATAAATTCTGAAGAAAATTCAAGTTTTGATTCTGATATATCATAAACATGAGTTAGAGTGTAAAAACCCTGATTTTTGAGTAATTGTTGAATCCAAACAAAGATCTGAACTTATATTCAAAACCTTTATGGATTCAAACAAAGAATTGTTTAAAAACCATAATTTAGGGATATTTTCATAATTAATTAAATTATCAAGGGAAAAATAATAATTTGCCAATCCAGTGGCATCCTTCAGTAACATCCCCATCTATATAGAGGTAAAAAAATAAAATTGTTTAAAACATTTTCAGAAAATTAATAAATTTGTTAGAGGCAAAACAATAATTTTCCATCCCCAATGGCAAGTCCAACAATTTTCTGAACTATCCAAGAGTAAAAGAGTAACTTCTTAATTCTCAATGGCATCTCTGAAAGATGAATTTTGATCAAGGATAAACCTAGTATAAAAAAGTAAAAATTAAAATATAATATAATATTTTATATTATTTTGATCAAAATTCCATGGTTTGGGAAAAACCATGGGTGCTAGGTGTCACCCCACAGAGAGGAGGTGACACTAAGCTCACCTCTCTTTTTGACAAGTGTCAAAAAAAGGGGTAAGTCAGCATTTTCTTTTCAAAAAAAATGTCAAGTGGCATGAGGTGGGGCCCACAAGGGGGTGGCACCTCCTCTCTCCCCAGATTTAGCTCAATCCCTTCTCACTCTAAGTTCTCTCTCTCTCTAACCCTGAGCCTTCTCTCTCTAGAATTCTAACCTAAACCTTCGACAAAACCAAAACTTTTTATAACAAACCCCTTCTAATCTCTTCCCTCTTTTCAGAGGCAATCTTCATTCCTTCATAGGAGTTTTGACGGGCTAGGATCAGCCTTTGAGGTGTTGTTGACAAGAGTTCTGCTCAAAGTAGTAGAAATTTTAAAGTAGAGTCGCGAAAGCGCTGCTCAGAGTTTCAAAACCAGGTTAGTACTTACATCCCTCCTTTAGAACCAAATCTAGGCTTATAGAACCTCCTATTCTCCCTCTGAACCCCCAAGACTCCTCTCTAGATTTAAATTTTAGCAATTTTGCCAAAATTTAATCCAACCCTGCCTCTACACAGGGGAGGTTCTGTTAAAATTTTTGTAAATATTTTAAAGCATTCAGAACTACTGCAGCAGTAGTTCTGGCAAAAAAAATTTAAGAATTTTTAAAAACAAAGCTATTATAGTAGAGGTTCTAGCAAAAAAAAATAAGAATTTTTGAAAAGTAGAGCTATTATAGAAGAAGCTCTAGCAAAATTCTTTCATAAAACTTTCAAAAAATAAAATTAGTGTAGCAGTAGTTCTGGCAAAATTTCTTAAATAATTTTTGAATTTTTGAATTATTTTAATCAGAACTTTGGCAAAAAAAATTCAGACGTTTTAAAATTTTTGAATTTCATTTAGTAGGAATTATGTAAAAAAATTATAAATATTTTTAAAAATTTTAATTTTTATGAAGGGGATTCTGTCAAAAAAATTTAAACATCCCTTTTAAATATTTGAATCAAATTTTTTGAAAACCCTCTATAAAAATATTTGGGACGCAAAGTCATGTCAAAATTTTTACAACTCGAATTTGAGTTTGAATTTTTTTTCAAATATTTGAGATATTACATAGGAAACTCTGCAAAAAAATTTAAATAATTTTTATACATTTTTTAAGATTGTTTTTATATAATTTTTAGATTTTTAGTGAATTGCTAAACATGATCTTCTTTAGTTTTACAGTGCAGATACTACCCGAAATTTAATAGAAAAATATAATATAATATAATAGAGTTTTTACCAAAATAAATCACTGATCTATTATGTTCTACCTAAAATTTTCAAAAACCAAGGTAAGTTATTATACCAAAAACTTGTAATTTAAAATGTTAAATATATTATGGATACTTGTATCAAAATTATAGATGTAAATTATGCCATCCTTTGTATACCTTGATCTATGTTCATATGCTTTGGACTATATTTACATACATAATCATGTTTGCATGCATTAATTCAGGTTAGTATGCTTTGAATACTTGTTATCAAGATTTTGTTTCAATAATGATTTTAGGGTTTAATGAAATCCTACAAGCTTTAAATTAAAATGCCTGAAGTTGTTGTTTATGAAATGAATTATTCTGGCCAGGCTATGGCCAATGTTTGAGTAATGTTTGTTGCCATGGAGTATGTTGACGAATGTATAGCATGTGATTATTATTAAAAGGTATCATTGTACTAAAAATTTTATTATGTACAAGTTGTTAAATGAATCATGATTACACATAAACTTAAAATGATTTTCTGCCTTCATAGGCGAAATGCTAGGTTATATAGAGTAACATTGAATGAGTTGAAAACCTAATGGAAAAATATGTCATAATATAGTCCAGGCTTACCTTAGAGAAGGTAGGTGGTACAAGCCTCGAGTGACAAATGAGATTATTTTTCGGAGAGATAGATTCTCATAAGTCTCTCATCACTCGTAGGTTTTAGAGATCGGGGTAAGTGATTGCCCCAACTTTTGCAGAAGTTTCAGGATGCATCCATAGCAATGTGTTCAGTGGTCCTTGAGAAAAATTCTCCCGATTGCAAACTGTTTTTCTTGGGATCTATACACTAGTCATCTAGGGTAATAAAAATACAAATCGGCATAATAAACACCCAGATGGTGTAAAACCCAAAAAAGTTTGTGAATTTTAGAAATAAATAAAAGCAAAATTTTCTTCAAAATGAAGGATAATATTATATTATATTAAATATCTTGGATTCAAATATGGGCATATCGAATCCAATATGAGGATTTGGATATAGCAAGTGGGTTTGGATTCTGGATGGATTCAAAACCCAGTTGAAGTTGAATTGGACTTTTAAAAAATCCAGTATGGTGTAATCTCAATTAAGATCCAAAAATCTAGTTAGAAAGTTCAGAAGATCTAAAGTATATTTTATATCCAACTCAAATTTGACATCTGTTCGAAAAACCCATTCGTATATAAGTGAATTAACGTAGACTAGTAATACAACAAGATATGAAGTGGTATTGTGGTGAGGTGTATTGCCTACTTGAGAAGCAACCTGAGTTCGAATTCTATTAATCACACTCACATAGATTTTTAAGACATGGCTTTTCTTTTTTATAAAAATGCCTAACGTCTATAAGGATTTAAGTAAATTAAGTAAGATATAATTTGTAACGAAATGAAAAATAGTGCATTGGAGAGGTTCGATTCCTCTTTAGGGAAAGGACTCAAGTTCAAATCTCCTCGTGCACAAGGGTTTTGCGGAAATTGACTACAATAATAACATTTTTGTAATTTTTTTTTTATTTTATCATAAATTCCATAATTAATAATGGGATCCCACATTTTAAGGCAATGGGCTGGCCGAAAATCCCAAAAGGGAAACCTAGCTTAAGCATTGATATATGAATCTCAAAAAAAAAAATTTGAAAACATGGCTTAGTTATACGTTTTCTCATAGAAGCTAAGGATAAATTCAGGAGGAGAATGGAGCTTTGACTGCTCACATTTCTTTTTGGAAACTAAGGATGCTACCTTTTCAATTCACGATTTTCATTTTAATGGAGAGTTATAGGGGCTGCCATATGAAGAGGCTAGAGAAATTAATTTCCAACAGTTAATAAAAAAAATAAAAATAAGGAAACAAAGTATGAATGTTGGACATTAAGACTTACCAAAAATTGGTGGTGGAAGCTTACAATCTCTCTCTTCCCTCTCAATTTCATGAGTTTCCCCTTGACCATTCTTCTTCTCTGCTACCTTCGTAGAGAGCTAGACAGAGGGAGGTGGAGATAGAGCTCGACGGTAGAATCAGCCACGCAGGAGATTTTGGATTCAAATCATCAAAAGGTAGGGGCATACTCTCTTTATGCATGTGCGCAGTGCCATGGGATACCGATACATATTATACTATCCAGATATATGTATAATAATACATATATATATATATATAATTTTTAGCCTGTTTTACATAAGTGTAATGGTGTATATAGCTTTCCTGAAAAAATATATTGGAAATCTACGTAGTCATGTGAATTTGGTTATCATATTACTTATGCATACGATCTGCATTTCTTGGAGAAAAAAAATGGGTTATCTTAGATCTACGTAGTCATGTGAACTCAATCATCTTATTTCATATGCATATAGTTCTTAAAAATGGATCTGCATATTCCTGAACTTTAGATTTATTTCAAACTGGTGTAGTCATGTAAATTGATTATCACATTGCATATGCATACAACCATTAAAACCAACATGCATGTTTATTAAGAGGGAATCATGACCCTACGTACTCATGAAGTCTTTGTTATATATTGTTCTTTTATATGTAAGTCTAAGAATGGAGTTATAGACTTACCTCTCCATGTGGATCTTATTGGATTCTTGCATTTATACGTAGTTAGAAAGAAAAAAAAAGTGTACCATTATCTGGTTATAGATCTGTATAAGGCATACGCCTGATTGTTGGATTTACACAGACTACCTTAAAATGATCTATTGCCTCATATGGATGAGTAATATATATCGATGTGCATGATAGTGTTAGATATATGTGATCGTGTGCTCAACCACTTGACCAAGCTAACACTTTGATGAATCATTTGAAAAATCATTGCATCACGTCCTTTGATAAAAAAAATTATGCGCTGAGTTACTCGATCGATCCCATATATATATATATATATATATATATATATATATATATATATATATATATATAGTCATTTACGTTTTACAACATGTATTCTTTCTTTTATATATATGAAACGTAGGACTGACAACCTGATCAGCACACACCACTCATGGATTATGGAAAGAATTGTCCCAACATATAACTGTTTATGAAATTGTTTCATTACCGGATCAAGCATGTGAATGGTATATATATATATATATATATAAAACCAGGTACCAAGGAAAAACTTCAGTTGAATCGGGTCTTGACCGGGACCGGCTTGACTTCAGTTCATTTATCTGACTGCGATGTTGGTGATCAGACCTGACCATGGTGATTGGTCTGGTCCAACTTGACATCAGTTGACCTGAACCCAACAACAGCAGGCAGGGTAGGGGATGTTGCACCTTGCTGATGTCTTTGTTGTTGTTAGCGTGGGAGCACAACAAACTGGAGTCCATCCAACTCCAGTCTGTTGTCATAAATTTTTGTATAGCCGATGGTCCCTCTACGTAATAGGGCATCTCACGCTCTGCTGAGCATAGTCGGCTGGGATCACATTAACCCCAACTGTGGCCTCTTGCACATTGTGTTGGGTCCTTGTAGGTTTGAAACACAATGATACCATTGTAGAACTGAAAAAGCTTTGTCTATATTCGAATTACTGGTACTATTGCGAGTAGCTGACAACTACGGTGTGATGTCGACTGGATACATCTCTATCTCAGTCGTTGCCAGTGCCTCAATAGCCGGTACTACTGCCCATAGCAAGTCAGCTGGGTCTGCCCACCTAGCCGTCTGCAGGGTGTAAACACCCCCAATTTTTCATCTTCATTCACAAGCACCTTTTCTTCTGCCACTGGGATCCACTCTTTAAATCCTTCAGAAAACCAGTGGGTCGACACCCGAGTGAGGGCTATTCAGAGCCCAAACTTTGCACTAAATTCTAATACTTTTATCTTGCAATCGAGATTTAATATCTATTTTGGCTCGATTTCAATCATTAATTCTTGCCTTCGAACAAAAATGTTCAAATCTTTATCTCTGCCAGGGGTCCGAGATTTCAAATCCCTCATCCAGGGTTTGCCTTTTGCATCTCATTTCAAATAATCTTGCATCATTGTATGTCATTGCATGTCATTTCATGACATTTCATGGCATTGCATCTCATTTTCGAGATCCAACACTCCTGTTTTTCAAAATATTCAATCCAGATTCGATTTTAAAACTTTTCTTTCAAAATCAATTCTAAATACCTGGGTTTTAAATCGACATTTTTGCCATTTGTTAACCCTTAGGATCTTATATTCTTTTATTTCAAAATATTTTCTTTACAAAATGATTTGGATTCATTTTAAAATCAAAATTTTTAACTAATCTCAGTTCTTAGATAAGACCCATCTAGGTGGTGTCGCTTCTAGATTCCTTTATTCCTCAAATTTCTTAAATTTTCAGAGTCTTAGTCGGATCAGGACTATATCTTTTTACTTTTTAAACCTTTTTCAAAATTCTATTTTGGTTTTAAATCAGAGATAGTCTTATCCCTTGCCTATTCCTGTCATTTTGTCCAAAATCTCAGAGTTTCAATCGGATTAAGACTCTTTTCCAGAGTTTCAGTTGGATCAGGACTCTACTTTTCACCTCTATTTTTATTTTTTTTTGAGAAAACCTTTCAAAACCCTTCATTTTGGCCAAAATTTTAGAGTTTCGGTTGGACTAAGACTCTGCCCGAGTCCTAATCGAATCAGGACTCTATCCTGATTTCATTTTCTTATTTCATTTTCACTTATCTTCAAAAGTCCTTTTTAAAATCTCGTTATTTATCTTTCAAAAATGCCAAAATCCTAGAGTTCTAGTCGAATTAGGACTCTGTCCCCAGAGTTCCGGTCGGGTTAGAACTCTATTCTGATTTCACTGTTTGTTGCTATTTTTACTTGTTTTCAAAAATCCTTTCATCTATTTTTCAAAAGAAGCAAAATTCTAGAGTTTCAGTCGAATCAGGATTCTGTCCCAGAGTCCCAATCGGTTCAGAACTCTACCACGATTTCATCTGCTACCTTTATTTTACTTATTTTTCGAAAACAAACCCAAAATTTTAGAGTTTCAGTTGAACTAGGACTCTGTCTTAGAGTTTCAGTTGGATTAGGACTCTAATCTTGATTTCAAATTTCATCCTATTTTTACCTGTTTTCTAAAAGCTCTCAATTATTGTCAAAAAAACCAAAAAAATCTAGAGTTTCAGTCCGATCAGGACTCTGTCCCAGAGTCCTAATCCGGTTAGGACTCTATTCTGATCTTTTTCTTCATTTGTTTTAAAAAACTAGTCAATTTCATTGAGTTTCAGTTGATTTAGGACTCTATTTCAGAGTTTCAGTTGAGTTAGGACTCTAACCCTGACTGCTTTTTCTGACTTATTTTTACTTATTTTGATAAAATCTTTCAAAAACCTCTTCATTTGGCTTTCAAAAACCTAAATTTTAGAGTTTTAGTTGGTTTAGGACTCTAGTCTAGAGTTTCAGTTCACTTAGGACTCTATTTTTAAAAACTTCTGATTTTCATTCGATAATTTTTACTCTATTTTAAAACTATTTTCAGTCATTATTTTAACTTTTTTCAAAACCCTGATGTGGGGCCCACTCAGTTGATGCCACATCTGAAAGAGTTTTGATCCAGTCAGAACTTTATTTGGTTCAAAAACTTTCCATTTCAATTCCAAATTCTAAACCTCTTTTTGAAAACTTTCATTTTCAAGTTTTAAAAATCGCTTTTGAAAATCAAGTAGGGCCCACTCTGGGTGACACCACATTTGAAAGAGTCAGGGTTAGTCAGTGTCCTAATTAGGTTAGGAGTTTGAAAAGGTCCAAATTGATTTTAAAACTTCATTTTACTTTAGTATTTTCAAAACACATTTTTAACTTTTAAATTTAAGCCTTTAAAAACCAATGTGGGCCCACAGGGGTTGGCGCCACATTTGGATTGATTTAGGGTTTAATTAGGCCTTAGGTAGATTAGGTAGAGTTAGGGTTAGGTTAGGAGTTTTCAAAAAATCGCCCCTACCATGTAGTTATCCAAACCCATTTAGGAAATTTTCAAAATTCTTTCTAAAAATAGCATTTCAAAAACCTGTATAAAGGGGCCAAAAGGGGGGGTTGACCCTAAAGCTTTCTCTCTCCCTTTCTTGTTGCTTCTCTCTCCTCCCAACATCATCTCCTTTCTCCATTGGAGCAGCAACCCGAAAGGTAAAATTTGTCTACCTTATTCCATTAATTTTATTAGTTTTTTTTGCTTTTTTCTTTGGTTTTCACCATAGCCGCCCCTTGCATATGGATTTCAAGCTTGTTTTTCATTCAAGAATCATAAAAATGATTCAAGAAAGTGATCTAAGGCTGTGTATAGATGTCTTTCATGATTCCAATCTGTTGAAATCATTAGAAATATCATTTTTTATGTTTAAGCCAATAAAGAGATGAGATTCACTCGTTAAATGGGTCGAATCTCTCTTTTCAAAGGCTAAATCAAATTCTAATCGTGTATTCCCTGATTTTTTTTATTTTCTTATCATATTGATGTTTATTTTACTCATTCAAGCATTAAATCCAAATTTGTGATATTATTTACATATTATTATTATTATTTTTCATGTTTAGATTAAGGTTTTTCAAGTTTTATCGGTAATATGTGGTTTTTGATCCCAAGCATGCAGAAACAATGTTATTTTATGTATATTTTTCAGTAAAAAAATCTGTTTTTTTAGGGTTAAACCTTGAACATGTAAGTGATTTCCTTTAAAAAAATTGGATTATTTTGGATTCTATAACCCTATCAAAAAAATAGAAAACCGGACCCTACTTTTTAAACCGTGAAATCGCTAAGTGGATTAGGGAACAACTTGTCGAGGCAATATCTCTCTCATCAGAGATTCGATCTATGATCCGTAAGTTGTAGTGTTTTTGTTATCATGTCTAGTAATTTATGTAAAATTTTAAGATTTTTATGCATTTGTTTTCTATTTTTCCTTTATCAAAAAGTAGAATCGATTTCATAGAGCCCATTATACCTTGTTTAAACCCTAGATCAACTTGAGAGTTTGTATCTCCCTAACCAAAGATCCAATCGATGATCCGTAAAAAAGAGTATTTTTATCTGTGTATCTACTATCATATGCAAAAATTTTATAATTTTTTAACATGATTCTCTATATTTCTTTGTACCCGAAACTAGATGTATTTATTTTAACTTGTTACATATAAGCCGAAATCAAGCGTACATTGCCGAAGCGATATCTCCCTAACTAGAGATGATTTTTTAAATATGTAAATAGAAAAATCTGTGTTTTTATGTCTAGTATCTTTCTGTAAATGTTTATGATTTTTTATAATGATTTGATACCTAATTTGGGTCTGACATTGTGACAGGTATGTGCCTATAGGCAAAATCATATATTTTAGGGTTTTATTCAACTTTTATATTAAAATAATGTCAAAAATAAATTTTTTTGATTGAAGTTTAATTTTAGGCTTATCAAAACTATCCATGTCGATTTTTACAGATTTTTAAATTCATTTGATATATTATTTGATTAAATCATGAAAATAGGGTGCCCGCGGAGTCCCGGTTCGAGTAGAACACTGACAAAAATCACTATTTTTGTGATATTTTGATTTTTTTTTCTAGAGAATTTTATGTTTTTAATGTTTGATTGTATTTATAATCATGCTAGGGTGATTCACATCCGATTTTGTGTTTATTTGAATCTATTTGAGCCCTAAATCCAAAGTTTTAAATTTTTTTTCTTAAAACCCTGATTTCATGGCCATAGTCTTGTTTTTAGGGGTATTTTTGTTATTTTTTTCCAAATTCTGAATTTCAAAGTTGTTTGTTTTTATTATTTCTTCAAATTTACATCATCTTTTATTATGTTTATCTTATGAAAATATGAAAAAAGCTTATATTTAGATAAATCTAGTAATTTCAGATATTGCTAGATAAATCCAGAAAAACTAACATCTTTTCACTAACAAGTTTTCTAGTTTTGCAGGGATATTCAAGATTATATTTTTTTATTTTCATTTATTTCAATTCAATTAGTGGTGTAAATTAATTATAAATTTGGAATAAAAATTTATTTTTTCTGCTTATAAAAGGATTGCATTGCATATAGTTTATTTCTTTATATAAATGTTAATGTGTAGATGGATGATGATTCATGCATATTCAAACTCACCATGGTCTACACGAATGGCATATGCACTAGCCTTGAAAAAAGGGTTATATCAGGATAAATCCAGCAATTTCCAGATATTGCTAGATAAATCTAAAAAAGCTATATTTTCTTTATTTTCCTTTTCCTTATTTCAATTTATTACTGATGTAGCTTAGCTTAGGCTGCATTGCATATAATTTATTCTTTTATAATATGATTTATGTGATGAGTGATTATTCATGCATATTCAAATTTGAAATGGTCTACACGAATGACACGTGCACTAGCTTCTAAAGAGTTAATAAACTCGATTGAGTTTGTATTTATGGTCATAGTCAGAATACGAATAATATCCAGATTTATCATCTTTTTTTAAGCCATAAACAACCTACACTCTTAGGCATTTTCAAAAATCATAGCATATATTTCAAACTTTTCTAAGTATTTACCCTTTTTAGAATTAAATGAGATATATTCAATACGTATTCGTGGCCATAGTCAGGGATATGTAAAGAATTTATTTCATCCAAATTCTATAAGGCACAAAAATATCTTTTTCAAAGATTTTCCTTAAATTCTTCAGAAAATACTTTCTCAAAATTGCATCTAGGTTTAGACTGCATCATGAAAAGTTTTCACAGGGCCACACGCCCATCCCTTTTTGATATGTTTCCCAATTCCATCTCAGAAATTGATTTTCTCAAAATATTAGGATTTCTTCAAAAAATGATTTTCCTTTTCTTCAAAAGTACTTTCCCAATGTGATTCATGATTTTCAAAGTGTCCCTTTTCCAAGTATTTTCCAATCTTTAAAGCATACATCATGTTTTTAATCTGCAATATTCAGAATTTCATAGCACATGCCTGATTCTTTGTGCATTTAGGGAATAAAACATCGATTTAGATAGTTGAGCAAAGCAAATCACATGATTGATCCTTGGTTCGATTACCCCTAGTTATGGCACCAGGAACGGTTGAACCTTGTACCGACAGGCGAGTCCCATTCTACGAAATTTTCTCGCATTTTAAAATAGAGGCGAATTATTTTCAAAATCTTTTTCAAAGGTTAGTTTGACTTGCAAAAGTATAATTTTGCGATGATAATAGGTTTGACGACCGTGATGGGACCTATCTTCACCTAATCAATTTTGTGTCTTGCTCTATTCGAATTATCAAAATCGAGTTCTACAATGTAAGCTTCATATCTTGTGAACCTATGAGCCTAGAATCAAACCCAACTGACATGAAAGCATATAGACTTTGGCATGGTTTGGTAGGACCGATTGAGGAGGCATTATTCATGCTCATGTAGACTTAGGTCTCATACAATCCGCCTCAATCTAGGATCTGATTGAAAACAATATTTGCTTCTTTAAAATTTTCAAAAATTCTACTTCTTTAGGTCATTAGTGCCTTCTGTTTTCTTGCATATTGATCATTTTTCAAAAACAACCCCACCTACTTTTACCTGGCCACCACGTTGCTGAGATTTCTTCTAGAACCATAGTTCAGGACAAAGCCTCACAACTGGGTCACCTATTTAGGTTGATCCCCTCCTGCCACGTACTAAGGACCATAGTCCAAAGTATATCAGCAGACGCTTAAGGATGCTGGAAAACATGAGCCTAGAACCAATTTTTTTTTTTATGCCATGTATATCGGGCTTTGTCTCAAGTATATCAGCATAGCATGAATAAACACAAATGATCTGAGCTTTAGAGTTAGGGTTAGGGTCCTACAACTATTTCAAAATTTGTGCATTTAAAGTCAGCTTTAAGGATTGTTGTATGCGCATACTTGATTGTGCAGGATGTGATTAAATGTATTTTAGTTATTTTCTTTTATTCCTTTTATTTTCTTATATTTTTTCATAATTTTCTGAAAATCCTGGGCGATTTTCAAATTCTCAATTTATTTTCATTTCCTTTTATTATTCTCAAACCCTGGATGATTTTTCACAACCTCTACTTTCCTTCAAAAACTCCAGGCGATTTTCCATCATTCCTTTCCTCTGGATCTTGAATTTTCAGCTTTACTTTGATCCAGCCTGCAATTTTCTTCAAGAAAATCATGTATTTTCTCTTGGATTTCAATCATGTTATATGTTTTCTTCACCTTATTTCCCTCGTACTATCTGGTGAGTTTCCTGATCATTGTAGTGGGAAATTATCTGACCACCTTATTTTTGGGGTTTACGTTAGTTTCATACTTCATTCATCAAAGTAACAACGCAATTGTCGTAATTCCAGCAACGACCCGATCCCTGTTAATGGGATATCCTTTCAGAGCCAAACCTAATATCATCAGATTTTCCTCTTTTCCTTTTTTCAAATTGTGCCCTCAAAAAAATTTCTCCATCCTGACCATCTCCTTTGTCCTACAGAGAGTATCAACATTGTTGAGTGGTTTAGACCAGATCAGGCAAGAAAACTGTATCATATCAGCGCATCAGCGATATTAGCTGCTTGCAAGGAAGGATGAGTTTTCCGAGTTTGACTAAAGGACAAGGTCAGAAAGATGGCGATGACATCAATCCCACCATGTATACCTTATTTCAGAAGATGATGGCTAAGATGCAATCAGAGCAAGCTGAGTCTAGCTCAGGAAAGGTGCCACCCAGAAACAAGACTAAGGGCAAAACCATTAGGAAACACATCAAAATCGCCCAGAAGAAGGTTTAGCAGGACAACGAGTCTGAAGGGGCAGATTCAGCGAAAGAAGATTCTGGAGAAGAACATGAGTTGTTCATTCAAGAGTCTGAATCTATTAACCAGTTGAAGAAGCAGACCCTAGAGGTCGATGATCCGATCCAACTTCAGTTGAAGGAAGTGACCAGGATGGTCAAGGACCTACAGACCCGCGACAAGGGCAAGAAAGTCTACACTGGTGAAGACTTCTATGATGGCCTTGAAGGGGACGATAGTCTAGAAGATATCTCCCTTAAATTTGTCAAATTTGATGAGACTGGCGATCCTAAGACCTATTTGGCCATGTTCTTTACAGAATGCAATCGATTCAAAAGAGATAATCGGGCTTTGTTCATATATTTTTCGCGCAACCTAGAAGGCACAACAACCAAATAGTACTCTGAGCATATCAATCCAATCAAGTTGTGAGAATTCGATAAGGTGGTCAACCTGTTCATCGAGTGATTCTTTTTCAATACTAAAGCACTGCCAATGCACAATCATCTCTACAATACGAAGCAGAGAGATAAGAAAAAAGCCAGAAACTTCATTCGTAGATGGATGGACACTTGCAACAAAATGAGAAACCCCATCTCAGAGGAGCACACACTCCAAATTATCATGAACAATTTCTCACAGCCCCTGAGAAGTCTTATTTCCACTTGGCCTTCCAAGTCTTTCATTGAGCTTACTAAACGAGCTGAGTGACTCGAGACGGGGATGAAGAACGGAGTCTATAGAGACATTACTGTTATCATCGCAAAAAAAATTTCCCACCCTCTGCGAGAGAGAAAAACGATTCTGTGAGTCAAACTCGACCAAAGTTTTGAAAATTAGTTTTGACAATTACTCACCTCCATTTTGAAAATTTATGGAAAAATTCTGTGGAATGGGATCCGCCTGTCGGTACGAGGTTCAACCGTTCCTGGAGCCTTTACCAGGGGTAATCGAACCAAGGATCAATTTTGCGCTTTAACTTGACTCAAATATCTAAATCATGTTTTATTTTCCTAGAATGCACAGAGAATCAGGCATGTGCTATGAAATTTTGAAAAGATTCACGTTTGAGAAATATGATGTTTGCATTGGAATTTTGAAATATGCTTGGAAAATGATTGGAAGAGTGCTTAAAAATGGAATTCCTGAGAAAATCATTGAATTTCATTGAAAAACAGAAATTTGCATTAGAAAATGAATCTTGAATGAAACATGGATTTTCAGAAAAACTTGAACTTTGAGAAAATTGATTTTGAGATTTGGATTACTTTTCTGAGGAAATGGATTTGAGAATTCTGAGAAAATCAGGATGTTTCCTTGGAAAATGACTTTTGAAATGGAAAATGGATTCTCAGGAAAATCAGATCTTTGAGAAAATCGATTTTTGAACTTTGAAAATAATATTGAGAATGTCAAAACATTGGAAAATCATGATTTGAACTTGAGAAATACTTTGAAATATTATTTGAAAACTCAGAGTTCTGAGAAAATCAAATCCTGTGAAAGACTTAGAAGATTTTGAGAAAATCGATTTCTCTGAATTGAAATTGGGAAACGAGTTTGAAAATGATGCAAATTGAATGAATGAATATGAATTTGAAAGGTATTTTATTGAGGAATTGAGAAAATCCTTTTGAAAATTTGAGAAATGCAGTGCATTTTTGAAGTTAGCCTAAGAGTGTAGGCTGAATGTAGCTAATACGAAGATCACAAATCTGGGTTTCCTTCGTATTCTGACTATGGCCATAAATATGAATTCCACCAAGTTTGTGAACTCCCTAAGAGCTTGTGCATGTGTCATTCGTGTCAACCATAGTGATTTTGGGAAAAATGTGTATGAATGATACATCAGATATTGAAATTTTGCAGAAACTAAACTATATGCAATGCAGTCCTATTCTAAGCTGTGAAATAACTCTTATTCCAAATTATTACATCTGATATTACATTGAATTGAAATAAAAGAAAATAAAAGTCTTCTTCCTGGATATTCCTGCAAAACTAGAAAACATGTTAGCACAGAAATATAGGTTTATCTGAATTTATCCAAAAATATTAGGAAATTGCTAGATATTATTAAGATATAAAGCCTAATTCATACCCCTCTGATATAAACATGAGAAATAAGTAATAAAATTCGAAAATAAACTTGGAAATTCGAAATTATAGAAAATGACCAAAATACCCCTTATGACCTTGAAATCAGGGTTTTCTAAGAGACTTTTTGTAAAATTTGGAAATTTGAAAATCAAATGAAATAAAATTAAACACAATATGATGAAATATGATGACATGCATGAAAATTTAGAGAATTAGAAATTGAAATTTCGAAATTGAGGTCAAAATGACCAAAATACCCCCGATAAGAAGGCTATGACCTTGAAAACAGGGTTTTCTAAAATAAATTTTGTAAAAAGTTGAAATATGAAATGCAAATGGTATTGAAATTAACTCTAGTATGTTATGATATGCTTATTTACATGATAAAAACCTTAACATGGCAAAAATATCACAAATTATCGAATTTAACCTGATTTTTGCCTCTGAATTTAAAAGTAAACCAACTTATAAGGTTAATGAACTTGGATTTGAGCCAAATTTGGCATGGACACCTAGACTAACCTAAAAAAAGAATGAAACTTGAAAATATTTTTTTTTGATATGGCTCCGGCAAAGCTTGAAGAGTTAAAGTGGCAGTTAGAAGAACTTTTGGAATATGGTTTTATCTGAGCCAGTGCATCCCCCTAGGGTGCACCAGTGTTGTTCGTAAAGAAGAAAGATGCATTTCTGAGGTTGTGCATCGACTACAGGATGCTCAACCAAGCGACGATTAAGAATAAATACATGTTTCCAAGGATCAAGGACCTTTTCGATCAGTTGCAGAGAGCGAAGATTTTCTCAAAGATTGACCTCAGGTCAGGCTATCATCAACTTCGTATTAGAGAGGAGGATATCGTAAAGATGACTTTTCAAATGAGATATGGGTTATACGAGTTTGTGGTGATGTCTTTTGGCCTCACAAATGCACCAGCTGCATTCATGGATTTGATGAACTGGATTTTTCGTCCATTCATGGACACGTTTGTGATCGTGTTTATTGACAAAAAATCCTAAAAATCAAGATTTTGCCTAAAATCATAACTCTAAACTGAATTTTGGGTACTAGACTACCATAAAAATTATCCAAATTTTATGGGGTGATAGAGGACAGTTAGGCAAAGATTTTTGCCTTTTATAGATTCTGGTTTTGACCTATAGTTGAAGCTTGACAGCTCTGGCAAGTCGGATCAGAATCCGGCGATTCTAGGATCTAGTGCAGATTGACAGGTTTCAGAAAAAACATGGGAAAAATAAAAAACAGTGATGAAAATGACTGAGATTTTGGGAGAATGTCCCTGACAAACAAAGGAATTTTTTTTCTTTTTACAGTTTTAGGATTCAGGTTATGGTTTGGGAGAGAGCAGAGGATTATAAGAGATCTAAATCTCTGTAATTCTCAAACATTGGAATTTGACAGACAGAGAAGTTAATTCTGGGGAAAATACCTAGGTACTCCTAAAATTCTCAAATTTTGCAAAATAACAAGGAAAATGGTGAGAAACAACTTCTATGTTGGAAGTTTTGACATCCAGCCTATGGGTTGAACGGACACGGTGGATTTTCCCAGGGGTCTGGGAAATTCGATTTTTAGCAGGAACCAAAACTCCTTGGAAAAATCTAGGGAAATACTCGAAAACAATAGGTTCTAACATAAATTCACTGTATTTTTTTGAGGAAGATTCAGATCTTCAATGGGAGGGGGGGGATCCCGGATGTTCTTGTCTGCTAAAACCAAACCTAGAATTTTCTGAAGGGTGAAATCCCAATCTGGAATTCGGTTTGTTCAATGGGGTTCCAAAACCTGTTTTAATCTAAATTTTTTGCAGAATATCCAGAATACATGCATCCTTTTAGCATTAATTTTTCAAGATTTATTACAGAAATTTCTGACATGAAATAACACTTACATCAAACACACGAATCAAACTTACAAAATAACGAATAAGAGCTTAATAATCTAATCTAAATATCCAAAGTAAACCTAAAACAAAATTGTAAATATAACAATGATGCGTTTGAGAACATGAAATATGCAAGAAAACCATAAAAAAACAAAGAAATAAATTGGGAGGCACGATTCTCTCTTGATGTGGCTCTCAAAGTGAGAGATCCGATCCATTGAATGGATGGATCTCATCACTCTTTCGGTCCATACACATAAGATGTATGTTTTTCTTTTTTTATTCATTTATTTATACTTTTTTTTATCATAAGATAAAACAAAGGGTCCCCTTGCCACCTTGAATCTGATTGATCTTGGCTATACATTTACATTCATGACAATGAAGTTTGGTACCTTGAAAGGGTGCGCCGACTAGGAGAGGAAGTTGGAGGCTGCAACTTCAAGTGGTGACTACTATTGAAGTCTGGTACCTTGGTGTGTTGCCGCCTTGAAGGTTGGTGATGGCTGGAGGCTGTCTTGTTGAAGTTGATGGTGGCCACCGGTGGGGGCTACTGCTGTGCTGCAATAGAAGGCTTGCTGGAGCAATGGAGTTTGACGGTGGTGCTTCCAAGGTGTGGCTGCAACTGGAACCGTGGCTGGAACAAAGGATGGAGGCTAACGGTGGTTACCACCAAGAGAGGGGGTAGTTGCTATACCAAGAGAAGCTGTGGTTGATGGTTGCAGCTGGAGGAGATGGCATGTTTTAGTGGAGGAAGCTGCAAAAGAGAGAAAGAGATAGAAAAAGGGAGAGATAGAGAGAGGGAGAGCTCTTGGGTTAAGAGGAGAGCAAGAGGGTTTGGAGAGAGGTGAAAAGCATCCATCGTATCTTGCTTGGGTTGTTGAACTTAGGAAAAATAGAAAAGAAGTTAGGGTTTAATGAGAGGGGGGTAATGAATCTATGTGAATGGGCTGGACCAAGGAGGGAAAGGAAGGAAAGGGAAGAAGGAAAGAAAGGGAAGAAGAAGAAAGGAAAGAAAGAAGAAAAAGAAGAAAGAAGAAAGGAAAGAAAAGAAAAGAAAGAAGGAGAAGGAAATAAAAGGGAGAAAGAATAGAAAAGAAGGAAGAAAGGGGGGTCGACCCCCTTGTGGGTCCCACAGGGTGGAAAGATAAAATAAAATAAAATAAGAAATGATTACAAGGAAAAAGCGATTTTTTTTTGCTTTGAAATGAAAGGTAGATGTGAATGAATGAGCCATCTCAGAGTGGGCTCACTTTCCAAATTTGAAATTCATTTCAAGGATCATAGGAGTAGAATGTTATTTTTAGAAATTTTTTGGACAAAATGAACTGTTTTTGACAGTTTTTGAAACGAGCTCAGAATTTAAAGTTTCATACCCCGTTGTGAAGCAAATCCAGTGTAGAATTTAAAAATTTGAATTTGAAAGAAGTCCAAATTATTTTTATCGAGAAAATATTTCCAAATTTAGAATCCTGGGGGTAAAACTGTCAATTTTGGAAACCCAAGGTTTGAAATTGATTTCTGAAAACTTTTAAAACTCAATCTGGATTGGATTTTATAAAACTGGAGTTCTGGATCTCGAAAATGAAATGAAATGTAATGAAATGCTGAGAAATGATATGAAATGATGAGAAATGACATGAAATGCTTTGCAAAATGCAGACCCAGAAGGAAGAATTTTGGATATTGGACTTTGATTGACACTTGTACCAGTTTAAAAAGTGTTAAAATTGATAAAATTTGCAAAATGGTTCAAGAAATGGTTTTCGGGCTCTACCGGGCTAGAGTGACACTGAAAATTGGGGTTTGAACTGATTTGATCTAAAATAAACTAGATTGAGCTGGGTTTTAGAGTTTCAGAACTCAATTGGACTGTCAAGACACTGACTCAACTGAACTCCCCAAATAAATTTTCAAGAAAAGCTACCATTTTTAGAGAAATGGTACAAAATGATCGCCGGAGTGAGGTGAATTAATGACCAGAGCTGGGTTTGAGCTAGGATAAGGATCGGTAATACTGAGATGAACTAAAATTGAAGCTCAAACACTAGCTCAACTGACTCGACTCCGCTCAATTTCAGTTGAAAGAGTTGAAATGGGCTAAAATGGGGTCCTAGACACTTGGAAATAATTTTGAACTAAAACTGGAGCACTTGAACTCCTGGTGAACTTAAGCTAGACTCGGAGGAATATGACTGACTGACTCCGAGACAATTGACTTGGATTTAAGTGAGAAATGAGCTCATTTCTGAAGAAATGATCCAATTTTGGCAGGAATTGTCAAAAATGAAAATGGTCTGTTCATTGTGAGCTCAGGTGAGCTAGAAATGACTGACATTCTAACTGTTCTGAACTGACCAACAAGCTTGGTTGACTCCGACTGACTAGGGTCTGGGATGACCTAGGGGTAAAATGGTAATTTTCTTAATGAAGGTGGGTAAAATGGTAGTTTTCTGACACAGACTCGGGGTTGTACTCCTACACTGACCTACCAGGATTGACACTGCACGAGGGGTATGTTCGAGAATGAATGAGGAAAATTTAGAGTGTTTACAATTACCCTCGTTAAGAACATTCAATATTCAAAAAAGAAGATAAATTTCATCTTCTCCGCCACCTCCGGCCGCAATGACATCAAAGGTAACAAGGAAAACCATATAAGTCAGAGAGAGAAGTCGTCTAAGCAGAACGACAATCCTATTCAGTCCAACTTTCAGCAAAAAGAAAAGATAAAACATGACGGTTGGAGTAACAATCACAAGTTCACTCCTATAGAGCAATCACTCGATGAAATCTTTGAATATATGTTGACCAAGAAATTAGTAAAGCTCCCAAGAGCCATGGACCCTCCCACGATCATGGGAAGATTCATGAATCAGTTCCGTAAATTTCATCGGGCAGTAGGGCACAATACCGACCACTGTTTTGTCTTAAAAAACATCGTTCAAGACTGCATTGACAAGAATCTCCTTGTTGAAGATAAAGAAAACACCAATCAGCCGTCCTGACCAAACTTTTCTTCGATCATTCAAGAAACTGACAATGCCAATGCTTTCCCGTTTCTCATCTTGCTTTTGTCATTTTAAAGAGATGATGTAATTCTGTTTTTCTTTCCTTGATTTGTCATTCTTCCTTCAATGCATCAATAAAATTATCAATTGTTCTCATAGCTTGGTGCCATCTTCTTTATATATCGTTGCTCTTTCTCCTTCTTTGCAATATGTCTTTTTGGGAGAAATAACCTCTTTTAGAGTGCCTCCCGAATTGATCAAGAAGCTCGTTGCCTGATTACCTGAGCGCTTGTCAAAAATTAATTATTTATCCTTTTGATTACTCCCTAATCACACTAGGGCATTTTTTTTAAAATTTTATCTTTACTTTAAAACGTCCTGTATGCAGGCAGGGTCAAACAAAATCTTTTACCATCTATTTGCATTCATTGGCATCTATTTGCATTTATTTGCATTTATTTGTATTTCATTTGCACTCTTTTGCATTCATTTGCATTAATTTGCATCGAATTCATTACTCATTCAAAATAAGGGATAATCCTGAGACTCCCGACAGTCATCTTTCACAATCGTGAGGGTGAAAATTGAAAATCTCCCATCACAACCACTAAGCACTTATAGAGTACTGGTCTTCTCAAAATCAACCCTCGTGTTGAATTTCCCTCCAAAAATTATTTTTACCGGTCTTCTCAAAATCAACCCTCGGGTTGAATTTCCTTTCAAAACTACCTTCACCAATCTTTTCAAATTTGACTCTAGGGCCTAGTATTTTTCTCAAAAACTAGGCTTATCAGTTCCTCACGATTGTTTTCTTTCTAAAACCAGTCTCTTTTTCGAAACTCAACCCTTGGGTTGAAATCTCCTTCAAAAATGAGCCTTATGCAAATTTTTTCATAAAAACCCAACTTCTGAGTTGGATTAATTTTCCTTTAAGATTCGAGTTCCAACTAGAACTTCCAATTTTCCTTCAGGGATTCGAGTTCCGACTCGAATTTTCTTTCCTTCCATCGGTATAGTTTTCCTTTGAAGATTCAAGTTCCGACTTGAATTTTTCAGTTGCCTTTGGGATTCGAGTTCTGACTCAAATTTTTTTTCTTGAATCTGTATAGTTTTTCTTCAAAGATTCGAGTTCTGACTCAATTTTTTTTTACTTCAATTGATATAGTTTTCCTTCGAAGATTCAAGTTCCGACTTGAATTTTCCAGTTGCCTTTGGGATTCGAGTTCCGACTCAAATTTTCTTTCCTTCAATTGGTATAGTTTTCCTTCGAAGATTCAAGTTTTGACTTGAATTTTCTAGTTGCCTTTGGGATTCGAGTTCTGACTCGAATTTTCTTTTTTTCAATCGGTATAGTTTTCCTTCAAAGATTCGAGTTTCAACTCGAATTTTCTTTCCTTTAATTGATATAGTTTTCCTTCGAAGATTCAAGTTTCGACTTGAATTTTTCAATTGCCTTTGGGATTCTAGTTCTGACTCGAATTTTCTTTCCTTCAATATATATAGTTTTCCTTCAAAGATTCGAGTTCCGACTCAAATTTTCTTTCCTTTAATTGATATAGTTTTCCTTAGAAGATTCAAGTTCCGACTTGAATTTTCCAGTTGCCTTTGGGATTCGAGTTCTGAGTCAAATTTTGTTTCCTTCAATCGGTACAGTTTTCTTTTAAAGATTTGAATTTCGACTCGAATTTTTCATTTCCCTTCGGGATTCGAGTTTCGACTTGAATTTTCTTTCCTTCAATTGGTCTAGTTTTTCCTTCAGAGATTCGAGTTTCGACTTAAATTTTCTTTCATTTAAATCTGAATTAATTTTTCTTCGAGATTCGAGTTCTGACTCAAATTTTCTTTTCTTAAAATCTAAATTGATTTAGTTTTCCTCTGGGATTTGAGTTTTGACTCAAATTTTCTTAACTTTAAACCCAAATTGGCTTAATTTTTCCTTCAGAGATTCGAGTTCCAACTCAAATTTTCTTTCCTTAAAACTAAATTGGTCTAGTTTTTCTTTTAGAGATTCGAATTCTGACTTAAATTTTCTTTCCTTAAAAACCAAATTGGTTTAGTTTTTCCTTCAAAGATTTGAGTTTCGACTCGAACTTTCCAGTTCTCCTTTGAAGATCTAAGTTTCAACTCAGACTTTCTTTTCAAAATTCAACTTTTAAGTTGATCTTTTATCAAATACCGAGTCTTTTCGGGGTTCAATCTTTAGCCATGGATATGTCAGTTGGACATCAAGTAATTTTTTCACCAAGGATTTCAGAAACTTTTGCCAATTTGCTACCAAATTATATGTTGATTTCAAACTTTTATTGCATAAAAAATTTACCTCATATTACCTTCAGTATTTCTTCCAAAAGGACAAAGACTTTTGCGAAGAAAGAAAAAAATTCAAGCCCTTTTCTGTTGGTCAACCAAAAGGATGAAGAAAAAATCCTTGATATGACCGACAAAGGAAAACTGAATGATGTTGAAATGCCATAAGTGAATTGATATTGATCATAGCTATGGCATATTTTTAAAGACCATTCTTCTGGTAATAAGGCAGTGAAAATATCTTGGGCGATAAAAAAAAAGAATTCACTCAATTTCAATATATCTCTTTAATCATTCAAGCGATAATTAATTATCTGCAAAAGGGATTTCTCAACTATCGTCAAGTTGAAGACTGATGGATGAGTCAGACCCCCGGGGCCAAAGGAGACTTAGATCATCTTTAAGTTGAAGGAGTATGTGACGTGTCCTTCTAGGGAAAGTTTAAATTATCGCCAAGTTGAAGGCTGATGCAATGAATCTCCCGACAATCCCTAAAAGATATTTAATTACTGTTATCATCTAGAGATTTCGATCCAAAGAGACCATACAATCAATTCAATTCTTGGGACGAAAGAAGACTCAGATCATCTCCAAGTTGAAAGAGCATGTGACATGTCTTTCCAGGAAAAAACAGAATATCACTGAGTTAAAGGTTGATGTGATGAAATTCTTTCCCAATCCCAAGAGAGCTCACTTTTCATGTCTCAAAAGAGTATAAAAGACCATCAAGAGATTTCAATCAAAAGAGACAATGTTATTTAATATAATTCATGAGATCGAAGGAGACTCAAAACATCTCCAAGTTGAAGGAGTGTGTGATGTATTCTTCCAAGAAAAATCAAAACATAGCCGAGTTGAAGGCTGATGTGACAAAATTCTCGCCAAACCCCAAGGAAAGCTCATTTTCTATGTCTCACAAGAGTACAAAATGATCATCATGGGAAAACTCCAGATATCAAATGACCAAAATTGCCAAGAATTATCTTTATTCATATAAAATTCTTTTATCAATATCATTTTCATAAATTACTTTTATGAAACTAAAAACAAATTTCTTTCTATTCATATCAAGGAGATGGATAGCTTCCTTGAAGAAACTCAACAACAATAATTTGATTTTAATTCTGGATTCTACAGAGTTAGCCGAGTTGAAGGTAGTACTTTAGGTAGAAGAGAGAATATATTTTCGCATAGACGTGCACACATTTTAATCATTTTGAATCAACCACAATTTTTATCTTATTGGCAATCTTTTTAAGTAATCCCGATATGAAGTGAGAACTTGATATCCATTTTGACATATCGTGACATCACCTTATGCCTCCTTGAGAGGATAGCCTTAGTCGTCTTTTGCGTTATCAAAAGATTTGTCTCACTCCTCTCTGAAAGGATAACCTTAGTCGTCTTTCGCATTGTTGAAAGAATTGCCTCACTTCTCTCCAAAAGGATAGCCTTAGTCATCTTTCGCATTGTCGAAAGATTCACCCCACTTTTTCTCTAAAAGGCTAGCCTTAGTCGTCTTTCATGTTGTCGAAAGATTCGCCTCACCTTTTCTCTGAAAGGATAACCTTAGTCGTCTTTCGCATTGTCAAAATATTCACCTCACATTTTCTCTAAAAGGATAGTCTTAGTCGTCTTTCGTGTTGTCGAAAGATTCGCCCCACTTTTTCTCTGAAAGGATAGCCTTAGTCGTCTTTCATGTTGTCGAAAGATTTGCCCCACCTTTTCTCTGAAAGGATAGCCTTAGTCGTCTTTTGCATTGTCGAAAGATTCGCCTCACACCTCTCTGAAAGGATAACCTTAGTCATCTTTCGCGTTATCAAAAGATTCGCCTCACACCTCTCTGAAAGGATAGTCTTAGTCATCTTTTACGTTGTCAAAAAATTTGCCTCACTCCTCTCTGAAAGGATAGCCTTAGTCATCTTTCACGTTGTTGAAAGATTTGCCTCACTCCTCTCTGAAAGGATAGCCTTAGTCGTGTTTCACATTGTCGAAGGATTCGCCTCACTTCTCTCTGAAAGGATAGCCTTAGTCGTCTTTCGTATTGACGAAAGATTCGCCTCACCTTTTATTCGAAAGGATAGCCTTATTTGTCTTTCGCGTTATCAAAAGATTCGCTTCACCTTTTCTTCAAAAGGATAGCCTTATTCGTCTTTCACGTTGTCGAAAGAATTGCCTCGCATTGCCTTATTCATTTTTTGCATTATCGAAAGAATTGCCTTGTTCCTCTTTAAAAGAGTCGCCTCATTTGTCTTTCGTGATTGTCGAAAGAACCACCCTTGTCCCTCTTTCAGAGAGTTGCCTTATTCGTCTTTTGCACTAACGAAAAAATTGTCTTATATTTCTTCGAAAGAATTGCCTTATCCATCTTCTGAGTTGCCTCCTGCAACCCTATTTTCTTCCTTTTACAACCCCCTCCTGAATCTATTGTGCAAAATCCAAAGGTCCCATCATGGTGTCTTCATTCGAGGATTCCATATTATCTTCTTCCCATTCAGGTTAAGGGTCAAGCCTGAACCTCGTTCTTCCACGATGTATTTTTCGTTCCATCCAGGTTAAGGGCCAAGCCTGAGCCTCATTCCGATGAGATGAATTTTCTTCTTTATTCTCCATGTTATATCTACCACTATCATCTGAGATAACTCTTTCATATCCAGTCAGATCTTTCTAACTGAGGTATTTTTATAGCCCAAATTTGGTGTGTTTTTCTTTGCCACTAAGCTCGACTTTCAACCGGCTTAGTAGCAAGGAGGGGCATCTGTAAACACCCTAAATTTTTTACCATCGCTCACAAACCTTTTCCTCCTACCACTGGGGCCCATTCTCTGAATCCTTCAGGGAACCAGTTGGTCGACATCTGAGCCAAGGCAATTCAGAGCCCGAATTTTGCCCCAAATTCAAATATTTCAAAATTCAATCTCCATTTTGGCTCATTTTCAGTTATCAATTTTCATCCTCGAATAGAAATGTTCAATTCTTTGTCTCTGCTAGGAGTTAAGGATTTCAAATCCCTTATCCAAGGTTTGCATTTTGCATCTCATTTCATATCATTTTGTATCATTTCACATCATTTCATGGCATTTAATGACATTGCATGTCATTCTCGAGATTCAGTACTCTTGTTTTTCAAAATCTTTAATCCAGGTTCGAGTTTTAAAATTTGTGTTTCGAAATCAATTTCAAATACCTGGGTTTTAGATCGATATTTCGATTATATTTCTCTATTTCAAAATATTTTCCTTAGAAAACAATCTGGATTCATTTTAAACTTAATTTTGAACTGATATTAATTCTCGGAGGGGACCCATCTAGGTGGGGCCGCTTTTGGATCACTTCCTTCATCTCTCCAATTTTAGTTATTTCAGAGTTTTAGTTGGATTAGGACTCTGTTTTTTCACCTTTTTAAACCTTTCTCAAAATTCTATTTTGATTTTAAACCAGAGGTAGTCCTATCACTCGTCCATTTCTTTCATTTTGGCCAAAATCTCAGAGTTTTAGTCAGACTAGGACTCTATCACAGAGTTTCAGTCGGATTAAGACTCTATCTTTTACTTCTATTTTTTCCTGTTTTTAAAAGAATCTTTTAAAATCTTTTGAGGGAAGTCAAAATTTTAGAGTTTTAGTCGGATTAAGATTCTGTTCTAGAGTTTCAGTTGGATTAGGACTCTAACCCTGACTTCAGTTTTGAGAAAATCTTTCACAAACTTCTTTATTTATCTTTCAAACAATCAAATTTTAAAATTTCAGGATTTCATTATAGAGTTTCAAAATTTTAGGACTCTGTTCCAGAATTTTAGTCGATTCAGAACTCCACTCTGATTTTATTCTTTACTTCTATTTTGCTTGTTTTGCGAAAATAGACTTAATTCTCAGAGTTTCGGTTGATTTAGGACTCTATTTTAGAGTTTCAAAATTTCAGGACTCTAACCTCGATCTCGTTTTTTGCTCATTTTCACTAACCTCTGCAAGGATTTTTCAAAATCTCTTCGTTTGTCTTTCAAAAACCAAAATTTAAGAGTTTTAAAATTTCAGGATTCTGTTCTAGAGTTTCAGTTAGTTTAGGACTTTGTTTTCAAAACTCCTGATTTTCATCTGGTAATTTCAACTCTGTTTCAAAACCCTTTTCAGTCTTTATTTCAACCTGTTCAAAAACTCAAATGCGGGACCCACATGGGGGGCACCACATTTGAGATTTCTTAATACTAATTAGGAGTCTTAGTTAGACTTAATTAAGGCTAATTAGGTAGAGTCTTTTAGGGTTAGAATTCCACCAAAATCTGCCCCCCTTGATTGAGTTAATTAAGAAGAATTTTGAAAAAATAAAACTCTAAAAAAACTAACCTAATGAAACTCTATAAATAGGGGCTATGGATTTCGACCCCCACATGATTTCTCACCCTCTCAAAAACCATGCCCCTCTCTCCTCCATTGCTGCAGCCCCCAAGGTGAGTCATCTTATTCCTTTTATTTATTTTTATAAAATCGCCATTGTCACCCTCTTTAGCATGCTTTTTCCTTTCTTTTATTTTCAAAAAAATCATGTGAGGACCTCAAGATGATGTTTAGCTGATGTTTGAGGGTACCTTACACATTTTTGATCCATTAATAATATTTATTTTTTGTTTATTATGTTAAACGCCCGAAAAGATCGAGATTCGACCATTCAATGAGTCGAATCCCTCTTTTAAGGGCTAAATCAAATTTGTGACTATGCTTCCCTGATTTTTTTTATTTCATCATGTTAATGTTTATTTTGTTTGTTCAAGCATCAAATCATGATTCGTTACATTATTTGCATTTTTTATGGGTTTTGCATGCTTAAATTAGGTTTATTCATGTGCTTTATTGATAACATGCATTCTTGATTTCGAGCATGCGGGAACAACGTTATTCATGTGCATTTTTCAATCAATAAATTCTGATTTTTTTAGGGTTAAACCGTGTATGTGTTAGTGACTTCCCATAAAAAATTTAAATTATTTTAGATTCTATAACCCTGCTAAAAAAACCAGAAACCGAACTTTGATTCCTATACTGTGAAAATGCTACGTGGAATCGGGGATGGCTTGTCGAGGTGATATCTCCCTCATCGAAGATCCAATCGTCAATCTATAAAAAGTAGTGTGTTCGTTAGAATGTTTAATATATTCTGTGAAATTTTAAGATTTTTTCATAGTAATTTGATATTTTTACTTTGTCAGAAATCAAAATCTATTTCACAGAGACCGTTATGCATCGTTTAAACCCTAGGCCAACTTGTATGAATCGTATTTTCCTAACCAGAGATCTGATTGATGATCCATACAAAGTCACAGATTTAGCAGAATGTTTAGTTTTATCAGTGTGATTTTTGTAATTTTTTAACACTATATGCTATTTTTAATTAAACAGAAATCAGAACTGTCTGTTTTTTAACTGTTACGCATTAGCCAGAATTAAGCGTGTATTGCTGGAACGATATCTCCCTAACCGACGATGTTTTTTCGATTTGTAAAAAAGAATATTTTTGTTCATCTGTCTAGTTTGTCTTTGTAAATTTTTATAATTTTCTATGATGATTTGATACCTGATTCGGGTCGGACACTGTGACAAGTTCGTGACCATGAGTAAAAGCATATATTTTTCATGTTTTTATTTAATTTTCATATCAAAATAATACAAAAAATTATATTTTTGATTACATCTTAATTTTAGGGTTATTATAAGCATCCATGTCGAATTTTACAAATTTTGGGATTCATTTGATGCATTATGTAGTTAAATCATAAAAACAGGATGCCCACAGAGTCCTGATTCGACTAAAACACAGGCAAAAATTAATAATTTTATGATATTTCATTTTTTTATGAAAAGTTTTATATTTTTAAGGTTTGATCATGTTCATAATCATGATAGGGTTCTCCACACACGATTTGGTGTTTATTTGAATCCGTTTGATCCCTGAATTAAAAATATTACAAAAATCTTTTCTGAAAACCCTGATTTCAAGGCCATAGTCTTGTTTTCAAGAGCATTTTGGTTTTTTTTTCCAAAATTCCAAATTTTAAAGTTGTTTATTTTTATTATTTATTCAATTTTGTATCATCTTTTATTATGTTTATCTTAGAGAAGCATGAAAAAGACTTATATCCGGATAAATCCAACAATTTCCAAATATTGTTGGATAAATCCAGAAAAGCCGACATATCTTCACTAACAAGTTTGTTAATTTTGCAGAGACACTCAAGGCTGTATTTTCTTTATTTTTCTTTTCCTTATTTCAATTTATTAGTGATGTAAATTATAAAACTTTGGAATAAGAATTTATTTTTCTGCTTAGCTTAGGCTGCATTGCATATAGTTTATTCTTTTATAATATGATTCGTGTGATGAATAATGATTCATGCATATTCAAATTCATAATGGTCTATACGAATGACACATGCACTAGCTTCTAAGGAGTTAATAAACTCGATTGAGTGTGTATTTGTGACCATAGTTAGAATATAAACAATATCTAAATTTATCTTCTTTTAAGCTACAAACAACCTACACTCTTAGGCATTTTCAGAAATCATAGCATATTTTTCAAACTTTTCTAAGTATTTACCCCTTTTAGAATCAAATGAGATGTATTCAATACATATTCGGGGCCATAGTCAGGGATATATAAAGAATTTATTTCATCTAAATTCTATAAGGCACAAAAATCTTTTTTTCAAAGATTTTCCTCAAATTCTTCAGAAAATACTTTCTCAAAATTACATTTAGGTTTAGACTGCATCATGAAAAGTTTTCACAGGGCCACACGCCCATCCCTTTTTTATATGTTTCCCAACTCTATCTCAGAAATCCATTTTATCAAAATTTCTAAAGTTTTCTGATTTTCTTAAAACATTAGGATTTCTTCAGAAATCAATTTTCCTTTTCTTCAAAAGTACTTTCCCAATATGATTCACGATTTTTAAAGTGTTCCTTTTCCAAGTATTTTTCAATCTTTAAAGCATACATCATGTTTTCAATCTGTAATTTTCAGAATTTTATAACACATGCCTGATTCTTTGTGCATTTACGGAATATAACATTGATTTAGACAGTTGAGCAAAATAAAACAAAACAAAGCACATGATTGATCCTTGGTTCGATTACCCTTGGTTATAACGTAAGAAACGGTTGAACATCGTACCGACAAGTGAGTCCCATTTTACAATTTTTTTTTGCATTTTAAAACGGAGGCGAGTTATCCTTAAAATATTTTTCAAAGGTCAGTTTGACTTGCAAAAGTAAAATTTTGCGATGATAACAATCCCATGACTATGTAAGACCCACATTATAATCTATTCATTTTTTGATCTATAAACTTCATGACTTAGTATGTAGTAAACAGTGAACACTTAAAATAAACTGATATACAAATCAAAAGTTATGATAAAATTTTATGACATGATGAAAAAACAATCTTGCTTGTGGATAGCCTCAACTTAGGAATATATCATGAAAGGGAAATCCAATTAGCGTATGTAAAACCTCATAATGTCATGAGTGCAATACATAATGCATTGGTTATGATACAATGTGGGTGTCAATCCCATATGACCAAGTGAAAGATGTTAGATCCTAATACTGATTCAGTATAGCCAAATAAGTCTCACATAAAATCCAATGACCCACTTAAGTAGTGTGCTATTGAGATAGGAACCACTAAAATAGTGGTGATTCCACTCCTCATTAGATTCCTAGCATATTTGAGAGTCCAATGAAGTTAGTTAAGACTGAATAACGGCTACCTAGAAGAGGTTAATTATCATATTCCCTGCTTTTGCAGAAAACACAGAGAACTCAATATTCATATTGAGGATCCCCCTTAAGCATGCCGTTAATATCAACCATTCTTCTCTTCTGCCCTGACCGTTTCTGCGCACACCTTGATACTAGATCCGACCGAATATTGAGGATCCCCCTTGAAGCATGCCGTTAATATCAACCATTCTTCTCTTCTGCCCTGACCGTTTCTGCGCACACCTTGATACTAGATCCGACCTAAGAAGATAGGTGAGGCCATGAAACACAAGAGAAGCAAAGGGAAGAGAACCCATTTGGCTTCCATGGCATGTGAAACAAGAGAGATAAAAAGTAATAAATGGAGAAAGAAATTGAGGCAGCGGGAAAAAAATAGGAAAACCAGTAAGAATCAAAATTACAAGAAGGCGAACCTTATTCTGCCACCAACATGAGCGATTACCAAGCAAGAAAACCTGGAGTGGCAAAACCCATGTTCCTCCCGAAGCCATTTGAAAAAGAGAAGGCTGGAGCAAGAGAGGTCTCCAATGAAGAATCCATGTAGAGCGAGAGAGACGGTTCATAATAGGAAGAGAGAAAGAGGGAGATTAGGAATCATTGTCGTGCAGTAAGAGTGAGAAGGGGTGCGTTTGTGTGTTCATGTTTGCCGTTGGTGAACAAGGCAGCAGTTGGTTCGGCTACCCTGCTTTGTGAGGTGAATTCAAATGGTGAATCGCAGCCGAGAGAGGGAGATCGTCTTGCACCAGTGGAGGGAGACGAAGAAAACCCTAACCTCCAGATTATATAGATGGCATTGATTGTAATTTATTGGTATTGCAGGGGTGTTTGCAACGGGCTCACTCCTTCCCGCTTCATCCAGCCCGTGAAGTTTTTTTCCCTTCCTATTTCATTGGTCTTCGGATGGAAAGGAGCCTCTTAAGTTAGCCATCCAAACACCTTCCCATCTAAAATATTCTAGGACCCACGCCTGGAAGGCCTTGCCAAACGCAGCCTAATGTAGCTGGATTATATAAAGGAACATCTCTCGACATGAAAAACGTGTGTGTGAGAGAGAGAGCTACTTGCCCATGGCCGTACGTTCATATTGAACTGAACTAGGTAAATCAGAGTGTCTATTGTGTGTGTGCTTGTAGTTTTCTAGCTTTACATGACATTGATATCAAGACCAAGTATTCAGGGAAAGAAGTGAACTCATCAAAAGACTGGCAGAAACAAATATCTCCCCTAAAGTCCAAGTATCGGAACATGGTTTTGCAAGAAATTTCACCAATGAAATGTTTGATAGACAAATCAAGATTCAAGACCAGAAAAGGGCCATACACAGTAAATTTCAGAACCTGGGAATGACTTTCAGGTTCCAAACCCAAAAATTACTAAGAGAAAACATGTGCCAACGTCGGTGGATGCTGTTGAAAATGAAAACAGTGACTGATGATGCTAAAAGGATCCAAGTTTCTAAAGAAACTCTACTCCTCAGGTGCCGCAATCAGAGAGTCAAGAAACAACATCGAACGGTGTCACAAAAGACCAAATATGCTGGGTCATAGCTAATTTTGAGTTTATCCCAACAAAACTGGCACTTTTCAAGTCATTGAAATCCTAAATCAGGAATAATTAATGATTTTAGTGGGCTAGCAGTTCCGCGTAGCATAGTAGATGGTGTGCTTCAGCTTAATCACAAGTTTCTAATACATCTGCAAACAAAATCTGTCCAACTTAATTTAGTTAGGCCGCTTTGAGCCAACAAGGATAGTCCAAGGTTCCAACAACTTGATTCAAGCCCATTGCAAATTGGTCAAGAACCTCAGATGAATAGCTGCCCCGAAAGGGTTTGGTGTAGTGGCATGGTGCCTAGGCCACTAGACGGGCAGTCTAGGTTCAAATCTACAAGCATCAGCCCATTTGCACATTAACCGAAGGCAACTCCCTAGGAGCGAGGGGTGCGCTATGGTTTTATACAATCAGATAAACGACCATAGGTTTGGCTGGCATAGTCCAGCACGATCAGGTCTTACTCCCGAGACGGTTTCCCCATTCCTCCTGAAACAAAAACTCAAATGAATAGCTGCATTTTGCAGCTAATATACATCTTGATGCTGAGCACATTTAGACTCGATACAGACATTCTTCAAGTCATCCAAGTTTCTGGTCAGGTAGCAGACTTATCAACTTGCTGTACCCTTTGAGATGACCAAGATGGTAGCTTTCCAATTAATTGCAACTATAATATCAGTTTCTCCCTTCAGTAAATATACATCTTGGCATAGCGCAGCTAATCAAGCTAAGAGACCATATTATATACATTTAAGACTATTCTTTCCATAAGAGAGAGAGAGAGAGAGAGAGAGAGAGAGAGAGAGAGAGAGAGAGAGAGAGAGAGAGAGAGAGAGAGAGAGAGATACTAATAATGGCTTATAAAAATTCAAGCAACTGTATTCCTCTGCCACCCTGATTGTCAACAATGTTAACAGGATAAGTTGCCACGATATCACCTACCTTGCCGCTGCATTTTAAGCCCAAAAGAGGAATTCCTCCAAGGGGATCTTTCATAACTAGTTATAACTAGAATATACCAGAGATTATTACAAGGTTTTTGGTCCAATACATGATCACAGTTACGACTACAAACTCTTCAATTCACTAGAAAATACAGCAACCAACTTGTCCTTTGCAATCTGCTTGTGCCCAGGAGACTTTATAGTGAAAGTGTGGAATAATGTATCATCGGTTGTTGAAAACTTTGAATCCACCATTGAAATTTGTGCTTCTTTAAAAGAGCGGACAACCTTTGCAATGGGATGCATGTCCAACGGGCAGCTCATTTGGACAACTACCTTGTCTTGCAAGGCCTTGATGTCAATCTCAGGAGCACGAGTCTGCTTCCTGTTCTCTGCTGCACAGGCTTCTTCTTCCATGTCTTTGAGCTTCTTCTGAAGTTCTGTGATATAGGCAACAGCATCTCCGAGCAATGAGGCCTTATCCATCTTTGAGATGTTCGGCACCACTGCTCTCAATTCATAAAACCTCTGGTTAAGCTTCTCACGCCTCTGTCTCTCGGCTTCTACATGGTTAAGAGGCTCCTCTCTTCCATTGGCCGGCTTCCTCCCTCTCTTCCGTGGTCTCCTTTCAGCCATCTGTCCCGGATGATCTTCCTTACATGAAGCCTCAACATCAGAGTGCTCAGAGTAGATTACGCCAGACTGAGCAGTCGAAGCAACTGCTGAGATTCCAGTATAATCTGGCTGCCTGTTTTGATTCTGATTCTGAAACCGACTCAACAGGTTTTCCTCTCTACCACCATTAATGTGACCATACATGAGGTGCGCTCCAGCTTCCTTACTGACACCAGCTACGCCATTGCCAAGCTTTGGCTGATTAAACGTTTGAGCTTGAGAATTGAAAATCATGAAAGGTTTCCCCTTCTGGATCTGATTCCGGATCAGAACGGGCACATGCTTCTTGATGCCATTTGAATGAAGCTCCATTGATTCATGAGATGGATTTATTGGTGAAGAATGCTGCTCCTCCATCTTTGCAGTAACCAATTTCCCACTTGACTGACAGTGTACCATACTAAAATCTCTACCAAATATTTTTGGGAATTCTTCTGAATGTGTAACAGATCCAGAACTGTTACTGTTCTTTCTCTGTAGAACCACAGGTGCAATCACCTTAAGGGATGGTGGAGGAGATGATAATGTTGAAGTGCTGCTTGAACGGAACAAAGGACAGTCTCGACCATCCATAAACAGAGATTTAATCCTCCATATAACCTCTTCATTCTCAGGAATGGAATTCAAGGATCCCAATTCAAGGACCCCATTCTCAGTTGGAATGCAAACCAACGTTTGGAACTTAGCTGATCTTAAAAGGTGAGACCGGTAACAGAAATCTTTTGATGTGCTCAGGAAATCTGAGATCCAGAGGTATCTTCTGGTTCCAAAAACCTTTCCAGGAGCACCAACGCCACTAGGGAAGGAAAAGTACATTGACGAGAGGAAAAACATTTCCGTATCAGAAACTCTATCCAACCCTAAAGCATAACTGTCTTCATCAGACCCACCAGAGAATGTATGAAGATGCTGAAGAACCCTCTTCCTCTTCTTCTGTTCGGTAATGTCGTCCTCAAGAGATGAGTTCAGTCTCTTAGCCTCGCCTTCTTCTTGCGACTCTTTACAGTAACCATCCCCCCAACCAAGAACCAGACCCCCTGATTTAGACCTAGAGACCTGCCAAAAGATGGCATAACTCCAACTCAAAGTAGGACATGTTTGTCCTTCCACAAGTTCAGACAACTTGTTCTGCAGTGGAGCATCACCTGCAGACATTTCTAGGCCTTCAGAACAAACATAGCTACTTGTTAGGTAGCCAAAAGCCAGACTACCCAGAACATCCTCAGCTATTGCTTTTGCCTCTTCATGCCAACATCTATCCATTACCATCCCTCTATACTCAATCTTCTTTGCACTTGCAGAAAAATAAAGACAAAAATCTCTCAAAGAATCACTTTTATACAGAACCAACCACATTAAAATTTAACCCACCCTCACTCTTCTGCAGAACCAATTCTCACATAAAAATATTCCCTCCTTCCACAAACATCCCAAGAAACAACCAAAAAAAAAACAAAGAAAAGAAAAAGATCCACCAACAAATGATCACAAGAAGCTAAACCAATCTCCTAGAAACAGAATCCTCCTCCTCTAAACAATAAAGTAGATCCCCGCCAAAAAATAAATAGAAATACAATATGATAAACGCAAACGAATAACCAATTTCCGATTTTTTTCCTTTTATCAGTACACCATGAACAATTTACTAAAGTTTCCAAAGCAGAATTCTTTCCTCCCCCAAGACCAAACTAAAAAGGAAGAAATAAAGCACGATAACGAATACCCACAAACCAAACCTCTCAGCGTTACTTTTCTTCTCCTTATATCCAACTAAACGTCAAACAGAATACGCTTCTTGTTCGGTAACACACTCAATACAGAAAAATTTCTCATTCCCCACCGAGAAAAACACGAATCCACCCACGAATTCACAATTCTAACCCAACACCATCACCAAAAACCGAAATAAAGGGAAAAAGAAGAAGATGGTGGTTTCAGAAACTGAAGAACTCATCTCAGATGAGGATAAAACCAGAGTTTCTCCCAAGAAACTCGAAAACCCAATTTTCAAAATTCTTACCAGAACTCAACGGTCGGATTTTCAGGGGAGTCACTGAGGGAACGGCTAGATCTCTCTGGGATTGAGTCCGCCCTTCTCTATCCCTGCAGCACTATTGCTGCCCGCAAGCAGTAGAGCGGCTGCGAAGAAAAAGGCAAGGAAAAAGAAAGGCCGAAAATGAAAACGAGAAAAGAGAGAGATTTTACTTCTTTTCTTTTAGAAAAATTTATAAAAAGACACGCCGAACTTTTGACTTAATTACAAAGACCTGCCCAATTTTTAAGATTTTATAAATAGTGACCGATTTAAAAAAATATTTCTCAAACAGGCAGCATAGCTTAACCTTAAAACATTAACTCTGATAGAACTATGGTTAACCCACATCAAAAAACCTTTTTGCCATTACCTCGTCCTTGCTAATTGTCTTTATCTCCACCAGTGTTGTCAGAGGCATGTACGCCTCAAAGGCGAAGCGCACGCTCAAGGCACTGAGGAGTTGCAGTGAGGCGTTTACCACTTTGTGCTTTTTGTAACATTCAGATTATTCGTGCATCATCCATAATTTTCTGTTAAAGCAAATATTTTTGGGATATGCACTTGCTAACGTACGAATAAGATGAAATAACATAACTGGAGGAAATTCACGAGCCACCTGATTTATGTATTGCATCTGTTCTTACAACCAACAATCTTGTGAGTTCAATTTAATTTTCCAGCTATTTTCTTCACACTTTGTAGTTAACTGTGATCGTGAAATTGGTGTGACCTTTTTTATTGGCAGCAAACCATATTTTAAGAATTCTGCCATAACCTTTGTTGTTTGAATGATTTTAACTATATTTTGAAATTATACACCTTGTTGCATTGACAATTTGCTTCAGAACCATGTAGTATCATGGATCTGTTGTAGTATTGGATGGGTGTCCGCAAGTATCACTTATTGTGAATGCCATCTTTTTGTTATAGAACGCTTTTTTCCTTGTATATCGTTTTTCTTTTCTCCTCACATGCTCTGCTTGTGCTTGTAATTATCTTTTTTGAGGTTTGGATGAGTTATCTAGATACAGCTTTAACAGTTCGTGTCCTATAATAGAAGGCCACCCTGCATGTTGGCGTAATGTTTCCTATTATCTCAATGTTTTCATTGAACCATGAGACAGGGAATAGATAATTCGAACTGATTTTCTGTTGGGACTCTGATCAAAGCACTGCATAAGTAATCTGGATGATGAGAAACCCCAGAAAAGACAACCAAATACTCATGAATGGAGTGGTGCGTAGAAATGAGAGTTTAATTAATATGTTATTGTTGGAAGTCGATAAGATTGAAAAAGCTGGACTTAACAAAAAAATATTGCCAACTTAATCTTCTTGCCAAATGACCTTATAGATCGCCAATCGAGCTCGCGGAGCTATTGACGCCACACACGCCAAGTGTTTGATGGTATGTGTGAGAGGATAGTAGTCTTGAAGCTTATTTTATTATTTTGATCATGAAGCTTACGCTCCAATGCCTTGAGGCTTACGCCTCGCTTCGCCTCATCGCATTTAACAACCTTGATCTCTACGTCCTTTGGTGGAACATCGGAGAGACTAGCTGCTCACCGGAGTATGAGATGGAAATGTCTCACCCTCTCTTGTAGAAAGCCTCAATTTCCTTGCAAGGGTTCTTTACCTGGACGGAGACATTGAACATAGGTGAGAGGATTGGAGCTTTGGTGACACTAAAGCTCTTGAGACCAGCAAAGGACATGGGTGCAGGAGCAACGGCAGCTTGGGTGGGAGAGCTTCTTGTAACGTCAAGTATTCATCGAGAACGTTGTATAGATCATGTCAAACACTTGAGCGAGTGAGGAATAGAGCCCTCACCAGAGTTGAACTCCACCATCCAATCAGGTGGTGAAGGGTGGAGCTCGGGTTGAGTGGTGGTCTATTGGACGCCCAACGACTAATTACAAGTGGTGAACATAGGAAGCAAGATAGACCTTAGACATAGCAAAACCCTAAGGCCTAATGCTTCAGAAATGTTAGGGGATGGTGCTTGACAAGAAGGGGAAAAGAAACCTTAGAGAGTGAGAGATCCTATGGTGGAGAGAGGAAGATCACAAGGAAAAATCTTGCTGTATCGGACAAAGGGAATTATGGTGGTCATGGTGGAGAAAACTATATATATATATATATATATATATATATATATATATATATATATATATATATATATATATATATATATATATATATATAAAGAGAGAGAGAGCTGCTAATGTTTTTCCGCCCTTCATGTTTTTTTTTTCTGACCCCATAAATGTGTTGGGCAGGGTCGATTTATGAGAAATCTGCACTTGGATCTTGTGTTTTCTATGAAAAAAAATGATATTTGGAGCCTCAAAATTTAACAAAGATTTTGGACAGTTGATTTTTTTAACCTTATAAAATCCCACGCATGTGTATGAATCGAACGTTTCAAAGAGCTGATCCCTTTAAAATCAAGTATATTGATCACATTTGTATGGTCAGAATTTATTAATAATAATAAAAAAAACTGAAAACCATTTAGTACACTCATTGAGCACCTAATGTGTGAGCAGCTACCAATCACTTTCTTTTTCAAAGAGAGATGGGCTTTCGGGCAACCGGAATCTGGTGCATTTCTGGCAGAGCACAAGGTCGCTCGCTATTATCGTTTTAGTATCTTATAGGAGTAAAACCAACAGTTAGTGCACGTCCTGAATGTTAGTGCACGTCACCTTTTATCTCTGTAAAAAAAACTCTTATAGCGGTAAAATGGTCTTTTAACACGAATCAACCATCCTTTGACCAAGGTTAATACTCTAAGCGCCTGTTTGAGAATTATTTTGTTAACTCGGTGCCTATTTGTAAAATCTGAATCTTTAGTCGGGTCTGTGTAATTACATCAAAAGTTAAACAGTTTTTTGCAAAATTTTCTTTCTTTTTTGTCAACATGAATTACATGAGTCAATATATGTATTTGTGAATACGGAAAATTAGCAATACTAGCCGTGTACTTTTTCTTTATGAGCTTCTTCTCTATATTGACTCAGCCAACTCGGCCCGGTTTATGTTCATCTTGGACCCTGACTCGGTAGATAAGTTCTACTGAAAGCGTGCGTCGAGCTCTTTACCTCGCCGTGACTTGGACTCGCCACGAATTGAATGTTTGACCCTGAACGGAGGGTGTGCTTCTGCACTAGGGGTGTCAGGGTTTGGTTCTGACTCAGATGGTACCATACTTGGATCTGGTTTTGGGGTATGGTCAAGCCCACTATAAGAAAGACCATATCCAGACCCGATAAGAACTACATGAACCAGAGGCGAACCCTACCCGGTAAAACCATATTGTTTAACATTTTTACATTAAAAAATTGCAGGTCCTAATCGAAACTCGGGTCAAGTTCGGGTCTGGTATAAATTTCACAAACTATACCTGAATCCATGTATTAATCGGACCTTCAAATCCAGACCCGAGTCTTAATAAGGTCTTATTATTTATCACCATACCCCGACCCTATAGGGTTTGGTTCAGGTTGGGTCTGGGTAAACCAGACCTGTTGACACCCTTATTCAGCTTCCGCAGATCTCTGCGGAGAGACTTTAGACACATGGATAAAAAGCTGTGGATGGTGTCGGACTAGCGATCCTCCGAAACGAGGGTCTAAATTTTCATGTCAAGATCCTTAAGTTGTTTTAGTATAGCCAAGGCCAGCCGGAAGAAAGTATTGTCTGAACCACTTGGTTGGTTAGTAGGTGCTGATTTTTGGTTGGCTAACTTGATGAGTCAACTTGTAAGTCGGGATGAATCATAACTAGATCATGCATTTGGTGAATCAAGAATCATATACTCAGTTTATAACAAATTCGATTGGGCTTTGTTGAAAATTTATTTTAATCGGACACTCTACGTAGCAAGGCTACACACGAGTCAGGTTCAAGCCGAGCTTGGCCTGGTTCGAACTCAGATCATCCAAAAAATGCATGTTCAAGCTCGGCTCGAGCTTGAGCCAAGCTTGAAAAGCACATGTACGCGATCAACTCAAGCTGAGCTCGAGCAGGTCTCGGCTCAACTCGAGATGATCATTTTTATTTTTAACAATTTCTTTTTTGTAGTCAATAGAAATATGTTGGGAACGACTCTCAGGTGAAAGCCCAACGTCTTACCCATTAAGGCGAGACATTTTTTTGTTAGTTTTGTCGACAAAATAATACATGTACCAATCATAGGCATCATATACCTATATGAATCGACGACTAATCATGTTTCACCGAGCTCGACTGCTTGTTTAAGCAAGGCTCATTTATATATGTCGAGCCTAGACCATTGTTCAAGCTCGGCTGATTAAATTTTCTGAACGAATTCGAACTAAGGTTAAATGGGTTGAGCCTAACCAAGCTCGAGCTAGCTCAGGCCGCTCGTTGTGCAGCTTACTAGCGAGTCTAAAAGAAAGTTTTTAGCTTGTTGCTTAAGTTTGTATGACTGATTTTCGAGGATCGCTAGACCGACACCATCCACAACATGTTTGAAAGCGAGAAAAACTCTGATAGAAAAAGAAAGTTTTGCCTATGAGAAGTTCTTCAAAAAAATTTGTTGTCGCTTGTTTGTGTAGCATGAGAAAATGGGGCTGGAAAGCAAAGAAAAATATTTTCGTTTGTGCATGGAAACATTTTCCTCCTAGCTAATAATATCAATGCCAAAGGCAGCTCTAATTGAAGGCTATTAAACGTGGAATGTGTTTGGTGGTATTTGGCTAGTTGTATTGACAACCTTCAACAGTCTAGTTGTATTGACATCCTTCAAACGGTTCATATAGCAAAATTCAACTATGCAACCTGTAATGCATCAGAGGATTTTTGTTGATATTTTCATTTAAATAAAAATAAATTTATGAGTTATTTTAATGTTTGGATCTTTAGGTGACAATGATTGACCTTATATATGGGGTACAATTGCATTTAGAGTTTATTTAGAGTTGAATTTTAGTTTTTGGAATTAAATTGAAGTTAAATCCACTTTTAAAATGAAAATGTAAATTCAAGATAAATTGCGAATTTCGCCTAGACCTAAGTGAGACCGCTTGTGGGTGAGGTGGCTCATGGGACCCATAGTAGGGGCGACCCAGTGGGATGGGTGCCACTTGTCACTCATCTAGAATGTAAGACCAACCTAAGGGATGGCCCACATGGTTTAATTAGTTTAGGTTTTATTTAAGTAACTTAAGCTATATAGTTTAAATTGAATTGGTAAGTTGGGATTAAATAATTAGGAAATATAATTTTATGATTTAGTTTAATATCAAGTAAATCCACTGGGAAGGGATGTCCCATATGAATAAAATCCCAAGTCAAGGAATCCTATATGGATTCTAAATATGAATTGTTAAGTTTTGAGAAAAGTCAAAATTGAAAAGAATAAGAAAAAAAAGCAAATAAAAAGGAAACCTTGGGCCGAATTCTTTTTGTTTTAGAAACAAATTAAACATATGAAAGAAGGAGAAAACCTCTTTGGATTCCTAAAGGAGGTCATGGCCTTGCTATATAGCCAAGGCTTAATTGTCGTTATGAAACCTAACTACATTATAAAGAAAAGGAAGGAGAGGGCCACCCTATTTTGACATTTTCTCTCCCATTCTTCTTTCTCAATTCCTTTCTCATTTTCTCTCTCATCTCTATCTTTCTTACCTTCTTTCTCTACTCCACTATGTTGGAGCAAAACTTTCATTGAAGGAGGCTTGAAAGAGGACAACGAACTCGAAAAAAGTGGTAAAAGAAGTCAGAAATCTTCTTACATCTATTCGTGATTTGATATTGGTATGCATTGACATACCCTCTACTGATCCATCGCATGGATTAGCATGCAACTTAGCCTAGAAGCACCTATGACTATGGTTTAGCATGAAGGCATGTTTCAAAAACCCAAAACTTGGTTTTGGAGATTCAGTTTTGAGAAATTAAGGGTTTTTCCTCAAATCGATTTTGAAAAAAAAATAGAATATGTGTGCAAGCATGTAAAATAACAATGTATTTAATGTTTATCGGCATGTAAAAATTTATAATTTGATGTTTTCATATATTACTATAGCCTTCATAGATTTGAAAATCGGTTGATGGGAATATGTTATAGATCTATGCATAAATCGACAGTTTTTGTATGTTGTGTATGTAAATCAATTAATCTAAAAATTTAATATCATGTTTATGTTGGTTTATATTATTAGATATTGTGATATCATGAGAATATGTTTGCAAAATTATTTTTATGCAAGTATGAATGGGTTTCATGAATGTGTTTTATGCTTAAATACAAACCTTGAATTCCTAAACCTATTGTTCATGTTTTAGACTTGACCAGTTTTATGAAGAATTTTGTTTCTCTCAGAATCTCTATTAAAAAAAATAAACAAAAAATACTATGATGTTCTACACATCCGGAGCTTGATTTGAGAACTTTATTTCACTCTGTTTGGATTAGCTATGAGGAAAAAAGAGTCTGTTATGTCATGTCTGCAAGAATGTTTCTACCAATATTTTTGTGAAACACATAAACCAATAAAAAATGATGCAAATCGAGGTGGATAAAATCTGGGTGATAGATCTTACATAGTAGAACACCTAGTATAAAAAGATTTTGTAGATTTCTTTTCTAAAGATCTCAAAATTTTACCCAAGATAGGGAAATTTCTACACGTTGTAGAAACCTCTTTTATAATTTTGCAGAACACATGTTTAAGCATCTACTGAAAAATCCAAAGGGGACAAATCATAACATGTAAATTTTAATTATTTTTGCAAAACCAGGTAGACTGTTAACAAGTTATAATTTTCTATTTTGTTGAATTCTAAGTGCCCATCATTCATGTATTCAATTCTCTTAATTTATAAGGAATATGGATTTAGGCTTTGGTTTGCATGTTGTAGACATCTATGTGGACCCTAGAAAAAAATCCAAAGAGTTAATTGTGGTATGTATGATTTTATGCATACTTTTTATCGACTGACAGAAATCAGCAGGGTACAAGCCTGAACAGGGGCAGATTTGCCTAAGGCACTAGATGAATGACTTAAATTATTGAGATGATTTACTTTAAATGCATGTTGATCTAGCCATGTACAACCTGTTAAAGAGAATGATGACCAGAATGATGTCAGAACAGGCTGAGGCCAGTCAGAAGGAGGTTGCTTCGAAGAGCAAACCAAAAAAGAAAGCTGTGAAAAAACCGATCAAGATCGTCAGAAAGAAAGTACAACATGACACCACTTCTGAGAAAACAGAATCAGTTGAAGAGGAATCATAAGAGGAAGAACATTTTGTTTATCATCAGAATTTCCCGCCGCAATGTGTAAAGACCGCTGCAGAGCCTGAATCGATAAACAAGCCTATTCCAGCTAATAATCTGATGCAAGAGCAGATGAAAGAAATGAATCGGGCCATCAAGGATATCCAGGCCAAAAGCAAGGGCAAGCAGACCTACTCTGGTGAAGATTTTTACAATGGTCTAGATGGGGATGACAATCTGAAGAATCTCCCTCGGAAGTTCCTCAAGTTTGACGGAACAGGCAACCCCAAGGCTCATTTGGCCACTTTCTATGCTGAGTGCGGCCATTTCAGGAAAGACAATCGGGCGCTATTTGATTGTTATCTTTAGTGTAACCTCTCTCAAAGTCTTAACCATTTTTTAAAATCATTTTTGCATTATAAGATCTGATTTACTTATATTTATAAAAAATAAGAAAAAAAATTGGTATCAAAATTTTAATATTTGAACAATAATTAAGGTTAAAATTTTGGGGGCGTTACAGTTAGTACTACTAATACATCACCTTATGTAATGTATTGATCTCGGTACACTGTTGGATCGATCATGTGAAGGATCCAAATTATATTCGTATGGCTAAGTTAGGTTCAAGGAGCTCCTACTTCGGTCCATGGGATACCTATATGCTAAGTCATGGAGACTTGAACTACAATATTTTCAACTATGACCTTGGACTGACCCTTTATGTCTTCAACATATTATACTTGTTAGAATTAAAATAATTTTCTACCAGACTAGAAATGGTTCTGACACCATTTTATAGGGGATACAGGTATTGAACCTACGATGTGAGATGCATAGTAGAGCAACATCAAGATCCAGAGTTTCTCTAGACTTTATTAGACATTTTGTTTAAAAACTCATTTTATCTAGTACTGCTTTACTAAGCAGTATTGTTTGTAATAAATAACTTATTTTGGTTTGCTTAAATAAAATATTTTGGTGAACAATGAGTGATTGACCACATACCTATGATTCGCTCAACATATTCTAAAAATGATGACTAACTATTGTTTATTTCTGATGCTAAAGTCTTTTTTAAATTCTGCTCTAAAGAAACAAAAACAAAAATAATCAATGAAGTTTATATAAAGTGTTGTTTTGAAAATCTGGGGCTTTACAAAATTGGTATCAAAGCCTAAGTCTGAGAAACCTGGTTCAAGATCCGTCGTGCTCACGATATCGCATTATAAGTATTACTTTCAAGATTCTAACCTTGAAAAAAATGTTTTGTCAAATATAGATGGCAACTCATGACCTGAGAGGTTTTTGCTATTGGTGTCAAGTTATGCATTGACAATGACTCTATCCCTTCAATTTTGAGGATTGTCAGTTCTACGGAGAGGAAGAGCATTCTGCCAACGAATGCCAGAGCAAACACACCCATGACACTGGTCTATGAGCAGCGCATGGCCTTAAGAACACGACCTCATGCATCAGCGGACCCCAGAACTCCAATAAAGGGAGTAGTGCCTTATCAGTTTCTATGAGAATACTGAGCTTGGGAGGTGATGAACGAGCCTTCACTACTGCGACCTGTGATTCGCTAAGTTACCACTTGACAATGCCTCTCCATGGCCTAAAAGAGGCATATAACTCATTATACTTGTCGATTGATATCCTAGATTCTTCGAGTTATCATCTTGCCATGCCTCAATATGAACAAACATCGTCGGTTTACATCTCGACTTCACCTGAGCATACGTGAATATCGTCAGAGCACACTCCAAATATTTCATCTCCGACACATCCTTCTGTGCCCAATCCAAGGCGATGTGAGAATAAACAATTCTATCTAAGGCTGTTTAGTTCAAAAAAGAAACACAGTTCTTAAAACTACTCATGTTTTGAGTCAGTGCACTCATGTGTGAGGTTTTCGCTGCCTATGTCCGCCAATAGTGTGTGACCTTTATAAATACGACAATGTGTGTTTGCTTGCTTTGTAATATATATGCAAGGTAAATTTTTTTTGCTTCCTTATATACAATTAAAGAAACAAAATCATGTTAATTATGTGTGAATAGATGGATGACTCCTACGACGAGGAGAACCATGCCGAGCGAGAAGTTCCATATTTAAGGATTCTTTTTGAAAACTCTCAACAATTTGGTCATGACCATCCGTGAGACAAGGCAGAAACCAGTCCCGCCTCGTAATGAGAACACTAGAGGAATTACTTACAAGAAATTCCTCAAGTTAGACCTGCTGGTCTTCATCGATAAAGGTTACTCAGAACTTTCAGAGAGCTGGATCGAGGAAACTGAGTGTGCATTATAAGTGCTAGAAGTGTTGGTCGACGAAAAACTAGTTTCGGCACCTACTGACTGAAAGATAACACATGAAAGTGATGGGACACCACAAATTAATTCAATTTTTTGAGAATGAGGTCATCCCTTGGGGTGATTTTCAAAGAGCCTTCCTAGATAATTACTTCCCTATACACTTCAAAAATCGAAAGAAGATAGAGTTTCTAGAATTGGGATAAGGTAGTACAAGTCCTATCGACTATACTACCAAGTTCCCGAACCTCGAGCGGTGCTGCTCCAGGTTATTCAAGACTGACCAACAGAGAGTCAGCAAATACATCCATGAGTTACGAGAAGGGTTGCAGTCTCGCATAATAACAAGCATGTTGTAGATGTTTCATGCTACCGTAGCGACAACTTCAAAAATTAATATGAACTAGGAGCAATTCCAAGGGCGTCACAGGAAAGAAACCAACAATAAGTGACGAGAACAACAAGAGGTCATCCCCTGGTGGGCAGGAGTCATGGCCACCTTTTTATAAGAGGGAATTTTGAGGAAAGAACTCTACTCCATTGGCCATAAGGCCACTACAAAAACACAGAGCTATCCAACTTTAGCTGCCAAAAATGTCACTTGTATCACCCTAAAAAACCATGTCCCCGCGATGCGGGTGGTTGTTTATACTATGGCAAGTTGGGCCACTACGTGAGGGATTGCAACAAGAAGGCCTCAGATGAATGGCGAAGAAATATGGGATCAACAGGGCCTTTCCAACAATCACAGTAGCGTCATCCGTTCTAGCGACTGCAACCACCAAAGACAGAGCAGAAACCTGCGGTGGGTCATGTTTACATTGTATCAGTCGAACAACTCACAAATGGTGACTTGATTAAAGGTACCATACTTGTTAATGAATATGTTGCTTTCATCTTGTTTGATTATGGGGCCACACACACTTTTATCTTTGATGATTGTACATAACAACTCTATACCTCAGTAGAACCTATGGATAAAATAATTAAAGTGTATAACCCGTTAGGTTCTCGCACTAAATATATAAAATGTCTAAAGAATATAGACATAGAGATAGCAGGGTAGCATTTGCCTACTAGCGTTATCCTACTTGACATGACGTTGTACGATGTCATCTTGGACATAAGTTGGTTAGCCTATAACCATGCTAAATTTTGTGTAATGAGGGTAGAGTCATACTATCCCCACTCGGTTTACCCAAAGTAGAATACAAGATATCCTGACCCGTTTCACAGAAACAAGTAATATCAATGTTGAAAGCACAAAAGTACCTCAGGAGGGGTTATATAGCCTTTTTGGTCAATCTCTTGGCAGCGGATTTGACTTCTACACCTCTTAACAATCTTGAGGTACTGTGAGAATTTTTTGATGTATTCTCTAAAGAGTTGCCAGGACTCCCTTTGCTACATGAGATCGAGTTTGGGATCAATCCTTACTAGAAACATGGCTAATTTCTAAAGCACCTTATCGGATGGCACCGATAGAGCTTTGTGAGCTGAAGGGTCAACTAGAAGAGATGATAGAGCAAGGATTCATCTGACCTAGTGTATCATCGTGGAGAGCATTCATGCTATTAAAAAAGAAGGATGGATCATTATGGTTGTGCATCGACTATAGGATGCTCAACCAGGTTACCGTAAAAAATAAGTATCCATTACCTTGGATCGAAGATGTATTTGATCAACTCTAGAAAGTGAAAGTATTTTCCAAGATCGACCTTAGATCTGAGTATCATCAACTCAGAATCAAGAATGAAGACATAACAAATAGTGTCTTGAGAATGAGGTATGGTCATTATGAGTTCGTAGTAATGTCTTTTGGACTCACTAATGAGCCTGCTATCTTCATAGACCTAATGAATTGAATATTCAGGCCCTACTTGAACACCTTCATCATCGTCTTTATCGATGATATCCTTATATACTCTAAAAACAAAAAACAATACTAGGAGCACTTGAGGATTGTCTTAAGACTCTTCAAGAGCATCAACTATATGCCAAATTCTCGAAATACGAGTTTTGGCTCAACAAAGTATTCCTTGGGCATGTGATCTCTAAAGATGGAATAGTCATAGATCTCACTAAAGTAAAAGCTGTATTGGATTGAAAACAACCATAGAATATCACTGGCATTCGTAACTTTTTGGGCCTTGTCGGATACTACCAAAAATTTATACAGGACTTCTCCCGGATTGTCTTACCAATGATGAAGCTCCTTAAGAAGGGAGCCAAGTTTGAATGGAATAACCAGTGCGAGGAATGTTTCTAAATTCTTAAGCAGAGGCTTACTTTAGCCCCTATCCTTGCCTAACCTTCTGGTCAGGGAGACCTTGTGGCATACATCGATGTCTCAGGAACGGGTCTGGGTTGTATATTAATGCAACACGAAAAGGTGATCACATACGCTTCATAACTATGGATTCACGAGAAAAATTATCCAACCCACGACTTAAAGCTTGGCGATGTAGTGTTCACACTCAAGATATGGCAACACTTCTTATATGGAGAGAAGTTTGACGTCATGTCAAACCATAAAAGCCTGAAGTACCTCTTCTCTTAGAAGGAGTTAAATATGTGATAACGATGATGACTGTAATTCCTTAAAGACTACGAATTCATGCTTTCCTATCACCCTGAAAAGGTAAATGTTATGGACGATGTCCTTAGCTGCAAGGTTGTTGGCACTCTTTCCAGTCTCATAGAATAATGGAATTTGATAGAAGACTTCGTCAATTGAAAGCCTTTTGTAGTAGATTCAAGGAAGATTCAACTGTCGAATCTAACAATGCAGCATGAGATCCTTACCCGAATCATAACTGAACAAATCAAGGATCACAAGTATATACAATTGAAAGCAAGGGCTTAGAAAGGTGACACATTTTTTTATTTAAAGAAAGACGAGAGTATATGAATAGAGAAAAGGCTAGGGGTCTCAAATAACCCTAAGCTAAGAGAATAAATACTTTAGGAAGCACACAATAGCAAATATATCATCTACCCAGGAGGCACCAAAATATCCAAAATATTCAAGGAAATATTGGTGGAGGGCTATGAAGAAAGACGTGGCTATATACATCTAGAAGTGCTTGACCTGCCAAAAAGTCAAGATAGAACATCAATGACTTGACGATATGGTGCAACAGACCAAAATTCCACAATAAAAATGGAAAGACATTATGATGGATTTTTGTAAGACCCAAAATTTTTTGGCAACTATTTTAATAAATAAAGATGAAATTTTATATCAATTACAGATTTCTAGATACTCAAATATGCATTGAGATTAAAATTAATCATGTTTATTAACTCAGAAATAAATCACAAGTGAGTCAGAATTTTAACTAAAAGTTAAAATGAAATTCAAATTTAACTCAGGGATAATTTCATGTAAATTAGGATTTAAATAGAATTTGAAGTTGAATTTAGATTTGTTATTTATTTTAAATGAATTTAGATTTAATTAGACATGCATGTAATATCATTTCCAAAAATTTGAATTTAGTTTTATGTATTTGAAATCCAAAATACAAAATAAGTGTTAATTGCTAAATTAATAATCCATGGAATGGAAATTTAGACTAAACCAAATTTTATAAAGTGGTTGAAGTCCATAGGACACCCCTATGGGGCCTATCCTATGTGGCACCTCAAGCTAGACCCCATTTCTTAAAGGTTTAAAAATCAAAACTATTTTAAAAGTTTCCAAAAAACAAAATAGAGAAGAGCAAAAAAAAATTTGAAGTCAATTGCTTGCCATATAAGCAAAATCTAGGACTTAGGTGAGAGGTTTTTTTATTAGGTAAGAAAACAACCACAAGGGGGGCATCACATGCATGTAGGTCCCCTTGTGGTTACTTGGCAATATGATAATAATATACATTATATGACATGTTATGAGGCCTAAGTTAGGATTTTAGTAAGAAAAAAATTAGGAAAAACAATAGGGGAAATAACTTACATAAATTTTTGTAAAAAAGAAACTTGTAGGGGAGTCAAGGTTTTTTTTTAGAAAATACAATTTATGAGAAACAAGAGGGGACGTCCAGCCCCACCCTTGCTCTCTCTCTCTCTCTCTCTCTCTCTCTCTCTTGTTTCCAAGTCCCTACACCTCCCTTATAAAATCCTCTCTTCCACCTCTCTCTTCTCAAAATTTTTCTTCTTCTTCTTCTTGGTGGAGGCTGGTCCAACAACCATTGGAGTTGCAGCTAAGCTTTGAGACATTTTTGTGAATCCAAGATGGGATAAGAAGAATTTTGCCGATTCAAAAACCTGAATGAGGTAGGTACATCAATCATGTAGACATAGATTGATCCAAATGTATGAGATATGTGTAGGATCAATTTTCAGATCTGAACCAATAGGGATCAAACCTAAAAACACAACTTTAAAGCCTATTTTCAATGTAGAAAACTTGTTTTGGTGGATCCTTGTCACCACGGGATCATTGAAAAAAATGGTTTTCAAAACTAGACTAGTTTTGGCTTCTAAAATGAAAAATATTTCAAGAAGGCTTAGATTTAATTTTTTATTAGGACTTATTTGATTTCAGCATGTTTAAATGTGTTTATTAAATTAGATTGTTGCAATATAAGTTCTAAAAATTCTGGAATTTCTATATGTGCCTAAATCCATGCCATTTATGCAAAATCTTTTTGAAGAAGGATTTAGCAAAATTGATTTAAGGATTTTATGTTTTATGATTTAGATAGATTAATATTAGCATGTTTAGTTAGTTTAGTGCATGTTAGTATGGTTAATCAACATGTTAGTGCATATGTAAACTATAATTTGATGATTAATTAGGATTCATGTTTTTAGTGAAAAGATGCACTTTTGTTCGAGTAATTCCATGAATGCAATATAATTTTTTGATGATGTATGTTAATGTTTTTATATAATTTAGCATAAATATGCTTAAGTATGTATTGTGTGGTGCTGTAAATTTATTTAAAACAGTTGTAATCATATTTGATTAGATTTTAATATCATCCTTAGTCTTGCTTAATTAATGTCTTATGACTTTGAAATCTCTCATATTTTGTTCTCATTTTTGTCCTGACCAGTTTCAGAAATAAATCAATATCTTTGAGATTATGAATCCAATAAATACCAATAAAAATACTATAGTATTCTACACATCCAGGCTTGAATTTAGTATCTTGGTTTGTCCTATTTAAGTCTGTTTTGAGGTCACAACGTCCATTGCAATAGAGCATAGACTTTCTGCCCTATCAGCAGGATTTTTTGACCAGAGATTTTGAAAGTTTCAAAAACCTAATTGAAACTGATCAAATTGAATTATAAAAAATTTGAGGAAAACACATATAAGAAGATTTTGTAAAAAAGATTTTGTCAAAAGAGTTCTCAGTAAATCCCAATAAATTTCCTAGTTCGAAACAAATTTCTGCAGTGAACATGATCTGTCTTACATTTTTCCTGAACAAGGTTCAGTCTCAGAATTTTCATAATTTTGTTACTACTGATTTTGTAGTTCTATTTCTTAGGTTGCATTTCTGTCATGTTAGGGCAACCTCAGTTAAATTGTGAGAGCTAAAACCGATTCCTCTATTTTTTGGTGGCTTTTCCAAAATAAAGTTAATAGAGACCCAAACTACACAATTATCATGTGTTAATATCATCATTTTCTATATTATGCAACATGTTATATGATGATTAAATCTTGATTAGTGGTATGATATGCATGCTAACTGAATGTTATTCATGTTGAATTATGAATGTTAAGAATGTATGTGCCATATTCCATGATATGCATTATGCATCATGAAACATGTTTAGTAAGACACATAAATGCATATGTTAATTCCAAATAAAGCATAGACATGACTGAATTATGCATGCAACCTTTATGTAATCATGCAAGCATGTGGGCATATGATATGGTGCATGCATGATACTAATGAATGTGTGGTATGACCATAAACATGGGTCATAGTGAGCCTGGGTTCGATGGGACCCATGAGTGCTTGTGAAGCACCAAGGAAAGAAAAGACTAGGCATTCATGCACATAATCACATAATTGCCTCAAGGAGGTCATGCTCAAAGTCACCTAGAGATAGGGTTGAAAGTACGATCAATTTGAATAGGTTAAAATAGCCTTGTGTTATCAAATCTCCCGACTGGAGATTGGGCTAGTGAGCCTGTGTGCTGAGAGCACTTGAAATTAATTCATGAGCCTAATATTAAATAACACCTATAACCCATTCAAACTCGAAACCACCTTGAAGAGGATGGTGTTACACTCGATCATTGTTGCTTTGGAGAGTTAGGCGTCTCCATTGGTCCCCAGTCGCAGGTTGTACGGGGTCGAACTACTATGTGACCTAGGTGGTATGTCCCGAATATCTGAAGAATAAAAATTGATTCTGTATGGACCACTAGAAGACTCTCTCAATCACGAACCGCTCCAGTGAAAACTCTGAAGGAAGTTTACAAATTCTTTTAATCAATGAGGCTAATAAACTACATAGAATAACAGACACCTCATTGGATTGGTTGAATCAGAGTTAGGAACCCTAAGTGTGTATTCTTTAGGGCTAGAAAAGAGAAACAAGACACTACGTATGGAATCACTGACTTTAATTCAATTAAAGCATGAATTGTTATTTTACTTTGGATTTATGCATTGTAGCATATTTGTGATTATGATAATGTACTTATGCTTGTCCTAGTATGCTGTGTTGTATGATTTAGTTAATTGTCTGAAAATATGCAAATGCTTATCTCTTGTAGTTGGATTATATCTGTGCATATGTGTTTTGGTGTAACATACTAGGGTTGTGGATTAATGCACCTACTTAAACATTTTTCAAATAATGCATAAGCTGGAGTAATGACGGGTTGCTCGACACCGTCAGATGGATCATCATCATTCTGCTTTTCCGAGGAATTTAGCTTCTTTTTTTGGATAATTTTGGTTCAGTTGGATTTTGATAAGACATGTAACTTTGAATTTAATTAAGGATTGAATTGCATTAATTTCTTTAATTAAGTGCATTAATCTCAATGTGTGTGTAATGGTGTTATTGTAACCCACCAAAGTTGCATCGGTTCAATTACATTTTTTAGCTATGTTTAAAAAAAAAATCTTAAAATTTTCTCAATAAAAATTTGGGGTGTTACAACTTTGTATTCAAGCCTGAGAAAGAACTTGATGATTCCTGACACGTCCAACTATCTAACATCACTATAAGTATATTTCAACTTTAAAATAGTAATTTTTGAATTGTTTGATGTAGTTCTCAATTTTTTTTTTGTGTAATCACGAACCTAGAAACTTGCTAGGGACACTACTCGATGGGTTTTGTCAGAAACTCACCCTAGTTTTTCTTGTTTTATTTAGATGGCTAGGGCAAATAGGTGCAACGATATCATGGATACCCTGAACAACCTCACTGGGGTTGTGGGCCAGTAGGCCGAGGCCATGCAGGCTATGGAAGCTAACATGCAGCAAATGGTTCTAGATAGGCAGGTCACTGAGAGTGGCAACATGTCTTAAAAGAAGTTTATGGACATGACCCCACCTACTTTCGCAGGAAAGACGGACCTTGAGGCAGTCGAGAACTAGATCTGAGAAATCAAGCGAATCTTCTGTGTTCTAGAGATTCTAAAAGACCAAAAGGTAGACTTTGAGACTTACTGACTTATCTTCAGAGGATGTCTCGACCCATAAAATAAAGGATTCTAGAAAATAAATAAAAAAACTAGACATAAATACATTTTCAACAATAACTAATTCATTAAAAAATGACAAACGGGCATTGAGATACAACCCCGACAGCGTTCCTAAAACAAGATATGAACAGACGCAACTCCTCCTTTTCTATCTATTCTATGATATTTTTTGGCTGTCTGTGTCAAAAATCTAGAAAAATAGCAAAAATAAAAAAATTAGATTGAGATGTTAGCTTTTCAACGCCAATAAGATCACCTTAATCTTATAAGCGGGTGGGGAAAAAAGTCCTATGAAAGATAGACTATTCAATATAGACAAGGATAAGAAAGTCCATATAAAATAAGGAAGTATGCATAAAATATACACATAAAATGAGGAAGCCCGCATAAAAATAAGTGTGAACATTCTATTAAACTCAAACCTCGAAACTTCGCAATTATCTAACTGAGTTTGCATAAAAATAGGTGTGAACATCTTGTTAAACTTAGAAAATCACATGTATATAAGAAAAAATCGCATGTTTAGGAGGAAAATTACATGTATAGTTGGAACTCGACATATATTTAGAAGAAAAATGCATGTATAGGAAGAACTCTACATATATTTAGTTGAAAATTAGATATTTAGGAGAAAATCACATGTTTAGGAGGAACTCTGCATATAAAGGAGGAAATTTGTACATATAGGAGGAACTCCGCATATATATAGGAGGAAAATCACATATATTTAGGAGAAAAATTGCATATATATTTTCTGCAGAATAGTCTATGTTCTAAGATTTATATTTCTCTGATACGATGTTGAAAATCTATGTTTTTACAATTGTTGAAAATCTAAGACATGAATGTATAATTTTCTTATTTTGAATCAGAGCCAAAAACTCTTTAGGGTTTTCGTTTTTGAGTTGTAAAACTAGAATAGAAGCATGCTCTATAGACTGGAACAACCAAATAATCTATTTTTCAGAGTATGTTTCACCCTAATCGTTCATCAGATCAAGGTGATCTTGGTGTCATTAGAAAGCCAAGGTCTTGATCTGCCTAACAATTAAAAATCTATTAACAAGGTTTCTAACCATTGATGTATTTCAAAAATGATAAGACACCATAAATAATATATGAACAAGGTTTCTAACCATTGATGTGCTTCAAAAATGATAAGACACAATAGATAATCCATGAACAAGGTTTCTAACAATGGATGTGTTTCAAATATGATAAGACACAATGAATAATCTATAAACAAGTTTTCTAACCATGGAGATGCTTTAAAAATGATACGACACAATAAATAATCTATGAACAAGGTTTTCTAACCATAGATGTGCTTCAAAAATGATAAGACAAAATGAATAATACATTAACAAGGTTTCTAACCATGAATGTGCTTCAAAAATGATAAGACAACAACGTACTACATACAAACAAAGTTTCTAACCATTGATGTGCTTCAAAAATGATAAGACATAATAAATAACATATGAACAAGGTTTCTAAAATATGACATGGATCGAAATGATGAAACACCATTAAAATTGGTGAAAATAATTTTTTACCATGGTTTTGAATTGAGAATGATAATATTATAGAAGAAATAACATTTGTATATGTATTCATGTGTTTTTCTCATGAAGATCCTTGTCTACACCCACATGCATTATAAGAAGGCATGTATGTATGAATGGAAAGAGGAGAAACAATGGTATATTTAAAATACTACATAAGTGAGAGATTAACTTACTCTTGTTGATGAAATCTTGCTTGACTTTAAGTATATCCTCTACCACAAATTCGTGCATAATGGAGTTCCGCTAAGGTGCCCCACACTACACAGAAGTGGAAAAGAGGGAAAGAAACTTCAAAAATTCGGTAGATGTGGGAGGAGAGAGAAAAAAAACTAAGGAATGACCCCTCTCTACCTTTTGAGAGGTATTTATAGGCATTTTTAGGGCCATGTGAGATGTTTGGTTGTGCACACAAGAGGGAAGATGAAGGGTTGTGGTAGAGTCCACCCTTTACTAAAAAAACGTTTTCCTATGTTGACTTCTTCTTTCTCAAGTCACATGAGAATTTTCACAAAAATGGTAAGTTACTACAAGGCCTTACCACATGCCTTGCAACTTTTGTTTTTTCTTAAGAAAGTAGAGATCCTTCCTTGGGATCCTAAGTGAGGAGGCTCTTTGGGTCTCATTCCTCACACGTTTCCAAAGATAGTTCTCTAGGCCAAATCGGCCCCCCTATGGTTGGGCTTAATTGGTTTCATTCCAACTAAGTCCAACTAACTTTAATATTATATTATTTAATATAATTATTTTATTTAAAAGTATTTATTTTGAGACTCCAAATATCATTTTTTTTTATCGAAAACACATGATTTAGGTGTGGATTTCTTGTAAATGCACTATGCCCAACACATTTATGGGGTCAAAACTGCAAAAAAAATATTGAAAGAGTAAAAAAAAAAAGCATTTAGCATGAACCCATTATATATATATATTGACTTGAGATGGCGTCAGGAGTGGTTGGAGTCTCAACGCTTTCTTAGAGTTATTTCAAGAAGACTTACCGTTCATTGGTAAGGAAAAAGGTGATGAATCATGATGGAGTGGTTATTTCTCCAAAGAAGAATTAATCATTAAAGTTTTTGAATTTAAGGTTTTGGGCTTGAGTAAATAAACATTTTGTTTAAGCTTGTATACATGAGGCATTTTGAAATTCGTTCATTTATTATAAAAAGTTAGTATAAGTTATATATTCTTAAGATTTACTTAAAAGTAAATGGAGTGGTTATTTCTCCAAAGAAGAATTAATCATTAAAGTTTTTGAATTTAAGGTTTTGGGCTTGAGTAAATAAATATTTTGTTTAAGCTTGTGGTTCCGGTTTGGGACTATATTGCAAGGGGAGTGGATTAGGTCTGACCTCTGATCCAAATTTGATCCATTATTCTTGTAGATGGATCTTCATACAGAGACTGGTTTTGGAAATACCCAACCGGACTTTCTGGATTCAGATCAATGTTTTCCATTTAATGTACACTCAATCCAAATCTAATCTGTTAGTTTTGAACCTTTTATTTATAGGGGAAAACCTTGTTTCTAAACTTTTCTTTTTGCTTTTCATCCAATTTCTTATAAAATTCAAATCCAGATTAAAGTATGCTAGATTGAATCAAATATGATTAAGGATTCAGTTTCAGACTATGCTCGAAGATTGGTATCTATCATGACCAAGCTTGTATCTAATCCATTCCCACTCCATGATGTGCCAGGTTTGGTGCTCCGGCTATCCCAGTCGGGGGTCCGAGTCGTCTGACTCATTGGCATTTGAGTCCACTTGAGAGTCAAAACATGGGACCAATGACTCACCCAACTCAGTCCAGGGGCTCACTCGGTTCATTGAATTGGGCGAGCCGAGTCGATGGGTCCACGACCCAGGACTCCTGGATGACCAACCGTATGTTTAACATACTGTACACTTATACGTATTCTTATACAGTATACCACTAAAGTTGTTGCCTTGAACTTGGGGATCACGCCGAGCACGTGGTCAACATGGGGTTTTGGAGGACACGCGTCAGATCTGTGGCCCCCCGTTGGCGTCGCTTCACCAAAAGCTTGTGACCACACGTGACAAGAATGTCAAGTGGTGCAAAGCACGTGAAGGGCAGTAATATGCTTTTTGTTAAGTTACGAAAACGCCCCTCTTAACTGCCAGGCTGAAACACACGTTTTTTCTCCCACTCAAGGAACGGATCTCATCATTTCAAATAGGATGGATCTCATCATTGATCTTGTTTGGATACGACACAACTGGAGAGGAACCCTTGTATGGCAAGCTGTTTATATTCATAGTCATGTTGTTCAAAAACAGATTCTACCATGCTTTTGAACCCGTCTCCTCTCACTCACTTGCGAGGTCATTGGTGTAAAAATTTCAGGTTACTATCATGGGAACCAGCCGTATGGACATCTCCCATGGATGATGCAAGGCTATGGAGGGTAAGGGACAAAAGAAGGAAATAACTAGAAGGCTTCTAAAAGTTTTGTAGTCTTGACAAGGTAGAAATCACTTATAGTTACTATAAATCTTATTTTTTTGGTTAAAAATCTAGCAAATTTAACTAATAGAGGGATGACCAACACCTGAAAGCATCACTCCTCAGACTGGGAAGGATGAATTTTGTATACCATGCTGTTTATATCTAATTTTGAATGAACTGGTAGGAGATTGACACTAAAAAAAAAAAAAGGAATAACACTTCCCTTTTTGTCACGGTAAGGGATGCATGCTTTCATTACTTACAGTGACATTCACAAGTCATTTCGTGGCCTACTTTCGATGTAATTTGGCGCTTAATTTGTAGGTTAAATTCATCAGTTTTACACATGCGATGCTTTTTAGAGTCTTGGATCTAACATTCAAAAGCAACACCCAAGGTTCATGAATCTCATGTAGAAGGGAACATTTCTGTCTTACTCTTTTGTTTTTTTTTTTCTAGCAATCGTTATCTTTACGACAGCCCATATGGCTAAAATCATGTCAAAAGCATGTGAGGACGTGCTACCTTGTTCACATTTTCATGCTTATCCAATTTTAGGTTTTTCCATATAATTTTTTGTCTAGGATTTATTTTTCTCAATGTTTTATTGTTAAAATTTTAAAGGGCCACCTAGATTTTTAGCACAGTTCAGAAAGAGCTAAGAGCAGAGATTGAATTCATTGAGCTAGCAGAGAGCTTTGAAATGTTCATTTCTTTGAACGTGTTTTCTATCAAACCATTTCACAATAGTAGTCACCCGTCTTATTTTTTAAACCAATATTAATAGGGATATGAATGGGTTTTACTCATGTTGAAAACTAAATGACTATATGCTCTTAAATGAAATTTACATTGTTAATTTGCATTTCTCTCAAATATATTGAACTTAAATGGGGACATTGAACCTAATTTAATCATGTTCCATTTTTTTTCTTGGTCAATTGATTTTTTTTTTTGCAGCCAAATAATTGTAGCATGACTTATCCAACTTGGCAAATGTTGTGCACTCCTCAAATCAATCCTTCAAGTTTTTGACTTGTTACAATAGTTATTAACCCATAGCTAAAAGTATCATTTATGAGCTGTATCCAGATTAATCGTATATTATCAGATCATCGTCAGACCCAGATTTGGATCTACTATAAAAAAAATTTGGTTTAGAATTCGACTTAGAACCACTAAGCTGAAAAACTTTTAGCCTATATGGCATTAAGCAACAACAACAAAATAGCCTATTAATAATTATTAAATTGAGGTCCTAAAATTTATAAACGTTTATGAATGTTTTCTTTCAAAAAAAAATTATAAACTTTTATTTTCATAATTCTAAATATAACCATGCCTCATCCCATCTTATTTATAAAAAAAATTATATAATATGGGCAATACCCAAAGTGTAACAAGAGAGCAATTATCGGATTTTTAACAAAAAAATCTCATTAATTTATTTTTTCTTAATTTCTCTTTTTCGAAAACATGACGAAAAACTGTTCTTACTTTAAAACTACCTTTTAAATGCATGTTTCCAAACCAGGATCCAAATTCACAAGACAATTTGCATATTTATGCAAAACATAATGGTCATTCATTTCGCAATATGTTTATTGTTATGTACATCTATGTACAATGTTCAAAAATAAAAATAACTACAGAAGCAATCTTACGTCCACGTCTATGAATGTCCACTAGTTGTCCACGTGTCCTTCACTAGGCACCTGAAAATAACATCAATCGATGGGTGAGATAGTGGTCTGCCTCTGTCTGTGTCCTCTCTGAGTACACAGCCTTAGATGAAATCATGTTCTATCTCTATTCTTCAGGAATGACCTCCTGGCATCCCTTCCCAGTCCTGATGCCTTCGAGTGATTTTGGGCTTTTCTCGAGGAAACCCAGCCGCTTCAATAGCCTCATTCAATGCTAAATCAATACCTTAGTCTTGAGTCCATCAGTCAATCCTCTAGTGAACTTCATCACTCGAGCGTATTTGGTCGTATAGGCATTTGGATAGAAGCGCTCAAGATGACGAAATTTGCTAGTGTACTCGGATAATGTCATCTCGTTCTGTCATAGCTCTAAGAACTCTTGCATCTTGCATTCTCGAACATGCATCAAGAAATAGGCATCGAAAAATACCTTCGTGAAATCTTCTCAGGCGATCACTGCTACTGTCCCAAATCTGACCTCTCGAGTGGTCTCACATCACCTCCCGACATCATCCTTGAGTTGATATGGCCCAAAGAGAGTCTTCTTTTCCTCAAAGACATCTAGAAATTAGACTGGGCCAAAGAGTCGATAGATCCAAGTATTTCATCTTACCTTGCTCTACTTTTAGGAGATCCAAATTTAGAGTGGGCTAGAAATAGGAGAGGATGTCCCAAGGCAGGGCCCATGACTGGGCCCCACAAACCAATTATTTTGGATTGAATGGGTTTTGGATCTAGGTCAAATCAGACCATATCATCTCCTCCTCTTGAGATTTTCCTATTCCACTAGGCATGAGTCCAAGATGATGCTTCCTAAGGTTGTTATCGATCTTCAACGTAGGCACACCCTTTATTTTGTAGTCCTTCCAGCACACGAGCTGTCTATGCATTTAAGCTTGAGGAGGGAGCTCATTTTGTCAGTGGTGGATTCGCTATTGGTTTCCACCGGGGTAAAAAACAGTGTAGTCAAACACCATACTGTTTTCAACATTTTTTTTTCCAATTTGATTAACCTTAATGAAAAGTGCATTGCAAGCCTTTTCTTAGATTGCCTTTTCAACTCTCTTTGGATTGATGACAAGGAGATCATTCCTCACAATTTGGACCTTGTCTCCAATCTCAGTTGTCAGCCTTGCATAGTGATTCCAATCGTCTTGATTAAATGGGTCCTCGATTGACACAATTGGGCAGCCAGTCACAGACTTGTATAGATCTTCCAAAGCTTCTCCTGAGATCTTCTTAGACCCATCATGCTTTCTTTGTGCAACATCCATTCCAATAACAACCTTGCCAATGTATCTAGCCATGGCAAGGGCAGCCTTGAGCAACTCAAGGCCTTCAGCATATTGGCCTTTTTAGAGGAACTGTTCGAAGATTGTGTTTGCATGCCTATGGAACTTCTTGATTTCATTATGCTGACTGAGCAAGTGAATATCAAACGCAATGAAACCTTGAATCTTTATGCGCTGTTACAACAACCATCAGATTAAGTATGCCTCGAGGTTCATCAAGATTGTACTGAGATATTGTCCCACATGACGAGATTCGGCTACAGAGTTCCATGTTTAGCAGTACTGCATTTAGCATCAGCCCACCCATATTTTCATCATAAATGTCAATTTTTCCCAAGCAGAATTCAGGAGAAATTTGCAGAACTTATCCCACTCATTGTCATGATCGTAAAACCTTAATATAGTGCATAAGGTGGGAACAAAAAATTCGCAGTTGGCAGGGCGTGAGGTTACTGCGTCTTTCCCTGATTCGAGGAATTCTTCAGTCTGCTGCAAATCCTCAACTGAAATCAGGCTTTCGGTTTTTTTAGCAACACGGTTCCCCTTGCATAATTGTAGTTATTCACCATGCTGCACCAATTCCTCGAGACAGAGAGGAATTGCAGCAGACTGCTGGTCTGTTTCCTGAAGTTCATCCAACGACTCAATATCACCGAACTGTGGTTGATGTCCCACCACTATGTTTTTCTACAATTCTACTGCATAAATGCTCGGATGGGCCTTGCGCATCCCTGACCCACAAATTACACCATCGCAAGGGGTATTGTCCACTGCGGGTACAGGTTGCGGGTCCACCCTTATATTGGCCATTTCCTGCAGCGTAACAGGCTGAGCAATGGGTGGCTCAACCTGCGTATCTTCTTAAAATGGGAGTACACAGTTATCGGCAAACAGAGGGCTTTCATTGAGATCCAAACTTAAGCCTTCTATTGTCGAGCCTATTTCAACGTGCAATTGACTTTTTACTGCTGGAAGCTGTCCAACAGTGTTTGCACGGGGTGTGTCAACCCAACTCTTGCACACTAGGGAGTAGGCCACTATCCACTACGGGAACGAGTTTCGGATTCAACACATAACGAGCAAGGAGAGGCTCGTTTTGGGGATCTTGTTTGCAATAATCTATAGGCTAGGACCTCGGGTTCCTTATTGCACACAGGGGCACTCGAGCATGGCAGAGTTGCTGCCACCATTGTTGCAACAATGTGCCACAGGCTGGTAGAATGTGCTCTCGGTTTGAGGTGCCAAGCTACAACGTCGGTGATGGTGGCACTGCGGATGGGGTCACCTTGCTGCGTAACTCATTAGAGAAAGAACCAAGGATCGCATCCCTGTGAGGGATGCAGTGCATGCACTCATCACTTGTCAACACCCTTGCTTCGGTATATGGTTCAACTTTGACTCGGGTTTTAACATAACTGAGTCCAATGTTCACAACATCCGCTGTAACCCTCTCCAGAACTTCGGAAACCTTATTAGCCTTGGTGACGATAGCAAGAGTCCTCTCGCCATTTTCCTTGGTGCGCTGCGGCATCCGGGTCGATTCACACATCAAAAAATCCACATGCTCCTCATGAACATCTCCATCATGGTCAGTAGATCGGAGTTGTTGTGCGGCCTAGACTCCCTCTTGGAGTTGCCGCAATAAACTTGATATTTGTCGAAGGCTGGCCATGTGGTTTTGAACACCTCAACGTTTGGTGCTGGTCCCCCTTTTAGCGAATTGGTTGGCAATTTTAGGATTCATCGCCAGATTTTGATTAAAAAAATAAAGGAACATGTGACTGTTTGCTTTAATACTAGAGGGTGGTGTATGTTCTCCCCAGATGATTCACTGAATCCCACGTCTGTGTTCGGGGGTCTGAATGAGCGCCACGTATACAAGCACATGGGGCTCGTATTCCTGTGTATGTTGACATCACTTAGCATTGGAGTCTGGTGTGATTGCAAAGACTTAACGGTTTGAGAAAATGACAAAAATGCCCTTCATTCAAAAAAGAAAAAACAAACAGTTCAAAAAAAGGACAAACATGTCCTCCATCCAGAAAGTCGAGGATGATGTTGACTCTTCAAAGTCTACACAGCAAAATGAACCTTAATCGTTTCGCCGATGGTGATCCGGCGAAACGATGGTGAGCCGACGATCCGATGATGAGTCAGCGATCCGATGGTCATCCGACGAAACAAACCTGAGCCATCAAAAATGTTTGTTTGAACTTTTCATCGTCATCTTCTTCTTCTTCCTTCTCCGTAAAACACTGTAAAACCCCCTCACTCTCTCTAGAGAAAAAATCAAGGGAGGCAAAGAGTTCCCCCTGTAGAAGGCCATGAACATCAACCCTCTCACTCTCTCTCCCTTCTCTCTCTACTTCTGTGCACATCCAACAGACGATCCTATATTGCTCAATCAAATACCGACTGACCTGCACACTGACTGTAGCATCGTTCAACTTGATGAGTTGTGAAGCCTGATTCATAGTTTTTGCCCTTACAGGAGGGGGTTTGGGGGCTCCTCCCAGCGTGGGTAACATTATTCAACTTGATGAGTTGTGGAGCCTGATTTAGAGTTTTTGTCCTTACAAGAGGGGGGTCCGGGGCCTCCACCCCGGCGCGGATCCCTCTCCTGTAAGAGAAACAACGATTTGTAGTATTATCGGGTTTTTCTACAGCGATTTGTAGTATTTTCGGGTCTCCAACAAGCCCCACAACGATTTATAGTGTTATCCGGATTTTCAACAACGATTTGTAATGTCTTTTGCAAATCACTATAGCGATTTATAGTGTTTTTGGGTCTCCAATGAGCCCCATAGCGATTTATAGTGTTGTTGGATCTCACTATAGCGATTTGTAGTCTCTTCCGCAAATCACTATAGCGATTTGTAGTGTTATTCACTAAGCAAATCGTTGTAAATCGCTACCCGAATTAAGACCAACTTGTCAGGGTCATATCTCCCTAACCGGAGATCATATTCCAAATCCGTAAAAAGTTTTGTCTTCGTTATTGAGTCTAGTTTATTCCTGTAAATTTTCAGTGATTTCTATTGTCATTTCATTTTCCATTTTAACTAAAAACCATACCCCTATTATTCTGTGTTATTTGAGTTGCACAATACCATTCTCACTTGACATCCAAACCCTCCTCCTATAAAGGAAAAAACTCTGAATCAAGCTCCACAATTCATCAAGTTGAATGATGCTACCCACGCTGGGGGGAGCCCTCAGCCCCCCTTTCTGTAAGGGTAAAAACTCTAAATCAGGCTCCACAACTCTTCAAGTTGAATGATGCTACCCACGCTGAGAGGAGCCCCCAGACCCCTCTCCTATAAGGGTAAAAACTCTGAATCAGGATCCACAACTCATTTACTTGAATGATGCTACCCACGCTGGGAGGAGCCCCCAAACCCTCCTCCTGTAAGGGTAAAAACTTTGAATCAGGCTCCACAACAGTCAATGTGCAGGTCAGTCGGTGCTTGATGGAGCAATGCAGAATCCTCTGCTGGATGTGCACAGAAGCAGAAAGAGAAGGGAGAGAGAGAGAGTGAGAGGGTTGATGTTCATGGCCTCATCCAAGAGAGATTTCTTTCTCAGATAATCCTGCAATGCAGAAACTGAGTCTTAAATAATCATCTTCGGGGCACTTAAGTCTTTACAATCACTCCTTTTCTAGAATCGATATTTTTTTTGGCACCAATGGAGGAGAGGGTACTTAAGTCTTTGCAATCGCATCAAACTCTAATGCTAATTAATGCTGACAAACATGGGGATACGAGATGCACGGGCTTAAATACGTGGTGCTTTTTGGGACCCCCGAGCATGAGATGCCTTGCTCGGGGGGGGACATATAACCAGCTTCGCTTTAATACCATTTGATTCATGCCTAGGCCTAGGGTTCAAAATTTTAAGTAGAGGGTAGGTGATGCCATCTCAAATTTTGCGGACTCAGATATGGCTCATAGGGTTCAAAAATTACAAACGGATCCCCTGTTGTTCAAATCGGATCCATTACCGAAGCTTCAAACTGTGCAAGCTACATGAGAGGATAACCACATCAGCCATGCATTAACCTCATTCATGTAACCACCTCAGCATAGGGAACCCCCCTTGGGCGCTCCCTCATCAATGTTGAGTGGGACCCACTTGGGCGTCCCCTCTAAAAGCATCCAAGAGGGGCATATAGCTCCCACCATTTTGCACCACTCAAGAGCATTCAAGCCCCCTCCAAGGAAGTCATGTAGATCCCTTGGGTTCCCTCCTTGGAGTCCCAAGAAAGTCTTATGAGATAGGCCCTCTATAAAGCCTTGGAGAGGTGTTTTCCAAATTTAGAGTAGGCTCTACCCAAGTAGGGATTTTGCTTTTAATTCTTGCTTTGTTATTTGATAATTGCTTGAGATATTGTAATGCTTTTATTAGGGTTCCCATGGTCTATAAAAGGAGAATCATTTCTATATTTGAGGTATGAAAATTTTAATCAAAAATTGCCTCTCACACTATAAGGAACTTGCCCCCTCTAGTGAGACATTTTATTTTTCTCTCCCTTCTATCCCTTGGCCCTTAGGCCCTCTTCCCCCCTTTCTTACCTCTGTGAGTCCCTACCTCTTCATTCACCCTATCTTTGATTCATCTTTGGGTTACTAAGGTGGTTCTAATCTTCTAAAGATCTAAAATTTGCCTAAGTACTAAGTAAAACCAATTCTACTTAGTACTCGTGTGGATTGCATCAACTCTTCGGCAGATGCAGATCAACACTGCACCAAAGTGGTTCCTAAGCTCAGTCGGACAGTCCAGAGCTTTTCAAAGCCTTAAGACACTATTTTTAAACCATGTAAGTCCTTAGAACCCACTTCCTAAACCGCCCTTAAGTCTAAACCTCTCATAAATCCCAACCTAAAAACAACATTTTGTTGCTATTATTTTCTTAATTTAACCTATTTTAAAAATAATATTTCTCTTAAAAATTTAATCCTAGTTACCCCTATATGTCCTTAACCTACCCATAAAAAATAGGATCCTAATTCTTTCCCATTTAGGAGAATTAAATCTGTCACCAAAACCTATTATGCCCAAATCTCGGTCAAGAAACAATCTTGACCCAAACCAGTGTCTTTTGTCTATTTTTAAATTGGAAAATAATCGTATTGTACAACTATTTGACATATTTTTTGAAATGTCTTATAATTTTTGATATTTTTAGCTATATATATATATATATATAGCTAAAAAGAATTGAGTTGGCTGGAAACATGCATGTCCAGCAAGCTCTCAATACCACATGTACATATTGTTGCCAGAGAAAATTATTCTTTTGTTGTTTTTCAAGCAAAATATTGTCAAATCTCATACTTGTGATTCAACTTCATAAGTAAGCTAAGCAAACATGTGAAAGTTGTGCCCCTAGCTGAAGGTCACAATGTTCTCATGTGATTCGGATTGTTGCTTTGCAAACACGTCCTAAGTTAATGACGACATGTCTCTCTGAGGTTAAGGTAGTGTTGATGGGCAAGATGATCCATCATGATTAATTCAGCTAGTTCAGAATATGGATCTAGTGGTATGTTTTGAGGTGTCCTGGATTAATTCAGCTAATTCCGATGATGGATGTTAGTGGTATGTTTTGAGGAGTCCTGGATCGTTGCATGCCATATATCTTGTCGTGGTGCACTTTGTTAATTATTGAGAAAGCTATATATCCTTGAAGTATTCGGAATATCTCCATGATGAAGCATTAAATTCTTTGAGTGGAGAAGCATGCTGGTTTCTCTATGACTTTTAAAAGAATCATGGTGGTTTTTCTTAATGAGAAAAGTATAATGAAAGGGGTAAAGTAATACAAGAGAGTGCCTCCTACAGGCAATCAAGAATACAATAGCAAATGGCACAAGAACTTCTTATGGGTCAACATAAGATTACAATGGCATAAGCCGCTTATGAGTAAAAAACAAACATAAAAAATATATGATCTTATTAAGAAAATGCTTGCCTATTTATAGGCAAAAGAAAGACTAGACATTGGGAACGTAGGAGCACTCTCAACAGCTATATTCCAAAGGCATTATAAGAACTATAATGCCCTTGAAAAAAAAAAGAACAAATTACAAAAAAAAGGAAAACCCTAAAGTGCCCCTGATCAATTGCAACACACAAACCATGTTAACTATTTTGTTGTGTAAATCAATGAATTGTCATTTGTCTGTGAGAAAAAAACTATTGGCATGTTTTCAATTTATAGAGCGACTAAAATTGTGATTTTCAAGAAAAATCGCTTAACAGAAAAACTAAAAAAAAAAAAGATCACTTGGCATGTTCAACATTATGGAAAGCTGGATGGTACCGCAAAAAAAAACAAAACAAAATCTGGTAAGGCGGCATTGGGTGGCGATGTCAGGTGATCTTGAACGTCGTGAACGGTTGGCAGCATCACACGAAAGAGAGTACCTGGCTCGGTCCGCGGTGCGGTCCGATTATTGGATGAGCTCTCTCAACTTTGGGTGCGACCAGACCTAGTGCAAGAAAAAGTGGTCACCACGGACAAATCTTGTGCGCATCTCTCTCTCTCTTTTCTGTGCCTGCACTGCTCTTCCTCCTTAAGAGAGTATATGGAAGAGGCAGAGATAGAAGCGACGGGGTTTCTGACGATCGCCCCACCGAAGCTAGAAAACGCGGGCTTGGAGGAGTGCGCCCTTCCTCCGGAAGCCATCAATTTGGCCTTCCTAAAGGCGGCCAACGCCATCGAATCTGTCCTCCCCAGCTACCTCAGCCACCAACAGGATGGGAAATGCGTTGATGACCCTGCGCCTTCCGACGGGGAGCTGCCGGATTTTCTGCTCGGTACTCCCCCTTCTCCCGAGGACGAACGCCATCGTGACTCCTTACAGACCAGAGATGACACCCCTGACCCTGATCCTCATCCTGAGATGTTGGGCGATAAGGTTGTCGTTGGCCGAGGAAGGGATGAAGGAGCCTCCGATCTGGCGGTGCAGCAGCAGGATCAAGCTGACGAGGAGGAGAGAGATGCAATGCCCATCTTGGCCCAATCCCATGTCTGAGCGACGAGGGACCTTCTCTCAGTTGCCTCCATCCCCTTCACTCATTTCCATGTTTTTGATGGGTTGCAGAGATTCAGCAGCTCTGTTGTAGGCAAATCAAGGGAAAATTTTCGATCTTTTCCGTTCTTTTCTCATATTGTTGCTCCTTTTTTTGTGTAAAAGGACGAATATCATCCAAGTGTTATAATCGAAACTCAAAAGGGTTAGCGTCGTGCATCACTGCAGACTCCTGTTGACAGTTTCTTTCGTGTTAGAATTTGATAAGGATAAAGAAAGTTATATCCCATGCCTCTTTCTTAGGTAATCAGTCTATGAAGGTTGTCCATCCTACTTGACGAAGGATCTTCACTGTGAAAGCATGTATAGGCGATGAGCAATTGAGTTCACGAATTCTCATCTCTTTTCACGTAAATTAGTGCAAGATGAGAGAGAAATAAGGGAACTCGGTTCACCCGAAAAGCATCAACCAGTAAAGTAGACAGTTTTCGTCGCGTCGCGTGGTGCACCTTCCTCTATTAATCTCGTACACCGAAATGAAACATTTATCAAAGTGTAAACTGACTTCATTTGTAGCAATCACGACTCGAATTGAAAGGAGAATCTCAAGTTTTAGATGGAGTCCTTGCGTCATCTTTGGAACCTATTCAAATTTATGCAAGCTAATCGTTCTGATGTTCAAACCAAAGAATGGACTATATGAAGTTGAGCATAAAGCGTTTCTTAACTATGCAGTACTAGTATGGCTTTCGTCATGATGAAGTCTCAAGTCGGGATAAATATTCTCACTTACCATCTCAGAATTTTGCAATTCAAGAAACAATTACAGGGAGACCCTCGAGGCTAAAAACCACCTCCATTTTGTGCTGAAACCATCCAACGGGTTACCCTTGTGATACACCACCAAGTACCAGCCGATTATTTTACACATAAAGAAGAAAAAACAGTGGTGGGATCAAAGCCTTTTAATTATTGGGTTAACTCCTCCAACATCGTAACGGCTGAAGGTACTGGACACTCCCGTGCACCTCCCAGGTAGCTGAGCAGCTCACCGCCTATGACAACAGATGCTCTGTTGCAAAAAATTTACAATCTCTCTATCAAGGTTACAAGTTCATGAAGCGGCCAGATCCTTTTCGCCTCCTGGGACGCCGCTGTCGCATTTGCCACAAACTCAGGCACAAGAGAAGACCTAAGAAGCAGCAAGCAAAAGGCCCACAGTTACAAACAAACTCTCTTCAAGAAGAATTTCGGGATCATGTGAGTTCACTTGTCCGCATAAACCCAAGATAGGACATGGGATCGATTCCTATCCCAGTGCTCGTACTCATGAATGAGCCTCTTGTCCTTTTTCCTGTTTTTCAGGCCACGACCTTGAATTATCATTTTTTCTTGGCCCACATTATTTCCGAAAATGAGCATTACCACCACTCATCTGGGCCCTCATCCCTAGGTCTGATGGTCCGGACGAGGGGTGGGTGCTCCATGAGCACGGTGTAATCATGAATTATGAAGAACAAAATCTATTTCTAACATAATTACCAGTAATCGCAACAAAAGCAGGTACCAACCATTGAGCCGCACCTATATTGGGCATATCAACCTGCAGTCGGCACAAGTGAGTATTACACAGTAAAAGATATCAACACGCTCACACTTTGTGTAACTACATCACTAGTTTTCCTTTTCCTTTAATTAAAACAGAAATATATTTGTGGTGGTCTTTAGATTTACGAAGAAAAGAATAAAAGTGAAAACCTAACGGAGTTCTGTACGGTTCAAACAAAATCAGAAAGGACCGATCAATCATTACCTCATCTCTATTGAGTAAGCTCCAGAAATCCATCTTTTTGTTGTATTTCACCCTGGAAATATAGGTAGACAATGTCCCTCCTAGTCCCTTCTTCACACCGCCTTCCCCATCATTCTCCTGCCACATATTTCTTAGTTCCTGATCAACGTTAGTCACTGTCATATTAGGAACTCCTAAACTTCTTTGATCTGCACTCGGATACCCAGGTAACTTTCGATTACTCCCAGCAACTAGAAAATTGTAACCTTTTGTTCCCCAGACCTCAAACCTGGCATCATTCCTGCATATCAGCTCCTTCCCCATAACTGCAGAATATGCTGAAAAGTTCAAGTCAGTGCGGCGAGATGGCAACTGGTTTTCATCCTTGGATAATGCATATGCTTGTCTTGCAGTGTCAGAGAAAAGAACTGCATCCTTCACTTTCTTACTGGTAAAATCCAGTATTTTCTGAAGAAGCCAGTAGCAGTTGGTAACCATGTGGCTACTGTCCAGGCAGTTCGAGTCACCATAAACAGCAATTTGACCACCACCTACCTCAAGAAGTCCAAGAATGGAAGATTCAACCTGTAAACGTGTCAGACCATATTGCAAGGGCACATTTGTCTTAAAGTTGAAAAGCTAAACTAGCTGTTTTAGAAGCTGGTATGCAACAAAAATTGGAAGCAAGAGAAGATTCAACGTGGAGACGGGAAACTCTTGAGCCCCTCATTTCTCTATACATAAGGCCTATGCATGCTTTAAAAAGAAAATAATGTTTTCACTTGTCTGAACAAATTGACTTTGAATGTTCACCTTGGTCATACCAGAAGTCTGCAGTATGTTCTGTGTGGCACCACTCTCTGAACTATCATGAAACCAGAAACTATGCAAGTAACCACCTTCTGGAAACTTCACTATATCTGCCCCGGATGCATAGTGGCTCTGCTCACCGTCCATAGAGAAATCCCCGTTCAGGATCTTGTCCCCAAAAGCAATCCCAAATGGCTTCAAAAGCTCATTTATTGCTGGAATATTTGCACCTCCAGTTACAGGTGTCCACCAGCTCCTTGTGTTGTCATCGAAAAACCTCATCTTAACCATTGTTTCCACATTATACCACTCTGCAAACACCACAAGGCCCAGACCATGATCAACAACATCAGTCCTCAATTTATCAATCTCTTCACTGTAATACTCAGCCTCAAGGTCAACCATGAGAAATGTCCCATACTGGCTGGCATCAAAACATGTCAGTGGTGAACCAAGAGTTTCAACATAGTAACCAGCATCTCTTAACATGTTAAACATGATGTGGAAATTCGTATGCAAGTGATCACCATGCCAGTCAAGTATATCATTGCGAACATCCAAGGAATCTCTTGGGATGTAACCAGGAGGGTACTTGATGCTATGATATTGGTCCCAAAGGATTCGTTTTGTTCTTGGAGGAGTTGGGATCACCTTCAATTTTAGCTGAAGATTGCACTTACTCCTTGGATCTTTTTCTCCTCTGGCCGGTGGACTGTAGATGTTGACAGTAATATTACCTTCAATAAGCCCCAAAAACTGAGATCCTTCTTCCTTGATCTGCATATGGAGTGCTATGAATCCAGTCCATGGCCATATGACATCAGAGTGGCTGAAGTGGATGCTTAACAAGTTGCCGACTTCATCAGATGGATGCCAAACAGGCGGGTTCTCAACATAGCCAATCACACCCATCCCGTTAAGAATAGTGGCATTGAATATAACGGGCATCGCTCCAGCATAGAGTGGCTGACGACAGAAGGGCCAAGAATATGGACAGTCGGTGTAGTCAAGAATGTTTGGGAAGATACTGGCATGAGGATGGTAGTTTCTCAGAATTTCATATGATTCCAGACTGAAAAAAGATGAGAATTAGCATCATACATGACTGCTAAGTACTAATCAATCAACTTTAGTTCAAACATGTAAAAAAAAGTCAACTTTAAAAGTTACAAAACTCACAGGTCAAGTCTACCAGCACCCTGTTCAAACATGTTAGGCCCTGAAAGTTTAGCAGCCCCCTCAACCAATGCTTGTTTCATGCTAGCAGGATTTATGATGTCACGCCGGTGAGTCTCAGGAAGGACACTTACCAGTAGACAAACCACACCAGCAACTACTGGACTTGCAACACTGGTGCCTGAAAGGCTCTTGCAACCTGTGCTAATCTTAGAGCCCATAATTTCTCGTCCATATGCAACAATATCTGGTTTTACACGCCCATAACTGTGCAGCACAATCCAAAATATCAATAAAATATTTGTAATTTTTCGAGACAGTATATTCAACCACAAGGGGCAAAAAAAAGCATCAGCATACACAATCTAATTACAACATGGTTAGCATTTAGGAGATCCACTAATAGCAACTTCTGAAACTTTTAATTGCCTCCATCCCTTTGTTCATGTTTTCAGTGGCATGACAAATGATTGACACATGAATAAGCATGGTTGAGGTGCATGCTTGTGGACATGAGAATTACTTCATAACATCCTTTGCAGCTATTATGTGACAACAAGAATGCTATCAATATTGCTGGCAATCATACCTTCAATGAACAAACAAAGCATACTGAAACGAACTTCCAATATGTCCCAGGTATCATCTCATCGCCTTACATTTCTTCCAAATTCCAACTTATGATTTCTTCAACTAAATTGAGTTATCCAACCATGAGTTTGAGGGAGAGTGCTAAATTGTATACAGTTGTATGCGTGGTTGCCATTTGAGGAAGCGGGAGCGGGAAGCGATACGGGAAGCGGGAGCGGGAAGCGAGGCACTTTCAAAATTTTAGGAAGCGGGAAGCGTGGGACCACTTAGGAGCGAATCGGGAATCATCTCGGAAGCAACCTAGGAAGCGAACCTGAAGCGACCTAGGAAGCGAGGGGGAAGCGAAAAAATAAAAATAAAAAATACAAAAAAATTGAAAAAATGGGGGAAGGGCGGGGGAAGCGCGCTTCCCATAAAAGGGAAGCATGCTTCCCATTTAAAAGTGGTGCTTCCCCACGTGTTTCGGAAGCGTGACGTTTTGTGCTTCCGAAGCGCGCTTCCCCACTTACCTAGGCGCTTCCGGTAACTCTGGTTGTATGTAGTCTAGGTGTACTTTAGTCCTTTTCGTTATGGTAGTTAGGCCTTTTTCCTTTCATCTTATGGTTGTAATAACAATGTAATAAAGGCAATTCTATCACTTTTTAATACTATGTAACAGTTGTGTAAGGTTTGGTTGTCCTGTATTCGGTTGACTGTTATAAAGGGATCATCATAAATTGTGAAGCCTTGACCCTGATAACATACAAGTAATAAAGGGAATACTGTTCTTCATAATGCTGGTTGCAATATTGAACGCAGCTTACATGGATCAGAAACAAGTTCAAATGTATGATGAGTCTGAGACACTAAATATGACAAGTGAATCGTCATCAATTTTTAAGGAGAAAAAGAAAACAAAAGCAAAAATCAAGCTTGTTTTTTATTCACCACAATAGTAGACAATAAAACTAGGTGTCGACAGCAATATCTTCCTACCATAATATTGTCTTTCCAAAAGACCATTTAAAGAACCTGCTTATCAGACAAACTTTCAACCACCTTCAACAAGTATATCATTATCACTAGATGCATAAAATAAGCTGAAACACTTCCAGTAATTGAAGCTGACATTTAGAAGCAACCTCTACCCTACCCATGTGGAATCTCCCATGTACTCATGCCACGTGAAGAAAAAGAAGCTATATGATCATCATAATCAATGCCACCAACACCAATAACATCATTTTGATCAGCTGGATTGTTCAATGTTCCGTAAAGAGGCCCGTCATTTCCAATTGCCGAAACCATAATAATATTATTTGCAGTCAGCTCCCAAACCTGCAAAATGGTTTCAAGTTTCAACCGCAAAAAGTAGAAAATTTAGTTATTAATTCCTGATCACTACAATGCACGAAAAGACCTTTTAAGACAATCTTATAATGACCTTGAGAGATTTTCCAGAAGAAACCTAAATAGTAATCCCAATTTTTTATTTTCAAATGATTTATTGATACATCAAAGCAGGATATGCTTGGATATGTGTCATTACCTGTATTGTCAGAGGCATTGTGGTCTTTTTCCTAAAAAACAAGTAATTATAGTGATAATAATAATAATAAGATAATATATATATATATATATATATTATACATATTTTTAGAGTTTAGTTAGGAAGGGATGTTCCTTAATGAAATAGAAGACTTTCTATTTAAGAAAAAAAGGGATGTCTCCTCAGAGGAGACTGTCCTTTATAAAAATGTGAAACCCTCTCCCTCTCTCAAGTCACGACCTTGAGAGAGAATGCTGTATCGAGAGAGAGAGAGAAAGTGAGGACTGCATGGAAGGCTGCAGCACGTTCACCCTCAACGTCTCCTCCTCCTTTCTTCGCTATTCGAATCGAAAAGGTACAGGTCTTTCTCTCCCTTAACGCAAGAGGTTAGCATGGGTCTAACCCTATGTCACACGGACTCGGCTAGGGAGGCGCCGCACCCGAGTCGACACGGGTGCGGCCTCGGACACGGCCCGGACTCGGTCAACGCCGATTCGGACTCGGTCAACGAGTCGAGGCCGAGTTCGTCCTTTTTTTGGACTCGGTCAACGTTGACTGAGTCCAAAATTGTCCATTTTTATGGCAAAAAAATTGATCTTTTTATATATTTTTTTAAAATATATATATATAGCATGAAAAAAGCTAATTATCATTTAATTCTCTCTCTCATAAGCCCCATAAAAAATTCATTCTTAAATATTATCATTTAATTCTCTCTCTCAATCTTAAAAGCTAATAAATTCTCATCCACGAGTACCAACACTTTTCATCCACCGAGTTCTCTCTCTTATAAAAGCTAATAAATTCTCATCCACGAGTAGCAACACTTTCTCATCCACCGAGATCTCTCTCTCTCTCTCTCTTTTTCAAATCTAGCTTTGAAAAATTAAAAGCTTTTAATGCTTTTAATTAATGTTATGAATTTTAGCAAAAGATGTTTAATGCATTTACCAGAACATGCTTTTAGTTAATGCTTTTAATTAATACCTTGATGATGTTTTATTCCCATGGTAGCTAAGACTCGGCAATTAAGACTAAATACTTGCTAGATCTGAGACAAGATTCAGTCAATGATAAACTCAGCCGAGTTTGGTTCTAACCCAGTTACACTACTATTTTAACTCGGTTAGTTCAGGATCTGAGACAACTCGAAAGAGTCACGAGCCGAGTGTCCAAAATTTATATAGATATATGCACACACTGGATATATTATTATTATTATATATATATATATATATATATATATATATTTTAAAAATATTTATATATATAGCCGAGTTCCCGTGTCCAAAAATTTTAAAATTGTGCCGCACCCGCACCCGCACCCATGTGACATAGGTCTAACCACATGGTTAAGGAGGTGAAAACAAAAGTCAAAACTGGTCTTGATAGGGTTTGTTTTAGCAGATTAAGAATCACAGCCTATATGTGTTTAGGTTTCATGATGGGTTTTTGAACCTACTAAAATCTGGCTTTTGAAATAAAACTGTTTTGGAATTTGATCGGTGATCGAAATGGGGGTTTGGGTTCGTGCAACCATCAAATTTCTCGTCTCACATGTATGTTGTTAGTTTTAGACTCCTGATATTTTATTATTGCTGCAGGCTGCTGCTAGACTTTGTTCATGTTTGTTTATGTTGGATCATGTATCTCTATAAAGATTTTTGTTGCCACACTTTAACAATCTTATTAAGCATGGTCAGATTATCTTTTTAATTGCATAGTCTTGTGGATAATGCAAAGTCTGAAAATTTGTCTGTGTTTCTTGGTTTTGATTAGCATGAACTAGTTTTATCTAACTAAGTTTGATATTGTTCAGAGCTTGAACAGGCCGGTTTTCGCATGCTTAGATTAACGCATATTTAGATTTTTCACATGCTCATAATTTTGCATACTCTGATTATTTTTCCCATGCCTTGATTTTTTTTAATCCACAATTCTTGTACAGATTTTAATGCTAAGTATTAGTTTAAAATCTGATTTTCCTTGACTGTTATTTTTAACATGTAGAGTTATATCTATTAAAATATAGTGTATACATTTTTATATCTAATTGATATACATATATTTATACAATATATGTATATCAGGGGTATTTTGGTCATTTTATAGCATGTAATATAAAGTCCAATAGGGACTGTAATGTCTTTTTTTGTTTTTTATTTTTCTGTTTTTTATTTCAGTCAATATGACTGTTGTTGGACTGCCTCCCTTTCATTCCACTCTATGTATGATATGCTTTTCTAAGCATATTGGTTGTTATAATAAAATCAGTTTTTACATTGTGCTCTTGGGGAATTTGTGCTTTTGTATATCTCTTTTACGAGATTGTTATCAGTTCATTAGAGACCATATTGTATTTGTGCACTTGTGTAGCCCTTCGTTGGCATTGTGATTGCGCACATCTTGTTTCATTTCATGGTATCAAAACTTAGGGTTCTTGAAGTGTTGAAAGTTATCTTGTAATTGCTCTCTTTGTGGTGGTGTTCTTCACTCTTTAGTCTTCAAACACAAGCCTTCTTCATTATGGAAGAAAGAGATTTTGCCTCCATCATCTCCTACAAGCTCAACGAAAGCAACTAATTGATGTGGGCTACCGCAATAAAAAATTACATCAAAGGTAAAAAGTTTTAGGGGTTAGTTAATGGAACCACCAATGAACCTCAACTTAAATTAACAAGAGGAAATAAAGTCAAAGCTCTAACCAAAGAAGAAAAAAAAAAGCTTTGCAAGAATACCAAAATAAGTTGGAGGATTAAAAAGCTAGTAACGCTCAAATACTCTCATGATTCATGAATACCATGGAGTTCAAGATCGCCACCAACATCATCAAATTCAAAAAGGCATGTGATGCATGAATCTTCCTAAAAGGCATATTAATTCAAAAAGATATGGCTAGGCTATATTATCTTCAAGACAAGTACGTAATACCAAACAAAAAGATAAAAATGTAAGAGACTTTTATGACATCTTATCTCTTATTTGGTATGAACTAGCAATGTTAGAACCAAAATGGGAAGGTTCGGCTATTGAAATAAGAAAATTACAAGTGGAAAGAGAAAACCTTTTTTCTTTTCTATATGGTCTCTAACCGAAATTTGAGCAAGTTAGGTCCTCCTTGCTTAATAGGACTTCAGCTCCTTATATAAGTGAGGCTATTACTCAAATTTGTTAAAAAGAAACAAGACTTGGAATGCACAAGTCTAATGACGAGGTTCTTGCCGTATCAAGACTCGAAAATTTTGTAAAAACTTATAAACCACCTCACTTTAAAAGAAAATTCAATGGAGAAGGACATAATAGGGGAAGATGCAAGGGTAAAATTACTTGTCATCATTCTAAAGAACCGAGGGATATAAAACCGGATTGTCCCAAGCTCAAAAAAGTACCTGCCATAAGTGAAAAACCTCAAGAATCAAAGGGGGCAAACTTCAATGATTTAACAATTGCCCAAATAGCCGAGGCCGTCTCACAATTATCATCCGACATGCCAGATTTGATGTTGCTGAAGTTCTTGAAGTTGTGAGATCCCTACTGCCTAGTACAATGCTTGGTAAATCTCAGTTACAAGGGCTTTAAAATGTCTAAACCTATGGGAGGCGTTGTTTCTCAAATATGACAAGAGTATGATATCTTTTTTGAAGTTTAATGTGGCAACATAGTCGACTATTAAGTTGAAGCCCTGACACTATTAGGAGTTAGACCACACCCTAGGTGGTGAATCAGGGACCTAAAGTGAAGAAAAAAAGGGTGCTACACCTAAGATGGGTGATATGGACTACAACCCCTTTGTTTGTGAAAAGAAGAAGAGCTCCTATGTGGAGAGTTCATCAAATTTTGGTACTATGGATGGGTTTCACATGTTAAGGTTGGTGAAAGGAGTTTAGAAGAGCTACAAGCTCCAAGATTAAAATTGGATGAAGGAAAAAATGGATGTGTATCAATGGTAGACTATTAGAGCATCGAGGCAAAGCTATGTTCACATTTTCTAGGATATTCCCCTCACCGAAAACGGAATGTGTTATAATCTATGTCACAGGGACTCGGCTAGCAGGGTGCCGCACCCGCGTCGACGCGACTCGACGCGGGTGCGGTCAACCCGATCCTGGCTGCGTTGACCGCACCCAGGATCATTTAGGTCCATTTTTTTTTGGATTTTTTAAAAAAAAAAATTGCCCTATGAAATGGGCTGCGAAATTTAAAAAAAAAATCAGCTGTACAGCTGCTGACAGCAGCTGACAACAGCTGCTGACAGCAGCTGACAACAGCTGACAGCAGCTGACTTTTCAATCTTAATCCTCTCTCCATAATAAATGATATGGGCTGCGAAATTTTTAAAAAAAATCAGTTGTACAGCTGCTGATAGCAGCTGACAGCTGCTGCTGCTGACAACAGCTGACTTTTCAATCTTAATCCTCTCTCCATAATAAATGATAATGATGGTGGTAGCCCCTTGCTTTAGTAAAGGATTTTCTCTCTCCATAATAAATGATAATGATGGTGGTAGCCCCTTGCTTTAGTAAAGGATTTTCTCTCTCCATAATAAATGATAATGATGGTGGTAGCCTTGCTGGATATTACTAATAGTATTCACTGTTCTCCTGCGTGCAGCTGTATATAAAATGAAATTTGAAAAAACCAGCGTGGGGGGAACCCCCGACCCCCTTTTATATATATATATATATATATATATATATATACATTTTTGCCCCTGCCGCACTCCCGCACCCGGGTTTTTTGGAAGTGCCGAATCCCCGCACCCGCACCCGCACCCATGTGACATAGGTTATAATCCAGTAAATAAGAAAAGACGTGACTATAGATGTCACATTTTTCAAGAATAGACCATGTTTTTCTGGTGAGCGGAGAGCTCGTTAAGGGGGAGGCAAAGTCTGTCTCATGTTTGCCCTTGGTTCCTATGGATACCTGTGACAGTACCTTGGAAAGGGAGAGTAACAGGAGTGCAAAGAGTTGCAAGTGTACGAGAGGGGTGTGAGAAAAGTTGTGATGACTGAACCTCTCACTACCGCTATCATTGATACTTCCCAAGTGTAAGATCCTGGTGTTACAGAGTGGCGAGGCTACACAGAGCCCACATGATATTTTTACTGATACCAAATTGCCTATTGCACTCTGAATAGGAAAAAGACTTTGTACTTTCATCTTTTATGCCACCTTGTATCATACATACAATTGTACGTCCTGTGCATTTAAGCATTTCTGGCCAACTCTGAGCCAAATCCTATTCCACAAAGTGAGGAAGAAACTTTGAAGCATTCTAAATAGAGAGAAACTATGTATAATGAGATGGAAGCATTGAAGAGGAACAATACTTGAGAAATAACTTTTTGCCTGAAGGATGAAAGCCAATGGGATGTAAATGAGTACATACCCTAGCTTTTAGACTTGATGGATTTATTGAGAAACATAAGGCAAGATTAATTGAAAAGGGTTACAACAACTAAGATTATGGATAGATTAGATTATCATGAAACCTTTCCTCCTTTCGTTAAACTCGCTTTGATAAGGGTGTTCATTAGTTTGGCTGCGTATAGAGGGTGGACTATCCACCTGTTCGATGTAAAAAAATGTTTTTCTTCATGATAATCTAAATGTGGATATCTGTATGTCCTTCCTTCCTAACTTTGTTTTGGCAAGTGATAAAGATAAAGCGCGCAAATTAAAGAAAGAATCTCCATTTTATTTTGTTTGAATCATTTTTATTCATCAAAATTAATAGAAATGTAACACCTAATATTTTAAGATCCTACACCACCATGCCTACATTGGCTATCCAAAACATGTGGATAGTGATCCTATAGGGAGAAGGGAAGCCAACTGAAAGGGGAGCCTCACCACACCACCAGTCTGACTAAAAAAGCAAAAAGTTTCCTCTACCTAACTCAGCATGAGTAAGCTTTTTAAATGCCACTAAAACTCCCAGCCAACTTTTCCAAATTCCCAAACTGCTCTTCCATTTAGAGGTAGGCCTCAACTACCAAGGCCAACCACCCCACCACCACCACCACTTATATCTGGACTTGATTTGTCCTATTCAAGACCGGGGCATTTTGGAATTGTTGCAGGTTATTTATTTGTAATGGCAGTTTGTAATATTTGCTATTTCGTTGTATACAGAGGACAGCCATTAGGTGGTAATACTTGCAATATATTTGTACTTTAATACCTGTTTGTAACTTGCCCCGATTAGGGCATCATCATGTTAACAAGAAAGACTAGGTGTTTCCCCTCACCTTGAAAAAGTTTTAACCTGCACAGATTAGGGCCTCATTATGTTTAATAAGAAAGACTAGGTGTTGCCCCTCACCTTGAGAAAGTTTTAACACCAAGCAACCATGTGCTACTCTAGGATTTTCTCATGCCTCTACACCAGCAAGATACCAAAATTTACCTAGTACCAAAGCCAAGAGACAACCTCCTACATTTTCCATTAATTGATTGAAAAATGTACTCCTACTCCTAGCATCTAAGTCACATGGACTCGGCTAAAAGGTCGACGCACCAGCGTCGACACGCCACGACACGGGTCGGACTCAGTCAACGCACCGGGGCCGAGTCCATCCAAGATGGTATCGGAGTCGGGGCCCGACCCTTAAGAGCCCGACCCTTAAGAGGCTACACGGGGGGGGGGGGCAGACGGCAGACCCCTCCCCGCCGATCGCTCCCTCTCCCCCCACCCGTCCCTCGCTCCTCGTCCCCTTCAGGCTCGTCGGCGACCTAGACCCCGACGACCGTAGCCGTCGGCGATGCCAGCCACTGGTCCTCTCAGGTGTATCCCTCCTCCCTCTTCCGTTCTTCTTCCTCCGGTAGGAGGCAGAGCCCCCTGCTTCGTTCGTGTTTTTCGGCAAGGGGCGGAGGCCCCTGCCTTAGTTTCTTTTCCGGCAGCCCCTGCCTTGGATCTGTTTTCCGGTAGGGGGCTCCGCCCCCTATCTCAATTTGTTTTTTTCGGCAAGGGGAGGAGTCCCCTACCTCCGTTTGGTTTTCCGGCAGGGGACGGAGCCCCTTGCCTCAGTCGCAGTTTTTCAGCAGGGGGCGGAGGCCCCTGCCTCGGATCTGTTTTCTGGTAGGGGGCTCCGCCCCCCTGCCTCAATTTGTTTTTTCAGTAGGGGGCAGAGCCCCCTACCTCCGTTTGGTTTTCTGGCGGAGGGCTTCAGTTCGGTTTTTTGGGCAAGGGGTGGAGCCCCCGTCAGGTACACAATGAGAGGGGAGGAGATCCTGTTACTATTTTTTTGCAGTGTTTATTAACTTTATTTACATATTTTGGTGCGTACTACATACGATTTTGTTTCAGTTTCACTTTTCTTTTCAGTTTTCAGATATAATGGCGAGTTCTAGTGGCAGTGTCAATACAGTTGGTTCAAGTTCTAACTCTGAATTAGAAGTTTCTCAACCAGTTTGGAGGCTTATGACAAAAGGGATAAAAGCTAGTGGTGGTGGTGGGAATGTGCAGTTTCTTTGTAATTTATGTAAGACTGCTTTCACGAGTTCTTATACACGAAAGCACATCTTTTGCATATTTGTGGTCAAGAAATTAGGTCATATTCTAAGGTTGACAAAGACTTGTTAAAGCAATTAAAGAAAGAACAAGGGGAAGCTGAAAATAAGAAAATTGCAGAGATGAGAAGCGATTTGATTAATCTGTCTTTTGCTAGTGATGAACAAGAAGAGCTTTTGAAGACAAGAAAGATGGAAGGCAATCAAACAATACAAGGTTCATTCAAAAATATGGCAAGAGAAGAAATTGATAAAAAGATTGGTCAATTCTTTTACTTAAGCTCAATTCCTTTTAATATAGCTAGAAGTTCATACTGGAAATATATGATTACATCTTTGGCTAATTGTAATTTGAGTGGTTATGTGTCTCCTAGTTCAGAAAAACTAAGAACAGTCATTCTTGCAGAGGAAAAAAATAGAATTGAAGACTTGTTAGAGACCCAAAAATTTGCATGGAAATGACATGGAGTGCCTTGTTTCAGATGGGTGGACCGATATACAAAGACGACCACTGATAAACTTTATTGCTTACTCACTTAATGGGTCAATCTTTTGGAAGATTGTTGATGCATCTGGGGAGTATAAAGATGCTGAATATTTAAAGAGATTATTTGTCGAAATGATAAAAGAAGTGGGTGAAGAAAGTGTGGTGCAAATCATTACTAACAACGCTCTAGTTTGCAGTCGTGCATGAATGAATTTGGCAAGTGAAAATATGTATTCACATATTTTTTGGACTCCTTGTGCAGCATACAGTTTAAATTTGGCACTTAAGAGTATATGCAATCCATCAAAAGATGATGCACGTGAAATGTGTTTATGGATTAAGAAAATAGAGCATGATGTTCGAAATATTAGAAATTTTGTTGTAAACCATCATCATGCTCTTTCTATATTTAATAGACATTCTGATCTCAAGTTACTGAAAGTTGCTGAAACTCGTTTTGCTTCTCTCACTGTTATGATGAAAAGAATTAAGCAACTTAAGAATGCATTGATGATAATGGTGGTTGATCAAGATTGAGATTTTTATCGTATTAAAGATGATGTTAAGGCTCAAACTATCAAAAAATGCATCTGTGAAGATTTTTTGTGGGATACAATTACATATTTTGTAGAAATTTACAGAGCCTATTTGAGAAATGTTGAGAGAAGTTGACATATATGTACCCATGCTTCATAGAATTTATGAAATGTGGGACAATATGATTGAAAAAGTTTAAAGTATCATTTTCAAACATGAGAAGAAAGATGTTGCACTTGATGATTCAGAATTTTACAATCATGTACATTCAGTTTTAGTGAGAAGATGGGATAAAAGCAATACACATTTGCATTGCATGGCACACTTTCTCAATCCAAAATATTATGTAAAAAATGGTTGACAGAAGGTTTTTGTCGTGTTTCTCCAAATAAAGATCCTGAGATATCAAGGAATAAAATGATATATTTGGAAAGACTTTTTAATGATCCTCACATGTTTAAGGTTGTAAATAGTGAGTTTAGAAAGTTCTCTACTGGGAGATTTGATTCTTTAGCAGCACTTATGGCAAGAGACGAGAAAGATCCCCTTAATTGGTGGGCAACATATGTATCAGAGACATCAAATCTACAACATCTTGCAATGAAATTGTTATCCCAACCTGCTACATCATCGTGTTGTGAAAGAAATTGGAGTACATATGCTCAAATTCACAACATTAAAAGAAACAAACTCACTAGTAAAAGAGCAGAGGATTTGGTTTTTTTGTATTCAAAGTTCATATTTAAATATTTGTATTCAAAGTTTGAAGTTAGATACTAAGTTAGTCATATTTTGATGCAATTATAGACCATCCAAGTATTGGGATGTAAATCCAGAAGATTTTGACTTGGGGGGAAAACATGATTTGCATACTCTCAACATGGACTACCTCGATCTTGTTCTTCCCTCTAATTCAGACGATGAGGCAGATTTATGATAAGTTTTGTTGTTATCACACTCACAAGCTTCTTTATGTGTTATATTTTGGTAAGTTTGTGTTGTTACTTTCAATAGAATTATTTTTTTTTTTGCTTTAAAATTTACAATCTTATTATTGTTATATATATATATACATATAGCTGTGTCCCCGTGTCCAAAATTTTTGAAATTGCTTCGCACACGTACCCGCACCCATGTGACATGGCCTAGCATAGATTTAATAATTTCATGCATGAATCATGTGCATTTATATGAAAGAGCAAGAGAATTGGAACTTTGCAAAATAAAGAAGAATAGCAACTATCATAATGTAAACTACTACCCAATGAAAAAATCCATAAAGCAATTCAAAGGATCTAATAGCATACAAGACTCTACATACATACGTGTGTCTCTCTCTCTCATATATATATATATATATATGAGAGAGAGAGAGAGTGTGTGATGAAACCTACAAAATGAAATATGCAAAATGGGTTTTTCAGGGAGTAGTTTTTTAAATTCTGACCATATACATGTGAGTTCACAGGGATCGACTCTTGCAGTCTGATTCCTACACGTTGTAGGTTTTATAGGGTTTGAAAAATCACCGGCCCAAAATCTCCATAAAATTTCAAGGCTAAAAAAAATCATCAAGAAAACATGATTCAAGTGTCAATTCCTAGCAAATCGACCATGCCAAACTTATCTACAGGGCATAATTTTGAAAAAAGTGCCAAAAAACTCATTTGGACCCATTTTTCATGTTTTATTTTATATGTTGCCACACACACATATAATATCATGCAGATGTGACACCCTTCAAGAAAATAACACTAGGATAAAGCAAACGTGATTTCATCATCCACGGAATTACAGTATGTTACTAGAACCCATGATCAGTAAGCAATTACCTTTTCGACAAATGGAAGGTCTAAGTAATCAGGTCCACCAATACTCAAATTTAAGACGTCCATATTTGTTGCAATGGCATAATTGAATGCATCAAGAAACCATGATGTATATGACACCTGCAATTTGACTGAATACCAAGCATCTCATAATCTTGCTACTGTTTAGAAAGCTAAAACTAGGAAACAAGAATAAGGCACCCCAAAAGCTCAAAACAGATGAGATGTGGCTTGATAAGCATAGTAAACTTATAGAACTGGTTAAAACTACAATACTGAAATGATAAAACATGGGACAAGTAAATTAACTTCTTTGCATAAAGAAAAGTACAGATCATAAATTACTCATCCAACGCAAGGTGGACATTGCACTTCCTGGGCCTGTTACAGCCTGATCCAGATCCAACTATGCAAGGTCCATGTCAGCCCAACCACATAAACAATCAGGTTGGGCTTAAGCCTAAAATTCAAATGTTTTAAAGAGCCCATTAGACCAGTCCAAGCTTGTATCTGATTTTTCCACGCCTGAGCCTCTGATTTGACCAACCTTGGGTTGGCTGACCCTGGCCCAGTATCAAGCCCTGATCAGAGTGTGCTAATGAAAGAACCCTACCCGATGTGTTTAGTGAAAGCGATAACTCAGTTTAATAGAACACATCTAATTGATGATAAAGAACAGAAGACCAAGTGGAGTCCATCATCAACCACAACATGATACCCTAGCTTCTCTGATTAAATGGTATGTCCCCAAGAACAGACAAGGAGACAGAGAATGGCTAGTAAAGTTGTCAGTTCAGAAAGGGCATCAAATATACACTTCAGATGCACATTATGAAAAGTAAACTGCCCACAGAGGGGAAGAAACCACACAGTACCTGGGCATCAGTGAATACACGGAAAGCATAAATTTCTGCATCTGGTGCAAATCCTAGACATTCTGAATCTTCACCAGCAATAACTCCTGCCACAAAAGTCCCATGCCCAAGGTTGTCATTTAAGGTATCCTCATTTGTCCAATTTGTACGTTCCTGTAACAATAAGATAAAAGACAATTAAGCTAGAAAAATTAATCTTAAGGAGACCTCAAGAACATAAATATTGCCCTGAAAAAATAATCTCAAGGAAACCATCAGGAACATAAGCATTGCCAAATACAATACTGTAACAGTGTGCAATGCATAGGAGCCAATGGAAGATACAATATGTGCAGCATACATCCATTTCAGCACAAAATGGTCAATCGATCCAACTTACTTGGCTCCCACATAATGATTGAGAAATGCACCTGCCTAATTTGGTAGCAATTGAAGCATGCTGTACCTAATGAACAGGATTAACAACTACAGTCCTGTGATCGTTACTCAGGTGGCAATATTCTTGCTACATAAATGAGACATTCTATGTACTCTAGTGTTTCCCCATGGAACCAAAGCCAAAAAGGGTGTAGTCGATACCACCAGCAGGGATGATCAACTTCTGGGGTCACCATGGGCTGCCACATCCCTAAAATGAGGCCATGCATGCAGGCCAGGGTTGGACAAGGGCTTCAATACATGGCACTCATTCCTACTGTTTGGTACAGACAAGTCCTGAAACCAGCAAGACCGGTGCCATCCATATTTGGTAATGAGTCGGACTAATTTCCAGAATCATCAGTATAACAATGTCACCATTACTGATACTTGGGGTCCTCTTTTTCCCCTGATATTAAGGAGACATGCTTGACGTTTCTGATACTAATAATAAAAGGCAGTGCCTGTAGGAGATATGAAGAAGCCTATAGGATGCTAAAAAAGGCTGACAAGTCATTGTTCAAAGATTCATTCCAATTTGCATTTGACAACAGCAAAAAGGTGACTCAGAGGGAGCAGCATTAAGGGATGCACATGAGAGTGATCGCTTTCTAAATGATCATGATGGGCATAAGTACCCCCAATAACCAAGACCGAAACTCCCAAAGTAAAAAAAAAAATTAGGCAGCAATTCATTAAACCAATCTCGGTCGAAGATGGTATTATACAGCCTCTATAATGCACCACAAAGTATGCAGGTGTACTAGAAAATTATGCCCATGAAGCTTACACGGTCCAACCCAATCAAATAATTACACTCCACTTAATGCGCAAAAGAAAATGAAAAATGGGAAAGGATGTGATAACCCGCAGAACAGCTGTACCTTTATATTGCGAAAGTGCGGGTGGTTGGCTCGAATACCAGTATCAAAAATTGCCATCTTAACCTTTGCACCCGTATAGCCTTTACTCCAAAGTTTCTCAGCTCCAAATAGCGAGGTGACCTGAGACCTCTGAAATAAAATCAAACAAAATATAAGGGCTTGTTTTGATGACGCTTGATGGGCAGGCGGTGGTGCAGCTGGCAGGACGTTCCTCAAGTGGACCACGGGCAGTGATGATGGCAAAAGAGTGAACCCGACGATGAAAACCAATTTTTGAAAAATAAGTAGTGAAAATATGGGTTGTAGTCGCTTTTTCAAAACGTTGTTTTGGGGTCTCAAACCCCAGAACGACGTTTTAAAAAAATTGACATATAAACGATCCCAAATGGCGTTTTGGGATAAATTGGCTTTCAAGACATATTTTTGTGCGGCAGCAAAACGGCCCCTAGTATCTTAAGAAACATGACTGGAACACAACGGACCAGAGATGGAAACGTCAAGAAAGTCAAAACTTACAGCAATGAAAATTACTGCAATTACATAAACAAGAAATAGTGTTAGACGCATCCATAATGTTATCTCCAACTGAGCAGAAATGAGCTTATACATTGATCGCCTTCACTCGACTTAAGCAAACAAGGATATTTCCTTTTAAGAACATACATGAACTGATTACGGGAGAAAAGTATCATCGAGACACAATCTCCTGTTAATTCAATGGGATACCTTTCCCAAAGTTTCCGCCATAGTACTTGATTCCTGGACTTCTTTTCCAATCACAAAATGAAAGACGGAAAAACAACGTTTGCAATTAATATTCGTTTAACTATCGGTAGTATTCCTAAACAACAAAAGGGTGCAACCATGTTCAACTGATACCAATATATCACACCTTTGATGAATAACAATCGAAACTTACAGCTTGTTTTTGCTGAAAAAGAAAATGAAAACGCAACGCAGCCATGGCCAATCAGAATCAAATTTCCAACATTTAGAAGCATAAGAAATGTCCATGACTTGTTACCTGAATCATAAGCTTCCGATTCCAACTGATTGTCGAATTGCTATACTTGCTGCTGTATCCTTTGTCGATAGGCATGGAAGTGAAGATCTTCCCGGGCTTCTTCATGCTCTTCTCATCGGTGGGATCTCCTTCAACAAGCAAGCCTCGAGAATACTTTGATTCAACGAAGACATCCTTGACGAATCCTAATTTCTCAAAGTCGCCAACAAGTCCCGGTACCGAGAGATCATCGATGGATACGAGCGAGAAATCGGTGGGGAAGGCCGACGCGGGGTTCTTCCTGTCGATCCACCTCCATCCTCCGGATATGAGGTTCTGCTCCAGGTAAACCCTAAGCTCCTCCGCCTTCTTGTATCCGCGGAATCGAACGATGTACCTGCGCGGAGGCCCGACCAACGCCTCGCCGCCGCCGTCCTCTTCCGGCATTTGGATACGTGCGGTGGCCGTTCCGTTCTTGAATTCGAAGCTCTCGGTGGGATCCGAGGGGATATGGAGATTGAAGAGGACGATGGAGAAGAGAGCCATCCAGAAAGGAAGAGCTTTCGTGGACATCTTCCTCTGCCTCCGGGGAGATCAGATCACGCCTCGTCGTCTGGGTCTCGTCCTAGGGTTACGGGATCGCCGGTGGCGCCAAGACGACGATGGAGCAATCCCTTCCCTCCTCCATTAACGTCATTCAGCACCAAGGAGCAAAGCGGAAGGCAGGTGGGGAAGAAAAAGCAGGGGAACAAAAAAAAATAAAAAATAAATTAGGAAGTCGATTAGTCGTTTAAAAATCAAGTCCTGCCACATTTACCATGGATGTTATCCCCTCTACCTTTTCCCGAGTCAGGGTCGTCGTGACGCCCCTCTCCCCTCGCTTTGGCGAGTGTTCGTTCTCGGAAAAAAAAACACACACACACAAGTATAGCATAGCGTTTACAGAATTACTCACCACCGTGGTGGTTGCCCATGTGGTCTGCAGGTCTTGTGTTCAAGCGAAAAGCCCAGGATCGAATACCGCTAGTGCATGGGGCTGTCGTTGCTTTATCACGGTTGAGTGGTCATGTCCTCAACACGAAGTTCATCTCGCATGGAGGCAGGGCATTAAGTGACCTAATTCTCAATAAGATTTTTTCTCCATTATCAAGAAAAAAAATTAATCCGAATGTAACACACGTGTAAGAGAGAAAAGTGAGCTAAGGCATGACGGACTCTCGTAATATTCGGACCAAAGACCTTTTGTTTTATTCTTTGTAATTGTTTTTTAGAGAACAAGTATCTTACTTCATGTAAATGTTTTACAGGATAATATTTGTCAGAAACAAAGAATATTCAATATGATAGTAGCAACATGAAGAGATGGTTAAAGGCTACAGGGCTGTTTTGGAAGACAAGGGCGAAAAAATGGTTTTTGGCAAGTCAGGTTTTGCGGAAAAAACGGGTTTTTGTCCAACTTGGTTTTGCCAAATCCAACCTTAAAAAGTTGTTTGGGTGACAAAAAACTGGTTTTTAGGTTTTTGGTACCCAAAAAACCGTGGCTTTATCACGATTGAGTAGTCATCTCCTCAACACGGCGAGGCAGGGCGATTAAGTGACCCAATTCTCAATAACAATTTTTCTTCATCATCAAGCAGAAAATATTACAAAATTAACCTGAATGTAACACACGTGTAAGAGAGAGGAGCAAGCTAAGGCATGATGGCTCATAATATTCGAACTCAAGACCTTTTTTTATTCTTTTTTTACTTGTTTTTTAGAGGACAAGTATCTTATTTCATGTTTTACATGATAATATTTGTCAGAAACAAAGAATATTTGATAGTAGCAACATGAAGAGATGGTTAAACACTAAGGGGTTCTTTAGAAGAAGGGTGGAAACTTGGTTTTAGGAAAGTCAGGTTTTGCACAAAAAAAACATGTTTTTTTCAACTTGGTTTGTCAAATCCAGCATTAAAAAGCTGTTTGGATGACGAAAACCTGTTTTTACGTTTTTTGTTGCCCAAGATAAAAAATACAAAAAAGTGGATCGACCGTTTTTTGGCCGACCACTGACCGAGAAATGACTTGGCCGATGTTGCCCAACCTAGATGACAATGGCGTGGCCATTATTTTTGCCAGTGGCTGATTGGAAATTGGTCAGCCCTCATTTTTTAAGAAAAAATAAAAAAATAGAAAATTGGTTGTTCATTGCCCTTCTGGCCGAAAAATGATCAGACGATCATTAAAAAAAAGTACACACATTTTTTGTCATTCCCAGTCAACCACCACTAGAAGTGATTGAACCTTATCACCCTGGCCGGGTGTTACATTCCTATTGGCTCACTGAAATCTGAGTTTGAACATAGGTCTGGGTTAGGTCGGTTTGTTCTAACAGGGTCAAGTTTAGGACTGGTTTTGTTTGGATACCACAGGTTTGGGGAGAAAAATGATTTCTCTCACATAGCTAAACAGAAATAACTAATTTTTTAGGATAAACTTTTAAACATAGGAGAAGGTATGTTGAAATCTTAGGTTCTAAATTCATGGCGTTCGGGAGTTATGAGCTCAAAAACAGGCTCAAAGGTACTAGGTTCAGATTGGGCCTGGACTGAGTTTCGGGTTTGGTAGGATTCAATAAAAATCAGCTTGGGGACACGCAGGAACACCGATGGTTAAAAATTGAGGATTAGATCATGTAGTACCTGCAATTTTTGTTTATTTTTAACTTATAAATTTATGTTAAAATCAAGTTATATTCAAGCAAAATTCAAGAGTTTGAATTGAATCAGGACTCTACTTAAATCCATTATGAGTCATAGATCTCGTAGGAGATCCGATTTGATGATTTCATATTTGAGTTGGTTCAGAAAATATGTTTTTTAAAATACACTGGCATCCATTTTTGGGTTTTTAAACTTGGATTGGTTCCAAAAATGATTTTTTTTTTTAAATTGATCGGACTATGATATGGAACCAACCTAGAGTTTTTGTAGGATGCCACAAATAGCTTATGGGGCCTAGAGGGTCACGCCCAGCTTAGTGGGGCACCATGTATCCACGTGGGGGGGCCCATAGGGGGTTGTGGTGGTGGCTAGGAGTATTGTAATCTTTTACACCCTCACTATGCCAACTAACTATTCCAAAATGCGTAGAGTAGTGAGTTCCATGACACTTTAAATTTTGAGTAATTATCTACATGAAAATAATTAAGAAATTTAGATAAATAGAGAAGTTTCGAGAAAGCTTTGAGAGTTTGGTAACTCTCTCATTTTCAAAGCGGTAAGTTTTGAAGATTTTTAATCAAATAGAGAAAATAGGAGATAATTAAGTAATTAATTGTTGGAGGAATCTAGAAGAGGGTGGGTCATCCCCTATAGTGGACCCCACCATATAGATTTGATTAGTTGCCTAAATGACTTGGTTAGTGGGATTAGGTAGGAGTTTTCAAATTTTTGAAAACTATGTGGGTCGACCTCCCTAGTAGGGCCCACATGAGATAGAGAGGGAGGTGGTCTGGGAAACCACCTCTTTCCTATTTTTGGAGACTTTTGGATGTCCCTTAGTGGCACCCACTTGAGAGAGAGGGGCTGTTTGGAAAACCACCTCTCAATTATGAATAAGAGGAAAAATACCTCAGAGAACGAGGTTTAGGTTTACCCCTTAACCTGAAAGAGAAATGAAAAATAATAAAGATGGAAAAAATTGATAGAAATTAATGAAAAATCAATAAAAATTGATAGAAATTGATAAAGATGAATAAAAATTGATAAAACTAATAAAGATTGACGAAAAGATTAATGAAAATTGCTAAAAATTGAGGAGAAAGAGTTTGTTTGATCCTGCCTATAAACAGGTTTTCTGAAAAATGAATTTTCATAAAAAAATGCCACAGTATAACTGGAAATGAAGAATAATATTTGAATAAGGCTATTTGGGAAAAATATCAGAACTTGAAAATAGAATATTTAGAAGAAAGAATTTTGGAAGAAATTTTGACAAAAGAAGGAATCTAGTTGTCAAAAAGATATCTCATTACTAGGGATTGGGTTGTCACAGAAATTACGACAATCACATTATTTTTCTGTGAGAAGGAATAAATAATTAGAATATGAACCAATGATATTTTGAAAAGGGCATCTCTTGGCAAAAGAGATTTTATTGAGAAGACAGAAGATTTGAATAGAATCAGGAGATATACTAGAAGAAGAAGAAAGTTTAAAAATAGATGGCAAGATTTGAAATTTGAAAAATTGCAGGTAGGATCAAAAAAATTAAAGAAATCAGAAGAAGAAAAGAAAAATGCACCTGGGTTTTGAAAACAAAGAGAAAATTTTGAATAATATACCTAGGGTCTTTGGAAAATATAAGAAAATATAATAAATAAATATCACAGAATCACAATTGTACAAACAAGGATCTGATTTCGATCAAGATATGTCGATATACTCAAGTTGAAGCTTGAAGTACGTGGCATATAAATATTTCTTCGGTTCTAAGGTAATGGGTTCCCAACATCCTTGAGCACCTACCGATATACTTTGAACTATGGCCCTTAAGTACATAGTAGGAGGGTGTTAACCCAAATAAGTGGTCCAGTTGTGAGGCTCTCTCCCGATATATGGTTCAGTGAGACAGCCCAGCAACATGAAGACCGGGACAATATAGGTAAGGATGTTTTTGAAAACATGCTCAACATGCAATAAATCAGATGGCTCTAATGCAAATGTGACGCCCCAAACCCCGACCTTGTAAAAACTTTTGGTTTTTAAGTAATTTTTTTTTTTAAAGAAATATAGTTGGAAAACAACCAGCGGAAGTACAGAAGGGAAACCGGGGTAAAACAAAGGCCGCAAGTCTGAGCGAGCCACAGTAAGAAAGTCAAATAACGAGTCAACAGAAAATACATTTCACTAGCATAATGTTTACAATATAACAAAATGAGACTGGGTACAAAAAAGAACAGTCTCTCAAAAAGAGAGGAAAATCCCTCAAACCCCAAAACCAGAAGAAGTCAGGATCTGCTGCAAAGTGTGGGTCTCAAGGCTCCTGTTGTGCACCGTCGCATCACGTTGCGTCTACTCGTCACCTGTATCCCCATAAAACGGGGTCACTACTCTTGCAAATTGGTGAGACAAACCATCCATAAATCATCATTTTTATGGAAAGCATACAGTAAGCAAGCTAAGTAACAGTCTATCACTAGCATGATGGAACAGTTAGAAACATTTAAATAAAAGTACAAGTGCATGTCAGGTAGGTGCACGTGCTACAAGACTGTAAAACTACGAAGTAAATAACAGTGCAACAACTGAAACATAGTAGGAACTAACCCACAGAGTGTAGCAACTAAACAAAAGTACAAGCAGTGCTAAAGTAAAAACAAGTAACCAACTATTGTACGTCAGTCTGTTTGGTTAGTACTTATGTTCTTCTTTTTACCTCCTTCGGGTACGCGAAGGAAAACCCTCGAGTTTTGTGAGACATGCACCCGATGTCTGTTATTCAATTTCTAGTGAGGTAACCGGGGATGCTACAGACCGAGAAAATCACCTGCAGGTAGCACGCGACTAAGAGAAAACTTTTGCAGGGGCAAAGAATTGCAATCCGTACTATTGCAGTAGTAGAGGTCCCTGAAGAGGGCAAACCTCAACCTCCCTAACTCCGAGTGACTAGAGGTCAGAGAGCTTTGTGGCTCCTCGAAAGAACGGGTCGTAGTAACGACATATCACTCAGGGCTGTACCATTCACCCTCTCCCTGGGTGACCAAACTGTGAATGGGGCGCGACAAGTTTATCTTATTTAGGCTTAATCTTCTAGTCGTACCTCCTCTCGAGGTAGATGTGCCTCGTGGTCCCCACGGGGTACACAAACGAGGACTTGGCCTGCCCATTCACGTGCTCAGCCTCACACGGCTATCACGAGCACATCGCCTGTAAAGACGATAATACCATGTTCATTTTATGCCTAGGGTGACACAATACGTGAGCACACTCTCACGAACTCGGGTCATTGCCCGTAGACTCCAACTGAGTCCCAAAACCTCAACAGGTCAAAAGTGTCATACCCTATGGTGTTTTATTTTCTAAATGTAGGTCACATCGAGTGTGTAGCACGCCTCTGGTGCTTCGCATATTCATCAATATGCGAAAGCAAGCCAAAACAAGATGTACTCGACAAGCCAAGACCATTGACCTACGTGTCAGGATGTGCCAAAGTGCATGTGTGAAAATAAGGAAAACAGCAAAGTCTCAATCTCGCACACGTATCGTAAAATGCACAACGATATATCAATATATACTTAAGATGGCACAAATCACTAATCTTGAGCGAACACCAGGCTCAAAAGGCATATACGATGTCCACTGTATAAGCGAGGAGTGACCAGAGTTTGGAATATATATTTTTTCAAATACACGTATTCCAACCCTCACATTGCGGCAAATCTCGCATAGCGAAGCCTTTGGCGAAGGACCATCGCGAAATCGACACCCAAGCATGTCGAGAGCGAGACCTAACTCAATCCTATCCGAATGGGAATTACATTGTCGCTTCCAAAGACATTGTCGCACTTTGCCTGCGCAATCGGGGCACAAAAAGCGCAAATCGTCGAAAGTGTCCGACGAAAAGAGGTGAGGTACACACAAATGTGTAGCGTGACATCTGTCACAACTCAACCACCTCGCTGCCAAGGTGGTCAGCAGGGTATGAGCATCCGAAGTCCGTGACTGCAACAACATCGTTACTCGTAAGCAAAAAATCCTTGAACAAAAGCTAAATCTTTGGTTGTAGGTTGGCGGCAACAAGAGAGACAGTTGCCGCCACTGGTGGACTTCCGCAGAAACTCAATGGCCTCATGAGGACCCGTTCGGAGTCTGCTAGCAGCTCCGACCAGGAGCCTGGGTCCAGCTCAAGGCAATCCTATTGGTAGCAAGGCTGTCGGTGCCTTAGCACCCGGTACTAATCTTGGCGCCAAAGGAGGAATCACAGCCCGGAGGGGGGGCTGATTCCAAGCTAGGTTGCTGGGGGCCCGCCATCCTTGGTCTACGCCCTATTTGCAGACCAAGTGTGGCTAACAGCCACACTGGCCAAGGGCCAGCACTAGGCTTTCCCGGGTGCGCTAGCACCCGGCTTAGCCTAGAGCGCCAAAAATGGCTCGGCTAGCTAAGTGCCCAAACGGGTAGCTACAAGACCACAAGCAGGGTCTGGTCCAGTGGTGACCAGACCCAGCTGGGTCATGGGAAAGCCCCTAGTCTGAACCCAAGGGGTTTGAACCAGGGTACTGGGCTTAGCCTACACCCACATAGGGTGCGGCTAGCCCAGGACCACCAAAACAGAAAGGATAAGCCCAGCGGTAGGGTCTGGGCCTTATGGGTCCATGCCCTGCTGGGCTAAACAAGGGCAAAGGCACAAAGGAGTGTGCCCCACAGGTGCCCCCTGGTCTGGCCCAGAGGTGGGCTCGGACCAAAGCACCAACTGGGCTGGCACCTAGACCAAGGTGCGCGCAAAGGGGTGGGGCGCCTAGCACCCGGCTCGGGTGGTGCCCCACAAGAGGCAAGGTCTGGACCCCGTGGGTCCAGACCCTGCTGAGTTAAACCGGGGTGGTGGCTCACTGGGGGGCCTGCACCCCGGGTCTGACCCGGGAGGGGTCCAGACCAGGCCCTCGGACTACAGCCCGCGCCCCACTAGGTGGGCGCGCCAAGAGGAGGAAACCCGGGTGCTAAGTGCACCTGGTTCCCATCTCATCTTAGACCGACCATAGGGAAGAGAAAGGGGCTACCCAGCCCCCCCCCCCCCCCCCAATATATATATATATATATATATATATATATATATATATATAACTAGTTTTTTTTCTAAACTGCAGCTGAAAGGTTACCATTTTCCGGCAGTTTACAGGCTACTCCGGAAAAATGCCAAACATGAAACTCATAGACAGTTTGGTTAGATCTCTAGAGCATCCAAGAAATCCACGTTCCAATATACAGTCCAGAAATTATTGCCGAAAAACCAGGCGTCACTCGGGACGTTCCTGGGTTGCTAACGGAGAAACTTGTCAGGCAAAGATAAGGATTTTTGTTGGCTCTACAAGCCGAACCAGACAAAGTGAACAACTATGAAGCTGTGAAGCACTGTCTGAGCTTTTTGAAATGCCCAATAACTCTCTGATCTGATGTGTATCCAAGGAGATACACTCATTTTGCCGGAGGGTTCCCTGACAACTCGAAAAACGGGAAAGTAACGATTTTAAGTAAATCCAAACTGAAAAATCAAGCCATAGGGAAACATGTATAATGATTAAAGAAAAAGCATGGAACTCATGTGTTTCCATTGCCCAACCACAATCTGATTGACCCGCCTCCAATGAAGAATGGCTTTCAAGCCACGAAATCTTTGGTCAACTTCTGGCTCCACACAAGACTAGCCAGAACACTGCTCGATTTGCGACTAAGCGCATCTGCCACGACGTTCACCTTACTGGGGTGGTAAGACAACGTGAACTCATAATCCTTGATGAACTCGAGCCAACGATGTTGTCTCATATTTAACTCATTCTGGGAAAAAATACTTGAGACTCTTGTGGTCAGAAAATACCTTGAATGTATCTCCGTACAAATAATGTCGCCATGACTTCAAGGCGAACACCACAACTGCTAACTCTAAGTCGTGAGTCAGATAATTCCTTTCATGAATCTTCAGCTATCGCAATGCATGCACAATGACTCGGTCATGCTGCATTAGCACGCATCCCAATCCTATACCTGAGGCGTCTGTGTACACCACGAAACCACCTCCTCCAGAAGGTAAAGTTAACACTGGAGAGGTAGTCAGCTGCGTCTTCAATATCTGGAAACTCTCTTCACAAGAATCAGTCCACTCAAACTTGACTCCCTTACGCAAAAGCTTCGTCAACGAAAGAGCAATCCTAGAGAAGTCCTGAATGAAACGCCGGTAATAACCAGCTAACCCGAGAAAACTGTCTTGGCTCTCTACAATTGATCAAAGAGATCTTCTATTCTCGACAACGGATACTTGTTCTTAATCTTCGCTTGGTTGAGCATTTTGTAGTCAATGCACAACCTCAAGGATCTGTCTTTCTTCTTTACGAACAAAACAGGTGCACCCCACGGCGATGCACTGTTTCTGATAAACCCTTGCTCCGTCAACTCTTCCAACTGACGCTTCAGTTCTCTGAGTTCTGTCGGAGCCATACGATATGGTGTTGTGATCATCGCAAAATTAATTTGGGGTGTTCACAGGTGCCTTTGAGATCGGAGTTGTTTCAGGTAACAACTCAATACAAAACTCGATCTCACGCTTCAGAGGTAATTTGGGTAGCTCCTCAAGAAACACGTCAGGAAACTCCCGAACTACGTCAAGATCCTCGATAGGGGTTAACACCGGTTCAACAGGGGCGATACTGACCAAGAATGGAGTACCCCCATTTCGCAAATACTTCTGAACCTTAAAAGATGAAATCAAGAGACTGTCTCAAATAGGTCAAACAAGGCTGATCTCAAAGATCGAACGATCAGGAGGGTAAAGAACCACCTTGCCTTCTCTGCACAGGACTTGAGCATGATACTCGAATAACCAGTTCATGCCTAGAATGACATCAAACTCCGTCATCTCTAGCAAGATCAAGTCGGCTGGCAAGTTCTGACTTGCCACCGACACCTCTATTCCCAAAATATACAAGGTACACAAAGACTGATCACCCAGTCGGTGTACGAACTTCCAGCGGATAATTCAACGATATAGCAAACATAGGCAAGGAACTAGCAAATCTAGTAGCAATAAAAGAATGTGAAGCTCTGCAATCAAACAAGGTAAAAGTTGCATGACCAGCGACTGGAATAGTACCTTGGACCAACTCTCCTTTGGTCACTTGCTCGATAGTGGCTGCGTAGGCACGCCCTGCCACTGTCATCTGGTTATATGTTTTCTACTGGGAAGATTGTTGCGGTGGGTAGGATTGCTGCTGCTACTAAGGAGGTCGCTGAGGTGCTCGCTGCGACATTCCTGGTGTGTTCCTCCTCAGATCATCGGACTGCTTCTTCCGACAATCCTTGATGTAGTGGCCCATCTTGCCACAATAGATACATCTGAGGTCCCGGGGACACGGTCGGCAAGGATGATCCATACGACATTTTGAGCAACTCGATGTCGCCACTACCTGTCTCTGTTGCTGCTGGGGCTGACGATACTGTTGTCGTCGATTGTTGTCCTGACGATTCCTCTTCACTGGCAGGGCAGACTTCTTTCCACCCGGATTCTGCTGGAAGGATCTCTTCTTAGGTCAACTCCTTTGGCCTTGCTGCCGCTGGTTTCCTTTAGACTGCGGAGTCTTCTGGGATTCTGTACATTCCTGCTCCAGAAGTGTGGTCGTCTCTAGGGCTTCCTCGAGTGTCGATGGGGCACGCGTAAACACTCTCAAACGCAGAGCTAACTTCAAATCACGTGCGAACTTCATCGCTCGTTCCTTCTCAGTCACATACACATGCGGATAGAAGCGCTCCAGGCTTCTGAACTTCGTGGTGTAGTCCACCAAAGTAGAGTTCCCCTACAGAAGGTCGAGGAACTCCTGCATCTTTCGACTGTGCTCATGGGTCGAAAAGTAGGCTGCATAGAAAACCTCTACGAACTGCTCCCACGTGACTGCTCCGCCCGAGAACTTGACATCCAAAGTGGTCGCCCACCACCTTTCGGCATCCTTCCAGAGCCGATATGTACTGAAGTCCACCTTCTGGTCGTCACTGACCTGCAGCGCACGAAAGATCCGCTCGATCTCCCGTATCCAGTCCTCGACTGCCTCAGGTGTAGACTTCCAGTCGAAGGACGGAGGGTTCATACCCATGAACTGCTTGTAGGGTACGACTGTTGCTGGAACTGGAGGGGGAGTAGCAATAGGAGTCTTTCTTCCCTAAGAGGCTTGCAGATTCTCGCCCATGGCATGCATGGCCTTAGCCTGCCTGCCAACAACCTCTGTCAGGTTGTTCAGGGTATCCATGATGCGATCGTAACGTTCGCGTCAAGCCATCTTAAACAAAAAAGAAGACTCGTATAAGAAAAAAGACAGTCAAAATATAATTGCATTGCATGAAATAAGTAATGTATACATATATTCCGTACAAGCCAAAATTACCCTTCTACAACAGGGTCACCACACATATACCTCTGCAACAAAAGCAAACACAAAGCCGATCTACAAAATGAACACTGACTCAGTGTTCCAACCAAACATTGTTCATATCTGAACAAACACAATCATCGCTGCCTACGAGTGTAGTAGTTGTGGTAGGTATTTCGGTTTCCATATCGTCTCTGCATCAGACAAGGAGGAGAAGAAGGTGTGTACTCAGGAGGACTCACTGCCTGAGACCACGAAGGTAAAGCTGGCATGTACTCGGGAGAAACTGAACTTGAGTAGGAAGCTGGTGTGTACTCGGGAGAACCTGGTGCAGCCTGTGCGTCTCCCATTGAGTCAACCGTTGGTTGTGCCTGACCAACCTGAGAAGCCTCGTTCTCTTCAGTCTCAGCGTTACCCATAGCGAGTTCATCGCCCAACTTACGCTGACACTCGATCTCAATATGCCCCCTAAGGCCACAATAGGGGCACCCGCTCAAAGCACGAGGACAAATCTGTCTTGCATGATACTTGTCACATCTCCCACAAGGAGGTGCCAGATGTGCAAGTATCCAGGCACTCTGCACAATCTGCTGAATCGCTTGGTCAAGGGCCTCTGTGCCTCGGATCAAGTCGAGAAGAGCTCTGAGCATTCGCTTATTTCTCGAATCAGCGGGCATCTAATAAGTTATATAACTAATTAAACATGCAAAGCTACATACAACAAAAACCATTAGTAACCAACGAAAGTAACTACTCAGAATATACATACAGTGTGATAGACGATGCACGTAGAAGTCTTGGACCACACTTATAATTGATGCTTTGATACCAATCTCTGTGACACCCCAAACCCCGACCTTGTAAAAACCTTTGGTTTTTAAGTAAAAAAAAATTGAAAGAGATACAGTTGGAAAACAACCAACGAAAGTACAGAAAGGAAACCAGGGTAAAACAAAGGTCGCAAGTCTGAGTGAGCCACGATAAGAAAGTCAAACAACAAGTCAACAACAAATACATTTCATTACCAAAATGTTTACAATATAACAAAATGAGACAGGGTACAAAAAGGAACAGACTCTCAAAAAGAGAGGAAAAACCCCTCAAACCCCAAAACCAGAAGAAGCTAGGATCTGCTGCAAAGTGTGGGTCTCAAGGCTCTTGTTGTGCGTCGTCGCATTGCGCTGCGTCTATTCGTCACCTGTATCCCCATAAAATGGGATCAGTACTCTTGCGCGTTGGTGAGACAAATCATCCATACATCATCATTTTTATGGAAAGCATACAGTAAGCAAGCTAAGTAATAGCCTATCACTAGCACAATGGAACAGTAAGAAACATTTAAACAAAAGTACAAGTGCGTGTCAGGTAGGTGCACGTGCTACAAGACTGTAAAACTATGAAGTAAGTAACAGTGCAACAACTGAAACAGAGTAGGAAGTAACCCACAGAGTGTAGCAACTAAATAGAAGTACAAGCAGTGCTAGAGTAAAATCAAGTAATCAACTACTGTACGGCAGTCTGTTTGGTTAGTACTTATGTTCTTCTTTTTACCTCATTCGAGTACGCGAAGGAAAACCCTCGAGTTCTGTGAGACATGCACCCGACGTCTGTTATTCAATTTCTAGTGTGGTAACCGGGGATGCGACAGACCGAGAAAACCACCTGCGGGCAGCACGCGACTAGGAGAAACCTTTCGCAGGGCAAAGAATTGCAATTCGTACTACTGCAGTAGCAGAGGTCCCTTAAGAGGGCAAACCTCGACCTCCTTAACTCCGAGTGACTGGAGGTCAGAGGGCTCTGTGGCTCCTCGAAAGAACGGGTCGTAGTAACGACATGTCACTCAGAGTTGTATCATTCACCCTCTCCCTGGGTGACCAAACTGTGAATGGCGCGCGACAGGTTTATCTTATTTAGGCTAAATCTTTCAGTCGTACCTCCTCTCGAGGTAGTTGTGCCTCGTGGTTCCTGCGGGGTACACAAACGAGGGCTTGGCCTGCCCATTCATGTGCTCAGTCTCACACGGCTACCACGAGCACATCGCCTGTGAAGACGATAATACCATATTCATTTTATGCCTAGGGTGACACAATACGTGAGCACACTATCACGAACCCGGGTCATTGCCCCTAGACTCCAACCGAGTCCCAAAACCTCAACAGGTCAAAAGTGTCATACCCTATGGTGTTTCATTTTCTAAATGTAGGTCACATCGAGTGTGTAGCACGCCTCTGGTGTTCGCATATTCATCAATATGCGAAAGCAAGCCAAAACAAGATGTACTCGACAAGCCAAGACCAGTGACCTACGTGTCAGGATGTGCCAAAGTGCACATGTGAAAATAAGGAAAACTGTAAAGTCTCAATCTCGCACACGTATAAGCGAGGAGTGACCAGAACTTGGCACAAATCACTCGGAGCGGCACAACGATACAACAATATATACTTGTAATGGCACAAATCACTAATCTTGAGCGGCACCAAGCTCAAAAGGCATATACGATGTCCACTGTATAAGCGAGGAGTGACCAGAGCTTGGAATACGTATTTTTCCAAATACGCGTATTCCAACCCTCACATTACGGCAAATCTCACATAGTGAAGCCTTCGGCGAAGGACCATCGTGAAATCGACACCCAAGCGTGTCGAGAGCGAGACCTAACTCAATCCTATCTGAATGGGAATTACATTGTCGCTTCCAAAGACATTGTCGCACTTTGCCTGCGCAATCGGGGCACAAAAAGCGCAAATCGCCGAAGGTGTTCGACGAAAAGAGGCGAGGTACACACAAACGTGTAGCGTGACATCTGTCACAACTCAACCACCTCGCTGCCAGAGTGGTCAACTGGGTATGAGCATCCGAAGTTCGCGACCGCAATGACATCGTTGTTCGCAAGCAAAAAATCCTTGCACAAAAGCTAAATCTTTGGTTGTAGGTTGGCAGCAACAAGAGAGACAGTTGCCGCCACTGGTGGACTTTCGCAGAAACTCAGCGGCCTCATGGGGACCCGTTCGAAGTCTGCTAGCAGCTCCGACCAGGAGCCTGGGTCCAGCTCAAGGCAACCCTATTGGTAGCAAGGTTGTCGGTGCCTTAGCACCCGGTACCAATCTTGGCGCCAAAGGAGGAATGATAGCCCGGAGGGGGGGCGGATTCCAAGCTAGGTTGTTGGGGGCCCGCCATCTTTGGTCAGCGCCCTATTTGCAGACCAAGTGTGGCTAACAGCCACACTGGCCAAGGGCCAGCACTAGGCTTTCCCGGGTGCGCTAGCATCCAGCTAAGCCTAGAGCGCCAAAAATGGCTTGACTAGCTAAGTGCCCAAACGGGTAGCTACAAGAACACAAGCAGGGTCTGGTCCAGTGGTGGCCAGACCCAACTGGGTCATGGGAAAGCCTCTGGTCTGAACCCAAGGGGTTCGGACCAGGGTATTGGGCTTAGCCTACACCCACATAGGGTGCGGCTAGCCCAGGACCACCAAAACAGAAAGGATAAGCCCAACTATAGGGTCTGGGCCTTATGGGTCCATGCCCTGCTGGGCTAAACAGAGGCAGGGGCACACAGAGGAGTGCCCCATAGGTGCCCCTGGTATGGCCCAGAAGTGGGCCCGGACCAGGGCACCAACTGGGCCCACACCTGGACCAAGTTGCGCCCAAAGGGGTGGGGCGCCTAGCACCCGGCTCGAATGGTGCCCCACAAGAGGCAAGGTTAAACCAGGGTGGTGGCTCACTGGGGGGGCCGCACCCCAGGTCTCACCCGGGAGGGGCCCAGACCAGGCCCCCGGACTACAGCCCGCGCCCCACTAGGTGGGCGCGCCAAGAGGAGGAAACTCGGGTGCTAAGTGCACCCGGTTCCCATCTGGTCTTAGACCGACCATAGGGAGGAGAAAGGGGCTACCCAGCCCCCCCCCCCCCCCCAATATATATATATATAACTATTTTTTTTCTAAATTGCAGCCGAAAGGGTGCCATTTTTTGGCAGTTTACAGGTTGTTCCGGCAAAAATGCCAAACATGAAACTCATAGAGAGTTTCGTTAGCTATCTAGAGCATCCAAGAAATCCATGTTCTAATATATGGTCCAGAAATTATTGTCGAAAAACCAGGCGTCACTCGGGACGTTTCTGCGTTGCTAACGGAGAAACTTGTCAGCTAAAGACGAGGATTTTTGTCGACTCTACAAGCCGAACCAGCCAAAGTGGACAACTATGAAGTTGTGGAGCACTGTCTGAGCTTTTCGAAATGTCCAAGAACTTTCTGATCCGATGCGTATCCAAGGAGATACGTTTGTTTTGTCGGAGTGTTTCCTGACAACTCGAAAAACGGAAAGTAACGATTTTAAGGAAATCCAAACTGAAAAATCAAGCCATAGGGAAACATGTATAATGATTAAAGCAAAAGCATGGAACTCATGTGTTTCCATTGCCCAACCATGGCTTGAAGCCATTACGAGCCGGTATGCACCTTGCAAGTGCATCCCGGTTCATCCAAGGGCATGATACCTATGCTCATCAACACCAAAATGACAATGTAAGGGAAAAGAGAAGGGTTTAATCACCTGGAATGTGGGGGAGATGGAGCTTCTTCTCAGCTTCAAGGGCTGCCACAACACTTGTCAAGTGAGGGAAGAAGGGAGGAAGAAGAGAGGAGAAGGAGAGAGAAGAAGGGAGAGAGGGTGTTGACCCTCTCTCTTCTCTCTTTTTCTACTTAAAAGGAAAGAAGGTGATGATGGAGGGTGGGGAGAGAAAGGAGAGGAGATGGATGATCACCATCTCCCACGCCCCTCCCTATGCCAACAGGGGGGAGGGGGGGGGGGGGGGGGGTCAAGGATGGCCCCAACCACTCCCCTTGATTCAAGGGGAGTGGTTGGCCTTGACCTTTCAAGGCCAAGGTCAACACTCCAAACAAAAATTCATTTTTTTTTTTAAACTTCTTTTTTTTTTTTGAAATTGGTATGGGCTACCCCCCCCTAAGGGGCGCCCAACCTACTCCCTTAAATCGTGGGTCCTTGCCACCCACTTGTTGAAATGCCTTTTTAAGGCCTCCAAGTTTGCTTTTTGCAAACTTTTCAAAAATGCTTTTCCAAATGAGTTCTTTTGAAAAAGTAACTTGATTTTTATTTTTAAAAGCTTGGGTTGAGGTGGGGCCCCATGCCAACCACCTCTTATAATGCCCAAAACCAACCTCTTTAAAAATATTTTTGAAAAAACATCTCTAGGTTTTATTAAATTTACAATTCACTTATGAGAAAAACCCCATTTACTTGTTAATTAAATGAACATGTTTAAATTAATTTAAAAACTAAAATTTTAAATTACATTTTGTGAATTAAGGTCTAACTTATAATATTATATATTTAAATTTCCAATTTCGACGAATTTAGACCTCGATAGAACTCGTATTTACCGATATACCTTTTTTCGCCAAATTCCATGAAATAACAAGGAATTCTCCTCGTTTAGACTCCAAATTTGGAGTGAACCTAATTAAATATAATATAAATCTAATTTGCAGATATCAAGGTTCAATTCATCGCGATTTACCCTGAATTGTCTCGTTAAGCGAATCTACACGATTCAGAACCTAAAAAGGGCAATATACGACAAATTTACGAGTTGCGCTCGCGTAGAAACAAGAAATTCTCAATACTGAAGCACAAATCAAATAAAATTCTTCAGAAAAATAGTGGGTCTTACAGCAAAGCCCTAAAGAGATAGAGTTAAATAATAAAGAAGCATACACTTGCATACATTGTTTGCATTCAATCCCTAAATTTGGGAGAGTTGCATTTCAGACCTAAGTCTAAGTGAGCATGAATAGATCTCCTCAATATGGTCTTACCAAACCATACTTAAATCCTATATACATAATGTCAGCTGGGACATAGTCTAGGCTTCTAAGGTTTGCATGGAAATGAAGCTGACATTTAAAGATTAAAGATTTAGATAATATCAAAGCAAAACAAAGGTACAAATTCGACCGAACGAAGATGGGTCCCATTACGGTCGCCAAAACTATAATCATTGCAAAAATTTTCCTCTGGTTCCTATCTTTTCTTTCTCTTTTCCTCTCTAGCCTCTATTTCCTTTTTGAAGAAGAATAAAAGATATAAAAGAAGAGAGAAGAGAAAAGAAAAAGAAAGAAAGAAAAGAACTCTTTTGCAAAGGTCTCACTTGACCTTTAAAAATATTTCGTAATTACTCGCCTCCGTTTTTAAAAATTTATGAAAAAATAGAGAGACAAGATTCGCTCGTTGGTACGAGATTCAACCGTTACTGGTGTCTTTACCAAGGGTAATTGAACCAAGGATTGAACTTATGCCTTTTGCTTTACCTAAATATTGTCTAAGAATTTATTCTAAGTCTAAAATGCACAAAGAATCATACTTGTGCAATGTGAATGCAAATATGTATGCTTTTGAGAAGAATAATTCAGAAATCTTGATTTTTCCAAGTGCTTTTGAAATAAGTTTGAGAAACTTTTAACGAAATATTTTCAAAAGTTTAATTTTGACTTGGAAAACTGAATTTTGGATCTAGACTTGAATTTTGAGATTTGAAAAAGGAGATTTTAAAATTCTGAGTTTGAAATAATCAAAAATTGACTTAGATTGATATTTTGAATTTGAAGAAGAAAAATTTGAATTTGAAAATGAATTGCCATCAATCCAGTTTATCACAAGCGTACCAAACATATTGAGATTGATTGCCACTTCATGCGCGAAAAAAATTAAAGTGGTCTAATTCAAACGTGATTCATTCCCACACATTCTCAGTATGCGGACCTTTTCACCAAGGGGCTTGGCACCAGTCATTTCTCTTGTCTCAAAACCAAGTTGAGCATCCTCAATCTGCACACTCCAATTATCAAGGGAGAGATCAATACCAATAATCAAGGCAATGTGTTAGCCTTGTTATCGCTAATCAAGGAAATGTGTTAGCCTTGTTATTGATAATCAAGGGGATATCATTGACTATTAAGGGAACACGATAAGAAGTGCATAAGGTTGCAAATGTATTCATTTTTTTGTTAAGTTTGTGTAATCTATATATGAACTGTACTATGCTAATTCCATGATTTTTAATTCCATGAGAAAACAAAAATATTCTCGTATTCTCGATTCTATTTTCTTTCACAATAACAATTTTGCTCTCTTACTGTGAGGTAATGGGCTCTAGAGTGTTGTTTAATTGCAATCTTAGAATCACCCTTGCTTCAACAGATTACCTTGTGAGGGTCTGTGAACTCACCAGAGCCATAACTAGTCTGCACTGCACCAAGAACTCTGTTTCTCCAAAATTACATGGAAAATTGATGCATATCCAGAACTGAGATGCAATACAGATTGAAGATCTTCAACAAGAGTTGAATATTCAAAGCAAAAAAGAGTATTCAAGTTCAGAAGAAAGATACTGTTCCACTATGACAATTAATTTAGAAGCATATTGGACTTGCAAATAGATTAGCATTAGAAGCTTCTAACTAAAGGTTGAGCAGGATTCTACAGTAGCTATGAGGTTTATTGCAGCAGTCTCTTAACCTCTCCGCCCCTCTTCACCTTACCTTAGTGAGGGTGGGGGCAAGTCGACCATAAATGTAGCCTCGGACTCCATATATAGAGTAAAAACAAAAAAAAAAAACTTGTTTACTTGAACAATTAACAAAATCGGCTCCCCTATGATCATTACAATTCCACAGGGTCAGCATAACTCTGATTGGTTCCACCCATACAGAGCCCAGAAATGAATAATAAAAAAGGTTATTTAACGAGAAGTATGATAATGCTTCATGAAGCTAGTGGAAGGTAGGGTGCATAAACTTGGCAACCTATCACATCATGCCAAATATGCAAAATTCTCATGCTAATCTATTAGCATCCCTCCATTTAGGATTTATTTTCAGAGGAAAAATACCCAACCACGTTTCATCTTCAAAACCATACTTTCTGATTTAGGACCAGAGAGAGAGAGAGAGAGCAAAGCCACCCCAAATATATGATATACGTAAACACATATGTACAAATGGTGGAAAAAGAGTCTTTTCCTTTTCCCCATCCATCAGCCGCTGCCCATGTCAATATCCTAACCCCCTACGCCTACAGCCTCCCCCACTCCACCAGTCATACCATATGCAGCACCCCACTAGGACGAAATATTCACAAATCCCTACAATTCAAATATTGCCCCCACTTTCTTTCCCCCCTTGCAATTCACCACTCTACACTGTTCACCTTTTTCACGCTAGTCTTTAGCTCCCTAGGCAGAGTTAAAAAAAAAAGAGTCAGAAATTATCTCCCATACAATCTTTTTCACCAAGTTAGCACACCCCCCCCCCCCACAATCACGAAGGAAAAAAGAAAAAAAAAATAGAAAAAGGTAACTGACTAAAGTCCACTCCCTGTTGTTCGAGAAACTGACAAAAAACATAACTTCCAACTTGACTCGGCCACCACCTTCAGCTTTGAGAACAGAGCATTCATTCCACTCCCCCAGAGCTCTCGTTTTGTAGAAACAGGTCTCCATCACTTCACCAAATGACAAAAGCCAATTGGGTTGTCGTTGCTTGAAAAAAAAGCAATGAAACTCAAAATCCTGCAGTAAAACCCCCACCTTCACCGCCACCACCACTTTCCAGGACATGAATACACTCTAGGCTTCATGGTTCAGCTCTGAAACTACTGGCTCAAGTTTCAGGCTTTTCACCTCTTCGCATGTGTAGATGAAGATCTTCCTCACTGTTCTACAGAACTCCCTGAAAAAATATGAAGAATCAAACATGAACTATGGAGACAAGTAGATGATAAGGAGGATTCTGAAATTCCACAACTGACTCTGGCCACTAGAACAAACTCATTCACCACGCAAAATTCTTGATTTGGAAGGGATGACAGAGTTTGGAACTTTGAATTGATTCTTCAGGTGCTAAACCATTGGCTTTAGCCAAAAAAAATGAACCAGGCAAAAGGTGGGAAAGAGTTTCATGAACACTTACTGCCATGGATAATCGGCAACTAGCATCATGTCACCTTCATCATCTGTAAAGACAACCTCCCATTTCTTGTTTGGATGTCGTAGCTCGCCTTTAATGTCAAACCTATGTTCTAACTCTGTTATGAGCTCATCATAGCCATCCAAGGTGGCCAGATCGACTGCCCTCCCAACTGCGATTCCTTGCATGTGCACCTACATTAGCAACGAAACATTTTTAAGGAGAGAATATAAAAACAGAAGAATTCGGAATTATTGCAAGCATACTTTAGTTCGGCTTCTTGTTGGGAAGCTCTGGCTACTCTGTATTTCCTTTGGCGATTGCTGTGTTGTCTTATTTGCTTCCTTTGTTAATTTTGAGAGCTCAGATTGAACGCCTGACTCAGCACATTTAGCATGACTGTGCACATCCTCAACAGCACAAGCAGTGAGAGCAGAAGGTGGTGGTGAATCATCTACAGCGGAAGATTGCTCAATCAACTGAAACCCAAACAATCTGCATCCTTCTGGCTTCGACTTTCTCTGAGCAAAGTGCTCAGGAAAAGATGGAGAGATGTTTGAGTTTGTTGCTGCATAGGAGTCGGTGGCTCCTTCAACTTGAGGATGGGAATTTATAGGCGTATGAAGTTTCATCGGGAGGTCACCAGCAGAGAAGCAGGAGACTAAGGACCACAGTGATTCTGTTTTATTCTCTTCTGAATGGAAGACATGCAACGGTGCTTGCACTCTGGGTGACAAGGTGTCTGGTTGGTTCATGAAAATATTATGACCATCTCTAGCTATGGAATCATGCCTCTTAGAACACCAGGTGATCTGATCCGGGTTAGGCTCCAGCTCTGTTGTGCCACTTAATGAGGTTAATTCATGATTCTGGGTCCCGCTTGGATACCAATATGAAGAGACAGACTCCACCAGGCTTTTGCAGATTCCTAACAATGACAATGCAGTAATAAAATTTACTTGGCATGAATCCTTTCACAAAAAATACAAGAAGGCGGTGGCAAACAGTCAGGCTTTACCAAGAAGAGAGAAGTCCACTGGTGAGTGGGGACGTTTATTTTTCTGTGTAACCTGCAATGGTGGAGCGGGAGCTGGAGCAGTTGAATCAACAACAGGTTCTATCTCCCATGGAGATACTCTGTCTGGTCGAGGGATGGAAGATGCTTCATCCCATTGCACCTGAAAAAATGTTAGAAAAATGGATCCAAGATTAGAGGTAGAAGGCATAATCAACCCCAGAGCTAAACAGGGCAGATCGGATAAAACTGAACCTTAAGTGATCTCCACTTTGAATCAGCCCATTGTGAAGCCACAGGTTCAGAAAATCCAACAATAGTACCCATGAACCTGACAGGAGAAAACAGAAACTAAGCAAAGATGGCTGGCATGTCATACCAAAATTAATCAGACACAGAAACGGTCTCCAAATACCTTCGTTCAGGAGCTTCTTCCCCCTCAAATATCATCTTAAACCTATTCCCTGCTGTAAATCCATGGTTCATTGATTCCAAGTACTTGTTCACACTAATAATAAACTGACTAGTCCTGCATTGCAACATTATCAGAAAACACAGTCAAAACTTGGCATGAACTTCAGAAAAATCCAATGTTATTGAATCTATAATAGATTACATAAAAGTGCAAGTTCATTCTGGCTATCATTTTGGACATCAGAAACCAAAACGGTTTAGTAAAACATGATTAGAAAACTTCCCAATTCTCAAACCATTATAATTTCAAGTTTTCAAAGCCAAGAGTGATATTCACAAATAAAAAAGAAATTACCTTGGTTTATAATAAACTGTAAAAAGTGTCCGAGAAACAACAGCATGAGACGCAGTTGCAAGAACACCAAGATGCATGCTCTGACTGGAGATTACCGAGGTAGGCATGGAACTTGATTGTTTCACTAGTCCCCTAATTCCAACACGGAGCTCTTCATTTTCACCCCTGAACATTTTAAGATTTATATTATTCAGCATTTAGCATAGACACAGGTTCCCCTTTGAAGACAGCATTCAACAGTGAAAGTGCAAAATCAAATGACAGAAAGGAGGCATGAAAGAACTAGTACCTAAGAAATATGAAGGCATCTCCTGCAACAAGCCTCTTTGATGTGACAAATGTGCTCCAACCAGTGGTTAAAAGATGCCTCCGGGGTTGACCTGTTGAAATTGTAGGCAATAAACCAACAACAAAATGAAATTTTTACAACCATGGGTGAGTAAAAATTCCTACACAATCACACAATACAATGATGAACAGAAAAGGAAGTGATCAAACACAAATCTATTTTAAAGCAAGTTAGTAGCAGCATTCAAAGAACTTTAAAATTTACAGTTACAGTACAGGCAACTTACTTGAAGAGTCTAGTTAACCATAAAATTTCATACAGTTTAATCTAGTTTAACAAAACAAGGAACATACAAATCCATACCTCTAAATATATGCTTAAAGCGCCATTCATAACCATGTAGATCCTTTGCAACCAATTCCTGAGTAGGTGTTGGCTGAGACATGTCCTGAACAAAGGGAAACCAATAAGCGATAATCATATTGCCAATTAGAACAAAAGGTGAAATAATCAATCAGGAAACAAATTGCTAGAATATAATGAACTAAAATGCAACTTTTCTTTTGTTAAGACATCAAAAACAAATTCCATTGAACATAATGAATAAAGTAGAAGTGAAGGTCACGAAAATTAACAAAAGATCTCCACATAAAAAAGGGACTTTTATGCAAAAAATGTAGAAGATTATTTCTGGATTGCCAATTCTAAATTATGGTTTTAACTAAATTAGGAAATTGTGGGGTTAACTAAATTAAGAAATTATAAAGTATTGGAGAATAGAAACAGTCTTCCAGGTAACGATAGTAACATACACTTGCTGTTTAACCATCCATGGACATAGTTTTATATTTCAAATTCTCCAGAAAAACCATTTTCAAACCTATTCTGCTTTCCGTCATGATAACACATCTTTTTCAATGTTCTCCAGAAAAGGGAAAAAACATCATGCAGAAAATGCCCTTGTCCAAGCTCCTCAGAAAATGAGATGGAACCAGAAATTAAAAAAAAGGAGACGGTATATACAGCTTGAAAAAACTAAGAACGAAACGAGAAACCCACCAGAGGAGGGAGACAATCATTGGCATGCCTTCTAAGAACAGAAAACCCTCCATGAGTGCTAGTATCAGAAGCTGTAAGAATCTTGCAGAAGGAACGAACATTAGGTTTGGGATCCTCGAGGAGGCAAGGATCAGGACTAGAAAGTTCAGCTTGCTGCAAAAGAAAAGGTTCAAATCATCAAATCGCCCAATAAAGGAGGCAAATAAGTGTGTGAGTGAAAAGAAAAGTACCTCTGGTTCAGGCAGTAAAGTAATTTGGGCATACACTTCATCTGTTTCAGGCTCAGCCTTCATAAATTACAGATTGATAAGCCATGAGGGAATAAACGGAACTACCATGCACCTACAAAGGAGAACTCCCCATTTTCTAGGTAGATTACCTGAAGACGAACGTTGACAACACGGCACAGTATCTTTGATGGGAGATCAAACAATGGGATCTGCTGATCTAGACCCTGGTTTGTCGAAGCCTCCAGCTACAGAAACAAGAAATGCACCCAAAGAGAAACAGCATAAGGGAATTTACACTCATGAGTCTGCTTTCTGAAAAAAGGAATCAAATGATTTTGGTGATCAAAATGCGGATGCAGTATGCGTTTCCATTGTGAAAAGCCAAGAACCAAGAATATGGTCAAACAGACCTGCTCCATGTGGCCTTGGGGAAAGTAGTAGACCCGCTCCCGTTCACGTGGTATCGTAACAAGCGGACCGGCACAAGCATGCCATAATTCTTTATAAAGCAAATCTTCCATAGGCTTGCCTGAATATCAGAAAAAGAAACGCACCAACCAAAGCGAAACCTCAGAAAAAAGAACTAGTACCTCAGCAAATTTTGCAAAAGAAGAAAAGCCAGGCAAAAGATACGGTTCACAGTGAAAAACCTTTGCTCAAAGATATAAAGTTATAAACCTCATCGCGGCTAGAAAATCAAGAACGCTGGTGGTTTCCAAATACCAAGGAGGGAGGAAACGAAGAAGAAAAAGGCTGGGCTTCCGAATATTCAAAAACCAAAGGGGTAACAGGAAAGCCTGGAGAAGTCCCTTTCCCAAACTTCCACAAAAAGATGTCTTGCAAAGCACATTAAAGATATTTTTGGTGGCCATACAACACCAACTGCTGTGGCAAACCCAAAAATATCCCAAAATTTCAGAGAATTCAGAGAGAAACAAATCGATACCAAACGAGAAAAAATAAATTCTTCTGGCCACAAACCATAATAGGGAACCAATAATGGAAATTTTCCGGGGAAATCCCAGAGGCACCAAAATGTTCGACAAAGTTATATCCGTATTAAATGAACAAAGACTAGCCACGGTGACCTGCAACTGAAAGGGTCTGGAAATAAGCACCCATTCCGAGAGAGCGAGGAACAAAATATATTCATCAGGACGAAGAATATTAAATGCAAACAACAAAATCTCGAATTTTATGACTACTCATGAGAGAGAGAGAGAGAGAGATTCTGCTACCTAGAAGATGGCCCATAATAAATGAAAACTGGGGTTGAAGCGATAAAACTCTAAAAAGAGAGGGAAAATGGATTAGAAACACCAAATACTCAGATGAGAAGTGCTCTGTCTTAAGAAAGAGGAAAAACGTAAAAGACAAGTCTGAAGAGCCAGAAGCATGAATCTTCCGCCCATAGCACCATCCGAAAACGAGGAACTTACGCAACACGCTTGATTTCTGCAAAGGTAACCGAAAAGGACGCTTCGAAGAGAGAATAAACGCAAGACATCCATAGTTCCGGCAATAATGCCGGAAAACCGCATCAAACCTTCCGTCAGAAGGAGAAAGCCTACTTTTAGCAAAAAAACGACAATCAACGGTTCGATGATGAATCCACAAACACGGAAGCACTCGAAAACACAAATTACGAAACCATCACGACTTTCCAATCTGCGGCAAATTGCCGCAATCGATCACGGGAAAGGAGCTCCATTTCAGAGCTTAATTCTGGAACGGCGAACAACCAGAATGGAACGGCTTCAAAGCAAAAAACCGATGAAATAGGCGTCCTTTGGTTCCATCCCTACGTGACAAACACCAGACGCGGAGAAACTAGCCAGTACTCACTTCACTCGGCAGCGCAGCTCCCGAAGAAGCCAAGCCGCTTTTCCGGAAAACCAGACGGAACCTCAGCTAGTAACCGTACGACCCGGCCGGAGAGCCGTGCCAGAAAACCAGGGGAGAGGGGGTTGGGTGTCAGAAGGCTTACCGGTCACATGCGCGTCCTTGGAGAGATTCTGCCTCGCGACGCCCGAGACCGGCGTTTGACCTTGACTTTTGGAGCCCGCGAGCGACTTGCCGAAGGCGGATGACGGCGAGCTAGGGCTGAAACTTTCCGCGGCGTAAGCCATCATCAACAGTCCCCTCCGATCTCCTCTCCCCGAAACCCTAACCGCTCTCCTCCTCCCTCATCATCAATAGCTCTCTCTCCCTCTCTCTCGTCCTCGTCGTTCCGAATTCCGCCCCCCTATAACGTTATCGTCACCTTAATAAATGTCCGATCAACTGCCAATTCCTTCGTTTCCTTCTCGCCGGGAACCGCTTTCTTTCGTCTGAAACCAGCAACCTTTGCTCCCCCCACCGCTCTCTCTCTCTCTCTCTCTTTCTCTCTGAGCGACCAAGCACGACAAAGGAAATAAAACCGAGGCAAAATGGAGAACAAAATGAGCTCCCCCTCCTTCCTTTTTGTGAAGGCCTACTCTGTCTCTCTCGCTCTCGCTCTCGCTCTTTTGTACCGTACGAGTTAACCTCAGGGTTAACGATTTAACCGCGGTTAAAGCCCGTCCTGTTGCTGACCGAGGTTAGGCCCTGCGGGTGGTTACTGGTCAGGGAGGGGCATTGGGGGAGGTGGGCCCCATCCCGTACGGGGCACGCTTGCCGGAAAAGGGAGCCAATCACCGCGGCGCTGCCACTGCTGACGGTGACGGCGCGCATTTAGTGCTTTTCCTCCTTCTTTGGTGGACCGAACCTCTCCCAACGGTAACGGATTTCACGGCCCTCGCCTTCCATACACAGGTAACACAGCAGGCAGAAGGCATCGCATGCGCACAGCAACCTCACTTGTGGTTGTGGTCACACCCATAAAGTGTGGGCCCCACTCCGTTCGTAGGGGGCGATTGAATTTTCGTGATGGACGAACGGACGAAGATAGTGTTCGTATTGGTTGCAGGGTGCGCAGCGTTGTGCAGTTTCTTGATTTTTTTTTTATTGGGGTATCAATTTACCCCTGTGCCCCTGGTTGGAGATGTCAGCGGCACGGCAGGCAGCCCGTGTTGCTTCCATGGTGTCCGGGGCGAAAATTATTCCTCCTTCAAAATACAAATGGACGTTTCTGTCCCTAAATCTTTTCCACTTCTTCTCTTGTGCACCGCTCACAAAAAAAAACACCGCCGGGTTTGATGGAGTTGGGCGACGAGCATGTATTATTGGGTAAGGCGGTCATCTCGACCAACAGTAATGGCAAATAGTCGGTTACGGTCAAAGAATAAATGATGTGCAGCCGTAGGCTGCGACGAGGCCTCTCCCCCCCCCCCCCCCCCCCTACTTCACTTCATGACCAAGGCAGGCACAAGTTTGCTCTACGATACAATAAACGATGATTTGAAAGTGTATTTATCATTAGTAATTGATCCTAAACCTGAAGTGGACCAAATTTGGATAATCAGACATGGATCCATGCCCATAGATGACATTTTAACATTCTTGCAAAATTTTCCATTAATTCACCTAAATCTGCAACTAAACTTTTTATACGATAACCGGTCTTGATCCATTCAGAAGACCCTTCCTCCACTTCATGAAATGCAAAAACTCCCTGGGACTGCCAGTTCCCAAACAGAGCCAACCGGCAGATATATGCACCCAACATACATGGTTACGTTCTACAATCTGCCACCACCTTATGAGTGCTTTTTAAGCTTAAGAGAAGGCAAAACATTTATATGCTTAAAAAGGCGTCCTTTTCTAAAGGGTCATATTGGTCATTTACAAGAAATAAAAGAATACCATAGTCATTTCAAATTCCAAGCAAGCCTTTCCACAAACCAACCAAAGATTCTCAATATGACTAAAACGCCCTCAATGCTTTACCTGGTTCCAAAACAAGTATTAACCCTCTTAAATGGGAGGGGGTACCGTCAGTTCTTAGCCCACGGAAGTCATTTATAATATGAGCAGGGATAAAATAGTCATAATATAAAAGTAGAAGCGCAATCTCGTCATTTTCCGTAACCACACTCTCCCCCGAACAGATAAGGACTCCGTGCGGGCGTAGGGCCCGCGCCATGAACGTGTCATCCTCTTGATCCTTCACACGTGTCAACCGCCTGCGTGGAGAATCTTCGATCTTTAAGGTGGTCCTCATGTTCGGTTGGCTCTTCTCGTCTGAGCATCCACGTCATCGGGGCCCGCAGCTACGTGTCATGATAGGATGCTGAAGGAGATGCCACGTGCCAGTCCGCCTCGTGGATTCCACGTGGGCAAATTTTGTTTTTAAAAACCATTGGCCGGCGTAAACTACGTATTTAATTCTGTCCGGCGGGACCCACCAGATATTTTTCCTTTTGTTGTCCACACTCCCCTCACCGAGAATGGTAGTGGTTCCACCATGCTTTCTGTTTCCACTGAAGCTGAATATTTGGATATTGGATCCTCTTGGTCCAGAACACGGAAACTATCCAGTTTCTTACCTCAGCTCCAACCCGATCAGACCCGGCTAGGGAATTCACTGTGTCAACAAAGTGAAGATGGTCGATTAAAAGGAATTCCCTTGCCGTGCATCTTGAAACGCATGAAACTGGGAATTCGGAATTCTAATTCCCTAAAATTATTCAGTCAAACACACCTCATGTCTCTAGACATGCACAACCCTGTCTAGCCTACCATCTGTCTGGGCTCCGCCTTGCCCCATTTGGACCGAGGATAGAAAACATGAAGCGGGGATGGAGGTTAAAATCAAAACCCGTGCAAGGATGGAGGGCAGAATTTTGAGATGAGACGAGACGAGAGTGGAGACCTTGTCCCCGGATATCCGTCCCAGTCCTATGCCATCCCTAACCATGGGGCCCTCATCTCACAACTGATCTGCATCATATTTCATCCTCCCCTGCCATCCGTGATGCCATGCAGTGATAAATATCGTGAAGTTTTATTTTGAATCTTGTAAAATTCCGAATATTTTGGTAAAGGTTAGGAGAAAAATAATAATAATCTATAGTATTCTGAAAATAGTAAATAAAAAATTTATGATATCACCGTGGCATGCACACTTTTACAACAATATTAAAAGGCCTATTTAGTTTTTTCTTTTTCTTCGTTAATTTTTATTTTCTAGAAAACCTTTTTTTTTAATGCCTCTCCAAAATTAAAAATTCAAAAACTTTAAAATGTCAAGAATTTTGTGGCGACTAAATCGCCATCGGCACTCTTGTCAGTATGACGGGGTTCCAACATTTTCTTAATGTGCTGGAACCAGTATACTACCCAACTATTATGACTTTTTTATGCGTTACCGGACCAATTACCAAAACAGTCCCATGACTTCTCACTCAAGGACGAGAACATCCTTCACCTTTTTGCTAAACCTACCGCCACGCTTGACTCTCCTGAGCGCGTAAGTAAACAATTATGGCCTTTGACCAATGGTCAGATCCTCCGAGTTCCCCGTTAAAGAACCTCATTTGTCCTTGACTTATAGCCAAAGCACAAAAAGGTAACCTGACACAACCCAAGCGAGATTGTCTGTCCACGTGGAGACAAAGGACAAAGAGATGACCCCGTGGGTCCCTGACCCCAACGAAAGAGTTAAAGCCCGATCTAGACCCCGTGACCTAAAATTGAGGGCAATTAGGTAATTCTTTGGTGCAATTATGTCATTTAGAAGAGGTATCATCTGAGGCCGTTCCTTAGGGGTATGTTTGATAGCTTGTCAATGTTTCGTTCGTTTAGTAACAACTGTATCGAGTTCAATGTTTGTTTGGTCCGTACTACGCATGATGTATTTCAAATGTCCTATGATTGATGAGCGAACAACTTAGACAAAAGTCAGTCCTCCACCAAACCCATCTACGCTCCTTTGCCGCTCCGCTACTCAGATACTTTCGTGTGCATCTCGAAGTATTCAAAGAGCACCGTCTAAGATTGATCACCATTTTCATGTTTTCTCCAAAGGGAGAAGAGACAATAAAAAAATAAATCATCATGCATAATTTAGGGAAAGATATCGATTGAGAGAATCAAAATGGAAAGATAGGAAATAGACGGAATAAGAAGCAGTGAAGTTCACATTTTCGCGAGAGAAGAGGACGAACCAAGTGACGTCGAGCAGATCACGCAAAGCAAATTTGACTCCGTTGTACAGAGCTCTTATTGATCCGACCAGAGCACAACCGATTTGAGCACCAAAAGATCACACAGACCTCAAGCAGCCATGATCGAACTCTGGACCATGCGGATGAAGGACAGAGCATTATTGATGCCCTAGAAAGGGAGGTAATTCACATCGAATTCTTGAATTTATGAGGCAAGGAGAAAGAGGGGAACTAGTGAAGATACATTGAAGAATGGAGAGAGAGAAAGAGAGTCATGAAATTATATGTGAAGAAGGTCGGCAATGCACTCGACGGCAGCCCTCACATCGCCGGAGAGGCAGGAGTCCACCAGTCGGTGTGACACCTCTGTCCCTCCCGACCCCTCTCTCAACCCATCTTTGGCACCCGGCCCCAGAAGCACCACCCATCTCCGATGCCTCCATCAACTCATCTCCGACACGCGGCTGCAGCAGTACCAGCTATCTCCGGCACCTCCCTTAACCCATCTTCACTGCACAGGAGAGAGAGAGAGAGAGAGAGAGAGGCGCATCGATGGGTGCGGGGGAGAACCAAAATAACTCTTTATTTTGGACACCACGGACAGCGTTCCACCCGTCCGCCACATCCCACATTTGTTACAAAAGCCATGAAATCTAGGCTTTTCGTCCCGCGCACATCAAACATGCCCTAGTGGTCTCCAACGAGCGTGTCTGGCATATAATTAGCTTTTTAAAGATTAGTGCATTTTATCATTACGAGGGATTAGTTTATTAATTACTCCAACACTGCCGTTTAAATATATGATCAAGACGATATTAGTAAAAAAACAAGAGTGCTGTGTTGGGTTTGGGTGGAATCCTAATCAGGCTTTAGGTCAAAATTAATTAAAGCGGGGGCGCATGTCCGGCGTAGAGTCAGCTGCTTTTGCTTGTCCTACACAAAGCAAGACAAGGAAATGTTCATGGGCTCACAGGCAGGAAAAGGATGGGAGGGACCGAATTACAACCCTAGACATGCCCTTCTTCCAATATGACTTGACTGATGCATTTTTTCTTTGCTAACCAAATTGTCCTTATCAACTAAGGGTCGGAAATTGATGATCTCAGATCTCATATCCGAGAATCTGATGTGGCATGGGGCCCATCTTTAGATCCGAGGTAATCAAACAACATACCTAAGATCCTCACTTTCTGAGGATCTGAGATCATTTCTCCTATTAAAGTCACGGTTCTTTGGCTTGACCTTGGGGGGTTCAGGCCAGAGCACATCACTTATCAAATCTAAGGATCTCAAGACCAATCGCTCGGATTTAACATTGGATCAATTTGGAGTGAAGGGTCTAACTTGATTAGATGTCTTGCTAGTGTATTTTCAGTGTAATGCTAACTGATTGAGATAGTTGAACGACCATTTTCTAAGTGCAAGCCGGTGATACAATTTTCTTCAAAAAAAAAAAAAAAAGATGGCTGAGACAATCAATAGGGTGGCCAATGAACAAAGGTATATATTTTTTGAAAAATGATCATATTGTCCTTGTAAAATGGCATGATTTTCAAAATGCATATACCATATCCAAAATATCCGATTCTCAACTTTTTAGGATATTTTTGCCCTTCGCATAAGCGAAACTGCGAAGGGCAATATATAGGTACTCTATAGGAATTTTGTAACCTTTCAATAAAAAAGAGATTTGCACGATCATTTCGCGGAGCTCATGAATTTTGCATAAAAAAATTTGTAAACTTGTCTAACTTTCATCCAAACAAAAGAGATTTGCATATCAAATGCACACATTTCATGAGCATTTAGAATAAAATAAAGTTATATTTATCCAAAATATTGACCAAAGCTAAATCTATAATCAAATAAAATTTCTTATTTACTATATAAAGCCCATAACTTCAAATTTGGTTCGATCAATTTGGGTCCTACTAGTATGGACTTCGGGTCCATTCTAAAATCCATATTTTTTCAAGTTTCTTATCTTATTAACACCAAAGTAGATATACTAATTCTCAATAGTTCATAGGTTTTGGTACTTTCTAAAATCATAATTTGTTGACTAAAATATTTCTCTTAAATTATTTTATAACAGAAATACCTTTCATTAGAATTTCTTTCGAAAACCACAAAAATGCATTTAGTTAAGTTCAAAACACCTCGAAAACACCTAAATGAGTTTGTGACTCACTAAAACAATTAGTTTTCACGATAATTTAAATATTTAATAATATTTTATCATAAATAATTCTTAAAATGATCATTTTACCCTTATTAATCATACAAGAGTAATTGAGCATTTAGAATACTCATAATTGACATCTAAAAGATAAAATACATTTCCTACTCAAGAATAAAGAAAATCTCTTTATTTATTGAAAATATCTAAAATTTACAGGTTTTACATTCTACCCATCTTAAAAAAAATTGTCCTCAAATTTTATATAATCATTCAAATATGTGAGAGTATTTATCAGGTCATTGACCCTTTCTGCCCAAGTCATCTGATCAAGTTTCTAGTTCACATCAACAAGATTTCAAACATTACACATGTTTATTTTTTTTTACATTAATAAGGTAGATATCTTACCACTAAAGGTCGTCTTACTCACATATCGTAGTCACTATTACCAAACTGCTTTAATACAATTTTGTAACGCCCCCAAAATTTTAACCGTAATTATTTTTTCAATATTGAAATTTTGAGACCATTTTTTTTCTTTAAACATAAATATAAGTAAATCATATCTTATAATGCGGAAACGATTTTCAAAAAATGGTTAAAACTTTGGGCAACATTAAACTAAATATACCAATCAAATCAAAATGTACGGGATATACACATTTCAAATCACGTATAATAAAAGACTAAAATATGAAGAGTTTTAATTCAATTTTAAATAAAAGTACTTAAACCAAAAAGATCATGTCTACTAAGATCGTAAGATAAAAGTAGACCCTCGAGAATGCAACTCAAACAGTCCTTTGCTTCAACTATTCATATGCATTCACTCAGTTTTATACAAGCATGGGGGAGTGTCACTGAGAACATTGTCATTCAAGCATAAGGGAGGGAGTAGTTTGCACACTCAAATTTTTTTGTCTTTGTACTTGCACTTTTGATGTCAACTCATAAAAATTTGGACTTTTAAGGAATGAGTTTGATCTTATATGAATGCTTTACATAATCCAATACTTTTAGAGAATTTTTAAGCCCTACAAAAAAAAAATCTGACACTGATCTAGAAAAATCGGGTTGTTTATGTGGATTTCAAAGAAATGGTGATAGATGCATGCTAGAGTTTATTTTGAATCATAAGTATGAATATGCACAATTTCATTTTTGAAAAACTAAGCAAATGAACAACATTGAAAAAAAGTGCTCAAAAAGTGAAAAAGAGCATACATTTAGTTGTTTGATATCTTCGTATTCCCCAGAAGTTGGGCTCAGACACAAGTTGAAGTGTTTGATTCCTATGTTGAAAAGGATAACGAAGAAAATCATTTCTGTCTAAGTTAATATTTGTGGCCTATTTTGTTCGAGCAAGTAGAGCCTGAGGGGTGTTTACACCTGGTGCCCTAAAGCCATCTAGCTCGGGAGCCACCATCCCGAAAGTCTGTTACATGGACTTTATAGAGAGCCTAATAGATGTTGACATTGCACATAACAAAGAAGTAAGCTATACGTAAAACTACAAAAATTGAAGGTCTAGTGACTTGAGCGATTAAGTCTAAGGGATGCTTTGTATCTAGTGCCCCAAGGTCGTCTGGCCTGGGAGTCATTGACCCAAAGCTCGTTACACGAGTCACGAAAACTGAAAATTTAATATAGTGCTCAACAAAAGAAAGAAAAAGTGTAAAAAAATTTAAAAATCAAGAAAAAAAATAAAAGAACATAAAAGAGAAAAAGTTCACTGCTTAGAAGCTAATATTGAGAAAAAATGTGCAAAAAATATGAGTGAGAAAAAGCAAATAATGACATGTATATATTTGATTTTTTGAGAATAACGCATAAATGATTATGCTATTTAGAAAAGTGAAAGGAAAACTTTTATTTTATGGTGGCAGGTAAAAGACTCTAAACATATTTTGAAAGTGTAATTGCATGAAATATTTGTAAAAACAAACTCCTTGACCGCCTAATGATTTTTGAAGTTGAATTTTATGCATACATGACAGAGAAGTTTGTGGGTAGCATCACTACAAACCCTCACAAGACCTTACTCTTCCACTGGGGTAACCCAGGGGTTGTTGCATATGTTAAATGCAACTATGATTCTTACGAAAGTGAGTTAGGTTCGTTTTGATTAGTTTAGCATTTGTGCTTTTTGCTTCAGTTTGCTCGAAGACTAGCAAATGATAAGCATGGAGGTAATTGATCATGCATACATATTTGTATTTTATTCATCTTTATTTATGCATGATCTAGTGAAAAATTGTTTTAAAACCCCATTTTTATCATTAGTTTCGAGAAACCGCATTGGAATATAAATTATCAAAAAATCATGTATTTCAAATCTTGCCCTGTATTTTTCACTGTTTTATTTAATTTAAGAATTTTTAATTAGAGTTTTAATTAGTTTAGAAGAGATTAAGTAGATGTTTTTATTAGTTTAGGAAATTTTGTTTTATGAAACATGTTTTTCAAAAGACCTCTTCTTGAAAATTACTAAAAATTATTTAGACTTGTTTTGAAAAATGTGGTTTAACCTAATATGTCATTATAAATAGTTATGCCAAGAAGGAGGAGACATTTTTTCCAGCATTGGAAAACATGCCCCCCCCCTCCTTTCCTCCTCTCTCTTCTCTCTCTCTCCCTCTCCCTTGCTCTCTCTCTTTCCCTTTTGTCGATTTTTTTCTCTACCTCTTCTCCTCTTTTTCTTCTTGCTTCGAACCCCTTTCGTCGTCAGCAACTTCTTCGTCGAAAAGGTATGTGTACAGATGGGATCAACCATCTTCTTCCCAACCAATCTATCAGAGGTGATCTGTGATGGGCCGTTTCTTCTCCCTCTTTTCCGTCATAGTTGTTATTTCGCATCGCATAAATCATAGCATCACACCATCTGCATATTTAGATTAGTTTAGGTTAGTTTTATTGCATCTGAAAAACAAAAAAATATATATATAGATTGTGTTTTGATATAGTTTCACCGTTTCTTGATTCAAGAGTAGAATAATCTTGATTTAGGTCGATCATAAGTTTTAATCTAAGCTTTTGTATTTTGTTTTCTTGATACTTGATTAGCTTAGGTTTAGATTTAGGTTAGAATAGTTGCAGCACGTTTCAAATGCGGGTTTTGTTTTTAGATCACATAAATAGTAGTTTTTTTTTACCCATTTAGCTTCTTGCAGCATGTTTCTGAAATAAATTTTTTTCCATCAAATAGATCGTAGTGTGTTTTATTTGCTGGTCAATAAAGACCATTGAACGTCCATTGAGTATCAGATTAGTTTTCTTTTAGGGTTATTGCTGTACATTATTGCTGCTTAGATAGAGTGGTTCGGCCAATTTTTTTTTTCCTTTTGTTATTTAATCATTAGCATCTTAGCACAACTAGGTTATTTTCCCTGTGATTAGCTGTGTTACAACACGTTTATAACAGATATTGAGATGTCATTTAATGTGATTCACGTCAGCCCATGTTAAGTGATTTAGTTATTAGAGTTGATTTCTTTAGCACTATTTTGCATAGAAGACAAGATTCAGCGGCTGCCCATTTTATGTATTGCATTACCATTCTTTTGAGCATAGCTAATCTTGATATTTTTTTTTATACAGCCACTTCCATTAGGCTTGGTTTCCATTAGCTTCAGCCCACACGTCCAGATTCTGTTAGTGGTTATGTAGTTCTTTATTATAGCTGCAGATTGTTAGAATTAGTTTTAAAATACCGTATACCATCTTTGTTAGCTGTTTGCAAGTTAGTATGTAAATTAATTTTTAATTCAAGGTAATCGGTTATAGCTTTTGTGTTTTTTTAGCTAGTTTGTATTAATTTTGTTATTTAGTTTGATAGGTAGTTTCCATTCGTATTATACGATTAGCTTTTTTTTATTGCTAGTTAGCTAGTTTTGTTAGTTAGTCATTTTCTTAATTCTTTGTTAGAATAGTTAGCTTAATTAAACTAAATTGTTGATTAGTTTGTTAAGTAGTTCTAGAATTCGGTTATCTTGATTTCCTGATTTTTTTTCTTTGTGTTAATTAGTTTCCCGAGTACATAGTTTGTTAACCAGTTTGTCAGTTAACTAGTCTAGCAATATGTTAGTTTTAATTGATATTTGATATTCAGTTTTGTTTTTAGTAGTTAGTCATTAATTCATAGCTTGTTAGTAACTAGTTTCCTTATTAGTTAGTTTGGTTGTTTTGCTATTTTGTGTTTTAGTGTTAGTTTGTTATTAGTGGTTCATAGTTAGTTACTTGCTCTTAGGTTGTTAGAGTTAATTTAATTCTTGTTCTTGCTGATTTATTTTTGTCATTAACCATTAGATTTCTTGTTTAGTTTTATTTGTACGGCTTTGTTTCGTGTTTTTGTTTTTGCAAGGAACCGTTTGGACGTGCAGTGAGCCCATTTTCGTGTTCCCAAAGTGTCGTCTAAGGTCCGTTCAGGCTCTCAGAAGTGGCCTCAGAAACCAAAAAGTGTTCAACCTAGTTACCCAAAGAAGATAGAGGAAATGATAAAGGGAATCAAATCAAGTTTCAAGACTACAAATGCCACAAACATTGAAGACCTTTTTCCTTTATTTTTAGATTAGGTTTTCATTTATTTAATTCACTTAGGTTTGTAATAAGGCACTTTATTATTATTTGTTTAAGCCCTCTGCAAGGGCAGTACTCTCTTGTTTATTTAGTTAATTAATCTTTTCTTTATCAAGGCAAAAAAGAGTAGTCTAGATTGTGTGTTGAATACAAAGTAATTTATGTTTCCTGAGATCGACCTGAACTCCACCACTCGTGCTAGCCGATTTTATTAATTTTGGTGTCTGGCTTTCACTTGATTTTCTTTAAAAATATTATTTTAAAAAATATTTTCCAAAACTCACACCACCCAACATGTCTTCCAAAGTGACTAATTTCAACGAAAAATGCTAAAGAAGGTAATACAGGCACAAATTTTCATCTTGGCATTGCTTTGTGACTATGGTTGATGGTCGAAAACCATCTTTGATCTTCGAGAACGCCAATATCTACCCTATTCTGATTCTGGCACAACCAATCATGTTGCACCATTGTATTGCAAGTTCCAAAACAACTTTATTGATCACCCTCTTCGCCAATGCAGATTCGATCTCTTAAAACCCAAGATTTTTGTGATAATTACAATGAATATATGATGGAATTGATGTGAATATGATTATTATTGTGTATTCTTGATTTTCTTGATCTTCTTGAAAACCTTGAATTCATGATATTCTTGATTTCCTTAATTTTCTTGATTTCAAATGAATTATGAATCTTTGCCTTAAGATATGAATGATATTTTAAGAATAATTAAAAAAGATAAATTATAAAGATTTTATGAGTTTGGTGTGTTTTGGATCTTGAATTCTAGTTCTTGATCCAAAATCTCTATTTGGATCCAAGTTGAACATGGGGGTTAGTTTGGTTTGGATCTAATTCAAATTAGTATTTGGATCCAATGGATGTATTTTGGACCCTCATGGGGGACGTTCAATGTGGATCCTCATTTGGATCCATGATCCCATATGGATTTCACTAGCCTCTAGTTTTAAATTTATAAAAAAATAATAATAATTAAGCAAAAAAAAGAAGGGATAATTAAGGCTTTTAAATTAAATATTTCTAAAGTTTTAAATAGAGGGGGACGTCCTACACATCTAGAAGAGTCCACACGTGTTCCATAGCTGGAATTCAAGGTTGAAAAGTCAAACTTTATTATCTCACAAAGGAATAAAATATAAAATAATCAAAATAATTAATAATTAAGAGTCCAAAAGGTTGTTTTTTTTTTAGAATGGTCTTCTCTCCCCCTCCACACATTTTTGGAGAGGGAGAGTTTAGATTTGATCAATCTAGGGCTTTGAAGGGTATTTAAACACACCCCTCCCACACGCCCCTCACTTTTGAGAAAAAATTCTCTCTCTCTCTCTCTCTCTCTCTCTCTCTCTCTCTCTCTCTCTCTCTCTCTCTCTCTCTCTCTCTTCTTGTTTCTAGCTTCTTCTCTCCTTTAAAATATCTAGGAGGCGTGGAGGACCCTTGTGTAGCCATTAGACCTGCACTTAGTCATTGGGTGGTGGTAGAATAGGAGTCACATCATTTATTTTCTTCGTTCTAACCATAAAAATCTATTATTGACAAGTAAGATTTACATAGTCAGTGTTCTTTATACACTTGGAACATGAATGATTGAATTATTTTGATTTTCAACGGCATTAAACTCGTTCTTAATCTGTTCTACATGTTTTCTTGGTTGAAAAAATCATTTCTTGAATAAAAAAAACACAAATAATGAGTTTTCCCTAAAAATGATTTTGAGAAACATGCAAAATTAGGGCTTTATTGTTATTTTGTATCAGATCTAATCATAATATAACTTTTTATTGTGTTATTCATGTATTAATCCATATTAAGTCAGATCAAACTGAAAATAATCAGATTTAAAAGGTTTTATAATCTTAAAAAGGGTTTTTACAAAATCAATTTTTGTGAAACCTAAAGTTGTGATGTTTGATATATTTTTTCTAACCAGTTTTGAAAATAAATCAATACCGCTATGAATACTATTTCAAAAAATCTAAATAAAATTATCACAATCATCTACACATCATGATCTTGAACTTAGAATTTTGTTTTACTCATTTTGGATCTATATTGTTGAAGTTATGCCTATTTTAATAGAGCCCTAAATTTTTGCCTATTTACAGGATCATTTTGACCCATCTTTGATAAAAGTTGTAAACACCTTTAAAAAATAACTCTAAATATTTTATAAAAATTTGGGGTGAATCTTAATACATGATAATAGATTTCATAAAAAGAGCTTTGTCAAAAACATTTTGTATAAATTTTAAGAAATACCTTAATCTGATTAAAATCTTGCAGATTACTGATTCTGGATCGAAACTCTATCATAATAGAGTTTTGTAAAAGCTTTTTTATTATTTTTATATTCAGTATTTTTTAGAATGATTTATTGGGTTGTATCCTTAACATATACAGGTAACCATGGTAAAAATACCGAGATTTTATATGTGTTCTACTATTCTTAAAATATTTTATAAATTTGGGTCACCAGAGATCCAAAATTGTCCCAGAAACTTATGCTTATCTTTATTTAGCAACGTGTTAGAGACTTTTGATTTTAATATATTTTTTTGACATGTATTTCATATTATTAGTGATTATATGTCATATTGCATCGAGATTAATGAGATAGACATATGAGAAAATCTGAACTAGATATTTATGTGAATTGTATGTGTAATACATTATTTCTTTCGCATGGTTTTGCAAATATATTATTTTGATTAATTCCAAAAGCATATTCTATTGAGATATGAATTATTTATAGTTTGAATAACATGAACTGAGTTTAAGTAATGTGTATTCATCTTTTTTAAGCATGATTACAATTGAATGTAACTAGAAAAATGTGAGTCTGGCTGGTTTGGGCATATGGGGGCTTGAATAGGGGAAAAAGACCAATGTGTTTTTAGTTATAGGACAATTGTAGTGAGAGTTCTTAAATATGTATGCTATCATGAATATTTTAATTAGATTTGATATAATTTGAGAACTAAAAGGTAATGATATTAATTGAAGTCATATCGATTTGATCGGTAAGGGTTTATGGGAGCTCTTATCGAGAAAGTTGAGTTTATAGCTTTGATTATGTTTTGATGTTTTATTTAAACTTTTCATAAATTCAGTTTTAAATCATAGTAGATTTGATATAAATATTTATGATAGAGATAATGGTGAGATTTATTGTTTTTATACATGTTATGATTGAGATTTGTGAATTTGTTCAAGTATGACAGTTTGATCATATGGCTCTTTATGATAAACTGATTATGAGTGTGATTATAAATGCAAAGCATGTAAAAAACAATGAATGAGCATATTAATGTTGTTTCATATTGGTCATATATGTGGATGCAGAATGAAGTATATGTGATATTGCTGCAGGTTTATTTTTAAATATTTGAAATAATATGATACTGCATGAATTTATTGTTAAATAGCATGTTAACATGATTCCTCATTTTGAAAATGCATGTTATGCTTTGATATGCGGTATTGCTAAATACATGCAAGAATTGTGAAATCCCACAGGGTTTGATGGGCATTTTGTGTGCTTGCTGAAATTAAAATGATTATTGGTTCCATAATAAGGAACAATGAGATTAAAGTGCACTAGCCTAAATGGTAGTTATAGTTATTACCTATGACTTAATTTAAAGATACTATGTGATAGCCCTTTCGGGTATGCCTTGTTTTGCTGAGGTATACTGAACCGGCTGTTTGGCAGTGATCTACCTTAGAGAGGGTAGAAGGTATGAGACTCTCTGAACCCTATTATTTTGAGCTACGAGAGGCAATACCTCGATAGTCCTCCAGCCAAAGAGGTTAGCAGGACCAGGGTTATCACTTTGTCCTAGGTGGGCAGTTCTCGAATACTTTTGCATAAGTGAGTGATCATGATCATCGTGTGGCTTGAGTGTCACTCTGCCGAGTAGAGTTCTCTAAGAACAGCCATTTTCTCTCACGGTTTGGGGTCTGTCCTTGGGGGGTATGACTCAGGGGGCTACTCGGGCATAATAAACACCCGAGCTAGGTAGCTTGTTTCAGGTTGGTCTGTGTCATACCTAAGTAGACCAAGTAATCAAGAGAAAACATAAAATGCTTGCTCATATTACCTTACTATACTTTGCTTTACTTTACTTTACTTTAAATTATTCTTGTTTTCTGAAAGTTGATAAATTTAAGCACATTGATATATATATATATATATATATATATATATATATATATATATATATATATATATTGTTCTCATATGGAGTTGATGTTAGCATGCTTAAGATTGGTATTTCATACTTCCTTATAAATTTTGAATTCATGAATAGCTTGTAAAAAAATTATATTTGCCTTGTTAGTAGTTAATGCAAACTCTGATATTTATATCATACAAGATTTATGTGTTGTATTTTACATTTGCTGTGTAAATTTTACTAGGACTTTCCAAAGTCTCATTCTTTTAAAATAAAAATGTTTTTCAGGAGATGTGTGATGGCTAGAGCAAGTGCCAGAGGTTGAAGGGGATTGTGCATACTGATGTTTTCGATGATTCCAATGGTTTCTTGTTTTGTTTAAACTTTTATACTTTTTGATTATTTAAATGGCTATTTAATTGGATAATTGATTTATTGGTTCAATTCTAAATTTCATTTATTTTATGCACAGTCAGTTTCTATTCGGGTATGTGATGATAGTAGTTCTTGTAATGTAATGTGTCCGAGAGATTTAACCAAGAAACCAATTTATGAAACTGATTTTCAAATTCAATATTTTTTTGCTGTATTTACTGAAATAATAATAACATAAGGATTTTGTCATTTGAATGCCTTAACCTTGAACCTTGTTCTACGGAGCTATTAAATGTTTGTGCATGAGCAGGCTGACTCCCTAGAGCTTGATTTGATTAAGGCGAGGCGAATGATGAAAAACTTGGTTTAATAATTTCTGTGATGTAATAGTTCAATCGATTTTGTTGATGATGGTTCTGTACTAGATCTGATACTACGAAGCTAAGACACGCTCACCCTTGCGCTTAGGCAGGCCATCTAGTACTTGGTATAGTTGGAACAAGTTCGTGGATGAAACTATTGTATTATTACATTTTAGAAAAAAAAATATAAAATCCACATGCAAACTTAAAAAAAAATCTTGATATTTTTTGGGTTGAAATTTGTTGGGCCGTTACAGTTGGTATCAAAGCTTGAGATCGAAAAATCATAAGTTCGCAACCAACCAGCAATTCAGCATCTCGCTGTAAGTATGTTTCAATCATAACCCTGTATTGAATTGAAAGTTTTTTTACTTTGTGAATATTATGAGAATAATATGAATGAATAATGCTTGAGATTATTGAGTTGCGCAGTAGCTAAGCAAGACTTATATATATATATATATATATATATATATATATATATATATATATATATATATATATATATATATATATATATATATAGCTCATCGTGGGAATGCTCTCAACAAGACTGACACCAGTGACGATTGGCAAACGCAGAGGGGTTTCGTTATGAACACCCTCCAGAATATTGATTAGGCCATTCAGGCACTAACAAAAAATCAAAACCATCTTGTTCTGACCATGCAGGTCATTTATCAGAACCTAAGACACGTGACCTATGAGAAGTTCTTAAAATTGGAACCCCCGATGTTTGCAAAAAAAGTTAATCCTGAAGCTATGAAGAACTAGCTCGAGGAGATAAAGCTATAACACAAAGTCTATTTAACTCATTCAAACTGCTCGCAGTTCAAACCCCATCTCTGGTGACTTTGAACACGACCTCCTTAAGGCAATTAAATGATTATTTGCATAGTTATTTAGTATTTTCTTTTCTTGGTGCTTCACAAGATCCCATGAGTCTCATCGAACCCAAGCACACTCATGAGCCATGTTCAAGCTCATACCACACATTCATTAATATCATACATGCACCATATCATATGCCCACATACTTACATAAGGGTTGCATGCATAATTCATTCATGTCTACGCTTCAATTGGAATTAACATGTGCATTTATCTATTTCTTACTAACCATGCTTCATGACAATAACGCATATCATGGTGTATCACACGCACATTCTTAGCATTCATAATTAAGCATGAATAGCATTCAGTTAGCATGCATATCAGACCATTAATTCAAAATTTAATCATCATATAGCATGTTGCACAATGTAAAAAATGACTAAGAGTTAACACATGATAATTATGCAGTTTGGGTCTCTGTTAACTTGGTTTTGAAAAAGCTTTCAAAAAGCACAGAAATTGGTTTTAGCTTTAAAAAATTAACTCAGGTTATTCTAACATGTCAGAAACACAACCCAAAACACATAATTTCAAAATCAGTTATAACAAAATTCTGAAAATTCTGAGACTGAACCCTGTTCAAGAAAAATATAAGACAGATGTTGTTAACTGCAAAAATTTGTCCCAAATTGGAGAATTCCTTGGGATTTATTGAGAACTCTTTTAACAAAATCATTTTTACAAAATATTATTATATGTGTTAACTTTTAATCAGATTTTTCATAATTTTATTTGATCAGTTTTGATTAGATTTTTAGCAATTTCAAAATCTCTAATCGAAACAAACCCGCTGATAGGGCAGAAAGCCTGTGCTCGGTTTCCAAGGACGTTTCAGCCTCAAAACTAACTCCAGTGAGACAAACTAGGACATAAATTCAAGCTAATATTTTTATTTGTATTTATTGCATTCGTATTCTTAAAGATATTGTTTTTTTTTTTAAATTGGTAAGAACAACGATGAGAAAAGAATATTAGAGATTTCATACTCCTAGGGCATTCATTAAGCAAGATTGATGATGATATTAAATTCTAATCAAATATGCTTACAAATGTTCTAAACAAATTTACAACACCATACAACACATTTACAAGCATATTTGGGCTAAACTACATGAAAACATTGGCATACATCATCCAAAAATTTCATTGCATTCATGATTTTACATAAACACAATTGTATCTTTTCACTATTAACATGGATCCTAAGTAATCATCAAATCATGGTTTACATATGTACTAACATGATTAATCATACCAACATACACTAAATTAACTATACGTGATTAAATTATTCTATCCAAATCATAAAACACAAAATTCCTAAAACAATTTTTGCTAAATCCTTCTTCAAAATGATTTTACATAATTGGGCATGGGTTTAGTCAGATAGAGAAATTCCATAATTATTTTGAACTTGATTTGCAACAATCTAATCTAATAAACACTTTTAGACATGTTGGAATCAAATAAGTTCTAAATTTTTTTTAAATCTAAGCCTCCCCAAACCGTTTCTTATTTTAGATGCCAAAACTAGTTTAGTTTTTAAAATTGTTTTTCCCAATGACCCCATGGTGACAAGGATCCCTATTAGTTTTCTAAGCCTCCACCAAACCGTGTTTTCTAAATTGAAAATCAATTTTAAAAAGATGTTTCTAGGTTTGAACCCTATTAGTTTAGATCTAGAAATTGATCCTACGTATATCTCATGCATTTGGATCAATCTATGTTTATGCGATTGGTATACCTACCTCGTTCAGGTTTTCAAATCAGTGAAATCCTTCATCTTCCATCTTGGATTCACCAAGAAATATCTTCAAGCTTGGTTGCAACTCCAATATCCGTTGGACCAACGTCTACCAAGAAGAAGAGGAAAAAGAAAACCCAAAAAAGAAAATGAGGGAGAGAAGAGAAGAGGTCTTAAATAACTAAAAGGGATACATGGGGGGGTGTGAGCCCTTCCTTGGCCTCTTATACACTCTTTCTCCTTTTCAACTTTCTAAATCTCTCTAAGTTTTCAGCCTAAAAACTTTCCTAAATCTACTTTGAAAATTTTTAAGTTGCTTTTATATTTTTCTTAATTTTACTTAGTTAGATTACATAGCTAATTATTGAACCTTATTGTTGTAAACACCCAAAATTTTCTAGGTTTATCCTTGGACACCCCCCTCACAGATGTCAACCCCCTGTAGTGCAATGTAGGAGTGTAACCCCTACGTCTATCCCAGTTTAGGTGTCATTTCACCCCCCACCCCCACCCCATTTTGTCAATAAAATTATCATTTTACCCCAAAGTCACCATAAACTCTTGTCAGTTGGACTCAGACTCAGCCAAGCTCATTTTAACTTCAGAAGAGTTAGAATGTCAGTCATTTCTAGCACCCCCGAACTCACAATGAGTAGTGTCATTTTAATTTAGCTAAATTTGGTTCATTTCATGAAAAATGAGCTCATTTCTAGCTTGAATTCAAGTCAATTATCTCTCAATCAGTCAATTCTAGTAGATCCTATTCTCATATATCTAACTTGAGCTCACCAGAAGTTCAAGTGATCCAGTTTTAGTTCAAGTTTGTCTCCCACATTGTTGGAGTCCATTTTAGCTCAATTCAGCTAAAATTAAGCTAACCACAGTCAGCCTAGCTAGTGTTTAAGCTCCGGATTTAGTTCACTTCAGTATCACTAACCTTCATTTCAGCTCAAACCCAGCATAATCTCGGTATTCACTTTACTATGTAGTGAATTTGTCATCATTTCACTGAGAATTGTGTGTATTTTCGACCACCTAGTATAAGAATCTAGTTGGGTCAGTGTCTCCTTAGTTCATTTGAGTTCAAAAACCCTACAATCTAGTTCAACTCAGTTTAAACTAGTTCAAACCAGTTTTTCTGGTGTCACTCTTCACCTTGTAGGGCAAAAATCATTTCTCTGTCATTTTTATTTAGAACATCAATTTTGTCAAATTTCAAGCTGGGACAAGTCCCAATCTAGACTCGGATCAATTCCTTTATCTGATATTTTATCTATATCCGAGATCCAATTCATATTTCAATTTGAACATTGAATCCAATATCAGATCTAATGTCCAATATCCAATTTATATTATTAACCTAGATCTTTTATTCAATTCATTATATTATCTATATCCAGGGTTCAATTTACTTTCTAAACCTGGATTATCTTATCAGATATCCAAGGTTCAATCATTTGCCATTTTGGGTCCATTCTTCAATTTCCACATCAAGGATCGATTAACATCACATTATCTTGATCCGGATCCACTCTCTAATTTGATCTTTAATCCAAGATCCAGCTTATTCTTTTCATTATCCGGGATCTATTTCAAATGTCTTATCACTTAAACTTAGGTCAAATACAACCCTCCTCAATCTAGGTATTGAATGAAAACCTTGTATACAAGTGTATGCTCTCATGTTTTTCAAAACTCTAAGTCTAAGTGAGCATGAATAGATCCCCTCGATCAGTCCTACCAAACCACGCATAAGCCTACATGGACCAATGTCAACTAGGTCAGATTCTAGGCTCTTAAGTTCACAAATAAAGGCTGACAATGTAGAATAATAACTTAAAGAATTAAACAACACAACGCATAATTTCAATCGATTGAAGAAAGACAGGTCCCATCACGGTCGTCAAACCTGTTATCAATGCAAAATTTTATTTTCGCAAGTCAACTGACCTATTGAAAAAGATTTTGAAAACTCGCTTTCGTTTTGAAAAATATGGAAAATTGAGAAAGAGGACTCGCCTGTCAGTACGAGGTTCAACAGTTCCTGACGCCTTAACCAGGGTTAATTAAGTCAAGGATTAAACGATATGCCTTATTTTGTTTAAATGTCTAGAAAATTATTCTAAGTTCAAGAATGCAAAGAGGAAATCATACATGTGACATGATTTGGAAAAGAAGTTCATGGAAAACATGATGCATGCCTGAAATTCTTGGAATTGCTTTGAAAATGCTTGAAAATAAAGATATTTGAAATCAATTTTCTAAAAAGGCTTAACTGACAGGGCGTGTGGCATGAGTGTTATTTTATCAAAACTCTTTTTGAAAAAAGACTTGAGAAAAATCATTGAGAAATCCCTCTTTGTTTTAGAAATTTATTTTGTATAAAAGAGGTTTTTATGCCTTATAGAATTTGAACGAAATAAATTCGCTACATATCCCTGACTATGGTCAAGAATAAGATTTTAATATATCATATTAAATCCCAAAAAAGGGGTTTTGAAATAAAAGTGTTGAAAATATGCAATAATTTTTTAAGATAGCCTAAAAGTGTAGGTTGTTTGTAACTTAAAATAAGATAAATCTGAAATTCATTCGTAACTATGGCCACAAATACGAACTCCACTAAGTTTATTAACTTCTTAAAAGAAGATGCATGTGTCATTCGTGTTGACCAGTGTAAAATTAAAAAATGCATATGAATCATCAATCATAGTAATTAATATTAAAAAAATAAACTACATGGAATTGCAAACCTAATCTATGCAGAAAAAAAATTCCACTATTTTTAGCTTTTAATTACAATTTACATTGAATAATTGAATAATAAAATAAATAAAGAAAATACAATCTTGAGATTTTCTGCAAAATCAGCCAACATGTTAATACAAAAATGTAGGCTTTTCGAGATTTATCCAACAATATCTGAAAATTGAGAGATATTATCTGGATATAAGTCATTTTTCATGCTCCCATAAAATCAAAATCAAAATCTTAAATAAAATAAAGGGATGATGTATGATTAAATAAAATAAATAAACTAAACTGATTATAAAATTAAAAATTTAGAATTAAAGGCAAAAAGACCAAAAGACCCCTAAAAATTGCAAAACAAGGTTAAAATTAAGGTTTTTCATAAAATGGTTTTGAAATATGCTTAATCCAAGAATCAAATGAATTTGAAATGATGCCAAATCGAGTGAAGAGCACCCTGACATAACCAAGAAGACAATCAAATCTTAAAAATATAAAACTTTTCATAAAAAAGATGAAATAATAGAAAAAGATCAATTTTGGCCGATATTTCTGCAAAACAGGGCTTCTACGAGAACCGGTTTTTGCAAAACAATAAAAATATGATATCAAATGACTTTTAAAAATCATGAAAATCGATATGGACATTGTTAATAACCATAGAAACAACATACAATCAAAAAATAAATTTTATTGCATATATTGAAAGCAAATGTTAAACTAAAAGGTAAAAACAAGCTGAATAATAGGCTATTTTGTACCTATCACGATATCAGATCAGAATAACATATCAAACAGATATGACAATTTATGATTTTTTATAGAGATAAACTAGACATGATGACAGAGAGACTCCTTCTACGCCTGACAATTCAAGAAAATCAGATTTTGGTTCTTGGTTAAAAGAGAATAGTACACAACCTTCAAAAATCACCAAAATCACATAAAAAAACTAGACATCTAGACAAAGAGATCACTTTTTACGGATCAAAAAGATCATCTCTGGTTAGAGAGATATCACTCCGACAATATGGTCCTAGATTTGAGCAATGCCTAGCGATTCAAGAAAAGCAGATTCTGGTTTCGGGTTACAAAAAATAGCAAACGACAGTCAAAAATCATCAAAATCACACAGAAAAAATTAGACATGCAGACAGATTGGTCACATTTTACAGATCAGAGAGATCATCTCCGGTTAAGGAGATATCACTCTAGCAAGATGCTTCTAGATCTGAATTGTGCCTGCCAATTCAAAAAGAATAGGTTCTGATTGTCGGGTGAAAATAAAATAGCAAACAACCGTTAAAAATCACCAAAATCACACAGAATAAACTAGATACGCAGACAAAAAAACCACTTTTACAGATTTGAAAAACAATCATCGGTCAGGTAGAAATGACTCTGAAAAGTTTTGCTCCTGATTCTGCACAACGTTTTGACGGTGTAGAAAACAGGTTTCGGTTCTTGAATTTAAAAACGGGTCATCAGATCCCCAAAAATCATGAAATTTTGCAAGATTTATGCAAACACATGGATATAACCTCATAAAAAATTCGAACGAAATTACACACATAAAATAACGTTGGTAATGCGTGGCCAGAATCAAGATTCATGCAGGACATAGACTGGAAGAGGAGCCAAGGGAGAGAGGGATGAGATGGGATGAGAGATATGGTTAAACGTCCAACCTAGAGGCCTATTTATATAAAAAAAAAGATTAGGCTAAAGATAAGGATCCTAATTAGCCTAATTAGCATTTAATTAGGGTTTTCTGAGAGGCAATTTTCCTAGAGGAGTTCGAATTAGGTTTAGTTTTGACTTTTCCTAATTGACTCTAACCTAATTAGGATTCTAAACAAATAAACCCATATGTGACATCACCTAGGTAAGCCCCCACAATTGATTTTAAAAGCACTTAAAAGGTTTAAAAAGGTTTTAAAAACAAAGTTAAAATGAAAAGATAAAATCACAAGTTAAAAAGTGAAAATGGAATCCTAAACAAACTAAACTTCTGAAATAATCAAAACAAAGTGAAAATGGGAATTCATAGGTGACGCCATCTAGGTGGGTCCCCTCAGGAGTGAGTTGGATCTAAGATCTGTTTTGAAATTCAAGTTTGATAAAATCCAAATCAAAAATCTGATTCAGATCCAAATCTGACACATTAAATATATATATATATATATATATATATATTTGTGAAAATAAGTTCAAAACAACACTAAGTTTTAAATTTAAAAGATCAGATTTGAACCCAGGTTTGAAATTTGAAGAAAGTTTGAATTTGGATCTAGATCCGAAGTTTTAAGATGACAAATAGATTTGGATCTCGGACAATGAGTCTGGTCCATATTTGAAAATGATGAAAGAATCCTGGATCAAAGATAAAACATTTAAAATTGATCCCGAATGATGAAAAGAATAAGCTGGATCATGAATCAAAGATAAAATTAGAAAATGGATCAGGATCAGGATAATGTGATGGAAATGGATCCTGGATATGAAAATTGAAGAATGAATTCTAAATGACAAATAATTGGACCCTGGATATTTGATGAGATAATCCAGGTTCAGAAAGCAAATTGGACCCTAGATATAGATAATAAAATGAATTGAATAAAAGATTAAGGTCTGAAATAGAGAATGGATATCAGATATCAGATCCAACATTGGATCTAATGTCCAAATTAAAATATGGATTGGATCTCGAATATAGATAAAATATCATATAAAGGAAATAATCTAAGTCCATATTCGAAATTGTCCCAACTTAAAAATTGACAGAATTGATGTTCTGAATAAAAATGACCGAGAAATATTTTTTGCCCAATAGGGTGAAGAATGACACTGGACTGAACTGGTTTAAACTGGATTGAACTAGGTTCTAGGGTTTCTAAACACAGATGAACTAAAAAGACATTGATTCAACTAGATTTCTAGACCAGGTGATCAAAAATAGACATAATTCTTAGTGAAATGGTAAGAATTTCATTGTAAAGTGAGCGATGAAATGTGCGGAGTGTGAGCTAAAATAAAGGTTAGTTATACATAAGTGAACTAAATCTGAATCTTAAACACTAGCTAGGCTAACTGGGGTTGGATTAATTTTAGCTAAAATGGAGAAACGAAATTGGACTAGAACTGGACTATTTGAACTCCTGATGAGCTCAAGTTAGACATAGAGAAATATGATCTAGTGGAATTGACTAACTCTGAGACAATTAGATAAAATTTGAGTTAGAAATGAGCTCATTTCGCATGAAATGAAATGACATTACTCATCATGAGCTCAGGGGAGCTCGAGATGACTGACATTCTAACTTTTTTAACTTAAACTTAGCTTGGTTGGATCTAACTGACAAAGGTCTAAGGTGACCTAGAGGTAAAATGATAAGTTTATTAACAAAATGGGGTAAAATGACACATAAACTGGAATAAACTTAGGGGTTAGACTCGTACAATGTACTACAGGGTCCGCATTTATAAAAGAGATGGGTGTTCGAAATGAAACTAGAAAATTTGGGGTGTTACAGAGACCTAAGATAGGAACGCCTCAATATGAGATCAAGGCCAACATTATTCAAATGCTACCTTCATTTTATGGCCTTGCTCATGAGGACCCATATTGGCATCTTGATGAGTTGTTTGAGATATGTTCAACAGTTCGGATCAATAACTTTGAAGACGATGCTATAAAGTTGATACTCTTTACGTTCTCTCTCAAGGATAAAACGAAGCATTGGTTCAAGACCTTGAATCCAGAACAAATCGAGACATAGATTGAATTGCAACAAGAGTTCTTGACAAGGTATTTTTTTCATAGGTTGCACAAACCAATTTATACGAGCCATCACCAGTTTTTCGAAGATGTATGGTTAGCAATTTCATGAGACATGGGAACCTGCTTAGGAAATGCCCACATCATCAGTTTCCGAGTTGGCAGGTAGTTCAGAGTTTTTATGATGGTTTGTCCGAGAGGAATAGACACATGATAGATTTGTCTTGGGGTGGTACATTCAAGTTGAAGAGCGAAAACGAAGCGTGGGGGTTATTTGAGACATTAGTTGAGAACTCCTTTCACCATACGACTTCGTCTTCAGCATCTAGGTTCAAAAATATTGCACCGAGTAGTCCCAAGAAGGGTGGGTTATTGGAGGTAGATCCTACTCATGTGATTCATAGTAAGGTTGATATGCTTGCACATAAGTTGGACCAACTTCTAGCTGGATCATCCTATCAACAGACAGTGTGTACCCTGTGCTCCAGTCCAGCACATCATGTCACCGAGTGCCCTTCGGCCACTCAGTATCCTAAATTTGTCTAAGAACAAGTTCAGGCTGCTCAGGGATTCGCCAAACCTATGAATGACCCGTATTCTTCTACATATAATCTTGGTTAGCGAAACCATCCTCATTTTTCGTGAAGAAATCCACAAGCATCATTTTTTGTCCCTCTGAGTCAACAGGTTAGGCCTAGTGCTTTCACTCATACTTATCAAAGGTCAAACTATCCCCAACCCTCTCCAAACTTTCCTATAGTGACCCCTCAAGAGACTGGTTCACAGTCATCTTTTGAGGAGAAACTTCTCTAAGCACTTCAAGATGTGACAATTTTCGATTAAATTGCTTTCGAGAAGTGTAACCAAGTGCTAAGTTCCCAAACCCAATCAATAGCCAAGCTTGAGCAGCAAATGGGACAATTAGCAAAGGCCTTAACGCGAAGAACCGAGGGTAGTTTACCCAGCCAACCTGTCATTAACCCCAAGGGCAAAGAACCCATGTTTGGTCTGCATATGACTGATACTCACCAATAACAGGCTAAGACAGTGATGGCCCTTAGGAGCGGACACGAGTATCATATAGCCCCAAGAGAGATGACCGATGAGCCCGGTGAGACCATGCCATCCACCTCAGCTCAATTGTCTATCCTCGATAAGAGAAAGGATAGATGTGAGTTTCCTCAATAAGAGGAACCCCAAGAATATGTCTCTAAACCACCCTATCCTAAAGCATTAGAATCTCTCGTTGGCATCAACAAGCAATGGATTAAGATGCAAGACATGCTTGAAGTATTCAAGCAAGTGTGAATCAACCTTCCATTGTTGGATGACATTCAGCAAGTGCCGACATACGCTAAATTCCTGAAGGAACTATGTAAACAAAAGAGAAAATCTAGAGAAAAAGTTTCTATCAAGGTCCTTCTGACCGAGCAAGTGAGTTCGGTGCTTCAGCACCAAACTCCACCTCAGCTCAAAGACCCTAGCGCCCCGATCATCTCATGTGTAATTGAAAATATCAAAATCGAGAAAGCATTGTTGAAGTTAGGGGCCAGTGTGAATATCTTACATGCATGTTTTTATGATTCTTTTGGGTTAGGAGAAATGAAGCTGACACCTTTAACCCTGCAACTAGCAGATCATTCTGTCAAGATTCCGAGAAGAATCCCAGAGGATGTGCTAGTCAAGGTTGATGAGTTTTATTTTTCAGTCGACTTCATCATCCTGGACATAGAGGGTGTAGATAACCATCGTCAGACTCCGATCGTTCTTGGCCGACCATTTTTTGCGATGGCGAATGCATGTAGCAATGGATTTATCCTTTGGCAACAAGAATGTGAGACTGAATATCTTTAATAATGTCATGGGGTCAGTCGAAGATGAGTTTTGTTTCCATGTAGATATTGTTCAGGAGTTACTGGAAGAAGACTCAAACTTGTTGTTGTTCAAAGATCCACTCGATGTATGTTATATAGTAGAAGATAGCCTAGACAGTGATTTTGTTAAGATGTCTTACGTTGTGTCAGAGGAGGAGAGTGTGCTCGAGCATATTGTTCCCAAAAGAGGAATAGGATAGGATATGAGCATCGCGCACTATATGTACATAGTAGGAGTAGAATTTGATTTTTCATTTATTTTTCAGTGCATGCTTTTTATTTTCTTTTAATTTCATTAGTCATTTGATCTAATCTCTTGGGATAGAATGGTGATTATCTTTACAGGACACGAGGATAGAGAAGCAATTAAGATTTTAAAGATTTTAAATTAACGGAGTTTATTATCCACCCAAAAGAGGTGAAGTGCTCGTGAAGGTCATAGATGTCGAGAGCAGAGTTATGCATGCATATAAATAAAACTTAACGGTAGTCACTTGACCACACGGTTGGACGGTGCTTCGAAATACTGAATGGGTTGGGGTACATATTCCCTTAGTACAAAACACATTGGTTGCCTGAGTGGCATTTGAATGTCCAATAAAGAACGGTTATGCCCCTGAACCCCTTTAGGACTATTTCTCACTGTGAAAGACGGTGATGGTAGTGACACGTATTTATCATGAACCAAAGAGTTCAATGGACCTCCCATCACTCAGAAGGTTTAAAGGTCGGATAATCATTAAGATCTAAGGATTGAACTTCACTACTGCAGTAGAGGATGCATCTAAAACGGCCTGGTAGGGTTATCCTGATATGAGTTATACTACCCTACCATGAACAGGGTCATCAGGCCTCTTGAGTATCTAAAATACATAGAATAATAAACCCCCAAAACCTCACGTTGATGTCGAAATTCAATATTCTCCTGTGTACCATGATGTGAACAGTTAATATCGAAACAATGCACTAGTTCTAGTTTCAACGATGTATGAATGTATGAATGAATATGCATTATTCTGACAAGTCTTGTATAACCATTTAGGTGTTAAGATCGGTATACTACTGGACCCATATGACAAAGACCTGTGTGGTATATGTACGACTATGCTAAGGTTGAGGATCACTCGCTTGGATTCGTGGGGTACAGATGTTCCAAGTCTTGGAGACTTGAGCATAATGTTCTAATCGTGATCCTGAACAGGCTTTCACGATATACGTGAAGTCGTGGAGACTTGAGTATCGTTATTATGAATTGTGACCTTAAGTGGTCCGGGCATTTTCACAAGATTATACTTGATTTGCTTTGAATGCTTTCATACCAGACCAAGAATGGTTCTAAACCCGTTTAATGGAGAATACAAGTATTGAACCTGCGATGCGATATTCGGGATAAGGCGAGCATCAGGTTCCAGGGTTTCTCCAGACAATATTGCACTACTTCCTTTATAAAAACCAGTTTTATAGAATACTACTTTTTCAAGTAGTGATGTTTGTAATAAACAACTCGTTATGATAAATGAAACACTTTAGTGGTCAACGAGTACTTGGCCACGAGTACTTGGCCACATACCTCTAACTTGTCCAATGTTTTCTAAAACCGACTCATTATCGTCCATTTTCGTCGCTAAAAAACATTTTTAATTCTATTGCAAAGAAAAATAAAAGAAATCCATGATTTTTCAACCAAGTAACATTTTGGATATCTGGGGCGTTACAATAAATGTCATTCTATATAGTACTTCCTAAGTAATAGCACTATTGCTCTTGGATTTGGATTGGGATCAGATCGAACACATATCCAAATCCAAGACCCACGTTTTTTTTCTATAAAAAGAGGTGAACCCCAATGAAAAAACTCATTTGTTTTTTAGTTTCTCTCTCTCTCTCTTCTCTCTCTTGCTTCTTTGCTTGGGACAAGTGGCGTAGCTTTTATGAAAAGCAATTTTTAAAGCAATTTTTCAATAAAACTCTCATGTAAATTATACATCAAATAATAAAAATAAATCAGATTACACTAGTAGTAAGACCAAGTCAAACTCAAGGAACGAAATAAAGCACTGCATATTTCACTTGAATTATTCACTTTATTAATATCTCAAAAATACAAGAATTACAATAACTACAAGAACACAAATAACAAATAAAAAAAAATCATAACTCTCGAACTCCGATGTCACATGACGAAGCCACAGGATTAACCTTCACTACCCGCCTTCCTCCTTATGCAGTAGAACCTGCAAAATAATGTTAGTACCTAATTTATATAAACACTAATGCAAGAATCAAATCAAATAAAGAACTTAATGAAATAACTAAATATCTAAATAACTAAAACGGTAAAAATGCAATTAAACTAATGCTAGTCACTAATACTAACTACAACTACACTACACAACTATTAAATAAACTACAAACGTAAATCATGAAATTAAACAACTAATTAAATAATTAACTAAATTAATCAAAACTAATTTATTAACTTCTGACAGATATTCCAACTACAAATACTCAAAAAAAATAACAAAATTAAAATAGCACCTAATTCTAAATGAAATTACTAAACTACCCAAACTACTAGTCTAACAGGACACTTCAAGACAAATTTTGGGAAATCAAAATTTTAAAAATGTAAATGAAGTCAGAGTGCCTTGAATTTTTACAAAGACATTCTGGACACAATTAGGAATCAGACCCAATTTACAGAGTTTAAAAATTCTTTCAAAATCCTCAGAAAATTATTTTTGAATTTACAAAAATGTCCTCTTGACAACAATAACTCAAAACAATAATTTCTACAAAACCAGTTTTCGAAATCAATTTAATTACTTGAACAATCAGCATGAATAATTATGAATTTTGGCAGAGACACAATAGACATGCTATGAGATTAATGTAAAAAATTTAGGTCAAAACTCGTTAAAAACATAGATGAAATGATGACCCGAAGTTGACCAAAAATCTGAATTTTGCATAAATTCTATTTTGGCCTTGCTTGACTAGTTAATTAACTACAAATCATAAAAACTAAAGAAATAATTAAGCAAAACTTAATTACTACTAAAAAAAATAGAAAATGCATGAATTTAAACCTAAGCTAAAACAGAGAATTAAATAAAATAATTGAGAGACAAAGCAACAACAACTATTAAGCTAGCTGACTATGCTACTAACACTACTAGGCATTAATCAATGAATTCTTAATAAGCTAAGTTACTTAACTAACCTACATAAGAATTAAATACTACAAAATAAGAACACTAAGGAATATAATTGACATGAAATCAAAACCTAACTATAATACATTAAAAAAATGAAATAAGACTTAACCAACCTAAAGCAATGCTACACGATTATTTTATTTAACCAATTAATTAATTACTAAAACATTGGACTAACTAACATTAAGCAATGAATTAAATTACTTATAACAATGAAAGTAACTAACCTAATGTACTTAACTTAAAATAAACTTTCTAACCTAACTTGAATTTGAAGATTGAATTTAAAGCAAAGATAACTTAATTAAAACAATTTAAAACTAAATAAAGGTAACTAAAACTAATTGGGTAAAGGGGTGGATAATGGAATGAATTGAGATTTGAATATTGATTGCTCACGCCCCTTAGTGGACCCACTAAGAGTTAATTCTACTTGACAAAAATGAAACTTGCTTAATTAATTCAGTAAAGAAAGCAAGGAATTAAATTCCTAAAAATAAGCTACTAAAAATAATTCAAAATAAGGCAAGGCAAGGTTGAAAGGGAATATTGAAAATGTCTACCCTAAGACTCTCTTTAATTACCTACCAAAATAAGACTTCTCTAATTACAAACAAAAAAATAAAATTTGGAAATTAACCTACACTACAAGAAAAATGTTAATTAGCGACGAAAATTTAGGACGAAAATAATTTGTCGCAAATTTGTGATGGACTAGCTAGAGAAAACGAGTCGTCTCCAAAATTGAAATTAGGGCCAAACTTAGTGACGGAACAATTTTGTCTCAAAATCCGTCGCTAATTAGTGACAAAAAAAATCTGTCTCAAACTCCGTCTTAGCTTCACGATGAATGAGTGACAAAATTTTTCTGTCGCGATTGTTGCTAATTGTTGATGGATTTTGAGACAAAAAATTTCCGTCGCTAATTTCTCCAATAAAACCCTAATGCAAGCCCCTTTCTTTCTCTTTCTGTTTCATCCGGCGACCATCGCCGCTCGTCGTAGGTCGTCGTGTGTCATCGCCGCTCACTAACTGCCTCTTCTTTCGCCCCTGCCATCGCTCGGCTCGCCATCTCCGCCCTCGCTCTTCGATGACGCCCTCCGGAGACCTCATCCCCCGCGTCCAACACACCCTCTCTGCCTCGCCGACAACCCCACCTCCCTTGACGCCCTCATCCTACTTCGCCCTCTTTCCTCTCCCGTCAAACCTCCAGCCTCCGGCCGGATAATGTGGATCCCATCGGTCGGATCAGGTCCTCATGCACCATATATAAGAACAATCGATTTATAAAACCACATTGTGTTAGACATTACTTATACAAGAAGGGTTTTGTAAGTAGTTATCAGAATTGGATGCTCCATGATGAAGAATTTTGAAACAATTTTGACGTACGGGTGGACGTGGTGCACGATAATCCATATATGGATTTGATATATGATGTCGCAGAACCAGAACTGAGTTCTGCTATGGGTCCTAGTGATGTACCAACTGGGGTAGAAGAAGAAACACCAAACGATGTAGCAAGTAGATTTTATGACTTACTTAGAGTGACGAACAACTGTAAAATAGTTTCGAGTGTCACATTATCTTGTTTACAGATCTTCAACTACTAAATTTGAAGTCAGAGTATAATTTGAGTCAATCATGTTTTGATCGTTCGTACTCTATTGTGAATAGTATGTTGCCCAAAGATGAGAAATTGCCACAAAAGTTCAACCGTGCGAAGGTTATGGTCAATGCTCTAGGTATGAGGTATCAAAAGATAAATGTTTGTCCAAACCACATGTTGTATTTCAAAGATCAAGAAAATAGCAGATCATGTTCGTCATGTGGGCATCCTCGGTTCAAGCCAAAGACAAGGGGCAATGGTAGCACGAGGTCAAAAGTGTAATATCAGTCACTCTGCTACTTCTCTCTCACCCCTAGATTACAACGACTGTATATGTCTTCAATGACAGCTAAACACATGAGATGTCATGCAAATAAAGTTCGACATGATGAACACAAGATCACGCTTCTTATTGACGCGAAAGCTTGAAAGCACTTTGATCGTAATCATCAAACCTTCGCAATGAAAGTGAGAAATGTTAAGCTAGGTTTATGTACAGATGAATTTAGGACATCAATGACTTCCTTGTGTATGGTATGTTATCTTGTTGGAGCACACATGGGAGGTTGACATGTTCGTACTGCATGAAGGATACAAAATCTTTTATATTGACACATAGATAGAAGTTGTGCTGGTTTGATTGTCACCGTCGATTTCTACCCAATGATCATCTGTTCCGACGACAAAGGAATACATTTCAAGCATGCACAACTGAAATAAAAGGTTCACCTAAACGATTGTCTAGTATAAAGATTTTAAGACGATTGTAATACTTTCCATATGGACCGACAGATGTCCGTAGTCCGACATCCTTCCTTAGATTTAAGAAAGATCACAATTGGACAAAAAAATCTATATTTTGGGAACTACCATATTGGCCGACCTTATTGATACGACATAATTTGGATATGATGCATGTGAAGAAAAATGTGTTTGATAATGTGTTTAATACGGTAATTAATGTTAAAAGAAAAATGAATGATGATCTGAAGGCCCGTATGGATTTAAAAGTAATATATAAAAAACCAGAATTGAAGCTCCAAGAGTACAATGACAAAGTATTGAAACCAAAAGCAAGGTATGTGCTTGGACGAGATTAAGTAAAGAGGTATGTTAGTGGTTGAGACAATTGAGATTTTGAGATGGATACGTCTCTAACATTGCTCGGACTGTGAAAATAGACGAGAGGCAATTATATGGGTTAAAGAGCCATGATTGTTATGTCATTATGAAAATGTTGATTTCCCTAGCATTCCATGATATGTTAAACAAACCTATATGAAGGGTATTATCCGAGTTGAATAGATTTTTTAGAACATTATGTGCATCGAAATTTGTAATAACTGAAGTAAAAAATCTCGAGGATTCTGTCGTCACTACTATTTGTCAGCTAGAGAAGATATTTCCGCCAGCATTTTTCGATGTTAAGGAACATGTGATCATACATTTGCCATATGAACTTTGGGTTAGTGCTCCAGTACAATATTGGTGGATATACTCATTTAAAAGGTATATTTTTATTTATATTTTTCATTCTAATGCTATTAGACATTTATTGTATTACGAAATATATATTGTTGATAGATGCATGTTTGACCTCAAAAAAAAAGGTTCAGAATAAAGCAAGAGTGGAGGGTTCAATTTGTGAGGCATACACTTTAGAAGAGATTTCAAATTTCTCATCTATGTACTCTGAACCGCACATTCCAACACATTACACTTGCCCACCTTGTAATGATGATGTAGAACAATTTACTGTAGCTGACAAACTGTCGATATTTCAACCACTTGGGCATGCCTTTGACAGTTGTCGATCAAGACTCTTGAAAGATCAAGAGCAAGACGCAACACAGATCTATATCCTTTTTAATTGCTCAGTGATTGACCTCTACATCGAGTAAGTATACTTAATATATAACACTAAGTTTTATACGTGCATACATGGTTTGGTATATAAATATTTGTTAAGTGCAGACGATTTGATCTGGAGTTGTGAAGATAACTTCCACATCTCATTGATTCAGAAGTACAGAAAGAACATGAAAATAAGTTTGAGGCATGGTTGAAAGAGTTGGTAAGGACGGTGACAAGCATTCTATTCATGTAAACAACAATATGCTACTTAATTGGTCGTGATTACAGTCATTGTTTATGCCTGTAGGTCTGTCATGATGATGTTAATGATCAAGGAATATCTGATTTACAAAATGGTTTAACCAAAGTTGTGCAATGTTACAACGGATATATCGTAAATGGTTATTGACTTTATACAAAAAAGTACAGTTTAAACAAGTCAATGATGAATAGTGGTGTGTATGTCAAGGGTAACAGTTATTGTAAAAATGAATATGACTACTACGGTGTTATTGAAGAAATAATAGAGTTGACTTAGACATAAATAATACTGTAACTTTATTCAAGTGTCATTGGTTTGATCCTACAACAACAAGAGTCGACAAAACCTCAGGCATTGTGAAGGTGAATCATAAATCAAGGTTTGGAACATATGAACCATTCATACCACATCACTTTACTTCATGTCTGAATACAAGAAAGTCAGATAGAAATATGGTTTGCAAGGTGAAGTCTAAATTATACCTCGAGTATGATCAGTTACAGGAAGACAAGATTGTTGAAGAGGGTGATTACTAACAATCAGATGATATGTATGACTTCTCTTATGGTCACGATGTCACACATAGTTTGCATGTCACATCTCTATTGTATGATGGTACACATATGAAATAATGTGATCCAAATGATATACCAAGTTGATGGGCGTCCAATAAAGAAGACGAGGAGGAGGAGAAAGAAGAAGAATATGAAAGTCAAACAAGTGATGAGAAAGCATACTCGAGCTAGTGAAGTGCATCTTGTAATACATACCACATCACTTTCTCATATGCTCTTATTTTTGTAATTTGGAGTTCATGCTAGTCATGTTGTAGTTAGCGGAATATTGGAGTGTGTTTGTTGCAGGTACATGTTTCACATTATTGTGATATGAATAATTTGAATATATTGCAATGTTTGACATGACTGTATCCATGCTTGCATAAAGTTATTTTTTATTTGATGATGTATGCATGTTCATATTTCATGCATACTTAACATTTACATGCACAATTATAAAACGGATTCATGTAAGACCTTTAAATCTTTATATTTCATGCATATGTCATGTCCATGCTAAGTTCAAGAGTTATGTAACTGATCTAAATATCATTTTTATTTGTCAGAATATGGTTTGTGGAGGTCACAGTGATCGAGCACCCAGTGGTCGAGGATCAAGTGGAGGTTGTGAGACATCATTAGGTAGATGTCTTTGTGTTATATTTAAATATAGGAATTCATTATGTTTTTTCTTATATGTTGATATAAAAATTGTTACTTGTTAATTGTCTTTATAGGATCTCAGCTCAGTGATAGCTAGTATCAGCCTTCGTCTATACGCAATCCTTCAATAGATATATCATTTAAATAAATGTACAGTTGATTAGTTTATATGTGCATTATGTGAATTTCTAACTCATTATTTTGTAGATGATGTTTCGTCTGCACATGACCCACCTACACCAGTTACTTTTACACATCACGAGACAACACCAGATGCAGGGTCTTCTCAGTCTGACACACAAAGACTCATTCAAATAGTGTACATCGATAGTCGATCGTAAGTATTAAATTGTCACTTGTCCAATACTTATCTGATAAATAGTGTGCATCGATAGTCGATTGTTAATGTGTATCAATTCATGTGCAACACGAGCTTCGAGCCACAAGTAATATGAGAAATTATAAAGTCACTACTTTAGCATCTATCAGGATTATTCACTCAATGAAAAGAGTACCTAAAGGTGTTGAAAAGATTATGTTCTTCATTCATGGTATACAATCGTTTATTATAGCTAATGTGTTTCATATATAATTTTTTTTATAGTCTTGTGCACTAACTTTTTAAAATTATTTGTAGGCTTTGAATCGCTTAGCGACTGTAAAGGAGGAGCAGAACGCAAGGATAGTGTGGCAGAAGGTGGGTGTCAATCAATTTGCCAATATGCTGAACAATATGAAGACTGCAACAATAAAAACAGTTGATAGGATAGATGATCTATTGTAGTGGAAGGGCCATGGGATGCAATGTGCGACAAGTGGGCGAGTCATGAATTTCAAAACCGCTCAGCAAAGGCTGCACAAAACCGAACAAAGATGTCTGAAGCCCATCTATACACAGGTGGTTCTAGGACTTTTGGGAGCCACCTAGAAGAAAATGGTAACTTTTATATATATATATATATATATATATATATATATATATATCGAATTTATAAATATTTTATCTATACTTTCTAATTGATTTTTTTATCATTTAATCATGTAGAAAGCCAAAAAAAGGAGGCATTGTGCCTTACAAGGATGTATTTGTTGAAACACATAAACATAAAAACACGAGAGAGTTCGTATCAGAGAAGGGGAGAGCGACAATGATATATATTTATTGTATTAATAAACATTGTAATATACAAGTTACCATGAATTACATTATCATAAATATTGTAATTCTTAATTATTAATTTTTACTGTAATCATTACTTTGTAGGAGTCATACGAGCAGATGGTACAGCGATATGACGATGACTTCACTCAGTATCCGCCTTTTGATCATGCAGCATGGGTGACTGCAACTGATGAACCCAAAAAGGGTCATCTGTTCGGATTTGAGAATAACATGAACACTACACCAATCGTTGCCTCCTGCAGTCAGAGCTCTCAGAGTTCTCCTGCCAACATTAACTCCCACCGTCAGATTGACCCTGATGTATATTGCGATGGTGCCTGTCAGCATCTTCAAGACACAATACGTAATTTTTTACATGAAGTCATTCTCAACCTTGTCAATAATAAGTTGTGCAACTTTTTTCGGAACAGGGGAGTTTCGTATGCATTCAACATGAACTCTGATGTCTGTCAGGTATGAATGATTGAATCACTATGAATTTTTATTGCTAGCATTAGAACACATGTATGCATGATTGAATCACTATAAAAAATTTAACAACCTTAGAACACATAAGCATGATTCTCACTATGAAAGTTTTTTTACTGTCTTATAACACATATATGCATGATTGAATTACTATGAAAGTTTTTTGACTGCCTTATAACACATATATGCATGAATGAATTATTATGAAAATTTTTTGACAACCGTAGAACACATATAAGCATGATTACATCATTATAAAAGTTTTTTGACTGCCTTATAACACATATATACATGAAAAAATTTTAACAACCTTAGAACACATATAAGCATGATTTCATCACTATAAAAGTTTTTTAAGTGCCTTAAAACACATATAAGTATGATTTCATCACTATGAAAGTTTTTCGGCTGCCTTATAACACATATAAGAATGATTAAATTACTATGAAAGTTTTTTGACAACCTTGGAACACATAAGCATATAACACATATAAGCATGATTTCATCACTATGAAAGTTTTTTTACTGCCTTATAACACATATATGCAAAATTGAATCACTATAAAAGTTTTTTGACTGCCTTAGAACACATATATGCATGATTGAATCACTATGAAAGTTTTTTGACAACCTTAGAACACATATAAGCATGATTTCAACACTATGAAGATTTTTTTACTGCCTTATAACACATATATGCATGATTGAATTACTATGAAAGTTTTTTTATTGTCTTATAACACATATATATATATGATTATAAGCATGATTTCATCACTAAGATAGTTTTTTAACTGCCTTAGAAGACACATAAGCATGATTTCATCACTATGAAAGTTTTTGGATTGCTTTAGAACACATATATGCATAATTGTGATACATAACACATTTATTTGATAGCCTTATAAACCATATATGCATGCTTGAATCACTATGACATTTTTTTGACAACCTTAGAACAACATATCTGCATGATTGAATCATTATGAAATTTTTTTGTCAACCTTAGAACACATATCTGAATTTTGTTAATGTTCACTTTATTGCTAGTCTATGTCTCATTCAACCATGTTATTTTGATTTCCTTATATTAGGTGCATTGCATATAATTTATTTCATTATATTTTGTTTATCAATACTAACATTTCAATTCTCTTGTGGGATGCTAGAGATGATCAACGTAGAAAAGTTGATGCAGGCATGGATGAAGGGGCAAATCGAGACAATGAAGATGATGATGCTCCAAATCTTGGCGATGATTAGATTCATGTGTTGAATTTGTTACACGTACTTAGTAGTTTCAAACAAACTCTTTGTATATGTTCTCTTGTAACTAATTAGTACTTGACGAGGATTATAGTGGGTTGTTAAATTTGTTTCACTTATAGCTTGTGCTAAATTTGTTTCACCTGCTTTGTATATGTTTTTTTATGTGTACTTTATTTTTTATACACAGGTTATATAAATTGTATAACGAGAAAATTTTTCTCGCTATTTATATTATAATATTTTTTTATTTTTTTAAAATTTTGTGACGAATTAGCGACGGATATTTTTCATCGATAATATCCATCGCAAATGTAGCAATGGATTAGGGATGGATATTAATTTGTCTCAAAAACTAAATTAGTTGATGTTTTGCGAGTGAATGTAATCCGTCGTTAATTGGGCGACAGAATTTAGCGACGGAAACGTATCTATCATGAAATTTTGGTGACGGCTTAGCGACGGATATGTATCTATCGCAAAACCAAATCAGTCTCCATTTAGCGATGAATCATGACATTCGTTAATCCGCCGCGAATTAGCGACAGGTCAGTTCTGACGCTAATTAGCGACCAAAAAATCGCGATAGACACTATCAATCGCTAAGCCATCGTCAATCCGCCGTTAAACAGATTGGCGATAAATTTGCTATAAATTATCGATGGATACCGTCTGTCGCTAATCCACATATTTCTTGTAGTGCTAAGCATTCAAAATAGGAAAGCAAATAAAACTTCAAGATAGAAATGACTCAAGTTGCCTCAATTGACACCCTACACAGTTTTTTGAATCAAACCTACTCAATAACCTTAATTTAACAAATCAAACAAGATTTGAAAATTATGCTAATCAATTCAAATTTAGAATTTAACCTAAAGATCAAAGAATGGAAACTAAGGCTTAAGAAAATACAACTTAATACCTAAAATACACTAGCTGATTCTTATGAAACCTTAACTAAAAGTCTAATTACTGCTTTCAACCTACCAAAATAAATACTTACCAAAAGTTAAAATAAAGAATCAAAGTATATTAATTAACCTACAATTCAAAATACAGAATTTACCTAAGGCTAAAGGCAACAATCAAATGAACTACCTAAAACACACTACACAGTTTTCAAAACCTTAATTCAAAGTCAAATCTTACAAAAATTGAATTTCAAAAATCTCTATGCTAACCTAATATACAAATTACAATAAAATGTTGACTTAAGTCTAAATTAACTTAATCTAACCTAACTTGATTAAATAAAAATTAATGTCACAATAAAAAAATTAAAACAAACTATACAACTCGACTTATTAGAAAATATCGACTATAATGCTAACCTACTAACTATATTTAATCTAATTATATAACGGCCACATAAAACCTAAGTACCTAACGTTACCTTCTGTTAAAATCAGAATTAACAAGTTATTAAAATTAATATTAAACTGATTATTGAATTAGTATTAACTAGCCACTAACCCTAAATTGGCTACCCACAAACCAATGCCACAAGTCGGATCTAGTTGTAGCTAGATCATGACCAGTCCTAAAAATTATATAAGCAACGATAACTACAATCCAAATTCAATAAACTACAAGTAAAACAAAAAAATAAAAACATGTACATTATGAACACTAATCAGCCAATTGGTTCATAGAAGATGAATCGGTTGCACTTGATTCAATCAGCTGATTAGGAAGATCGAGATCGGTTCTTGCTTATCCAAGAACTCGATCAAAACAGAATTTAACACTGTAAAACATGAATTTTGGACTAACAAAAATACTCTAATGATAGACCCGCGACTGACACACAACCTGACTCTTGACTCGATGCTAACTAGAAGAAACTGGTGAAAAGACTTAACGCCTGGCTCGTCCGATGAGTTGGGGGAGAACACAAGTGGTTCTTGAAGTTGGAGAGCACATGCCCTTTACATCTTGGGAGGTCTGCAAATCATTCCCAGTTGCAATCTCTTGGGAGCCGAATTGCGGAGGGGGAGATCGATGTTGGAAGCAAAGAATGAGGCTCGATTGAAGAGAGAACACGATCGGATCCTCGATGGTGGTAGACGGCATGCCGAATCCGAGTTGGAAGCTCTCCAAAAAAATATGCAACACCTGAAAAAAACAATGGCATCACACACAAGAAAGACCCAAACAACGTGGAGGAAATAAAAGGAAGAGGGAGAAGGGAAATAAGAAGACAAGAAAAATAAAAAGTGTGAAAGGGAGAGAAAATGCAAAGGGGAGAGGGAGAAGGGGAATAGGGGGCAATTTTTTCAATCCAACAAAAACATCAAACCCTAAAATTCTAAGCTATTTAAATCTTTAAAGTCATTTCTAATTCTAAAACCTACCTAAAAGCAAAATTAGTTCTAACTAAATGCTAAAACTATTTACTATTTACCACTAACTACCCAAGTGCTTGATAAAGAGGGGGTTTTAGAAAAAGTTCATGGATAGCACCATGAATCACGTGGGTTCATGGATATTTTGGGTTTGGATCAATCCATGATCAAATATTTCACCTTTGGATCGAATCTGGATCTAATTTGCCTTGCAGTTCACTCCAATTACCCTAAAAATGCTCCAATAGTTTGGATTCGAGTGACCAACTGTGGCTTTCTTTGCACCTAAATATACAAATACATGGGTTCTTATCCTTCAAAATAATTAAAAATCCATGAATATTGTATGAAAATGATGTTTATTTTATGCATCACTATCAAGCCCACTTGAAGTGAGCTTGAACCTACTTGGCTTAAATTGAGCCTACTTTAGTCAAGCCTACTTGGCCTGGCCAAGTTAGTTTTTTCTCTTCTTTGCTTATTTTTTTCTTTTTGACTAGCCTACTTAGGTCAAACCCACTTGACCTAGATCGAGTTTACTTCAGGTGAGATCGAACTCATTTGACCTAAAATGAGCCTACTTTGGTCAAAATCACTTGATCTTGGCAGATTAGTTCTCTCTTTTCTAACCTAGTTGGACCAAACTAAACTTAGGTCTGAGTCTCCCTAACCAGTACTAGGCTAAACCTAGTAAGTCGAACCTACTTTGACCTAAGCTAGGTCTGACCCGTTCTTAGCCAATATCTCTCTTTTCTCGCTCTTTTCGTGAGCCAAGTGCGTAAAGGTGCATGTTGTGAATCGACGCCACCTCTATCACTATCTTTTCTTCTCTATCCTTATTATCATGCATATCAACCTTGTCATGACTATACCAAACGAAAGTACATGTCGGCCATAACCCAAAAGCGACCTTACACTTGTCTATGAATAAAAAGGTAGGTTTGTACGTCGATAGCATCGATCTTAATGTGTTAAAATTCATGTTTCATGTATGGTGTTGTTTCCCCCGTACGCTTTTTTAACTTCACACTTGCACATGTACACTCACATGGGTCTTAGTCCTTGGATTACACCACCTAGGTCACTGCAAGCGCTTGCGCCGATGTCCACTGGTGTATCCTTACCGCTACATCCCCATGTATATATATATATATTATGTATTATATTTTCATAATTCGTTTAGCTTGGAGTACTATGTTGTGCCTAGGTCATGCGTTTATGCATTTATTTGTGTGTGTACGCATCTCCGTACATTGCCAATCTTATTTTATGTTTATGTGCATATTGATTTAGGTGTGTACGTATTTTCTATACACTGTCATGTTTATTTTATTATTACGTCCGCATCTATTTAGGTGAGTACGCATTTATATGCATTGCCATACTTTTAAGTAATACTTGCATGTTATATTTATAAAAATAATATATATTATAAATTCATTTATTTAGCACATACGCGTTTAGCATACATGCTCTGCTTATTAAATATAACAATGCAATAGTAGGATATATGTATGGTGACTGATTCTAAAGTACTCAAGCACTTCAAATACCCTCATCCCATGCAAAATGATGTTTGATAAAAAAAAAAACCTAAGTGAAGGGTTTCGGATTTGCGCAAAACATTAAAGGGCTTCAAGTTTTTCATGTAATCACTAAGTCACCAGCTCGAGGCCTGATTAAGGCCAAGATTTCCGATCAACCACAAAAGATGCAATGTAAGCACAATGGTGTGCATCTCTCCAACAAAAAGAATCCCATTTCAATAATGCGTTATTATGCCAATTTTTTGCCTCAATCGATAAAGTGCTTGCATGAGATAAGGATGCTCGAGCAAAGATGACATAATTATGTCATCGTACAAATGTATGTTGTTTGAGATCCTACCTTGGAAGGCTCGGTCTAATCTGCCTCAAATAGGCATGATGCTTATAAGCACAGCAATGCCAAAATGGTTGATTTGCCTCAAACAGGTGAAGTACTCATAAGCATTGTTGTGTCAGGGTAGACTCCACCTAAATTACGCAAAGTACTAGTAAGCGCCATTATGCCAGAGTGGTTGTTGTACCTCTTCAGGCTAGTGCTCGTAAAGGCTAATAACACTCGAGCAATCGATCAAAGATGATTGCATCATATGCAAGCTTTTGTGATCCATTGTTTTAAGAATGGTATTTGTAAGTATTGTGTTAGAGTTAGTTATCCACCCGAATGGGTGAAGCGCTTATGAAGGTCAAAGGTGCCGCAAACGATATTCACATGCATATAAACAAACATAATGAGGGTCATTGCACATACAAGATAAGGCTTGAGAACTCACTGAGTAGGGTTGGGTTCATATTGCCCTTTGTGCGTGATGCAATGGTTGCCTATATGGCACTTGATGTTCCTATAATCAACATTATGTCGTTGAACTCCTTTAAGACTTACGCTCATCATAGAGATAATGGTGGTACCACTCGAGTGACATAATATTGTAGACCAAAGTGTTCAGTGGTCTCCAGTCACTCGGAGATTAGGAACCATGGTCTTGATATGAGAATCTAAGCCTAAGAAGTGATAACTGAAGATGTATGTGCATTAATCAAGCATCGCATGCATCATTTAAAAAAAAAAATTTATGCATGCATTGAAGGGTTTTAGTATATCGTAAGTCATACATATTAATTACTCATGCATTTTAACTTCTTGAAATGTATGAATTGATGCTCTCTTGTTTAATTTAGTTGATTGAATAAGCATAACTAGTTGTGTAATTATTTCAGTAAATTCCAAATGATAAACTATGAAATTTCTACTGAAATTTCTGCTTTGTATTTTTGTCTTACAAGTTTAGTATATTTCACTCTATTGAAACATGTTTTGTCTGACCCTATATGATTTAATATTTTTTAGGTAACGAGGAGTAGTTTACATACGAAGGTTGGAGGTTGCGACAAAGAACGAGCCTACCTTTCCTTTGTATTTACAAGATTTTTAGATTTTGACTTATTATTTGATTATTATATCAATGGACAAAAGTAATTAATATTTTTAATGATCATGGACCTTGATTCATTTTATGCATGATGAGATCTTTTTTTTAAGTTTTCACAATCGTATGGTTATGCACAAATACAAAAAGTAGCACACCAACTTTTAAACCCGATGAGTTTTTTCGTTGTTATATATTAAAATATTTAAAGGTATATAAAAAAATTCTACCATTTTCTTTCAAACACTATTTTTCGATGAACTACCATTTTAAACTCTGAAAAAGGATTAATTACAAAGCTTCAAACTTTTCCTAAAAAGTTTACAAGTTCAAGATTTTGGGGCCTCTCTCTCTATCTTTATTGGCTATTGATCCAATTAGTAAGAACCGATGTCCCAAAATTCATATCCTAGAATTTGATATCACCTCGGAATTGATATCCAAGGTAATCAAGCGTGACCAAAGAGAAACATGAATCCAAGATCTATGAACCTTTGACAACACACTGCCCCCAAGTTAGAGATTCATGAATTTGTGGTTACTTTTGAATGTCAAGGATCTAAGGTCACATGTTTAAAAAAAATGCATTGGGTGTCGACCACACGCCATATTTACATGGATCAGAGATTTGTGGCATCCAAATGCACCCCCCAAAAGTGATTTCAAGGCACAAATCAACGTAAAATGTGGCATATAGCCAACCACCCTTGTCATATTCAGTTATCTCTGAGGGCATATTGTATCATTATCTTGATGAATTGTTGTCGTGATGCAACAATATCATCATATATATGATCATCATCAAGGTCAATGTCATCAAAATTATAGATGGTGCATTCACTTTTTCTAGCATAATCTTGATAATCCGGCAATCATCATTTCCTTGTACTTGCTTTTTCATCATAATCCATTATGAACATATTCCTATGAACTTTTCAAGTTCAAAAACAATTAAAATTTTAAAACCTCCTTTAACATGCTCCAAGTTGGTCCAATCACATTTCTCTACTCTGCTTGTTTTTTCCATATCCTATAATCCTATGAAGTTATAATGAATATATCTTCATCTTCATCTTCATCTTCATCTTCATCTTCATCTTCATCTTCATCTTCATCTTCATCTTCATCTTCATCTTCATCTTCATCTTCATCTTCATCTTGTGAATTATTCATTTTATAAATTGATAAAACATCTAGCTTACAATATTAAATCATCCCTAAATATTATATTTACAAATCACAATATACAACACAAATGCATTTGCTTGAATATATGAAACCAAAAGGAAGCTTCGTGATGGTAAACAAATGTAAGTCAATGGCATAGAATGAGACGAATGAAGAATCTTCAAACAAAGATATCTAGCTAGAATTGAAAACATCCTCTTTAGAAAGAGAGATCCAAATCAAGGTCTTCCATGAGTTATGGACTTGAGAAAATGGTATCCAATATCAATGATGATGACCAGGAGGTTGTCTATGAGAACACTAAAAGCTATGCAGCCAGAAGGAACAGAAGCCATATATTAAAACTAACAATTCAAATATCCTCAAAACAATGCCTTTTTTTGGCCAAAATGTCAAAAATCATGGAGCTTCTTTTCTCTTTTTCTTTTGTCCAGACAACTATGACAATGACAACGTACTAACAGATGCACCTTGCAGCACCTATGCATAATTCATAGGAGCCAACTGGTCTCCCAACAACCAAATATCCACACACAAATCCTGAGCATGCCTAGCAAACGGGAAATACTTATTGTCAAAGAAGATGGACATCTAAACCAAAATTCATTCTAAGCAATAAAAAGAGAGGATGCCTAGCAATCTTGTATGTATAGAATTCTTTCTTAAGGTGAAAGAAAATGTAGTCAAGAATCATCCAATCGCCTTATGAGGAAAGAATATAACAATGTCAATGTAAGGAAGAAAAAGATTCACATTTCCCAAAAACATATGAGTTGGAAGTAAAAACACTAACAAGGAACCATCTTCAAAAGATTAGGTACCATAACATATAGATAAAGCCAAGTGAAAAACACAAAATAATTGCAGCATCTAGAGTTAGGAGCCCTCATAGAATAAGAATAAAATCATCTGACTAACAACATATAGTGACATAGCAACAAAAGAAACCAAAATTTATGCATCCAGATCTCTTTATCCAGACATAAAATCAAGAATATGAGCACTTACACTGGAGTTTGATTTACTCGATAAAACAACCTCAACAACACTAAAATTCAGAAAACCATGTGATAAGAACATAGGCATGTAAGATAGGTAGAAAATTAATTAAAATTTTACCAAACGCACAGGAGACACTAGCATCATCAGACACACCTCCAAGCTTACAAAGATATGATTGTTTACCTAGACAATGGAGCAGCTATACATGCTGCAAAGCTGAAGCAATGCAGCTTGATTAGCTGAATCTAGTGACCCTTGTATGATTGCTGGATATTTCCCTGGTGAAAGCGCTGAAAGCCTTGCCAAAGTTGTTATTACATACTCCTTTGGATCTTTAATGTCCTTCACAAGGTCCTCTTCTTTCTTCCCAGCATTGTAGAGGTTCACAAAAGAGGCAGTATAACCAACATTTTCACCTATATCTGGAACTTCTGGCTCATCATCCACTCTCTCTTGCTCTGGTCGTGAAAGGAGAGAGACAATACTGTCAAGCATTTTACCCCATAAAATTAGGATGGGTGGTGAATCCTGCAAAAGACTAGGAGATTCGCACAGTAGTCTAGTCGATGCAACCAGACACAATTTCACCTCTATAGCACCTGTGATCAATTTCAGATTGGGAATCCAAAATTGTTCCAAAATCACCCCAAAAATGTTTTCCTGAACAGCATTTATCGTGTTAACAAGAGTTGTGTGTCCATGCTTCACCAAGAACAGGGACATGAATATGATGAGAGACTTTATGAGCTTCACAGTCCTCCGCTTATGCAAACGCGTAAACAGGGCATTCCAAATGTGAAGCACATAGGGAGATACGACATCGTAGCTCGAGTTCTCTATGACTGTATTTACAACGTAGAAACCATACTCCTCTGTGCGAGCAACATCAATAAGCTTCTGGAATATACCAAGCACCTCACTCAGCCGCTGCTTCAACTCCAAGGGAGCCTTTTGAAGGTATGCCTGCAGCAGCCTCACAAGCGCAGGGATGTTCGCCTGTCTCACCCACAATTCTGGAGAGAGAATGGGACCAAAAAGCTGCATATAAGTTGCTGGTAGAGGCGGCTTGTTAATGTCTATCATCTGAGCAAAGATTTGAAGTGCATAAGGCAGAAACTCTGCAATGTCTTCAACCAATATCTTCTGAAGAATACCAAAGAGACTCGCTTCTAAAATTTGTATCAATGAAGTATCCTTCTCGCAGGTTCGCCTCACCAATGCAGCCACTGATTCGAACAGATAATGGTTAAAGACAGGATTCTTCGGATTCTTGCAGACCTCATTGAGTCTAGTTTTCAGACCAGCAATGCAGGCAGCTGCAACATCTGCATTAAACTCAGCAACTCCAAAAACACGCATAATACACTTCATGGCGTACTGATTCTCCTCAGATTCCGGCAAGTCGAACACATTATACAGGTTGGTCATCAAGGGAATCAGAAACGGCGCAATGTCGGAAGCAGTGTATCGTGCCCGGCCATCATCTTTAACGAGCAACAGCTTCTCGATGCAATTGGCTGCGTACGAATGAACTACATTTGACTCAGCAGTCAAGTACCTGACCACGTGAGGCATGAGCTCGAGCGCCAAATTCTTTGGTATCCGGCTGCGGAATGTGGTGAAGAACTTCAACGCATCTGCCTTCAGCATCGGCTGCGAGTTCACATCCTGGGACTTGAGCTCAGGTTCAATTACCGCTTTGAAGAAGCTCTCCACATCCACCAAATCGTTGCTCGCAAGCGAGACCACCAAGTATATAGCACAATCCTTCTCCTTCCAATTCTGCACCGGATTTTCTGCATACTTTTCCATCATGCTCTGCACCTCTGAGGACACCAACACCCTCACCTGCTCACGGTAGTTCGACACCAAACCCTTAACAAGCTCACACGCAATCCTCCTCCTCGTATCCATATCGCTCCCCTCGATATCCCTTCTTATGTACTCGACATAATTCATCTCAAACAACTCCTCGTCGTCCTCACGAACCCGGACATTCGGGATCACAATGCTCTCGCAGATCAACCGAAGTGTCTCCGGGCTCGCAAACAGGGCATGATCGACGCTGGTGCTAATGGTGGTCAAGAACTTGATCGCAGTAACAGTGATCCTGTCGCGATTGGGCTTCGCAGAGACGGTGACCAACAGACTCCACACTGCAGAGGCAAAACCCGGGAGGAACGGGCGGAATTCCTCCTCGTTCTTCTCCATGTAGAGGTTGATGTTCTCACAGACGGCCGCCCGGAGCTCGTCGGCGACCTCGCGGCCACCGCCTGACTCATCATTGTCAAGGACAGGGTAGGCGGTGGTGAGGTACTTCTGGAACCCCCCCATCCACTCCTTCATGTGGTCCTCGAAGAACTCCGGGAGCTCCTGGAAGTTGAGGGAGAAGAATATGCGGCAGCAGAGACGCTGGCACTCAAGCCACCTACGGAAAAGAAGGGCGTCCCCGCCACCGCCTCCGCCTCCGGCAGCAGTGGCATCAATAAGGCGTCCAGTCTGAAGGAAGAGCTCGAGGAGCGGGGCGGCGAACCCGTCGATGCAGTACTTGAGATCGAGGAGGAGGTCGTTGGTTTTGTACTGGAACCGGAACTTCTTGAAGATGGAGTTCGCGGTGGCCAGGACGCCGGCGACGGCGGAGAAGTCCGAGGCGGTAGCGGCAGAGCGGAGGCTCGTGACAAGCTCCGGAAGGAGGCCGGGCCACGCCTTCGGGAAGTCGGACTTGCCGATGACGGCAAGGGACTCACTCAGCTGGCCCTGGATCGGGGGCTGGGCAGAAAGCATGAGGCAGACGATCAGGGTTTTGATCTGGTCCTTCTCGGCGTCGGCGATGGCGGGAGCGGCGGAGTCCGGCGATGGTGACCATCGGGAGCGGAGGTAGTTCTTGAAGGCGACGGAGGCGGCGAGGCGGGCCTGGTCAGGGGCGGAGGGATCGGAGAGGAGGCGGAGGACGGCGACGGAATAGCCAGAGCGGTCCGCCGCCCCGGCGAGGTACTCTTCAGCCTGCCGCCGCGGTTGGCGATCAGGCGAGAGGGTCTGGAGGAAGCACCGGGTCAGGGTCTCTAGGGTTTCCGGAGAGACGTCCATCGGGCCGTCGATCGGAGACAAAGCAAGACAGAGGACGTGCTGTCGTCCGTTGGATCTAGGGCAAGGAAACAGTGGCCTCCTTGCAGGCAGGCAGTCAGAGAGAGAGAGATTTTAACTGGCAGTGCAGGGGGAGGATGCCCTTCTGCGCTGATAAAAAGGCCAGTAAACGCATCGGTTCGAAAATATTCGGACCTGGATCAGTGGTCTTAGATGAAAAGCAGACCCAACAATGTGCCGGGTTAGAACCTTATTTTAAGATTACATTCATATTCAGTTTAGAGTTTGCATAATGGTTACCGACTAGCAATGTAAACGGTTCGGATTCAGATAGGATATAGCTAAATGTCATATTCGATTATCTTAATACATGAAGCATTTGGGAGCCTCCACAATTACACACATGACTCGGTGGGTCCATCAGCCCAAAGCCTTTATGTTGTCCTCCATAGCAAGTTGAACACACAAAGAGGCATCCTTTGAGTTATACTGAAAACTATCTTTGATGAGTAGGGGACATCATTTATGGGATATTTTACACCATACAACAATGTTATCAGTACGGGCGATACGAATCGGCTATATTTTAATAAATATAAAAAAACCTTAAATTAATTTTTTTAACATATGTCATAATTTGATTGACATGAAATATTTTTTAATTATTTTTAGTCTATATAACTATTCACTTGAGAATCGATATCGGCCGATTAAGCTGAATTGTTGGCCAAACGATTCAGGAATGATAAAAATATTGACAACATTGTTATAAATACAAAAAAATAAGATCATGATCAGATTATTCAAAAATGACATGTTTTCCTAAAGATTTTGAAATTTCATAAATCCATTTGTTGTCCAAAATCGTAAATACTATTATTTTTAAGATTTTTTAGCTTTAGCAAATATCGCTTTCAATGCAAATTTCTTTCGTCTTCACTAGAAACGCCTTAACCGCCACCATTGCTGGCAGTTGCCACCTCAACCGACATTTTGCCACGACCGGAGGAGCCACCATTTGGCTGCAAAAAATGACCTGATTTTTTTTATGAAAACTCGAACCTTGAAACATCGCAAATACCTAAGTTACTGTGAATTAAAAATTTATCAAATTTGCATAAAATAAGTACGAGCGAACTTTCTTTTAAACTCGAACCGACAAATATCGCAAATATTTGAGTTACCTTGCATAAAAATGTAATAATATTGCATAAAAAATCTGTGAAATTTATTTCTAACTCAAACCGATAAACTTCACAAATACTTGAATTGTCTTGCATAAACAATTTACAAATTTTGCATAAAATAATGGAGATAAAACTTTCTTTTAAACTATCGAACATTCAAACATCACAAATACCTGAGTTATTTCGCATATAAATTTCTTAAATTTGAATAAAAAATTATGAAATTATTTTAAACTCGAACCAACAAACTACCCAAATACATGAGTTCGCATAAAAAATATAATGTCATATAAAAAAAAATCAACAAAAAAATTTTCAAACTCAAACCTCCAAACTCGTAAATACTTGAGTTACTTTCCATTAAAAATTCAGAAATACACATAAAAAAACTGTGATTTTTTTTTAAGTTGAACCTCCAAACCACATAAATAGTTGAGTTACCGCACATAAAGTTCGGTAAATTTATGTGAATTTTCTCATTATGCGAATATAATAACTCATGTGTGAATTTTCTCATTATGTTAATTTCCTTATTATGCACATAAAAACTTTACTAAATTCACATAATGAGGAAATCTGCATAAATTTATCAAACTTTATGCACGGTAAATCAACTATTTATGAGGTTTGGAAGTTCAACTTTAAAAAAAATTAAGTTTTCTCATGCATGTTTTTTATTTTTTTATACTAAGTAACTCAAGTATTTGCGCAGTTCGAAGGTTTGAGTTTAAAAAAAAATCACAGATTTAGTAAATGAAATGTGAATTTAGTAACTCAGGTGAAAATTTCCTCAATATATGAACTGACTCATTATGCGCATAAAAAAATTACTAAATTCGCATAATGAGGAAATTCACATAAATTTACCAAACTTTATGTGTGGTAACTCAACTATTTTCGAGGTTTAGAGATTCAAGTTTAAAAAAAAAATCATAGTTTTTTATGCACATTTTCTAAATTTTTTATGTGAAGTAACTTAAGGTATTTGCGCAGTTTAGAGGTTCAAGTTTAAAAAAAAAACACAATTTTTTTTATGTTATTATATTTTTTATGTGAAGTAACTCAAATATTTGGTCAGTTTGTCAGTTCAAGTTTAAAAGAATTTCACAATTTTTTATGTGAATTTAGGATTTTTTTATGTGAAGTAACTTTAGTATTTACGATGTTTGAAAGTTCTAGAATTTAAAAAAAAGTTCTCTCACACACGTAAATTGTTTATGAAAGGTAACTCAAGTATTTACGAAGTTTGTTAGTTTGAGTTAAAAATAATTTTTGCAAATTTTTTATGCAACGTTATTACATTTTGTATATGAGGTAACTCAAGTATTTGTGATATTTGTTAGCTTTAGGTTAAAATAAAGTTTGCTCGCACTTAATTTTATGTAAATTTGGTAAATTCTTAATGGATGATAACTCATGTATTTACAAGGTTTCAAAGTTTGAGTTTCCATCCGAAAACCCAGGTCATTCTTCATTGCCAAGTGCTAACTCCTAAAGTTGCAGTGAAATTCATCACACCCGCACCACGAGAGGATCCACCGAAGACTAGTTTTTGACAAGGTGATAGAGATTAAGCGGCGACTAAGGCATTTTCAATAAAGACGGAGAAAATTTGCACAAAAAATGATAGGTGTGAAGGCTAAAAAGGTCCAAAAACAACAGTATTTACGGTGTTGAACAGTAGATAGATTTTTGAAATTTCAAGGTCTTTCAAGAAACATGTCATTTTTGTGGTACAGTATGGTCATTTTTTGTTTGATAAATATAAAATAATCTTATAATTAATTTTTACTATTCTTTTAATGGTTTTAACATGTCAATATTTGATTGACACAAAATATTTTTTAATTGCTTTTATCCTATTAAGAATGATTCACTTGAGAATCTGTATTGGCCGATTTACCTGAATTGTGGCCAAGCAATTCAAGGCCGGCAACGATACTGACAATATTGTCATAAAAACAAAAAAAATAGGGTCATGATCAATGTGGCATCTGTCAGCTTTCGTTCTATTATTCAAAAATAATATTTAAGAAGCATAAGAAAAAGTGAGTAAAAAAACATTAAAAAAAGTAAAAAAAAAAGTGGCCTTAAACTCAGTTTGAGAACTGATAGTTGATATGGGAGTTATGCACTTTATAAAATTATGGTCAAACTACTCATTAGTGAATGTTTAGAAACTATAGTTGGAATCGATCCAGAGACCTATTGATTGACAATAGATGTTTCTAAGACACAAGAGATAAAAAGTAGTTTTTTTTATCGTTGAAGACCAAGACCAAGGGGATAAGAACATGCAGCGGCTTGCCTAGAGAGAGGCATTTGAGAGAAGAAACGAGACATTTATCCTTTGTATTTGCACCAAATTCTATATTTGGTAACTCCCACCTCTTATATTATACGTGTTAGCAGCCAAATCCAGCATCTATCACTTTTCTCAGTGCATGAATTCCCTCCAACCACCAGTTTTCAAACACAACCTTACTCAAACTCATCTTAAAAGCAATTCTTTTCATTGGTACGAGACGAATCCAATCCAGATCTTGATTCTTAGGAAAACTTGAATGCATTATTGGGTCCAGAACGTTGACCCCATGCCCAACCTGTTTGCATCCCTAAGTTGGCGAGAAAGATTCATATCATCTGCCATATGAATGCACAAAGGATCCCATATCAATCCCAGCCATCCAACTCATGCATTTGGGTGGCTAGCATGATTCCACATTTGCATGAGAATGTGGACTGATCCTAATAGTTGGTTTGGACAGTTTAGATTTGATGTAGAATGGATCAAAAAATGAGGTGAAACTCAGTCTAAATGGTAGTGAACTGGGTTCTTAGCATGGCTCTGGATCCAAGAAACTAGAAAAACTAAGTCCATTGAAGAGCGATCTGGGATCTGAGGCCCAAACCAGTATGTATGGTGTAGATCCTTGATTTTTGAAAGCAAAAAATATTGGTTTGTCCATTAAAATTTTGTTAAAAAAATATATCTGAGATCCTGATCCGAATTTGAGAAAAGTATGGGGAACCGTTTTTCAAGACCTCGAGCCTTTCCTTCTCCGTTGAATAGGGATTAGCTGGATCAAGAACGTTGGATCAATTAATGATGCAATAACTATGTTGCAATGGTACACACCTTGGGTGCAAAAACCTATAAAATTGAGTTTGGGTGGTGGAAACCACCGAAACTTGAAAAAGAACACAAACACAACCAATATACAAACGTTAGACTAAAACTAATCTTATAAAGATATACAAAAAAATAAGCAAGAACAATAAAGAATTAAAACTTACCTTAGGCGACAGGTAGCCCTCCTATAGTTGATTAGCGCAGGAATGAATGGCATGCGGGTGCAGGTTACAAGGTATGTTGTAAGAGATGGGGAGATTTGAATGCCTATGTTAGGTTTGATGTACGCTCACACTAGGCTTAACTAATTTGTATGGTGTAGATCCTTGATTTTTGAAAGCAAAAAATATTGGTTTGTCCATTAAAATTTTGTTAAAAAAATATATCTGAGGTCCGGATCCGAATTTGAGAAAAGTGTGGGGAACCGTTTTTCAAGACCTCGAGCCTTTCCTTCTCCATTGAGTAGGGATTAGCTTGACCAAGAACGTCGGTTCAATTAATGATGAAATAACTATGTTGCAATGGTACACACCTTGGGTGCAAAAACGTATAAAATTGAGTTCGGGTGGTGGAAACCACTGAAACTTGAAAAAGAACACAAACACAACCAATATATAAACGTTAGACTAAAACTAATCTTATAAAGATATACAAAAAAAATAAACAAAAATAATAAAGAATTAAATCTTACCTTAGGCAACAGGTAGTCCTCCTATAGAATGAATGGCATGCGGGTGCAGGTTCCAAGGTATGTTATAAGAGATGGGGAGATTTGAATACCTATGTTAGGTTTGATGTACGCTCACACTAGGCTTAACTAATTTGTCTGAATAAGTTAAGGGTCAACTAAAGTGGGTTTAATCTATGAGAATTCCGGCAGGTTAACAATGCTTAGGAATGGGGTAGAAATATCCTCTCTAAGGAGTGAAGGCCATCCTTATTTATACATGTGGAAGTGGATATGGATATGGATATGGTCTTACATATCCGAGACCTAGGACAAGATCTAGGATCGTGGTTGAAACAATTTGAATAAAAGGCTGCGATTTGATCTAGAATAGTGGATTAGGGGATATGATTTGGTCTTAATGAGTGTCATTAAGTGAGGCTTATCTTGGGCTATCAAAAATGGTCCAAAGTGAGCTGCAATGCACCAAATTCGAGGTTGTCAACATCCAGAAACGTGAGACATTTCGAAAAGTAATAACGACAAATTATAATGCCTGCAATTTTTCCATAGAATTTTAGTAAATTTGTCATGAGTATTCCTATAAATGATAATTCAATAATGATAATAAGTGTTATAAAATAAATAGACTAGATGTTAGAAAATGAAAAATTTTGAAACGATTATGTGTCTTGTAGACCCTAGTGGAAATCGCTTTTAAAATTTATTTTTTAGTGAAAATGGCATTTTGAGAAAAGAATTTAGATAATTGAGATAAATTAGTATTTAAAAGAATTTTATATGCATTTGAAATAATTTAAATTATATGTTGAGTCATTTCATTTAAATTTAGAATATAACTTTAAAAATTTTGAAATCTAAAATATTAAATATTTTGAAATCTAAAATATTAAATAAAATCAATTAATAAAATAAAGAAACAATGGAATGAAAATTTGAATTGAACTAAAATTCATAAAATAGTAGAGGTCCATAGGTGGGTCGTCCCCTATGGAACCATCCTATGTAGTACCTCAAGGTTTAGTTGAAAATCAAATTTCAAACTTTAAATTGAAGACTCTTTTAAAGTTACCAATCTGATCTTTGAAAAATCAAGGTTTAATTGACCACCTATGTAGTATAGTTGTAAAATTTTACTTTTGCAAGTCAAACTGACATTTGAAAAAGATTTTGAAAATAACTCGCCTCTATTTTAAAATGCAGGAAAAATTTCTAGGAATGGGACTCGCCTGTCGGTATGAGATTCAATCGTTCCTAGAACCATAACCAGGGGTAATCGAATCAAGGATAAATCATGTGTTTTGCTTTTCTCAACTTGTCTAAATTTATGTTTTATTTCTAAATGCATAAAGAATCAGGCATGTGCTATGAATTTCAAAAAATGCATATTGAAAAACATGATGTTTACTTGAAATAATTGAAAAGTACTTGGAAGAAGGAGATACTTTGAAAATCGTGAATTGCATTTGGAAAAGTATTTTGGAGAGAAGGAAAATTGATTTCTGAGAAATTTTGATATTTTGAGAGAATCAATTTCTGAGAAAATTCAAATAACTTTGAGAAAAATGAATTTTCTAATATAGGATTTTGAATTGATCAAAAGAATGGGTGTGTGGCCCTCTGAAATATTTTCATGATGTGATCTAAACTAGATGATGTATGAATGCAATTTGAGAAAATATTTTCTGAAGAATTTGAGAAAAAAATTTGAAAAAGAGATTTTTGTGCCTTATAGAAATTAGATGAAACAAATTCTCTACATATCCCTGACTATGGCCACGAATACGTATTGACTATACCTTATTTGATTCTAAAAGGGGTAAATACTTAGAAAAGTTTGGAAAATATGCTATGATTTTTTTAAATGCCTAAGAGTGTAGGTCATTTGTGGCTTAGAAAAAGATGATAAATCTGGGTTTTGTTCGTATTCTGACTATGACCACAAATACGAAACCCACCGAGTTTATCAACTCCTTAGAAGCTAGTGCACATGTCATTCGTGTAGACCATGGTGAATTTGAATATGCATGAATCATCATCCATTTCATTTTCTGAGAAATAAGCTTATTTCTAGCTTGAATTACAGTCAATTGTTCTCGAGTCTGTCAAGTCGAGTTAATCATGTTCCTCTGAGTCTAACTTCAGCTCACCAGGAGTTCAATTGGCTCATTTCAGTTCAAATGAATTTCTTGCAGTCTAGGAGCCCATTTCAGCTCATTTAAGCTGAAATTGAGCTAAGTTCAGTCAATTTAGCTAGTGTTTGAGCTCTGAAATTAATTTACCTCAATATTTTTGCCCTTTGTTCCAGCTCAAACTCAGTATATTCTTGTCACACATTTCACTTCAGTGGTCATTTCTCACCATTTCTCTCAGAATTATATAATTTCTCAATCATTTAATCGAGGAGTTTGTTTAAGTCAGTGTCATTTTAGTTCACCCGAGTTTAGAAACCCTAGGATTCAGTGTAAACCAGTCGAAATCAATTCAAACCTTAGTCTTCAGTGTCACTCCATGCCCTACACGGGCAAAGTCATTTCTTAATCATTTTTGTTCAAAACATCATTTTGTCATTTTCAAGTTGGTACAACTGCCAATCTAGGCTCGGATGAGTTCTCTCTTCAAAAAAATTAGCTATAGCTGAGACCCAATTTACATTTGGATCGGATCCGATATTGGGTCTGATGTTCATTTATCAATTTTCATTCTCGGTCAAGAATTCTCAATTTCTCATCTCTGCCAGGGGTCCGAAACTTCAAATCCCTCATCCAGAGTTTGTATTTCGCATATCATTTTATGTCAGTTCTTGTCATTTCATGTTATTTTATCGCATTGCATGTCATCCTCGAGATCCAGCACTCAGGTTTTTCGAAATCTAAAATCCAGATTCAATTTTAAAAACCTTTATTTTGAAATCAATTTAAAAAAAATATGGGTTTTAAATCGACATTTTCCATTTGGCCAACCCCCACGGCTTTATATTTCTTCATTTCAAATTATTTACCTTAGAAAAAACAATCTGCATTTCTTTTAAACCTGATTTTCAATTCAAATTCTAATTTTTATTACTTTTTTCAAGTGGGGCACACCCTATAGGGGTACAAACCCTACTTTTTCCATTTTTATTTGATTTTATCTCATTTTCATGTCTTACATATTTTAAAAATACAAAAATATTAGTGGATCTAGGTGTCTTTTTGAAGTTTTTTCGAAAATATTGTTTTTAAGCCCTTTATTTTCCCCTTTTTAAAAATCATTTTTTTTCGAAAAATCAAATGGGGCCCACAGTAATTGGCACCACATTTGAAGGTGTTTAGGTTAGTCTAGGTTAGTTAGAGTTTTAATTAAATTAGAAGTTTGAAAAGTCAAGGTTTAGTCGATTTTAAAACTCCATTTTAACTTTTAATTACTGTTTCAAAAAAAATGTGGGCCCACATTAAGTGGCGCCACATTTGAGATTGTTTTTAGGTTTAATTAAGACTCAATTAGGTTAATTAATTAGAATTTTGTTTAGGTTAGAAGTCCATGTAGAAATTGCCCACCTTAATTGAATTAATTAAGAGAGTTCCGAAAAATCAAAACTCTCTAATTAAACCAAATAAAAAAACTATGAATAGGGGGCATAGGGGGGTCGACCAGGCTACCTCTCTCACTCATTGGGATTTCTCTGCTCTCTCTCGGCTCTCCTTCAACCTCCATTGCTGCAACCAAGGTGAGTGCCTCCTACTTTCTTTCTTTTTTATTATTTTTATGTAATTCCACCATTGCCAACCCTATGTGTTGGATTTTCCCTTTTTTATTCAAAGCCAATGCTCATGACTCAAGATGATGATCTACTGATCATCCATGATGTTTTGCATGATTTTGATTCGTTAGAATCGTTGGCAATGTGTTTATTATGCTAAATGTTCGACAAAAGATCAAGATCCGACCTTTCTATTGAATGAATCCCTCTTTTAATGGCTAAATCGAAATCTCAGCCATGCTTCCCAGATTTTTTTTGTTTATTTCATCATATTTATATTTATTCTAGTTGTTCATGCATTAAATCATGTTTCATATCTTTGTTTACATGTTTTTTATGTTTTTATCGTGCTTAAACAAATTTATTTTATTCTAGGGTTTTAGATTCCATATTCGTAATTCTAGTCGTTTGTTAATGCAATTATTTCGCTAGTTTATATTCATTAATAAAATCTGAATTTTTATGGTGAAATCATATGTATGTCTAAGGTTCCCAATAAAAAAAATGGCATTTTTAGAGGTGTCTAATCCTGTATTCAAAAATCAAAGTCGAAACCTATTTTTTTAGGGAGGAAAATGTTGTGGAAATCTAGGAGCACCTTTCTGAGGTCATATCTCCCTCGTCGAAGCTCATATCGACAATCTGTAAAAATCAATGTACTTGTCATGATGTCTACTTTAATTTGTGCAATTTTATAAATTTCTATGGTGGATTACTATTTTTCTTTAACCCAATGACAGCACATGTGTTTCATGAATCGAAAGACCCGATTCAAGGCCTGGGTCAACTTGCTGGAACAATTTCTCTCTAACCGAAGATTGTATTGATGATCCGTAAAAATCCACTGATTTATCTACATGTCTACTTTATGTGGTATAATTTTTTTAAATTTTCATCATGGATTTCTATTTTCTTGAAGCCCGCAATCAGAACTTGTATTTCTTGAATGGCAATCTTGATTTAAACCATGGGTCATATTGCTGGAATGATTTCTCCATCACCGAAGATCATATTTCCAATCCATAAAAAAGGTTTCGCTTGTTGTGATTTTTAGTTTCCCTCTGTAAAATTTTATAAATTTTAATGGTGGTTTGCTATATTTCTCTGAGCCCGAAACTGAATATGCCTGTTATGCATAGACCAAAAACAGGTACGTATTGCCTGAATTGTATCTCCCTAACCGAAGATCGTATTCCAGATATGTAAAAAAGGTTATCTTTATTAATCTGTCTAGTTTCTTTCTGTCAAATTTTATAAATTTTGATAGTTGTTTGATATCTGATTCGTGTCTAACACTATGATAAGCATGTGACCGCAAGTAAAATCATATATTTTTCTTTTTTTATTTAATATTCATATTCAAAATAATCTCAAAAATATATATTTTTAGTTGTATTTTGATTTTAATATTATTAGAAGTGTCTCTATTGTTTTTTATGAATTTTAGAATTCATTTGATGCATTATTTAGTTATTTCATAAAAACAGGATGCCCGCGAAGTCCCAATCTCTCAATTTTTCAATATTTTCAAAATGAAGGCAAGTTATTTTCAAAATCTTTTTCAAATGTCAGTTTGACTTGCAAAAGTAAAATTTTGCAATGATAATACTTTGTTTTTCATCTTTTTACATAGGATACTATGTAAATTGATGTGGTTGTAAATCGCATTGATGGGCTACATGATAAATCGCTTTTACTCTGCACATCAATAAGTTAGATTGTTATTTGTAGCGAAGGCAAATCATTGTCTCTAATATAAATGTCATTGTGTAAATCGCTATAAGACATTGTATGATATAATGATTTATATAATATGTTGAAAGGAAAGAAGTGTTAAGTATTTACAATGATTTGTACATGTCAAGGTTAGATGAGACAACAATTTTTACTTTTAATAGAGTTTATTTATAAAACAATTTTTTGTGCAACATTCTTGTTTAATCAAATACAAAATATGTATATCTATCTCGACTCAAATACAAATTTTATATATCATACTTCTAATTGTACTAATGTAACTTGTGTTTAAAAGGCTGACTTTTACAGCGATTTATACTCATGTACAATGCATTTTTTATCCAATTTTGGCCGATATAGACGTTATTGTGTAAATCGCGATAGAACACTACATGGTATAATGATTTATATAACAAGTAAATCGCCACATGACACTACATGGTATAACGATTTATATAACATAGATGTCATTCTTATACCATTTGTAAATCGCGATAGGAAACTACAAAGGCAATTTACTAATGGTATAAAAATTAAATTACAGTGATTAACAACGATCATGCACATGTAGTAAATGTAACTCACGGCGTGGTTTACAACCACAAACGTGTCAGCGATAGCGATTTACTAAATGGAGAAGTGGGTAAATGCTATATTAGTTAGCACTCGTACAAATTTCCATCACACGTTTAGCATTCATAAATAAAAATCACACTGAAAGGAAAAAAGTGTTTTGTATCTACAACGATTTGTACATGTGAAGGCTACATGAAACAACGATTTTTACTATTGGTATAAGCACTAAACAACAAAGATTTACCAATGGTATTTATCAATGGTATCAAAACTGTAGCTCTGTAGGCTAGATGAGAGAACGATTTATACATGTGAAGGATACATATTACAACGATTGATCTTGAAATGATAACTATTTACAAACATTTTTACGGTGCAATTTTTACAGTGCGATTTCAATTACACAAGTCAATCATCAAGAAGATTTATTAAGTTACAATAAATTATATAATTCTTAAATCACACAGGTTTATTATGTTGCATAATGTTAATACAATGTTATGTTCCATCATGTTAATACAATCAAATACAATTATGTAGCTAAAGAATTCATATGTGATTCATGTGTTTCATTGCTCACTTTTGAATTGAACTGAGCCTATCATGAAATAGAACAATATAAGATACTATATTAAGTTTAACAAGAAATGCAAGCATCCTCCCAACATTGATTACATACCAAAAGACTTGTAAAATTGATGCCATCATTCCACTCAAACTGGTCCGGATGATTGAAGGTTCAAACGTTGTAGTGCACATCTGTATGGTATTGTTGCATGTTGGAAATTACATAAGTTTGATATTGATAAGCTGCACGTAAAGCAATTTATATGAAAAGTAATGTATTGTATTACATACTTGTTCATGTGAAGGGCTTGGTTGCTTTTGCTTAGGGGTTGGTTGTTTCTCAGACATTTTCTTGCCAACCAATTCTAGTGCACCTTTTGTCCCCCGACGACTTAGTACAGATGTTCACTTATCCATAACTTTCTAATGATTGAGATACATTATCTTCACTGCAACCAGATGATAAGCTCACCACTGTCATAAGCAAGATATCAATTTGTATTAGCCAACACATATGTTTACTACAATTTATTCAAGATGCATATAAAAAACGGATACCGATTAGTTAAGCAAGTCAAAGAAATGATTGAATGAATCACAGTATAAAAGCAACATCGATTTGTTATTTGCTTATACTATGCATCGAGTTGTTATTTACCATGCCAATAAAAGAAATGATTTATTGTATATGTGTTTAGACGATAGTGATTCACGTGACATCGATTTAATTATATCTATGACGTTGTGAAGCAATTTCAATATAAATCGCTAGAAGCAATTTGAATACGCAAATCTCTACCACAAGCACGCAATAATGTAAATTTTGCACTCACACGTTTTAAAATCATACTACAAATATCTTACAAATCGACACTTGAAAACATATAATATCTTACAAAACGATATATATATCGCATAATATATTACAAATTGATATGGTAATTCAACATAATAACTTACAAATCGATATTAATAAACAAAACAATATCTCACAAATCGTTAGTATGTTACTACAACCGCAATTTGCGTTATATTACATATACTGAGTGAATGAACGATACCGGATGGGGTAGATGCCCTTCCTCGCATCTGTAACCAAGCATTATTGTCAATAGGTCCTAGCATCTTATAAATATCTTCAATTTTCCAATCGTCGAATATCCAATATCTACCTGCAATAATAAAACAATACCTTAATGGCACTCACGATGACATACGTTCTTCAACAATAGCATGATGACATGGAAAGGTACTCACGATACCTTAATGAAACTTGTTGGAATGTTTGTTCGTCATTGCTTTTTCCTATACTTCCTAACGAAAATGAAGAAGAATATATGATTGTAAAAAGAGATGGTGGACAAATCCCTCTATGACTCCACCAATGATCGAACCAGTCATTCAATTTATAGTTATCTCGACGAGGTAGGAATGAACCCGAGAATGTTTTCTATCCAACACAAGCCAAGAACGAGAAGGCAGACATGTATTGTAACACAAGCTAAAAACCATGGCAAGAACCTAGACTCACGGGAATGTGCAAAGCTATTTACGAGAGGACATTTTTGTCAAATGCATATCTATCTTACGGGAGGACATTTCTATCAAACACATATCTATCCTTTTTATATGTTATTTATTTTTTTTATATGTTATTTTATTATAAAATCATCATGGGTAACATTGGCATATGAATTATCGCATGTCCCAAGATATTCCTTCATACACACCCGAACACACGAATTTGTCTTAAGGGGCGAACACACAACCCCTTTGCATGTCAATCAGGTTGACATACGCGATTGGAATTGCTGGATGTCTGTCCAAATCTCAAGTCCACCTAGCAATAAGACCAGAGCAACGGTGTCCTATCCAAATCCTAGCTTCAAGAAGCCATCAAGACCAGGTTGTAGAACATCATATAGATGGCACGACAGAACTAAAAGTATATCATTATTGATGAAACTGTATGTCCTTAAAATGTGAAAATCACAGAGAAACTATGCCTCATCTTAGGAGGATAGCAATGACAAATGCATGACCATGTCCAATAATCGCAATATGGGTCTCGATGATATAACATGTTTCGCTTCCACATGGTCCTCAAATGCAATAACATGATATTGCTTTGGATTCAACTCAAAATCTCCACCCATCTCTAGAGAACTATCCTTTCGCAACCCTCATCACTTGTGTATAGTTCAATGCATTGGAAAACATCACAACACAGAGTTAGCACTTAATTAGGAACTAAATAAAATAGATATGCAGAAACAAGCTGATAGAAAGGAAAACATCAAGAAAGACATACAAATGTACCAACTAATGTCAGAGTTAGCCGACAAATTTGACACTTATGGGTACAAATGAAAGATCTAACAGTTAAGATGTGCTTCAAATATATATAATACCTATCAAGGGTACTTTAATCATTTTATCTTGTAATAGAAGTCATCTCATTAGGGGTATAAATTTTTTTTTTTTGTATTTTATCTTTTTGGTGTAATCGATTGGGACAACTCCAACTAGCTATTGGAGTTGCTCCTAACAATCACAAATGTGACCGCTACTCTCACTTGTTATAAATAAGGGCCTTAAGCCCTTGTATATCTTCAACACTTAAGCATTTGTGTAATACAAAAGCATTTATTTTTATTCTCCTGACCCTTGTGTGGGTGGTGTGGATTGATCAATTGGTGTTCTTTGTGAGTTTGGGTTTGGTTCAGTGGTTAGGAATATGTGTGGTGAAAGAAAAAAATATGTGTATGAGCGGGTGGGTTAAGATTTGAACCTCATAAGAAAGGAACTACCCTTAATCAGTAGGCCAACCTGGTTTAGTTGATTAAGAATGTCAAATAAATTATATATATATATATACATGTTTTGGGTTTGACCTGTAGGATACAGATCTGTAGAAGATTTGATCCAGAATAAGGAATCAGACCCAAAGGGTCGACTGGATCTCTTGCAAATCCTATTATTTGGATCCAGACCCGCTTGAGAAGTGAAATGACCATTTTGCCTTTGCTATACCTACTTCAATAAAACAAACATAACTCTTCACTTCGAACTCAGAATCATATGAGATTTAGTGTGTTATAACTAAGACATAGAGAGGGATATGTCAGTCCTATTTTCATGGGCAAACACACAACACAAAAAATGATGTTTAACAAACCATTTACAGGAAGGGTGGTTTGGTAAATTGACAAATTAAAGAAAATGTTAATTTGGTAAATTCAATGAATCTTTGTGTAATGGACAGATTCGACGATCATGAGAGATTCGACTTTCGGGTGAGGTATTGATTCTTAGACACCAGGTAAGGGACCATTTGTAAGTAACTCCCTAAATACATAAGATACATGCTTGTTTATAAATATATCTTGTTAAGTAATTCCATGTGCTTTAAAGGTATGTTGATTATTTCATGTATATGAATAAATAGATTAAATTGCATGCTTAAGAATCTATAATTTTGATGTTTTTAATAAGATGCACGTAGATTGTGGCACATATTATATATTTATCTTAATACTTGATCATGTCATAATGTTAGTAGATGATATGACTTGTATTATGAATGCACATGTTGTAAAAATGAGAATAATGGTTGGATACATATAATATGTCGCAGAAAATAGAAAGGAATGCTACGCTTTAAGAAAAGGAGGTAGAGTTTTAGGTTTCTCATAATATGGTTTATTTTAGGAATATCTCGCTTAAAACTTGAAAGGGATATTGTAAGTGCCATAACATGATTAATTGATAATGTACCTCTTGATGTATTATTATTACTAGAATTGTAGCATGCCTATGTGATTACATGCTGAACACTAGTTAGTGAACATATATTTAAAATTGTATAATACACCAACACTGGAAAATAAAATGAAAGGAAAATAATAATGTACCTTTGGTAACAACACACAGAGAGATAAAGAACTCTACTAAGAAGGACATGAAATAGGGCTTTGTTAGAGGTGTGTGTACCTCGTTCATGCTTGGTATATTGAGGAATTCCTAGGTCATCCTTGTGGGTAAAAACATTGTTTATTAGAAACATGTAGGAAGTAACATCAACCACAAACACTAGGGGTAGGTATATCTTTATTTCACTCTCCAACTTGCAACTAGTGAGCAAAGTTGCGGCGATTGAAAGTCCATAGTCTGGATCGGTTTAGACTATGTTGTTTGTGGAGTGGTTCATATGTTTTGCCAACACCGTAGACTCTAGAATTGTCTACATGGATTGCTACGCCCCAGAAGGCTATTTCCATAATAACCGATTAGCTTAGAGGACGACATTGAGAAATATATACTCTAGAAATAAGAAATAGTTTCAAAAAATGTATGAAAAAGATGTAAACAAGGATAAAATGTGTAAATAACATGTGTACTAGTTAGAAAACTAAACTCAGACTAGGAGCTCAGAGCTCACTACAGTTGTAATGATCGTGTCTTATATTTGTAAATAGAATCTTATTGAGTTTTAGATTCACCCTCGCTTGGTTACAACTATAGGATCGAGAAGCGCTGCAACGAATAGAATATCACTCGTGGACTCAAACTCGATTGTTGGTGACTTGAAGTATTGTGATTTACTTTATTTTATTTATGCATTTTCTATTATGAACATGTATTTGGACATTTCAGTCTATGAGCATGGATGATTTGGTATTTTTGTATGGATGAACTTATTGGATATTTAGACCTTGTTATGACGTGTAAAAAAATTTTTGCTGGCTTGGTTTTGAAGTTGTTTTGGTAATTTTTCTCTAAAAAGTGATGCCCACAAACCTGGACTCGAGAGGTCCCGATTCGGGGATCCTAGCCAATGGCATGTGCCTAGAGATTGTGATCAAATGTAGTCATGGTTTCAACTTGGCCCTAGAGAAAGACATGATCAATCTCACCACCATCAATGAAATCAAGTGTGTGTGGTTTGATTTAGCAGGGTTTCTAACGATGAGGATGAACAACCCTCGAAAATAAGGTACTAACAAGGACTTTGTGTGTTTGGGGAAAGGGTTTAGGATTGTGTTTCCTGTAGAATTACCAATTAGGATTCTGTCGTCTCTTTGGATGACAAGGGGAAAAACCGGGTTTTTGACAAACTTGATTTTGCCAAAAAAACTGGGTTTGGGGGGGTGTTTTGTTGACCAAAAACCTAGTTTTTCAAGCTTTTGGTTTACAAAAGTTAAAAAAAAAAATGCAACAATTTTCTGACCACCTACGGACTGTTAAATAATCGGAATGGTTTCGCCTTTGCTTGGAGGAACCATGCAGGCCATTTTTCGGCAAGTGGGTAGCCGCAAAATGGTCAGATATTGAAGAAAATAAAAAACTTTGAAAGCTGACCCTCGTCCGGTTACCCACCAGCCCAAAAATGGTCAGGATGGATCCCCCTTGCAAGGGCTGAACCATTCCGGCCAGCGAGTTGCCAGAAAATGGTCGGTAGAAGAAATAAAAATAAAAAAAAGGCTACGAAATTGGCCGTCTTCTGGCCATATTCCGGCAACCCATTAGTCAGAAAATGGTTGGGATGGATCCCCCTGCAAGAGCGGAACCATTTCGGCCAGCAAAGAAAATGGCCGGCCGTAAAAGAAAACAAAATCAAATTCAGCTATTTTCGGCCTATGGTTGGACTAGCACCACTCGGTGAGGGAGGTACCAATCGGACCATTGTCTGGCCGGCCACCAACCAAAACTGGTCAGATTATTAACAGGTAAGGAGAGGCTTTGAGAAGAGAAGATGTTGGAGTAGGTGTCACCCAACCCCACTTGATAAACCAGGTTTGTGAAAACTTGACCAAGTTAAAAAAATGGTAAGGACAGGTTTTCACAAACTTGTTTTTGGTTTTAAAACCAAGTTTAAAAACCTGGTTTTGTACACCCAAATAGTGCACAAAACCAGGTTCAATCTCTAAACCTGGTTTTGGGGTGTCATCCACAGTACCTAAGGGTACGATTTGAATCCTTCGGATATCTTTACCAGAGAACCTCATATCTAAGATCCGAGGATCTCTAGTCCGACCCTTTACTATTGGACTTTAAATCCGTTGATTTCGGGGGAATTTTGACTTAAAAGGAGAATCTTAGTTCCTTGAATCTAAGATCCCCCATTTGAATGAAGGTCAGTTAAGGCGTGAGCACCTTGCTTTGATTCGTGTCGGTGGACATCCACAACAATAAAAAACTCCCTAGTTTATACCATAGCATTGTCTGCATGGTCCTTTCTAGTAAAAATTCGCAAATGAATAATTGAAATCCAATCCATGTCCAAGATTGTTTTTGTGATTTAGGAAACACTAAAAATTTATTATTTGTTAATAAAATTTTAGTGTTCATAAAAACACTAAACTTTTACGATTTAAAATTAGTGTTTTTATTTTGCAGCAACACGATCAAATGGTCAATTCTTATCAAACTGGCCACAAATTTATTTGTAGGATAATATTTGATAAAAAACGTGCACCAATGAGATCCCAAGGCCCCCAAGGAATTTGGCATAGTGGGATGAGACCTAGGCCACTGTAAACACCCCAAATTTCCACCCTCATTCACAAACACCTACCTCCTGCCACTGGGACCCATTCTCTGCAGTCTTCAGGGAACCAACTGGTTGATATTTGAGCCAGGGCTATTCATAGCCCAAATTTTACAAAAATTCCAATACTTCATCCTACAATCAAGATTCAATCTTTATTTTGGCTCAATTTCAATTGTCAATTCTCATCCTCAAATGAGAATCTCCAAATTCTTTGTCTCTGCCAGGGGTCCAAGATTTCAAGTCTCTCATCCAGGGTTTACATTTCATATGTCATTGCATATCACTTCATTATATTGCATGGCATTACATCCCGTTATCGAGATCCAGCACTCCTGTTTTCAAAATATTGAATCCAGATTCGAGTTTTAAAACTTTTCTTTTAAAATTAATTTCAAAACTGGGGTTCTGAATCAACTTTTTTTTTCATTTGTTACCCCCCATGATTTTATTTTCTTCAGAAAAACAACTTGGGTTTGTTTTAAAGCCAATTTTTAACTAATTTCAATCCTCAAATGAGACCCAGCTAGGTGGTGTCGCTTCTGGATTCTTTTATTTATCAAATTTCTCAAAAATCTCAGATTCCTAGTTGGATCAGGATTATGTCTTTTCATCTTTTTCAACCTTTTTCATAATTCTATTTTGATTTTTAAATCAGAGGTAATCTTATCCCCTATCCATTTATGTCATTTTGGCCAAAATCCCAGCGTCCTAGTTGGATCAGGACTCTTTTTTTTAGAGTCCCGGTCGGATCAACACTCTACCTTTCACTTCTATTTTTACCTGTTTTCGAGAAAACCTTTCAAAATCTTTTGTTTTGGCCAAAATCTTAGAGTCCCAGTCGAATTATGACTCATTCTCAGAGTCCTAATCAAATAACGACTCTATCCTGATTTTATCCTTTCCTCATGTTCCACATTTGTTTTCGAAAACCTTCTCATCTGACTTTCAAAAGAGCTAAAATCTCAGAGTCCCAGTTGGACTAGGACTCTTTTTCAAAGTCTCGGTTGGATCAGGACTCTACGTATTACTGTCATTCCTATCTGTTTTGAGATTTTTTTTTTTTAAATCTTTTATTTTAGCCAAAATTCTAGAGTTTCAGACGGATTAGGACTCTTCTTCAGAGTCTCGGTCGAACCAGGACTCTATCTTTTGTTGCTATTTTTACTTGTTTTCAACCAAATCTTTCGAAAGAAGTCAAAAACTCTGAGCTTTAGTTGAACCAAGACTCTATTCAAAGTCTCCTAGTTGGATCAGGACTTTTGACCTGGCCTCAATTTTGGGAGAATCTTTCAAAAAAGCTCTTCATTTATCTCTTCAAAAACAAAAATTGTTACACTTTTATCATAGAGTTTCAAAATTTTGGGACTCTATCCCAGAGTCCTAATCGAATCAAGACTCTACCCTGATTTCATTTTCTTATTTCATTTTCATTTGTTTTTTAAAGTTATTTTTAAAATCTCATCGTTTGCTTTCTAGAAAACAAAAAATTTTCAGAATTCTAATTGAATTAGGACACTTCCTCAGAGTCCTAGTCAGATCAGGACTCTAAACCAGACTTCAATTTCTACTTTATTTTCACCTGTTTTCCAAAATCTTCTTGTTTATTTTCTCAAAAAATCTAAAATTTTAAGAGTCCTAGTCAAATTAGGACTATGTCCTCAGAGTCTCAGTTGGATCAGAACTCTATTTTGATTTAACTGCTTGTTGCTATTTTCACTGGTTTTCAAAAATTCTTTTATCAGTTTTTCAGAAAAGGCCAAAAATCTTGAGTTTCAGTCCGATCAGGACTCTGTCCCAGAGACCTAATCCGATCAAGACTCCGTGTTGATTATTGTTTCTATCTTTATTCTCATTTTTTTCACTTGTTTTCATAAATTAGTCCATTTTACAGAGTTTCGGTTGATTCAGGACTCTGTTTTAGAATTTCAATTGAGTTAGGACTCTAACCCTGACTATATTTTGTGACTTATTTTCATTAGTTTTGAGAAAATCCTTCAAAAACTTCTTTGTTTGGCTTTCAAAAACCTAAATCTCAGAGTTTTAGTTAGTTCAGGGCTCTGGTCTAGAGTTTCAGTCTGTTACAAGTGAAACAAATTACAAGTGATTACTAGAAACTTTCATTCTATTAGACAAAAATAAAACCATTGTCTGGCATTATTATATGAACATCATAATTAATATGAAACAAATTCCATCAGAGTTTCGCATAACATTCTAAGAATTATGCAATATGATGGCTCCACCTGTTGGGATGCCCGCAATTGCTCCATAAAGATTATTCACTTTCTGAAAAAAAAATATAATTGAGAGGGTCAAACTACGCCCAGTCTCAGTAAGCAACATACTATCAATATATGTGTGTGCAGTGCCATGTATACAAGTAAACATGTAAACCATCAAAATATGGATGTATAAAATTATAGGATTCATATGAGTTGAATTAAATTTCTCAACACAAACAATTTTATTATCAAAATTTTCAATGCAAACAGTTTTATTTTTTGGCAATTAAGATCCTCATCTAGAGCTCTACACCATATAATTGAATTGTAATCTTCGTACGATAGTTTTAATTTAAACAAACATGTATAACTAAAACTTAAAAGTAAAAAATTAGGTTCCGCTTAATAACTCGCTTTATGGGTATGCACAGACTTTGACATCATAGTGGACCGAGACCACACAGTGGTTTGTTATGATTCCATTAAATAACCCAAGTGAATAATCATACGAATACCCAAAAGGGATGCTCCATGATTGAGAGAGTACTCCCCAGTAGCAGAAACTACAAATAGAATGCATCTTGAGACTTTTGCAGAAGATATAGATCTACCAGCTAGGACATATTGGTAGTCCTGACTCAATAACTCAAAGGGCTAGGAACCGTATGAGACCCCTGGCTCTCACAAACACAAAGAATATCCCATGGAGCTTGTATCATCTACCATTTTTAAGGTAGACCATGAGTCCGATAACATACACCATCTTTCAATATAACATATAGCATGCATGAGAGCATGTAAGATTAACTCATGCATGTGGCATTGACTGTTTAGTCATGCATAAGGGCATGAACTATTGAGATCATGCATGAGGGCATGAGAGAATTATCTTGTGAGATAATGGCACGAGAATGTGACATGTGACTTAATAATAAAGATAACTCTGGACCATGGATCCATTTGAGGCGTCAGTAAAGCCAGGCTCTCAAAGATAGCTGGGTTGTATCCCGATCTCATGAGATGGTTGAGTTCGTTTCGATTTCTTTGTCCTCATGAGAGAGGGAAGGGTAGTACAAGCTTTGTGTGATCTATTGAGTTTTAGAGGGCTGAAGGTGCCTCTTGTTCCTGTCCCACATAGGTTATGAGACAGGTTTACCAATGAGTCATAAGCGACAGTACCATAATTGTATAGACTTAGGGATGCGTGCCCAATTTTAACTGACAATATTGGTTTGACGTAGGCCAAAACCTAGGACCATGAGTTTGTTCTCCCAACCGTTGTATTGCAGGGTTGAATCGCTTGGAAAAGAACCAATTATGTCATAGAAGGGCAAATAAAATATATAAAATAATAAATACTCCTATAATTGTTTCTTGATGTCTATACCCTCTTCTACATTAGATGGGTCTGAATAAACAAGAGAAACAATGAATTAGGTTTTTAAAATCACTGCTATCATATGCATAAACATATAGATGTGAACATGTAGAGACTACTAAAGTTTGTATATGTCATTGCATATGAATTGTACATTTAAATGAATAAAACATGTTTATGGTCATGTGATTGACCTGTTTATGCAAGTCACGAACTTGTCTTATGCACGTGAGGTGCTTGTGTGTATGTGAGACATATGGGAAAGGTTGAGTTAGGGTTTGTTCCTTATATATTTAAATGCAAAAGTGCATTAATGTCCTAAGAATGAACTTGGAAAATTGATAATTGAAATAATGCATATCATAATCATGAGTTTGACATGATTATGATCTTTGAGAAAAAAGAATGTGAAAGTTTATAGTTTCATAGACAGTTATATCTTATTGCACTTGAAAGCATGCACATATCAAGTATGCTGAGATGGTTGAATGAGACTTTGACCTATTTGTCATATATATTCTTTTAGAAGCATATGCTATGTTTGTGAGGGACTCTGATGTTCTGAATTGTTTGAGAAGCATATGTGTGTGTTTCATGCTAGACATGGTCAAATGAGATTTGACTTAATTATGTTTGTACAAATATGTATGAACTGTGTATTGTCATTCATTTATGTGAATATCTATCGTGGATATAGATGAATGTAATGTTTAATGCCATGGATAAGAATGAATACAATTTTAAATGCTATGGAGGCGACTTACACAAATATGAATGTCATGGAATGAATGATTATAAATGTAAATGAATTTTATGCGAATGTTTTTGTGTGGGTTTCCTTAACCCATGTTTTATAAATGATGGAAATCACACTCTGATTGTATAATTACAAACTTGATATGTACTCTTCAATTTTAGTTTTAAATTTTCTATGAGCAAATGGTTGATGCCCTATAATATTACAGATAACCTCCTTGAGGACTGAGGCAAAGTGTGAGTTGTTGTTCGACTGAAGGCTCCACTCTTACCTATTATTATATTTAGAAGGTCTAGATAGTTTTGATAGTTATAAACTTGTAACAATTTAACCTTGATGTTTTTGGATCTTTACATTTGAAAACTTGTAATATTTTGGAATGAGAATGCTTATGAATTCAGTCTTTTCATTTATGCAATGGTTGTGCCGATGATTTTAAAATATAAATCATTATGTAGCTTCCCAATTGTCTTAAACCTTAAATGAAGTTCGTTTTTGTTGCAATTTTCTGTTTGAGGATCCTTTGAGTAATAACCTCAACCGAGTTGTGTTTATAGATGATCACATACTCAATCTGATGCTAGGAGGTTAATATATGCTTGTGTTTGCACTCAGACATGGCGTCCAATATTTAGAATGATTGAAATATGGTCATAGATGAACTTGTTGACACATTACTCTCGAGAATCATATGAAGCTTTGTAACGAATAAAAAGTTTTAAATTTTATCAAAATTTAGGGTTTGGGAAAATTTTAAATTTTGGGATTGGTAGTCTGCTTACTGAGATTTTTGCTTCTTAAATAGTGGTTGTTGCGCCTTGCCACCCAAAAATTGTTGCTTGCGGGCTGCACCATTGTGAGTTGACTTCTTGGATTGATCCCCCTTTATCTCTCCCACTCTTCATTCAAAACCAAAGTTGACTCAATTGCCTCATTGAATACCATCAGTTGGATAGTCATTACAGGAACACATAGTCCATCCTTGAGTCCCTAAACGTTCTTTGATGCCCTCGCCTCGTCATTTGCAAATTGGTTCGAACAATAGCACTCAAAACTCCAAAACATGATGGTATAGTCCACCAGATACATACTTTTTGGGGTCAACTCAAGAAACTCTTGCTACTTTCTTTCTCAAGCATACAAAGGAAGGTAAGTCCTAAAAAATACTTCTTGGAAGGCTTCTGAGGGTATGTAATCAACCTCGATGAATCTCACCTCTCGGACAATATCCCACTACTTTTTGGCATCACCTTTCAGACAATAGATGCCAAAATTAGTGTGCCTCTTCTCAGGCACTTGGAAGGCATCCCTAATCTCTTCGATCCAGCTCTCAACGACTTCAATGTCGTTGTAACACTTTAAAATCTTAACCCAAAAAACAAGGCTATTTTTTTTCTTATAAAACCTGATTATAACACGGTCCAATATGGAACCACCAAAACTAAAACCAACATGATACATTACGTAATGGAAAAGCAATTCAACGAAAAACAATGAAAACAAATATATGTTGGTTAACAATCTTGGGCGGATTACAGGTACACTACTAAACCCAACAATATTAGCCCATAACATTCAAATATTGAATTTAAAACAGCTTAGAGTTTACGATTTCATAAATCAATAGTTGAGACAACCCTTATTATCAATTCATGTCTAAACACCTCCGCGAATATAACAAAAGACCCCTTTGGCAAATACCATGAGTAACATCCCGCCATTGCATCCAACAAGCTTAGTTTGTACCTATAAAATTTTAATATTGAGGGTCAAACTCCCCACCGAGTTTGGTAGGAAAACACTAACAATGAATCACATACAACATTAGAAAATAGAAAACATGTCTTTCAAGCAAACAATCATGTTACAATTCAACATACGATTAACTCACATATTTCTTCATAAAACGTCAATTTAGGATATACTCATACTTAGCATTCCATGAACAATGTATGATTACAATCCACATGTAAGATCATAGGTAGTATGTTTACAATCTACATGTAAGAGCATACAAAATAGGTATCCACAACCCAAAATGCATGAGCAATTAAATCGATGCATGAATCTACCCAAGGTACCAAACCACCCTTACATGCATTGGTAGTTTATTACACCATTTTAGGTTTTCTTTTATAATTGATGCATGTCATGCTCAACACAAGTTTGTTTTGATTATTAACATAGCATATGGGTACACATAGACGATGACAAGTGGCAAGAGGCTCAAGTTGTTCATTCACAACACTTGTGTTTTATTAACCTAACATTGGACCACCATCCAACCCCACCATCAAGCTCTTAGAGAAGAGTTGCTTGTAAAAACATATCAACCTAGGTACTCCATTCATCCAGGGAGTACAAAGATGTTCAAAGACCTTCAAAGAAATTTCTGGTGGCATGATATGAAGAGAGACATTATCGAGTACATGTCTAGATGTCTCACCTGCTAGAGAGTAAAGACCGAGCACTAGAGGTTGGGTAGTTTGTTGAGACTCTTGGACATTTCAGAGTAGAAATGAGATGACATTCTATGGATTTCATTATTGGATTGTTGAGAACTCGCATACAAAATGATTTCATATGGGTAATTATTGATAGACTCACTAAGTCTATACACATCTTACCCATTAGAAGGAATGTCACTTGGGAGAGATTAGTTGATTTGTACGTTGAAGAGATTGTCATACTACATGGCGTGCCACTGTAATACCCATAAGTTTTTTGAAATTATTTTAATAAATAAATAATAATTTTATGTCTAATTTGTGATTTTTTCTATTTAAGAGGGATTTGAAATTACAATTAATTATGTTCTTAATTCAAAAAGTTAATCTCAATTGAATTGAAATTTTAGCTGAAGTTATTATTTCATTTATAAATCATCTAATATTTGTGGGTATTATAATCGACCTTCTTGAAAAACAATACAGTTTTTTCAAAGAAACATCAACCAATCCAGAAGTGATTCACTTTTTTTTAAATCTTTTAATTTAGGGAGGGGGGGGGGGTGAATTTTGGGTTGTTACAATTACTTTGAATTATTCATATATTATCATGAGAACCCTAGCAGCCATGACACTATTAAATCGCAAGAAAAAAAATATACCGGTTTTTAATGAGCCATAATATTAACGTGATATTATTATGTACGTAACTAACTAATTTTGTTTTCCCTGTTTTTTTTTGCATATTCTCTCCTCTTTTAAACAATTGTAACGATGTTAATTATATATACAAAAATCATTCCCATATTTTTACCAAAAAAACAAAATTTGTAATTATTCATTAGATTTTTCCTTGCCGAGAAATCCTGGAAGAGGGACTTGTGACTAATCTTCATGCACAAAGGTATGTTAACCAAATCACCCTTAACAATGAAAAAAAAAACTCTAATTCTTCACACAGCCAATCATTTACAGGTCATAAAAGGAAGTGTAACGGCTATCTGGAGCTAAAGTTGTTCTTAAAGACGTAAACTCGTCTAGTGACTAACTGGTCCCTTAGCTAAATTAAATAGCTAACACTTTTCTCGTTCACACGACTCTACAACAACGTACACAAAGTACAACAGAATTTGGTAGGAAAGTTTTAGTCCCACGACCACGAATGGATGGTCACGTCAACTCGACTTCCCATCGTTGACTGATGATGACACAACTGCCCCTCAAGCAAAGCATTCAAAATAAAATCTCTGAAAAAACATAAAATAAATAAAAGATTTCCTCCAGGTGCTCCAAAAAGAGGTAGGGGCGGATATGGGCTGGATGATGGTAGATCCAAATCCAAAATATATATGGTAATTCTGGATTCATAAAGAGGTCTGGAAACTGTGTTAATTTTAGACTAGAGGTCTAAACAAACGAATCCAATTGGTACTTTCTGCCGCTTTCCCAATCATAACAGAACATGATCCGGGACTTGGTAAGGGTCCTTGATGTTTGGACCATACATATGTAAAGCAATCAGTTTCGGTAGGGATTACAACTATTGATGGATTCAGCATAATCTAAGTGGTCTTAACTATTACATAGAGATGGAGAAGTCTTTCCAAATTTGGATCCATCCTTTTATCCTAATTAGATCTGATTTTATTCTCAAACAAAGTCATATATTGAACGGAGTTAGGGCATGACAACACAACCCACACCCAACTGTTTAATAGAAGGGTAGCTTACTAAACCCGGATATGTAGTGATTAAATCAGTTGGATATGTGCTATTAACGGCCTAAAAATATCGGATACGGGCACGAACGCACACGGATCCGAACCGAAACCAAATCGTACACCGCCCCAGTTATGACAGAAAACTTAAGCAAGCAAGAAAGATGGAAACGAAAAAGATTTTAACGTTTTGTTAATGTCACTTCAAATAAAATCGAGGACATATTTGGAATCATATATAAACTAAAACCCCCCTCTCCGCATCAAGCCGTCCCCGAAGGCGAACAAACAACATAAAAAGGCAAAGCCTCTCTCCGATTATCCCAACCCTCTCTCTCTCTCTCTCTGTGCCATTGCTGCTCACCTCCCTATCCCGGCAGTCGAACCCTCGCCGTCGCGGCCGAGATCGACGGCTCAGATTCAGCCGAAACCCTAGAACCGTTCTGCCTCCTCTCCCTTACCCTTTCATTTTGGTGGATTCGATTCTTGTTGCTCTGAACACGCGAAGCTTAGAAACTCAGCAAAGGTTTCAGCGTCTCTTCTCGTTATCTACGCACTGTCTCGAATTCTTCCCTCTTTTCTAGTTCGTGGTTCATCCTCAGAGGCAAATCGGAATTCGTGATGCGAGGGGCGTTAATCTGGCGCGTTATGGAAATGGGAATCGCGGATGAGTTCGGCGATTCTGACCTCGGATGCGCGATTCTTTAACTAGGGTTTTCGCTCTCCTCGTGCTCGGAGTTTCAGGATTCGTGGGATTTCCCTTCCGGTTGATTTGTTTGCTGCCGGAGGTATGGAAAATCTGGCGTGCGTTTGATGGGTTTCAGGGGAATTGTCAATTTTTGTTGAAATTTTTGGGGTTTTGGGACGGTTGGACTTGGATTTTTCTGGTATTATATTACTGCATTGGTTGATTGGGATAAGTTCTGTTCACGAACTCTTCTATCTGCATTTGTTTGATATCCGCTTACTGAGAATTTAGTGTTCTTAGGGATGCTTGCTTTGGTCAGTTAGAATTGTTTTCTCTTGCTTCTATGGAGGGTATTTGTGTTCGTTGTGGTTGCTTTTAGAAATTGTTCCTAAACAAGGAAATGAGAGTTCTGAAGATTTTACGTGCTGGAAATCCCGTCTCTTACTCTGTGGGGCGTTGAAACTCTCTGCTGCACCGAGTCTATGCATTTATTGAATTTGATTTTGCATAATCGTTCAAAAGGTACTTTTAGCAATTGCTTGTGTAACATGAAGATCATAGGTATTGGGTCTCTGACTCTGTGGGGTGCTGAAACTATCTGCTACTTTGGATCATAATGAATTTATTAGACTTTCTTTTACATAAATTTCCATTTTTGATACCCCTACCGCCATTGCATCCTACCACTTGGTTTATGATTTTCCAATTTAGAGTGAAAAATAATTGATGTACATCTTGCTAGGGAGGATTTAGGTTGGTACCACTTTGTTAAGATAAGGCTGCGTTGTATTTGTGGTGGGATGGGGAGGCTTAAGTATTACATGCTCTAATTTGTTCTCTGCCTGCGTCCTAGGATCCATCTGAATTGCTGGTGTTGAGGCAATGTGTGACCAGTGCCTGACCATTTAGGATAGAGCGTGGATACCAGAAGCACCTGTCTATCCTCGGAAGCTCACTTCTATGAAAGCTTCTTTGACATTATACCTTTGTTGGCTTATGCTCATGAGAGGATTTAAACTCGGTTCTCTTCCGGAACTTAACTTTCCTACTTATTCTTCAAGCTATCTTCTCTCATCTTGTCCTTGGTTGTTCTTTAATCTTCATCTTCTCATTCTCTTTTGTCTTCCCTTCTTCAATATTATCAAATTAGCTAATCTATTACGATAATCTTTGCCTATGTTGTTTTCTTATCTCCATATGTAAGATTTAATTCTCTCTCTCTCTCTCTCGCGCGCGTCTTCTTTCCTACTTTATGTTTCTCTTTTGCTAAACTTGGTATGTTTGCGTGCTCTATTAAATAGTAAGAAGGGAGGAGGCAGGTGTTGTTGTTTATTATTAAGCCAGGAAATTCTTAGTCATGTTTGGGTTGCCAAATCTTGCCTTGACTATCTTCCATAAATCTCCATATCAGGTACCCTAAAGTCTTTTAGCAAAGAAAAACCTGGTTTAAAAACATTTCATGTTCTAGACTACTCGCTTCCTTCATCATGCATTATCTTAGAATCAATTCCCCCCCTAATAGATAAGCCAAACATGCCAAATTATAACACTTAGCATAGGAAAAGGTTTCCTTGGATTTTAAATAAATATAAATGATCTATTTTCTTTGGTTATGATCTCATATTGTTCAAATCCACATTTAAAGAGGAGTTAGATGTTAAGAATAATAGGAAACTTGTTCTTAAGTGTTACCCTGGCCTACATCACATGGCTATGACTGCGGATACGGGGATACAACTATTATGCTGATTTTTTTCAATATGATTGGTAGAGGAGGGGATAGAAAACTTGGTAAAAATGGAGTATCCTTGTGACATAGCTTCTGGCTTACTTTTGTAGATGAAAGTAGATTACCCATTGATTACTTATACTTTGCCATGTGGATTAGTCATCAATTGCTTATACCTTGCCATGCAGATTAGTCATTGATGCTTATACTCTGCCATGTTTTGCTTTGGGTTGCTACTGATTGCAAGGGCCTAAGTAAATGCCATGTTGCATCATTGATTTGAGCAAGCTCTTTTTTTGGAAGGAAAGTTTGAGCATTTGATTAATAAAAGAAAAGAGTGGCAAGCAACGTTGTTGCGAAACAGTATAAAATCACAAGCTCTTTTTTGTAAGGAAAGTTTGAGCATTTGATTAATAGAAGAAAAGAGTGACAAGGAACACTGTTGCAAAACAATACAACAACAACAACAACGCCTTCATCCCAAACAATTGGGGTCGGCGATATGAACCAAAAAGAAAATCATTTTGGGTCCTCCACATGAATCCTTCTCCTCCAATCATTTCTATCCAATGTCATGTCCTCGGTGAGGTTTGAAGCATTCATATCCTTTCTTATCATCTCCATCCAAGTCTTCTTAGGCCTACCCGACCTCTTTTAGCTAATATATTTTCCCATTTCTCCATCCTTCTAACCGGAGCATCATTAGGCCTTCGCCGAATATGCCCAAACCATCGTAAACGATTCTCACTCATCTTATTTTCAATGGATGCAACACCTACCTTCTTACATATTTCCTCGTTCCGAATCTTATCTTTTAGTGTCTTTCCACACATCCATCGAAGCATACGCATCTCAGTTACACTCATTTTTTGAATATGATGTCTCTTGGCAGCCCAACATTCCGTACCATATAGTAAAGCGGGTCTAATTGTCGTCCTATAAAACTTCCCCTTCAACCACAATGGCATTCTACGATCGCACAACACTCCAGTTGCACTTTTCCATTTCATCCACCCAACCTTAATCCTATGATTTACATCTCCATCAATTTCTCCATTCTTTTGAATGATAGATCCCAAATATTTGAAACAGTCACCCACCGCTATTTCTTGCTCACCAAGCTTCACTACACTCTCATCACTACTTCGTTGCTTACTAAACCGACATTCCATATATTCTGTCTTACTCTTACTGCAAAACAATATAAAACCAAAATAGAGAAAACCGTAAAGGAACAAATAACATTTCAGCAACTTTCCTAGTCAAGGGGCTCCCGATCATCCGTTGTTGCCTTCCTAGGTGGAGGAAGCTCCTGCTCCCGAGTCGGTAAGCAAGCTAGTGGTAGTGGGTAAGTCAGTTATGCCTACCTTCCCTATTGATGAGTCAGTCAATCCCTCATTCCCTTCCATAACCCAATGGATATCCGATTGGGTCAAAGATCCTTTATCCCTTTTAGAAACTCCAGTAAGCCGATCACGTGTGGAGGACTTTATCATTCCCATAGACTATGTCAAAGGGCCAATTGATTTTTTAGGACTAAGGCAACCTGGCCGATAATCCTAATAACAAGCCAATTGTGTCGATTACCCTTATTTAGTAAAGGACTCGTACTCCGATAAGGTTGTCGGGGAATGATATATCATCTGTTCGACGATCTACTTGCATTTATGTGAACGAACATTTAAATTCAATAAAAACAATATTATTTCAGATTAAAAGATTTTAAAATCATTTGCAAAGTATCTTTCATTTGATTTTCAGCACTAAATCCAATTTTTCGAGTAACACATTATTCAATCAACCCAAATAAGATAAAATTAAAGTGAATCTTAAAACCATATTTAAATTCATAAGACTTGTTGCTAATTACTTTTTTTAAAACCCATTGACTTTTCAAAAACAATCTAAAAATTCAATTTAACTTGAGAGAGGTTCTTAATTATATTTACTAAAAATAAGACTTTTTTTATTTAAAAAAACCCAATACTTTTAGAAAAATAGAGAAAATATAATCAATTCTTTGGTGTATCAGATTTACTTTCGAATTATGCAAGGAAAAAAAGTTAACTTTTGAACATCAAAACTAAAACTATAAATCACTAAATTAAATTACTTACAATCACAAAATTAATTCAAGAAAGTCTAGATTTAATAACCGAAAAGTATCAAGTAATTGTTTACTTAACTGACTTTAACCATAAAAACTACAACTAATTATTCAAAAAACTAACTTGAGGCAAGCCTAATATTAATTATCAATACTATGATTACTTACAGGTTATAAAAACTAATTTAAGTAAATATAATTACTACAATTATAATTAATCACTTATCTGACAACCATAGTCGTAGGTTGCCCCGACCCCCTTGCTCCTAACTTTCGTAGCAAAATGCCAAATTTAGAAAAAATAGGAAAGAAGGTCACAATCCTCTCATATTTATAATGTTTTAAACTCAATAAAGTATCTAATTTTTATTTTTGCAACTTATGTATGATGACACCTAATTGGTTGAGGTGTCAACTGTTATTTAGCATCACATACATGTCGATACATAGCTGGTTGAGGTGTCAACCTGTTATCTTGTTTCACATGCATGTTAAGACCGAGCTAGTTGAAGTGTCAACCTTGTTATCTTGCTTAACATGCTAGTTGAGGTGTCAATCTGTTATCTTGCATGTGATGAATGTTGACACCTAATTGGTTGAGGTGTCAACTTGTTTATCTTGCATCACATGTATATTGATATCCCATTGGTTGAGGTATCAACTTGTTATCTTTAATCACATCTATGCTGACTCTAACACCTGTTCTTACTGTATTAGGACTGAAGGATTTGGAATTGATACTGATGCTTAATGCAGAAGACGAAGGTGCATCATAGTGGAAAGTATAAGGTAGTCATTTATGCATAAAGGCAATTGAAGGATTATGAATGAAACTATCCAACACATGACTTATGATTGACATCAATGGTTTTGCCTTGAAAATTTGGAGACACGATCATTGTGGAGAGAAATTTTTGAGATATCTTGGTCAAAAGAGTAAAGTATTTGTTGTATTAAAAAGAGAGAGTTGAACATATAACAAAGGTGATAGATGGAACTTTTAAAGGATTAAAATTCTATAATACATCATTATCTATGTAAAGCCAACATAGTTGAGATGCTTTGAGAAGGAAAAAAAACATTGAGGCAGTGGTTCATACATAATGAGTTTGAAAGTCCGACCAATACTCATCCAAGAATTAGAGATGCATAGAAAGATGTTCCTCCATTGAAACTTTTAGAAGGATAAAGTTGAAAATAATTGAAACCTGACTTTGATATCTAGGAGATGGTATCTTGACATACAAGAATCAATTTTGTGTTCCAAATAAAATAAGTAAAATGAAAAAAATATTAGAAGAATCCCATTGAATAGATATTCTATTTCGCACATTCCCTACTATGATATACAAAACTTATAAAGCAAGTACTGGTAGATGAATATGAAGAAAGAAAATGCTCAGTTTGAATCCTAGTGTTTGACATGTCAATAAGCTAAGGTAGAGCACTAGAATCCCAATTGCTTAATTCAGCACTTGTCCATTTCTGAGTGAAAATGGGAGAACATGGCTATAGATTTCATTGTTGGTCTGACAAGGACTACAAATGGTGGCAATGCAATTTAAGCACTTGTGGAATTCAGAAAGAGCTTGAAAGAAATTTATGATATACAAAACTTATAAAGCAAGTACTGGTAGAAGAACATGAAGAAAGAAAATGCTCAGTTTGAATCCTAGTGTTTGACATGTCAATAAGCTAAGGTAGAACACTAGAATCCCAATGGCTTAATTCAGCACTTGTCCATTCCTGAGTGAAATTGGGAAAACATGGCTTTAGATTTCATTATTGGTCTGACAAGGACTACAAATGTTGGCAATGCAATTTAAGCACTTGTGGAATTCAGAAAGAGCTTGAAAGAAATTTATATGATCGTTTAACAACATTTAGTTTAACATTAGATGACATCATATGAAGCATTATGTGGAAGAAAATGCAGATCAAGAGAAAGAAAGTTCATGGAACCAAAGTTAGTTTAATAAACAACATAAAAGATAAAATTAATTAGTGATAATTTCTGCATTGCCCAATCAGATGGAAGAGTTATGCTGATTGCCACATAAAGGGCATTAAGTTTCAATTTAGGGACCATGTATGGTTCAAAGTATCTCCCTCTAAAGGAATCATGAGATTTGAAAAGGAAAACTTGGTCCAAAATTTATTGGACCATTTGAGGTTCTAGAAAGTGTGAGAGAGGTTGCATATAAAATAGCCTTACCTTTCGATCTATCAAATATCCATAATGTGTTTCATGTGTTGATGCTAAGGAAATATGAGCCAGGGTCATCACATATTGTAAATTATAAGCCAATCTAGATTACATATGATTTGATAAAAAGTGGAGTAGCATGTTTGAGCAATTGAGCAAAAAGTGCAGATTTTGAGCTCGAAGGTGGTATGAATATTAAAGGCTTATGGCAATATCAATCAACATAATAAGTCACTCAAGTATATGAAGAGAAAATAAGATCCAAATATCTTGGTTGACGACTAAATTTCTTTGCAAATTAATATACCTCCTTTAATTTCACTAGTTTTTATAAAAGTCAAACTTTTTCTAAGTATTGTAGGGGACAACTATAAAGAGAAAAAATATAATATTAAAATTTTAATGTCAATAAATTTGAAAATTTTTTATATGCCAATCAACTGAGTGTTTAAAAAACAAACGCCTCAACTAGATGGGTGTCAACATATATGTGATGCAAGATAATACGCTTACACTTCAACTAATTGGGTGTCTATATGTATGTGATGCAAGATAATAAGTTGACACCTGAACCAACTGGGTGTCCACATGGCACATGCATGTGATGCAAGATAACAGGGTGACACCTCAATCATCTGAGTGTCAACATGCATGTGAAGCAAGGTATCAAGGTTGACACCTCAACAAGTTTGGTGTTAATATATATGTGAAATTAGATAACAAACTCACACTTCAATAAGTTAGATGTCAACATGCATGTGATGCTAAATAACAAGTTGCCACCTCAACTAATTAAGACTCATCATGCATGAGTTGCAAGAATAAAAGTCTAATACCCAGCATGATTGAATGTTAATACGTTATTGGGTTTAAAATGATACAAATATGAGAGGCTTGTGAGTCTTGTGACTCTCTTTACGATTTTTCTCCTAGCATTCTGTTTGAAGGCTAGGAGCCAAGGGGGTTGGGATGATATGCGATTGCGGATATAAGATAGGTAATTAATTATCGTTTAATAATTAGATTTTCTTAAAATAGTTTTTAGAAGTAATTATAGCATTGATAATTTGGGTTAGGCTTGCCTTTAAGTTATTTTTTTTGGAGTAATTAGTCTGTTCCTGTAGTTAAAACCAATTAAGTAAACAATTAGTTATACCTTTTTGTGATTAGATCTAGATTTTCTTGAATTAGTTTTCCTAATAATAATGATTATAGTTTTGCTAAATTAGTGATTGTCGGTAATTGAATTTACTGATTTATAGTTTTAGTTTTGAATGTTGAAAAGTTATTTTTTTCCTTACATAATTTGAAAGTAAATCCCATAAACCAACTGATTGAGAAAAATTATTGATTTTTCTAAAAGCCATGAAGTTTTATTTTTATTAAATATGATTTAACAACCTCCCTCAAGTCAAACTGAATTTGTAGATTGTTTTTAAAAATCAGTGAGTTTTCAAAATTGTTTTAAAAGAAGTAATTAACTATAAGTCTTTTGTATTTAATTATGGCTTTAAGTGTCATTTTAGTTTTATCTTATTTGAGTTGATTGAAAATTGTGTTACTCAGAAAATAGGATTTTATTGAAAATTAAATGAAAGTTCTATTTTAAATGATTTCAAAATCTTGTATTCTCAAATTTAAGTGTTTGAATTTAAATGTCCGTTTACAAAAATGCAAGTGGATTGCTAGGTGAATGGTATATTAATTTCCGATAACCTTATCTAGGTACGAGACCCTTATTGAACAACTCGTTTGGTTTGTTATTCGGATTATCATTCTAGTTGACTTAGCCTTGGGAAATCAAGTGACAGTTTGACGTAGTCAATGGGAAAGGTGGAGGCTCTCACTAGTGGTTAGATATGGGATCTTTGGCTTGATCAGATATTCGATGGGTGGTAAAATCCACCACCGGTATTGTTATCGGCCCATTTGAAGTAAATGAGAGATTTTATTGGTCTAAATAAAATTGAGATTTATTGGCCCTTTAGATCTTCAGTGGGAACATGCATCACATGCTCTAATCGAGTAGCTACATTGTTTAAGGGTTGTGGGGCTTCCGTTCCTCGATAGAAGCCAGAACTGGTTTAGGGCAAAATTCGTAGATGAACCCGAAACTACCAATATTTACGTTTTAGAATCGTAGTCCTTCAGATCTTCAATGGTAATGCGAATTGGATCTAAAATAAAATGTTTCTAAAAATTTGGTTAAGTTGCGTAACTGCCAGCATTTAAAAGCAAGTTTCATGAATTTACAAAGCGATGTACAAAATGTTTTAAAATATGTTTTATTGTTTTCTATATTTACCACATTTTGGAAAGCCAATTTCATTGTTCAAATGAAGTTTTGTAAATGTTATTTAAGATCTATTGTGTTATCTTTTCTTAAATGTCTTTTAAACACTTTTCAAAACATAAAAACCTAATTATTAAAGTTGTAATTAATTGTTTACTAAGCATGTAGCTCATTAATCATTTTTATTGTTTTAGAGTGAGAACTTTGATAGAAATAACAAGAATTTAGAGAGACACTCACTAGATACTTTGGCGAGGATATCGATAAGGAATTCAAGCATCTTATCCTTATTGGAGTTATTCGTTTGATCTAATGCGAGTTATTAGTTTGATCTCATGGAAGATATTGTAATCATATGATGCAGAGCAAGATCGATCGAGATCCATACCGCCTGACCCAGGCAGGAGACCGGGCCTGCACGATGGGATCGAGGATCAGACCCAAGTAGTGAATCCGATACAGATCACGGTACCAAGACGCAGGGACGATGTACCCCTGCGTACCTATTCCAGCCGAGTACAAGCTCGGACGACACAGACCCAGCAGCAACAATAAAACGACTTGGGTCCCAGACTGGACCCAAGACCCGGGTCCACTAGCAGTTTTTAAAAACCCTCTCCTAGGATTGCGTGCGACGATTTTGGAGTTTCAGCAGCCTTCTTTGCTACTTTGGTTTTCCTGCAGTTTTATTTATTTTGATATCCCCTTGTTTTCACTTTGCCTTGTTTTTTTTCATTCCAGTCGCAAGTTTCGTTTTGCCTGTTACTTGTCATATTCATTGTAGTCTTACCGATCTCATAATAAAATATTGATCAGATCGATTGATCCGATTTTCTGATTTCACGTTTCCTTTGAATACTCGTGGCTGCACTACTGGTTGTGCGTTGGAAGACCAACATCACGTCAACCCATCGCGTGACAACATCAATTCTCTTGCTGTGTCAAAGAGCAGTAACATTGATAACCTTTACGTGAAGGTGTCGGCTTCCTCACTGCATCAAAGTGGTATCAGAGCACCAACCTTCGTCCGTCAACGACATGGCGCAAGAAGCGATGAACGGTCCTACAAGCGGAAAAGAGTGAGAGGAAACCGACAACGAAGATCCAATGATGCGGATGATGGATATGATGACCAAGATCCAAGAGAGTCTGCTACGCGTAAGCAAAGACGTAGCCGACATGTCGAAACACATGGATGGGATCGAGGAACAGATGGTCGTTCTTGAATCGTCGGTAGATGCGCACGCAATGCAAACGAACAAGTTAGGCGAGGGTGAAGTCAATCTTGCAGATGCCGCAACCAACGATCCAACCCAATTGACTTTCCAGTGAGCTGTGCGACGTGAGGGCGTCGAGGTGGCCTTGCACAGGGATGCGGGTCGCGGCCATTCGTCACAACCGGTACCTCCTTCTCACCTAGTCGTGATCGTAACGGCTGGTTCAGGAATGGGGGTCGTTCAGCCGAACCAAGTGTTCGTTGACGGACCCTCCAACTTTGGTATGAGTGCGCACGCCCGACCTCGAGCCACGACCACGGGTCTGTAGGCTAGACACGGTCTGTCGGGTTTGAGCGTGGCCTTGGGCCAGGTTGCTGATGCCGCTGCGTCAGCCCGAACAGGGGTTGAACAGGTTTTTTTTTTTCGAACCTGCCCGTGGGGGCGCTGCTGCAGACCACCAGCGTGCAGGGGGAGCTGGTGGACCCCCGTGGATAGGCCCAGACCCGAGTTTTTGATAACGAGGCCCAGACCCAGATTTCAGGGGCCATTCTTTGGGTCCCAGGGAGCGGGTCAGAGCCTCGAACCCCTTCACCTAACCTACCCAGTTGGGTCCGGTTCGCGGGTCGCCCCGAACCAGATTCAACCCATTGGTTTTGAACCCCAATAGATATCCAATACCGACTCAAACCCATATCGGACCCGGACGGAGCTCTGAGCTGGGTCAAAACGAGACCCATCTTGTTACGGATCAAGGATCAAGTTCCAACCAGGCCTTCTCACACCACAACTCGATCCATGATCCCACCTGCCCCATTTTGGGTCTGACGAATAGTTTAGGACTTGACCCGATCCAGATCCAATCGGGTGAATCATCCCAATACTACACCAACCAAACCCAATACTCGTACCAGAATCCGATACCATACCCAACACAATACCCCTATCTTAACCCGACCCATAACCCGAACCCACATTATCCATTTCCCACCAACCTAGAACCCACAATTTGACCAACCCGTCCACCTTTAATAGGACCTCCTGTCATACCGGTGCCATAACGCCGGCCACAGATGGCTCCCACCCCGAGCGAGCCAGATCGAGGCAGTTTCCAACAGCCGCCTTACAGATTCAACATGGACCGACGCGACCTGAGCGCCGACCACACGGCATTGGAGTTCGTCAGCACCAACATCCATGCGAGTAGTACCGCGAAGAGGGTGATGAAGCAGTGTTGGATGACGCCGCTTTTTGGAACGAGTATCCTGCAGGAATGGTGAAAACTCGTCAGCAGAGAGCACCAGAGCACCCTTTCGCCTACGGGATGAAGCTAGACCTTCTAAAGTTCGCAGGACGATTCGATGCGGAGCAGTTCTTCGACTGGGCCTATGCCATACAGTTTTTCTTTGACTACCACACTGTAGCTGAGCACCGTCGTGTCTCTTTAGCGTCCACTCGATTGAGAGGCCTAGCGCAGACATGGTGGGTTGAACTGCAGAGGTCGAGGGAGTGACATGGACTAGAACACATACAAACATAGGAGAAGATGCAAAGATTGATGCAGTCAAAGTTTGTGCCTTCAGACCACGTTGAGAGAGCCTACAAGGAGTACCTGACCCTGTATCAAGGCACCCATACTGTGGCAGAGTATATTGCTGAGTTTCATCGTCTATCCCTGCGAGTGCAGATCAAGGAGACCGCCTGCCAGCAGGTCACGAGGGATATTTCTGGTCTTAGCCCTGTTATTTTTGATGATTACAATTGTGTCACAATCGAGTCATTGGATCAGGCAAGCAGTTATGCCATAAATGTGGAGGAAAAATTGAAAAGGAGGCAGGAATATAGGACCTCCTGTGGTGACCAGTCCAGTCGACCCAAGTCGAGTTTCCCAATCAGGGAAGCGAGCTCCCTTGGGAAAGAAGATTCAAAGTCCACCCTAGAGTAGATCCTAGCAAACCTGACCAGTCCCGACCCGCATACCATACCAGATCCAAGGCCAAGCCCAGTGAGTCTACCATCCGTTGTTTTAGGTGTCAGGAGTTAGGTCATGTCGAGTCCAAGTGCCCCACCGTGAGCAAGAACACCCATTTCGTCGAGGATATTATTGAGTCAGCGACCGATAGTGAGAGTGAGGGTGAGTCGTTGATTGAAAGGGATGACGAGAGGGAAGTCGTAGAGTTCGACGACAACATCAAAAATTTATTGTCTATCCGTCATGTGCTGACCGCACCCCGAGAGTCGGCCCCTGCAAAATGGTTGCGGGATAACATTTTTAGAACCCGTTGCAATTGTGAGGGGCATGCATGTGATGTGTTAATTGATACTGGGGCGTGTGAGAATATGGTGTTCGAGAGTGTCGTGTCCACCTTGAACTTGAAAACGGAAAAATTGTCCCAACCATACAAGATGGCATGGTTCAAAAGAGGAAACAAAGTTTCTATCACCCAACGTTGTTTAGTTCGGTTCTTCGTGGGGGTGCATTAACACGATAAGGTGTGGTGTGATGTAGCCCCTATGAGTGCGTGTCACATTCTTTTGGGACGTTTCTGACAGTTTGATTGCAAGACCATTCACGATGGCCGTAGGAACACGTACTCATTTATTTTTAAGGGTCATAAAATAGTCCTTCTCCCTATCAAGGAGACCGGTTTTCCCACTGTGTATAAGCCTGAACGAGTTTCTCGGCTCACGGGTCTATCTTACCGGTCTTTCTTGAGCCATTGCCGGGAGGATGATTATTGTTATGCCCTGGTGGCCAAGCCGTCGATGAGTACATCGTTGCCCGTTCCCGCGGACATCGCGCCCCTTGTTGAGGAGTTTCACGACATTATGCCAAACGACCTTCCTGATGGTCTACCTTCAATGAGGGTGGTGCAGCATGCTATTGATTTTATCCGGGGGTCGAGTCTCCCCAATCTCCCCGCGTATCGCATGAATCCATCCGAGCATGCCGAGTTGTTGAAGCAGGTTCAGGAGTTACTGCAAAAGGGGTTTATTCGTGAGAGTGTGTGCCCTTGCCCAATACCTGCCCTGCTCGCCCCTAAGAAAGATGGGTCAATGCGCATGTGTGTTGATAGTCGAGCGATCAATCACATCACTGTCAAATACCGTTTTCCCATTTCTCGGTTGGACGATATGTTTGATATGTTGGCCGGTGCCTCTATTTTCTCTAAAATTGATTTAAAAAGTGGGTACCACCAAATCCGTATCCTATATTGGTGACTTTAGTGAAAGTTTACTTATTAGCTAGAGTTGTAAGAATGCTCTATAAATGTTCATATTCTTGCTTTTGTAAAGTTCATTTAGGTTTATTTAAGACCCGAAGACAACCTATAGTCACACCCATAGTCACCTATGTCATTCAAGGTAATTTCTCGGCAAGGGCTTTTCTTGGAGAGGTTTTCAAAATTTGTTTTTTTCTCGGGAAAATCTAAAGAGTTTTAAAATTTTAAAATATATAAAATAATAAGAAAGATAATATAATAATAGGTTTTGTATCAATTTTCTTGGAAAATATAATAAAGTAAGTTTGAAAAGTATTTAAAATACAAAAGAAAAAAAATACAAAAGGTGGCTTAAAATATATAAATAAGTTTTTTTTTTAAAAAATCGCAAAAATATAATGATAAAATCATGATATTTTCACATCTGACAATATTTTGAAAATATCATGATGTTTTATCGATATTATCGTTTTACTTGATTTTGCAAATATTATTGCGATATTTTCAAAATATTGATGATATCGGTGACATTGGTCATGCCCCCAAAAAGGCTCCAAGCGGTCTTCATTCCAAGCTTTCCAAATCCTTGGGGTTTCCCCACACTACATGCTAATCCCACATGGGGTGGGTGGGGGTGGGAGTGGGGGTGGGAGGGGAGCTCCGTGACCTCTTATTCATGTCTGATTAAGAAGCTTTCCAGTTTGTTTCTATACACAATTTTGACCATCATTTGATATAACAGGCTAACTTCAATTTGTAGTCTTCTAAAACCGAAGCCTCCTCTGCCGATCATCAAAGAGATAAAATCCCACTTAACTTAGTGCATCTTCTTCTTTTCATCT